>NC_143132.1:44027500-45277500 GCF_059928025.1 Delphinapterus leucas
GAAAGATGAGAAAGAGCACATTGATTTAAAAATTGTAAACTCTGTAGTCCACTGTGACTAACATAGGAGTGAGAGTTGAGACTGAAAGGAGTTTTAGCTAAAGTGCTGTCGTTTATTGCGCGGAATGGAGGTGTGGAGGTTAGTGGGGCGTGGGGGCGAGGTGGGCGCTGCTGCCTCGGCTCGTCAGCACATTCGTCACAAAGAGCGGGGACCCCCGGCCTTGCCCACACACCGGGGCGCTGGAGGATGCGGTGTGTGGCCACTCCGGGGAGGTCACCGCGGATGCGCGTGGAGAGGGACCACGCTGGTTAAGCGGCAAGTGAAAAATCATGAAGACCTTTGTATGATGTATTAATAAATTTGGTTATTACCATGGGGTAATACATTTTTAAACAGTCAACAGAAAATTTCACATTTGTGATTTGGGAAATAAAAATAAAATCATATGGAGAATGGATCATGATAGGAAAATGGGTACAAACATCTTTTTTCCCTCCTATCCCTAACTTCATTGGCAAAAAAAAAAACTATTTCAAAATGAATAAATCTATTGTACCACTAGAAAAGTGACAAAATGTCACCAGAAAACTATAGTTTTGGGTAATTCCTAAAATACAGAAGGCTGATGGGAATCGTTTTATGTAGAAATAAAACTAGAAGAAGTTACAGAACAAAAAAACTGGCAAGTAACCACGAGGATGCTCCAACCTTAGGGTCAACCTACAGGAAGAGCTGGAAAGAGTCCTTGATCACATGTAAGGATTATTCATTGGCAATAAGACCAGCTAATACTCCCTCCTAGCTCCTTGGTTGTTGAAAGTAGCAGGCAATATATATTAGTAACTTCATCCAGCCGCTAAAGCTGTGAAATGGATATAAATCATGGAGAGGCAAGTTATTTCCACTACCCAAGTACTGACTCTCAGAGAATGAATAGCGTTTCCAGCATTCAGCACACCACTTTTTCCAAAGTAGTGAGGCAAGCTGTTTTAAACAAATGGTAATTACAACAAATAAAAAGCTGAGAGAAAATTTTAAATACAAATGAACACAGAATCACTGATCCCCTAATATTTTGAGAGAAACCAAAACAGTGAAAGAGAGGCACAAAACTCAGCCCACAAGTGTAGAAGGTATTTTGAAACATTAGCCACTACTTTTTAAATTCAAAGTATTTATTATTATTCCTATTTTATTAGTATAATTTTGGCTTGCTCTTCTCAAGCTATTAAGCCATTAAGATAAGGAATATATTACTTCAGCTGAGAAAAAAATCATTGCTCAGTTTTAAATTTTTAAATAAGTAATTAATTAATTTTTTTTAAAAAAGGGACACTTTGAAAATTGTCTTAAGTTTAAGTAGTGAAGAAAAAACTCGGGACTTCCCTGGTGGCGCAGTGGTTAAGAATCTGCCTGCCAATGCAGGGGACACAGGGGAAGATCCCACATGCCTCGGAGCACCTAAGCCCATGCACCACAACTACTGAGCCTGTGTTCTAGAGCCCACGAGTCACAGCTACTGAAGCCCACACGCCTAGAGCCCATGCTCCACAACAAAGAGAAGCCACTGCAATGAGAAGCCTGTGCACCAAAATGAAGAGTAGCCCCTGCTCACCACAACTAGAGAAAGCCCCACACGCAGCAATGAAGACTCAATGCAAGCAAATATAAATAAATTTATTAAAAAAAAAAAAGAAAAGAAAAAACTAGTATATCCCAACATGCCAAATGGTGGAGGATTCAGAAAACTTATTTACTTATACAGTAGTCACACGGGGTGTGACATACAGGAAATTCCTGTCATATGGAGTAAGGTGTTATTTTGCTTGGTGTGGGGATGAGAGATTCTGAAGAAATTTAGAATCTTTAGAATGCACTGAGAAAACTGTTAAATTCAGAGAAGGGACCAAGGAACCCAACCCTTTAGAATCTTGCTCAGGAAAAGAGAAAGTCCTGTTGTGAAAATATAGACACTTGAGACATTTTGAGGAATAATTTGAAACTTGGGGGACACTCTGCCTAATGGCTCACTTTAATTGTAAGAATTGAATGACTCACCAGGAACCCTACAGCAACACAGGGCCAGACAAAAAGTGCAGAAATAGTGGCACGTCATGGTTCACGTGAGAAAAAGCTTGGAGAGCACCTCCTGTCCTCCAAGCCATGTACAAAATATGTGAAGTTGCCTTTCTGCATATGTAAATCACAGCATATAAATTTAAAATCTGCTCCTCAGACTTAAATGTGTTAATCCAATAAGTTCTTTGGCAAATGACAGGTGACAGTAGTGGTGCTATAGCTCCAAATTTCCTGAGGAATTCCATCCCAACAACTTTACAGCTTGATGGTAGGAAAATAAATCATTAAACTTTCTTAGATTTAGTATTTCCTTCTGTAAATTTAAAAAAATACAGTACTTTCTAATAATTATTAAAGATGAATACAAATAATATATATCTAAAGTGCTTTAAATGGGGCTTGGAACATTGTGTAAACACTAAACAAAAAGTAGCTACCATTGGTTACTTTGTGCCAGATACTATGTGTTGAGCAAAGATTAAAATGGTGTACACAGGGGCTTCCCTGGTGGCGCAGTGGTTGAGAGTCCACCTGCCGATGCAGGGGACACGGGTGCGTGCCCCAGTCCGGGAAAATCCCACATGCCGCGGAGCGGCTGGGCCCGTGAGCCATGGCCGCTGGGCCTGCGCGTCTGGAGCCTGTGCTCTGCAACGGGAGAGGCCACAACAGTGAGAGGCCCGCGTACCGCAAAAAAAAAAAGAAAAAAAAAATGGTGTACACACCACAATCTCTGCTTTCCGTCCTCTCTGCAAACTTCTTTTTCCAGGACATCAGATGATCTTTCACTTGTTTTGCTAAAACATCTTGCTAAATTGTCTCCCTAATTCTAACAAACTACATCCACTGCATTAAAATCCATTATTGATTCAACAGAGTGATGTATTTAAATTGTACATCAGTCACGTCGCCTGCATGTGCCATACACTCCAATACCTTTTCATTGCCCTTATAAAATAATTTGAACTGCTTGCCTTGTATACAAGGCTGCTCTTGAACTGGAACCACCCACTTATCTGACCTCGTTTTCCTCCCTACTCACTTTCACCTACTTTAACTCAGCCATATTGGTTTCCTTGCTGTTCCGCATACTGCCAAGCCTATTCATGATTCAGGACCCCTGCAAACTGATCTTTCATCCATATATAATTCTCTTCACCAACATCATTGTATGACTATTTCTTTCTATCACAAGAGTCCTCAGCCCAAATATCAACTCATTAGAAATGCTTTTCCTAATCAAAAAATCCAAAGCTGTTCCCTTATTTTATTGTCTTTGAAGCACTTTGTGTTGTTTTCTTGTCCTTACGTGTGTACTATATCTAGAACTCAAGCCCAGGAGAGCAGGGATATTTTCTCTCTGTCTTGCCTCCACTACTTAAAATAGAGCCATACATATAGTTGATGCTTAATTCATGACTGCAGAATCAATGAAATTGAAATTAATTTAGTATGAGTTGTTCTACAGGAATTAAAGCAAATATCCAGACTACTGTCTGAAGAATACATGGAATGAGGACTTGTTAGATAATTACAAAGGAAGAGAACTCAGATACAGAAAATACCTCCTTAACCAGAAAAAATAAAATGATTTGCAGCATTTCTGTAAGATCCCTTTGTTGCTTTACGTGAAATATACACTGTTTTATTCATTAACAAGATTAATTTGGCAAAAATTTCTTGGGTATCTACTACTTGCTAAGGACATGCAAGTGATATTTTTTGCCAAAAGGAAATTTACAATATACTTCAAAAAATTATAACATAATAACTATTGATTTATAGATGAAGTACAATGAAGTAAGGCTCTAATAATGTCTGGAAAAGGAGGTGTGAATGATGGAGAAGAGAGGAAGGTCTAGCCCAGTACTACTCCTCTACTCAGATGTCAGAAGAGTCAAAGATACAAGTCACATATGAAACTTTATATTTTCTAATGGCCACATTAAAAAGATTAAAAGTAAACAAATAAATTAATAAATTTGAATTAGTATTTGTTACTAAGTTTTGAAGTCCAGTATCTATTTTACAACTGCAACACATTTCAATTCAGACTAGACACATTCCAAGTGCTCATTAGACCATGAGGCTAATGGTCATCATATTGCACAGGTCTGACCAGAAGTGACAGAATGTATTTCTTCTGTCTGGCACATGCATAATAAGTGAGGCTTACTTTCTAAAGAATTGAAATGAGTTCAGTTTCTAGCAAATAGCAGTTCCTCAAAGCTATATTTTGTATGTATAACTGAATGACAAAAGAAATAAGTGAATCAACAATGCAATACAAGATCATAGGATGTCAAGAAATGGCAAATTAATTGGCATGGTACCATTAAAAACATATGATGAGAGCATAGGCACAGAAGGTAGATATAGTAGAAAGAAAATAAAAGGTTGTATATGTCATGATAAGGAGTTTGAAACTTATCCTAAAACTCTGGGATAATCTGCAATAGGAGAATCTGTATCTCCAGAGAAACAGAACAAGTAAGAGGTTGTATATATATATAAAATCTCTCTTTCATATACATACATATATATGTATTGAGGGAGAGACAGAGAGAGAGAGGAAAAAGGAAAGGGAAAGAGAAAGGAACAAGAAAGGAAAAGGGAAAGATCTTTTTCAAGGAGTTGACTCATGTAATTGTGGAGGCTGGCAAGTCCAGGATCTTCAAGGTAAGCTGGAAGACTGGAGAGTTAATACTACCTTTGGTGTAGAATATATTATGGAAAGATAATTGAATCTACCTCTGTAACTGGTTTACCAAAACCAAACATGTAAATAGGAGCTGATACATTAATTTACATTACAGGCTACTGATATTTTACAGAGCCTCTATAATTCACTTTTTTAAATTGCAATTAGGGTAATTGTGATGCACAGAAAACTGTAAAATCAAATAATTCAAAGCAGCATCTGTATATCACCAAGTATACAAAAGAGTTGTTAAATATTAGGGATGTATGAATGTGTTGTATGAGTAATTATGCCCACCTCTTTCACTACTAGAGATGTGTGTTAAAATTATATTTGCTTTATTTTATTCTGACAAGACTTGGCCTCTTTGCGTTACACAAATTGAACCACTTGCAACATGCAGATTTCAATCAATAAATTTGCAGTTTCCAGAAGTTGTTTCATAATTCATATGTCATTAGACAATCTGAAAATACATTTGTTAATCGAGCTGCAGGGATTCAATCCAGCCTGTAAGATATTATCATGAGCATGAGGCTAGTAATGATTCATTTTTTTGCCCACAACTTAAATAGTGTTAACTAATTATTAGCTTGAAAAAATGTGCCAACAAATAAAGTCCTAATAAAATGTTAACAATTAATGTTTAAAAATGATTTAACATTAACAAAGATATAACAAAGGTTCTTTCCACTACATTTGTTAACAAAAATTGATTCCTTCCACAATTTATAGAATCATTGAAATAGTGACTTGGAGTTTATTAACTATACCCTGGGATTAATTTGGCACTTCTAGAAAATGTATTAATGTTTTAGGCCTCTAGGGTACCGCTTGGTAAATTGATGCTTTAGCATATTAAATGGTACCTAACTCATTATAGTACTATCTTGTCTCTTTTCTTAACCTTGAACTTTTCAACTATTAAACACAAATATAGCCTAGGGTATTTTAAGTGGAAATATCAAATAAAAGGCTAATGATGGGCAGAGATTGATGGATTCCTGATAGACAGGATGCACTGTCAAATCTCTGTGGAGGTGATTAGAAATATTTGCTTCACTGGCACATAAAGAAGATATTTTTCCTACCTTATTCTCTGCCCTAAGCATTCTATGGTGTACAATCTGCTACCCACGTATTTTCTACAAAGTTATCTTGAAGCATTTTCATCTTTTTAATATTTTCTATTCAGTGTATTTCAAATTTTTCTTTATTTTTCTGTAATTATTTTAATTATGGCTTTTACATTAATATATCCTGTACTTTAAATATTTTCTAATTGATAGGTCAATATTATGACAACTTTGAACACTTCCCATCCCAATCCCCACCACTTTCTAAACATATTCACTGTTGCCTAGTGTCTATTTCTCCAAATAATTTCCTATGCCATCTAATACACATTATATGGTTGCATACCTATAAAATGCATTCCATATACATGTACTCCTTAGGAGACATGTATTATTGATGTATGTGATATGTGTGCTTATATAAATGTATCATAAACTTTGTATTTTTCCTTCATACAACAAAATGACCTATCCTTGTTAGTACAGAGGCATTGTATTCAATCTTTTTAACAAAGCAAAAGGTTTCATGAAGATAAACTATATTTTATTTCCCATTACCTTACAGATGGATATTTAGATCAGTTGGATTCTCTTGGATGCTTCTTAAACAAACAGTAAGATGATTATTATCTCTCATGACAAGAAATATGAAGGTTATGTATTTTCAAAGATGAGTAAACCAGGAACACTGTTACATTATCAAATTCCCAAATTACCTTCCATATCTGTGCTTAGCATCTTCATCATTTTGAAATTCTCCTCATGATTATAAGATAATGCAATTATGCCTGCCAATACTTCTTCACATAGCCACATTCATAAGTAGAAAACAGCAAGTCATTTACATACGACCAAAATTCATATCAAGTACTATTTTCCTAGAACACTGCTATGGTTAATTTTATGTGACAACTTGACTGGACCAAGGGTTGAACAGACAGCTGGCAAAACATTATTTCTGGGTAAGACTGTGTCTCTAGAAAAGAATAGCATTTGAATTAGTATGGTTATAATATGTCAAAGTAAGTTCATCAACTGTAACAAAATACTAGGGCAAAGGGTATATGGGAAGTCTTTGGACCTTCCTCTCAATTCTGTAGTGCCTAAAACTGCTCTGAAAAATAAAGTCTTAAAAAACACATAAGGGAGAGAGAGAGAGGTAGTGAAGTTAGCTATCAAGTCATGGAAAGCCATGGAGGAAGCTTAAATGAATATTGATAACTGAAAAAAGTTAATTTGAAAAATCTGTATAGTATGTGATTCAAACTATATGGCATTCTGGAAAAAGCAAAACTATGGAGGTAGTAAAAAGTTAGTGGTTACCAGGGGTTTGAGGCAAGGGAAGAGATGATAGGTAGAGCACAGGGTATTTTTAAGGCAATGAAACTATTCTGTATGGCATTGTAATGATGGATACATGTCATTACACATTTGTCAAAACTCATAGAATGTACAGCACAGAGAGTGAAGCCTCACGTAAAATATAAATGTTGGGTGATAATGATGTCTCATTGTAGGTTCATCAAGTGTAACAAATGTACAAGTCTGGTACAGGATGCTGATTCTGGGAAGGTGGTATATGGGTGGAGACAGGAAGAATAAGGGAACTCTCTCTAGTTCCCACTTATTTTTCTGTAAACCTTAAACTGCTCTAAAATTTAAAGTAACTTAATTTAAAAAAAAGAAAATGAAGAATAGAAACTCTCACAAGTAAACAGAAAGCATTTCTGAGAGCTGTGATCAAACAAAATGCTTGTGGTATATTTATTTCTTGAAAGCACGGATTCAGTGTAATAATGGCATAATTGAAAAGAACTGCAACTAGTATATGCAAATAGAAGCAAAGCTTTCTTTTTTTTTCTAACAGCCAAAAAAATTTTTAATTCCTATTAATTAACAGGAAAAACACCACGCAGAAAAATGTAAAAGCACAGGTTAAGGTTTTTCCTTTCTGTTATGGCTCTGTTGTTAAGAAGCTTAGGAAATAACATTGCCTGACCTCCAGTGAACTGTAATGGAAATACTGAAAGAAAAACATAAATAAAGAGAATGATACTATTAAAATTCTAGAAAAACTGGAACAAATTCAACAAGTACTAAGATTTTTAAGGAGTCAGTAATTTTTCATTGTAGTTATCAACAACAATTTTGAGAAAATATGAAAGTCATTTAGCTCCAGAAAACTAAAAGAAAGCATTTATGCTATGTTCCACAAGGAAAATTTAAAGATAGATAGAAATAAATGTGGATACAGATAGAGATATAGATACATACATAGAAATAGGAATTGAAGATAGATTAACATAACATGGAATCTTGAGGAGAAATCAGAATAAAACGTGAATCAAATTGCAGTCATCCAGGCAAACGTAAGTAACTGGAGTGATCAGCAGTATTCTGAAGTGAAATGGTACTAACCTCAGTGAGTATCCTCTTATGACAGATATTGAGGGAAAGGATAGAGATGATCTGTATTGATTTCTTTACGTTTTTAATCCTATACCATATGAAATCATCCTTGACAAGCTAAGTCCAATTGCTGACCATTGTAGTGGATGAGTGAATAATCAACTTTTACCTCAACTTTTATAGTTGTTATCAATGGATCCGCCTCAGCTCTAAGGGCCTAAGTATCTGAGAGAAATGTTCAGAATAGGGTTATCTTTAAAAGGAACAAAAAAAGATTCTAAATGAGTTTAAAATTTTGGTAAGAAAATGATCTCTTCAACAATTGGATAAAATTCTACAGAGAGAAGTGGAAGATACAGATATCACAGGAAAAAAAAAGGTAAATACAGGTGTGAATATTTGGAAAAAGAAAATATACAGTAATTCTTTTAAATGTCTGACAAGTAACAAGAATCAATCATTTGATTCTCTTAAAAAAATAGATACAATTAAAATGTAATGCTTTCTTAAGCTTAAATACGTTTATTGAAACCATTCATTTGTTCACATACTGAACAGACATAATGCACATAATTCTTAATCAGACATTATAAAATCCACTTACGAATTTCTGAACTAATATCAATTAAAACAGCACTTATTCAATATTTTACTTAATACTTCAGCCCACTAAGGTTGAAAAAATTCTTTTAATAATTTTATACTTCCATTATAACAGAGTGACACAATTATGAAAATATACATATTGCAGAGTGGCCACTTATAAGTTCACAAGATATGGCCTTACTTTCCTGGTTTTTACTTAGGTTCAGTGATTTCAGGCTGGGATAAGATGTACATGTATGTCTCGGTTTCCCTTGCTTACCTCTGGACAAGCCAAGTGCACATATTTAATCACACTGGATAGTGGATCCTCTGTAATAAATATTCATTGGACAAGTGGATCACCCAAAATAAATCATCTGTGGGTGAGTGAAACAACTTTGCTCAAACGTGCATGGAAAAAGAGTTCATCTGTCATAAACCAAAGATAGGTAAGTGGATCAGCCTTGATTTACTGCCTCTAACCATGACTACGGTTTTGTCTTACCTAACATATACCATGATTTTGCAAACAGCATATAGTTTAGATAAATATGCGAGAGTTACTTCCCTAATATTTCCTTTCAGAGCCTATTTTTCAGTGAAGCAATAGCATCCAGAGAAGCAATACAATGAGTGAAATAAGTTGCTAAATTTCATACAGTTACATTAATTTAGCAATGTGTTATAACATAAAAAGAACTTTGAAATGATCAATAACTGGGTCCACATCTCCAATTATTAATGTAACTTTAAATATTTCTTTCATCTATAAAGTTAAAGTGATAATAACCAGGCTTATAGGTGTTGTAAGGAGTAAATGAGGTGCCCAAAAAATATAAATTCACATTGTTCACATGTTTTAGAGTATCTCTGCTGTTTCTGCCACTGGAATATTAAATAAGACATAAAACACACCACTCCTATTTTTCACAGGGTGGAGAGAAAAGCAAATTAATCACAAGATAGTATGATAGTACTTGAACAAAGCTATGAATATGGAATTAACTGAACAAATAGGGCAGTTAAACTGTAATCAACTGCTAAACTTCCCCCCAAATTTGACCTTTAAAATGATTCTTAACACATATATTAGATGGACAATAGAGAGAAGGTTACGTAAAGATTAGTAAGTGTGAGAATATACTCTGTGGACTGTAAATATATGAGTGTGTATATTTTTATATATGCATACTTATATAGGTGTGGCAATAAATTAGCTCAGCAGTTTTAGGCAAGGGTCAAAAATAAAAGGCCTTCTATGACTTGCTAAATACTATGGCTTTTGCTAAATACTATGGCTTAAGCAACAGTGGAGCATCACTGATGGCTTTTATGGGGGGATGATTTAAAATATTTGTATATTAGGAAAAACACTGTGGTAGACAGGGGATATTGGACTGAAAGAAACTGATTCAATTTTTTATACTACCACATAGCACTATATGCAATTTGTATATACTACCATAAAATATGAGGAAAGAGATAAGCCAGATAGGTGTATACAAGATACTATATGTGAACATATAGTTCCTTTTACACATTCTGCTTGTATCTCTTCTATTGGGAATATATATATATATATATATATATATATATATATTCTGCAGAAACAATTGCCACTCATTATTTCTGTGAAAAGAGTCACTTTTTCCATTTGTGTTCCATATAAATTATTGTCCTACAAACTACACCATCTAATTCATCTTGACAAAATATTTCCTGATAGAGTTAATACAATACATAAATTCAGTATCTCTTAGTTTTAGTCCTTGTTAATATGCTATAAATGCAAAAATAACAATAATGATAATAATTTATACCTGTAATATTTTTTGCTTTGTCTTGCATAGAAAAATAGCAACACATCTTTTTAAAGATCAAGTATCTTGGCATGATATATCTCATTCACAGCAATATATCAACTGATGTTATAAAAACAAGCTGGCAACATTTCTGGCAATCATATTAACTTATTTATCAATTTTTACCTTTCTTTTTCTTCATACTTTTAACATTTCTTTTAATACTCTTTTTTGCAGTTATTTATTTGCAGAACATATTGCTCATATATTATTTTTAAAAGGATGTTGAATTGATTTGGCTGATTTTATTTTAATCATTTTTTCCTTAGAGAAACACAAAGTGATTTTCACCATCTAGGTTAGGGAGGTTGTATCTTGTGAAATAAAAGAGAAAATGATTTTACTTTCACCTGATTAATTTAAGTTATATAGAAAGTATTCTTTAAGGTTTTTATTTTTGGTTATGTGTTTTGTTTTTGTTCATGTAGTATCTCAAAGAATTATTGTTCTATAAGCAGAAATGAGCATGTACATAATCCCTGTTCAAATATAGACAAGATAAATATTTTCTACTTCTTTTCTAAAGCACAACCAAAACCATCTTGTAATACAGGTTTATTGAAATACATAATTTAATAATATAATAAGTGCAAATATTACACAGTGTGTGTTTTTATAGGTATTTTTCATAATATCTTCATAACAGGTATGATGAGGTGTTAAGAGATTTACCTAAACTAAGAAGAAAAGTTTCTTTCTCAAGCAATTGAGTTCCTAGTTTAAAAATGTGATTTAGATGATGTGCTATTTGCCTAGATTTTATTTTTTTTCATGGTTATAATACTATAAGCCAAAACCATAGAGTTTATAATTATAGAGTACATAGGTCATCTGCAAAATAAGATTATGTTCTTATCCACAAGACAAATCTCAACAAATTTCAAAGAATATCATGTGGAATATTTTTTCTGATTACCATAAAATGCAACTGATTTTCACTGATTTTCAGGCAACTGATTTTCATTTATGATTAAAAGAGTTTATAGTATTAATAGGAATTAAATAATAAAGTTTATTTTACCTTCAAAAATACTGCTTATGAAATGCCTAGATTTTAAAATGCAAAATTTTCATGTAAGTAGGAATTGAATACTGGCTTATTTTTCTTCCAAGCCTAAAATTTTTTTTTATTTCAAGGATGTATATATTTTCTTCAGCCTCCCACTCTAGAGAGTTATTTTAAGATATATATGAAATTCCATGAAGTAATCAAAGCATAACAGCAAATATCAGATATCCCTAATAGCAAATTCCTATTGATTGTATCTAAACATACCTTTTTAAAAAATATTTTAACTTGATTATAAAGAAAGTTATACATTAGATTTATCCCCTGTTCCTGTAAAGACCAGGATACCTGTGTTGGGGACAATTGGAAGATTAATTTAAATGAAATATACATTATGATTTTAAAATGACTTTTTCAAGAGAGTCCAACTGAGTCCCAACAAGTAAAATATTCAGAATTCCTCTTCTTTACATTATTTAATAATTATGGATTAAATAGGGTGATCTTTTGATGATGTATAGAATGTGACTATAATTCAACAACTTCAAAACTTCTTATGACATAACATGGTCAGTTATGTATACCCACCAAGTTCAAACACCTTCATGGACAGGTAAGGCAGAACAGACATCAGGTTTGGCAATTTCCTCATTGTTCTTTCAAAATAAAGTCAACTTCTAATTTCATATATGTGATGTCAATTTTTGTAAATTAGGTTTACTATTCATAAGTACAATGATATGAACTAACATATCATATTATATAATACATCGGTATACACAACACAAACTGCGTAATGACTGAAAGCAGGAAAATAGATAGGTAATCAATGCCCACATCTGTGAAGCTCTATTTCTTCTGCAAGAACTACAGCCAAACATTCCTATGTCTAGTTGCTAAACATAGAGTTTCATGATCTGGATTTCCGTGGAAAAGAAAATAATTTTTTAATATTTATGAATGGATCTAAGCATGATCTAAGTAGAAAGGCATTGGAGTTCTGGAATTATTTCTAAAAACTGTCATTCCCCTACTCACTGCTCTCTAAAATATAGCCTTCTCAGTTGTAGAGAATTAATTGCTTGCCCCCTAAATGCCAGGGCATTTCCCTATCAAAGTAATTTATTGCAAACCAGTCAGATCTCTATAACTCATTCTTCTCAGTAGCAAGCCCTCAGAATAGTATTCACCTATTCCTGTAAGAAGGAGACTATTCTGTGTAATGTGCATTTGTTGGTTGCTGGTGCAAAATATCATCATATCATTTATTATATTTCCCACATTTAGGCTGCATTTTCAATAGCCTGACTTGTTATATTTCTTGTAGTGATATAACTTTCACAACATTTCACACCCAACATTATAGTGAGTTAATTTTCAGGTCTCTGTACTTATTTCCCAAATAAATGACAACTTGATGATGCATGAGTTTCATTGCCCTTTCATTCATTCTTATATACTATAGGAAGATCTCTCAGAACTCTTTTCTACTTTCTGGGTCTTTTATTCTTAATTTTCTTATTTGAAGTATTTTTTCTACATTTCTTGCCTATATCCTTGAACTTTACTGATGAAGTATTTTATTTTTCCCATTTTCCTTGAGAAGTTTTACAGCACACTCTGACCAATCCTTCTTTATTTCTTCTTATCTTTTCCTACTGTCCACACTCCAATTCAACCTGCAAACCACAATCAAACCAATTTTCACCATGCCTTGCTCTTTCTCATAGATCATACAAAGTTATCTCAACTATCCCTCTACTTAGATGTTTTTTAAGCTACTTCTCTTGCTTGTTTTGATGGTGACCTTTTCCTCTTACTTGGGCATCTTGTATACTTAGTATTGTCTCATTTTACAGCGATTATGGTCTTCCAAGATTTATATTCAATCCTTATTGGGCTATAAAAACCACTCAGCAGGGAAAACAAACCAGCAATAACAACAATCTATTTTCATATCAGAAGTTCTCAAGTGTTAGTGTGCATAAGAATCATATTACCAATGTGTTAAAATATGCATATTCTATTTTTCACTACTAGATATTCTGATAGAATAGGAGAGGTTGGAGACAAGGAACATACATCTTAACAGAAACCCCAGTATATTTTGCTACAGATGGCCTGAGACAATGTGCAATAGCTCAATGGCTAGCGCTCCTGAGAATATGTGGGTTTTTTTTTTCTCTCTAGAAATTATACTCAGTATTTTTATTGAAATTGTTTCTATTATGTTTGGTCTAGAAGGGACTTCTATTTCAGTGGCCTAGACACTTTTATTTCAGTGTCCAGGGAATAAAATTCACATATAACAAGGGATGGGTAAATTTAATTTACTCTTTTATTCATAATCTAATTTCTCCAAAGACATTTTTATCCTGTTAATTCTTATAAAAGGTACAAATATTTCACTCACTGTTTGATAAGTATATTCTGGGTAACTTCTGTGACATTATCATCTTCTGTCTCTGAACTAGCAAAGCACATGCTTACCTACCTTAGAATGCTTTATGTTGGTTTGAGAGCCAGCCAGAAAATAATGACATTAGGTGCTTGAGGGAAATCAACCAATAAGGTGGTCTGCAATACCATGATATATAGTCTACATTAATTCATTGCTGTCAAAAACTATCAGTTATAAAATGAATAACTATAAGAAAAGAAACATTTGATGTTATTATTTCCTGTTACCTTTTTCATTATGAGCATCTCTAGTTAATTATAACAATAATATTCCACTTTTATTTTATGCATAGCACTCTAGGAAAACTTCCAGATAGACTATTAATTTCATGATAAAGGAAAATTCCCTATCCTGGCAGCTGTTAACAATATGCAATATGAGGGTAACCCAACCTTAAAGTTTAGGGAATAAACACTCTCCCACCCTCAATAATATTGCACAGTGCAATGAGAAAAATACCACCTGCTCTGATTAGTGGGAAACTTAATTTCTCTTTTAGGGTCCCCATCTGTTATATATATGGATGGCGTGCTGCTCTGTCATGGTGCTAAGATACTCTCTCCTGGAATTTAGAAGCAATACAAGTATGGTTATTTATTGGTTAAATTGAGGTGCCCTGCTGACACAGGTGTACAATGGGCATTGGAAAGAGAAAAAATTTCTGTACTTCTTCCATGCACAGATACTATGGCCAAAGAAATGTCTCTCTCCAGTAGCAAATGACCCAGTCTTGTGTTCAGGTGTATGGTTCCACATTCACGCTGGTCTGGACTCCCAAACATTAGAGCTCCTTAGATGCACTTACATGGGGAAACTATTTTACATGGGGAGGTTCTGAGGTTTGCCACCTTAAGGATTCAGAAATATCCTGTGATCGTCCTATCCATCCCAGGGCAGATGAACTTTTCCAATTTCTTTTTATCAGATGATGAATTTGTTTGATGCTCATTTCCTGCCCCTGTGTATCTGGCTTGCTCTGGTTATTTGAATG
Organism: Delphinapterus leucas; assembly: GCF_059928025.1. Classification (NCBI taxonomy): domain Eukaryota; kingdom Metazoa; phylum Chordata; class Mammalia; order Artiodactyla; family Monodontidae; genus Delphinapterus; species Delphinapterus leucas. The sequence goes on from NC_143132.1 coordinate 44,042,671, forward strand.
TTGGAAAGGAGCGCCGGTAAGTCTCCAAGGTCTTTATTTACATTTTTGCCCTCCTCCTTTTCCATCTTTCAATTCAACACATTCATGGTATTTTTTTGCAGAAACAGAGGGAATATTTTAAGCCATAATTCACCAAACACTTGGTTTATGGTGCATTTTAAGAGTATATTTTGCCCAGCTTACTATACATTTGCTATAACATGATGACTTCTAAATTCATATCTTAAAACCTATCTTCTATCCTGGGAAACACACACTCATTTCCAGCGGTCCACTACAGTTCTTCACTTAGCTGTATACCAGTCCCTCAAACCAATATCTAAAAGTTTTTCATAAACCAGAAGATATCAAGAGAGTATAGTTGGAGGGTGCAAAACTCACCTTCCACTATGAAAATACCAAAAATACATACATATGTGGAACAATTCTCATTAAAAACTAACTGGAGACAGCAGAAGTAAAACTGTCATCATTTTCAGCTGACACGATAATACATGTAGAAAACCCTAAAGTTTCCAGTCTCCACCAAAAAACTAATAAAATAAATTAGAACTAATAAATGAATTCAGTAAAGTTGCAGGATACAAGATTAAAATACTGAAATACGTTGCTTTTCTATACATTACTAAAGAACTCTCAGAAAGAGAAAGCAAAAAAAGTCATTTAAAATCACATCAAAAAGAATAAAATACCAAGGAACATAGTTAACCAAGGAGGTGAAATACCTATACTCTGAAAACTATAAAACATCAATGAAGGAAATTGAAGATGATACAAAGAGATGGAAAAACACCCCTTTTTCTTGGATTGGAAGAATTAATCTTATTAAAATGTCCATACTACCCAAAGATAGTAGAGATTTAGTGCAATCTCTCTCAAAATACCCATGACGTTTTTCACAGAACTAGAACAAATAATCCAAAAATGTATATGGAACCACAAAAGACCTCAAATTGCCAAAACAATCTTGAAAAGAAGAACAAAGCTGCAGGTATCATGCTCTCATACTTCAAATCTACAGTAATCAAAACAGTATGGTACTGGCACAAAAACAGACACATAGACCAATGGAACAGAATAGATAGCCCAGAAATAAGCCCATGCACTTATGATCAATTAATCTACAACAAAGGAGCCAAGAATATAAAATAGAGAAAAGATAGTCTTTTCAACAAGTGGTGCTGGGAAAACTGGACAGCTACATGTAAAAGAATGAAATTAGAACACTTTCTAACACCACATATGAAAATAAACTCAAAATGGTTTAAAAACCTAAATGTCAGACTTGAAACCATAAAACTCCTAGAAGAAAACATAGGCAGAACACTCTTTGACATAAATCATAGCAATATGTTTTTGCATCTGTCTCCTAAGGCATAAGAAACAAAAATAAACAAATAAGACCTAATTAAACTTAAAAGATTTTGCACAGCAAAGGAAGCCATCGACAAAATGAAAAGACAATCTATTGAGTGGGAGAAAACAGCTGCAAATGATATGACTGATAAGAGCTTAGTATCCAAAATATATAAACAACCCTATACAAACAACCCTCATACAACCCTATATCAAAAAAAAAAATCTACCTGGTTAAAAATGGGCAGAAGACATGAATAGATACTTTTCTAAAGAAGATACACAGATGGCCCACAGTCACATGAAAAGAATGTTCAAAATTGCTATCCTCAGAGAAATGCAAATCAAAATCAAAATGAGATATCACCTCACACCTGTCAGAATGGCTATCATCAAAATGACCAAAAATAACAAATGTTGGTGAGGATGTGGAGAAAAGGGAACGCTTGTACACTGTTGGTGGACATGTACATTGGTGAAGCCTCTATGGAAAACAGTGTGGAGGTTCCTTGAAAAACTTAAAATATAACTACCATATGATCCAGTAATTTTACTCCTGTTTTATATCCCAAGAAAACAGAAACTAATTTGAAAAGAAATGTTCATAGAGCACTATTTATAATAGACAAGATATGGAAGCAACCTAAGTGTCCATCAACAGATGAATGGATAAGAAGATGTGGTATATTTATACAATGGAATACTACTCAGCAATAAAATAGAATGAAGTTCTGCCATTTGTAACAATGTGGATGGACCTAGAAGATATTATGCTTAGTGAGATAAGTCAGTCAGAGAAAGACAAATACTTATGTTATCTCTTACATGTGGGATCTAAAAAACAAAATGAATGTGTATAACAAAAGAGATACAGACTCACAGAAATAGAGAACAAACTAGTGGTTGCCAGTGGGTAGAGAGAAAAGGGGAAGGGGCAAGATAGGTGTTGGGATTAAGAGATAAAAAGTACTTTATGTATAAAATAAATAAGCACCAAGAATATATTGTTCAGCTCAGGGAAATATAACCATTATTTTGTAATAAATTTAAATGGAGTATAACCTATAAAAATACTGAATCTTTATGTTGTACACCTTAAACTATTATAATATTGTAACAACTATGCTTGAATTGAAAAATCATTTTCCAACACTTAACAAAATTTTTTTTATAAACCACCTTCTAAACATGATTATCTTCTTTTATTTCCCATTTAGGACTCAACATGATCTCTATCACAGAAAAACTTGGGTTTTGTTTGTTTCACTCTTTTGTCTCAATTCCTGGACATTCTTATTATCCCAAAACTTGTTTTTTACGTATTCAACATATTCCTTGAGTCATTACTTCTTGTCCCAACACTTATTGTATCTTCCTCTGATTATTTAAACAACCATGTACATTCAAACATTTGCTCAAAACTGCTCCCTTTATCCTATTTTGTTGTTTTCTTATTCTACATCCATAAAAGCTTCATTCACCATTTAGGATCAAAGTCAAATGTCATATCCAGTTGAAATATTTCTCCTGTTCTGCACACCTAAGCAGAATAAAATATGCTCCCCTATAGTTTGCTGCCTATAGAGAGATATTTTATATTATATTATATTATATATTATATTACATTATATTACATTTTCTTCTATGAGTGTCTTCTACATTAAACTGTGAACTTCTTGAAGTCATGCAAAATGTTCTCCATTTTGATAACTATTCCCCTGACGGTATAACAAATCCAAATAGAGTTCCAGGTTACCTTTTGTGCTATTATAATAGCATTAGGATCAGGGGTCAAAAATTCCTGAATTCAGCCTGCCAGTTATAAATGCAGCTTCCAAGAGAGCTCCAAGGGAAATCTACACGTAAGCAGAAATGTCTGAATGGAAATCAAAGTACAATTCAGTAGAAAATTAACAGTGATCCTTTCTACTTGTGCAATATGGACTGGCTGGTAAATTACCTAGACTCTAACTATGCAGACTACAAACTCTCAAAGGTCAGAGGAGCTAAGAGGTAGTGGAGTTAAGCAGGCTAGGGCAGTAGTGGAAAGTGCAAACTTCTCCTTCCCCTAGTATTAATAAGTGCTTGGATAGCATTGAATCAAGCATTGTATCTATATTTAGTGCAGACTAGAGATAGGTTCTTCATAAATAGATAACACCTATTTTACAATTCCTATCTAATATCATAGATTAAGAAACTTAAAATACTGTCACAACATCTAGTTTCTTTTCCTGTAGTCCCTCAATTATTCCCATTAATGAATAAAGATTTTGAGTATTTCATATTTTTGAAGGATAATCAAGATAATCTAATTAGATAATATTTAAATACTGCAGCATAGAGTACAGCTGTCAAAATGGCATGATAAGTTTCTAAGTGAAGATTACTTATATACTGAAATAAAATGTTTGCAGTGTATCTTACATAAATCCAAGTACTGAAGTAGAAAATCACTGCTCCTTCTGTGGATATGACACAATATTCTATGAGATAATTTAAATATTTGAAAGGTTCTTATAAATTAAATAATACTTATGAATATTCATGAAACCAAAATACACAGACAGCAGTGCACAGGTGTAGAGTACTATGAAGAAAACTGCTCTACTATGACTTAAGTAAGTTTTAAACATGATGATTAATCCATTTTTAACTGGTTTGTTAAATTCCATTGTTTTATATCTAATGAGATCAATAGCACTCAAAAAATAATTAAGATGTCCCAAATAAAAATAAATCATAAATGTGTATTATATAATTAGCATGGGTCAGAAGTAGAAAAAATAAGATTTGAAATTATATCCTATATGATCCAGGCATTAGAATTCCTTTATCCTCACTTTCTTCAATTTGATTTTGAAAGATTAAATTTTTAAAAAGCTATTCTGACTATCTCATAATTATGTTAATAAGTGAAAATAATTTTTGAAAAAAATTATTGGGAATCTCAACATGTGGCCAAATGCAAGTCGCTGTATTTATCATCCAGATACAGAGTTCCATTTTCACATAGGACTATAGGAGCATAATTTGCCCTTAGCAATTGGAAGAGTCCTAATTTTTTATCTTACACGTGAAATAAAACTTTTGCTTGTTCACCAAATTCTGAAGATATCCACAGCAGTGTTTCAAACTCATTACCTTAATGTTAGATAGTGTAAGAAAATGTTATTGGAAGACAGGAATTCCAAGTTAACTAGCTGTTTCATTCAATGTCAAGTACAGATATCCTTGTACATTTCTGAAGTCTGTCCCTAAAACTGTTCCTCTAGAGGCAAATGTTCCACTCTAATATACTGTGGCCTTCCAGCACTAAAATTCATATTATGTATCATACTCAGCTGGGCCTTATGTATTCTGCCCTATTTCTCCAACTTTAACTTTTACAGCTCTCCTCACTCATTTCCCAACTGTCACCGCAGGCTTATTTCTGCTCCTCAAACACACTGAGCAAGTTCTCACCTCAGGGCTAGTTTGAGCATACTTCTCTCAACACTTTCTATGGCTTGTTCCTTGATTTCAGATAAGTTTGAGTTCAAATGTCACTTTCACAGAAAAGGATTTGCTGATACAATTATCTGAAGAATCTTCCTGACCATCAAAACCCCCAAGTCACTCTCTATCACATCTTTATATTATTTTTTCCTTTAATATATTTATATTTACATTTATATATTATTTATATTTCCCTTTATTTTATTAAGTGCTTTGGAAATTACTGGATTTACTTATTCTTTTATGAGTTTAATGTCTGTATCTCTCCATAGACTGAACATATTACAAAAGGATATTTTTCTATTGTACTCTGTTGTCTCCCCAGTATTTGAAACAAATCCTAGTATATCAAAATTTAATACACACACACAGTGTTGTGCTAGAGCTGAGTTGCAATGGTTCGCAAGATTCAATTTTGCAAAACATCTCTTCTTAACTCTGAGTTCCACAGCATTACATTGGTAGCTTGAAACTGGTCTGGTAGGAGCATTTCCTCCACACAAATCAGCAAATACTATAAGTCAAGGCTTTCTTTCTGGAATCGTTGTTAAACATTTAGTCTATCTATATATGACAGAGAACAAGAAAAGGTAAAAAAATTCCTTTCCTGTAACCAAGATCTTGAGTAAAATGGATATGAAAAGAAGATTTGTTCCTTCTATATGCAATACCAGTGTGGTGAAAAAAACTATGAAAAAACCAAACTGTGTCTCTAAGCCACTGATGAAAAGAGCAGCAGAGGAAATCATTAGGAAATAACCATCTCATCGCAAGTTTGATACCAAATAATTCTGAACAATAAACAGTGCTCCTGACTATGAATAACTGACCCTTATATTCTGATAGTATTCCAGTGTCAGGGAGGAAGAAATTTTCCTCTACCCTTCTAGGTTCTTCTGGCTGGTCTAAGAATTAAATTGACATAAGACAGATTGGTAGGCAAAAATTAAACAAAAGTTTAATAATATGTATACGTAGGAGAGACCCAGGAATTTTGAGTAACTTGCCAAAATGGCAGACATGCTCACCTTAAATACAATGTTCAGCTAAAGATAAAAGAAGACGTTGGGGTAGTGGTTTGGGACTCCAAATGAGAGGAAGACAATTCTTATAGAGATGGAAAAGCAATTTTTGGTAAATAGATGTTGGCTGGGCCATCCAGAGACAAAGGGACACAGAGTGGACTCTGATCTCCAGGACCTGTTGAGTTTTCCCCACCACATGTAGCATATTCTTTGGAGATATCTCTGGGATAGCTCTATTCTGGGAACAGCCCCTTTATCTAAATTCTTTAAGCAGCTAAAAGGAGGTTAAGAAAAGATTTATGGAGTCTTCTGCTTCTTAAAAATAATCAACCTAAATTAATGCTCATACATGTTGACCAAAAAAAAAAAATTGCAGAAGTCTACTGCTAAGAAAATAATGTATTGGGGTCTTAAGAAATATAATTCAAGAGACACAGATTTGGTAAAACCAAAAGAGTGTTTCAGGGAAGAGAAAGAGTCAGAGGCTTATAGAGACAAAAGTCTCAAGGGTTGTTAAAGTTGCCTGGCTGTGATTGGCTATGATGCAAGTCAGGAAATACTTGTCCTAAAGAATCATGAGTTGTTTTAGGGTAAGTGTCCAATGGCTATCTTGAGTTTCTGCGAGATGTTCTGGATGCCTTTGTTAAGACATTAAGTAGTCAAGAGGTCAGATTCCATCCACGCTGAGACATGCATAAGTCACACTTCTTCAATGGCCTCCTGGCTTCATTTTAGAGAACTCTCTTAGCAATACCAACTCCATTTTGGTTCTCCTTCCACACACCAAAAAGAGACATTTTGGGGTGGGGAATTTTGCTCCCCTACTTCAATTTCTAAATAATGATCACGGAAACTGTGTTTGACAATTAGCTTTTTCTAGTTACATTTAATATGCTAATATGCCAATTTATCTTCAGTCTTTTCTAATGTAAGGATGCAACTGGAGTTAAATTTTGTACCTCTTTCATCTCAAAATGTCAGTACAACTTTTAGGCATCTTATTATCAGAGGATGGTATGGCTTTTTCATGGTAAAACAACACTCTAGGTTGAGTATTCCAGAACTTCAGTATTACCAAATATAGTAACTATCATTGTGAATACAGGTATTTACTACCAGTAATGACTCTTCATTGACTATGATGTTGCAATATGAGGGAATCTAGTGGAGGAAATGAGTAGTTTACTTATTGTATATTTATTATGCCAGGCATCATGCTATGTGTTTTGCTTTTACTTACTTATAGAATCAATTCTATAACACTATGAATGTTATTTTATTATTTCAATTTTTAAGATGAGAAAATGGATAATTAGATAAATTTTCCCATGGTAACACTGGGAAAATAAATATAAGTAAAGGAGATATAATTCAAATCCAGGTAAGTCTAACTGAGGACTCATTTCATAATATGAGGTCTTTAACTTACTGTCATTCCACAAAAATTAGTCACTGACAGCTCAGAGGGCTTGGGATATTAAAAAGACAGAAGAATCAAAAAATTCATGCAGAAAACTTGCCCTCTAAACTGGGAAATAGGGCATGTGAAAATACAGATATATCTATATATTTTTTCATCTTCCTTTATTTGGACTCTATGCTACAGTACTACATGCAGAGTCGTGTAGAGAATACCCTTGCTTCTGATTAATCAGAAATGGTAGCTATATTGTACTAAGTTTCTTTATCTTTACATGATGTTTTCAATATATCACTTTGGGACATGATGAATCAATTCCAACCATGTACCTTTTTTATACAGACTCATAAAACTTCAGCAGTGTGGCATAAGTATGGTTCTCTTAGCTTTTATGGCATAAAGATAAGGAAACAAATGTATCAAGTTCAGCTCTCAATACACCACCAACTGCTATACTTCTTATCAAGAATATTTCATTTCTCAAGTGGTGGATGGGATCTGGTAGAAAAGATAGCACAGATTATGAGAAAAATGGGAAGGCGCAATTGATGAACTTCCTATTATGAACAAAGTCTTGAAAGAGTAAATATAGATGACAGGATAAAGACACACATAATAAAATGATTTATTTAGGTTTACCATTTGTGCCAAGTAATAGGAAAGGTCAGTTGCAAAAAATAAATTGAAGCCAAATTATGTTTAAGGATTGTGTGTGTGTGTGTGTGTGTCTGTGTGTGTGTTTTCAGGCACCTGTCTCTACTGTTAATCGTTCTGAATAATAATTTTTTTGATTGAGCTATACATTAATTTTGCTAGAGCCAAAATAGAAATAAAGTATAGAACTTGAGTCACACTTAGAATGATTGGATTAGGTGATAAAATTACCTATGAATATTTTAAAGAGGTTTGTATAGATTTTTATATTTATCCAAGGAGTAAACAAATTACATATCATTATAACATTTTTCTGAACTATAACACAACGGAAAACTTGTATAAAAGCCATAAATAAACAGATTTTAAGAAAAAATATTCTGGGTAGCAGAAGAATAGATTACAATGATCATATTAATATGTATGAGAAACAGAACAATCAATTTGAATTTGTCACATCTCCTCGCACCAGAAATTTACCCTATGTTAATTGAAAAGTAAAAAATAATTATTTACTCCAACCTTCTTCATTTCATTATGTTCTCTGGCTTTGTTGTTAAATAAACGGTTTCCATAATATCCCCTAATGTTAGGGATAGTCAGTTGCTTACGGGATTGTGATTCAAAGAAGCTATAACTTAAAGGGAAGGAACTATTTTGTTGTATGGTTACACAAAAAATCTCAAGGTTTGCATAATATAATTTTCACATTAATGCCATTGCCCTCAATACAGGGCTAATATAGAAAGTATTACCTTTCATTCCTTAAGCAGTTATAAGAACTTTTTCTTGAATGTCTTTTTTTAATAAACATTTAATTTTAGAATATTTTTAAATTTATGGAAAAGATAGTACAAAGCGCCTATATATCCCATACCCAGTGTCCCCTATTATTAAAATCTTACATTAATATGATAAATTTGACACCATTTCTGAACTAATAAAGATGCATTATTGTTAACTACAGCCCATACTTTATTCAGAACTCTTTAGTTTTTTTTTTTTTTTTTTTAGAACTCTTTAGTTTTTAACAAATATTTTTTTTTGTGTTCCAGAATCTCATCTAGAATACAACATTATATTCAGTCATGTGTTCTAAGCCTTCTGTTTGTTGTGACAGTTTTTCAGATTTTCTCAGTTTTGATGACCTTGACAAATTTGATAAGTAATGATAAGCTATTTTGTAGAATGTCCCTCAATTAAGGTTTGTTTCATATTGTTCTCATGATTATACTGGGGTTTTGGGTTTTGAAGATCAAGACTACAGAGGTAAAGTGCCATCCTCATCACATCATATCACGAAACATACTATCAATGTGATTTACCACTCTTCAAATTGACACTGATCACATTACTGAGATAGTCTTCGTTTGGTTTCTCTAAAGTAACTTCTTTCTCTCCCTTTCTATACTGCATTTTTTAAAAGGAAGTCAATATGTGTAGTTTACTGACTTACTCCTTACATACTTAGGGAGTGAGAAATTATGAATGCCATATAAGCAAAATTATACAGTATATATCCTTTCAAACTGGCATCTTTTACATAATATTATGCATAAGATAAATTTATGTTTTTGTCTGTTTTGATAAAGCATGTCTTTTTAGTCACTTAATAGTATTGCATTCTATGGATATACATACTTTGTTTACCCATTCACCTATTGAAGAACATTTTGACGGCTTCTAGTTTTTGACAATTGTAAATAAATCTGTCATAAACATTTTCTCACAAGTTTTTGTATGGCCATACATTTTCAGGTCAATTGGGTAAACACCTAAGAGTGTAATTGCTCCATTATATGCTAAGATTATGTTTAACTTTTTAGAGAAACTGCCAAACTGTTGCCAAAGAGCACATGCCATTTCTATCCCCATCAGCAATGAAGAGATCCCGTACTCTGAATCCTCACCAGCAATTGTCATTGTCAACTATTTTGGATTTTAGCTATTTTAATATGTGTGTAAAGGTATCTCATAGTTGTTTTAATCTGTAATTCCATAATGACAAATAATGTTGAATATTTTCTCATAAGTTAACATGCCATCTGTGTGTCTTCTTTTGTGTCTCTTCAGATCTTTGCCCACATTTAACTGGTTTGTTTTCCTATTGTTGATTTTCTCAAAGTTCCAGGTATATTTTGTAAGTTTTGGAGGTAAGTCCTTTATCATATGTGTTTTGAAATATTATCTCCCAGTATTGGCATGTCCTTTTATTTTTTTGATAGTGTTTTCACACAGCAGAGGTTTTAATTTTAACAAAGTTTATTTTAACATTTACTTTCTTTCATGGATCATACTTTTGTTATTTTATCTAAAAACTCATCAGCAAACCCAAGGTCAACATGATTTCTCCTATGTTGTCTTCTAGAAGCTTATAGTTTTGTATTTTGCAATTTCTCCTATGATGCATTTTGACTTAAATTTTGTGAATGGAATGAGTGTTGTATCTGGGCTTTCTCTTTTTTGCTTACTTTTCCAGTATATTTTGTTAAAAATTTTTCATTATCCATTGAATTGTCTTTATGCCTTGTCAAAAACTGACTCTGGGTTAATCTATTTCTAGGATCTCTACCCTGTTCCATTCTTTCATGTCTAACCAATATCATACCATTGAATATTATTGTATCTTCAAACTAAGTCTTAAAATCTGATAGTGTGAGTTCTTCAAATTTGGTTTTCTTTGTCAATTTTCTCTTGGCTATTCTAGCTCCTAATTTCCATATAAATTTTAGAAGTATTTATCAATATCTATGAAAGAACTTGCTGGGATTTTGATTGCTTTGTATCCAAATTGGGAAGAATTAACTCTTAACAATATTGAAACTTTCAATACATGGACACAAAATATCTTATTTAGTTAAATATTTGATTACTTTTATCAGTTTTAAAGTTTTCCACTTATAAAACCTATGCACATTTTGTTAGATTTATACCTAAGTGTTTTATTTTTTGGTGTTATTGTAAATAGAACTGTTTTTTAATTTCAAATGCAAATTGTTCATTGCTGATTTACTGGAAACGAATGGTCTTTTAAAAGCATACTGACCTTGTATCCTATAACCTTGCTCTACTTGCTGATTAATTGCAGGAGCATTTTGATTTCTCTGTTTGCTTTGTAGGTTATTTGGCCTTTCCTACACAAACAATGAGATCATTTGCGAAGAAAAGCAGTTTTAGTTTTGTTTTTTTTTCCAATTTGGATATATTTAATTTATTTTTTGTGTCTTATTACACTAGGTAGGAATTCCAATTTATAATCTCAAATCACACTGGTGAGATAGAACATCCTTGGCTTTTTCTTGATAACAGAATAAAACTTCCAGTCTCTCACAATTAAGTATAACCTTAGCTGTAGGTTTTATTTAGATATTCTTTACCTACAGATTTTTTTTTTTTTTGAGGAGCTCTCCTACTCATTTTTGGTGAGAGTTTTTATCATGAATGAGTGTTAAATTTTATCAAATGACTATTCTGTTCAATTGATACAATATGGTGGACTATTGATTTTGAAATGATGAACTTGTCTTGCTTACTTTGAATACATCTAAAAATAAATAAAATCCTCTTTTCCTGTAGCTCACCCCAGTGCTTAAAAACTTTCAAGGTTTTTGTTTCAACAGTGATGAGTTCAATCTCTCTCGTCTATTGCAATAGTCTTACATAAAGTCTTCCTTGTCTGTTTAACTCCATCCAGTGCAATTTTTCTTTGACAATATTGGATGCTACAAATTCCTGTATTATCCTTATGCTTGTCTCCCATATTGACTTCCTTATGTACTTCTCCACAGAGAAAGTGACTTCAGCTATAATCTACTCTTACTTTATATATTATTGTATTGAAGCCCTGTGTGTGTTTTGGGGGTACTTTGAAGTGAAGGAGGAATGTTCTTTAAACTTCTGATTAAATCTTAGTCATTTATTGCACCTGTGTCTGAGAATTCTATCCTGTAATTTTTGGAATTGCTTTGCTAATTTCTACAAAAGTCTGCTGGGATGTTGATTGAAGTTGACTAGAAACAACAGATCGTTTTTTGAGAGAATAGACATCTCAACAGTAATGAGTTCTCCAACCTGTAAACATGGTATATTTCTCCATTAATTTGGGTCTTTTTAAATTTTTAACATCAATGATTTCATTTTCAACTTTTTTCTTTTGATTAGTGTGAACACTGTATATTTTCCCCATTATTTTCATTTAGATGCATTTGTGTTTAAATTTATTTAATTCATCTAATTTACTTTACTTTCCCTCTAGGCAGCAAATAATTGGATCTTGCTCTTTTATAATCTAACGATAATTTTTGCCTTTAAACTATAGTCTTTAGATCATTTACATTTGATATGATCATTGATATATTTGTGTTAAAATATAATATCTTCCTATTTGATTTATATTTGTCTATTACTTGTTCTTTTCCCCCATTTAGTATCATTTTTTATTGAGTATCCTTATTTTTTTATAAATATATTTATTTTATTTTTGGCTGTGTTGGGTCTTCATTGCCATGCACGGGCTTTCTTTAGTTGCGGTGAGCAGGGGCTACTCTTCATTGTGGTGTGAGGGCTTCTCATTGCAGTGGCTTCTCTTGTTGTGGAGCACAGGCTCTAGGCACACAGGCTTCAGTAGTTGTGGCTCGTGGGCTCAGTAGTTGTGGCTCGCGGGCTCTAGAGTGCAGGCTCAGTAGTTGTGGTGCACAGGCTTAGTTGCTCCATGGCATGTGGGATCTTCCTGGACCAGGGCTCGAACCCATGTCCCCTGCATTGGCAGGCAGATTCTTAACCACTGTGTCACCAGGGAAGCCCAAGAGTGCCCTTATTTTTTTAAACAGTTTCATATTTACTGAATAATTACAGAGAGTTTCCATATGCCTTATACTCAGTTCTATTATTAATTTCTCTTAAGAATTCTTTGACCTATGGCTTATTTAAAAGCATCATGTTAGGGGCTTCCCTGGTGGCGCAGTGGTTGAGAGTCTGCCTGCCGATGCAGGGGACACGGGTTCGTGCCCTAGTCTGGGAAGATCCCACATGCCGCGGAGCGGCTAGGCCCGTGAGCCATGGCCGCTGAGCCTGAACGTCCAGAGCCTGTGCTCCGCAACGGGAGAGGCCACAACAGTGAGAGGCCCACATACCCACCCCCCCGCAAAAAAAAACGTATCATGTATAACTCCAAATATTTTGTGATTTTTCAGCTTTTTGTTATTGATTTCTAGTTTAATTCCACTGTGGTCTGAGAACATACTTTGTGAGATTTCTGTTCTTCTAAATTGATTTAGGTGTGTTTTATGGCCCAGATTGTGGTCTACTTGGTTAATATTCCATGTGAGCTTGAGAAGAATGTGCATTCTGCTGTTGTTGGATAAAGGAGTCTATAAATGTCAATAAGGTCCAGGTGATTAATGGTGCTGTTCAGTTCAAAGATATTCTCACCGGTTTTCTGCATGCTGTTCAGTTCAAATATATTCTCACTGGTTTTCTGCCTGCTGGCTCTATCAGTTATATGATGAGGGGTGTTGAAGCCTCCAGCTCCTAATAGTGGATTTGTTTATTTCTCCTGTGAATCTCTTCATTTTTATCACATGTATTTTGGCATGCTGGTCTTTGGGGCACACATCCTAATGATTGTTATGTCTTATCAGAGAACTGACACCTTTATCATTATGTAATGCCCCTCCTTATCCCTGAAAATCCCCCCTGTTCTGAATCTGCTATTTGAAATTAATATACCTACTCTAGATTTCTTTTGATTAATGTTTGCACTTTCACCATCCCCTTACTTTTAATCTATGAACATTTAATATATAAAGTGAATTTCTTCTAGATAACATATTTTTTCTTCAACTCTGAAAGGCTCTGTTTTTAACTGGTATATTTAAAACATTCACACTTAAAGTAATTATTAACATAGTTGGAATAATATCTACCTCCTATTTTCAGTTTGTTGTATTTGTTCATTGTTTCCATTTTATACCCCCCCTTCTTTCTGCCTTCTCTGGCTTTAATTGAACATTTTATATAATTCCATTTATCTATTCTCTTAGCACACCAATTATACTTCTTTATTAAAAAGTTTGTTTTAGTGGTTGCCCTAGAGTATTCAAAATACACTTAGTACTAATCTAAATCCTTTCTCAAATAGTATCATGCTACCTCATGCATATCCCAGGTACCTTATAAAATAGTGTTTCATCCTTTATAACATTATATTCATTTCACTTATCATATGATATAATCACAAAATACATTGTTGCTATTATTATTATTTTGAACAGTTATCTATTACATCAATTAAGAAAGAAAAATGAGGACTTCCCTGGTGCCCAGTGGTAAAGAATGTGCTTTCCAATGCAGGGGATGCGGGTTTGATCCCTGGTCAGGGAACTAAGATCCCACATTCCACAGGGCAACTAAGATCACGTGCCACAACTGCTGAGCTCATGCGCCTCAACTACAGACCCCACATGCTCTGGAACCCCCGTGCCACAACTCGAGAGAGAAAACCCGCACACCACAACTAGAGAGAAGCCGGTGCACCACAACAAAAGATTCCGCATGCCTCAAAGAAGATCCCACATGCTGCAACTAAGACCCGACACAGCCAAAAATAAAATTAAAAAAATAAAAAATTAAATTGCAAAAGAAAAAAGAATAAGAAAAATATTTTATTACACCTTTATTTATTCCTACTCCCTCAGTCTTCCTCTTTTATATACAGATCTGAGTTCCTGACTTATACCATTTTCTTCTTGAAAAACTTATTTTAACATTTCTTACCAGTCAGGCCTACCGATAAAGTCTCTATTTTAAAATACTTCGCCTATATAAAGGATAATTCTGATGGATACAGAATTTTATGTTGGTATTTCTTTATCTTTCAACACTTTATATATTTCACTCCACTCTCTTTTTGCTTGCCTGATTTCTGACAATGTGTCTGAAATAATTTTACCTTTGTCTCTCTATAGGTAAGGTATTTTTCTGCTCTGGCTTCATTCAAAATTTTCTCTGTTTTTACTTTTCTACAGTTTAAATACGATAAGCCTAAGGGTAGATTTTGGGGCATTTATCTTGTTTGATATTTTCTGTGCTTCCCATATCAGTGGTTTTTTGCCTGATATTGTTTTTAAAAACTTTTTTCCATTATTACTTCAAGTAATTTCTTCAGCTCCTTTCTGTTTTTCTTAGCCTTCAGTGAATCTAATTAAAGTTTTGTTATTCTATTTTAAAGTTTTTCACAGTTCTTTGATATTCTGGTATTTTCTAAACATATTACTCTGCATTTCAGTTTTGGAAATTTCTATTGCCCTATCTTCAACTTACAGATTCTTTTCTCATCTATGTCCAGGTTATTAATGAGCCTATCAAAGGCATTCTTCAGTCCTATTACCATTTATTTATTTTTATTTTTTCCTTTCTTAGAGGAAATATGCTTACATTACTTACCTAGTCTTTTTGCGTTTTTTCTACTGGACCCCTTACCATATTATTCATAGTTAGTGTACGTTCTCTATCTGATAATTTCAAGATCTGTATTATAATTGAATCCATTTTTTGACGCCTGCCTTGTTTATACGGTTTTTTTCCTAACATTTTAACATGCCTTGTAATTTTTTCTTGAATGTTGAAAAATAGGTAAATAGGCTTTTCTTGTGAGGTTTTATGTTTATTTGGCTTTGAGTTAGGTTACTGGCTAGGAGTGTTTTATGTTTGATATACCTATTGATGACTCAGATTTCATTTTCCTTTTAGGGTCCTCATTTGTTCTCCCCTATTGTTTTTGGGTCCCTGAGAACTTCTTGTAAAATAGAGTCTGCATCTTATAGTTCTTTAACCTGTAATCTACCATTGTTATACCAGAGGCCTGTTGATGTGGTTGTAAAATGTGGGGGGGTGGGGATGGACGCTTTCTATAATCTTAATGATTAAATCTCCATCTTTTACTGTTCTGTCCCTGCACTGCGACATTCACAAATGTTTCCTTTTTTTTCTTCTTCTTCCTCCTTGTATCAATATACGATACAGGAATGCTAGAGAGAGCTGAAGTTGGGTAATTGCCCTTCTCCCAGGTAAACAAGGCTCTGGTAAATTCTTTTCCCCCTTTAGAGTAGGCCTTTGTTATGGAGAATACTCTGGGTGTATTCCAAACAGTTGCTTTTTCTCTATCCCTGCTTGAAAAACTAGGGGATTTTTCCTGACTCTTGAATGTGAGAACCTAGTGGGGTTCCTGGATATAATTGAGGGGACTCCTCTAAAACTGGAGACCCTAGAAGTTTTTCACTCTCAAGTTAGTACATACCCTGCCTCTAGTAATTCATCAAAATTACCATTTAAGTCTTCCTTCCATCTCATCTCTCCCTTTATTCTATTTCTGCCTTACATGTATTTGCATGTAATATAAATTCTAAAACATATTTTAATTTGCTTTTAATGATCTGTGATGAGATTTAGAATTAAGGAAATATAGCACTTTTTATTTACTTATATAAATATATACCATTTCTTTTGCTGTTGATTCCTTTTTGTAGAGCTAGAATTCCATCTGGTATATTTTTAATACTAAAGAAATTCCTGGAGAAAAGGGAACACTCTGGCACTGCTGGTGGGAATGTGAATTGGTACAGCCACTATGGAGAACAGTATGGAGGTTCCTTAAAAAACTACAAATAGAACTACCATATGATCCAGCACTCCCACTACTGGGCATATACCCTGAGAAAACCATAATTCAAAAAGAGTCATGTACCAAAATGTTCATTGCAGCTCTATTTACAATAGCCAGGAGATGGAAACAACCTAAGTGTCCATCATCGGATGAATGGATAAAGAAGATGTGGCACATATATACAATGGAATATTACTCAGCCTTAAAGGAAATGAAATTGAGCTATTTGTAATGAGGTGGATGGACCTAGAGTCTGTCATACAGAGTGAAGTAAGTCAGAAAGAGAAAGACAAATACCATATGCTAACACATATATATGGAATTTAAGAAAAAAAAATATCATGAAGAACCTAGGGGTAAGACAGGAATAAAGACACAGACCTACTAGAGAATGGACTTGAGAATATGGGGAGGGGGAAGGGTAAGCTGTGACAAAGTGAGAGAGTAGCATGGACATATATATACTACCAAACGTAAAATAGATAACTAGTGGGAAGCAGCCGCATAGCACAGGGAGATCAGCTTGGTGCTTTGTGACCACCTAGAGGGGTGGGATAGGGAGGGTGGGAGGGAGGGAGATGCAAGAGGGAAGATATATGGGAACATATGTATAACTGATTCACTTTGTTATAAAGCAGAAACTAACACACCATTGTAAAGCAGTTATACTCCAATAAAGATGTAAAAAATAAAAAAATTTAAAAAAGAACTTCCTTTATTTATTTATTTTTAGTACAGATCCCTTGGTGATTAATTCCTTCAGCTTCTCTTTATGTCTGAAAAGGGCTATTTTCATGTATACTTTAAAAAATACCTTTTATAGAATAAAAGTATTTAGTATTTTCTTTTTTTTCCTTTCAGCACTTAAAGATGTTCTACTGTCTTCTCATTTGCATTGTTTCTTATGAAAAATTTGACATTGTTATATTTTTTCTTCTGTATATAACGTGACTATTCTCTAGCTGCTTTTGAGAGCTTCTCCTTATTACTTGCTTTGAGCAATCTGATTATGATACAACTTTATGGGGTTTTCTTCATGTTTATTGAGTTTTGTGTTTATTAATCTTGAATCTATGAGTTGATCAAATTTAGAAAAATACTTGGTCTTTTTTGAACTATTCTTCTATCACCTCCCACTCTCTCCTCTTACAGAAACTGTATTTACCTTTATATTAGTAGAAGGTTTTCTGAAGACTGCTGATGCTTTGTTCATTTATTTGTAGTATTCAGCTGTAGACTTGAAGAGAAACTCTGTAGATATCTGGAGCTCTGCCTTTTGCCACCTTCTTATAGCTTTACAGATACCTCCACTCAGGCCTAAAAATTCAAGCTATTTTTGACTTCCTGAATACTCAACTCTGTCTCCCCAACTCAGGGAAAACATTAGTCTCTATTGGGTTTACATGTGCCTACATGGTCATAGTCATACTGGAGAAATAGTATGACTTACATATAATTTGTATTTTTTTTTTCTCTTAGGGATCATTGTCCCATGATTACTGTTTTCCAGTGTCTAAGAATCATTATTTAATATAGTTTGTTAACTTTTTGTTTTTTGTTTTTGTTTTTAACTTTTTGTTTATTATAGAGATTAATTTGTTACTCCATCCTGGCTAGAAACAGAAGAGCATAAGTCTCTACACCTTTAGGCACACTAGAAATCTGTGTGTGTGTGCATGTAACATCATTTGATCATCACATATGTTAAAATCACTTTCCCCAAGATATTGTTTGCTTTATAATTATTATTTTGCCAAATAAATCATATTTGATTCTGTAGATTTTTCTTTTATATGTTAAATTCTGAAAGGACTTCTCTTTAGAGATACTTAATGTATTATACTAACCTGGCTTTTTTTCTCAATAATGTAATCTCTTTTATATAATTTATACTAATTGATGCTCATGCATGATTTTACATGTGTAATATTTTCTGCAAAATTCATATTTTTCTTTGTGTTGAGTCTGATTTTGCTTCCTAGGTTATTTGTTTATTTACATAGCCTGAGACTCTTTCTAACACAAATGAGCACCGAGAAAGTTCTGATTCTCTTTTCGGGTTTCTTTTTTTATAATTTTGGTTGGGTGGTATAACTTTGGTTGGGTGGTATAACTGATTCCACTGGGAAGAAAAGTCACTTCTTTATATAAAGTAGTGCTGAAATCACTTAATTTAATGCATCCTATGTAAAAACTATTAAAAATTCCCTGGCAGAACTACCTAATTAAGTACTTGGTCATCAAATATAGGTGATTTATATTCTTACAATATTCTTTGATTTAATAAAAACCCCGAACAATTCTCACATCAGATACTAAGTGATTTAAACTGCTTGTGAAGTACAGAATGATATACAGCTCTTAAAGGATGGAACTAAGTATTCTTTCCTACCTCCTATCTATCTATCTATCTATCATCCATCTATCATCATTCTATCTATCTAATCTATCTACGCATCTATCAGTATTTCCTGTAGAGATGTTTCATCTCTCTATTCAGATATCACCTTTGATTATACTCTCTCTATTCTTAATTAACTGAGCATTATTATAAGCACCTGCAAAATATTAACAAATCTGTGTTCCCTGATGAATGTTACCTTAATGATTAAATCATTATTAAGACCTTCTTTTTATGGCATTTTTTAAGTATCTTGATAGTGATACTGATCAAAAAGACATAGGTCCCACTATCTGTCTCTGTTATAACAATAATTTTACTAATTTATTTCTGCACTTATGACTCAAATTTATTACCCTTTCAAAGTTTGTCTTTAAATATACCTTACATCTTTTTTCTAATTAACATTTTTATATCCAACATTGAAACAAACATGCACAAATAAAACTCTCATACAAAATATATGGAGTGTAATGAAAAAATGCTTGTCAAAAATTACATATTTTGTTTCAAGTTCTATCCAATTAGTTCTCACCTTCTTGTGTTTAAAAGCATTCAGATAAATCCAATTCAAGTTTAGCTTGGCATAAAATTCCCCTCATACTTTACTTTTCCTGATTAATCTTCCACTGCTCCCTAGCAAGCACCATGGGAACTAATTCTTCTGGAGTATTCAGCATCTCCTGACCACATCATGCCTTTTAAAGCCTTCAGACCCTTTCAAAAACTTTCTCTCAACTGGCATACCTATTTTCTCATATCTCAAAGTCATTTTCCACATACATATAAAAAATTACTTCTTTGTCACCTTATGATTCAGTCTGTGTGAATAATATATAGTCATTAACTACAAATAGAATTGAAACAGGATTGGGCAACTCTAATTTACTGTGGAATATTTCCAGTTAGAAAAATGTGAAAGCACATTCACATTCACAGGAAAGAATTTCATGCTTGCAGATCCATGATTAAAGTATTCGAGAACTTCTCATTTTATAATTAGTTTCTCCAGCTCTTAAACTGATAGGTCAAACCACAATGAAATGGAAGCCTTGTTCCTCACAGTATTTTCTAATAGTACATATGTGATTAATTATGAAGCTACTGGAAATGAATGTGTAGGAAAATAAGTGAACAATCTCAGTCTGAAAATATATTTAGCTTTAGTTTATGAATAACCTGATGGAACTAGGCAGTTAAAACAATATCAAGTCCCTAGCATAAGAAAGACCTAGGATATAATCACATATATTATTTGATTTAAGGTCTGCTCTTCTTATTTGTTCAATTCAGTTATTCATTTGACATTTATCTGAGCATCTACTATGTACTGAGCACTTTATACAGAGTCTGATATATTTGTTTAAAATGAACGCTATTTTCAAGGAGCTACATTCTAGTGAGTGAGGCAAACAGACTAAACAATGAATGAAATATGTACATACATTTTACAAGATGTAAGAGGAAGAAAAGTGCTGTGGAAAAAACAGAATGGCAAAATAATTTAGAAATGTGGGGAGGGAATAACAGGTTGTAATTTTAAATATTAGCGTTGAGAAAGTTTTCATTTAGATATAACAGAGCTGTGACTTTGTCTCAGGGAATAGTTTTCCAGACAGGGAGAACAGCTAGTGAAAATGTCCCAAGACAAACTAAGTGTTCCACAAATTCTTAAAAGAGAAAGGAGGCAGCTAAGCAGGCCAGAAGTCAGCAAGATAATTAGGGAAGGGGGAGATGCAGTTAGAGAGAGGTTAGATTATAATGTACCTTAAAGAGTGGTTGGTTTCTTTATAAACATCTTTATTGGAGTGTAATTGCTTTACAATGGTGTGTTAGTTCCTGCTTTATGACAAAGTGAATCAGCTATACATATACATATATCCTCATATCTCCTCCCTCTTGTGTCTCCCTCCGACCCTCCCTATCCCACCACTCTAGGTGGTCACAAAGCACTAAGCTGATCTCCCTGTGCCATGTGGCTGCTTCCCACTAGCTATCTATTTTTCATTTGGTAGTGTACATATGTCCATGCCACTCTCACTTCTCTCACTTCGTCCCAGCTTACACTTCACCCACCCCGTGTCCTCAAGTCTGTCCTCTACGTCTGCATCTTTATTCCTGTCCTGCACCTAGGTTCTTCGGAGCCTTTTTTTTTTTTTTTTAGATTCCATATATATGTGTCAGCATACAGTATTTGTTTTTCTCTTTCTGACTTACTTCACTGCATGACAGACTCTAGGTCCATCCACCTCACTACAAATAACTCAATTTCATTTCTTTTTAGAGCTGAGTAATATTCCATTGTATATATGTGCCATATCTTCTTTATCCATTCATCTATTGATGGGCACATAGGTTGTTTCCATGTTCTGGCTATTGTAATTAGAGTTGCAATGAACATTGTGGTATATGACTCTTTTTGAATTATGGTTTTCTCAGGGTATATGCCCAGTAGTGGGATTGCTGGGTCATATGGTAGTTCTATTTTTAGTTTTTTAAGGAACCTCCGTACTGTTCTCCATAGTGGCTGTATCAATTTACATTCCCACTAACAACGCAAGAGGGTTTCCTTTCCTCCACACCCTCTCCAGCATTTATTGTTTCTAGATTTTTTGATGATGGCCATTCTGACTGGTGTGAGGTGATACCTCATTGTAGCTTTGATTTGCATTTCTCAAATGATTAGTGATGTTGAGCATTCTCTCGTATGTTTGTTGGCAATCTGTATATCTTCTCTGGAGAACTGTCTATTTAGGTCTTCTGCCCATTTTTGCATTGGGTTGTTTGTTTTTTTGATATTGAGCTGCATGAGCTGCTTGTAAATTTTGGAGATTAATCCTTTGTCAGTTGCTTCATTTGCAAATATTTTCTCCCATTCTGAGCATTGTCTTTTCATCTTGTTTATGGTTTCCTTTGCTGTGCAAAAACTTTGAAGTTTCATTAGGTCCCATTTGTTTATTTTTGGTTTTATTTCCATTTCTCTAGGAGGTGGGTCTAAAAGGATCTTGCTGTGATTTATCATAGAGTGTTCTGCCTATGTTTTCCTCTAAGAGTTTGATAGTGTCTGGCCTTACATTTAGGTCTTTAATCCATTTTGAGTTTATTTTTGTGTATGGTGTTAGGGAGTGTTCTAATTTCATTCTTTTACATGTAGCTGTCCAGTTTTCCCATAACCACTTATTGAAGAGGCTGCCTTTTCTCCAGTGTATATTATTGCCTCCTTTATCAAAGATAAGGTGACCATAAGTTCATGGGTTAATCTCTGGGCTTTCTATTCTGTTGCATTGATCTATATTTCTGTTTTTGTGCCAGTACGATACTGTGCCAGTACCATTACTGTAGCTTTGTAGTATAGTCTGAAGTCAGGGAGCCTGATTCCTCCAGCTCTGTTTTTCTTTCTCAAGATTGCTCTGGCTATTCTGGGTCTTTTTCAGTTCCATACAAATTGTGAAATTTTTTGTTCTAGTTCTGTGGAAAATGTCATTTGTAGTTTGATAGGGATTGCACTGAATCTGTAGATTGTAGTCATTTTCACAATATACCAAGAACATCATATATCTCTCCATCTGTTTGTATCATCTTTAATTTCCTTCATCAGTGTCTTATAGTTTTTTGCATACAGGTCTTTTGTCTCCCTAGGTAGTTTTATTCCTAGGTATTTTATTCTTTTTGTTGCAATGGTAAATAGGAGTGTTTCCTTAATTTCCCTTTCAGATTTTTCATCATTAGTGTATAGGAATGCAAGAGATTTCTGTGCATTAACTTTGTATCCTGCTACTTTACCAAATTCATTGATTAGCTTTAGTAGTCTTCTGGTAGTGTCTTTAGGATTCTCTATATATAGTACCATGTCATCTGCAAACAGTGACAGCTTCCCTTTTTCTTTTCCGATTTGGATTAAGAGTGGGTTTTTTGAGTACTGCTTTAGACAGGATTGTATGAATATTTAAATTTTATTGATTTTAGAAATATCTGAACTTAAAAGCAGCATGTTGTTTTAAATTTTGAATGTTTAAATGCATGTGTGTACCATTATAAACTTGCACAGTTTGCTAGCTATTGTTTTTTACATACACAAGTATAAAATCTAGAGGAGTTTAAAGGACATATTAGACAGTATGCATCATTCTGTAATATAATTTTAACTTGCTTAATATACAAATATTATTTATCCACTCCTTCAACTTGAATTACCCATTAGAATCTAATACTGATCAGCAAATTACATATTTGTAAAATAGCTGCCACTATTTGTAAGTCCTACCAAAAATTTTAGTGCTCTAATATATTCCCAAGGCTATTAACACAATTACTAATTAGATTGTTGGAGGGCTCTTTTATGTACAGAAAGATAAAAGGGAATTTCTTGAAGATGTATTCCATTTTGCTACTTTATAGTTCATATACTTTCAATTAAAAACAGATTAGAGTTGGTATTCCAATTATGGAAACTTCATACTGTAGTAAAGAAGTGTATTAAGAAAAAATCATATTATAAAAGTGATATTTCAATATAAATAGAAAAGTGGATAATGGGGCATTTTGGTGAGCTGCATGAAAAATATTTTATGTAACTACAGTGTAAGAGAAGAGGTATACTGACCCTTAAATATAATTTATAATATGAACATAGTGAACCTTTATAATATAAAGTCAGAAATGTTCGATTCCACTATAAAGTCTCTCTGTATTTTTGTAAATATTAAAATACTCTTTTCAGAATTATTTCTATTTCTTTCACTTAAGGAATTTTTCCCATGACTCACTTCAGCTTCATGATATACAACAAGCTTGACATTTTGTTGGCTTTCAAATGACATTATCTTAAGACTTAAAATTATCTTACTGTCAGTCTGTTAGCAGGAAGCTTTGGAGATATCATTGGAGCCAGAGCTGCACTAGGGAAACACTGAATGTTCTGATTTTTTGCTTATTGCTGCTACTTTATTACCTCCAACATAGATATTAGTCAAAAACTAAGAAATGTCAACCTTTTATCATCAATCTACATATTATCAATTTTAAGCTCTGAAAGTAGTATGATGATAAATTGCTAAAGCCAGAATACATCCAGATGAGGGTCACCTCTGAGCATTTTTCTATTATAAAAAATAAGAGAAAAAAGTATTTCATTTATTCTGGTTTTATTACAATTTTAGGTAATATCTAGTTGAAGAAGAAGCAAAGAGCTGACCAAGCACTCCAGTTACTGTGAATTGTTTTGATTCTAGATATATGACTTTGAGACTCAGTTTTGTCATTAGCTCTCAAGGCCACATAAGCCACAAA
The DNA here is from genome assembly GCF_059928025.1 of Delphinapterus leucas. Classification (NCBI taxonomy): domain Eukaryota; kingdom Metazoa; phylum Chordata; class Mammalia; order Artiodactyla; family Monodontidae; genus Delphinapterus; species Delphinapterus leucas. The sequence continues at coordinate 44,066,976 of NC_143132.1, forward strand.
TCCTGACCTATTCATTCATTCATGTCTTCACTGATTAAAAAAAAAAGAATTTTTTAAAAAAGATGTACTAATTCCAAATAAATGAAACATTTTTCCTGTTTCTAAGTATCTAATAGTCAAATATAAAGAAACAATTTTGTAAAGTAATAATTTAAAATTATTAAAGAGCAATTTGGAAGCCAGAGAAGAGATCTTTAGCTTTATGTTCATTCTGACAATGTTAGATGACATAATGATTTCTTGATAATATTAACAATTGCAGCATCAGTTGGCTAGCTAGTGAATAAATGTTAATAGATTGTCTTTTTTCTAGCACTACCTTCAGTTAATCTCTTTAACAAATGCATAAAATGGGGTACTCTAGTTAAGCATCAAAATCAATGAGTTTAGCAAAATATTCACTGATGCAAAATACCAATTTATTGTTGGTACATATGACTACTAACCTGCTTATTGGCTAAAAAGTAAAGATGGCCACAGTCTCAGCTTGGGTCTCCAGAAACTGACACTGATACTAGATTCATGTGAAAATGATTTATTTAAGGATTTCCTTTCCCCAGTTGTAAACGGGGGAAAGTGGGGCCTTGGGAAGGGAAGGAAGCCAAAGTACCATGAAGTTAACTTGTACTCACTATTTCAGGAAACAAGCACCTGGGAGCTCTGGAGTCCATAATCACATTTAGGGTTGTCCCCATCAGGGGGTAAAAGCAACAGTACATTAATTCTTCCTCACTCTCCAGTCATTGTTTAAGAGCTAAGGTAAAGAGGCAGAAAGGTTTTATTGCCCAGGGATTTCCAGTCTTGCTGCCCATAGATAAAACTTCTCCCAGTGCCCTGAGGGAATGGCACCAGCACAAAGATTTAAGTGTTGGTGACTGAAGAAGATATGGGGGAGTCTTGACAGTATCTGCTGGAGTCACTTTGGAATTCTCCAAATTTTGAAGCTTTTTTTAGTTTTTAGAGATAATTTATGTTGATATTTTTTGTTACAATTACCAACATTAAAAATTGTTATTAGGGACTATATTTTTATTAAGTATGTTTATAAGTTTATTAAGTAATATTATTAATAAATATTAGAAAAACTCAAAATTCAGAGAAATATAAAAACTTCCCACCCATAGAAGAACAACATATTAGTCAAGGACAACATTTGTCCCTTACTCTATTTTTCAATAAATCATGAATTCTTTACCTACATATTTACAACCCTAAAACTTTTCTAAGTGGTTCTATGAAAGTAATTTTAAGTCTGTAACTAAATTATTTTATTAATTGCCATGAAAAAAAGTTTTGGACATGAAAATTCTATAGATAACATCATATTTAATGGTGAAACAAACTCTTTTGCCTAAGTTTTGTAAGTAGGGAAAGATGTTCAGTCTCATTTGTTTTATTCTACCATTTATACTGGAATTCCTGGCAAGTGAAACAAAAAAAGAAAAAAATCATAAAGATTGGAATTGAAAAAAACAGTTATCCATTTTGGGATGGCATGATTGTAAACATGGAAAAATCCAAGTAATATGAAAAATAAATTATCAGAATTAGGAAGTAAATTTAGCAAGGTCACAGGACATAGCATCAATATTAAAAATTAATCGAATTTATACACTTCAATATTAGTGAATATTTAAAAACTGTGTATTTAAAAAAACATAAAAACAGAAGCAATTAATTTAAAAGTATAAAATCTCTACACTAAAAAATTAAAAATTTTTCAGATAAGTGGATGCAAAAAGAGTTGCCTTTGCAAGCATCTCCTGTATATGCAGAGTCCTTGGGGTCTATCACAAGGACACTCTTGTTTCCCCTGCACAATGACCCTATGGGCAATGATCATTTTCCTCATTTTACTGAGTAGTAGATAAAGTTAGAGAGGCTACATCTGTCCTCCCAATGTAGCCCAGCTTCTAACTGGTACTACTATGATAAGAACAATGTCTATTTTGCACCACTTTAGACTTTAGTCTCTTCACTGTAAAAATAAGGAAACTGGACATTTCCCATCCTAATGTTCCATAGACTTGTACTCTTTTTGCTACTAGAAAACTACTAGAGCTCATCAATGAATTTGGTACAGTTGCAGGATACAAAATTAATATTACACAGAAATTTCTTGCATTCCTAAACACTAAGAATGAAAGATCAGAAAGAGAAATTAAGGAAACAATCCTTTTTACTAAAACATCAAAAAGAATAGAATACACAGGAATAAACCTACCTAAGGTGACAAAAGACCTGTACTCTGAAAATTATATGATGCTGATGAAAGAAACTGAAGATGACACAAACAGATGGAAAGACATACAATATTCTTGGATTGCAAGAATCAATATTGTCAAAATGACTATGCTACCCAAGATCTATAGATTCGGTGCAGTCCCTATCAAATTACCAATGGCATTGCTCACAGAACTAGAAGAAAAAAATCTTAAAATTTTTATGGAAGCATGAAGGACCCTACCTTAAAATTTATATGGAAACACAAAAGACCCTGATGAGCCAAAGCAATCCTAAGGAAGAAAAATGGAGCTGGCTGTATTGGATTCTCTAACTTCAGTCTATACTACAAAGTTGCAGTAATCAAACAGTATGGTACTGGTACAAAAACAGAAATATAGATCAATGGAACAGGATAGAACACCCAGAAAATCACCCACACCCCCATGGTCAATTTTTCTACAACAAAGGAGGCCAGAGTATAAACGGAGAAGAGACAGTCTCTTCAAAAGTGGTGCTGGGAAAACTGGACAGCTACATGTAAAAGAGTGAAATTAGAAAATTCTGTAACATGATATACAAAAATAAACTCAAAATGGATCAAAACGTAAATGTAAGTCCAGACACTATAACACTTAGAGGAAAAAACAGGCAGGACACTTTTTGACATAAATCACAGCAAGATGTTTTTCAATCCACCTCCTAGAGTAATGAAAATAAAAACAAAAATAAACAAATGGGACACAATTAAATTGAAAAGCTTCTGCACAGCAAAGGACATCATAAACAAAATGAAAAGAAAACCCACAGAATGAGAGAAAATATTTGCAAATGAAGAGACTGACAAGAGAGTAATCTCCAAAATATATAAACAGTTCATGCAGCTCAATATTCAAAAAACAAACAACCCAATCCAAAAATGGGCAGAAGATCTGAATAGAAATTTCTCCAAAGAAAACATACAGATGGCAATAAAGCACATGAAAAGATGCTCAATATCACTAGCTATCAGAGAAATGCAAATCAAAACTACAATGAGGTATCACCTCATACCAGTCAGTATGGCCGTCATCAAAAAGTTTACAATGAATAAACGCTGGAGAGGGTGTGGACAAAAGGGAACAATCCTACACTGTTGGTGGGAATGTAAATTGGTAGAACTACTCTGGAGAAAAGTATGGAGGGTCCTTAAAAAATTAAAAATAGAACTACCATATGATCCAGCAATCCCATTCCTGGGCATATATCCATAGAAAACTATGGTTCAAAGGGATACATGCACCCCAATGTTCATTACAGCACTATTTACAATAGGCTAGACATGGAAGCAACATAAAGGCCTATCGACAGATGAATGGATAAAGAAGAAGTCATACATATATACAATGGAACATTAGTCAGCCATAAAAAAGAATGAAAAAATGCCATTTGCAGCAACATGGATGGGCCTAGTGATTATCATACTAAGTGAAGTAAGTCAGACAGAGAAAGACAGATATCATATGATTTCACTAATATGTGGAATCTAAATTTTAAAAAATGAGGGCTTCCCTGGTGACACAGTGGTTGAGAGTCCACCTGCCAATGCAGGGGACATGGGTTTGTGCCCCAGTCTGGGAAGATCCCACATGCCACGGAGCAGCTGAGTCCGTGAGCCATGGCCACTGAGCCTGCGCGTCCAGAGCCTGTGCTCTGCAACAGGAGAGGCCACAACAGTGAGACACCTGTGTACCACAAAATAAATAAATAAATAAAATTTAAAAAATGATACAAATGAACTTATTTTCAAAACAGAAACAGATTTACAGATAACAAAAACAAACTCTGGTTACCAAAGGAGAAACGTGGGCTGCAGGGATAAAATCAGGAGCTTGGGATGAACATACACACAGTACTATGTATAAGATAGATAACCAACAAGGACCTACTGTATAGCACAGGGAACTTTACTCAATACTCTGTGAAAACATATATGAGAAAAGAATCTAAAAAAGAATGAATAGACAAGCCTCTCAGATAGCCTCATCCATCAGAGGGCAGACAGCAGAAGCAAGAAGAACTACAATCCTGCAGCCTGTGGAACAAAAAACACATTCACAGATAGACAAGATGAAAAGGCAGAGGGCTATGTACCAGATGAAGGAACAAGATAAAACCCCAGAAAAACAACTAAATGAAGTGGAGATACACAACATTCCAGAAAAAGAATTCAGAATAATGACAGTGAAGATGATCCAGGACCTCGGAAAAACAATGGAAGCAAAGATTGAGAAGATGCACGAAATGTTTAACAAAGACCTAGAAGAATTAAAGAACAAATAAACAGAGATGAACAATACAATAACTGAAATGAAAACTACACTAGAAGGAATCAATAGCAGAATAACTGAAGCAGAAGAATGGATAAGTGACATGGAAGACAGAAATGAAAACTACACTAGAAGAAATCAATAGCAGAATAACTGAGGCAGAAAAACGGATAAGTGACATGGAAGACAGAAATGAAAACTACACTAGAAGAAATCAATAGCAGAATAACTGAGGCAGAAGAACAGATAAGTGAGATGGAAGACAGAATGGTGGAATTCACTTCTGTGGAACAGAATAAAGAAAAAAGAATGAAAAAAAATGAAGACAGTCTAAGAGACCTCTGGGAAAACATTAAATGCAACAACATTCACATTACAGGGGTCCCAGAAGGAGAGGAGAGAGAGAAAAGACCTGAGAAAATATTTGAAGAGATTATAGTCAAAAAATTCCCTAACATGGGAAAGGAAATAGCCACCCAAGTCCAGAAAGTACAGTGAGTCCCATACAGCATAAACCCAAGGAGAAACATGCCGAGACACATAGTAATCAAATTGGCAAAAATGAAAGACAAAGAAAAATTATTGAAAGCAGCAAGAGAAAAGCAACAAATAACATACAAGAGAACTCCCATAAGCTTAACAGCTGATTTCTCAGCAGAAACTCTACAAGCCAGAAGGGAGTGGCATGATATACTTAAAGTGATGAAGGGGAAGAACCTATAGCCAAGATTACTCTACCCAGCAAGGATCTCATTCAGATTTGATGGAAAAATCAAAAGCTTTACAGACAAGCAAAAGCTAAGATAATTCAGCACCACCAAACCAGCTCTACAACAAATGCTAAAGGAACTTCTCTAAGTGGGAAACACAAGAGAAGAAAAGGACCTACAAAAGCAAACCCAAAACAATTAAGAAAATGGTCATAGGAGGATACATCTTGATAATTACCTTATACGTGAATGGATTAAATGCTCCAACCAAAAGACAGAGGCTTGCTGAATGGATATGAAAACAAGACTCATATATACGCTGTCTACAAGAGACCCACTTCAGACCTAGGGACACATACAGACTGAGAGTGAGGGGATGGAAAAAGATATTCCATGAAATGGAAATCAAAAGAAAGCTGTAGTAGCAATACTTATATCAGATAAAGCAGACTTTAAAATAAAGAATGTTACAAGAGACAAGGAAGGACACTACCTAACGATCAAGGGATCAATCCAAGAGCAAGATATAACAATTATAAATATATATGCACCCAACAAAGGAGCACCTCAATACCTAAGGCAACTGCTAACAGTTGTAAAAGAGGAAATCGACAGTAACACAGTAATAGTGGGGGGCTTTAACACCTCACTTACACTAATGGACAGATCATCCAAAATGAAAATAAATAAGGAAACAGAAGAGTTAAATGACACAATGGACCAGATAGATTTAATTGATATTTATAGGACATTCCATCCGAAAACAGCAGATTACACTTTCTTCTCAAGTGCACATGGAACATTCTCCAGGATAGATCACATCCTGGGTCACAAATCAAGCCTCAGTAAACTTAAAAACACTGAAATCATATCAAGAATCTTTTCTGACCACAACACTATGAGGTTAGAAATGAATTACAGGGGAAAAAATGTAAAAAGCACAAACACATGGAGGCTAAACACTGCATTACTAATTAACCAAGAGATCACTGAAGAAATCAAAGAGGAAATCCAAAAATACCTAGAGACAAATGACAATGAAAACACGATGATCCAAAACCTATGGGATGCAGCAAAAGCAGTTCTAAGAGGGAAGATTATACCTATACAAGCCTACCTCAAGAAACAAGAAAATTCTCAAATAAACAATCTAACCTTACACCTAAAGGAACTCTAGAAGGAAGAACAAACAAAACCCAAAGTTAGCAGAAGGAAAGAAATCATAAAGATCAGAGCAGAAATAAATAAAATAGAAACAAAGAAAACAATAGCAAACGTCAATAAAATGAAAAGCTGGTTCTTTGACAGATAAACAAAATTGATAAACCATTAGCCAGACACATCAAGAAAAAGAGGGAGAGGACTCAAATCAATAAAATTAGAAATGAAAAGGGAGAAGTTACAACACACAACAAGGAAATACAAAGCTTCCTAAGAGACTACTACAAGCAACTCTATGCCAATAAAATGGACAACCCGGAAGAAATGGACAAATTCTTAGAAAGGTATAACCTTCCAAGACTGAACCAGGAAGAAATAGAAAATATGAACAGACCAATGACAAGTAATGAAATTGAAATGGCAATTAAAAATTTTCCAACAAACAAAAGTCCAGGACCAGATGGCTTCACAGTTGAATTCTATCAAACATTTAGAGAAGAGCTAATACCCATCCTTCTCAAACTCTTCCAAAAACTTGCAGAAGAAGGAATACTCCCAAACTCATTCTATGAGGCCACCATCACCCTGATACCAAAACTAGACAAAGATATGACAAAAACAGAAAATTACAGACCAATATCACTGATGAATATAGATGCAAAAATCCTCAACAAAATACTAGCAAACAGAATCCAACAACACATTAAAAGGCTCATACACAATGATCAAGTGGGATTTATCCCAGGGATGCAACGATTCTTCAATATACCCAAATCAACAATGTGACACACCATATTAACAAATTGAAGAATAAAAACCATATGATCATCTCAATAGGTGCAGAAAAAGCTTTTGACAAAATTCAACACCGATTTACGATAAAAACTCTCCAGAAAGTGGGCATAGAGGGAAACTACCTCAACATAATAAAGACCATATATGACAAACCCACAGCCAACATCATTCTCAATGGTGAAAAACTGAAAGCATTTCCTCTAAGACCAGGAAGAAGACAAGGATGTCCACTCTCACCACTATAATTCAACATAGTTTTAGAAGTTTTAGCCACAGCAATCAGAGAAGAAAAGGAAATAAAAGGAATCCAAATCGGAAAAGAAGTAAAGCTGTCACTGTTTGCAGATGACATGATACTATACATAGAGAATCCTAAAGATGCCACCAGAAATCTACAAGAGCTAATCAATGAATTTGGTAAAGTTGCAGGATACAAAATTAATGCACAGAAATCTCTTGCATTCCTATACACTAAGGATGAAAAATCTGAAAGAGAAATTAAGGAAACACTCCCATTAATCACTGCAACAAAAAGAATAAAATACCTAGGAATAAACTTACCTAGGGAGACAAAAGACCTGTATGCAGAAAACTATAAGACACTGATGAAAGAAATTAAAGATGATACCAACAGATGGAGAGATATACCATGTTCTTGAATTGGAAGTATCAATATTGTGAAAATGACTATAGTACCCAAAGCAATCTACAGATTCAATGCTATCCCTACCAAATTACCAATGGCATTTTTACAGAACTACAACAAAAAATCATAAAATTTGTATGGAGACACAAAAGACCCCGAATAGCCAAAGCAATCTTGAGAACGAAAAATGGAGCTGGAGGAATCAGGCTCCCTGACTTCAGATTATACTACAAAGCTACAGTAATCAAGACAATATGGTACTGGCACCAAAACACAAACATAGATCAATGGAACAAGATAGAAAGCCCAGAGGTAAACCCACTCACCTACAGTCAACTAATCTATGACAAAGGAGGCAAGGATATACAATGGAGAAAAGACAGTGTCTTCAGTAAATGGTGCTGGGAAAACTGGACAGTTACATGGAAAAGAATGAAATTACAACACTCCCTAACACCATACACAAAAATAAACTCAAAATGGATTCGAGACCTAAATGTAAGACCAGACACTCTAAGACTCTTAGAGGAAAACATAGGAAGAACACCCTTTGACATAAATCACAGCAAGATCTTTTTTGATCCACCTCCTAGAGTAATGGACATGAAAACAAAAATAAACAAATGGGACCTAATGAAACTTAAGAGCTTTTGCACAGCAAAGGAAACCATAAACAAGAAGAAAAGACAACCCTCAGAATGGCAGAAAATATTTGCAAATGAATCAATGGACAAAGGATTAATCTCCAAACTATATAAACAGCTCACGCAGCTCAACAGTAAAACAAACAAACAACCCAATCCAAAAATAGGCAGAAGACCTAAATAGACATTTCTCCAAAGAAGACATACAGATGGCCAAGAAGCACATGTAAAGCTGCTCAACATCACTAATTATTAGAGAAATGCAAATCAAAACTACAATGAGGTATCACCTCACACCAGTTAGAATGGGCATCATCAGAAAATCTACAAACAACAAATGCTGGAGAGGGTGTGGAGAAAAGGGAAACTTCTTGCACTGTTGGTGGGAATGTAAACTGATACAGCCACTATGGAGAACAGTATGAAGGTTCCTTAAAAAACTAAAAATAGAATGACCATATGATACAGGAATCCCACTACTGGGCATATTCCCAGAGAAAACCATAATTCAAAAAGACACATGCATGGGCTTCCCTGGTGGTGCAGTGGTTAGGAGTCCGCCTGCCAATGCAGGGGACACGGGTTCGTGCCCCGGTCCAGTGGGATCCCACATGCCACGGAGCGGCTAGGCCCGTGAGCTATGGCCGCTGGGCCTGCGTGTCTGGGGCCTGTGCTCTGCAACTGGAGGGGCCACAGCAGTGGGAGGCCCACGTACCGCAAAAAAAAAAAAAAAAAAAAAAGTTAAAAAAAAAAGACACATGCACCCCAATGTTCATTGCAGCACTATTTACAATAGCCAGGTCATGGAAGCAACCTAAATGCCCATTGACAGACGAATGGATAAAGAATTTGTGGTACATATATACAATGGAGTATTACTCAGCCATAAAAAGGAACGAAATTGGGTCATTTGTTGAGATGTGGATGGATCTAGAGACTGTCATACAGAGTGAAGTAAGTCAGAAAGAGAAAAACAAATATCGTATATTAACGCATATATGTGGAACCTAGAAAAATGGTACATATCAACCAGTTTGCAGGGCAGAAATTGAGACACAGATGTAGAGAACAAACGTATGGACACCAAACGGGGAAAGCGGCAGGGGGGTGGGGCTGGTGGTGTGATGAATTGGGCGAGTGGGATTGACATGTGTACACTGATTTGTATAAAATTGATGACTAATAAGAACCTGCTGTGTAAAAAAAATAAGTAAAATAAAATTCAAAAACTAAAAAAAACTTATTGGATTAACTTTATTATTAAAGAATGCAGCTAATTTCATATAAATTACATTTCTTTTAACTAAAACATAAATGATTCTGGAATGCAAATTCTGAGAAAATGGTAAGGAATGTCAAGTATAGTTAGTTTTGATTTTATGGCTTTTCTCTTTTGCATAAACTGAATTTGTAAATGGTGGTAATCAGGTAACTACAGAATTTAGGCTCAGTGAAAACTCTAAGCAGCTTTCAGGTCCAGCTGGTACTCTTAAATATTTTATGATGCAGTAAAACATACAACCATCTGAATTCATACTTCAGGTAAGAAAGAAGTTTGAGGACTTTCAGGAGAATTAATTTTCCTATCAAATTATAAAATAGCAAGGCCCTCACTAAACAACTCTGGAACTAGAGAACAAAGGTGATTACAAATTTCAAAGTATTACATATGCCACTAAACTCTTGGTATTGCTTTTTGGCTTCTATTAAAGACAACAAAAAGTGCTGGAGGCATTTTTAAATTGCCTTTCACATTCAACCATACTTGTTTAGTTTGTATTCAGTTTCTTAACTGAAGAGTAAAAGGTGATTAAGCACGAAATGCTTTATATAATAAAGGGAGCAAACGTTAAATTTTAACCTCCTCACACTAATTCCAGAAGCATTAAAAAATTTTCTATTCTATTGGGACCAATAGTATGATTTTAGCATATTATTGAGTACATAATACATGCAAGGAATTAGCTTAAGTAATTTATATACATTGCCTCCTTTAATACTAAAAAAAACCCATATGATTCACTAATTTTATGTATCTAAATGTACCATTTATATAAGCTTCAAGCATCATTAAGTCAGACATTTTCTGTATGCAAAATTTTATATACCATTTGTTTTTTTTCAGTGACCAAGAATATATGAATATCATAAATAGGTCTATAGATAAATGAATGAATTTTAATTTTGGAAAACTCCTAATAGCAGATGTAGTTTTATCAGCATTTTCTCATACTTGATTCCATATACTAATCACAAAAACCTAGAGATTGATGCAGTGCCATTATATACATTTTTAAATATAAATAACCTTACATTGAAGAATTCGTGGCATGCCCAAGTTCTCACTAAGACTTACAGGTATTTCTGGAACTAGTTCTCTAACTCCATTTTTAGTATTAAATCCACTATCATACAGATGCAAATTGTGGTAGAGATGTTTGTATTTCAGCTAGTGTTTAATGAGATACTCTAGAAAAATGATTCATATTTTTATATATCCATTTCTTCTTGGAAATTATTTTCCTTTTGGTTGGTTTTTTTTTTTGTATTATTCTATCAGTTGAGATAAGATATATTAAAGGAGAAATGCAAGACATCTTGAAAAGAAGAACAAGGAAATTGCCATTCTATTAAAACAGCAATGTCTTTTGAGAAAAAAAAAAATAGACATCTTAAGCAAAACTTCAAACAAAACGCATTTAATGTGATGTGAATACATAGACTTGTACACTAATTCAACCATTTGTTTCATGTTTTAACCACTGTCAATCATTCCTCCTAAGTCAAATCCGTCAATTATAATTATACTTTATATTATTTTTATGATTGTTATATGTTATGTAAGCATTACACTATATGTTATAACATATATTAAATATACATTGAAGTATATATTAAACATGATGTCAAAGACATATTTAGTGGAAATTTTCTAATTTTGGAATTATTTGCACTTTAGTTTTAAAAATAATTTTTGAACATTAAAATAAACAGATACTTGAACTATTTTTTAAAATATTAAGAACTTTAAGTAAAAATACCTTTACTTATCTAAATCTCAAAAATAACTTTAGATAATTGATAATATAAAATATATGTAGTTTAATGAATGCAACTCTAAAATTTATGAACATTGTATACCTTAATTTTAGACTGAGTTCATAGTATCAATTTATTATTAAAAATGTTATGTTGTAACTATTAATTTTAATAATCCTAATCACTGAGTCATAGATGAGATAGTTAATGACCCACTGGAATAAAACTTAGAAAAATTTTATTTGCATATTCAGTCAATATATTTATTACCAACAATGTTACTATATATATTAAAATAAATATATTTAAGTGGTAAAATGAAACACGTAAAACTTTATCACTTTTAAAAATATCTTCTTGGGGGATAGATTACCTGGGTTTTATACATTACTCTCCACATATACCAACTTTGAGGCATTCAACTGTGCTCTTAATACGTGGGCATTTATTTCTTTTCCAAAATGGAAGATTATATGAGATTATTTCAAATGTTCTATGTTACTCTATGATTCCAAGAAGCTATTTTTTATGGAGGTCCACATGGAAGTCAAATTTACATTAACAACTAACTACAGAATGACTGGCTTTCATGAAGCATGTCAAAACTTTGAATATTTTAGCATTTACTAATCTAGATGCTCAATTACCCAGTTCTTTATGATACCTTGCTAGAATCCATTGTCTTCACTAAAGTTCATTTTAGAATTTTATTGATACGTCATGAAAAAAAATTATCAAAGTCTCTACTGAACTTCATAACTAGATAGAAAAATAGATATTTGATATTCATTTTTTCTGACATTTATAATAAACAGTTTCTGTGATAGGAAGAAATAATTTTTCTAAGACTACCTGGCAATAATCCTTTAGAATAAAAATGTATGCCTGCAGTTCAAATAATATTGTATTTTTCAATTTATATACATTGTATTTATAGAAAATTTAAGGGTTTCAAAATAGTTCTCACATTTTCAAAGAAAAATTTCAAATGTTTCATCAATTGAGATAAATACTGATAAAAGTATTTTTATTTTATCCCATTTCTGATATTTAGACAATAAAATAGAGAAAACTGAATCATGATATAATAATTTGGTTTGATACCTATTTTAAATTTATCTGGTTCAAAATAATACCTGGCTGGCAGTTCATGAAATATTATTTTCCAATTTCCCTCTAAAATACATATGAGAATAATTTTGGTGAAAACCAATACTTTAAAAAATAGAATCTTATTTCAATAACATATGTAATCTGAAGGATTTTAATACAATTGTATGAGACTGGTTAAATTCACATATTATGTTGGTTTCATGGAGTGGAACTGACCACCTGAAAGATGATTATTAGAGTGTTAGTAAACACAGATTAAAGCAATTTGCTGGAAGAGTATTCATTTTCCTTTAAAGATAAAGAATTGGAGCAAAATTATTAACTGATTCATTGGGCTGTTTTCTTCTTCCCATTTTATAATGGGTTTTATTTTTCCTTCTATTAAAAACAATTATGAAGAAAATAAAACCAATGTTTCTTTTGTAATAGACTCACATGAAGTTTGAGCTAGATATTTAGAAACTCTGGATTCATGTTTTACAAAATTGTTGTATAGATTTCCTTGTGAATTGTTCATATACCAAAGGTGGGTTACATTAAATGCACAACTGGAAAGATAGAAATGTTAAAAAGAGAGAGATCAGTCCCTAACTTTGTTCTATACAATCTGAATAAGAAAGCTAATATCAGCCAAGTGAGGTGGTGTTAAGAATTGGCCGAGGTCAAAGAAAGCTCCTTGGGCCTAAGGTTTCCCCTGAATATACCCAACTTCAGGTTACTGGCTGTGTGATCTGGAAACTTCAGCTGCATTCCTTCTTAAATAGCAAAATAATAAATGCTACACAATGTGTTTTAAATTAGAAATACATATTTTTTTTAAATTTAAGATACTGCTTTATATTTTACTTTACAATTCATTAGTAGAGTGATTTCAGCAGCAAAATGACAAAGCAAAACAAAATTTCTCAACCTTCTTCCATTGAAAGTAAATAATTTTTTTTAAAACTTTTATAAATTTGAGTCAACATATTCTGTTTTTAAGACTAGCTTAATATTAAATATTTTCCATGCAAAATCCTGTTTTTATAATTTACATTTGAAAAAAAAATAGACCTGTACATAATACTTTTTGACTGTACCAGACCTGTACCCAATACTTTCTGACTGTACCAGACCTGTACCCTCTGCTCTTCACCTTTGGTACTCTGGCTGGACTTTCTTTCTACTCGTAGAAAAAATAAGGAGTAGTCCTTAGTTTCACTCTATTCAAATATTCCCTGCTACTCTCCTTTCTTATTGTTTAAACAGTTTGGTTTTGGAATGTGAGTTATCTCTGAATTGAGATTTGGTCTAAATTTATTACCCTAGGCTTCTTATAAATGTCATTTACTCATCCTGGTCTTTATTCTCTATACTATTATTTCCCCCTAGTTCTCCCCAAAATCACACTGATGGAGGGAGAATGGGAATCACAAATGTTTGAGAAATTTGTCAGACAACTGTGCTTCAACTTTTTTGAGAAGGCAGTGAGTTTCACAAAAGTTCTGTTCACATTAGGGAGCATAAGAAGAAAAGTAAAAACGTTGGTTTAAAAAAAGTCTAGGCAGAGAGCTGAGATAGTTCCCCAAGTCTCCTGCTGCTCCACAGAGGTAGGGGGGAATAATTGAAAAATTCAAACTTCCCTTGGAGAGAGAATGAAGGCTAGTGACATGGCTAGCAAATCCTCATGAATCCTGAGGACTAAATGAGGAAGATACAAGGGCTGATGACTGAAAACCATGGCAGGACTACATATAGCTCAAGAGGTGACACTGAAGATAAGCTCTAAAGGGATAAATCAGAAACTACAAGTGTTATCTCACCAGCTTAGCATCAAAGATGGCCATCAACAATTTATTTGTTCAGACACTCTCAATACATAAACTTCTAAAATCTAGATACCACCCTGGGAAATTAGAGCAAACAAGGAAAAAGTCTCAGTTGACTATTTATAATTAAATGCTCATAAAAAGCACCAAAGCAACTGAGTTTACCTAGATTTGACTAATTGTTTTCTTCAGGTGAAATGGAGACTCAATATAGTAATTAAGTTGAAATATCAAAGATAATGTTATATTTTTCTATACCTGAGTTATCAGGCTTATGAAAAATAATTCACGTTCTCCTACTCATATTGAACTGCGTCAAAAATCTCCACAAATTTGAAATTTAAAATGTTTTAAAATATTTGCCAGATAGAGAGTTTTGTTTGTTAGAAACAAGAGACTAGAAGAATTTGTCATGAGGATATATTCATTATAATTTAAAAGAGGAATCTAGGAAAATCAAGGTGGCTTCAGTCATTAAACCTCACTTTAGTATGAGTTAAGAGTAAATGAAGGATTTAAATTCTGAGGAACTCAAGAATTCACATAACTTAGGATGGAAACTGAGCTTACTAAAAACTCTTCAATAAGATGTGCTTGCAGTTTACCTCAGGGGAATTAGAAATCTGTTCTTTTCAAAGACTTGAAAAGAGGTTGAAGCAAATGCAAACAGAAGGCTAAAGATATATGTGCAATAGGAGCTTCTGTGTGTATGCATTGATGTCATAAATACCCCATGAGGAAACAGCTCTTAGGGTGATAGGAAGGTGACTCCTGATCGGCTGCTTTGCCTGAACACTGCCCTAGACTCAGAGGATGGGAGGGAGGCCTGGTGGGAAATCTGCTGCGTGCAAGTGTCCATTCTTGTGTCCTGGGTCTGCTGGACTGCACCATTTATGTCCTTAGCTTGTGTAGAGGCTCCTCCATGCAGGAGGAACCCTGCCCTGTTGGGAGGAAGAGAGAAGGGGAAAGAGTCCTTCCTTCCTCAAGGTTCCAGGGAGAGGAGGACATTTCTACTTCAGGTGTAAAACTCTAGTTTCATTAGTTTCCTTTTTTTTCTCAGACTTTACTGGGGGAGGAGGAACATCCACAACATGTTCACTTCAGGCTCTCAAGGGACATTGTGAAAATTTATTTTTGGTGCTATAGTTTTAGTATTATTATTATCATTATTATTATTATATAGTAATTATTATCTTTTCTGTAGACAGCATATTCTTTTGGAGTGAGCTTCCTGGTAAAATCTCTGACCTACCATGAGAAACCCAAGTTGTCCAGTTCCACCAGTCAATAAGATAGGAAGCCTTTCTTATTCAGACATCAAGTATGAGCACGCCCATTTGGCCATAACCTAAAGTCACATTTCCAAAACAGCATTAACAGCAATATAGCCATCTGTTCATCTCCTATATAAGTCAATTTGTTCCAAATATGATAAAGAAAAATAATTTATTGTCTTTTAAAACTCCAACTCATGCCTTGTTTATTTATCTATTGTATAACTTTTATAATAAATGAAGTGTGTGTGTGTGTGTGTGTGTGCGTGCACGCATAGTTTCAAGCCAAATCATGTTTGATAGTTAAAATGGACTTTTACAACTTAGGGTGATGTTGTATCTAATGTGAAATTTGGGATTTGACGAACACAGCTAACTTCAGCTCAGGACCCACCAATAGGAGAAAATCAATTTTTATCAGTTACAGGGTACTCACAATAAATTATCAATAGCAGCTTGGTGTGAACTCAGAAAATGTTAGGGGGCCCTGTAGGGAAGCAAACTGATTGCACAGAGAAAAAATTAACCTGCAATTGAAGACCAGGCGGGAAAAGAGACAGAAGTAGATACGGCTGTGCATTTAAGACCCTCTCTGCTGTGACTTTGACCTTTATTCTGTTTGGCCTCATTAGTCTAAACAGCATCATTTTTCCAGCTCCTGCAGCTGCACATGAGAAATCCTGCACATGAACAGTCCTGACTGTGGTTTCTTGTGCCCCCATGCTCACCTCACGTTTGTTATCTATGATTAAAAGGAACGTTGATTTTCATATTTCTGACTCCATGCTGGAAACCTGACAACAGCATCAATTAACTCCCTTTTCTCCTTCTTTTAGGTGAGGATCCAGTCCTCTTCCTTTGACACAAAATGTATTAGAAAATTATAGAGGGAAAATTTCAAATTGACCAGATAAAAAAGTGTAATTACCGTGAGAAAGCTAAGGCTTTTCCTCTCTTCTACTCAATATCTTTTTTACTAGTTCTGTTCATGATGGACACCTTTCTGTTTCCTTTGGTAGAAATCTTTGGCAGTTGTCTCACTATATTTATAAACACTCCTATTGCATTTGGCATGATATCATTTTCCATTGCTCCTGTCCTCTCTCTTGTTTTACTCCTATCTCCTGCTTCTTAGTGGACACCTGGGGTCTCTTATGTGGGCCAAAGTTTCTTGGCCCACAATTCACTCTAAAGGATAGATGCTCACTACAGACAAGACAATAATAACAACAACAACACAACTAGAATAAAAATGTAAATATCCTTTGAGAAACTGAAGATGCTGTTAATGTTATCCAAAGTTATTATCTCTGCCACTTAAATGGTTTCAATCATTTCCCCTTAAAGGGTATTGAAAATTATATCCTTTCCTGCTTCCTGCTATCTCTAGTCTGTGCTGTAAGCCCTTAAATTCACCTTTTTTTGTTTCCCCACTTGCTGTGATTCTTACCCACAAATAGAGAAAATGTACATTAATCTCTAGGGTGCTGCACTTATTCGCAGGCTACAAAGAAGTTCAGTGGTATGTTCCTAGTCAGTGTGTACCAGCAAGTAACTCTTTCTTCTTTACTCTGAGTCTCCATAAGGCTCAGGCAAGTTCTTATGAGTTGAGTGTTAGATACTATGTTTTACTCAGAATGGTGGCATCTCTCTTATACTGAGGCATTGCCTTTATATATGTGTGTAATTTACCTATATTTTAATTCTCCATTCAAGGAAAATGCATCCTTATCCAGAATGTCATCTTTCATCCAAAGAGAGTCCCAAGAAACCACTGGCCTCAGTCATGCTAATGTGTGTCTGAACCTATTTCAATGTCAGCTTGGTTTCCATCTATGAGAAATACAATAATTTCTTTTGCCTTTCTATTACAGCATATATATGTATCTTTTCTCCACGAGTGTCCCTTTTTTAACTATTCTGATTCTCTTTAATTATCTTCAATTTTTAAGTTCCTTTTCCCCAGAATTTTCTTTTTTTTTTTTTCATTTTCTTCCTCTTGCCTTTTACCTTCTTACTTCTTACCTTATTACCTGTAGAACAATGGTCATTTTGGGAATAATATGAATCCTATACTCAGAAAAATTACCAAAAACAAATTTTGTCATAGATTGTAGATTATGATTTGGTGTGGTACCCCTGGCTGAAGAGTGAGGTCGGAGAGAGAGAGAGAGAGAGAGAGAGAGAGGGAGAGGGAGAGGGAGGGAGGGAGGGAGGGAGGGAGGGAGGGAGGAGAGAGAGAGAGAGAGAGAGAGAGAGAGAGAGAGAGAGAGAGAGAGAGAGAGAGAGAGAGGGAGAGAGCGTCACCTTTTGACAAGCTGATTATTTGATTTTACATTATGTTTAAGGATGTATTCAGAGAGCAAAATGAAGACTGCATCTCCCAACAATCCACAGGCAGGAGAATGCAAGGCAGAAAGAAGAATACCTTATCTATAGCATTCTTTCTCCCATTAGTAAAATCTGACCCACAGGGCATTAATTCCCCCACACTCTACTTTCTAGTCTTTCACTCATAGATGTTAAATGAGCTTCAGAGTATCTTGTGCCCCAATAGCTCCAAGAGAAGTCTTGGAGTAAGAGCACAGAGTCTCCTGTTGTAGGTAGGAGGAAAAGCATTAATTGTGTTGTGTCCACAAGCAACATGAAAAATTATCTTTTCAGGTGAAATTCCCAAGAACAGGATGTGAGATAGGGGTTCTGTTACACATTAATTGAGGGAGTGCTCTTCAGTATAAACCTTTAAGTTATGGAGTAGAGCAGGCTATGGAAGGAGAAAGAGATGAGAAGTGATGGAATCTCAGCCTTGGTCTGATCCACAAGGAGAAGGTTCAACACATAAGCACTACACAGTTGCCCTTCTCCCCTTGAGGCAAGAGTTTGACTTCTGAATCCACATATCAGTCCATCCTTGGCAGTAGGTTGTCCTGGGAGGGGTAGAAGAGATAAGTTTCCAGTTGAAGTGGCTCCCTTCAGCTGAGTGCAACAATCAAGGAGAAGGCTTTAGGAGTCAATACCTAGCAGTTGGGAAACAGGTATAATGAACCACAGGTAAAGTGCACCTAAGAGTAGCTGCTCCAAGGGGCTGTCCAGCTGCCCTCCCCACCCCATAGCACACATTGTTGCTAAATATCTCTGCTTCTTTAGGAGGGCTGCTGTAGCCCAGAAAACAGGTATGTAAATACGCATTAGGTGAGGCCTAAACTCAAACTAGGCCAGATCACTATTCTACAAGATTTCTTAATGCTGTTCATATCATACAAGGCATCTGTAACCTTATGAAATAACACATTTACTGAAAATATATAATATTTAAAGAATGCTAATGTATCATGAGAAAAATTCACTAGTTGATTTAAAGAAAATGAAGTCCATGGAAACAGTATGCAGAGTGATATTATTTCCCAAATAGGCTCTCTGATAGTGGAGACAAGGTAAATATGTTGACTGATTTAATGTAGTACATTTGAAAGTTTTTTTTTTTTGAAAGGAAAACTCTAACCCTGCCATACAGAAAATGTTTTTCTCAATGATTCTCTACTCTCTGCTTTGTATCTTCATCTCCTTTCCAATACCTTTAATTTACTCTCAACTACTCCAAATGCTCAATACTCTCATAATATCTCATATGTAATCCAAAAGCACCTCATATTCTAATCATTTGAACTCCTCTTTCTAATAACTTCCCTATCTGTCTTTTTGTCTGGACCCAAACTTGACTATAGCTTCCCTACAAATGGCTCCAATTAGTTAAAATTTTACCCTATCTGTATCTTGATAGCTACTTCTTTTTTAAGGTGAAATTATGTGGAAAGTTTGTGCAGAGAACAATCCAACAGCACCAACACCACACTGCTTACTTCTTGGACCTATACTTGAATATGGTTATTTTTCTAATATTAATATTATTAATAATAATTAATATTAATAATATTAATATTATTTCAGAGATTTAATCTTCTAAGAAAAGTACATTCACATCCTACTATCATGTTCCTGCACTAAGAAATAAATAAAGCATTTTGAGAATCACTATGATTTACATTTAGTACTGGTTTCCAAATACCAGTATAAGAATTTCTTTTTGCAAATCAGGTAGAACCTTTAAAAGTAAACTTTCTCCTACCTTCGTGACAAGAGGTAGCTTTATAACTTGGAGAAAGTTTGAAGAAAGGTATCTGCCAAAGTTTGGCACCTACCCTCCCACAAAAATTGGGAGATAGGGGCACTGTCTTCCTTGAAGAGTGCATTTCAAAGGAATGCCTCCCAGGTCCTTGAAAAAGACATTCCTGGTTGTAAAACTGAAAAGAAGTTTTTAAAAAAGATTTGTATCTCAAAAGGAGCAGTGAAAGGATTTATAAGTTTTCTAAAGTATATGCTCTAAGAAAAGGGAGTTCAGAGGCCTAAAGGCAAAAAGAAATATCTCATATGTAGTCAGTATGAGGAACATTAAGGCTACCTTGGTTGGAATTCTCACTTTCTTCCTATTTCTACTCAAATGTCACTTCACCTATTTTGCTTTTCCTGGCCGCTGTCTATTAAATGCAACCTTCTCCTGCTTGTAGTACTTCGTGTCCCCATTACCCTGCTTTATTTTTTTTTCCTGGAAATTATCACTATCTGAAACATTATATATTTACTCTGGGTCAGCTATCTATTAGCTCAGAACACAGTATAACCAATAGAAAACCTCAGTAGCATACAATAAAGGGGTTACAGAGAACCATTATTTATTAGGTTCCCCATTAATAGCTGGTGATGAAGTGAAAAATAAAATAAATATTGTCTGTGCCTTACATATTTACCTGTGTATAGGATGTTTTCTGAAGCCTTAATTATTTTAAAAACATCTTTCTTTTATTTTCACCCAAACAAGACAACTTGAATGATAATACAGTTGATGGATAACAGTATTTTCCCTCCCTTATCTTTTGAAATGACAATTTAGATTTTGATACTTTGTGGATAATTAGCCCATATACTTGTGATTCCTTTCCCCATCTGCATTCCAGCCTCTCCTTTATCTCAGAAAAAAACTTTTTTATTTAAGCCTTTGATTTTTTTCCTTCTGTTCCAGTTGATCATTTTGTTTTGTTAATTTCCTTTTAAAATTCTTTATAAAAAATGTTTGAACTGCATTGGTTCCCTACATGTTTATCATATGCTCTCTCTTTGCTTTCATTTTTATTCTACATTTCTTCTGCACTTCCAAGAATTTTCCTTACCACCAATTTAATTTTCCATAGTAGTGATTCTCCTTATTACTGTATCCAAATTTTTAAAATCTGTTAGTCCATTACTGAAGTTATTTTTTTTTCCTTTGAACTACAGGTTAAAATTATGGACTGTTTTCTTTTCAATACAAACTGTCACCCACCCCCTACCCAATGCATTATATAATAACTTCCAAATTAACCTTTGCACTAGCAGAATTTCTTTTCTTTCTTTTTCTTACATTGTTTTTATAAAATAAGTTGCATAAAAAATTCAAGTAGACATTTATAGCTGGTGCTAGTAGTAGTGGTATTATTATTTTTTATTAGTTCATAAGGTTTTAGAAGAGGAAACGTTTGTGATTCAGCTTTACATCATCATTTTCAAGAATTCTTCAAACCTTAATTTATCCTTGACTACTAAACTTTTATAACATTAATTTTTATCACTATCTCAGTAACTGAATTAATCCAAAGCCCCCTGTAAATAAATCTACAGTATGCTACACACCAGTTTCCAAACTTGTTGCCTTCTATTACTCTGCACATAACCTCTGCTCTAACCATAGATCCATTAAATATTACCTAATATCATCCTGCAAGTTTACTCTCTACTAGTTTCTACAGATTACTACTTGGACCTGAAATGTACCACTCTTCTCTACCTCCCATCAACTTTTAAAATCCTCAAACATTTATCTCAAATGTCATCCTTCAAAAAAATTTTTCTGATTCTTCCACCCAGGTATCTTTGTGTTTCTCTTGTGAGACTTCTTGTCATGTTTCTTATACTGTGGCTGTCAGTGGAATAGACTTACCTTCCTTTGATGGTAAGATCTTCTTATGGAGAAGGATACATTTTGCCTATTTTGAGACCCTGCCCATCTTCCAAAAAATTTTATAGAATCTTCAATGCAATGTTTTTTTCAATAAATATTTGTGAAATGTAAAGGAAAAAATTTTTTTGGCCTTCAAATATTTCAGTGACTTCCCAAGACCAAATAAATAAAGATGAATCTTATAATATTAAATGTTCTCCCCTCATCTTGATAGTAGTCAGGGCTCAACCATCATTTACTTATTTTAAAAATTTTTCCCAATACGTATACACCAGCCAAATCATGAAACTTGCTGTTTCTAGAACACCTTAACATTCCCATCTCCATGTATTTATTCATGTGCTCTTGTTCTAGAGCATCTTTACAGTTGAAAAATGATCCCATTATTTAATGACAAGATAAAATCCCCTTTTCTTCATTTATAGCTTTATTATTTACCTCATTCTTGAGTAATTCTTCCTTTTCAACTACTTATGGTTTTTCCATTCACAATATACACCACTTTCTGATTTGTATTACTATCAATTCAGAGTCTATTGTTTAATTTCCACTCTATTAAAAGCATTACAAGTGATAAGACTGAGTTTATTCACTTATATAGCCCTCCCAGGACACAGTTCATTGTTTTGTATATATGAAAGGTATTAAATATTTTAAAAATTATTTTGAATGTGGAATAAATATATGAATAAATAGTGAAGTAATGTTATTCTAATAACAACATTCTGAATGTTACAAATAATTGTAGTATATTATTTAAATTAATTACTTAGAATTTTAAATAGTCGGATAGATATAATATGAATTGCACAAAAGGTCATATTTCTAATAGTCGCATATACTATTTTTTTGTTCTTTTAGGGAGAGAAGCTTTTCAATAATCTGTAGATTGTTGCACATAGTGTTGCTTTATAACTGCAAAGTTCTACAACAATATATATGGAAAGCTCTAATTCTTATATGAGCTATTCCCAATGCATTTTTCTATTTTCAGTGCAAGTTTCTAATACTACCAGTTTCCTATGGCATTGACTTGGAATAGTAGTTAAGGACACACCATTTATTAATCATCCACAGGATGAATCTTGGTAGGTTAAAACACTATTTCTATTACTAGCATACCCTATTTTTAACTTGTTTATCTTTCTGTATCCAAGCATTTGGGAGACAAAAACCTTTACTTTGTCATAAAAGAATCAAAAGTTCTAATCATAGCAAATAAATGTAGTCTTCAAAAGGATAAGTGTCTCTTTATTCCAGTCATCATAAACAACCATAAAACCCTATGGGTTGTGGAGAGTATATATACATATATATAGTTGCATATGGCCATGGCTAAGACATAATAAAGTTATAATTCCCAATGATTTAATTTGTATATTTTGATGTTGCTGATTAACTATACAAACTGCTATTGGAAGTACACTGGTGTTGTACAGTTTATATTTTTGTCATTGTTATTGATCCCCAAAGTAGAGCCTTCCTGTATAATGGTCCTATTCATCTTTGCATTTTCAGAACATGAGTAATATGTGGTTTACAGTGTTGGAGACACTTTTATGGAGAGTTTCATAATATATGTGAAAGTCTTCACATACGCTGTAGGTCATCCAGAGGAATTTTATCAACAAACCTACATCATAAAGACACCAACAAATGTTAAGTCAAAGGAAGAAAGAATTCAGAGGAGACCCACTCTATTTTTGCAGCAAATCTTCCTACTTTTGAGTACACTTATTCCCACAAACAGCGAAACCTCAAGACCACTAGAAAAGGGGTATCTGACTTCAGAAAATAATAGTATACTGCACTGAATTATTCTCCAAGTGCATATTTTAGAGATTACTTTTTAGAATTTACAAGAGGATTTTTATAAAGAGAAAATTCAGGTTTGATAAATTTGCCAAACTCAACAAGTTTGCATTGCAATATGTTCAATGTTGTACAGAAAACAAAATACCTGAAAAGTCAAATGATAGGGAAACTTTTGTTATGAATAAAATAAAGAGTAAATAATTAGTGAGAAGAAAAGAGTAAATTGGAGAGAAGGCCATGACCACTGCAAAAAGGACAATCTGCCCCTGAGTCACAAAGGGCACAGGACTTTGAGCTACTCCTGCCCTTCTAAAACAAACACACAAACAAATAAACAAAAAACTGGGGCTTAAAAAAATGAATTATGGGGCTTCCCTGGTGGCGCAGTGGTTGAGAGTCCGCCTGCAGATGCAGGGAACGCGGGTTCGTGCCCCGGTCCGGGAGGATCCCACATGCTGCGGAGCGGCTGGGCCCGTGAGCCATGGCCGCTGGGCCTGCGCGTCCGGAGCCTGTGCTCCGCAGCGGGAGAGGACACAATGGTGAGAGGCCTGCTTACCGCAAAAAACAAAAACAAAAACAATGAATTATGTTCTTCAGAATACAAAAAAGTAGTCTAACAACCAAAATCATGTAAAGTATAAAAGGTCTACAAAAAGTAACATGATGCAAAAAGCTTTAGTTGTTTAAATTTTTAAGCATGTCAGTATATTTGAAAACCAATTTTAATTCCATTGTTCCTACTTTGAAACAATTTCTGAATAGGCAAAATGATGGCCAAAAGTTAACCAACTGTGAATTTAATGTAACTTGTAGTCAAATAATTTCAGAAGCAAAGTTATAAAAATAATTTTAATATTTTCTGGCCAAAATATCCTATCTAATATAGATTTATGTGATATGCTTAATATGGAAGGATGTTTCCAATTGTTAGTACCTTTGGGCTATGAAGTCTTAAAAAGACCTTGACGTTAGTTTTTTTAAATGTAAGAATATATTCAAACTTGAGTGTTCTTTCAACAAAATGTGAAAATCTTCTTATCATATGTTATCACCCACCAGAACTCATCTACCATACAAGAGCCACAAACCAGCCAGGTAGACAGAATGACTCTGCTAGTTGACATCAGCAATCTGTCACTGACCACTGCAAGATGGCACATAGTGTTACAGAGCAAGGGGCTCACTGTCCTGGCACATGGAAGCCAATACTACGGCACAGGATTTTGAGAAAAGAAAGAACTTTATTGCAAGGTGTCAACAGGAAAGAAGACAGGAGGCAGGGCTCAAATTCATCTCCCCGATCTAGGATCTGTTCAAACTTATATGAGTTAGGGAGAATAGGTTGGTATGCTGAAGTGCTGGTGGTGCAGGTTTCCTTTGGAGGGCTTTGGAGCTCAATCATTTACAGTAAGCTAGTAAAGGGGCCTCTTGTACAGTGGACCCTTTGCTTCTGAAAGAGATCTGACATTCAAGTTCTGGTCATATTCAGGCCCTTTGGCTCCATGGGAGGGGTAAAACTTTGGTTGCGGCTGTTGAGTCAAAATTTTCTCCTCTGCATGTGCCCTTGTTGCATGATTTATGTATTTGCTCTGTTTTCTCTGACAAAAAATTGAGCATTCTGGTTAGAAAAAGGATAGGGCCAGTGCGAGCTGGTTTTGCGGTTGCAGTGGGTTCACAAATACAGGAGCTTTGGGGGCAGGAGTGGAGTATGTGAATGGCCCTAACAGCCTAGTCACCAAGTCTGATCTAACTAGTACTGCTGTCCAATGTCAAACTTGCCAGCAACAGAGACTAATGGTAAACCCCGAATTCAGTTTCTCAGATAAAGCTGCCATTTGCTGAAGAGTTAATTATATTTCATTCTTTCCACACTGGCGGGAGGACTGATTCATTTTGACTGAAATAAACACATATTTCTAGATATGGATTTGACTTTCCTTCTCACAGTTCTGACAGTACTACAGTTTGGAGACTTACAGAGTATTTGATTTACTGACAAGGGACCATATGTAACATAAATATACACCAAGGAAACTATTTTTTTAAAGGAAATATGGTATTGCATACATGATTATGGGATTTACTTATCCCACATGCCATATCTCTGAAAATCTGCCATTCTGATAGAGCAATGTAAGCCTTTTGAAGACATTGTTGTGGTGCCAGCTTGGAGATGATTCCTTGAGAGGATTAGCTGCTATGCTCACTGTCAACTGTATAGTGCTCTGTCCCCAATATGTGGAACACAAGTTCTGGTAACTCTTCATGATGCATTAGGGGGGTTTTGCTTCCTGTCTTTGCATTCTGGGCTGAGAAAATTTAAAATTCCTCTTTTCCAGAGGGTGATCGCTTCTATCAGTGGACAGAGCAAGAATTAAACTTTATGCATGGCTGCTACTCAATTATCTGGACTCTTTGTGCCAAGGGACAAGCAGGCAAGGAAAGAAGACATTACCCTGGCAGATTATTGACTCCAATCACCAGAAAGAGTGCAGCAGCTGCTACACAGCAGGCAGGCAGGAAGACACTTGGCATCAGGGCAGTGGTGTTCTGGTGTGGCTCTCGAACCTGTTCATCAAAGCCTATTATTCCTGTCCCTTCCCAGCTTTTCATTATGCAATATTGGTAGCTTTAAACTAGCCATGGTTGGAGAATTTTACTACAGAAATCAGCAAGTGCTTTAAAGCAGGGATTTGATTTTCTTTCTTTCCAGAGAGCTAGTTAAAGTTTGCCTTTGTCAGCACATAATTTCATCCAGGTGAGCTTCTAGGCCATCACTTTGTACTTCCTTGACTAATATTAATTTTAAATCACTTAGTTCAACAGTCACAGCATGCTAAGGAGTTGGTGATGAGAAGCTCAGAGACCATAGAGATGAGAGTCTGGGTCACTCTACTAGGTAAGCCACTTAGATCAGCAGAGGTGAGAGCTTACAATCAGGGGGATTTAGATTTGATATTAGAGGAGGGGGATAATGAGGATTTTGAAACCAACTATGGTAGTGAGGACTTCAGTTTTCCCCACTAAATTTATTTTTTTAAGTTTTTCCAGAAAAAGAGACTAACCAAAATGTCTGGAGATGCCTTCCCAGATGTACTGAACTTATTATACAAGTGAATTCAAGTGGTTCAAAGTGTAGGCTGCAGTGAATATTGTCATGTTTTACTTAGATTCCCCTTCAGGACTGAGGCACTCATGCCTCAGATGCTGGGATTATTGGCTACTGAGGGCACAAAACTGACACCCTCCATGGAAATTATCCTTGGTCCAAGATACACCTTCTTTCCAGGAGCATTCCACATTTG
Source organism: Delphinapterus leucas (assembly GCF_059928025.1). Taxonomy (NCBI): domain Eukaryota; kingdom Metazoa; phylum Chordata; class Mammalia; order Artiodactyla; family Monodontidae; genus Delphinapterus; species Delphinapterus leucas. The sequence goes on from NC_143132.1 coordinate 44,093,870, forward strand.
GAGACTATCATCTGACTCTAACAAACTTTTACTGAATTTTACAACTAAACCATCATCTCTTTGCCTTAAACAAACTTTTTTTTCCCTAGAGGCTTGGCAGTGTCTACAAGGACAAAGTATGTGACCTTCTAGATGAGATTGTAAAGCTAATGAATGTGTGTGTGTGTGTGTGTGTGTGTGTGTGTGTATCCAAACTGCTTTTCAATAAATGGTTAGATTTATTTTAAAAAATCAGTCTTATATTTTACTTTTAATATGATACCTGGTAGTGATATTGTAGGAGAGATAGTATCTCTTTTCCATGTATCTTTGATTACTGAAGCTTACCAATAGCTACAAAAACTAACATAATTAGTGCAAACACCATATTAGCTTGGTCATTTTGCCACACTTGATTTCTTCCTTGAAAGTATTAACTGAAATCTGAAACTCAGCAGCAAACAAGTTATAAACTGAGATAAATCACTACCTTCACATCTGTTGTCATCCACATCTATAAAGAATGAAGATGCCTAGGTCACCAGGGAATCCTCCTTTGAGAGCAGGAAATGGATTAGTTGGCAGCATTAGTTCTTGCATTGTAATTGTTATGAAGGTTTTGTAATTGAGATGTTAATATGACTGACCATATGTAGGAAGTTTAGTGATGGGATAAACTGTCTATATTCCTTTTATCTCCTAGATAACTCAGAACCAATGTCAATATACCCTCCCTGCCTGGATTCTCTACCTCAGTTCTAGATCTCCTGCCAAAATTTACTCTAAAAGGCACTATCCCATATCTATCATCATAATAATTATATAAAAGCATTGTACCATCTAATTCCATAAACTACATTATGAAATGAAGCTTATTTGCATATAATATACTCATTTGCATTGCCAAACAGTCTGCTCATATCTTCATCCTAAAACATTTTTCAGTTCCACTGTTATATGGTTTACTCAAAATATTTATTAATATTTTGAGAATGATGATTGTGAAACTGCATCTTTTTAACCAAGCAGCAAACTTGTAACAAAGATGAAAAAGAAAGTTTTTGGCTCCTTATACTACTACTCACTTGTTGTCACAGAGAAAAATTTCATAATTCCTAGCATTAGCACTGTTTATATTTTGACTCTAACTTTTCCAAATAGCATAAATTATCTTATTATATGGCCATACTGTGTTGGTTGTAGAGGACCACAGGGGTGAAGAGACATTACCAGTTTCCTTGAATAGTTTATAGTTAGCAAAAACTTGTATGTAAACTAACAAACAGGATAAAACAATGTCAATGTATATCATATGAGTGTTTATTTTGTCCTATATTTCTTAGGTATATTTCATGTCATATCATTTTAATAAAGGAAATAGCAATTTTTATATTTGGAGCAAATAGGATTTATAGAAGTAAATCTCCCCATTGCAAAATGAAATTTTGAATCAGATTCTAATATATGACCATCTTTGAAACTTTTTTCATCTTACTTATGACTGAACAAGAAATTATATATTGTTGTAACATAATACACTATATAAGAAACATGTGAACTGAACATTTGTATTCAATTTTTAGAACTCTCCATATATGTATAACTTATTTTAAAGAATCAGAATCAAGTTTCATTAAGGATAGGAGTCTCTATTTAAAATTTAGATGTGTGGGATCCCTGCACCAGCAGTGTCAGAAAAATTTGGGGGCTTGTTAGGAATGCAGAATCTCAGGCTCCACTCTGGACCTGAGTGGAGGTCAGGTCCTGCCTTTTAACAAGATCCCCAACAATGTCCTTGGCTTCACTCTATGACGATTCCTGACTGTGGCACCGGCAATCTTGGGAAAACATCATCCAGTTTCTTGGATCCAGATCCTGGGGCCTCCCTTTCCCCAGCATCACTCCCACCCAGCCTGGACTCAATGACCCAGTGGTTTCTAAAACACGCCATTCAGCAAGACATGGTGGTGAACTCTGACTCTACATCTTCATGACTGAGGGACTCTTTTGCACAACACAAAGGGATAATGCTGAATGAATCACAGACTGGTGGATGGATGTGCCTTCCTAACACTTTTAATTAGCAGCACTGCCTATTAGGATGAACAGACTACTGCCATACATTACTCCCAAGCCCCTTACATGGAATAGAAATCTTATTTTCCACAAGCTGTGTGGCTGACAAGCTCTTGGTACTCCGGCCTGGTGTCAGGTCTGAGGCTCTGAGGTGGTAGACCCGAGTTCAGGACATTGGACTACCAGAGACCTCCCAGGCCCAGGTAATAGCAATCGGCAAGAGCTCTTCCAGAGATCTCCATCTCAACGCTAAGACCCAGCTCTACCCAATGGCCAGCAAGATTCAGTGCTGGACGCCCCATGCCAAACAACTAGCAAGACAGGAACACAACCACACCCATTAGCACAGAGGCTGCCTAAAATCATACTAAGTTCACAGACGCCCCAAACCACACCACCAGACACAGCCCTGCCTACCAGAAAGACAAGATCCAGCCCCACCCACCAGAACACAGGCCCCAGTCCCCTCGACCAGGAAGCATACACAAGCCACTGAACCAACCTTACCCACTGGGGGCAAACACCAAAGACAACAGGAGCTACAAACCTGCAGCCTGTGAAAAGGAGACCCAAACACAGTAAGTTAAGCAAAATGAGAAGACAGAGAAATATGCAGCAGATGAAGGAGCAATGTAAAAACCCACCAGACCAAACGAATGAAGAGGAGATAGGTAGTCTACCTGAAAAAGAATTCAGACTAATGATAGTAAAGATGATTCAAATTCTTGGAAATAGAATGGAGAAAATACAAGAAACATTTAACAAGGACCTACAATAACTAAACAGCAAACAAACAATGATGAATGCAATAAATGAAAATAAAAATTCTCTAGAAGGAAACACTAGCAGAATAACTGATGCAGAAGAACGGAGAAGTGACCTGAAAGATAAAACAGTGGAAATAGCTACCACAGAGCAGAATAAAGAGAAAACAATGAAAAGAATTGAGGAGAGCCTCAGAGATCTCTGGGACAACATTAAATGCACCAACATTCGAATTATAAGGTTTGCAGAAGAAGAAGACAAAAAGAAAGTGTCTGAGAAAATATTTGAAGAGATTACAGTTGAAAACCTCCCTAACACGGGAGAGAAAATAGTCAAGTCCAGGAAGCGCAGAGAGTCCCATCAGGATAAATCCAACGAGAAACATGCTAAGACACATATTAATCAAACTATCAAAAATTAAATACAAAGAAAAAATATTAAAAGCAGTAAGGGAAAAGCAACAAATAACATATTAGGAAATCCCCATAAGGTTAACAGCTGATCTTTCAGCACAAGCTCTGCAAGCCAGAACGGTGTGGCAAGATATACTGAGAGTGGTGAAAGGGTAAAACCGACAACCAAGATTACACTACCAAGGATCTCATTCAGATTCAACGGAGAAATTAAAAATTTTACAGAAAAACAAAATCAAAGAGAATTCAGCACCATCAAACCAGCTTTACAACAAATACTAAAGGAACTTCTCTAAGCAGGGAACACAGGAAAAGGAAAACACCTAAAATACCAAACCCAAAATAATTAAGAAAGTGGTAATGGAAACATACATATTGATAATTACCTTAAATGTAAATGGATTATATGCTCCAACCAAAAGACACAGACTGTCTGAATGGATAAAAAAACAAGACCCGTGTATATGCTGTCTACAAGAGACCCACTTCAGACCTAGGGACACATACAGACTGAAAGTGAGGGGATGGAAAAAGATATTCCATGCAAAGGGAAATCAAAAGAAAGCTGCAGTAGCAATTCTCATATCAGACAAAATAGACTATAAAATAAAGACTATTACAAGTGACAAAGAAGGACACTACATAATGATCAAGGGATCAATCCAAGAATAAGATATAACAATTGTAAATATTTATGCACACAATATAGGAGCACCACAATATATAAGGCAAATGCTAACAGCCATAAAAGGGAAAATCGAGAGTAACACAATCATACTAGGGGACTTTAACACCCCACTTTCACCAATGGACAGATCACCCAATATGTAAATAAATAAGGAAACACAAGCTTTAAATGACACATTAAACAAGATGGACTTAATTGATTTTTATAGGACATTCCATCCAAAAACAACAGAATACACTTCCTTCTTAAGTGCTCATGGAACATTCACCAGGATAGATCATATCTTGGGTCACAAATCAAGCCTTGGTAAATTTAAGAAAACTGAAATCGTATCAAATATCTTTTCCGACCACAATGCTATAAGACTAGATATCAATTACAGGACAAAATCTGTAAAAAATACGAACACATGGAGGCTAAACAATACAATACTAAATAACCAAGAGATCACTGAAGAAATCAAAGAGGAAATAAAAAAATACCTAGAAACAAATGACAATGAAAACACGACAACCCTAACCCTATGGGATGCAGCAAAAGCAGTTTTAAGAGCAAACTTTATAGCAATAAATTCCTACCTCAAGAAACAAGAAAAGTCTCAAATAAACAACCTAACCTTACATCTAAAGCAATTAGAGAAAGAAGAACAAAAAAACCTCACAGTTAGCAGAAGGAAAGAAATCATAAAGATCATATCAGAAATAAATGAAAAAGAAATGAAAGAAACAATAGCAAAGATCAATAAAACTAAAAGCTGGTTCTTTGAGAAGATAAACAAAATTGATAAACCATTAGCCAGACTCATCAAGAAAAAAGAGAGAAGACTCAAATCAACAGAATTAGAAATGAAAAAGAAGAAGTAACAACTGACACTGCAGAAATACAAAGGATCATGAGAGATTACTACAAGCAACTATATGCCAATAAAATGGACAACCTGAAAGAAATGGACAAATTCTTAGAATAGCACAACCTTCTGAGACTGAACCAGGAAGAAATAGAAAATATAAACAGACCAATCCCAAGCACTGAAATTGAAACTGTGATTAAAAATCTTCCAACAAACAAAAGCCCAGGACCAGATGGCTTGACAGGCAAATTCTATTAAACATTTAGAGAAGAGCTAACACCTATCCTTCTCAAACTCTTCCAGAATATAACAGAGGGGGGAAAACTCCCAAACTCATTCTACAAGGACATCATCACCCTGATAACAAAACCAGACAAGGATATCACAATAAAAGGAAACTACAGACCAATATCACTGATGAATATAGATGCAAAAATCCTCAACAAAACAGTAGCAAACAGAACTCAACAGCACATTAAAAGGATCATATATTCTGACCAAGTGAAGTTTATCCCAGGAATGCAAGGATTCTTCAATATATGCACATCAATCAATGTGAGAAACCATATTTACAAATTGAAGGAGAAAAACCATATGATCATGACAATAGATGCAGAAAAAGCTTTCAACAAAATTCAGCACTGACTTATGATAAAAACCCTCCAGAAAGTAGGCATAGAGGGGACTTACCTCAACATATTAAAGGCCATATATGAAAAAGCCACAGCCAACATCATTCTAAATGGTGAAAAACTGAAATCATTTCCACTAAGATCAGGAACAAGACAAGGTTGCCCATTCTCACCACTATTATTCAGCATAATTTTGCAAGTTTTAGCCATAGCAATCAGAGAAGAAAACGAAATGAAAGGAATCCAAATTGGAAAAGAAGAAGTAAAACTGGCATTGTTTGCAGATGACATGATACTATACATAGAGAATCCTAAAGATGCTAACAGAAACTACTAGAGCTAATCAATGAATTTGGTAACATAGCAGAATACAAAATTAAAGCACAGAAATCTCTTGCATTGTTATACACTAATGATGAAAAATTTGAAAGAGAAATCAAGGAAACACTGCCATTTACCAGCGCAACAAAAAACTAAAATACCTAGGAATAAACCTACCTAAGGAGAAAAAAGACCTGTATGCTGAAAACTATAAGACACTGATGAAAGAAATTAATGATGATACAAACAGATGGAGAGATATACCATGTTCTTGGATTGGAAGAATCAACATTGTGAAAATGACCAAACTACCCAAAGCAATCTATAGATTCAGTGCAATTCCTATCAAACTACCAATGGCATTTTTAACAGAATTAGAACAAAAAATTTCACAACTTGTATGGAAACACAAAAGACTTCAAATAACCAAAGCAATCTTGAGAAAGAAAAACAGAGCTGGAGGAATCAGGCTCCCTGACTTCAGACTACATTACAAAGCTACAGTAATCAAGACATTATGGTACTGGCACACAAACTGAAATGTATATCAGTGGAACAGGTTAGAATGCCCAGACATAAACCCATGCACATATGGTCAGCTTATCTTTGATAAAGGAGGCACAAAAATACAATGGAGAAAAGACAGCCTCTTCAATATGTGGTGCTGGGAAAACTGGACAGCTACATGTAAAAGAATGAAATTAGAATACTCCCTAACACCATACACAAAAATAAAGTCAAAATGGATTAAAGACCTAAATGTAAGGCCAGACACTAACAAACTCTTAGAAGAAAACATAGGCAGAACACTCTATGACATAACTCACAGCAACATCCTTTTTGGCCTACCTCCTAGAGAAAGGGAAATAAAAACAAAAATAAGCAAATGGAACCTAATGAAACTTAAAAGATTTTGCACAGCAAAGGAAACCATAAACAGGATGAAAAGACAATGCTCAGAATGGGAGAAAATATTTGCAAATGAAGCAACTGACAATGGATTAATCTCCAAAATATACAAGGAGCTCACGCAGCTCAATATCAAAAAAACAAACAATCCAATCCAAAAATGGGCAGAAGATCTAAATAGACATTTCTCCAAAGAAGATATACAGATTGCCAACAAACACATGAAAGGATGCTCAACATCACTAATCATTAGGGAAATGCAAATCAAAACTACAATGAGGTATCTCCTCACACTGGTCAGAATGACCATCATGAAAAAGTCTACAAACAATAAATGTTGGAGAGGGTGTGCAGAAAAGGGAACCCTCCTGCACTGCTAGTGGGAATGTAAATTGATACAGCCACTATGGAGAACAGTATGGAGGTTCCTTAAAAAACTAAAAATAGAACTACCATATGACCCAGCAATCCCACTACTGGGCATATACCCTGAGAAAACCATAATTCAAAAAGAGTCATGTACCACAATACTCATTGCAGCACTATTTATAATAGCCAGGACATGGAAGCAACTTAAGTGTCCAATGACAGATGAATGGATAAAGAAGATGTGGCACATATATACAATGGAATATTACTCAGCCATAAGAAGAAATGAAATTGAGTTATTTGTAATGAGGTGGATGGACCTAGAGTCTGTCATATAGAGTGAAGTCAGTCAGAAAGAGAAAATCAAATACTGTATGTAACACATATACATGGAATCTAAATTAAAAAAAAATGGTCTGAAGAACCTAGGGGCGGGACAGGAATAAAGATGCAGAGGTGGAGAGTGGACTGAGGACACAGAGAGGGGGAGGGGTGGGCCTGGATGAGGTGAGAGAGTGGCATGGACATATATACACTACCAAATGTAGAATGGATGGCTGGTGGGAACCAGCTGCATAGCAGAGGGAGATCAGCTCGGTGCTTTGTGACCACCTAGAGGGGGGGGATAGGGAGGGTGGGAGGGAGACACAAGAGGGAGGGGATATGGAGATATGTGTATATGTGTGGCTGATTTACTTTGTTATACAGCAGAAGCTAATGCAGCATTGTAGAGCAATTATACTCCAATAAAGATGCTGGAAAAAAGGAAAAAGAAAAGACTCCACACAAAAACTACTGGAACTGATAAACAAATTCAGCAAGGTAGCAGGATACAAGATTAACGTACAGAAATCTGTTCCATTTCTTTACACTAATGTGAACTATCATAAAGGGAAAGTTAAAAAAAATCCCTTTTAAAATTGCATCAAAACTAAAATACTTAGGAATAAACCTGACCTAGGAGGTGAAAGACTTAAACACTGAGAAGCATAAAACATTGATAAAAGAAACTGAAGATGATTCAAAAACTGAAATTTACCCCACATTCTTGTATTGGAAGAAATAGTATTGTCAAAATGGCCATATTACCAAAAGCAATCTATAGATTTAATGTGATCTCTTTCAAATTACCTATGATATTTTTCACAGAATTAGAAAAAATAATCCTAAAATTTATATGGAACCATAAAATACCCAGAATTGCCAAAGCAGTGCTGAGGGAAAAGAATAAACCTGGAGGAATAACACTCCCAGACTTCAGACAATACTACAAAGCTACAATAATCATAACAGTGAGGTACTGGCACAAAAATAGACATACGGATCAAAGGAACAGAATAGAGAGCCCAGAAATAAACCCCCAAGCCTAAGGTCAATTAATCTTTGACAAAGGAGGCAAGAATATACAGTGGAGAAAAGAACGTGTCTTCAGCAAATGGTGTTGGGAAAGCTGGAGAACCACATGTAAATCAATGAAATTAGAACACTTGCTTACACCATACACAAAAATAAACATAAAATGGTTTAAACGCTTAAATATAAGACATGACACCATAAAATCCTAAAAGAGAACATAAGCAAAACATCCTCTGACATAAATCATACCAATGTTCTCTTAGGGCAATCTCCCAAGGCAATAGAAATAAAAGCAAAAATACACAAATGGGACCTAATCAAACTTATAAGCTTTTGCACAGCAAAGGAAACCATAAACAAACGAAAATACACCCTACAAACTGGTAGAAAATATTTGCAAATGATGTGACCAACAAGGGATTAATTTCCAAAATATCCAAACAGCTCATACAACTCAATAACAACAACAAAAAGTAAAATAAAAAAAATGGGCAGAAGACCCAATAGACATTTCTCCAGAGAAGAGATATAGATGGCCAATAGGCACAAGAAAAATGCTCAACATTACTAATTATTAGAGAAATGCAAATCAAAACCACAGTGAGCCATCTCCTTACACTGGTCAGAATAGCCATCATTAAAAGTCTACAAGTAATAAATGCTGGAGAGATTGTGGGGAAAAGGGGACCCTCCTACACTGTTGGTGGGAATGTAAATTGGTGCAGCCACTGTGGAAAACAGTGTGGTGGTTCCTTAAAAAACTAAAAATAGAGCTGCTCTATGATCCAGTAATCCCACTCCTGAGCATATATCCAGAAAAGATGAAGACTCTAATTAAAATTCTACATAAATATGGAATCTAAAAAAAAAAAAGGTTCTGAAGAACCTAGGGGCAGGACAAGAATAAAGATGCAGACATAGAGAGTGGACTTGAGGACATGTGGAGGGGGAAGGGTAAGATGAGATAAAGTGAGAGAGTGGCGTTGATGTATGTACACTACCAAATGTAAAATAGATAGCTAGTGAGAAGCAGCCGCATGGCACAGGGAGATCAGCTCAGTGTTTTGTGACCACCTAGAGGAGTGGGATAGGGAGGGTGGGAGGGAGACACAAGAGGGAGGGGATATGCAGATATATGTATACATGTCGTTGATTCACTTTGTTGTCCAGCAGAAACTAGCACAACATTGTAAGGCAATTATACTCCAATAAAGATGTTAAAATAAATAAATAAAATAAAATTTAAATGGATTTTTAAAAACTGGAATGCTTATTACTGATAGGGTGGTGGAAATACAAATGATTTCAAACATAGACATTTATTAAAATACATGTAAAAGAGTAAAAATAAAAAGCTTGTTATTTTAAAGATTCCAGAAAAATAAAATACAATATATTTTATAATGTAGATATTCAAAAATTAGGGTTATCACAGGGGAATTGATGCCTAGCTATTCCCCAAGGCAACCTGGGAAGAATCCACTACAGACATTGCTCACCTAAACATTGATAAATGAGAAGTCTTTCAGGTAAATAAGCAGAGAGAGAACATTTCAGACATAGAACATGTGAGTAAAGATGGTATTGTAAGTAGGAATTCAGTTTGTTTAAGACACTAAACAGCCCCTTGTAGTAGGAGCATATGAGTGAAGAGTAAAGTGATACGAAATGAAGATGAAGCATTTCCCTAAGGTAACCTGTGATTTCTACTAAGAAATGCATGACAGATTGGCTCCATCTTTTAACCCAAATGAATGGTAACTTGAAGACATTGCAGGCTAGTTGTTCTCAATTATTGGAGGTGAAGAGTCTTCCCTAGGGGGAAGGGATAGTTAGGGAGTTTGGGATTGACAGGTACACATTTCTATATTTAAAATGGATAACCAACAAGGAGTTACTGTATAGCACAGGGACATATGGATAACCACAGGACCTACTACCGTTAAATGTTATGCGGCAGCCTGGATGGGAGGGGAGTCAGAGGAGAATGGATACATGTATATGTATGGCTGAGTCCCTTTGCTGTGTACCTGAAACTATCACAACATTGTTAATCAGCTATACTCCAATATAAAATAAAAAGTTAAAAAAAAAAAAGAATTCAGGTTTTGTTTCCAGTGGGTTAGGATATAGTAACTGATAAACTCTAGGATCCTAGAGCTGCTCTAAGTATAGTGCAGACTGACTCCTACCCTGACATATAACATATGACAAAATGAATGAACTGAGCGGAGACCTACTGCACTTCAGATGGGAAGGGGTTGGGTCATGGTGTTATCCCTTGCAGAAGGAACACAGGCCTGCTGACTCCCAGCCTGTTGACCTTTGGGGCCTGAGTTGCCACTGAACTACGTATGCACTCTTCTTCCCATGCAGTACTGCTTTCCTGGGCCTTAAATGATGCCCCAAACATATTCTTGGCCCCTGAGCCCCCTCCATTTTCTTGAGATAACTCCCTTAACTATAAATGAGTGAAATGGCATACTCTTAGAAATAAAAGATTCCTTATATACCAGCATTTGAAGACAAGGTTTTCACATCAACAACCTGAACAAATGTGCCTAGCCTGCAGTGATGGCAGAAGGGTTTTTCTTGATGGTTCATCTCACTCCATCCTTGCACAGGCTTAGGCATACAGAAGCCAAGGGATGGAGTCTAGGTTACCCTACTCTCCTGCTATGTCATTATCACTTACGAGCTGCATGTACACAGGCATTTTACCTTTCTGAAGCTCTGTCTCTCCACTGATAATATGGACACAATAATACTTTTTTTCCCTTGTGGATTATAAAGGTTACTGTGTTTAAAAATTCTTTCAAAATCACCAGGATAAATTCCTCCCTCTTTAATAATTGCATCATTGTTAAGTTAGGTCAGACAAATAACCTCCAGACCATAGCCAGGAAGTAGAGAGAGCATAGAGCCTCGGGAGTAAATTTTACGAAAGGAAAGAGCAATTGCAAAGCGGGTGTGGGAAGACAGATTTCATACCCATGGATAAGGAACCATAAAGAAGGAATGCTGTGAGCATACAACTTAAGGCACAAGTTTCCCAAATGTGAAAGATATCTAAAGATATTCTGTTGTCCTAATCACAGCTTCTGGACAAGAAGTGGAAGATGTGTCCCAGGAGGCCTCAAGGGACCCCTCCAGCATCTTTGGTGTTTAGAATCTCTAAACTTAATGTCTTACTCCCACTATCTTGTTAATCTGACTTCACCTCTTCACAAAACATTGGAGGTAACATTTCCTACTGGAAGGCTGTTTTGGAATTCCCAAGTTGTGCTATGTGCCACTCCTTTTGACTCCTATCTCTTGAGCATTACTGCATCATATTTCTAACCATGTTATAATGAAACCATTAATAAATTTGCCAATTATTTTCACAGAAGGAACAGTGTATGTTTTTCTTTGTCCTCTCAAAGTCCAGGAGACTGCCTGGCTGTCTAGTTCAAGTAGGTTCTTTATGATATAAATGGAACTGAAATTAACTCTCCTATATTTTGCCTATACTTAAATTTGTCTTTAAGCTTCCAAATGCTAAGATCTTATTATTCCAATCCCATCCCCAACTCAGTTAAAACAAGTTGAATTTTTCAGATCCTTCTATTCATTTCTCTGGAGTTGATTCCTTTGTTAAAATTAAATACAAAATGCAGACTGGAACTGGAAATTCCCTGATCAGATAAAAACACTTAAACCACCTATACAAAACTAAATCTAGTTTATTTCATAGACCTAAGTGAAACTTAAATTAGGTCATTTCTTGTAAATGCCTCTGATAATCCTAAAAGAAACAAGTTCTCTTCCCCCAGATGGTATAAGATAATCAGTTTTAATCAGTCCCCTACTATTGAAAACCCTCATTGTAACAACCAATCACTGTAAAGATTAAACAGCTACTTCATTTTTGCTTTATAAGCCATCATCAAACATCATGCCCCGAGCTTTATATCAGTTTTAAACTTGAAAGCTCCCACCTCAAACTGTTCTTATATGCACAGAAACTCTTACAAAATACTATTTATTTATTTGGTGGTTTTAATTTTGCTATTTCCAGATTTTTTACATCTTTAATTAAAATATTCTTTCTCAAAGACTTCTGTCCAAGTCCTCGCCTCTTTGCAGACTTAACTCAGATCCTATCTATAAGGGTTAAGAAGCTATTGTTGACCCATCCAATAAGAAGGAATTTATCCTGTTTCCTATTGCCTTCCCCCTATTCAGTTCAATGTACCAGCTTAATTCTTATCTTACAGTCCTAAAAGGAGTATACTTTTGTTTTAAAACTGTGAAGCCACTAAAAGGACACCAAATTAGAAGTGAGAAAAATTTAGTTTAAGTCCTAGCTCTGCCATTCACTAGCCTGTAGACTTAACTAAGTCACATAATTTTTGTAAAATTGATTTCCCGTATATTGAAATTACATAAACACATAGCCAAATGTGTTATTTTATAATTTTATGCAATGTTATATATTTAAGATGCAAAAGAACAGGGCTTAAACAAGCTTATCTATTTTATGCTCCTTAAAAAATATGGGGATTTGAAGCAATATTTAATAGAGTAAAAAATAATATAAAACTCAAAAAGTGTCCTGCTACTATAGAAAAATATGTAACACCATCCAGTCACTCTTTGTCCCAGAAGAATGTGTGATATATTTGTAAGAATACATAGTACAATTCAGTATGTATAGTCTATGAATTACAAACTATAAGCATGGGAAAATATATTATGACAAAGGATTTATTAGTAAAATGGTCTTATCTTTTATCAGTTCTTGAGGGAGAGACTACGGTTGCCAAATCAGACTCTGATTATGATTGATGGAGCCCTTGCCATGCTAAGTAATAACTTTATAGAAAGGGAACGGCCCTTCTATCCACTAGAATCTAAAATGCTTTCTTTACTTTCCATTTCATCCTCCCACTTCCATAATTCAATCAAATGTATTTCTATGATTACATATTTAGCTTCCCGTTTATTTTAATATATATACTCATAATACATAAAAGTCATACCACTCAAATTTAATTGGAAAATTTTCAAAATTATATAATTTATATAATAAATGTATAATTATTAATTATTTTTTATTTCTGATTTCTACTAGGTATGACATGTTGCTATTGCTATGTTATTATTGTTTTTTAATTATAGTTACAAGTTTTAGCTAAGTTTTAACTTCACTTCGGAAAATGAATAGCACTATTCTATTAATCCTGAGACTAAAATATCTTTGACAAGATTATTCCCCCTTTTAAAAATGTAGTTCAATGTCATAAATATGTCATAATACTATAAACACCAAGTTCAAATAAAACAGGTCAATATAAAAATTTTGAAAAAACTAAATATATGTATACAAAACATTTTTATTTTAACAATATAATAAAGACTTCATTCAAAAAACTGGAGACTTCTTTCTGAATTGATGTAAACCCTAAATTATAAATTTTTAAAAAATACAGTTTTAATCTAATACTATCAAGTTTATACTGTACACCTTGGGTAAAATCCTTACTTAGCAGAGTCCCTTGGGGGAATTATTGTACTGCTTAGATAAGAACTATTTAAGATTAGCATTTCAATTATTTGACAGCAAATGGGAACTTCAAAAGTGCTTTAAGAGCTCTAAAACACTTATTATCTTAAGTAGTTTGAAATAGTCTTCATTTTATGTATACTATTAATTTGATTAACAAATCCTTTCCTTGTAGAGCTCAGAGAGATAAATGTCAGCCTGAACCAAGGCTGAAGCACTGCAAAATCTAAATTAGACCCATGCAATTTAATGAGACCTTAATGTAGTTCTTCCCTGAACCAACATGGAAGTGCTGTCTCCTGACACAGTGAGCTACCTCAGTGGAGGGTAGTATGGGGCAAATGCAAGTTTCTTCCCAATTTACATATTTGGAAAGTACTGCTTTAATATTTCTTAAGTATTTGTATAACAAAACGAGGGATTTAAACACATGTTAGAGTGGTATTCCTACAGTTCTAATGTTAGAGAGAAAAAGGCAAAACATTTATTTAGCAGGAAATTGACACAGCAGGAAACTGATGCTCTCTTTGAAATACAGGCAAAGGCAAAGACCCATATATTTCAAATGAAGCTATGCAATTTTAAGTACATGTATTAGATTTTGAAACTGTGATCAGTATTTTAAATATAACACAGTGGAATAGTGATATTGGGGAAAAGATAAACATCCATCCAGAAACAAGCTATTATTGACTTATATTTGTTGACAGGCATACCCAAATCCTGTGATAATAAAAGCAAGGATCCTCAATAAGATGTTTGGATTGGTCGGATCTCAGACAGATTCATGCAGCATGTCAGAAGAGTAAGACTTTCCTACCCCAGGGTCTCCTCAAACAGCCCTCCCAACTAATTTGTAGAACATGTAAGGCCATGAGGATATATAGTTCTAAAAGATTTATTAGCTACCTAGTACTAGCATGACAGGGAGAAGTAAGTTATCAGCAGAATAACAAGTCTTCAGATATCCAGCTTTTCTTCAACTAGTGTGCTTAGCTATCCATAATATCAAATACCTCTTCCTCTGTTTCTCCTTTGACTCATGCAGGTTCTTGCACAGTTTCAAAGCCTGGGTAAAATATGTACCACCCAGGCTAGTATCATAGTGCTTTTTACTTCAATGCCCAATTTACAGCAAAAAACCTACTGCCTTGTATTACCAAGATGTTTGTTTAATAATAAAACCTAACTACTTATTTCTTAAATTGTATTTAAACCTGAACATGAGGTTATATTCTGAATTTTGAGAAGTATCATTGGACTCGCATTTCATCTGAATCAGTATACTAATGCTCTGTGTTATAACCAGATGACTGTAATCTCTCTCACTCAGAAGAGGTCACTGTTGTGATTAATCTAGACATCGGGCACTGTTCCATAGGATGTGCCTTTCCTCATATGAAATTGCTAAAAGTCTTTAAACCGTGTGTGGTAAAAATTGAGTGAATTACCTCTGAACTTATAATTACGTGACAGTTGATTTGAGCTTCTTCCTTCAGGAGAAGGGCTCATAGGTGATGCTTCCTGACTTTTCCATTTAAGTAAATACGTTACAGATTAAGTATGATTACACAATTTTTAAGGCCGTAAATTTCCCTATTAAATAAAATAACTTTTTTATTTAGATCTTTTAAGTTGCCAACAGTACTGTTGGCTTGGCCAAAAAGTTCGTTCGGGTTTTTCATAGGATCTTACGGAAAGACCCGCATGAACTGAACGAACTTTTTGGCCAATCCAATAGTAGTGGTACCACTGATTGGTTTGACAATTATGTGGACATTTGTAACATGACCCTTCCCAAATCAATAAAATCTTTATTTACAGCTATGCTAGACCAAATAGATCAGAATATTTATAAATCTTATAGATGTTTTCCATGACATCTGAAATTTAATTGCACAGGTATCACAGAGTTGACACCATGGATATAATATATCATTGGCATGTCTATTTGACCAATAGACCCTCATTTGCATAAAATACACCCTTGCCTGCATCATTCTAATTAGAAGGAAAGTGCTAGTATTTTCCTAAATAACTAGTCTTAGAATCTAGGACAAAGAGATTTTAAGAAAAAAAGAAAAAATAGAGCCTTGTCAAATCACAAACAAATTTTATCAAGTTTGATAAAACTCTCTTGAATTAAAGCCTTAAAGGATAATGACTTAAATGGGAGAAACAAATCAAAAACAAAAACAATGAAATATCACCTCATACCAGTCAAAATGGCCATCATCAAAAAATCTACAAACAATAAATGCTGGAGAGAGGGTGGAGAAAAGGGGACTCTCCTACACTTTTGGTGGGAATGTAAATTGGTACAACCACTATGGAGAACAGTGTGGAGGTTCCTTAAGAAACTAAAAAGAGAGCTACCATATAATCCAGCAATCCTACTCCAGGGCATAAATCCGGAGAAAAACATGGTTTGAAAGGATACATGCATCCCAATGTTCATTGCAGCACTGTTTACAATATCCAAGAATGGAAGCAACCTAACTGACCATCGACAGATGAATGGATAAAGAAGATGTGGTACATATATACAATGGAATATTACTCAGCCATTAAAAAGAATGAAATAATGCCATTTGCAGCAACATTGGTAGGCCTGGAGATTATCATACTAAGTGAAGCAAGTCAGACAGAGAAAGACTAATATCATATGATATCACTTATATGCAGAATCTAAAAAAAAATGATACAAATGAACTTATTTACAAAACAGAAACAGATTCACAGAATTAGAGAATGAACTTATGGTTACCAGGGGGAAAGGTGGGCAGGAGGGACAGACTGGGAATTTGGGATTGACATGTACACAGTGCTATATTTAAAATAGATAACCAACAAGGACCCACTGTATAGCACAGGGAATGCTGCTCAATATTCTGTAATAACCTAAGTGGAGAAAGAATTTGAAGAAGAATGGATACATGTATATGTATAACTGAATCACTTTGCTGTACACCTGAAACTAACACAATTCCAATATAAAATTAAAAAGTTTAAAAAAGTTTACTTTCAGGCAGCATTTTTTTATATCTCTAACAAATGGAATAATGCCTAAAATTTTAATTCAGAGAATGTATAATGAAGACTACTGACTAATAGTTTCTGGTTGAATGTCAGCTTCAGTTACTTTTTTCTTAAATTGAAGTATGGTTGATTTACAATATTTTGTTAGTTTCAGATATACAGCATGGTGATTCAGTATTTTTGCAGATTATATTTCATTGTAGGTTATTACAAGATAATGGTAATAATTCCCTGTGCTATACAGTAAATCATCACTGCTTATTTATTTTATGTATAGCAGTTTGTTTCTGTTAATCCCATGCCCCTAATTTGTCCCTCTCCCCCCTTCATCTCCCATTTTGTAACCACAAGTTTTTTTCTATGTCTATGAGTCTATTTCTGTTTTGTATATGTATTCATTTGTATTATTTTTAGATTCCACATATAAATGATATCATATAGTATTTTTCTTTTCCTGTCTGACTTATTTCACTAAGCATAATATTCTCTAGGTCCATTCACGTTGCTGAAAATTGCAATATTTCATTCTTTTTTACTCCCAAATACACTGTAGTCCTAAAAAGGACCATTTGAAATTTGGCAAAAGTGAGCACTGTGACAAGATATTCTTCTAGAAGTTACAGCTTAAAGCAACAAACTAAAGAATTCATTCTCAGTAGAGCATTATAAAAGAGACACAGAAGAAATGCTAGTGTTAGGAGCTGTATTCTGACTGCCTAAGTTCAGTCCTACCAGGTCATGGAAAATAATGAGTTAAGATTTAACTAGCTTTTTATATCTCTAAGCCAGGTATCCTTAAAACTCCAGCTATAGAAGAGAAATTTAAAAATGAGAAATAGAAGCTATTGCATGAGATCATACAAATAGTAGGAAAACCAACGTTCATGTTATTTCCATTAACCATTTTCCTTCTCAGCTTTGATGAGTTTAAGTATGGTCTTGTCCTATGACACCCCAAAAGTCGGTTGGGGGAAATAAATATCCTGGTTTAACAAAGAAAATTCAGTCAACTCTGAATGTCATATCTGATCCAGAGAACAAATGTAGTATCTCATGGTTCTGAGACAAGAGGAAAGGGGGCAGGGCACAACCTTTAAATGACATAGTCACTGTGGATATGACAAAAAGTGGTTAGAATCTATAGGCCCAAGATGGTGGAAGATTTAACTTCCAGCAGACCTTGAGCCTCATTATACACTCCTTTTAATACATTAGCATGCTAAATGACATACCCACAGGTGCCATGACAGTTCCAAGGTTGCCCATAAAAGGCCCAAAAGTGGGTGGTGGCCCAACCCCTGGCCCAAATCCCTGCCCTTTCCCCAAAATAGTTGGAATTATCCTCCCACTCATTAGCCTATGAGATTACCCAGTCCATAAAAATTGACCACCCCATATTTTGAGCCCTCTTGTCTTCTGAAATGGCACACATTCTGTCTATGGAATGTGTATCTCCCTAAATAAAGTTGCTTTCCCACTTAGTTCTTGGGGCAGAGCTCTCTTGCCTGCCTGCTTGTATCCTTCACAAGTGTCTTATATTAATAAACCTACTTCTTGCCTATAGCTTTGCCTCTTGCTGAATTCCTTCTGCACTAAGACAAAGAACCTGAGCTTCATTAAGTCCTGTAACCAGGTGTGCAATTTAAGCTGGGAGATTGTGGGTTCCAGTCCCCTCCTAAGCTGGAGATTGTGGGTTCGGGTCCCACCTGAGGCGCAACTGGGTTTGAGTCCCACCAGAGGTGCTACTGAGTTCAAGTCCCAATGTGAGGTGTGTGGTTTCAGTTTTAGAGATGACATTAAGGATTTACACGCCTTTGTTAGAGCATGTACAAAGAGACTGGACTAGGAAAAAAAGAGAAGCAGAAAGTAGCCTTGTGTAAGCAAATTTTTGAGTGAAGTTAGTTAATGATCACAGTAGCCCTAGATTCTTAGTCTTCTAAATCTTTTGTGCTATTTACCAAAACTATTTTTATTTCATTCATAAAGCGTATCTGATTTCACTAGGAGTCAGAGTTACTCCTAGGGGAAATGTACACCATCCTCAGATAATCTTCTGAACCAGAAACCTTCCTCCAGCAAACCCATGATAATGTCTTTCAGCTTTCTTATCTTGTGATTTAGAACGCTAACAGAGCTGCCATTCGCTGTCACCATCCCAAAACTGCCATGTCATCATTGCCCAGTTTCCCATACATATAATTTAGTTTCAGGAGAAACTGAAGGGATAACAGCCTTGCTAGTATATAAGATGTTTGTGCTGTGTGTGTGTAGATCATATTTTTACTATTAATTTTATTGAGGCAAAATTTACATACGGTGAAATACACAAATGTTAAGCAGAGAGTTTGATAATTTTTGTCAAGCTTACACCAAAACTTCCAAACTCCAATAAATATATAAAATATTTCCCTATTCCAGAAAGTTTCTTTCTGCTTTCTTTTTAGACAGACTTGGCCACCCCAGAAGTAAACACCATCCTTATTTCTATCATCATAAATTTGCTTATTCATACAGTATCATCAACATTTGTTAAAATCAGTATTCTTAAATTTAGCAGTTTTAGTGGGTATGAAATGTTATCTCATTGTGATCTTATTTTCAACTAATTAACGACTAATAATAAGTACCTTTTCATGTGGTTATTGTTCATACATATATATTCTTTATAACCATTCTTTAGAAATCATTTTTATTTCGAATTTAAGATTTGATTTTTATTTAAAATTTGTCAATTTTCAGTAGGTTATGTGTCACCTTATTATGAGTTATTAGTGTTCTTAAATATTCAAACCTTTTGATAGACATACGTACCAATATTTTCTCTCAGACTGTGGCTTATGTGTTCATTTTTCTATTGCTACATTTGTATGTAGTTAAAAACTTTGATGAGGTCTAACTTATCAATTTGTTTCTATTATGGTTAGTGATTTCTGTGTCCTCTAAGATAAAATTTTGCTACCCTAAGAAGATGTTCTCTCAAGTGCTCTGTATTTTTAGTTTTTTTTTTTATGTTTGGGTCTATAATCTCAGCTCAAGATAATTTTTTGTGTAGGGTAAGCTAGGGGTCAAAGTTAATTTTTCTATGTGGTTATACAGTTTTCCAGCACCCTAACAGAAAAAAGTTTTCATTTCCTATAAATTGCTTTAGAGAATTTGTGGAACTTCAGATAATTGTGGATATGTGGGTACATTTGTAGATTCTATTCTTGTCCATTGATCTATAAGCCTTAGCCAGCACAATAAGACAAGAAAAGGAAAAAGAGGCATACAGATTGAAAAGAAAGAAATAAAATTGTCACTATTTGCAAATATCATGATTGTGTACATAAAAAAACCCCTGAGTCAACCAAAACCTCTAAGAACTAATAAGTGAGTTCTCAAATTTGCAGAATAAAATATCAACACAAAAAATCAATCATATTTCTGTATATTAGCAACAAACATGTGGGAACCAAATTTTAAAACACAATATCATAAGCAAAATGAAATACTCATGTGTTAATATAACATATACATGTGAATGAGGCTTTTTCTGGGAACTGGGAGACAGGTCAAATGATTATAATGCTCCAGAGATGGAAATTTATGATGAACTCCAAATAGTCTGCTCCTTCCAGCAGCTGCAAGGCTGCTGCTTATCACAACTATACCATGGTTGCAAGGCTACTGGTTTTCAAGGCTACCACAAAGCTGAGGGTGTAGGTCAAATTAAAACACCATAATTTCTGCTGTTCTTACTGAGGTTCAGTTACTTTTCAGTATTAAATAACTATAAGAAAACCTGCCTTGGTACAGAGCACAGCAAGGAAAACAACTGTGTCTGAGAAGTGAAATGACTAGCCCGCTCTCAAGGGAATTCACAACCTGTTTTAAATGTGCCTATAAATTATTTGAAACTCCTCACTGTAAGAGACAGAACTTAGTTTCCTCCTATTGAGGATGGGCTGGACTTGGTGATTTCTAATAAATAGAAAGTGACAGTGTGTGACTTCAAAGTCTAGATTCTTCCTCTTTCCTCTCTCTCTCTTAAATTGTTCACTCTAGACAATTAGGGTCTATGTTGAGATCAGCTCTATAGAGAACTACATGTGACAAAGAAATGAAGTCTACAGCCAACAGTCAGGTGAGTGAGGTTTCTTGAGAGCAGATTCTGTAGCACTGGTCACATTCTCAGATCACTGAGTCCAGACAACATCTTCATTACAACCTTATGACAGACTATAATCAAGTATCATTCAGATAAACTGCCCCCAGATTTTTGACCCCTAGAAACACATTGAGCTGCTGAATTTTTTGGTATTAGATATTTAACACATAGCCCATATTCCTAATACTCAAGAAATTCAAAAATTCAAGCTGTGAATTTAAAATGTCTCTGCCCAAAATAGGACTCTAGTTTCTTAATGGAAATAAAAAATTCTCTCTGGAGAAACACACCTTCATTCTAATAGAATCCCCAAAGAATTCTCACAAATACTATTTTCAAAAGAAAATGAAAAATTTAATATAAAGTATTTCTAGCCACAAATAAGACACTTGAAAGTATATATAAAAATTAAACTAACAGAACTATAATAATTACTTACAGAGGAATTAACACAAATAGCATATAAGTAAGGAAGAGACTATTCTTCCTATTTTCTGAAAAATTAAAAAGCAACTTGAAAAAAATGAGGAAGACTATAAGTAATGACAAATCAAATTTGAAAAAAGTGCATTGCAAAAATAAATATATATACTAATTAAAAGAAAAAATTCAAAGGACAGGTTTAAGAGCTGATTAGACATAGCCAAAGATATAAACAGTTGAATTCAAAAGTAGATCATAAGTTTTCCACAATGCAGCATAGAGACAAGAAGGAAATATATATATTATATGGAAGAGAGGTTAAGAGACAGGAAGTATGGAGTGAGAAAGCTGAATACATATTGTTGGTGAAATAAAATTAAAAACAGATCTCCTGCCAAACCAGAAACTTCTCCACAAAAGAAGAGAAAAAATACAATTTTGTACTGAATAAGCATTAAACAAAAATATGATTGCATAATAGACAGTTGGCTAGAGATTGCAAAGACAGAAGAAATCTCATCCTTTTATATAGCAAAGCAGGTGTAGCTCTTCTCACTCGTGCTCTCAAGATAAACAATGAATAGTCTTCAAGTCCAGAGACAGACACATATAAAGGGAAAACAATGAGAAGAGAGTCAGAAATCAGATGGCCGTCTATAAGGCAAGGAGAGAGACCTGGAACATATTTTTCCCTCAGAGTCCTCAGAAGGAACCAACCCTGCAGACACTTTAATTTCAGACTTCTAGTTTCCAAATCTGTGAGATAATATATTTCTGATGTTTAGGTCACCAAGATTGTGGTACTTTGATACAGCAGCCCTAAAAAACTAACACAAAGGAGAAAATAAAGATATTTCCAGACAAATCCATGGAAGTTTCCCACCAGCAGACTATCATTAAAAGAAAATCTGGGGGCTTGCAGGGGATGTGGGTTCGAGCCCTGGTCTGGGAAGATCCCACGTGCTGCAGAGCAACTAGGCCCATGAGCCACAGCTACTGAGCCTGTGCGTCTGGAGCCTATGCTCCACAACAGGAGAGGCCGCGATAGTGAGAGGCCTGCACACTGCAATGAAGAGTGGCCCCTGCTTGCCACAACTGGAGAAAGCCCTCTCACAGAAACGAAGACCCAACACAGCCCAAAATAAATAAATAAAGAAAATCTGAATGATATATGAGGACAATGATCCAAGAAAGAAGATCTGAGATGCAAAAATGGATAAAAAGCAAAGAAGCAATAAGGATGTGGCTAAATGTATTCCAGCATTAGCTTTCTGAATCAAAAATAGCATCATATGGACTTAATAAGACAGAATTAAATAAAATAGCATATGATAGAAAAAGGACTAAATGTAGTTAATATGTTCAAAATCTCTTATAAGGGAAAAGAGAAAATATAACAATTAAATTTAAGACTATTAAAAAATAAAGTATGCATATTATAATCTCTGGATTGATCACAGAAAGAATAATAAAATATTGGATATGCCTAATAAGAGGTGAGTACAACAAACTGTTGAGGAAGAGATGAAATGATAAAATTAATTAACAAATACAAAAGAACATAGGAAAAGAGAAAAGGAAACACAGAAATCTCAGAACAAATAAAATACACAGAAAAGGATGTTAGATATACATCTAAATATATCAGTATTTATAGTTTAAAAAATGGATAAAATGATCCAGTTAAAAGACAAGTTTTAAAATTTGCTTTTCAAAAAACCCAACTACATGTTTTTTACACAAGATATAGATAGCTAAAACATATAGTTAAAGAAATGTTGAAAAGAAATTGGGAAAAGATGCATTATTTGTCAAAGATAATTACCAAAACAAGCTTATATAGTTTTGTTAATGTAAGACAGATTTTTCTATAGAATCAGGCATTTTTCAGACAAAAACAGAGCTATTGGATAGTGATTGCAATTCCCCAGAAGGAAGTATTTATTTTAAATGTGTAGGCAATTGATAACACAGCCTCAAAATATATAAGACAAATTTACATAAAGCAATTGTAATTATTGTTAACAATGACCCTAAATGAGGTAAATTATTTTCCCTGTGAATATTGGGTAATTGGAGCATCCTTTATAATTGCATTCTATAATTACTGCTTGGGGACTCTTTTAGTGCTTACTCTGAGACCTAAATCTCTCATTGATAATTAAACATATTAATATTGGAACACCATCTGACTCTAGCCCCTCATTTTACAAATGAAGGAATTGAGATCCACAGATATGAAAGAAGAGCAGCCTGAATAGCATTTAGTGAAAGAGCCAGAGATTAGTCTACTGACTTTCCATCCAAAGTTCTTGGCATTATTTCACAATATCTACAGTTATAGTCATTTCTGCACTAAAAAGAAGAGGCAACATAAATATTTCATTCACTGAAAATTATAATTTCACAGTAACAATTTAGTTCTGGCTCCAAGGTTCAGGTGAACTTTCATGCACTGGAGACTGGCCTACAAAATAGCTCATATTGTCTTCTCCACACTGCCCTGCATTTGTGTGCATGTTTGTGGCCCAGTGAATATAATGGGAAAGCCTAATAATGTTCCTCAGTTACAGAAAGAAAAAAACAGCTCTGAATTTTTTTTTTTTTTTTTTTTTTTTTGCGTTACGCGGGCCTCTCACTGTTGTGGCCTCTCCCGTTGCGGAGCACAGGCTCCGGACGCGCAGGTTCAGCGGCCATGGCTCACGGGCCCAGCTGCTCCACAGCATGTGGGATCTTCCCGGACGGGGGCACGAACCCGTGTCCCCTGCAACGGCAGGCGGACTCTCAACCAGTGAGCCACCAGAGAAGCCCCAGCTCTGAATATTTTAATAGAAAATAGATTCATTAGAGAAAATTATCAGAAGGTCTAGAGGAGTAGGCACTCAGAGAGACCACCAGCAATTACTCCCAGAACAGGAGCAGCTATCTGCCCAGCCAGAGGAGTCGTTGTCTCAACCCAAATAAGGAAGATGGGGAATCAGAAGGCCATCACTAGAAGTATTGACCTCAAGACCATATGCTACAATTATGGCATCAATGAGCTGAATCTACAACCAACTGCCACAACCCCGCAAATCAAGTGACTAGATTCCAGAACTATGATACAGAAGAAAAAAATCAACTTCTCTACAACCAAGCTTTATAGCAGCAATAGCCCCAGAAGCCTCACTTCTGCCTTCAACATCTCATTTCGGAGCTTCTAATTGGTAGAATCCAATTTGCATCCAGAACCCTAAATGCAAGTTTTCTATCCTCTGTAGAACAGAAAACGTTCCAGAGGAGGTCTGAAATAGATGCTGAGTGCTAATCATTATATCTATAGGGGCTCCTCTTTCTCACATTATTATAGCACACTCTTTTTACCATGATTTTATTTGCTACTATATATAATAGTCTTTGTTTACTTGTTTGTGTTCTTTTGTATTATATGTCTGCTCTGTTAGATTATAAGCTTCACGAGGACATGAACCATTTTTGTTTATGATTACTCAGTGCCTGACCTGTAGGAGGTCCCTAGTAAATTTTTGTTGAGGGAATTCATTGGAAGCATCAGGTCTCATTCCTAAGTGGGTTAAAACTCAGCTCATTCACTGATTCGTTAAACAAATGTAGAAGCTTCTCAATCTGTATGGGCTTCACTGGCTTGTCTGCAAATCAGGCTAATAACAAGGCATGAATATCACCCATCCTGCTCTGTTCTTCTCCTATGTCAACCAGCTCGTGTTATGTATAAGGCCTAAACTTCCTGTCATGGTGCAAACAATATCTTGCCAAATGTATGGTGAAAACAACTAGCCTATGGACCTGAGGGCCTCTATCTAAGAGGGGGTTTGGCACAACATATATCAAATATGCCTTAATTGTCACTCTCAGGTTGTTACTGCTCAGGTACTCCTGATCTGGAAACACCAGAGAGGGCACAGATCTCCAGCCTCATTTCAAGCAGCACTGTATCCTGAGATTCACCTGCCACCGCACAGGTATGCATGTGAGGGAGAAATTCTGAGTCAGGTGTTTCCCCTGCCATTCCTGGACAAATGACAAGTCCAAACTCAGTGCAGTAGAATTCAATTGCACCATAACCTACCATCTATGCTCTTGTTCTGCTTAAGATCCCTCCCTCCTGGTCGGTTCTTTAAAGCCCTCAAAAGAATTGCCCACAGTGGAGTGTTTATGTGGATGTAAGTGTGTGTGGGTAGGTGGATGGTGAGGGGTGAAGGACTGGTTAGCAGTGACAACTTGCTACATCCTCTTCCTTCTGTACGCATGGGAAGCTGACACAGCATAGGTTACTGTCTGGGCCAAAGGTTCTGAGGCTCAGTGCACACTGCTGTCTTAGAACTCCATCAGGGAAAATTTCCACCTTCCAGGTTGCTGTTTTCTCCCTGGCAAACACTTCCAGCTTCTTGATAGCTTCTAAGTTGTTTGCAAGAAGCAAAGTTGCACTTTAGAAAAAAAGAGTTACTACCAAGATGGAGAATGTTGGGAGGGGAATAGAGAGGATAGAGCATTTTCTGTCCTCAAAACACACTGTGTGTAGCTTAGAATGAGGATGGAAGTGGGTATTGTGAAGAAAATACTGAGAGAGAAAGCTGTTCCTTGCTCTAAGGGGAGACCAGGAACAGTTTGCTTTTCCCTTCTCCCAGGAGTGGAGCCTGATACTACAGCCTGTAAAAGAAACTTGTTTATTGTTCCTATTCTCTTAATTCATCCCGTGCTCCCTTATACTCCTCAAGTGTACTACTGCAGCTCCCTCTATTAACACTGAGAAAACACTGGTAGGAATGACCCCTCCCAGCAACTCGCCCTTATGATTCCGCCAGGGAGGGTGGAGAGGCATAGACTCCTCGCTGTTACTCCAAGCCTCACCCCTCACGTGGGCAGAGGAGAGTGGGTACAAGTTAATGTTTGAGCCTGGGAAATACATGTCTTCCCAAGGAAGATATTTCGAATGAAAGGCTAATAAGATAAGGTAAGGAGAGATCAGTTTTTCCATCAGGGGTGTACATGGTCCCATCTCATACTAGAGCAAAAGTCTCTTCAGAATATCTACGTTGCCTTCTTCATAGAAAATTGTAGGACACTCCGAAGCTTTAGAGGAAAGGAAAAAAAAAAACTAGAGAATTTTGATATACGACATTCTAAGAGGTTTTTTGTATTAATATTAAACCTGTGGTTGATTTAGCATTCCTGACATTATCATTTATTTCACCTTATTAATTTTGCAGATTGTCTGGGATTACCCTATTTACATATTTTTTTAGAGAGTGTCTACATTTTTTCTTCATTATCATGACTGGGCTATGGAATACTACAGGCAGACTTGACCTGCATTAAATTTATACTGTCCAGCTTTATTCTGGCCCAGATCCTTGACCATCTTCCTAGTGAACTCCCCAAATAAGCCCCTCCAAACAACTTTCTATTTCATTGGGTTCCAATTACTATAGCTTTCCACCCCACTACAGCCCACAGACAGCAGAGAACTTCTCTCATTTCTGAGAAGCGCTATATCACATAACACGCATTTGCCCTCTTTCTACCACCATGTAGCTCTTTATTTATACCTGTAGTCTCATCTCCATTAGATCCTTATATAAAAATCTTTATTAATGCTTATCCTCTAAAATTAACTGCTCACGAAAATGAATTCCTATGCTATTGACATCATCTCTTCCTAAAAGACCTTGATCATGTATTTATGCCCAGCATGTATTTATTTCCAGCATCATTAATCTTAATATCCTCCCAGTCTAGCTTCTCTACTGTCTTATATATTACCGCCCATGTTATGCTTTAATCATTGTTTTTATCATGTCCCTCCCTTTTCAAAACCCTCCAAACACTATTTCTTTCAACAGTTTCCACTTTTTTAAGACTTTATGTTGATTGCCTCCTATTAATTCAACTGTATATTTATAATTTCTCCCAAACATAGTCTCCACTGTATTCACGCCAGTGTTTACGGTGAGTAAAACCCACTGTATTCACACTAATTGGCATATAATGGGTATTCAGTACATGGTTGAAAAGTAGATGCATGCAAGTTTACTCCTGCTGCCATAAATTAAAATTAGTTCTCACATCTGAATGGGTATTTTCCTATCCCTTAGGCTATCAGAATCTTAACTGCTTTTGAGTCAAACTTTAAATCTATTTCCTTTATGAAGCCTTCTTTTAATATTCAAGTTTTAATTCATACTCTTCTATTTGAATATTTTAGTAAACATTGGATATGCCAAACAATTTTGTATTAGTCAAGGTTCGGTTACAGGTAACAAAAACTCAACAACTATTTTAGGCAGAAGAAAGAAATATATTTAATAAAGGAAAATATGTGCTTATAAATTGTTAGAGGTTAGAGGAGCAGACTTTCCATTGATTGGGATTCCAGGAACAATGCATCAGAAAATACCACTAAAGTGGAAGGCTAAGGAATCTGTCACAACCAAGGAGAACTGCTACGCTTGATGACACAGGAACACTTTATCTGTAATGTAGGCATGAGTACAATTCTATCACAATTATGGGCTCTAGAAGTAGAATGGGCCTATTAGATCCAAACATAATTGAAGCCTGCATCCCAACACCCATGGATGAATACAAAGACCTTGACTAATGTTACCAAAGAAAATCAAACACTTCCATGATACTGCTTGGGAAAGTGCAGTATTTGCCTTACTGTCAACTTCCAAAACATGTATGAATTCATCCAACTGGCTGAGTTCTAATAACACATGAAATGCTAGTTACGAGAAATTCCAAGGAATTGATTTTTTTCAGTCTTCAGCATTTTCAGTATAGCATGAAGAGGGATGAATTCTGGTTACCAATTCATTATATTCTCTACAAGTGGGTTTTATTTCATTACTTTGTTATTGTTTGCTACATGATGATCATATATTCCTAAGTATATAAAAACTATATAACTACTTGATAATGGCTAATTGGGATGGCATCATATTGTAGAGGGAGAAATATGCTAAATCAAAGAGTATTTAGTTCTAGTTGTACCTTTGTTCTCTGTTATGCTTCTTTGTTTGTTTGTTTAATCATGAAGTCAGTCACTTAGCTTCCTTAGGTCACATTTAATTTAGAAGTTTTATAGATGATATCTTGAGCACTCTCCTGATTTACTAGTCTATGATTTCAAGAGTGATTGAACTATATCCTGTTCAAGTAGCCAGCCCATCTGCTTAACAGGAGAAAATTGTATTTGAGTATTAAATGTGTACTATGTGTTTCACTTCAGAAGATACTGGAGGAGAGATTTGAGAGACACACAACATTGACATTTTTCTTTTTCTCTGAAGACTGGTTGAATGGACATACTTTTATTCTTTTTGATGATAGGTAGAGACTTGAAGTGCCTTGTCTTACTGCTGTTTTAAAGACTTTAACAAGTTACATGGAGCACTCACAATAAAAACTGTGTCCCCAAGTCCAATTCTATATGACTTAGAGAGGGCCAATATCATTTCTGACTTTTCCCCAATACAAAATAACACTCTCTTGACTTGCTGTTTTACAGTATGCTCTCAGCCATTGATCTTCCACTTAGAATGATTGATATTCCCTATCTTTTGCTATCACTGGCAGCCAGTCCTTACACAGATGGGACTCCAATCACTCCCTGAGGATGGTCTCCCTAAATAACTACCTGTCCTCTGCCTGTAATTAGATTTGGAAACTGATGCCTATATTATTGCACAATAAGATAGTTTGGCTTGAGCTCTACAGTTATTTTAAGAATAAACTTGGCAACACAAAGAACCACATTTAGAGTGTCAGTTTCTAGTATGTATCTTTTCTGATTTTATCTGGAATGGTGTAATTGGAAATGTGTTCTTGTATCAATCCTTGATTAATTCCACTGCCAGATTGTCTAAAGAAGTAAGCAGGGATTCTCTACTGCAGATAATAATTGCATCCTTAATCCCATAGAAAACAGCCAAATTTAACTGTCAACAAATGATGCTTAAAATAAAATCTTTCAAACAAAATCTTACAAAAATACAAATTTGAATGTAGATTCTTATCAACATTCTCATGTATATGTGCAAGCTTTCTTTTATGAAACTATTAATGGGTAAAGATATTTAACAAGTCTCTCATTGACTACAAATTCATTCAGATATCTTGGTTCATCAAATTATATTATAGAGAGTAAAGAAAATTTGTAAATATGCTACCTAACTAGAGACACATATCTTTGAAGAATCTTGGGATAGAATTTGACAGGAAATTAATAAATACTATCTAAATTTCCAAACAAGAATATTGAATCAATAATCTATTTGAATAGGGAATCTTATAATGAACCCATTTCAAGGTTTTAAGACAAAGTATTAAAAATCTGTGAACTTCTCATGAAAATCAGTGTTCAGCAACGACTCATTAAAACAAAATCATCACAGACTAACCTTATCTCATTTTATAGCATTTTAAGATTGCTATTTCAGAAAACAAATTTACAAGACATGTTTAATACTGATTTCCAGTAAATGGCTATTTACCATTTGGATTGATTTTCATGGCAAGGAGCAATATATCCAAGTTAAAATGAGTTAAAGTGGCAAGAACACACAATTATTTCTCATAATAATAAGTCCATCAGTAGGGCTGTTTTATGTTTCTTTTCCCTCATCCTTAGTTGTCATTCAAAGATATCACATATACACAGGATCAATCTAGCCAAAGAAGACTGAATTAATCTGCGTCCTTAAAACTCCGGTGATTCCCCACCCAGTATTCTGGTTTTCTCTTATAGATCTCTTTTCTTAAGAAAGAAATATTCTTCCCAGAGTTTGTTATTCTAATTTCATTTCTCAAGGAGTTTTGATCAAACATGGATCACATTTTATTACCCTAACTCAAAGAGTTCAGAGAATTTCAAGTATTTTGTATTTTTAGCTTCTAAAGTGGAAGATAGACACTGCCAGAAATCAAAAAAGTAGGACGGGAATGGCTGATGGGTAATTACATCAGGTTCCTATTGCTGGTATAAAAAATTACCACAAACGTAATGGTTTAAAATAACACAAACGTGTTATTTACACTTCTAGGGGTCATAAGAAAAACTCAGTTTTTTTGCTTTAAAGTTCCAGTAAATCCAGAATTTTGTCTAACACAGCTGGACTACTAATCATGATGAAAGAAAATAATAATTTCAAATCTAGCAGATACTCTTGTTTGACATATGTTAAAGATTCAAACATATCTATGACACAGGTTCAATAATTTAGGCCACAATTTGACAGCATTTCTTTGTAAAATTGGAAATACAACAGAACAAAAATATTAATTGAGGAGTATCTTATAACTCGTGTTTCATTTAAGGCTAAAGAAAAAGAACATTTAAAAACATTTTTGAATCAGTTAATCTTTGATATTATAAAAATCTTGTATCTTATAGACAATCGTTTTCTAGCTCAATTGACCTCATTCACTTTTACAAAACATCTTTCTACGGTCTTTTTCTCATAATTTTCTGAAAAGTTTTGTATAACTGAAATAATTTAACCACTTCTCCATCTAAAAGTGATTTTCTATTTTATGCAATACTTCAAGCTGTTTTATAGCTGGTCAACCTTACAATATTCAACTCTGTTAAAAACTCACTTACAAATTTTCTACAAGACATTTAGTTCTAATTTTAGACAACTAATTTTATCTATTCTTTTTTGAAAGCTGAGAGAAACCTTAAATTTATTATACATTTGCTAATGTCTCTTAATATTGTTCGCTTTATTTTATTTAATTTTTAACCCAATTAACAAAATGCTTTTTTATTTTGCTCTACCACAGCAAAATAATGCAGTTTCCATTAATCATGAAATTGGCAAATACCTTCTTCCTGTATCTTTTTGCCTTAATGTTCTGACTGTAGCACTAACTTCTGTATCCCCACTCAATTCTGTATCAGAAGTAAAGTTTGTTTTAAATTTACAAATCTGATTGTTTATTTACTTACATGAGAAAAATAACTTATTTACATTTTAATTAAATGGTAAGTATAATAAATACTTGTAAAATAATCACTATTTACAACATAAACACATTACAATGTTAAATAAGTATATTTTAAAAATCATTCAGATTGAAGCAATACAATGATACTTACTAGAGCAGCGTTGTGTATATGTGTAATATTAAAAACTAGACAGGACCTGACAGAACACTATAATAAAACCATAATATCACACAATACAATGATTAAGGTGAAACACAGTCATACCAAAACAATAAAGTTGTGTTTAATGGAAAAACTATTTTATATAATTTCAGGCTTCAAATTTAAATTAAATTAATTAAAATAAAATAGAAAATTCTACTGCTTAATCTCACTAGCTGCATTTCAAGTGCTCAGTGTTTGCATGTACCTAGTGGCTATTGCATTAGAAACGACAATCTTAGACTAATGCATGCATACAAGTAGGCTTGTGAGATAATATTTTATCAATTAAATCAAATAAAAACAATTGCCCATTTATATTATTCTACTCACTACAATCACTCTTTTAATTCATTTTTATTTTGTTTCATAATTAAAGACAATTATTTTCAGACTTCTGATATAGGGATCATAGTGTTTGCTTTGCTTAGTCATCTTCAAAGATCTAAAGCATACATTGTTATTCAGTTCTAAAAATTCATTAAAATGCACAGAAGATAAAAGTCTCCTGGGGAGAGATCATGATGGCAAAATAGGAGAACGTGTAGCTCACCTGTCCCCACAAACACATCAAAAATTACAACTACATGTGAAACAATTCTAACAGAAAACAAACTGGAAACTGGCAGAAACAACCAAAGCTGCAGGAAATATCCCCACATAACTGGGTAGGACAGAAAAAAAAAAAAAAAAAAAGGCATCAGGACAGGACCAGTGGCCCTGGGAGGGATCTGTGAAGTAGGGAGTGTCGGCACAGGCAGTTCCTTGCTCTGCGCAAACTGCCCTCCACCCCAGTCTTCTGGGGGGTCTGCTGGGACAGATAGGGAGCTGGAGGGGCCTGGACTCTGCTTGTGAGGACTGTGCATCTGCCGACTTGTTAGCAATTAGAACAGAGAGAGCTCAGCAGTGACAGCTGCCACCTGGCTACATTTCACATACCAAAGTGCATGATGGGTGGGGCTGCTGCGAGCTGGGAGAGGACTGAGTCTACCTGCATGGAGACAGCCCAGAGGGCTTGGAGTGTGATCTGGGCTGCCAATATTAGTGCATACAAGTGGGGGCACAGGTCCACCACTGGAGTCCCTTTATCAGCACAGCATAGGGTGGGGCATGTGTCCACAAGCAGAGCCCACTGTCAGTGTACTCACAGCAGGGCATGACTCCTGTGGCAGCAGGCTTTGTGAACATGCACATGATGGAGGTAGGGCTGATACCTGAGCCCATTATTAACCCTCCCTGCGGCAGCAGACTTTGTTGGTGTGCACACCAGGTGGCAGGTGGCATCACAGAATCACACATCCCTGGCACTAGACAGCCCCTGGAGAGGAGTACACAGTGGTTCCTTGCTTGATGGGAGTGCTCCAGGACCACCCACCTCACATAGCAGCTTGGAGCTGCATATGGGGCAGACAGGTCTGGGGAGAGGCCTAACATAGCCTAGGTCCCAGGCAGGTCCCAGGTCAACATCCAGTGCAGGCTCTGGACAGCACAACATCAATCAAACCCCTATTAAGGTGATAATGGCCAGCACACTCTGAGGAAAGATGTGACAGGCATCTATATCAAAAACAGCCCTCTAACAGAAAATATTGGACTCACACTGTCTACACAGTGACACTCCCACAAAATAACACCCCTTCAAGATCACAGTAGAAAACTGTTTCTCCTAAATTCATAGAGACAGAGAAAGTAATATAAAAAAGCAGAGAAACTACTCTCAATTAAAATAACAAGAGAAATCCCTTGAAAGAACAAATAATGAAGCAGACATCATCAGTCAAATAGCTCCCAAGTTCAAAAAGGAGGTAATAAAAATGCTAAAGGAATTAAGAAAGCTTATCAATACAAATACAGATCACTGTAACAAGGAACTAGTAACTATAAAGAGGAACCAATCAAAATTAGATAAATCAATTGCTGAGATAAAAACCAATCTAGAAGCAACTAATAGCAGACTAAATCATGCAAAAAATAAATAAGTGATCTGGAATACAGAATAATGGAAATCACTAAATCAGAACAGCAGAAAGAAAGAGAAATGAAAAGAAAAAAGAAAGCAAAATAGGAGATCTATGGGGTAATATAAAGTGTGCCAATCTACACATAATAGGGGTTCCAGAAGGAGAAGAGGGAAAGAAGGGGATCAAAAATCTATTTGAGGGGCTTCCCTGGGGGCGCAGTGGTTGAGAGTCTGCCTGCCGATGCAGGGGACATGGGTTTGTGCCCTGGTCTGGGAGGATCCCACATGCCACGGAGTGGCTAGGCCCGTGAGCCATGGCTGCTGAGCCTGCATGTCCAGAGCCTGTGCTCCACAACGGGAGAGGCCACAACAGTGAGAGGCCCGTGTACCGCAAAAAAAAAAAAAAATCTATTTGAAGTAATCATGGCTGAAAGCTTCCTAAACCTAAAGAAGGAAACAGATATCCAGGTATAGGAAGCACAGAGGGTCTCAAACAAGATGAACCCAAACAGACCCATAACAAGACATATCAGAGTTAAAATGGCAAAAGATAGACATAAAAAAGATTCTAAAAGTAGCAAGAGAAAAAAGAGTCAGTTACAAGGAAACTTCTCTGCAGAAACTGTGTAGGGCAGAAAGAAGTAGCAAGATATATCCAAAGTAATGAAAGGAAAAACCCCACACCCTAGGATACTCTAATCAGCAAGATTATCATGTAGAGTAGAAGGAGAGATAAAGAATTTCTCAAACAAGCAAAAACTAAAAGAATATAGTAAAACTAAACCTAACCTAAAAGAAATATTGAAAGTTCTTCTCTAAATAGAAAACAAGCAAGAAACTGCAGGAAAGGAAAATAAATAAAATGACTGAAGATCACTTAAATAAGCCAGTACATAGATTAAAAAACATTCAAAAAAGCTTGTAAAAGTGATTATAACTGCAATTAATAGCAAAAGGATAAACGAGGATGTAAAATAGGGTAAGATCACAGAACGTGGGGGAGAGGAGTAAAAAATGTATATCTTTAGAATGTGTTTGAACTTATACGACTATCAGTTTAAAGCAAGTAGATATATAATAGTTATGGGTTAACATACTTGATAACCAGGGTAATCACAAATCAAATATATATATATATATATATGTATGTATACATACATATATATATATACAAAAACCAAAAAGAAAGGAACTCAAGCATAATACAAAAGAAAATCATCAAACCACAAGAGGAAAACAAAGAGGAAGAAATGAACAAGGAAGAACTACAAAATCAACTGGAAAACAGGGTTTAAAATGACAATAAATACATACCTATCAGTAATAACTTTAAATGTCAATGGACTAAATTCCACAGTCAAAAGATGTAGAATGGCAGATTGGATAAAAAAAATAAGAAGCTACAATATGCTGCCTAGAAGAGACTCTCTTTAGGACAAAAGACATGCATAGGTTGAAAGTGAGGGGATTGTTAAAGATATTTTATGAAAATGGAAATGACAAGAAAGCAAGGGTAGCAATAATCAAATTAGACAAAATAGATTATAAAACAGAGTCCATAAAGAAAGACAAAGAAGCACACTATATAATAATAAAGAGGTTAATACAAGAAGAGGATATTGCACTCCTTAACATATATGCACCCAATATAGGAGCACCTAAATATACAAAACAAATACTAACAGACATAATGGGAGTAATTGACAGGAATACAATCATAGTAGGGGACTTTAATAACCCCTCTAATACCAATGGACAGATCATCCAGATAGAATATCAGTAAGACAACAAAGATTCTAAATGACACAGTAGAATTGTTGGACTTAATTGATAGCTACAGGGCACTACATTAAAAAAAAAACAAACCCAGAATGCACATTCTTTTCAAGTGCATATGGAACATTCTCTAGGATTGACCACATACTAGGACACAAAACAAGCCTCAACAAATTTAAGAGGACAGAAATTATTTCAAGCGTCTTTCCTGACCAAAACGGTATGAAACTAGAATCAATCACAGAGAGAAAAATGGGGAAAAAATGATCACATGGGGACTAAATAACATGCTACTTAAAAAACCTAATGGGTCAATGATGACATCAAAGAGGGAATCAGAAAGTACCTTGAGGCAAAGGACAATGAAAACACAACCTTATAAAATCTACGGGCTATAGCAAAAGCAGTTCTAAGAGGGAAGTTTATAGCAATATAGGTCTTCCTCGAGAAACAAGAAAAAAACTCAAACAATCTAACATACCACCTGAAAGAATCAGAAAAGTAAAAACAAACAACCCAAAGTCAGCAGAAGGAAGGAAATAATGAAGATCAGAGAGGAAATAAATAAAATAGAAATAAAAAATAGAAAAGTACAATAAACCCAAGAGCTGTTGTTTTGAAAAGACAGAAACAAAATTGACAAACCTCTAGCCAGGCTCACCAAGAAGAAAAGAGAGAGGAACAAAATAAACAAAACAAGAAATAAAAGAAGAAAAATTACAACCAGTATTGCATAAATACAACAAATAAGAAAATACTATGAACAGTTATATGTGAAAAATTGGACAATCTAGAAGAAATAGACAAATTTCTAGAAACATACAGGCTGCCAAAATTGAGTTAAGAAGAAATAGATAATTTGAACAGCCTGATCACTAAAAGTGAAATAGATTCTGTAATTTAAAACATTCACTTCAAACATAAGTCCAGGATCAGAGGGCTTCACCGGGAAAATCTACCAAACATACAAAGAAGAACTTATACCTATCTTTCTTGAACTATTCCAAAAGCTTGAAAAGGACGGAACACCCCCAAATTCAATGTATGAAGCCACCATCACCCTGATACAATAACCAGACAAAGACACTACAAAAAAAAAAAAAAAAGAAAGAAAGAAAATTACAGGCTAATATCTTTTATGAATATAGATGCAAAACTCTCAAAAAATATTAGCAAACCAAATCCAACAGTACATAAAAAGGATCATATGCCATGATCAAGTTGGCATCATCCCAGGGTCTCAAGGACAGTTCAAAATACATAAATCAATCAATGTGATGCACCAAGTTAACAAAAAAGACAAAAACCACTTGATCATATCAATAGATGCAGAAAAAAGTATTTGATAAAATTCAACAACCATTTATGATAAAAAAAAGTCTCACCAAAGTGGGTTTAGAGGGGACATATCTCAATATAATAAAAGCCATTTATGACAAATTTACAGGCAACATAGTAGTCAATGATGAAAGGCTGAAAGCCTTCCTACTAAAATCTGGAACAAGACAAGGATCCCCACTCTCACCACTTCTATTTAACATAGTATTGGAAATCCCAGCAACAGCAATCAGACAAGAAAAATAAATTAAACATATCTAAATTCAGAGGGAAGAAATAACATTTTCATTATATGCAGATGGCATGATAATCTAAATAGAAAACCCTAAAGAGTCAACAGAAAAAATATTATAACTAATAAATGAATTCAGCAAAATAGCAGGATACAAGATTGTATACAGAAATCTGTTGAATTTCTTTACACTAATAATGAAATATCAAAAAGAGAAAGTAAAAGAAACAAATGCATTTAAAATCATATCAAAAAAAAAAAACAACACCCAACAATAAACCTAACCAAGGAGGGGAAAGACATATATGCTAAAAAACTATAAAACATTGACAAAGGAAACTGAAGATGATTCAAAGCATTAATATTGTTAAAATGGCCATACTACCCAAAGCAATCTACAGATTTAATGTGATCCCAATCAAATTACCAATGATATTTTTTACAGAATTAGAACAAATAACCCTAAAACTTATATGGAACCACAAAAGACCCAAAAATATCAAAGTAATTCTAAGGAAAAAGAACAAGGCTGGAGGCATAACCCTCCTAGACTTCCCATAATACTACAAAGCTACAATAATCAAAAACGCATGTTATTGGCACAAGGCAGACATATAGGTTAATGGAACAGAATAGAGAGCTCAGAAATAAACCCACATGCTATAGTCAATTAATCTTCAACAAAGGAGGAAGGAATATACAAAGGAGAAAAGTACAGTCTCTTCTGCAAGTGGTATTTGGGAAAGCTGGACAGGTGCATGTAAGTCAATAAAATTAAACCAGTCCCTCACACCATATACAAAAATAAACTCAAAATACTTTAAAGACCTAAATATAAGACATGATACTGTAAGACTCCTAGAATACAACATAGGCAAAACATTCTCTGACATAAATTGTAGCAATATTTTCTTACTCTCCCAGGATGAAAGAATTAAAAGCAAAAATAAACAAATGAGACTTAAACTTAGAAGCTTGTGTACAGTAAAGAAAACTACTAACAAAATGAAAAGATAACCTAAGGAGTGGGAGAAAATATTTGCAAACAATGCAACTGACAACAGGTTAACATCCAAAATATACAAACAGCTCATACAACTTAATATTAAAAAAATAAACAATCCAATAAAAAATGGGCAGAAGACCTAAATAGACATTTCTCCAAAGAATACAGACAGCCAATAGGCACATGAAGAGATGCTCCATATCACTAATTATTAGAGACATGCAAATCAAAACCACAGTGAGGTATCACCTCATACTGGTCAGAATGGCTATCACCAAAAAGTCAACAAATAAATCCTGGGGGAGTTGTGGGGTAAAGGGAACCCTCCTACATTATTGGTGGGAAGGTAGATTGGTGCAACCACTAAGGAAAACAGTACGGAAGTTCCTTAAAAACTAAAAATAGAGCTGCCATATGATCTAGCAATCCCACTATTGGGTATATATTTGGAAAAGACAAAATCTCTAATTCAAAAAGATACATGCACCCCAGTGTTCATAGCAGCACTACTTAAAATAGTCAACACATGGAAACAACCAAAGTGTCCATCATCAGACAACTGGCTTAAGATAATGTGGTACACATATGCAATGGAATATCACTCAGCCATTAAAAGAGTGAAATATTGCCATTTGCAGCAAAATGGATGGACCTAGAGAAGATCACATTTAGTGAAGTAAATCAGTACTTCATTTAGTGAAGTAAAGCAGAGAATGACAATATGTCACTTATATATAGAATTTAAAATATTATAGAAATGAATGTATATACAAAACAGAAACAGACTCAGGTAGAAAACGAACTTATGGTTACCAAAGGGGAAAGGGAAGACAGGAGAGACAAATTAGGAGTATGGGATTGACAGATACAAACTACTCTACATAAAATAGATAAGCAACAAGGATTTACTGTATAGCACAAGGAACTATATTCAGTATTTTATAATTTATAATGGAAATAATCTGAAAAAAAATATGTATAACTGAATCACTTTGAAACTAACCTGAAACTAACACAATGTTTTAAATCAAATATACTTCAATAAAAAATGCATGGAATAATTCTAAGAAGACCTACTTAAATTAAGATTGGCTTAGCATTTTGGAAAATCTACTCATGCTCAAAGATAGGTATATGACTCATGTAAGGTGGGGTATGTCTCATAAATCGTGGATCACTGTTAACAAGAAAATATTTTCAGAGTATGCAGTGGTGTAAAAGGGACCAAAACCTAGAGCAGGGTATGAAATTACTGTGAACGCTTAAATTTAAAAAATGTTAAGGATGACAATAGATAGATGAGCAATCCAAAAAGTACAATAAACAAGAATATGTGAAAACAAGAATATTGACTCTTCAACTAAATTGTGTAACTGGGGAGAAAAATATGAAAGGCTTTATTTTTCCAATGAAAAGGAGAAGCAGTAAAACTAAAATACATACAAAAGAACCACAATTGTGTTGTAAAATGTGTTCATTTTAGTTACTTTCAATATAATATTGGTTGGGAAAAAAAAGTATTTTTATAATTATGCATGATACATAAAATACTTTAGAACAATGTTATGCATTTTGTTAAAATTACAAAAAGCAACAGTCAGTTTAAGATATATAGCATAACTGTTCAATTTAAATATGGGTAGCTCTACTACTCAGTAAGTACATCATATTTAAGGTATGTTGTTAATATCAAGGAATTAATTAGGAAGTGACTGCTTAATAAAGGACAATGTATTGGGGACCATTCAAAGAATTTTTAACATAATTGACTAAATTTATTTTAATCATGAGGTGTTATTATTAAGAAAACTATGAAAATTCCATATTTAGACTATTGGATATGTTCAAATGAAATATTTTTAAGAAGTCGGTGACTGTAACAATCAAATAACTGCAGTTATTCAAACTGAGCTGATTAGAATCTGGAGGAAAATAATCAATTATTAGAGTGAAATGCATTTTTTTGCAAGAGAAATAGAGATCGTCCCACACATTTGTTAAAATGTCAAAGTGTTTTTGATGCCATTTTAGAGGAGCAAGATGTGCTCCCAGTCATGTTACTTACTGAGAGCAAGTCACATTCTTACTTTTGAGAAACTTGAAGGTGTTGAGCTTTACAAAACTGTCTCTGCCTTTTAACTACATTTTCCCTAACCCATCTTGTTCCCATGACAGTCTAGTGTCTTCAGCATTCAGCTGAGCACTGCATTGCCCAGGGGAAAGCTAGTCACGCAATGACTTTAAATTGTGTATGTGCTTTTTTTAGAGGGTGAGTCTTTGGGCTTCTACTTGAATTGTGATGACAGAAAAATTAAGGCTACTTGACTTATTAGCAAACAATTTATGTGAAGTCTAACATGACTGAAATATCTAACTAGATACAATAAGTACTGCCCTTATGTATTTTGATTTAAAAAAATTCTTCAGAAATCTGTATCCATTTACTTAGAAGAGTAGAATGCTATTCTAATTTCTGGAAGATTTTCAAGAATAAAAGATTCATATTTGTTCTTTATAAGAGACAGGTATCTGATGAGATGACATCAAAAGGCCAAATTTAGCATACTATTTGGTAAACATTTACTAGAAGGCAGAATTTATCAAAATAAGGTTAAAAAAACACTGTTTACCTAAATTTACTAAAACATACAAAAGTGTCCAAATCATAACTTTCAAGCACGACTAACAATGATAAATTTTTCTAGATGTCAATAAGTTAGTTTTATCTAAAGTAATCAGTTATATGTCAAGGGAACTTGGACTAATAATTCTGAAAATATTATTACCCCACTAGGATTTCGAGAACATGTATAACTGGTTTGAGTTTTATCTGTACAGTACATTGAACAATATATGAAAATTATTGGGATTTGTATGTGCTTCCCCTGTGGAGGATGTGATTGCCTAAGCCATCAATGGCTATTCAGATACTAGCTTACTCTTACTTTACTTACTGCTCCTTTCTAAAAATCATCTGTAAAAAACAATTTTAAAAATTACTAAACATCTGAAAACATGCTTAAAATTTCTCCAGTTGTAAAAGAATAATAATCATATCCTCCTCTCATTGTTATAGCAATATTAAAAATAGAATAAAATATTAAAACACTTCCAGACCCAAAGATAAAGCAAGCAAAATGATTGAAGAGTACTATTATGGGCCCATTCTTACATAAATGTATGCATTTTAAGGAAATGGTTTTAGAAGTTTAGGAAATATATGCTCTAAGTCAAGAAAATGCTCTTTTGTTTCTGAAAAAGCCCATTTAGTTATGACTTAGCAACTTGGAGAAATACTTTGTAAGGGAATTCATTTAGTAATGTGAACCCAAGACCTCATTTTCACAGGTAAATAGTAAAGAAGTTTGACTAATCTTCTAAAGCCAATCCACTTATATTTGACATGGCAATGTGTGTTAGGAAATATTTCATGGGCAAAACTCTGGATAGCAGAGCTATTTGGGTTTTTTTCTCCAGTGAAATGTGAAACTAGTGACATTAAGTAGCCAGACTTATTTTCAGTAGAGAGAATAAATACATATGTTTAACAGCACCATTATAAAGAATTAGTTTCATAATCTGTTAGAGAGCAGGATGCATTCTCTGTGTACCTGAAAGATCATCAAGAACTGCAGAAATAAATTCCATTTCTCTATAGACACTCTTTTATTTGTAGTAGTACAAGAAAATATAATTAAACCTGCATGAAGTTACTGGATGCATCTATATTTAAAAATGTTCAGGATGTATGACTTCCAAATACTTTCTTAGGTGGGACAATTTCCACTCAACAACAGATAAAATAATTTTATACTTGTTCTTTTCATCATTGTATATCACAGCATATTTGGCAAAATCTTTGCTAGCACTGTCATGTATACATTGACATTACATGAAGCAAATGCCTTGGATTAAAGTGAAAGTTCTTCTTTCATGCTGTTCTGAAAATAACCCAACTGACTTGAAAACCATGTGTCTCAAAACTAGCATGACTGAATGATTCAACATGATACATTATAGTGCTAAAATCAGATAGAAAAAATTTTTAAAGTGTAGCTTATAAAATAAAAACTTTGAATATTTTAAAGTATACTAAAATGCTAGTTCTTTTAAAAATTAGTTGAATGCAAAATTTGTTTAAAAATTTACCTTTAATAATCAGTGTCTACTGTGTATTTTAAATTTCTGTGCTTTTAAAGAGGTTAATAGCAACTTTAAAAAAAATGAGTCATTAAATTTACCATTAAAGAGAGAAAAATGCGGTATCTACATATAAAGATATACTAAAAATTCTTCAAATTTAATAAAATACAATTAGGGTTTTGTAGCCCAAAGTATCATAATGATTGATATACAGAAGATTTTTTCCAAAAAAAGGTTCATCAATGAATAAATCTTTCAGACTTTCTTACTAAATTTAGACATACTCTATACCTTGTTACATATAGAAATATGACTTGATATGTAGTCTAACCAAAAATGTATAGGCAAGTATAGTTCTTTAGTTGATTTTGCAACATTTTCAATAGCATTATCTGACAAGCCATACTATTATTCTAATATCTTTTTTT
Organism: Delphinapterus leucas; assembly: GCF_059928025.1. Lineage (NCBI taxonomy): Eukaryota > Metazoa > Chordata > Mammalia > Artiodactyla > Monodontidae > Delphinapterus > Delphinapterus leucas. Next base: position 44,136,442 of record NC_143132.1, read on the forward strand.
CTCATAGCACATTTGTTAAGATCTGTATATTCAAAAAGTTCCAGTTGAAATTATAAACAGAAAGAAATATTCATGATCAAATAGTTTCTTTGTGAACATCAGTGTCCCTGGGTCTCAGCTAAATATTAAATGTGGAGAAAAGGGAACCCTCTTGTACTGGTGGTGGGAATGTAAATTGATACAGCCACTATGGAGAACAGTATGGAGGTTCCTTAAAAAACTAAAAATAGAACTACCATATAACCCAACAACCCCAATCCTGGGCATATACCCTGAGAAAACCATAATTCAAAACGATACATGCACCCCAATGTTCATTGCAGCACTATGTACAATAGCCAGGACATGGAAGCAACGTAAATGTCCATCGACAGATGAATGGACAAAGAAGATGTCATACTATGTACAATGGAATGTTACTCAACTATAAAAAGGAACGAAACTGGGTCCTTTGTAGAGACATGGATGGACCTAGAGTCCGTCATACATATTGAAGTAAGTCAGAAAGAGAAAAACCAATATCATATATTAACACATATATGTGGAATCTAGAAAAATTGTACAGATGAACCTATTTGCAGGGCAGGAATAGAGACACAGACATAGAGAATAGACCTGTGCACATGGGTGGGGGAGGGGAGGGGAGGGGTGGGATGAGTTGGGAGATTGGGATGGATGGATGTGCACTGCCATGTGCAAAAAAGATAGCTAATGGGAACCTGCTGTATAGAGCAGGGAGCTCAGCTCGGTGCTCTGTGGTGGCCTAGATGGGTGGGATGGGGGTGGGGGGCTGGGAGGGAGGTCCAAGAAGGAGAGGATGTATGTATACATATAGCTGATTCACTTCATTGTACAGCAGAAACTAACACAACATTGTAAAGCAACTATACCCCAATAAAAATACAATAAAATAAAGGGAATACTCTTTTATTGTTATTATTATTATTTTTACTTTTAGCAATTGTACAACTAGAGGGAAAAAAATAGAAGATTTTAGAAAGAAATGGATATACTCACTTCATGGAAACTGGGGAATGAGAGAAATCTGCAGCTCCAAATAGGTGTTTTGGCCAGAAGTAGGAGATGAAAAATGGAAGAAGTCAAAGAGGGGACAATTAAATTTCACTTAGGTTGGTCCCAATACAGAAACAAGTTGTAGTACAATATGAACCAAATAGCTTTTCATTTAAAAATTATTCTTGGATAAAGTGTTATTCTTAATAATTTAATTATTTTCACAACTGAAGTTTACTCTTTTAAGAATAAAATTTTGCCACTGCTATTTAAAACAAAACTACACTTGCTTTTAAAATGTCTATATTTAGCAGAGTTGAACATTTCCCACCGTCTCAGCTTGCAGTGTTTTAGTTTGCTCTTTTCAATTCCAAAGGACACATATGTAATTCTCTCCAACTCCTATATATTCAGGGATCCTTTGTTTGGGTCATTATTTTTTTCTTTCCAGGTAATGGAAAATGATATTTTCAATTGCTATTTTAATGTAATTTCTGACCAGTTAAAGAAATATTATAAACAAACAGTAAAAAAATTAAACTCAGCATAGCACCTTGCACAGTGTTGCATGTTGTAATTTTTTAATAATTTTTCAAAAGTTTGGCAATAACCAACATACAAAATTGCTTAGCTCTTTCATCATTCCAAACACCTAACCTTAAAATGCAGGTCTGTCATTTTAAAAAGTAGGTGTACATAAAAGATGAAAAGCTGAAGCAGGAGTACAGAAAAGATGAAAAGCTGCAATGGGAGGGAAAATAAATGCAGAAGGAAAGCAAAAAAGAAATGTCAAAGAAGAAAAGGTAGAAACCGTTCTAATTTTACTGCATGGTATAATTAAAATAGCCAAGTAGGGGCTTCCCTGGTGGCGCAGTTGTTGAGAGTCCGCCTGCCGATGCAGGGTACATGGGTTCGTGCCCCGGTCTGGGAGGATCCCACATGCTGTGGAGTGGCTGGGCCCGTGAGCCATTGCCACTGAGCCTGCACGTCCGCAACGGGAGAGGCCACAACAGTGAGAGGCCCGCGTAACGCAAAAAAAAAAAAAAAAAAATAGCCAAGTACTTTAAAGAATGAATCTTCTGGATTTTATATTGTTTTTTAAAGTATTTTCATGGATTAAAAAATTTTCAAAATCTATTTTTATATGTTTTGAAACCTGATGGAAATGTGACCATAAATCTTGTTTTGGATAAACATTTACTAGAGTATTGATTGCTAATAGCAAATTTATATGACAAGAATCAAAGTGCCATAGACACAAGTTCTTCAACAGCTTTATGAGAGAAAGGATGTTGTGTCAACCTGTTCCTTAATCCAGTTAATAGTTTTTCTGTAGATTGCAATTTATTATCCACATACTTAATCATTATGCTCCAGTTAAAGTCAGCTTGGAAATCCTAAGAGAATTTTAATATTTGTTTTCTAATTAGGATGATTATTTTCAATTAACCTCCACTTAAAGGCTTTTAAATAAAATATAGTCACTGATACTCTCAGAACTATCATTAACCAGAAAGCTGTGGACCTTTTATTGCACCCCTTTATATTCAGCTTTCCAAATTACTCATAATTGACATTGGACATTTTATAAATTCTGCCCACATCCCCAAAGATAAACTGGGAATAAAAGGGCTTTATCACTTGTTAAGGAGATCCTTTTCCAGTTAAACTGTTCCTTGCAGCGAATCAATTTGTCAGATCAGAGGCCTATCTTTTGTGAGAGTTCCTCTGAACTAAAGCTGACAGGGTTAGGCCAGGGTCAGTTGTCTGATAAATCAAAGCAAAAGACAACTTAAAGCATTACAGTAGAAAGGGTTAGGGATTAGCACAGATGGCATTATCTGGAAATTGACATTGATAAAAAACATTTGTTAAGAGTTACCTTGCAAGATGTGTTTTTAAAGCTCTTTTATTCCCTGCCCTCTCAAATGACATTCAGATTAATTTAGAAAAGTTAGAAAAGAAAGGGTCTCATAAGCCATTTATCTACCAAGTGGTAAGATTAAAAAAAATTAAATCTTGATGGTCTTCAATAAAGAAGCTTAACAAAGATTAAGGGTTATCAATCTTTGCTGTAAGCTGTCAAAACTGACTGACCTTAAATTGCATAGAAATGAGATGCAGTATCACACATGCTTTACTGAAGGTATATGTTCCAATGTTACAAAAATTTAGATATTTATTCACTTAAAGTTTACAAATTTGTAATTAAAAAATGATAATATTTTCGGGGGGACCTGGAAGATGGCGGAAGAGTAAGACGCGGAGATCACCTTCCTCCCCACAGATACACCAGAAATACATCTACACGTGGAACAACTACAGAACACCTACTGAAGGCTGGCAGAAGACCTCAGACCTCCCAAAAGGCAAGAAACTCCCCACGTACCTGGGTAGGGCAAAAGAAAAAACAGAGACAAAAGAATAAGGACGGCACCTGCACCAGTGGGAGGGAGCTGTGAAGGAGGAAAGGTTTCCACACACTAGGAAGCCCCTTCGCGGGCGGAGACTGCGGGAGGCGGAGGGGGGAGCTTCGGGACCGCGGAGGAATGCACAGCAACGGCTGTGGAGGGCTAAGCGGGGAGATTTCCGCACAGAGGATCGGTGCCGACCGGCACTCACCAACACGAGAGGTTTGTCTGCTCACCCGCCGGGGCGGGCGGGGCTGCGAGCTGAGGCTCAGGTTTCAGTTTCGGAAGGAGCGCAGGGAGAGGACTGGGGTTGGCGGCTTGAACATAGCCTGAAGGGGTTAGTGCACCACGGCTAGCTAGCCGGGAGGGAGTCCCGGGAAAAGTCTGCACCTGCCGAAGAGGCAAGAGACTTTTTCTTCCCTCTTTGTTTCCTGGTGCGCGAGGAGAGGGGTTTAAGAGCGCTGCTTAAAGGAACCCCAGAGACGGGCGCGAGCCGCGGCTAAAAGCGCGGACCCCAGAGACGGGCGCGAACCACAGCTAAAAGCATGGACCCCAGAGACGGGCGGGAGACGCTAAAGCTGCTGCTGCCGCCACCAAAGGGCCTGTGTGCGAGCACAGGTCACTCTCCACACCCCTCTTCCGCGGAGCCTGTGCAGCCTGCCACTGCCAGGTTCCCGGGAACCAGGGACAACTTCCCCGGGAGAACGCACGGCGGGCCTCAGGCTGGAGCAACGTCATGCTGGCCTCTGCCGCCGCAGGCCCGCCCCACACGCAGTGACCCTCCCTCCCCCCCCACCCCGGCCTGAGTGCGCCAGAGCCCCCGAATCAGCGGCTCCTTTAACCCCGTCCTGTCTGAGCAAAAAACAGACGCCCTCCAGCGACCTACACGCAGAGGCAGGGCCAAATCCAAAGCTGAACTCCTGTGAGCTGTGAGAACAAAGAAGAGAAAGGGAAATCTTTCCCAGCAGCCTCAGAAGCAGCGGATTAAAGCTCCACAATCAACTTGATATACCCTGCATCTGTGGAATACCTGAATAGACAAGGAATGATCCCAAATTGAGGAGGTGGACTTTAGGAGCGAGATCTATGATTTTTTTTTTCCTTTTCTTCTTTTTGTGAATGTGTATGTGTATGCTTCTGTGTGAGATCTTGTCTGTATAGTCTTGCTTCCACCATTTGTCCTAGGGTTCTATCCATCCGTGGTATTTTTAAAAAAATTTTTTTCTTAATAATTAATTTTAATAACTTTATTATACTTTACCTTTGTTCTTTCTTTCTTTCTTTCTTTCTTTCTTTCTTTCTTTCTTTCCTTCCTTCCCTCCTTTAGACAACGAATCACCCCAAATTGAGGAGGTGGTCTCTGAGAGCAAGATTTATGATTTTTCCCCCTTTACCTCTTTTTGTGAGGGTGTATGTGTACGCTTCTGTGTAAGATTTTCTCTGTATAGCTTTGCTTCCAACATTTGTCCTCAGGTTCTATCTGTCCCTTTTTTCTTTTTCTAAACAAGTATTTTTTAATTCAATAACTTTATTATACGTTATTTTATTTTTACTGTATCTTCTTTCTTTGTCTTTTTTCCTTCTTTCCCTCCTTCCTTCCTTCCTGCCTCCCTCCCTCCTTTCCTTCTTTCCATCTTTCCTTCTTTGCTTCTCTCTTCCTTCCTTCCTTCCCTCCTTTCCTTCTTTCTTTCCTCATACTTCTACTAATTCTCTCTACTTTTTCCCCCTTTTATTCTGAGCCGTGTGGATAAAAGGCTCTTGGTGCTCCACCCAGGAGTCAGGGCTCTGCCTCTGAGGTAGGAGAGCCAAATTCAGGACACTGGTCAACAAGAGACCTCCCAGCTCCACATAATATTAAACGGCGAAAATCTCCCAGAGACCTCCATCTTAACACCAGCAACCAGCTTCACTCAACGACCAGCAAGCCACAGTGCTGGACAACCTATGCCAAACAACTAGAAAAACAGGAACACAACCCCACCCATTAGCAGAGAGGCTGCCTAAAATCATAATAAGGCCACAGACACCCCAAAACACACCACCAGACGTGAACCTGCCCACTAGAGAGACAAGATCCAGCCTCATCCACCACAACACAGGCACTAGACCCCTCCACCACGAAGCCTACACAACCCACTGAACCAACCTTAGCCACTGGAGACAGACATCAAAAACAGCGGGTACTACGAAACTGCAGCCGGCAAAAAGGAGACCCCAAACACAGTAAGATAAGCAAAATGAGAAGACAGAAAAACACCAGCAGATAAAGAAGCAAGATAAAAATGCACCAGACCTAACAAATGAAGAGGAAATAGGCAGTCTACCTGAAAAAGAATTCAGAATAATGATAGTAAGGATGATCCGAAATCTTGGAAACAGAATGGACAAAATGCAAGAAACAGTTAACAAAGACCTAGAAGAAATAAAGATGAAACAAGCAACGATGAACAACACAATAAGTGAAATTAAAAGTACTCTAGATGGGATCAATAGCAGAATAACTGAGGCAGAAGAACGGATAAGTGACCTGGAAGATAAAATAGTGGAAATAACTACTGCAGAGCAGAATAAAGAAAAAAGAATGAAAAGAACTGAGGACAGTCTCAGAGACCTCTGGGACAACATTAAATGCACCAACATTCGAATTATAGGGGTTCCAGAAGAAGGAGAGAAAAAGAAAGGGATTGAGAAAATATTTGAAGAGATTATAGTTGAAAACTTCCCTAATATAGGAAAGGAAATAGTTAATCAAGTCCAGGAGGCACAGAGAGTCCCATACAGGATAAGTACAAGGAGAAATACGCCAAGACACATATTAATCAAACTGTCAAAAATTAAATACAAAGAAAGCATATTAAAAGCAGCAAGGGAAAAACAACAAGTAACACACAAGGGAATCCCCATAAGGTTAACAGCTGATCTCTCAGCAGAAACCCTACAAGCCAGAAGGGAGTGGCAGGACATACTGAAAGTGATGAAGGAGAAGAACCTGCAACCAAGACTACTCTACCCAGCAAGGATCTCATTCAGATTTGATGGAGAAATTAAAACCTTTACAGACAAGCAAAAGCTTAGAGAGTTCACCACCACCAAACCAGCTTTACAACAAATGCTAAAGGAACTTCTCCAGGGAAGAAACACAAGAGAAGGAAAAGACCTACAATAAGAAACCCAAAACAATTAAGAAAATGGGAATAGGAACATACATATCGATAACTACCTTAAATATAAATAGATTAAGTGCTCCCACCAAAAAGAAACAGACCGGCTGAATGGATACAAAAACAAAACCCATATATATGCTGTTTACAACGGACTCACTTCAGACCTAGAGACACATACAGACTGAAAGTAAGGGGATGGAAAAAGATATTCCATGCAAATGGAAACCAAAAGAAAGCTGGAGTAGCAATTCTCATATCAGACAAAATAGACTTTAAAATAAGGACTATTACAAGAGACAAAGAAGGACACTACATAATGATCAAGGGATCGATCCAAGAAGAAGATATAACAATTGTAAATATTTATGCACCCAACATAGGAGCACCTCAATACATAAGGCAAATGCTAACAGCCATAAAAGGGGAGATCGACAGTAACACATTCATAGTAGGGGACTTTAACACCCCACTTTCACCCATGGACAGATCATCCAAAATGAAAATAAATAAGGAAACACAAGCTTTAAATGATACATTAAACAAGATGGACTTAATTGATATTTATAGGACACTCCATCCAAAAACAACAGAATAAACATTTTTCTTAAGTGCCCATGGAACATTCTCCAGGATAGATCATATCTTGGGTCACAAATCAAGCCTTGGTAAATTTAAGAAAACTGAAATTGTATCAAGTATCTTTTCCGACCACAACACTATGAGACTAGATATCAATTACAGGAAAAGATCTGTAAAAAATACAAACACATGGAAGCTAAACAATACACTACTTAATAATGAAGTGATCACTGAAGAAATCAAAGAGGAAATAAAAAAATACCTAGAAACAAATGACAATGGAGACACAACGACCCAAAACCTATGGGATGCAGCAAAAGCTGTTCTAAGGGGGAAGTTTATAGCAATACAAGCCCACCTTAAGAAGCAGGAAACATCTCGAATAAACAACCTAACCTTGCACCTCAAGCAATTAGAGAAAGAAGAACAAAAAAACCCCAAAGCTAGCAGAAGGAAAGAAATCATAAAAATCAGATCAGAAATAAATGAAAAAGAAATGAAGGAAACGATAGCAAAGATCAATAAAACTAAAAGCTGGTTCTTTGAGAAGATAAACAAAATAGATAAACCACTAGTGAGACTCATCAAGAAAAAAAGGGAGAAGACTCAAATCAATAGAATTAGAAATGAAAAACGAGAAGTAACAACTGACACTGCAGAAATCAAAAAGATCATGAGAGATTACTACAAGCAACTCTATGCCAATAAAATGGACAATCTGGAAGAAATGGACAAATTCTTAGAAATGCACAACCTGCCAAGACTGAATCAAGAAGAAATAGAAAATATGAACAGACCAATCACAGGCACTGAAATTGAAACTGTGATTAAAAATCTTCCAACAAACAAAAGCCCAGGACCAGATGGCTTCACAGGCGAATTGTATCAAACATTTAGAGAAGAGCTAACACCTATCCTTCTCAAACTCTTCCAAAATATAGCAGAGGGAGGAACACTCCCAAATTCCTTCTACGAGGCCACCATCACCTTGATACCAAAACCAGACAAGGATGTCACAAAGAAAGAAAACTACAGGCCAATATCACTGATGAACATAGATGCAAAAATCCTCAACAAAATACTAGCAAACAGAATCCAACAGCACATTAAAAGGATCATACACCATGATCAAGTGGGGTTTATTCCAGGAATGCAAGGATTCTTCAATATACGCCAATCTATCAATGTGATAAACCATATTAACAAATTGAAGGAGAAAAACCATATGATCATCTCAATAGATGCAGAGAAAGCTTTCGACAAAATTCAACACCCATTTATGATAAAAACCCTGCAGAAAGTAGGCATAGAGGGAACTTTCCTCAACATAATAAAGGCCATATATGACAAACCCACAGCCAGCATCATCCTCAATGGTGAAAAACTGAAAGCATTTCCACTAAGATCAGGAACAAGACAAGGTTGCCCACTCTCACCACTGTCATTCAACATAGTTTTGGAAGTTTTAGCCACAGCAATCAGAGAAGAAAAGGAAATAAAAGGAATCCAAATCGGAAAAGAAGAAGTAAAGCTGTCACTGTTTGCAGATGACATGATACTATACATAGAGAATCCTAAAGATGCTACCAGAAAACTACTAGAGCTAATCAATGAATTTGGTACACTAGCAGGATACAAAATTAATGCACAGAAATCTCTGGCATTCCTATATACTAATGATGAAAAATCTGAAAGTGAATTCAAGAAAACACTCCCATTTACCATTGCAACAAAAAGAATAAAATATCTAGGAATAAACCTACCTAAGGAGACAAAACACCTGTATGCAGAAAATAATAAGACGCTGATGAAAGAAATTAAAGGTGATACAAATAGATGGAGAGATATACCATGTTCTTGGATTGGAAAAATCAACACTGTGAAAATGACTCTACTACCCAAAGCAATCTATAGATTCAATGCAATCCCTATTAAACTACAACTGGCATTTTTCACAGAACTAGAACAAAAAATTTCGCAATTTGTATGGAAACACAAAAGACCCCGAATAGCCAAAGCAATCTTGAGAACGAAAAAAGGAGCTGGAGGAATCAGGCTCCCTGACTTCAGACTATACTACAAAGCTACAGTAATCAAGACAGTATGGTACTGGCACAAAAACAGAAAGATAGATCAATGGAACAGGATAGAAAGCCCAGATATAAACCCACGCGCATATGGACACCTTATCTTTGATAAAGGTGGCAGGAATGTACAGTGGAGAAAGGACAGCCTCTTCAATAAATGGTGCTGGGAAAACTGGACAGGTACATGTAAAAGTATGAGATTAGATCACTCCCTAACACCATACACAAAAATAAGCTCAAAATGGATTAAAGACCTAAACGTAAGGCCAGAAACCATCAAACTCTTAGAGGAAAACATAGGCAGAACACTCTATGACATAAATCACAGCAAGATCCTTTCTGACCCACCTCCTAGAGTAATGGAAATAAAAACAACAATAAACAAATGGGACCTAATGAAACTTCAAAGCTTTTGCACAGCAAAGGAAACCATAAACGAGACCAAAAGACAACCCTCAGAATGGGAGAAAATATTTGCAAATGAAGCAACTGACAAAGGATTAATCTCCAAAATTTACAAGCAGCTCATGCAGCTCAATAACAAAAAAACAAACAACCCAATCAAAAATGGGCAGAAGACCTAAATAGACATTTCTCCAAAGAAGATATACAGACTGCCAACAAACACATGAAAGAATGCTCAACATCATTAATCATTAGAGAAATGCAAATCAAAACTACAATGAGATATCATCTCACACCAGTCAGAATGGCCATCATCAAAAAATCTAGAAACAATAAATGCTGGAGAGGGTGTGGAGAAAAGGGAACACTCTTGCACTGCTGGTGGGAATGTGAATTGGTTCAGCCACTATGGAGAACAGTATGGAGGTTCCTTAAAAAACTACAAATAGAATTACCATATGACCCAGCAATCCCACTACTGGGCATATACCCTGAGAAAACCAAAATTCAAAAAGAGTCATGTACCAAAATGTTCATTGCAGCTCTATTTACAATAGCCCAGAGATGGAAACAACCTAAGTGCCCATCATCGGATGAATGGATAAAGAAGATGTGGCACATATATACAATGGAATATTACTCAGCCTTAAAAAGAAATGAAACTGAGCTATTTGTAATGAGATGGATAGACCTAGAGTCTGTCATACAGAGTGAAGTAAGTCAGAAAGAAAAAGACAAATACCGTATGCTAACACATATATATGGAATTTAAGAAAAAAAAATGTCATGACGAACCTAGGGGTAAGACAGGAATAAAGACGCAGACCTACTGGAGAACAGACTTGAGTATATGGGGAGGGGGAAGGGTGAGCTGTGACAGGGCGAGAGAGGGTCATGGACATATACAAACTAACAAACGTAGTAAAGTAGATAGCTAGTGGGCAGCAGCCGCATGGCACAGGGATATTGGCTCGGTGCTTTGTGGCAGCCTGGAGGGGTGGGATAGGGAGGGTGGGAGGGAGGGAGACGCAAGAGGGGAGACATATGGGAACATATATATATGTATAACTGATTCACTTTGTTATGGGGCAGAAACTAACACACCATTGTAAAGCAATTATACCCCAATAAAGATGTTAAAAAAAAAAGATAATATTTTCAAACTATCATACTTATAAGAAACAAACTTATTCCTATAAGGTGTTGTTCATAATTACATCCAACTTATAACTTAATTTTTGTAGAAAATCTTGCTATGATTGAGTCTGATAAATTCTAATGTTGAAGTCAGTGAGTTAAGGTAACTTATGTTTCTAAGTTTCAGGGTCAATCATAAAATGTTCTCAATTTATGAGTACTTTATATGCATGAGATACTATGTACTGTATCTTGTTGGTGTGCCATGTTGTCTGAAAATGAAAAAGCAGTGACTGAATCTTTTTCTAACAGACAAATATCACAATCATTCTATGTGGCTCAAATAGAGAGTAATGGTATGCAGATCATCAACCATCTAAATAATTGTCACAAACGTTACAAAAAAAAAAGAATTACTGGCTGGGGATCTGGAAAATGGTAAAGTGAAGTATTTCTCAAAAAAAGTTGCAAAAGAGTCCCTTTCTCTGCCTCTTGCACTGTCATAAGAAGACACCAAATCCAGTGGAGAATTTTTTTTTCTTACACTGAAAAAAAAGTTTCCAGTGAAGGAAGCTAATTTAGTAAATAATGATTTATCTTTATAAATAAAAAATCAATTAAAATGTTTATTCCATAGGCTCTTTGACTCTTAGTTTGGCAACACTTAATTTTCATGTAAAATTACATAAAGAAATATTCTGTAATATTGTATAAACCTATAGTTAACATATAAGATGGCAAAACAATACAGTGAAAGAGGGAAAAAATAAGAGGAAAACAGAGTCAAATGACAAAGTACTTGAGAACATATAAGATATTTTAAAGTACTCTGTTAATGACAAAAAGTTTTATTAAATTTTCTTGATTTTGAAATAAGAATTATATATTATAAGTTTACAAGATTTGATTTGTTATAAATGATCGTTTCGATAGAACATAACAAATAATAATGTTAGGTAAATTTAAGAAAGTAGGGGGATTAAATATTCACAGTATTACTCTCTCGTAATAGGATTTTTACTACAATTTTACAAACTCATGTTTTTGACCTATGAGATGCCACATCTAAAGCAATATTTTAAATAAACAATTAGACTCTTAAAGCTTTTAAATAAAATCGAACTGTAAGTGTTCATCTTTAAATAAGATATTTGCTGTGTTCATATATTTCATACACCTAATGAATCTAGATACGAAGTGATTTTTTTTTTTTTTTTTTTTTGCAGTACGCGGGCCTCTTACTGCTGTGGCCTCTCCCGTTGTGGAGCACAGGCTCTGGACGCACAGGCTCAGTGGCCATGGCTCACAGGCCCAGCCGCTCCACGGCATGTGGGATCTTCCCGGACCAGGGTACGAACCCGTGTCCCCTGCATCAGCAGGCGGACTCTCAACCACTGTGCCACCAGGGAAGTCCCCAAAGTGATTTCTTGATAATTTTCACAGGGATTTTTTAAAAATTGGCATAACATGGATGGATTTCTTTAGGCAATTATCAGAAACCCAAATTTAAATATAAAATAGGAAAGGTTGATGTGGTGATTTGGATGCTGTTGATAAATAATCTTGTAATCCAATCTTGAATCCCTCCTCCTCCTCCTTCTTCTTTTGCATAACTTTTTAATGTAAGACTTAGTAAAAAAAAAAAAAATACAGTTTTCATGACAAGTAAAACAATACACTCTTCGGCTTCCCTGGTGGCGCAGAATGATATGGTTGTCCAGATTCTAAAACGATGAAAAGTGGAGACCAGTCCACTGTAAACATAAGGCATGTTTTTACTTACTCAAAGGAAAAGAGAAATACCACATATCTTACCATAATTACTGAGAGGTAAGACACTCCAACAGTAACATCAGATGAGGGAAAAGAAACATCAAGATTGCTTTTCATCAGTGAAATATTTCCAAATGTTCTTTAAGACCAGATACTTCAGAGGCAGGAATTCTAGACATATTTATGTCATAGAATGTGGAAGAGAGAAACACCACAGCTTTAAATTACATTACTGGGCCCATCAAGGGTAGGGCCAAAAGCAGCATCACTGAAAGTGTTCATCAGAGATGTACCACCACGACTTATATCAGAGGAAGATGTTTTCCTAGGTAATTCAAGTATCTTCACATGGGGGTGTGCAGGGATTCATATGACTACATTGCTCTTTAGCGTTTTTTTCAATTATGGGTATAATAATTAGACTTCACAATCTGTTACATTAATAATATGAAATGGAATGCTCCAGGGTATGTACCCAAAAGAAAAATACTGGTCATTGCTCTTTAGTGAGGCTTCCCTCAAACAAAGAAATGTTTCAAAGCTCTATATTAAGATATTTTAAATGCCTCCGCCACCTGCTTGGGATAAAGAGAGGCCTTTATACAATATCACATTTCTTCTGGGCACTATTCTTAGAATAAACCATAAGAGTTGGGTTCAGCTTTGAAGAATGACGGCATGGATACTCAAAGGGAGTAGACCAAAGAAGGCATTGTGACAACGTTCATCAAAGAAGCATCAGAATGGCACAGGTCAATGACAATTGTGGTTCCAAATACCCCCAGATAGTTCTTAAGAAATGGAGTAAGCCTCCTGGATTTTCCTGATCAGTTCTTCATCTACTCTCCTATTAAAATAAAGCATCATGCCACAGCTGTGTTTATCTCCAATAAAGACTGCAGGTGGGTGTGGTCCCAAAGAACCAATTATACATAGAATTCAAGATATAAATGGTACAAAGACTCAAGTTAGAATTAAAGCTTTTGCAGATGCTCAGAATTCATTGAATTAGGCAGAAGTCCACTTGCAGTTTTCACATATATTTGAGTAATAAGAGATTTCCTGGTTATATATCTATTACCAGAGGTGGATGAGTTTCCCTAAATTTCCTGGAGGATAAGCTAAAAGAGGTCAACTGAGACCCTTTTTAAATGGTGAACCAAAAGGCCAGAAGAAGTTCAAATTCTTCTTCAAATGTCTTTGTTGCTACCACAGACTATGTAGAAGCTGACAGCCCAAACTAGAAGTCAGCTCATGAAACAATCCTAAGGTATAAGAGTGTGCTCTCATAATTGAATCTAACAACAGTGATGGAAAGTTCCAACAAACACAAAGAATAGTATTTCAAACCGTTCATCATGAAATGGAAGAGAGGTGGATTTTATTTCTGCAACGATATTCAAGAATTCCCAATTGGACCAGCATTTATACTTTCTTAATTATGTCTCATCATTTCAAGTACAGTTAGAAGAGAAGGATGTTATCATTGGGTCCCTCAGGAGTGAAGGACAAGACTCCCTGATACTCAGATATGGGCCTGATGCTGACTCAGAGTTCCAGTTCATCAGTGAGGCAGAGAGGGGCTACTAGCAGCAATACAGATTTGTTTACTTGCCTCAAACACAAAAATGGATCAGAAAAAAATTCCATTTGCTTTTTTTCCCACTTTTTCAGCACTTATATTAGTAAGAATAAAGTAAAGTAAGAACAAAAGGAGTGATGGAGACAGTATCCTTAAATGTCTTCACCTTATTCTTCAAGAGGGAAGAAAGATCTTTTGGGATTTCATACTGTCAGCTTTTCCATCACTCAGAAGTTCTTCACTAAACACTTGTTTTTGAATATGTTATTTAGATAGAGGTTTATTATATCATATAATCTGAATGCTTTCCCATCTCCAGGAAGGTTTTGTTCTTTTACTGATTTCATTGGAATATTAATCCTTTATAATAAATTATCACATCCATGACATAATGATACTCCATACACAGTGTATGTTGATATTATCAAATATATATTTTCATTATTTACTATATTAATAGTATATTTTTCTTTATTGTGCTGAAATAACTGAGAATAAGAAAATATACTTTGGAATGTGTACGGTTATATTTACTGTAGCCTTTGATACTTTAAAGTATTCAGATCACAGGCCATTGATCTTCACACAGTGTATAGATATGTATCCCAGAACATTGTTCCACAGTCTTTGGCTGAAAAATGACATTTACTAGAGCTCTAAGATTTATTGGCTTTTATTAACTGTTTATAGTAGACCTTCTGAGTTACCTGTTCTCCTTTCTTCACGTGGGTGCAATGACCAAGCTCTGCTGACCATGTGGAATACTGAGCAAATGAATCTTCTCTATGTTTCCATTCTTTAGAAGACTTGTTTCTTCTTCGGGTGTGAAATGGTATATAGTTTTCTTCATCTGCTGCTGCATTGAACTCCTGGAATCTTTTGCATTTTATTTGTTTTACTTTAATGAATGTCACAGAGATGTCTTCCATACCAGTGGTGAGCATGATACTAAATCAGTAAAGGTGACTGACATTGAAAAAAAATTTTTTAACTCTATCCAGCACAGTAACCTCTTGTCTACTTCATTTAGCTCTATAAAAATATAGTACTTTGTCTATGACAAGCAGTATTATGATTTAAAAGGGGAAAAAATGGCCTTTTTTTACATATTATTGATCAGGCCGGGCTTTCACACCAACATCAGCTTTAAACCCATGGCAGCATCATGCTAAGAATGTGACATACTCACCTACTCTGTATTCCACTCTTCACCAAGGAAGCTCTTCATGACTATGAACACCTGCGCAGGTTCTCTCTCTCTCTCCCTCTCTCTCATCATATATATGTGTGTGTGTATATATATATATATATACACACACACACATATATATATATATCTGTAAATACATTCTAAATTCATAAAAATACTTCAAATCTATATTTTATATATTTGTATAAATATATAAGTATATTTTATGAATTAAATGTTAATAAACATTATATATTTATTTCTATGGATATATATTTATAGATAACAAATAGTAGTATAAAACAGTAAAACCACTGACAGAGCATACAGTAGTTACACACTCTCTCTCCATTATTCCTAATTTCGTCATAGTCTACAAATGACTACATATTTAAGCTCATCAGCGGTCCTGAGGTCTCTCTTCATTTTGGTTTTGTGAAGCTCATCTACTAGTTAATTTCTTCTGAAGGTCTTAGGAGACAATATCCTCCGTGTTTTTTTCCAGGTTGATAATAAAAGACTGTGCTCTTCATCTGCGTGAGTCAGTTTTGCAGGATGTAAAATACTAGGCTCAAAAATGATCTCCTAAAATGTCAGATATATTAGTCTGTTTTCTGACAATGAATTACCGCTAAAAATCTCTTATAATAACCTAGTTTTCTTTTCTTTATACATCATATACACTTTTATTGTGGTTTTTTTGTTTGTTTTGCTTTGCTTGTTTTAATCTAGATCCAAGATCAACAAACTATAGTCCCCAGATGAAATCCATCCTACTGTATGTTTGGTTACACTGCCTAAAATATTTACTATATGGCCCTGTATGAAAAAAATTTGACAACTCCTGGTCTAGATTCTTGAGAGATTAATAAGTTAAAAAATTAAATCCCAATGATTTTAGAGGCATATATCTTGTTGTTAGTCATTCTTTTTAGGAATATGGTGAGATAATTCAACAAATACTTTCATATCTTTTTACTTCAGGAAAATTTGCTTGGATTAATGTACTTCATATTTGTTTTATTCCCTTGCATTGGTGTTCTTCAGTTTCCTAATATTGGTACATTGAATGTTCTTTACCAATCTTCAGTTTTCTTTTTACTTAAATCCCTTTATTTTTTCCTTTCTTTTCTTTTTAGTATTTAAAATATTCCTGCTTTTCTTCTTTTTCTCATATGAAATTAGCTGTTGCATGTAAAAACTCTTATGTTCACTGCAGCTTAGTCTTCAACTCTGAATTTATTTTTTTCTTTTATTTCTAATATTTCTGAAGTTCTGTGATTTCATTTCTGGTTTTCTAATTCTGTGTTCATTCGTATGATTTGTGTGTTAGCTCATTTGTATAGTATTGTTTTATAATTCTGATCTCTCCATGTACAGATCTTACTCGTATGTTATTATTGTCTGTAGGGATTCCATTCTGCTATTCTTTATTTATTCTGCAAGTCTGCTTTTTTTTTCTTGTAGAAATAATGAATGGATTTTGACTTTGATTATTCTCTGTAGCTCATTTTTTTATGAAATCAGTTTTTGTGAAATTTTAGTAGCTGTGTTTCAAGATAACATTTCTCTTGTCACAGACCTTCCTTTTCTATTGTTATCTGTAGTGTGAAAAATATGGAGATTTTCTATGAGCATTCATGGCTCTGTTCTTACCCCCTATGTTAAGTTGGATATTTTCCTTCTTTCTTATCTGTTGTCCTTTCAACACAATTTTGATTCCATTCCCAGAAGTTTCTTCTAAATGTGAGGTCCTTTCCTACTCTGGAACTGCTCTCTGGGTGGTCAGTTTTGATATTCACTCAAGATACGCCATTCAAATCTCTTCAGCCCTTATGGCAGACCCTTTACTCTCATGCAACTGATTTGGACAAAACCCTCCCAAGATTCTGATATTATTCTCAATCTAGCCTTATTTTCTAGTGAATACTTGTTGGAAATTTATATATATATATATATATATATATAAATATCCAGAGAGATGGTGATACTTTGAAGGTCTTGTGCCAGCTGGTGGTTTTTCTCACCCACTTGTATGTTACGGTTGTTGAAGATACCTTCTTGCCTAGGATTTCTACAAATGTTGCCCATGCTTTTTGTGTTTTTTTTTTCTTCTAATTTTGTTTTGATATCCATTTACTTTGTCTATCTTCTTGAGGACATTCATAGAGATTTAAAAACTATATTAACACCATGATGGTCCCAGAATCTTTATAAACATCATCACATCAATATTTTTGCCTTACCCTTTCTCTATGGCCTCAGAACAGTAAACTGAAGGCAATCTTTTACTGTTAATCCCACCTACTCACTGGATGAACAAAATTAAAACCCTTCACTATAGATACCATCAAAAACATAATTTGATCATTCTCAAATTAAGAGCATTACCTATTTTAATATAAATAAAGGTACAAATGTGAATAAATACAGAATAGTTATTAAAATAAACTCTGAGGTAACTTGTGGTACACATAAAATTTTAAAAGTTCTATTGTATGATTTATTTAACTTTACTGGGCTTATTTGAGGACCTAGCACCTGGTAGTCAAACAATCACTGGTATTTTATTCTAATCCTGGAAGAGCTTTATATCTCCTGATCATGTATTTACAATAAATTAAATTTACATCTCATTCAATAAATTTGTGTATGCTCTTTTTTAAGTTTGTATGAAAAGTCTGATTCTAAGTATGACAAACATATTCAGTCTTCATTATAATTTCTGATATGTTTAAAGTCATTTTGCTATAATAGACTAAGTTTAATTTTAGTCAATTCATCTTATAAAACAATTTAATGTTTCTCAGAAATTATCAAATAAATTAATATTCATATATAAATATTTCTATCATACTCAGCTTAAACATATCCGCCTTCCTAATTTAACCAAAATTGACTAAAATAAACTAATTCTTGAAATAATGCTTCTGCTATTACTTATCTTCCAAATGATGCATATTTCTTACCCTTTTATCCACTGTACAAGTTAACAGTTTACAATTTATGTGATATAAAGATAAATAGAAACCAAGATTTGTTCATTTTTGGAGGATTAACATTCTTCCCATTTTCTAATATTTTCTAGGCCAATTCTAGCACCGTTCTTAGAACTAAAAAGAATAGGAATATAGAAACATGATGCACCTGTTTGAGTTTACAAAAATCATCAGTGATACAACGGATTCGATAACAACAACTTACATAAATTTGCTCCCATTACATATCTGCTATATCTTAGATATCAAATCAGTATCCCTAATCATCCTGAAATCAAAACCAAAGACACTACCAAAAAAAGTATATTACAGGCCAATATCTTTGATGAATATAGATGCAAAAATTCTCAACAAAATATTAGCAAACAAAATCCAATAACACATAATAAAGATCATACACCACAACCAAGTTAGATTCATCCCATGGTCTCAAGGATTGTTCAACACATGCAAATCAATCATTGTGAAAACCACATCAAAAGAAAACAAAAGGTCACCTCAACAGAGGCAGAAAAGCCATATGATAAAATTCAACATTCATACATGATGAAAACACTTACCAATGTGGGTATAGAGGGAACATATTTCAACATAATAAAAGCTATTTATGACAAACCCACAACCAACATAATACTCAATGGTGAAAAGCTGAAAGCCTTCCTGCTAAAGACAAAAATGCCCACCCTCATTATGTCTAATCAACATAGTACTGGATGTCTTAGCACAGCAATCAGACAAGAAAAATAAGTAAAAGTTATCCAAATAGAAACAAAAGAGGTAAAACTGTCAATATACACAGATGACATGATAATATATATAGAAAACCCTAAAGACTCCACACAGGTTGGCCACACAGCTTCTAGGTGTCCACTCCTCTGGTGAGATGAGGCCGGAAGATGCTCTCCTCAGCTCCTTGCCTGGATGGGCAAGCCAGACTCTAGGGCTGGCAGAAATCCTCATTTGAGGGTCCCACCTAGTTCCCCGGTCAGAGTACTGCAGCTGAGTGGAGCGGCTACTTGGGACTACAGTTTGTGCACTGCAGAAAGCCTTCTTGGAATCTGAGATGTTATCACTTTGGGACAGTTGGCCAGCTGCTCCTGACTTGGTCACATGAAAGCTCAGACTGTCCCAGTCTCTGAACTGAAGAGAACTGACACTATTAGCATATCTCTCACCACCATGAAAGAAGGTATTTCAATGAAGAGTATGGGGAGGACATCTGCAAATCCCAGACTGGCATGTGCAAGTTCTGAGGAATGGTGGAATAACTCAATGTATCTGGGTGACCTTTGAAGCCAGCTGAGACAGAGATACAACAGGGCAGTGGCAGACACCCAACTCATAGCCCATTCTCTCCAGCTGTGTGGCTGACAGGGTCTGGGTGCTCCAGCCAGCTGTCAGGCCTGAGCCTCTGAGGTGGGAGAACTGAATTGAGAACATTGGTCCACCAGAAGCCTGCCAGCCCCACATAATATCAATTGGTGAGAGCTCTCCCAGAGACCTCCGTCTCAATGCTAAGACCCAGCTCCACTCAACAACCAGCAAGCTGCAGTGCTGGACACCCAATGCCAAACAACTAGCAAGACAGGAACACAACCCTATCATTAGCAGAGAGGCTGCCTAAAATCAAAATAAGGTCACAGACACCCAAAACCACACCACTGATTAATCATTTGGTTAAACTCCTTCACTTTTTAGAGAAGGAAACTAGAAAGGTAATTTGAGTTACCTAAGTTCATGATGGTTATTGCCAGAACTCCCAACCATAATGTGTCAAAATCTATCGTAAAATATCCTCTGTAACTGTGTTCTTGGAATAATTATGGTAGATGTTTATTTTTTCCGTATTTCTTGTTGATAAGTTTCTTGCCTTTTTAATTTGTGTGCTTGTTTTTTTCAATATCTAAATAAACTTTAGCCTGTAGTCTGCAAAAAAAAAAAATGATCCAAACTCATGGAAATAGAAGGGAGAAAATACAAGAAATGTTTAACAAGAACCTAGAAGAACTAAAGAGTAAAGCAACAATGATGAACAACAAAATAAATTAAATTAAAAATTCTCTAGAAGGAATCAATAGCAGAATAACTGAGGCAGGAGAACGGATAAGTGACCTGGAAGATAAAATAGTGGAAATAACTACCACAGATCAGAATAAAGAAAAAAGAATGAAAAGAATTTAGGACAGTCTCAGAGACCTCTGGAACATCATTAAAATGCATGAACATTCAAATTATAGTGGTCCCAGAAGAAGAAGAGAAAAAGAAAGGGACTGAGAAAATATTTGAAGAGATTATAGTTGAAAACTTCCCTAATATGGGAAAGGAAATAGTTATCAACTCCAGGAAGTGCAGAGTCCCATACAGGATAAATCCAAGGAGAAACATACTATTCCTATATTCTTAAACTGGAACTGTGGGGTATTAATCTCCCCTGCCCCTGCCCCAGGGCAATTCTTAGCCCTAAAGAGTTAAAAGCCAATAGATAAATGCTTCTTGCTTTCATTGCCCAGGCAAACAATTCTAAAATTCATTGTGTAAGACCACTTAGATATTCCCAATAAGATTGAACACAATTATCCACATTTGTTGCCAACTTTATAATAATACTTTATTGGCTTTTCCTAATTGCTTTCTTTCTCCTTTCCTATTTTACTCTCCCTAGTTATTCATATGTGTTGTCTGGCATTGATTTCCAAATAAATTCCCTTGAAGTGAGCCCTTGCCTTAAGCTCTGATTTTGTGGAACCCACACATAGTCCATTGTACATGACTATCTTGACCAGCAGTGTGCTAGCATTGCAATTATGCAATAATGTATAGAACCATGCTTTTTTTCCTTAAGATATGTGTTATTTAGTTTTAATATTGTCAGTTAAATTTATTCAAGTTGTATGAAGTGTAAATGAAACACAATAATTATTTCAATTAATACTTGATCCAGCTATATTCATTCATAAATCTGTTTCTTCCAAGCAGACGTAATTTTTTTATGAAATGCTTTATATCCTATTTTATGTTTACACATTAAAATTTACTCTTAATTTTTGTTTTCTTGAACTAGATATTGTTTCCTATATTTATAATAAGAAAAAAAATATTTAGTGGTATTCTGTTCTTTACCTTTTTTCCCATACACACAACATTCTCCTAATATTCTCACTCAAGCTTTATTTTTTCTCTTCTCTTTCAGGGCTTTAAAATTCTCTTTGATGTGTTTTCTCTTAAGCAACACTCCAACCTAAGAATAATATCAGCCATATCCATGGGAAATATAGTATTAGAAAGTTCAGCTTTACTTTCTTTTGAAGAATGTCAAGCTAAACTTTATATTTGCAAATACTTTCTACTTATAGACATAAAACAAAAGTAAAATTGATTTTCTCTCTTAGGCAATAGTTTAAAATGTTTTCTAGTTATATCTTCCAATCCAAATGTCTCTTATATACTATACCAGGACTTTAATAGCTACAACAACAAACACATGTTAAAAAATCAATCTTTCAAATGTTCACAAAGTCCACATTTTGATTTTAATGCAGATATTGATATAATGTACATAGCTCCTCCAAACATAACAAACTCAGTAAAACAAACTAGAAACATATTTCAGTGCAAAGAGTAATTTTAAAAAGCATGTGGTTGTTATTAGTGTATGGAACTCAATACATAGAGTCTTAGTCTATCAGAATTCCCTATTTGAGGGAAGAAATTGACTATGTTTCTCATGTAGAAGGCTATGTCTCTACTTACCCACTTGCAAACATCTATACATTTCTCTGTCTTAACTCAAACACAGCCTGAAAAGCCTTCTTTAACTTTTTCAGTAGTCTTAGTGTTTTGCTTTATTTTTATTTTTACATGTTTCTATTGACATTTGCAAATAGGCCCATTATTGCAATCCCCATAGACTATATATTCTAAAATATCTAAGTGTCCTGTCTTTGTCTTACATACTGTCCAGTCATGTTTCACATACTCAGCATCTCTTGCTTAGAATATCACAAGTCTTCTCCTCCTTCTAAACCACCAGAACTATTTCCATAACGCAAATATACTTATGTCAGTATGTGTACCATCACGCTGGCTTAAAAGCCCTAATTTGGAAGTAAGAAGATGTTAGCGACAGTCAGAATTATCTTCTCTGTCATGTAATAATTGCAAAGCTTTATTTCTCTAAGAGTGCTTTAAAACAAAACAAAACAAAATATCCAAATGGAGTTATTTACCTTACATGGTTTTCATGAAGATTAAATGAAATGACATTTATCAAGTGATTGGCACACTGTCTGATATATTTTAGGCCATGAAACATATAGGTTTTGTTATTATTTATTGTTCTCTTCCACTTATAAAATTCAAACTCTTTACCATACATAGCCAGTCCTGGGAAGCTTGCCATTGTCTGCCTGCCCAGATTCATTTTCCACCACTAGCCTTTTACTTGCTATATCCCAGCAATTGTGCATTATTTGTAGTTCCCTAAGTAAGTCATGCTGCTAGATGCTTCCATTTTTTGTCCAAATATACAGGCCACTAGTTTATCAGTGAAGCTTTCCTTGAACATTCCTGGCATTATCCCATCACGGTTCATGTCACATTTTCATTTTTGCTATCACTGCATCCTCTAAAACTTTTTACATAGGCACCTATAACACACATTGAGATTATCTTTGTGTAAACCTTTCCTCCCTCAATATGAGAGTTCCTTGATGGTTTTGGGCAATTCTTTAAGCTCCATTTAATTTCTAAGGTTTATCACAATGCCTGGGATATTAGGGATAACTACTAAACTGTATTTTGATACATAAATGTGTGTACATGACATCATTCTGGTCAACATTAAAAGATCACCAAAACCCAAGATTGAAAAGGTTTTACCCACCAAGCAACTCTCAGTTTCTCTAATATTTTAATTACCGAAATCGGTAGGACAAACTGTGAATGTCAGAGATGTCTTCAAAGACAGTGTTACAAAATGGTTCCTCACTGGATAGAGATAAAGGCTAAAACATGTCTAATATGAGAAAGGTTAGCATGAGTTTAATTGACAAAGGGTGGGATGGGTGCTGAAGATGGAGAGCAATGAGTCTGTGTGTTGTGATGATAGTAAGGAACACAAAAGTTTATTTTATGTCTATTTTTAATGAGTATATGGGACATAGGCAGAAAAAAAGTTTGTAGTAGTGCTGAGAGCCGAGGCTGGAAGTACCTACCAATGAAAGATATTTAAGATAAGGAAACATCTATTATTAACTGTTGATGGGTTCTTTGGGTCTACAGGTATATTTTTCCCAAGAATATACCCCAAATGTGATCTCTTTCTCTCCTTTAGTTTCTATCTTGACTAAAAGTAACTACTGGTGACTTTTATTACCAATATATGCCAATCTCTGTTGCCCCTACACTATTTTCAAATATTTTACATGTGAACTTTGTGAACAAAATATAATTTTATTAATACTTTTATTGCATCAATTATTTAATGTCTTTCTAATAGTATTACTTAATATAAGAATTATGAGTGTTATTGTATTAAATTTATTTGACCGTAACATTTTAGATCCTTCAAGTCTAAAAACTTCTCTTTTTTTCCCCCACATAATATATTTTTAAACAGTATTTGTTTATATGTTTATCTTTCTGTAAAGAATATATGCTTGTATAGTAAGCTGGTATTAAAGATATATCATGTACCAAAAAAAAAAAAAGATATATCATGTATTAGTTCTTTTTCTATCCCTTATATAATTTCTGACTTAGACACAATAAATACTTAATGAAATAAATTTTCTACTACTTCGTATGCTAGATTATTTCTTCTACCAACAGCGTATTTTGTTCTGAATACATTCTATAGAAGAAATGAGTACGTGGGTAAATGTGAAATTAGTTTTATTCAATAAAGAAGAGGTAAATTCAAAAACCTAATTGAAACCTATTATTTCCTCAAGTAAGTCTCTAATATTGGGAATAATATTGGTGATTTATATTAGCTCTTTTGTAGAGAGGAAAGAGCAAAGAGAGGCATGGAAGCACACATGCTATATAGTAATTTTAAATTGGAAGACATTCCCAGCAGGGGGAAAATGGGGGCATTGTAAATGCCAAACTTTAAAGCAAAAAGAATATTTTTCCTATTTTGTTTTAGCTAATTTTGCCCAAGTCCCTGAAAATAAATGTCTTTTAATTGCTTAAAATCTAACAAATTATTAGATCCTAGTACATGGAAATGTGTCTGTGATAGTTATTTGACAGCACCATAAAAGCACTTTGCCAGAAAAGAAAAACCTAAAACAGCTGATATCTATCCTCCATACCACTACATCTGACAGCATGAAATACTTTATACAGTTTATACAGAGGAGGAAGAAACACCCTTTTAGGATCATTTGTCAAACGCTTAAGAGAAAAACAAATTAAAGATTTGGGGTTGTAGCAAAATGTAGTCATAAAAATTGCTGCCAGGAAGTTTAAAGGATTACTGCTTATTTTTCACACAACAATAGAAATTAACCAAAGACTTAAGGGCAGTTTGGTTAAGCAAAAATACAGTTGTTTGGTAAACAGAAAAGATAAAGCAATAGCCAATCTATGTCATTTTGTTTCTACAAAGAAGAAAAAGTCTGCAACACTATTTGAACATTCCCAAATTCCACTAAGCAGCTGAATTGAGGAGCCCTGAAAGAAATTATTCATGATTATAGCACTTTTTTTGGTAATTATTCAGTCAAGAATACACAATTTTTTGATTAGTAAATAACGAATACTACACCTTATATAAATTAGTGTCTATGAGTGTACTCACATGGATAAGATATTGATACACATTTTATTTGCTCTGAAATGAGCTATATTTGGCAGAAATCTGGGAGGGAAAAGTATATTTGCAAAACATTGTCTACCAATTCAAACTAAATAACACAAGAATCCTAGAAGTATTAAGTTATCTGGCAGATATAGGAATGTGTTGATCAGATGCACCTTCAAGAAAGGACTAGCTGCCCAGCTGTGAAGAGTGTGGTTAGCTGGATCTTTGCTTCCTCTGGTCCTACAATTTTCAAGCCAATGCCGTGTATTCTTGGGTCCTGCTCCCAGCCAATGACTCAGCAAGGTACTGCTAGTCGAGAGTCCACTTCTCAACTGCCAATGACTTGTTAGCCATGACTAAGCAGGCCCCAGTGAGGGATTCCTCTCACAAACCATT
This sequence comes from Delphinapterus leucas, assembly GCF_059928025.1. Taxonomy (NCBI): domain Eukaryota; kingdom Metazoa; phylum Chordata; class Mammalia; order Artiodactyla; family Monodontidae; genus Delphinapterus; species Delphinapterus leucas. The sequence goes on from NC_143132.1 coordinate 44,161,986, forward strand.
TTTTTTCCAGAGCTCAGCATTAGTTGATCTGCACTGCAGCATTATTGCTCCCCTACACAATCCCAGTTTGCCCCATTTTCTTCCACAATTTCTACTCCCCTAATAACTATGTTGTACTCCTAACTACATCTCAGCTTCTGAGTACTGGAGACTCCAAACTGGCATATGTTATCCCAGGAGCCATCTGAGAAAGCAGTTACAGGAGGAGGTTTGGGGACTGGATCACTGAGTGTTCTAGCATATTAAGGATCCCATCACTGCTGGTAGATAGTTTGCAGGCAGCTCCTGGTACAAAGTGGCATCCAATTATTAAAGTTTTAACTAGATGTAAGATGGTATGGTATAACCGTAAAGGGAAAGCACTGGCCCCTCTGATAATTTGGGGATTTGAAATTTCAGGGGAAATGGTAAATATGAGGACAATGAAATTAGATGGTTGTACTAAATTGCACTGGGGCCCTATTGGCAAATAATGAGGAGCTGAGGGTAATTATCAGACAATTAAAAACTAATTAGGAGAGACAGAATAGCTCTGTAAGCTTGAATAGTTTACAAAGAAAACATTATCTCAAAAAAGAGGGAGGACAGGGAAAGCTGAAGATTGACTCCTGGATTTGGTAGCCAGAACATCTGAATTTCAAAGACACTTGAATGTTCAAACAAGGTTAATGTATTAGAGCAAAACCAAGGGCTTAATTGTGAAAACCTGAGAACCTGAAAAAAGAGATGGGAATATTTGGTGAATGCTGTCTCACAAAACTTTGACTCTTTAGATATTTCTGATGGTTCTGAATCTCTTTAGTGGCCTACTTACTCCCATTAATACCCCAGGAGACAATACCATAGTGTTTTCTCCACAAAGCAAAAGATATCACCTTTAGTCTAAGGCCTTTGATGATTTCCTGTCCTCCCTTTTTCTGGCAGTAACATACTTTTATCTTTACCAAGCCGTTACATGAGTACAACCTATGCTATCCCGTAAATCTTTTCAATTAACTTATCCTGTGTGACTCAATTGCCACACATTTGGAGCTTTTTGGATTAAAAATAATATTCTCAGAAAACTGAAATCCTAGATTTGAGTCATATTCATACGTGGGTCAAAATCACATGAACTCTGATATAAACATTGAAAAATTAAAGTAAATGCCATCACAAAAAATAAATTTGTAACTTAGTGGCAGAGGGAACACTTAATCTTCAGATTTTTCATTTCTCTGTTAAAATGTGCCTTTTCTGAAACTTTACCTAAATACCAAATATCCTTCCTTTGCTTACCCCTCTTTCCAAAACCCAGAATACTACCCAAAAATCCATGTATGAATTTTGATTTTTACTGTAGGAGGACATCATTTTCATATCAGATTTATTTTAATAATTGAATGAAATTTCTTTTTAAATGGTGAAGATGGAAAACTAAGAAAATCCCAAATCTTCTTAGTTTTTTCAGTATAATGGTTTCTTTGTGTTTCAATTACCTTAGGAATTCTCAAATGATTCAATGTTACTTTACTTCTTATATACAATTATGGTCATTATTTATTTATGATTTCTTACCAAAGAGGGACCACTTTAAATCATAAATTTACATCATTCGATTATTTCATTTGTTATTACAGAGTACTTTAAAAGAGGATTCCTCCTAATCACTTTGTTTTCCAAATGTACTTTTCTGTTTGGGGGGAGGTAGTATTAAAATTGTGGCTATCCCTTAATCCTTTTAAGGTAGGCTGGGTTAGAGCCTACTCAGTTGGGTCTCTCACTGTTCTATAGTAGCCATAAATGTTTCACTTCTTTAAAATTTTGATGTGTGTTGTAAATTGAACTGTGTCTTCCCTAAACTAAATATTGAAGTCCTATTCCCCAATGCCTCATAATGTGACCTTATCTGAAAACAGGGACTTTGCAGAAGTAATGTTAAGATGAGGCCTTATGGAGGAGGGTGAGCCCCTAATCCTATTTGACTAGAGTCCTTTTGTAAAAAGGAGAAAGTTGTAGATAGAGGCACATAAGAAGAATGCTCTGCGAACATCAAGGCAGAAATCAGTGATGCATCTAGCCAAGGAACTGCAAGAGTCTAGGGAAGAGGCATAGAATAGATTCTTCTCCACAGACCTCAGGAAGAACCAATCCTGATAACACCTTGATCTCAGACTTCTACCCTCCTGAACTGTGAGACAGTAAACTTCTGCTGTTTAAACTCCTCGTTTGTGGTACTTTGTTACAACGGCTCTAGCTATCTAATATAATGTATAAAATCAGAGGGTAATAAAGAGAGTTGAGTTCCTAAATGGTGATCAGGAATACAGTTTTTAATCCTTCATTTGACTACAACTCATGATACTGTGGTCACAGGGAAGAGCAAAAACCAAAAGAAAATGAAAGAGGATTACTTTGCACAAGGTGGAGGTGCCCTCAAGAAATTCTGGAGGTGAAATGTGTACTTTCACAGTGGCTATGTTGTAAGTAAACCACAGCATGGATTAACAAGGACACTTTGGCTCATTTTAAGGGACATGAAGAGAATGGAATACCACAAATGTAAGTGAAAAACAGCACTTCTAAAAATCCTTGTTTTCTAATAAATTATTGACTATTATACACTTTAATTTAAAAGTGTTGATTTTTTAAAATAAAAATTTAAATCAGGGAATAACTTCTAACAAATATATGGTTTTCCACTGATGAGTGGTCAATATTTTTGCACTCATGGTAAGTGAAAGGAAAGAGATTCTAGTCAGAAATTGTTTACCATGTATATTGCAATTACACTTACAGACAGGTAAAAACACAGAAATAGATCAAGTATAAGATGCATATATTTATGAAAATAAACTTAGTGAAGAATACCATGTAAATATATGTAGAATTGTACAATTCTACATGTAGAATAGATGTAGAATTAAATGCATGTTAAAATATAGTATTTATCCATTTGGTTAGATAGGTTTGGTTTATGTTGCTTATTAATTAGTGAATTTGTAGTAAGGTAAAATGCACTGCTTTATACTAAAATGAAAAATGGGGATTTACCTATTTCAAGATATATTATTTGATTTATGTATTTTACTGTTGTATTTTGATTCATATTTTTATTGATATGTGCTAAATAAATCCTAGTTTTAGTAATATAAGATGAAAATCTTCATCACTGACAATTCAATGCTTTTTAAATTACAACAAATACAAATCTGCGTTGACAAAGACACTAACAACAAATTTTTCACGTTAGCTCTTATGCCTTTCCAAGACATCTTAATTTAGGCTTCCCCAGAAGCATACTTGAGAAAAACATCCCAGAATCAGGTTTTTGGTTTTTTTTTACTTTTATTTATAAAGGACACCATTCCGCCCCGACACAGACATGAACACTAACACATTCCAAAAAGCAGAGCTCATTAAAAAAATGATGACAACAGAACTGGAGGACAGAGGAACTTATTTAACACCAGTCTGTGTGCCCAACTCGGGGATCACTGGGAATGTTTCCTCAGATGTGATATCTCACCTCAAAGAAAGGAGATCTTGACCTGGAGGGCCCACCCACCCACTGGGCAAAAGCTATGCCCTCAGTCTTCGGTATCATCAAACTGTCCCGTTTCAAAGACCATTTTGGAATAATGGTGTATCAGTGGAGGTGGATGGTGCCAACTGGGGTCATAGATCATGTCTCCTTGCAGGGCACAGCACACCCAGGGTCTAACCTCTTGAGACAGTGAATTTGAGAGTTGAAGGTAGGGGAGTTGTGAAAGGAGACAAGGAAGGGAAAGCTGCCAACAGAGAGTATGTTACCAAGTCAGAGGCCACTCTGGGTAACAGGGACTCACATTTGTTATGGAAATGCTGGGTGCTGTTTTGAAATTCACATCATAAAAAGTATTCCATGTGCTGGTTGATCGACCTGAGGTATATACACTGTGGACCACTAGTCATTGTTCAGGTACAGTGTAACATCCCTGGCTCTTTTGGCTTATAAATCAGGCACCAATAAGTTTCCTGAGTCAAAATAAAGCTATGAGGCAATGATATAAGATTCTGGCAATTGCACATTGGGCTGGTATGCACCAGAATCTTGGATGAGGAATCACTGGCAAGATACTCACAGAGTTTACCTGAGTCCACATTTCACACTGCTGTGATTCCTTCTTTCACCACGTGCATTTGTTTCCTATCCTTACAGTAACGAATTATCAACTTTGTGGCTTACAACAATGCAAATTCATTAACAGTTTTGGAGGTCAAATTCCAAGGTGGCTCAGTAGGGCTGTGCCCTTTTAGGAGTCTTTAGGGAGCAATCTGTTTCCTCGCTTTTATCAGCTTCTAGAAGCTGACTCCATTCCTTGGCTCCTGGCCTATTCCTTCACAGAGTATCACTCCAACCTTTGGTTTGTCATATCTCCTTCTCTAACTCTAACTCTCCTGCCTCCCTCTAATAAGGACAACTGTGATTACATTGGACCCACTTGGATAGTATATAATAATCCCCCTCAAAATTCTTAATTTAATGACTTTCATAAAGTTCCTTTTACCTAGTAAGGCAACATACATAGTTACAGGTTATAGAATTTGGGTGTGGATATCTTTGAGAGTGTGGCATTTTCCTGACTATCACACCAAACTAAATTAACTCAATCCCATTCTTGATTTTTCAAGATATTGGCTTGTCATAGTTTCTTAAAAAATTTACAGTCATGTTTTGTGTTGTTGGCCCTAGGTCTCAACTGTTATTCATTATTTACCTTCCCTAGAGTCCTTTCTATACTTTCTTCAGCCTTGGCTAATACTTCTGCTGGATTAGTGAGTTTCTTTTGTGAAATAATGCAGATATTCATCCCTTATACTTCAAACCGTTTGTTATTATATTTTTGTCAGGCTGTGTTTGTCAAAATTACCAAATTGTGAATATCAGTAAGCATGGATTTCAAAGAATGGCACCAGTGAATACCCTAAGTCCCACACATAAATCTACTTATTGCCATTGTGTAGAAGTAACCCTACTGCTTTATGTTGATTAGGACAATTATCCCTACCAGTAGAGTAATTATTTTCTTTGCTTGTTGGAATACTGGCAATAGAAGTCCAAATGCCTAACTACACTAATAGCATTAAGCATACCATGCCTTCTGGGGAAAGCTTTCTGCCCCTGTGAGCCAGGATATCTAGTCCAGCAGAGCCAAATTTTGTGGTACGTCAAGCAAAAGTTACCCAAGTGGATCACAGGAATGATCATACGTACACCCCTTGGGTTTCATCTGTATATTATAACAGTTGGAAATTAGGAAAATCAAATAGCCACAACTTAAAGGTATTTTTCACTCCTAGATGGACAGTTCCCTAGTCTTAGCTATATTTTTTAAGACTTTATTTCTTTAGAACAGTTTTAGGTTCAGAGTAGGAAGATACAGAGGTATCCTAATACTACCTGACTCCACACATACATAGCTTTCCCCATTATCAACATGCCCCACCAGAGTAGTACATTTGTTACAATTGATGAACTTATATTGACACACGTTAATCACCTAAAGTCCACAATGTACCTTAGGGTTCACTCTTGGGTTTGGACAAATGTATAATGGCATGTGTCCATCATTATGAAATCATACAGAGTATTTGCACTGCCCTAAAAATCCTCTGTGCTCCACCTATTTATCCCTCCCCCTCCCCAACCCTTGGCAATCACTAATCTTTTCTACTGTTTCCATAGTTTTGCCTTTTCCAAAAGTTGTAGAGTTGGAATCACACAATATGTAGCCATTTCAGATTTCCTTCTTTCACTTGGTAACATTTAAGTTTTCTCCTTGTCTTTTCATGGCTTGATATTTTTTAGCACTGAATAATACTCTACTATCTGATGTGCCAGTTTATTTATCCATTCACCTATTGAAGGACATCTTGGATGCTCCCAGTTTTGGCAATTATGAATAAAGTTGCTATAAATATCCATGTGCAGGTTTTAGTGTGGAGATAAGTTTTCAACTCCTTTGGGTAGATACCAAGGATGTCTCATGTGAATTTAATTCTTAGACCAACCAGAAGAACCTAAAATGGCAGAAGAAAATTTCATCCTCCCTGAGAGTACAGTGTTAAACTATATTCTTTTTAATGTGATGAATTAGCTTTTGAATAATGTGTTTAACACCTAAAAACAATAGAATTTATTCTTAATTGATACTTGAATATTCTAAAAAAAAATCAGGCAACCAATATATAAAAAACATACATTAGTATTCATCAACAGAGACAATTCTCTTCATAATGAGAAAAATCTCCCTAGCAGTTTTGTAGTATTTAATTTATTTCACTGACAGAAATTGTTTTATTATTACAGTAATCTTTGTGAAAGAACAGTTTTTCTTTGTTTGAAAAATTCCACACATCATTAAAAGTAATGATGTACATTAAAAGTACATCTCAGAGCAAACCAGTAATTCTGCCACAATTTAGGCATTCTCAGTGTATGGCCACCTGATGAACCAATCATGAATTGGCAATGTATTTAAGCATCTTAAATAACTGAATAGAGCAAGGGTTTTCATTCTAATCCTGATGTCTCTGATCTTAAAAACACTTCTTTATATCTGTGAATACAAGCTACGTTCACTATTGCTGAGTGATCAATATTAGCTTGTTGAAATAAATGCCAATTTTTGTAAATGGCAAATAAATAAAATGGATTCTTCCCAAAATAATTATACTTGGCCATGTAAAATTTATTTATAAGTAAAATCTTTTTTTAACTTCTATTGGTAGTGGCCATCCTTCTTCATCTCATAGTGCCTTTGTTCAAAGAATGGTTTTAATTTTAACTAGCTATGTTTCCATTGCTGAATATCTTGTTACCTTCAGCATCCAGAACCAACTGGATTTATTCTTTAGCATTTCTTCATAGCCCTGCTCCAATTTATGTTAATTAATAAAAGAAAAATCTTTACAATTTAACCTCTAAGTTTATATTGACCAATACTTGTACATATTTTATTCTATCAATAGATTTATTGAGATAAATGACTACTGATTTTTAAAAATCATGTTAAGGTGCTGTTTTGATTCAAAGGAGACTGGCCTTCTTTTTGCATTTTCCCAACTACCTTCTTTTTAACTGATACCTAATGTATAATTTTACAGCTCTATTTACATATACACCTTGGCATTCTAAGAGTAGTTAATTGGCTTCTAAGAGTACAGAGGATCAGTTGTTAGGTCTGAAAGAATGAAACACTGGTGTCAGATTGACTTTTTTTGATTAATCTATGTAAAATAGGTCTGTTTTAGAATATAAGATTTATTATTATTCAGGTATGGTGAGGTCAAGAGATCAGGCAATAATTGCCCTTGAAGAGATCATTTATGAATCAACCTGCTTTTATTTTGAGGTAGAGGGAGTCATACCCTGTCATAAAGGGTCACACAATAGAAAACAGGGATGTTGATCCAGGCAGATAGAATGGGGAACTCCAAGAGAGACTTTATTGTGGTTTTAGAGGAAAGGAACAGGCAAGGCAGAGTAAGCAGTCTAAGCAGGTTTAGCATTATCTGGTTTGGATCATTTCAGCCAACTCTAGAGTGTAGGGACTGCTGCTAGTTGTCTGATACCTGGCCCTGAGGTGATTAGGGAGGGGAATAATGACTGAAGTGCAAGAGTCAATAAAGGAGAAAATTGGAAGCTATGGGCCTGTATTGTTCATTTTGTATATGAAACACAGGTTCACTGGAGACTCATTTGCTTGCCTAGGAATTGGCTAACTCTGGGAAGTCAGAAAGGTCCCAGATGTCAAAGCATCAGATACAGAAAGTAGAAAACATGGTTAATACAAGGTCCACACTGTCTCCATATTTTTGGCATACAACTTGCACAATTGAAGTGGAAGTTTTTACACACTTCCTTAATTGTTACAAATGTTTTTGAGTAAATTTGTGTTATTTTTATGTATTATATGTGTGTATGAGCACATGTGAGTACATATGCAAGTGTGTGTGTATGTATGTGTTTTAATACTGTATATCTGTCCCACTAAACAATGAAATTTGTTTCATTTGTGTTCAACATAAATATTTATCTCAATGGTGTCCTTAATATTATTCTCAATAAGTACAATATTTCTATATTGATAAATTATTTTCAGAATAAGTAAATTCTTTTAAATTCATTTATAACTCGAATATCCCTTTGTGTTCCAATTACTCGTGGTCATCTTTACTTTAAAAGTTTTAATAACTATTTTGAGTACCCTTTTTCATTTCCTTTTTTAACTTCTATTTTTGAGGCCCTGAAGGCAGGGTGGGGGTGGAGGAGTAACAAAACTCTAGTCTCCTTTTTCACCAAAATCCTGCTTCTATCATATGTTTGATCCTTGCTCACTATTTCACCTTCTGTGGCTGCTGTCCTATCTCAACTGAGTATGGTTTCCATTTCATTACCCAAAACAAGAGCTATATAATACTCTTATAATAGTCTTTATTGAAGGTTTGGTGATACACAGGGTATATACTGCACGTAACTCGGAACAACTTTAGGTTGAAAGGCAGATATCACTGTTTTCAGAATTAACTGCTCGTGTCTTATCACAAGGAACCCTGGGGAATTTCTCCTTTCTCAACTCCATAGAGCCCTAGCTCACTAATTGTCCATTTCTTCGAATTTCAGTCCCTCAACCACCCCCCACCACTGCCGTAAATAGCTTACTTTGAAAACATAATATTCTATCAATTATGCAGATCAAATTAAATCTTTTTTGTGGGGGGGGGATCTAAAGGTGTACCCAAGGAAATTAGTCATGCGAACTCATCACCAACAATAAGAATGCCAAAAACATCACTATAACAAAGACAGGGGAAAAAATCAAGATGTTTTCATAAAGCAAAGGTCTATCTATCTCTTTCCATCTTGTGATTATAACAACTAAAACTCCAGCCAGTTTTTAAAGTAACATTCCTCCCTCCAAAACAGTATGTATTATATAAAATTTGCCATTGGATATAACATATAGTACTGAGAACAAAGTTAATCTAGAAACAATTCACAAATGTCATGCCTTCACTTCTGAGGGATTTGAACAGGAAAAACTTAATTATGAATAAGTTCAAATCAAATGAATTTGGTCCTGGAGGTCCTGGAACATTTTTCCAGTTTGATCTCTCTATTATTGCCTCTCAGAACATCTTATAATTTTTTTCATTATAGGACTTTTAGTAGTGTGCAAATATAATTTTGTGTTAATATTTTTTTTTAATGTCTCTCCTTCGCTAACTTTGAGCACCATTGAGTAGAGGTAACCTGTCCTACCCACCGCTGTATTCCCATTGCCTGACAGAGTATGTGGCACATAGAAGGACTCTCTTAATAAATGAAGGAATGAAAGTTTGTGGGTTGGAGGATATATGTGTTCATCAAACTACTGTTTTAATAATCAAAACTACCATTTACTGAGGACATAATGCATGTCAGGAAATAAGTTGAGTCTTTTACACTCATAGAATATATTTTAATTTTGACAGCAACTTCATAATTATTATTCCCAATTTGCTGGTGGAACACAGGTAGAGTTAATAAAATGTTGCCGGGTAGTGACCAGGTTAGGACTTGAAACAGATTGGTACACTCCAAAGCCCAAGCCCTATATTTTCTCTTGTTTTTATGTATGTGTTTAAAAAGTTACATATAAATATTTTTTTAAGAAGTTGGATATTAAATCTCCTTTTTACTTTCCTGATGTTTTATTTTCTTTAAAGTCTTCAACAAAGGCTGATCTCCCAGTCAATCTTCAAATTACCCTTACAGAATTTGAAGTTATTTGTTATACATACTTCTCACTCTATCTAAAATACTCTCTGCTGTTTTGTTAGTAGAATAAGCAGAAAATGGAGCCACACTCTGGTTTATTTATTTTCTTTATACTCAGAAGAACATGAAGCTAATCTTTACTCTTGTGATCTCACACCTTTGGGAAAATTATAAGTAGGTGATTTCCCCAGAAAGGTCAAGAATCACTGACAGAAATGAACTTGTATTGGATAACGTTGACCAAAGTTTCAGTGAGGGTATTCCCTAAACAGCTGTGCTGTCAAGTATCTTGTCATGTCCTCAAATTGATTTCAGAATTAAGGAGCCTTGGATATCATCTGGGAAATGCTAAAGTGAGGGGTTAGTTTCCCAGCTCCAAGGAGGATCTAGTCTTCAGCATTATACTTCCTTTACTAAATAATTTATACTGATTCAGTTTCAATTATCTTTCTTTGACTAAGATATAGTGTTGCTAGTAGCGGTAAATTTGAAGATTTTTATTTATTTTATTATTATATCAGTGTATTTTACCTAAAGACATAATGAGATTTTATTTTGATTTTTCCTATTGTTAATGACCATTATCCTAATTTCAAACAGTGTCTCTGGATTATTTTTGAGTGGAAAAACACGTGTCTCTGAAAACTTCTTGTAATCTTTAAAATACATCTTGAAGATGCTGAATAAGCAATATTAATTTACTTATTTTAAATTAAATTTATATTTAATTTATTAATATTAAATTGTATTTAAGATTGTCAAGATGGCCATGCTCTTACATTTGCATTATAAATGGTACAATGCCACTTATTTTCTCAGCATTAATAGCTTATATTGTCTTTTAAGACAATATTACAAGCATAGGGCACTGTTACTATCTAAAATGGATTTACAAATTCAGTAAAACTAACAAACATGACTTTTATGTAAAATTGGCTATTCAGGTATGCTAAAGTCTCCCTCAGCATAAATCCGTCAGATCACATGGCAAAGCACACTATTCCTGAATAATCAGCTTGAATGGCCAGATGATACTATTTAATCTATTTTTGCTCATTTTTAATGTCAATGGCTCTATTAAAATTATTTTTTAAGTATTTTATATCCAGTTTGAGAAACCAGATTATTTGACAATGCCATAGTAAAGCTAATCATTTCAGAAATAATTTTCTGAAATACCTATGAGTAAGAATACATTATTTTGTTTAATATGTTTGTTGTTACCTCCTCACTATTCTTTCAGTCTCTGAAATAATTTTTCATCTGTTTTCTTTTCTACTGTAAAAACAATGTTAAATATTTTTAAGCCATTGTTTTTGAGAACTATGGAACTATTTACTCAGTTTCACCAATTCAGTATTTAGATATTGCCTTAATATAAGGCAGTTAACACAAAAATCTGGCATCTACATAAGTCTGGCATAATATAGGTGCTAATTGTATCTCATCTGTTCATATACTTACTGTCTTGTTCATTTCCTCTCATCTTATTTTATATACACATAATTTCCTGTGTTTCATTCAATTGTGCATGGATCACTCCTGAAAACTATGTATTAGGTCACCTAAGGAAAACCTAATTAAGTTCCACAAATTCCAAAAATTATAAAAAAGTCTCTGATCACAAGGCCATGAACTATGTATTAATAACAAAAGAAAAAAAATGATTCTTCCACTTTGAAATTTCTGATCTCTTCACTAAGTGACTTCTGGAAGAAACACAAAATATAAACTGAAATGGTAGAATTTCTAAAAAAAAAGGATAAAGAGAAAATTACATCTCAATTTATTAGGAGTGTTTAAAAGAATGATATTGGGAAAATTTTATTGTTAAATAATTTTAAATAATTTATAAATGGAAGATGAAGATTAAATAGCTCTATGCAAATAACTATAAAAACCTAGATGAAATGACCTAATAATATCACAGGTGACATATTAGTTATAAGAGGAAAATCATATCTTCAAAATGGAGAGACCTGTGGATATCACCTTAATCAAGTGATCAAAATTAGCACTACTGATAATAGAAACCATCTGACATTTATGTGCCCTCTGATGTGATGCAATTGGAGACACAAAAAAACTTGTTTACGGTAGTCTTGCAAAGTATATTTGTGTGTGTGTGTGTGTGTTGTGTTGTGTTCTAAATCTAATGCTGAAATAATCAGATACAGTAAATATAATACCTTCTGTAAGGCAATGCTCTAGACTATTAAATATTTTCAACGTCATGAAAGAATTACAAAAAGAAAAAAATGTATATATACATACATATTGACTATACACTAAACAATTCATATATGTGTGTGAATATAAGTGTATACATATTTATTTATTTATTTATTTATTAGTGCTAGATTTCCTGGGAGTGATTATGGTATTACAGTAATGCACAAATGTATTCTAAAGAATTGAATGGAAAAATATAATGAAGTCTGCAAATTACTCTCAACTTTTTAAGCAAAAAGGGAAAAAAAGATATAGATAAATATATAGGGACCAAATATAGCAATATCTGGCAAATTGTTAATTTGTGAATCTGTGTGAAGGATATCCAAGTGTGTAACATGCTTTCAAGTTTTTTGTAGGTATAAAAATTCTCAAAATAAAAAGCTGAGAAAAATTGAACAATCTAAAATAAAATAAAATGTCAACTACTGGTATAAGTTTTTCATGATATATTAAAACATGTATCCTTAAAGCATACAGTATTTGTTAGAACCATAATTATGATATAATTTACAGATTTAATTGACCATGTTCTCTCTTTCTCTCTGTACACACAGACACACACACACACACACATACAAACATGCCATAATTAAACTTGAAATATGCAGCACTATAATCTTGTTTTATTTTCTCCATCTTAGAAATACTGATTGATACTGGTTGGAGAGCAGAAAAATTTGATGATTATTTTCACCTTAATAAAGAACTCCTATTGAGTAAAAAATAAATGTGTACTATTGAAAAGCTAAAGCATAGCTAAAGACAATCAACAGTATTTGAACTAACAAGCGTCAAATATAGCTAATGGTATAATCAACACTTTGAAAAGGAGGTTCATTAGGGAGTGCCTGGATTAAGGTCAATGAGTGTAGGGCAGCATTTGTGTCATTGTGACAATGTGCAATCCTGTCACTTAATCATTCCATTAGAAACGAAAGGTAGGCAGGGGTTCCCTCCTCTTACTTTTTATAGCTGGAGTCATTATCAGTCCATATTGGGGCTAAGTGCTTATCCACTTGAACTGTTCCTTTCAATTCCCAAATGCCCACACTAACTTTCAGTTAGCAGTATGACTTGACATTTAAACACAAAGATCTCAAAAGTCTTCTGAAAGAGTTTATCTCATTAAGATTGGCTTAAAGAAAACAATTTTGATGAATTTAATATGTAGCACTTATTTCCTTCCTGGAACCCATTTTGCCCTTTTTAGGATTCATATAGTAGCACTACTACGCAAAAACTGCACATCTAGACACCAAATTGTGTTAACATATATCACAATAACTAAAACTCAAAAACCTATGTCATTTACAAATATTTCAAAGCAACTGAAGGACATTAATATTTTATATACTGTCACATCCCTTATTGCATGCAATTTTCCTTTATTATGAGATAAACATTCTAGCTAGATGATATCTATCAATAAATAAAAAGTAGCTACTAAGAGAAAAGAATATCAGAATCAGACATAGTGTGAATGAAGACAATGAAAAACTTCCTTCAAATATAATACCTTCATTTATACTGAGAAATTTTCCACTAAAATTATATTATAAATTATATACTTTCTGGTTACGTAATAAAGTTTTTTAAAGGTATTATATGCCAGCAAATACATAGTTAATAATACTCAATAATATTCTTATTGTTAACTATTTTGTGGCTTAGGGCTTTTTTGAATTGTAAATCATGTCTAACAGTCAGCGAAGAAGAAGCCCAAGCACTATAAGTATCCAACTCGGTTTATTACGGCAACAAAAAAAAGAAGAAAAGAAAGAAGCAAGAAAAACAACTTTAACAGACCGTAACATTGCATTTTTCAAGTTGAGGAAACCAAAGTTCAAAACAAACAAACAAGAAAAACCAGCTGGCATATTTTACTACATTTGAAGATATCGACTAGAGGTGTATAATAAGGACTGCCCAAATCATGTAGAGAAATTAAATGTCACTAAATGGTCCTGTAGTTCTGATTCAGTGTGTTCTATTTGAGTAGTTCTGAGAACTATGGGGACCTAGAAATATTGTAGCAGACTTACTGAAATACATCAAATATATTTGATTGAAACTTCAGGTTTCAAAAAACTTGACCAGATACATGCAACTTGTTTTAAAAAGTACTGTGTTCATAATGCTCGATTAAATTATATGAAATTCTAGGATTCACTTATCATCATACTAGCATTTCCCTATCTATTGATTCCAACTTTGTTTTACATTCAGCTACCTCTCTTCTTTCAAATTTTAATTACCTTTCTTAGAGGACAAGTAAATTAGCCAATTTGGCTGTGAAATTCACTAGAGAGGGCTCTGTCTTAGCTTCAGTTTCTGCAGGTTTATGTGATCAGTGATGATAAAACACCTAAGATCTATATTTTTATTCCAGAAAAAAAACAAATTTTATCCTCTGCATTCATATGACACTCTGAAACTACTAGCATATCTTTTGACTTATACATTTAAAAGTTATTGCAATACTTTGGTTGTAGTTCAAAAATGAAATTCTGCAATTTACGTCTGGGTATATTATAAAGTTACTCTTTCTCCCTTCCATATTTCTTGTTTCTCTGTACTGCCCCAATTTCTTTATTTAAATGTTTCATTTATAAAGTTTGATTACATATTTTATTATTACAAAAGATTGGCTATTGGTCCTCAAAGATTGGTTTTAAGTATCCCAGTGAGGCAGAATGGAATGACTTGGGTGCTGGGTTCTGTTTATCACCACTTACCCATGGTTTTCTTTTAAGATTTAAAGAATTTTTCCCTCTTGTTCTTCTATTAGGCTAAAAGCAGTTGAAAGCCGGAAGAAAAATCCTTCCTGTTCCAGACATACTTGACAAGTAGAACTATTAAATTCATACTTACTGAGTGACTAATCTTACTGGTTTTCCACAAGTCCACCAATCCAGATAGTCTCATGATGTTCACTTCTTTAAACTGTCCAATGAATGATTTCTGTCAAATGAATCATGAAAAACATATTTAATTGTATGTATATGTGTCAGGAAACAATGTTGTCAGTCTGTGACACACACAGAAGAGGAAGGTCAGTTCATCAAATACCAATACCATTTTTTAATTCACACCTCTTACCTTTGTGCCTGCTTCATATGAAATACTAAACAAATATTGAATAAAAGAATGGATTAATGTTTTCCCTGATTTCATGGTCACTCCATCAGAAGTTTCCTCCTCTTATGAATGCTTACATTATTTTTACCACTAACGTTTTAATGTGTTGCTTCGTACTGATGTTAACTGCATATTTTACTATCATTGTTTATTATTATTATTTGTACTATTACTATTTCTATCCTATAGTGTATGATCTACAAGTAATCATCACTCACCATTTTATAAACCATAGTTTATAAATTATGATGTGCATATAGAATAATAGAGCTTAAGTTTAATAAAATGCCCATATTTCCTTACAGAATAATAAAATACTGTCTTCTTAATTATATCAGGCCCCTGAATCAGGGAGTTTGTTTGGATGGAGATCCCAAGAAGCACTAATGGGAATATTTGGAAGTGAGTCAGGAAATGGAAGGAAGTCAATGAAGGATTTTTTATTAGCAGATTATTACTATATGCAGTAGACGCTTGACCTTAATGTGGACATTTGGGATACATGAACAAGATGCTTCAACATTATGCTACTCCGAAGGAGAAAACTGCCATATGAGTCCTTCAAATGTGGCATGCATTAGACTAGTGATTCCAAAGGGACATGGATTGAACACCAAGAGTATCTGCAATAATATCTAAAAAATGGGGAACTCTTCTTATTTTTTAGAGTCAACAGAAGTTATAGTAACTTAAAGAGAGAAGAGAAGAAAAGCTGTGATTACAATGACCCTTCAACTCTAAGGATCTTAAAGTTCACAGCAGGGGAGCCAACCTGCTTGATTTGCAAAGATAAACATTCAATTTAGAGGGCTAATTGTGATTAATAGCAGCATAACATATTAAACTTACTCCTGTCCTGATCGTTTTCATATTTGCCTATTTCTATACCGAGACAAATTCCATTAGAATTTAATTAACTGAATTTTAATTATTATTAATAATATAATTTTAGTACTTACATGTCATTTAATTTAGCCTTAAAAGTTCCCCTTTGATGGTAATGGACTAAGATATAGAAAAAAGCTAACCACATTTTTTGAGTAACATTGATTTTCCTTGCCTTAGTATCACAACTTTGCATAATAATAATAATATTGGAATAAGAGTCAATATGCTTCAGTTGAATCTCATTTGCTTAGGTGAGTTATTAAAAGTGATTTCTTTTTAACAAAGTCTTGCTGATTTTCATAATGGCTTCACTTTAAAATTTATCTGGAACAATTAACACTTTTTGCTCTTAGCTCTAATTGAGCTAGCTTTTCACCATTCTGTGTATTTGAATAAACAACAACAAAAACTGAATGCATACATAAGTTTTTTCCATATTTCTACAATTCTTTATGAATATTTCTATTATTATCATGCCACATAATATTATAATTATCTCTTTATCTGTCACCCATTTTTACTTGACAATAGGTGTCATAGGAACAACATCATTTATTATTATTCTCTGCAACTTCAGCATTTGATGTAGTTACAGATTCCAAATAAGTAATGGATAAATAATTATTGAAAAACAGAAAGAATGGATAACTAACAGCCGCTTTAAATCTGACATTTAAGTGTTTTATGTTTTTATTGAAATAGAATAGAAGATCTGTGGGTTTGGTTTGAGAATTATTGCCTGTCTGTGACCAAAATCAAAGCCTAGAATTTATCTAGGTGAAAAAGAAATTATTTTGCTGGTACCCAGTTTAAAACACAATTTAAATATATGGACTGTTCAGATGAGTCAACTCATAGGCAATACAGATGTTGACATTCTGTGCCAAAGCATCCAGTTGAATATGAAATGGTTATGTGTTACCCTGTAGACAAAATTACTTAAGGGGTACAAATTGGCAGTGGAATGTACCTAAACATATCTTTTCTTTAGCCTGTTGAGTGTTTAAAAGTCTTTGAATTTAAATAGATGTAGCTGGGATAATGTCCTTTTTTTCATCTCCAACACTACCAGTCTATATTGGAATGTAAATTCTAAAGCTGCTTCCCAGACTTCCTTAGCTTACTTGGTCATTGATGTCATCTGAGTTTGTAAGTTTGTAACATCTGAATTCTATGCAATGCCAAACAACTATTTACTACTTCGCCCTAATGCCTCATTTTAACAGACTTAACCTGTGGTTTTCATGTCACCTAAACAAATCCTTGCTCCACAGCATTTCCTTGCAAATATATTTAAAGTTTATTTCATGTCAGTTTCTAAAAAGCAGTTTCATAGATCAAAATACAATAAAATATACATACTGCAAAAGTAACTGCAATACTAAAAATATTTACCAAATACAACTAAGGAATAAAAACATGAAGGTGAATTTCCTCATTTTTAATGTATCATATCCAAATACTTTAGATATTCTTGTTCTCAACTGGATTGATTTTTGATCCCAGAGGACATTTGGCAGGTCTGGAGACTTTTTGATTGTCACATCTGGGAGGGGGACGCTACTGGCATCTAGTAGGTAGAGATCAGGAATGTTCTTAAAAATCCTACAATGCACAGGACAGCCCCTTTCCCCAGCCTGACAAAGAGTTATCCAGCCCATAATGTTGATGATGCTGAGGTAGAGAATCCCTGCTATACAGTAGATAACATCAGGTTATGTTCGCCAAGTGTCTAATCCTCCATGCAGCTCTTTGGAGAAACAAATGAAAACCACAATTCTCTCTGTATAATTACCATCTATGCAAGGAGAATAAACTGATATACAGAAAACAATAAGACAAT
This sequence comes from Delphinapterus leucas, assembly GCF_059928025.1. Classification (NCBI taxonomy): domain Eukaryota; kingdom Metazoa; phylum Chordata; class Mammalia; order Artiodactyla; family Monodontidae; genus Delphinapterus; species Delphinapterus leucas. The sequence continues at coordinate 44,179,874 of NC_143132.1, forward strand.
CCTTCATTACAAACCAGTTATGCTGAATGATCGATAGTAAGGTAGATCTATACTGTACCTAGAGAAAATTAAATGTTGAGAACCTTAATACAAACTGCATCTTTTTTCTCCCTTAATAAAAAGTGTGGAAGACGAAACTGCTGGTATTGTTTTAGCTGCTCAAAAATGCCAGCATTTTTCCAGCTCCCTGTGCCTTTACTTCATGGGCTCCAGATGGCTGCTGTGTCTTCAGGTGGGAAGAATGATGGAAGGGGGGAACAAAGGCAGGGGTGTTGGTGCCAATCATTCTCTTTTATCAAGAAAAATGAACACTTTCCCAGAAGCTCCCAGCCTACTTCTGCTTACATTTTAGTAGCCAGAGTTGTGTTGCATTGTAAGGGAGGCTGAGAAAGCATTTATTCCGATTTTTAACCTCAGTAGTGAAGTGACAGTGAAGAAAGTAGTTGAGACTGTGTTGAGTTGATCACCAAAAGAAGCTTCTGCTACAAATAGATATATTTGTGCCATAGTTTACAGAAGGAATGAAAGTGCTGTTTTCAACTGAAAAAGAAAGTGGATCTGAATTCTATGCCAATGCTTATCCAAAATGGATGATATGAAGGATAAAAGCAAGACAACTTCCCACACAAGCACCACAGACCCAAAGCTTGGCAAATTTGTAATTATAGAAAACACTGTGTCTTTGTTCTTAATCTAAAGCAAAAGGACAATGTGAAAATATAATACATGTTGAACTGTTACATATTTATTAATGCTTTAAAATGAGTTTTAGAATTAACTTGACCAACTTACCTTTCAAGAAAGGTTTGTAGTTTTCCTTCATAAGACAAAAATGAATATTTTATAATAAGATTTAATCAACTGTCAATCAATCTTAATCTCTTAATCAATTGTGTTATTGTTTCTTGTAATTAGCATTAACTATATATGTCAATCTGTTAATAAACATATGTTCTGGATTTTTAAAATAGTCAACCCCGTGGTTGAAGGGCAGCATGTAGTCCCATATCAAGCCCTTTGCTTATGAAGAACACACGAAGCCTCATGTCTGCATTTTATTATACATCTGTTTCCTGTTTTCTATATCTCAGGGGGAAAAAAATCTCATCTCAGGATCCCACTGGCATAGGTTATTACTCAGTGGAAAAGCAGCTGTAATGACTCCAAAGACAAATAAAAAAGGAAGATGATAAAGGTCATAGCCACTGTTAGGAGTCTTACTCCCACAGGCAGTGCAGGTTCTGTAATATCAATCAGTTTCCCAAAAGGGTTCACTTTGCTGATGCCTCCTTTGGTGTTGCTATGGCCTTCGTTGCTAGGGAACTACCCAGTCAAAACCATTTCCTAAAGGAATGGCCTGGTGTCAGTGCTGAATCATGACCTGAGAAGAGGAGTAATATTATTTAATACTTCCCAGAGGCTACCAATCCATGTTCTTCTTTCAGCTCAGTCAGATTAAAAAAAGAAAAAGAAAGTGTTCAAAACAGGAGTCAATTTGAGATAGCCTCAAGTAAAAGATTTGTGTGCCATGTTGCTAAAACATTTTATATTTTAGCACTGTCAGTCCTTGTAAACCTTATCAAGAAATGAATGCCATTATCAAAGATTTGGGGACATAATACTTATTTGAAGACAGGAGAAAATCTTTCACATTAACTGTATCTAAAGGATGCTAATGTTAAAACAAAAGATGGACAAATAAAGTTATAACTCTAATTAGTTATAAAGAATTTAAGTAAAAATTATTAATTATTGATTCATTTTGGTTATCTTGTAAGAACTCTTTCATTTACACTCCATAATGTAAACATTTAAAAAATAAAATTACATCTAAAAGAATCTGTGCTCTCTGATCCTACAATTCTTTCAAATGAAATATGGTTCTAGCTCATGAAACTGTTCACTATACATTCTTACCCAGCACAAAAATAATCATAACCATCAGAGATCATTAACAATGGGTCATCTGATAATCAGAATTCAAAATAACAACACATTTGGCAATACTGAAACTCACTAGCTTTTTCATATAAATCATGAACATTAGAATCTCAACTAATAATTCTTCAAATCTGATTACATTTAACATTTTAAATGTCCCATTTGAACTTATATAATAGTCACAAAACAACCTCATAGACTGAAATATTCTGATAAAAAGCATCTGCTTTAAGAACCTCTAAATTTTATTGTAGTTTCTACAGTTAGGAGACTTTTAATTAACAAGGCCATAACTTTATAAGAGGACAAAGCTAGTTTTTTACTCCTTATTTGCATCTTTAAAAAAATTTAAATGTATTTGAAAATCATGGCAATTTAGCATATTTTTCATTAATATAGTTGGAAAACTAAGCATAGATCAAGTTTAAGAATTCTGTGCTTCAGAACAGAGTGAAATTATTTAATGGAATGAAATAGTTCCTGTGTTTTGTTTATATTTATGTTTTTAATGCATTTTGTTTTCTTTCAGCTTCTCTCTTTTCCAAAGTTTCTAATAAAAAAAAGGAAAGGTTTATCTTTTCCACAAAAGAGTGTTAGTTGAATAATAAAAAGAAATATGTAGATTTCAATAATTTAAAGGAAATTTATATTTGTAGAAGACCCCAAAAACTGGGGAAATAAAAATGCTTTCAATAAAAGTTAAATATTAATTAGATTACTGGAAAAATTCTTTACTACTATTCATTTTTAATTTATTTTAATACAATACTATGGTGTTGGTCACTTGGAGGAAACCTACACAAAGTATTTTGGTCCAGTAAGGTATAGCACAAATTAATACATAATATCAAAGTTTAAAAATACTACCATTAAACTTAAATTAGGTAGTTATTCTTCTGACACAGTCGCTTTGAAAAGTGGCCACCAAATGTGTTTTTTAAGGTAAGCTGGAAATAGAAATTTAAATTTAAATTCAACTGTGAAGTGGTTTTTGTTGTTTGACTTTTCTTCTATGCTTATCTTGCTATATTAATGTTCATTCTACTCTTAATTTCTCTAATGATGCTAAAAAGAGATTATTTTATTAGATAATTTTAATAAAAACAGTGAGCTTAACGTATTTGTATTGATATGAAATCTCCCCAGAATATATTAAATGTTAACAATAATGTAGAGAATAATGTTCAGAGTAGGGTTTTATGTATACAGAAAGAATTCCTACTATGAGTGTTTTTTACGCAACTATTATTTTATATTGAGGTGAAAGTAGCAAAATGGGAAGAGTATGTGTTTTGTGGTCAAACTGAAAGTGAATCCAACCTTTTGTCTGCCAGAAAGGTTTTTTGGAGTCTTTATTTGTAATTAGAATAATATTTTATAGAATTATTATAATAAAATATGCATGTAAAATTATTACACATATTAGGCATTTACATTTGCTGTGATATCTCCAAGCTATATGACATATAAATCATTAAGTCATCTTAATAGCATTCCAAAATTTAGTAAGTAAATTAGATTTAATGTATAAGCAAAGATATTTAAGCACTGATAAAGGGAACTTGTAAGATTTCAATAAACATATGAGCATGGATTAATCTTGATAATATATTTTTGCAACATGCTATTTGTGATAGAATAATTAGCATAGTGATTAAATTAGAAAACACTAATGGCTGATATGAGACACGCTTTTGTTTCTTTTCTGCCAAAGCTCATGTTGACTTAGTGTATGTATCAAAACAAACAAACAAAACAAAATTATGGTTACCAAAGCAGGGGGAGGGACAAATTAGGAGTATAGGATTAACAAATACAAACTACTATGCAAAAAAACAGATAAGCAACAAGGATTTACTGTATAGCACAGGGAATTATACCCAATATCTTGTAATAACCTATAATGGAATATAATATACAAAAAAAAAATCCCCAGATCACTATGCTGTACGCCTGAAACTAACATAATATTGTAAATGAACTATACTTCAATTAAAAAAAAAAATCCCCACAATGTTACATCTATTAGCAGGAAACACTTTTCTGCTCTTCTCTTGACAACAAAACTGCTCATAATCACTGAATAATTGATTGTAGTTCCCTAAGATGTTTGGTCCTACCAACAGAGTTTATTTCAGAGGCTTGATAGGAACGTTGGCTCTCACTTTCAATGAGCTGCCCACAAGGTAAGGTCTTAATGTAATGAAAAGAAAAGAAATGACTTCAGGTGTATGTCAGAGAGGAATTATTTCGGTGGGATACCTACTCATATTCTCAAATCCTATTGCTTCTCACAAAAGCTTGGATATAAAATACAGGATTTAAGAAAAAAATATTTCCAATGTCAGTTTATTCTTTAAAATGTGTTGTAGCCAACTTTGATTTATTATCATTTGCACAGATCACTCTTATTACTTTTAATTTAGAGGCACATGAGTAATTGAACTCAACTCCATGTATCCTTGCTCTTTGAAGATAATATTTTAGGGAGTTTTAGGTAGCTACTTCAGGGAGTTTTGAGCAGCATCTTTTAGCTCAAAGATCAGATGCATACTTTTTATTGTACATACATATGAATAAACATATGCTGCCAAAAATATGTATATTTATGTATTACTAAGAAATTACCCAGAAGTTTTGGTAGATTATATTCTGCCTCTTCTTCTCTTACTCTACATTTTAGATGTATAAAAAATAGCATTTTACCTCTTGTATATTATGAAATTATACAAGATGCTAAAACATTAGGGGTTAATGATTTCATTGCTTTCACCTAAAATTCTTCCATTTTATTACTGGGAACTTTAGTGTTAATTATCTTTTGTTCATTCAGTACCTGAAAAATATTAGGCACTCGCTTAAGTAACCACTGGTCAACTTAAAATAGCTACAAATGGATTATTTGAGTTTATCTAAAAACCTGTAAACACTAATAGAATTAATAAATACATGTAGAAAATATGATTGAGAGATACTGACATATCACACATGCAAAAGCACATGTGTCTAAAATCTATATATTTATATTATACATCCAAAGAGACATGACAGAAAACATGCTATTGAATAGGTAGTTGCACAAGAACTGTATTTATGATTTATGTCTCTAACAAATGCTGATGCTTTTTCTTTATTGAACAATAAACATGGAATTACTTTCTAATGCATCATATAGGTCTAAAAGTTTTCAAATAAATTTGCATTACAGTACCTTAAAATAGCGCTAAAGGTATAAAATATTTTTTCTGTAATGAGATAAATGTTAAATTAATTTTTCATGAATAATTGTAAGTAAACACCACAGAGACTATCTAGTTGTGAAACAAAACTTGGGGTTAAAGATGTGAACAGAATACTTAGAAGTTTATTGACCTGTAATATTATTATATACTTTCCAAACATGGTTTTTAATTTTTCTAATTTTAGCCATTCTGATGGGTGTGTATTCCATTCCCATATAAATTGTATTCATTGGATGATCAATGTTTTAGGCACAATTTTATATATTTATTGTCAATTTGTTCTCTTCATAGTCTCCTTAAAAACTTTGCCTACTCCGGTGTCACAGGGATATATTTATTTTTTAAAAACTACATTATTTGTTTAACATGTAATAAATTTGATATTCTTTTTATATTCATTACTATATAAATGTTTTAAAATGTTTTCATTCTAATATGGTAAATATTAATAACAATATACAAACAAAAGCTAGTTATAGTCTTCAATAATTTTAAGAGTGAAAAGGGATTCTGAAATCAAAATTTTGAGAACTATTGCTCACAATTTCTTTGAGAAGCGATGTTGGGTGCATTTTTTTATCTATGACTTTTATATTTGAGCCACATCTCATCTGTATGTGACCTGAGTGAAACTGTCATTACTGCAGGGTTCAGTGTGGAATTCCTGTTGCATGAGGAATGCTGTTCTGAATTATTCTCCATTAACAGTGTAGGAGAGTACTGATTTTTGATAGTTTGGCCAACACTTAATATTTTGTCTTTTTCTCATTTCAGTCACTGTGGTGGGTACATAATAGTGTCACACTGTGGTTTTAATTAACATTTCCCTGTTTGATTTCTCAAATAATTTTAAGAATATTTTTATATATTTACTGTTTGAGTATCCTTTACTAAGTGAGATGTCTGTTCTAGTTTTTTGCTTATTTTGCTATTAGACTGTTTCTTATTTACTTACTGATTTGAAGCTTTTTTTTTCATATTTTGACTGAGTCCTTTTATCAGATATGTGTTTTATGTGAATTGTCTTTTTACTTATTGGTATCTATTGAAGAACATAAGTTATTAACTTTAATATAATCCAATTTATGCATATTTTTCTTACAATTATTGTTTTGGTGCTTTGTTTAAGAAGACAGACTAATCTAATGTCTAAAGATATTCTCCCATATTTTCTTCTAAAGACTTGACTATTATACTTCTATAGTTTTTCTTAGAAATATCATTATTACAAGTGTTCTTTTTTATTGAAATATTCTTGACATGTAACACGTAAAGTTAAGGTGTACAACATGTTGATTTGATACATTTATGCATTGTAATATGATTGCCATTGCATCAATAATTAAAACCTCTATCAAGTCACATAACTATCATTTCTTTTCAGTGATTGGAATAATAAAGTCTCTTAGCAAGTTTGATGATTACAATACAATGTTGTTTTCTATATTTACTTACTGTGCATTAGATCTCTAGGGCTTATTTATTACTCATTGCCAAGTTTGTACCCCTAAACAACCATATTTCTATATTTTGATCTGTGATCTACCTGCAATTGATATTATTTTATGGTGTGTGAAGGTTAATTTTAGGTATCAACTTGATTGGTCCTGGGGTGCCCAGATTAAACATTATTTCTGGATGTGTCTGTGAGGGTTTTTTCCCATGAGATTAGCATCTGAATTGGTGGACTCAGTAGACTGCCCTATGCAATGTGGGTGGGCATCACCCTATCCTTTGAGGGCCAGTACAGAACAAAAGGCAAATGAATTTACCCCTTTTTTCATGCCTCACTGATGCTTCACATCTCATTTTCTCTTGCCCTCTGACTGGGATTTATTACATCATTGGCTACCTTGGTTCTTAGTGTTGAAGGACTATGAGCTTGGCTGAAGCCTTTGAACTTCAACTGAATTATACCACTGGCTTTCCTTGGTTTCCAGCTTGCAGATGGCAGACCATGGACTTAGCCTCCATAATCTGTGAGCTATTTCTTCATAATATATCTCCTTTTAAATGTATAAAATAATTAGAATCCTATTGATTCTATTTCTCTGAAGAACCCTGCACGGTGTGAGACAGGAATCAAAACACATTTTTTTTTCTTATGGGTATCTAAGTGACCCAGCATTATTTATTTTAAAAGACCATCCTTTTTCCACTATACATCAGTGTTGCTTTCTTTACATATCTGGAGACTGTACATGTGTGGGCTTGTTTCTAGATCCTCACTTATATTTCATTATTTAGTTTTGGATCACCTTTTCAATCTCTATGTCCCTCTCCTTCCTCACTCAAAAACTGGTGGATAATAGTAATACTTATTTGATAAGGTTGCTGAGAGGTACTAATCAGTTAATGTATTTCAACTACAATTAAGATTTCCTGGAGTAACTGTTAAATGTGTTAGTAAAATTTGATAATGATGATGGTGTTCATCACTATCATTATCATTCTCCTCATCTGTTTTCTCACAATCTCTTCCCTGAGCTCTTGAAGATATCTCTCATTATCTTCCATCATAGAAGCTGTTGCTTAATTGTATATTTAATTCACAGCAAACTATAGTCTCACTTTTAATCTATTTTATAAAATTGCATTTTATTCCTGCCTGGGGAAACTTCATCTGCCATTTCTTTCTTTCTTTTGTTGGATTGTAGCATCTTTGTGTAGATCAAGTACTGTTTCCTTTTTAATTACCCATCATTGCACAAGCACTTTTAAACCAACTGTTAGTAAGAAGTCTATTAGGGGAAGGATCAGCACAGTATTTCAAGCCACCTAAAATTTTTTCTTATAAAATAGGCCTTATCTAAGAGTAAAACTAGCTTTTACTTCTTCCCAGTTAATGGACATGGGCAGCTAGAGATCGTTTGCAATATAAATATTCTTTTTCTTTCTGCTGTCAAGAGACAGAGTGCTTATACATAAATGAATATATGTGGGATTCTTGATTTATGAATGGATCTCTGCTTCTAGGAGCCAAGTTAGGTCCAAAAACTCCAGATGATAACAGGTATACTTCCTTTATTCCAAACTAGATATTTACTGTCTTCACCTTAAGAATTAACACCCTAATGATGTTTTCTGAAACAAAACAAAACAAAATAAAAAGCATCACGCTACCACTGAATCCATGACTTCTTATTTTAGCCTTCTCCTGCATACCTCCTACACTATCACCACTTTATTTTGATACTGGATATTTATATTTTCTATAAATATACACAAGTGTATACATATATATTTGTATTTGGTCTAGGTGTCTTATTTTGTCCTAAATTATGTGTTGTTTTATTCTCTTTTTGTGTTTCATCTCTAAGAAGAGAAGGGGCATTTTAACTTGAGGACCCCATGTTCAAGCCAAAAATAAAACTCACTTTACATGTTCAAACCAGAAAAAAATAAAATGTATCATTTAAAAATTTTGGTGAGATGATTGCATTTTAAAGGTTTATACTGTAATAGGTACTTTACTTTCCCATCAAGTGTCATCTTGTAAATATCTAAATTATTTTTATATCTGAGTTTGTCATTCTAAAAGGAACCACAAGATATGGGTACATACTGTGTCACCTGGCACCACCTGTAGGTTAAGAAGTATGTAGACACCTTGCATGAAGGTAATTTATTTCTTTTAGCTTATATACTTATGAAATCAACTGGAAATGCAAAAGAAGCAAATTATACCTTATATCATATGCCTGGAAAATTATGTACAGAGTAAGCACATCATAAATTTTGAGATTAAACTAATCATTTTCTGGAGGAGACCTTGCATAATTTTCCTAAATTTCAACATCTTGATTCACATAGTTTATCAAAAGAAATTGTTCTTCCATAAGATCACCTAAGACACCTCACAGATCCAGGACACTTCTATATTTGGCTAGAATGAAAACTTCTGAAACTCATTCTTCTTGTGATAATGGAATTTTAGTCTGACTTACCCAGTTCTCTGATGGTTTAGTGCTATAAATTTACAGTGGTGGATTGGGTTCACTAGGTTTAGAAACAGTGTAAAAGTAACTGGCCCCAAAAGGGAAGTTTGACCAAAGTTCGACCATGGGCTTGTACCAAAATGTATAGGGTACTTCAGAGTCAGAGTGATAAAACAAATTCTTAAATATGGTCTATGTCTTATATGTACAAGCAAACTAAATTATACTTAAGGCAGCTTAAACCATATAATATAATAACCTCTTAACCACATGCTGCAGATATCATCACTCAAAATAATTCTGATGGTGGGAGCGGGGAAATCAAGATTCCAGAGTAGAGGGATGTGGAGCTCACCTCCTCTGACAAATACATCAAAAATACACCTATATGTGGAACAATTCTCACAGAATACCTACTGAAAGCTTGCAGAAGATCTCAAAGCTGTAAGAACAATCCCCACATAACCAGGTTGGACCAAGGGAAAAGGGACAAGAAGAGGAATCAGGACAGGATCTGTGCCCCTGGGAGAGAGCTGTGAAAGAGGAAAGGTTCTCTCACCCTGGGAACCTCCTTCACCAGCTGGGAGGTCCATCAAAACAGATAGGGAGCTTCAGAGGCTGGAGAGGAGAATGTGGGAGCTTGTCTGCACCCCTGAAATAAACAAATGGGACCTAATCAAACTTATAAGCTTTTGCACAGCAAAGGAAACCTAAACAAAACAAAAAGACAACACATAAACTGGGAAAATATATTTGCAAACAATGCGACCAACAAGGGCTTAATTTCCACAAAACATTTCTCCCAAGAAGACATACATATAGCCAATAGGCACATGAAAAGATGCTCAATATCGCTAATTATTAGAGAAGTGCAAATCAAAACACAGTGAGTATCACCACACATTGGTCAGAATGGTCATTATCAAAAAGCTTACAAATAATAAATGCTAAAGAGGGTGTGGAGAAAAGGGAACCCTCCTACACAGTTGGTGGGAATATAAATTGGTGCAGCCACTATGGAAAACAGTATGGCGGTTCCTTAAAAAACTAAAAATAGAGTTACCATATTATCCAGCAATCCCACTCCTGGGCATATATCCAGAAAAGATGAAAATTCAAATTCGAAAAGGTACATGCCCCCCAATGTTCACAGCAGCACTATTTATAATAGCCAAGACATGGAAGTGTCCAGCAACAGATGACTGGATAAAAAAGATGTGGTATATATATACAATGGAACATTACTCAGCCATAAAAATGAATGAAATAATGCCATTTGCAGCAACATGGATGGACCTAAGATTATCATACTAAGTGAAGTCAGAGAAAGACAAATATATGATAGCACTTATATGTGGAATCTAAAAACTAGTACAAATGAACTTATTTACAAAACAGAAACAGACTCATAGACATAGAAAACAAACTTATGGTTACCAAAGGGAAAGGATTGGAGGAGGGATAATTTGGGAGTAGGAGATTAACAGATGCATACTACCATATGTATAATAAAATAAGCAACAAGGATTTGCTGTATAGCACAAGGAACTATATTCAATATCTTGTAATAAATAATGGAATAGAATCAGAGAAAAATACATACATACATACATATATATATATATATATATATATATATATATATATATCCGAATCACTTTGCTGGAGCTGTACAGCTGTCACTAACACAATATTGTAAATCAACTATAGTTCAATTAAAAAAAAATTCTAAGCATGATTAGTTTTCTGGGAGTTCTTCCATAGCTCAGTGGCCACTCATTGGATCAAGAGGGCCAAAGATCTATTACTTTCCATTTTTCTGTGCCAGATTACTATAGAAAACAACACAGATGTAGTTGAATTGTGAAACAAATACTCAATTGAAAGGAGGTCATAAAAAATTTGTACTTGCTTATAAACTCACGTGAAAGGAAAACATCACACATCACTGAGACACATGAAATAGCTGTCCCTTTAGCAAAGAGAAAGAGAGAAATAGCCGTTCTATAGAACTAATCAGCTCTAGAATTCAAAAAGGATAAATTTTAAAAAAGCAATTAAAACACATCATTATTTATGTAGCTCTTTTATTATAAAGGATCCATTGTTTTTAGGAAGAAAATGCAAGTAATACTAGAAGTAGGGGCAGAAGTAAACCTGTAATAACAAGCTAAACCTGATATCACATAAATCATAACACATAAATCCAAAGTAATTCTCAAAATTGTTTTTATATCAATTTATAATTCTGTTTTACATAACGCAATGTTTCTCTTAATTTTCAATTTTTTTTCAGTTTTTTAACATCTTTATTGGCATATAATTGATTTACAATGCTGTATAACAAAGTGAATCAGCTATATGTATACATACATCTCCACATGCCCTCCCCTCTGCGTCTCCCTCCCACACTCTCTATCCTACCCCTCTAAGTGATTACAAAGCACCGAGCTGATCTCCCTGTGCTATGAAGCTGCTTCCCACTAGCTATCTATTTTACATTTGGCAGTGTATATATGTCCATGCCACTCTCACTTCGTCCCAGCTTACCCTTCCCCCTCCCCATGTCCTCAAGTCCATCTTCTACGTCTGTATCTTTATTCCTCTCCTCCCCTTAGGTTCATCAGAACCATTTTTTCTTTTTGTTTTTTTTAGATTCCAGATACATATGTTAGCATATGGTATTTGTTTTCCTCTTTCTGACTTACTTCACTCAAAATGACAGACTCTAGGTCCATCCACCTCACTACAAATAACTCAATTTTGTTCCTTTTTATGGCTGAGTAATATTCCATTGTATACATGCAACACATCTTCTTTATCCACTCATCTGTTGATGGACACGTAGGTTGCTTCCTTCATGGCTATTGTAAATAGTGCCGCAAGGAATATTGTGATACATGACTCTTTTTGAATTATGGTTTTCTCAGGGGATATGCCAGAAGTGGAGCTTCTGGGTCATATGGTTGTTCTATCTTTAGTTTTTTAAGGAACCTCCATACTGTTCTCCATAGTGGCTGTATCAATTTACATTCCCACCAGCAGTGCAAGAGGGTTCCCTTTTCTCCACACCCTCTCCAGCATTTATTGTTTCTAGATTTTTTCATGGTGGCCATTCTGACCGGTGTGAGGTGATACCTCGTTGTAGTTTTGATCTGCATTTCTCTAATGATTAGTGATGTTGAGCATCCTTTCCTGTGTTTGTTGGCAATCTGTACCTCTTCTTTGGAGAAATATCTATTTAGATCTTCTGCCCATTTTTGGATTGGGTTGTTTGTTTCTTTGATATGGAGCTGCATGAGCTGCTTGTATATTCTGGAGATTAATCCTGTGTCAGTTGTTTCGTTTACAAATATTTTCTCCCATTCTGAGGGTTGTCTTTTGTTCGGTTGTCTTTTGGTTGCCTTTTGTTTTCATTTGTTTGGTTGTTTGTTTTTCTGATATGGAGCTGCAAGAGCTGCTTGTATATTTTGGAGATTAATCCTGTGTCAGTTGTTTCGTTTACAAATATTCTCTCCCATTCTGAGGGTTGTCTTTTGGTTGTCTTTTGTTTTTATTTGTTTGGTCTGGTGTTGAATTTTGTCGAAAGATTTTTCTGCATCTATTGAGATGATCATATGGGTTTTCTCCTTCCACTTGTTAATATGGTGTATCTCAATGATTGATTGGCATATACTGAAGAATCCTTGCATTCCTGGGATAAACCCCACTTGATCATGGTGTACGATCCTTTCAATGTGCTGTTGGATTCTGTTTGCTAGTATTTTGTTGAGGATTATTCCGTCTATGTTCATCAGTGATACTGGCCTGTAGTTTTCCTTCTCTGTGACATCTTTGTCTGGTTTTTGTATCAGGGTGATGGTGGCATTGTAGAATGAGTTTTGGAGTGTTCCTCTCTCTGCTATATTTTGGAAGAGTTTGAGGAGGATAGGTGTTAGCTCTTCTCTAAATATTTGATAGAATTCACCTGTCAAGCCATCTGGTCCTGGGCTTTTGTTTGTTGGAAGATTTTTAATCACAGTCTCAATTTCAGTGCTTGTGATTGGTCTGTTTATATTTTCTATTTCTTCCTGGTTCAGTCTTGGAAGGTTGTGCTTTTCTAATAATTTGTCCATTTCTCCCAGGTTGTCCATTTTACTGGCATATAGTTGCTTATAGTAAACTCTCATGATCCCCTGTATTTCTGCAGTGTCAGCTGTTACTTCTCCTTTTTCATTTCTAATTCTATTGATCTGAGTCTTCTCCCTTTTTTTGTTGATGAGTCTGGCTAATGGTTTATCAATTTTGTTTATCTTCTCAAAGAACCAGCTTTTAGTTTTATTGATCTTTGCTATTGTTTCCTTCATTTCTTTTTCATTTATATCTGATCTGATCTTTATGATTTCTTTCCTCTGCTAATTTTTCGGTTTTGTTCTTCTTTCTCTAGTTGCTTTAGGTGTAAGGTTAGGTTCTTTATTTAAAATTTTTCTTGTTCCTTGAGCTAGGAATGTATTGCTATATACTTCCCTCTTAGAGCTACTTTTGCTGCATCCCACAGGATTTGCGTCATCATGTTTTCATTGTCAGTTTTTTCTAAGTATATTTTGATTTCTTCAGTGACCTCTTGGTTATTTAGTAGTATATTGTTTAGTCTCCATGTGTTTGTACCTTTTAAGTTTTTTTCCTGTAATTGATATCTAGTCTCAGAGCATTGTGGTCGGAAAAGATACTTGATACAGTTTCAATTTTCTTAAATTTAGCAAGGTTTGATTTGTGACCCAAGATATGATCTATCCTGGAGAATGTTCCATGAGCACTTGACAAGGAAGTGTATTCCATTGTTTTTAAAGGAATGTCCTATAAATATCAATTAAGTCCATCTTGTTTAATGTGTCATTTAAAGCTTGTGTTTCCTTATTTGTTTTCATTTTGGATGATCTGTCCATTGGTAATAGTGGGGTGTTAAAGTTCCCTACTATGATTGTGTTACTGTTGATTTCCCATTTTATGGCTGCTAGCATTTGCCTTACGTATTGGGGTGCTCGTATGTTGGCTGCATAAATATTTACAAATGTTATATCTTTTTCTTGGATTGATCCCTTGATCATTATATAGTGTCCTTCTTTGTCTCTTGTAATAGCCTTTATTTTAAAGTCTATTTTGTCTGATATGAGAATTGCTACTCCAACTTTATTTTGATATCCATTTGCATGGAATATCTTTTTCCATACCCTCACTTTCAGTCTGTATGTGTCCCTAGGTCTGAAGTGGGTCTCTTGTAGACAGTATATGTATGGGTCTTGTTTTTGTATCCATTCAGCCAGTCTATGTCTTTTGGTTGGAGCATTTAATCCATTTACATTTAAGGTAATTATCGATATGTATGTTCCTTACCATTTTCTGAATTGTTTTTGGTTTGCTTTTGTAGGTCTTTTCCTTCTCTTGTGCTTCCTGCCTAGAGAAGTTCCTTTAGCATTTGTTGTAGAGCTGGTTTGGTGGTGCTGAATTCTCTTAAACTTTGCTTGTGTTTAAAGGTTTTATTTCTCCGTCAAATCTGAATGAGATCCTTTCTGGGTAGAGTAATCTTAGTTGTAGGTTTTTCCCATTTATCACTTAAAATATGTCCCGCCACTCCCTTCTGGCTTGCAGTTTCTGCTGAAAGATCAGCTGTTAACCTTATAGGGATCCCCTTGTATGTTATTTGTTGCTTTTCCATTGCTGCTTTTAATATTTCTTCTTTGTATTTAATTTTTGATAGTTTGATTAATATGTGTCTTGGCGTGTTTCTCCTTAGATTTATCCTGTAAGGGACTCTTGCGCTTCCTGGACTTGACTATTTCCTTTCCCATGTTAGGGAAGTTTTCAACTATAATCTCTTCAACTATTTTCTCAGATCCTTTCTTTTTCTCTTCTTCTTCTGGGACCCCCTATAATTCGAATGTTAGTGTGTTTAATGTTGTCCCAGAGGTCTCTGAGACTGTCCTTAATTATTTTCATTCTTTTTCCTTTATTCTGCTCCATGGTAGTTATTTCCACTATTTTATCTTCCAGGTCACTTCTCTGTTCTTCTGCCTCAGTTATTCTCCTATTGATTCCTTCTAGAGAATTTTTAATTTCATTTATCGTGTTGTTCTTCATTGTTTGTTTGTTCTTCTAGGTCCTTGTTAAATGTTTCTTGTATTTCCTTCATTTTATTTCTAAGATTTTGGATAATCTTTACTACCATTGGTCTGAATTCTTTTTCAGGTAGACTGCCTATTTCCTCTTCATTTGTTTGGTCTGGTGGGTTTTTACCTTGCTCCTTCATCTTCTGTTTCTCTGTCTTCTCATTTTGCTTAATTTACTGTGTTTGGGGTGTCCTTTTTGCAGGCTCAGGTTCATAGTTTCTGTTGTTTTCAGTGTTTGCCTCCAGTGGGTAAGGTTGGTTCAGTGACTTTTGTAGGCTTCTTGGTGGAGGGGACTGGTGCCTGTGTTCTGGTGGGTGGGGCTGGTTCTTGTCTTTCTAGTGGGCAAGGCTGTGTCCAGCAGTGTGTTTTGGGGTGTCTGTGAGCTTTGTATCATTTTATGCAACCTCTCTTCTAATGGGTGGGGTTGTGTTCCTGTTGCTAATTGTTTTGCCTGGGGTGTCCAGCACTGGAGCTTGCTGGCTGTTGGGTGGAGCTAGGTGTTAGCACTGAGACAGACACCTCTGGGAGAGCTCTTGCTGATTGATACTACATGGTGCTGGGAGGTCTCTGGTGGTCAAATGTCCTGAACTCAGCTCTCCCACCTCAGTGTCTCAGGCCTGACATCAGGCTGGAGCACCAAGACCCTGTCACTCACATGGCTGAGAAGAAAAGGGAGAAAAGAAAGAAAGAAAAAAAAATTAAATTAAAAAAAAATTTTAAGTATTGATAAATATAGAAAAGTAATTTAAAAAAAGAGAAAAAAGGAAAAAAAGAAGAGAGCAACAAAACCAATGAACAAAGCCACCAATGATAACAAGTGTTAAAACCTAAACTAAGATAAACATAAAAATCAGAAACAGGTCAGTCGCAGACAGCAAACCCCAAGTCTACAGTTGCTCCCAAATTCCAACACCTCAATTTCGGGTTGTTTCGTTGTCTATTCAGGTATTCCATAGATGCAGGGTACCTCTAGTTGCTTGTGGGGATTTAATCCGCTGCTCCTGAGGCTGCATGGAGAAACTTCCCTTTCTCTTCTTTGTTCGCACAGCTCCTGGGGTTCAGATTGGTTTTGGCCCCACCTCTGCATGTAGGTTGCCCTCAGGCTTCTGTTCCCGTCCAGACAGTATGTGGTTAAAGCAGTGGCTGATTCAGGGGCTCTGGCTCACTCTTGCTGGGGAGAGGGTGGGGTACAGTATTTATAATTGGAAAGCAGGATGAGCCCATGGCAGCAGAGGCTGGTGTGGCTTTGCAACAGCCTGAGGAGCACCGTTTGTTCTCCCAGGGAAGTTGTCCTTGGATCAGAGGATCCTGGCAGTAGTGGGCTGCACAGGCTCCCCTGGTGGCAGGGGTGGTGGGGGTGGTGTGTGTGGATAGTGACCTGTGCTTACACACAGGCTTCTTGGTGGCTGCAGCAGCAGCCTTAGCATTTCATGCCTGTCTCTGGTGTCTGTGCTGCCAGCCACAGTTCACGCCCGTCTCTGGAGCTCATTTAGGTGGTGCTCTGAATCCCCTCTCCTCACGCACCCCTGATACAATGGTCTCTTGCCTCTTAGGCAGGTCCAGACTTTTTCCCGGACTCCCTTCCTGGCTAGCTTTGGATCACTTTGGATCACACAGCCCTTCAGGCTGTGTTCACACAGCCAACCCCAGTCCTCTCCATGGGATCTGACCTCTAACGCCCAAGCCTCAGCCTCCAGCCCCCACCCACCCCAGCGGGTGAGCAGACAAGCCTCTCGGGCTGGTGAGTGCTGGTCAGCACCGATCCTCTGTGCAGGAACCTCTCTGCTTTGCCCTCTGCACCCCTGTTGCTGCGCTCTTCTCCGTGGCTCCAAAGCTTCCCCACCCCCCACCCCCGTCTCTACAGTGAAGGGGCTTCCTAGTGTGTGGCAACTTTTCCTCCTTCACAGCTCCCTCTCAGAGGTGCAGGTCCCATTCCTATTCTTTTGTTTGTGTTTTTTCTTTTTTCTTTTGCCCTACCCAGGTACATGGTGATTTTCCTGACTTTTGGGAAGTCTGAGGTCTTCTGTCAGCATTCAGTAGGTTGTATTTTTGATGTATTTGTGGGGAGGAAAGTGATCTCCACGTCTTACTCCTCCGCCATCTTGAAGGTCTCCCTGTTTCTCTTTAAAATAAATTTACACTGGGTTTAATTCTGACTTTTGATATAAATTTACATACATGAAATTTAATTTTCACTAAGCCTTATTCTTGAAAGGGAATTCATTTTTATGCTTATTGCGTAAAGATAATAAAATCAGAGCTAAATGTTTAGATATTTATGAAAAAATTTAGGTAATTACTTTTTTTTTTTTTTTTGCGGTACGCGGGCCTCCCACTGCTGCAGCCTCTCCCGTTGCGGAGCACAGGCTCTGGACACGCAGGCTCAGCAGCCATGACTCACGGGCCTAGCCGCTCCGCGGCATGTGGGATCTTCCCAGACCGGGGCACGAACCCATGTCCCCTGCATCGGCAGGCGGACTCTCAACCACTGCGCCACCAGGGAAGCCCGGTAATTACTTTTTAAATTATATACATTTCAGATGTGCAGCATTATAATTCAACATCTGTATACATTACTACTTAAGTAATTACTTTAAAAATTTGAGTCATAAAATAGTAGTTATGATGAAAACCGTTACATACTTATAGAATTATCTAAAATATTGTTATTTGCTTAGATTGAGTCTATTTTAAACATCTTTTTTAAACTTAAAGCTATTTTGCAGAAACATCAAGGTAAAGGACTGAACTTAAGAGTTGAAAATGTAGCATGTGAAACATAGTCATGACGGTTTTAATTACATTTCTTGAGTCAAAGGACTTAATGGGAAGTAAAAATTTTAAAACATGATTTATAATAACACCCTCTGATGATGAGTGCTAAGTACAATTTAGGGGAAAAAATACAAGAATTTTTATAAAATTCTCCACTTCATGTCTTTCAGATATATTTTAATTTCTTAATGTCATAAAAATTAATGCTCAAAGGAACACTCAGGCATTAGATATTAACTACTCTATACTCAATTTTTCCAGTAAACAGAATGAAACCTAAAGCAGATAAATCATTGGTGTAATCTTCCGACATCATGTGACCAATCAAAGCAAGTTCATGCCATTGAATACTTTGATTTTCACCTTATAATGAGTATACTTATTTCTTGTTTCAGCTCCAACAGGTAAAGAGCTTATACATCGTTTCTCTTGTTCCTACAAGAAAAAGCCAGCTATTCTGGGACTCATTAGAGAACTGAGGTTGCAGAGAAAACCACAGTGCCCCAAATCTGGAGAGATAGGAGCATCTGGGGATATGCAGGAACTGAGTTATGGTTCTGCTTACCTGGAGCAGAAGCCACTGGAGCTTTAAACTGGTAGGGACACTTAAGTGGTTGCTTTGAAGAATTGCTGGAGGCTGAATGTGGACTATATTTAGAGTGAGAAACCCTGGGAGCCACAGTCTTAGGGAAACCCACAGACATCCATGGACTTCTCCTCCTGGAATACCATCAGGTTATAATTAATCAAAGAAAGATCCCTCCTAGGGTCTGGAATGCAGAGGGGGAAAGTAACCATTGTAAAATACACATAAATCCTTTTATATAAAAAAGGCCGACACTCCAAGGGAAAGAAGTTTTCTAGAGGACAACTCTGAAACTTACTGGTAGCTGGGGAAGGAAATTCCTCCCGATTCTAGCTACTTCCAAACTTTCTATCTCACCTAAAGGGGAAGAAAGGAAAACAATAGTCAACAGAGGTAAAAGCTGTAAGGCTGTAGATTGAGAATGCTTCAGCCAGAGAAGGGAATAAGGGATAGAATTTAAAAACAGCTATTCCAATAGAGATACACTGTGAGGGTCACTGTTCTGATACATATACCCACTGGTAGACTGAGATTTAATCAGATTATATAATGTTCTTATTCTCCTAAAATTGCTGCCACACCAACAGTGTTCTGGTATAACAATGACTTGCCACTGAAGAAATGCAAGAAACAAATTCTATCTGGGTTTAGTATTTAACATTTTTTAATTTATATGTTTTTCACTTATCCCTGGTTTTCTACTCAAACATTGGGGTTTGGTATGACACAAGTGGCAGGATAAGGTAGTAACAAAGTCAAAGAAGATTAACACAGGTGCTTAAGGAAGATACAATATAGTGTCAGGATTAAATATTTCAAGGTTAGAGCAATCTCCAGGCAAAGAATCAAGATGTGAAGCTTGTTAGCATCATCATTATCATTATTAGTATGGTTCACATATTGCGTGTTTGTCTTTTATATATTATATATTGTGTATTATGTTCTGTATGTCATAAGGCACAAGTGGTCCATCTCTATCCTCTATTACTAAACACATAATATTATCCCAATTGTGGCAATTTTTCAATTACTAATCTCCCAGCTCCATATCCCCACCCTCTATATTCTGCTCTGTGAAGCTGCCACTGGGTTTCAGCAAACCACATTTTTGCTTTGCCAGATGGCTCCCTGTTAGTCTCTGCAAATAGGGCATTCTGAAAGGAGACAGCAAAGCCAGAGGAGGAAAAAGTTTTTTCCTCTTTTCTCTCTGCTTCTTACAGGTTTTCTGTGGGCTTACTGACTCCTCACCGTTCTTTTAAGGGTCACTCCTGAATGCTTCCTCATTCCTTATAGCAGTTCCTTTCATGCAGGAGATGAATCTAGTTTGCAGATGAATCGAACACTTACAGACATCTACATCATATCCCAGCGCCAGCCAGTTGGTACCACCTCCAAAGGTCTATGTCCCAATCTAACGGGGTGGCTCTCTTGAGTTCAGAGATACTTCATCCAAAGAGTAATACCTTCTCCTCCAGGAAAGACTTTGAGCTACATGGGGGCCCCTCTCTAATTTCTTAAATCTTAATAATTTCCTCCTTTTGCCATTTTTCTTCAGATCTAAGAGGGTACCTACTCCCTGCAATTGCCACCTCCTTGATATCTTAAGTTCTCTTATTGCCTTTGAAGTCACCTAGTTAGCAAAATTATACCTAATTAACACTTTGTAAAATATTGATTTCTCTCTGTTAGAATAACAGAGTGCTTTCTTTTTCCATACTGGAGACTGACTGATATATCCATTGCCACAGAGCATGTCCTCATACCTAGAGACTGTAGAGATGAGAATTAAACTAAAGAGCTGAACCATTCTAAAACTGAGTTCTTTCAACCATACACTACTATACTGGATATTGCAAAGAGAGGGAACATACACTGCTATTGTAAGAAAAGGTAACCAGCCATTTGACACTGTAGTAGTTTAAGCATAGATGCCTGGATCTTAGCTACCAAACTGTCGTTGAAGCGAAAGCAAAACAAGTGAAAACAAAGAAACAGAGACACAGATAAACAACATAAACTCATGTTAGAATCTATTGTAAGAATTGTGGTGCTCAAGAATGAGTTAATATTTAATGATTATTTTTGAGGCTTTTGTTCATGTCTGTAAATAAAAAGAGGTTTTCTGAGACACATACAAGTGAAAACAAAAGATTCTGCCCTAAAATGTGGGATGGAATGGATGAAATTCCTGCTATTTAAGTCAATACCATATGGAAAACTTAGAAGTGGAACTGAGTGCCATTTGGAAAGGATGCAGAATCTCAAAATCAGACAAATTTTTAGAAATATTTTTTAATGGAGATGGTAAAACGATTGTAAATCTGAAAAGTTACTTAAAAATAGTTCATATAAACCCAATTTTTTTGATCCTTAATTTATTTTATCTTTGGTTCCTTCTTATCTGCAGAAAAGATAGCACCACCATAGGAAAAGAAAAAGCTAAATAAACAGCATCTTTTCTTACAATGCACACAGGCAGTATATTTAGTTCTAATAACAGTTTAATCAATGATGTTTGTTAGTATTAGTCTATATATGCGAGAGAATGATCAAGAAACCAAGGAGACTCTGAGCCCTTTCACACAGAGGAAGGTCTCACAGCTAATTAAAGTGCTGTGAAGTCTTTTGAGGGTCTATGACCACCATCAACTTTGCTGCTTTATCTTAGATGCCAACCTCTTCATCAATACTTGCTGAATAAACTTATTTCTTCTAATTTATTTTCAGGTTCTGCTTTGCTGATGACAAATTTTAGTTATGATGTACATTGGGAGATATGGATCTTACTTCACTTAGTGGTCTGTTAAATTCTCCAAAGTTGAAAGTCATGCCTTTCTTATTTTAGAAACAACCACTGCTTAGCATAGAACTTTGCACACAATAAGATTCAAGTTTGAAAAAAAATTTTTGGCCCTATTATTGAGCTTGAAGAAATCAGTAATATAATTTACTAATGGATTGGGATTGACATATATACACTAATATGTATAAAATGGATAACTAATAAGAACCTGCTGTATAATAAATAAATTAATTAATTAATTAAATAATACCAAAAAAAAAAGAAAGATTAACGATGGGGGTTAATAACTTCCCAAGATCAAAATACCTACCAGCCTTAGCAGAATAAAATGTACTAATATGTTAAAAAAAAAAAAAAAAAAAAAAAAAGGTATACTTTAAAGAAAATATTATGGTATACATGATTTGGCCTGTAATCAATCCATCCTTAGCAAATATGGGCTGAGTAACAATGCAGTCCCAGTCTTAGCTTGAGGACACACACACAGTCAACCTGTTATAATTAATGTAATATATGACATATTATATTCATATATAGACATATCTTTCCATGTGTAAACCTTTACGTATAGTTTTCACTGCATCATTCTGCCTAATTTAATTATGTACCTTTGCAATGATCACATGAGTTAAATTTGATGAGTTAAAATTTCAGATTATATTTCTGTAATATTTAGTACTTTTAAATAAATTTCCAATATTTATACCTTACTGAAACACTGAAACAATTTCAAAATTGTAAATCCTATTGTTTTATCTCTATCACAATTAGGAATGTTTTATACAACAGGGAGACTACTTAAAGGGTTTAAAACACATCTGCATATGTGACTGAATTAGTAATTGAATTATTTGTATATTTCTCCTTTCAAAACTATATTATTTCTAATTAAAATAATGTATGCTTATTGATTTAATAGCACTCAAACTTCACTAAGGAAAGTCATGTTAAAAATTGATGTGTTCCTTTCATACTTTTTCACACTACTTATTTCCATATAGATGGGATCAGTTATACATGCTATTTTACAATTGGATTCTTTAACCTAAAATGCAGCTATTTTCTAACTCAATAACTATGGAGCTAATTCATTTTCTGATGATTTTATTTTTCTCATTGGTATAAAATCTGCTTCAGTAATTATCTTAGAAACTGCAATCTTATTAACTACTGCTTTATGTCTTTGACAAATTCCTAGAAGGAAAACTTATAGGGCAAAGTGTTTTCCTGTTTTAAAATGTTATGGATACCACCAGACTTCATTTCATAAAGATAATTAGTTCATGATTCTACCAGTAGTTTTGAGATATACTCATTAAAGTTATATCAATCTTAGCAACTTTATAAAAAAAAAGTGTATTTTATACCTTTTACTACCGTTATGTTTGCACATCATTTCTCATGTTTTTACGTACTTCTATTTTCTAATCTGTGAATATTGTTTATATAACTTTCCCAATTTCAATTGGTTTTATTTTAATGGTTTTATCAATTTATAACATATACATTTAGCTACAAACCACTCATGCAGCCATTCATACACTCTCTTTCCCCTTATGCTGCTTAACTCCAATGAGTTCAGTGCCACTGAAATCCCATAAGATGAAAGCAGCCTGGCCCCTTAATCACTGCTTGAGGGACGGTCATCAACTAGTCAGGAATATCTGTTTGGGGATCAATGTGGAAAAAGATAAATCCTATTTTTTTAAGACACCGAATGTTGAGTTTTTCTGTTACTGGAATTCAATTGTCCTGCCTGACATATTCAGAATATACAATTTTAAAAATCAATCTGTCAATGGTTTGCTTTATGGCACTTGTGTTTCTGATTGTTTAAGTTTTCCACTTCCGTGAGATCCTAAAATTTCTCCAATAATTTCTTGTAATTGCATCATTTTAACCTTTGCTATTAATTTTTAATAAAACCAGATTTATGGCCCGTTTTAATCAGATCAGTTAAAAAAATAAAAATATGTTTTTGCAAACATATCACTAAAATTTGGGAGTCTCCATCCACATATTAGCCATAAGTTATATAAATGATAATACTAATATTATCTACATTATAAAGCATAAGTTAAAACAGAAAATAAAACAGAGATCAAAACAACAATTCAGGACGAGGTGAAGATGGCGGAAGAGTAAGACGCAGAGATCACTTTCCTCCCCACAGATACACCAGAAATACATCTACATATGGAACAACTCCTACAGAACACCTACTGAATGCTGGCAGAAGACCTCAGACCTCCCAAAACGCAAGAAAGTCCCCACGTACCTGGGTAGGGCAAAAGAAAAAGGAATAAACAGCGACAAAAGGATAGGGACGGGACCTGCACCAGTGGGAGTGAGCTGTGAAAGAGGAAAGGTTTCCTCACACTAGGAAGCCCCTTCGCAGGTGGAGACTGCGGGTGGTGGAGGGGGAAAGCTTCAGAGCCACGGAGGAGAGCACAGCAACAGGGGTGCGGGGGGCAAAGTGGAGAGATTCCCGAACAGAGGATCGGTGCCAACTGGCACTCACCAGCCCGAGAGGCTTGTCTGCTCACGAGCCGGGGCGGGTGGGGCTGGGAGCTGAGGCTCGGGCTTCGGTCGGAGAGCAGGGAGAGGACTGGGGTTGGCGGCGGGAACACAACCTCCATGGGGTTAGTGCACCACGGCTAGCCGGGAGGGAGTCCGGGGAAAAGTCTGGACCTGCCGAAGAGGCAAGAGACTTTTTCTTCCCTCTTTGTTTCCTGGTGCGCGAGGAGAGGGGTTTAAGAGCGCTGCTTAAAGGAACTCCAGAGACGGGCGCGAGCCGCGGCTAAAAGCGCGAACCCCAGAGACGGGCATGAGACGCTAAGGCTGCTGCTGCCGCCACCAAGAAGCCTGTGTGCGAGCACAGGTCACTATCCACACACCCCTTCCAGGAAGCCTGTGCAGCTCGCCACTGCCAGGGTCCCGGGATCCAGGGACAACTTCCCCAGGAGAACGCACGGCGCACCTCAGGCTGGTGCAATGTCACGCTGGCCTCTGCACCGCAGGCTCGCCCCACATTCCGTACCCCTCCGTCACCCCCCGGCCTGAGTGAGCCAGAGTCCCCGAAGCAGCTGCTCCTTTAACCCCGTCCTATCTGAGCAAAGAACAGACACCTTCCGGCAACCTACATGCAGAGGCGGGGCCAAATCCAAAGCTGAGCCCCTGGGAGCTGTGAGAACAAAGACGAGAAAGGGAAATCTCTCCCGCAGCCTCAGAAGCAGCAGATTAAACCTTCACAATCACCTTGATGTACCCTGCGTCTGTGGAATACATGAATAGACAACGAATCATCCCAAATTGAGGAGGTGGACTTTGGAGCAAGATTTATTATTTTTCCCCTTTTCCTCTTTTTGTGTGTATGTGTATGCTTCTCTGTGAGATTCCTTCCTTCCTTCCTTCCTTCCTTCCTTCCTTCCTTCCTTCCTTCCTTCCTTCCTTCCTCCCTCCCTCCCTCCCTCCCTTCCTTCCTACCTTTTCTCCCTTTTATTCTGAGCTGTGTGGATGAAAGGCTCTTGGTGCTGCAGCAAGCAGTCAGTGCTGTGCCTCTGAGGTGGGAGAGCCAACTTCAGGACACTGGTCCACAAGAGACCTCCCAGCTCCACATAATACCAAACGGCGAAAATCTCCCAGAGATCTACACCTCAACATCAGCACCCAGCTTCAATCAACGACCAGCAAGCTACAATGCCGAACACCCTATGCCAAACAACTAGCAAGACAGGAACACAACCCCACCCATTAGCAGACAGGCTGCCTAAAATCATAATAAGGCCACAGACACCCCAAAACACACCACCAGATGTGAACCTGCCCACTAGAGAGACAAGATCCAGCCTCATCCACCACAACACAGGCACTAGTCCCCTCCACCAGGAAGCCTACACAACACACTGAACCAACTTTAGCCACTGGGGACAGACACCAAAAACAACAGGAACTATGAACCTGCAACCTACAAAAAGGAGACCCCAAACACAGCAAGATAAGCAAAATGAGAAAGCAGAAAAACACACAGCAGATGAAGGAGCAAGATAAAAACCCACCAGACCTAACAAATGGAGAGGAAATAGGCAGCCTACCTGAAAAACAATTCAGAATAATGATAGTAAAGATGATCCAAAATCTTGGAAATAGATTAGACAAAATGCAAGAAACATTTAACAAGGACGTAGAAGAACTAAAGATGAAAAAAGCAACGATGAACAACACAATAAATGAAATTAACAATACTCTAGATGGGATCAACAGCAGAATAACTGAGGCAGAAGAAGGAATAAGTGACCTGGAAGATAAAACAGTGGAAAGAACTCCTGAAGAGCAGAATAAAGAAAAAAGAATGAAAAGAACTGAGGACAGTCTCAGAGACCTCTGGGACAACATTAAATGCACCAACATTCGAATTATAGGGGTTCCAGAAGAAGAAGAGAAAAAGAAAGGGACTGAGAAAATATTTGAAGAGATTACAGTTGAAAACTTCCCTAATGTGAGAAACGAAATAGTTAATCAAGTCCAGGAAGCACAGAGAATCCCATACAGGATAAATCCAAGAAGAAATACGCCAAGACACATATTAATCAAACTGTCAAAACTTAAATACAAAGAAAACATATTAAAAACAGCAAGGGAAAAACAACAAATAACACACAAAGGAATCCCCATAAGGTTAACAGCTGATCTTTCAGCAGAAACTCTGTAAGCCAGTAGGGACTGGCAGGACATATTTAAAGTGATGAAGGAGAAAAACCTGCAAGCAAGATTACTCTACCCAGCAAGGATCTCATTCAGATTTGATGGAGAAATTAAAACATTTACAGACAAGCAAAAGCTGAGAGAGTTCAGCAACACCAAACCAGCTTTACAACAACTGCTAAAGGAACTTGTCTAGGCAAGAAACACAAGAGAAGGAAAAGAACTACAATAATGAACCCAAAACAATTAAGAAAATGGGAATAGGAACATACATATCAATAATTACCTTAAATGTAAATGGACTAAATGCTCCCACCAAAAGACACAGATTGGCTGAATGGATACAAAAACAAGACCCATATATATGCTGTCTACAAGAGACCCACTTCAGACCTAGAGACACATAAAGACTGAAAGTAAGGGGATGGAAAAAGATACTCCATGCAAATGGAAACCAAAAGAAAGCTGGAGTAGCAATTCTCATATCAGACAAAGTAGACTTTAAAATAAAGACTATCAGAAGAGACAAAGAAGGACACTACATAATGATCAAGGGATCGATCCAAGAAGATATAACAATTGTAAATATTTATGCACCCAACATAGGAGCACCTCAATACATAAGGCAAATACTAACAGCCATAAAAGGGGAAATCAACAGTAACATATTCATAATAGGGGATTTTAACACCCCACTTTCACCCATGGACAGATCATCCAAAATGAAAATAAAAAAGGAAATACAAGCTTTAAATGATATATTAAACAAGATGGACTTAATTGATATTTATAGGACATTCCATCCAAAAACAACAGAACACACATTTTTCTCAAGTGCTCATGGAACATTCTCCAGGATAGATCATATCTTGGGTCACAAATCAAGCCTTGGTAAATTTAAGAAAATTGAAATTGTATCAAGTATCTTTTCCGACCACAACGCTATGAGACTAGATATCAATTACAGGAAAATATCTGTAAAAAATACAAACACATGGAGGCTAAACAATACACTACTTAATAATGAAGTGATCACTGAAGAAATCAAAGAGGAAATAAAAAAATACCTAGAATGAAATGACAATGGAGACACGATGACTCAAAACCTATGGGATGCAGCAAAAGCAGTTCTAAGAGGACGTTTATAGCAATACAATCCTACCTTAAAAAACAGGAAACATCTCAAATAAACAACCTAACCTTGCACCTAAAGCAATTAGAGAAAGAAGAACAAAAAAACCCCAAAGTTAGCAGAAGGAAAGAAATCATAAAAATCAGAACAGAAATAAATGAAAAAGAAATGAAGGAAACGATAGCAAAGGTCAATAAAACTAAAAGCTGGTTCTTTGAGAAGATCAACAAAATTGATAAACCATTATTAGCCAGATTCATCAAGAAAAAAAGGGAGAAGACTCAAATCAATAGAATTAGAAATGAAAAACGAGAAGTAACAACTGACACTGCAGAAATAAAAAAGATCATGAGAGATTACTACAAGCAACTCTATGCCAATAAAATGGACAACCTGGAAGAGATGGACAAATTCTTAGAAATGCACAACTGCCAAGACTGAATCAGGAAGAAATAGAAAATATGAACAGACCAATCACAAGCACTGAAATTGAAACTGTGATTAAAAATCTTCCAACAAACCAAAGCCAGGACCAAATAGCTTCACAGGCGAATTCTATCAAATATTTAGAAAAGAGCTAACACCTATCCTTCTCAAACTCTTCCAAAATATAGCAGAGGGAGGAACACTCCCAAACTCATTCTATGAGGCTACCATCACCCTGATACCAAAACCAGACAAGGATGTCACAAAGAAAGAAAACTACAGGCCAATATCACTGATGAACATAGATGCAAAAATCCTCAACAAAATACTAGCAAACAGAATCCAACAGCACATTAAAAGGATCATACACCATGATCAAGTGGGGTTTATTCCAGGAATGCAAGGATTCTTCAATATATGCAAATCAATCAATGTGATACACCATATTAACAAATGGAAGGAGAAAAACCATATGATCATCTCAATAGATGCAGAGAAAGCTTTCGACAAAATTCAACACTCATTTATGATTAAAAACCCTGCAGAAAGTAGGCATAGAGGGAACTTTCCTCAACATAATAAAGGCCATATACGACAAACCCACAGCCAACATCGTCCTCAATGGTGAAAAACTGAAAGCATTTCCACTAAGAACAAGACAAGGTTGCCCACTTGCATCACTCTTATTCAACATAGTTTTGGAAGTTTCAGCCACAGCAATCAGAGAAGAAAAGGAAATAAAAGGAATCCAAATCAGAAAAGAAGTAAAGCTGTCACTGTTTGCAGATGACATGATACTATACATAGAGGATCCTAAAGATGATACCAGAAAACTACTAGAGCTAATCAATGAATTTGGTAAAGTAGCAGGATACAAAATTAATGCACAGAAATCTCTGGGATTCTTATACACTAATGATGAATAATCTGAAAGTGAAATCAAGAAAACACTCCCATTTACCACTGCAACAAAAAGAATAAAATATCTAGGAATAAACCTACCTAAGGAGACAAAAGACCTGTATGCAGAAAATTATAAGACACTGATGAGAGAAATTAAAGATGATACAAAAAGATGGAGAGATATACCATGTTCTTAGATTGGAAGAATCAACATTGTGAAAGTGACTATAATACCCAAAGCAATGTACAGGTTCAATGCAATCCCTTTCAAACTACCACTGGCATTTTTCACAGAACTAGAACAAAAAATTTCACAATTTGTATGGAGACACAAAAGACCCCAAATAGTCAAAGCACTCTTGAGGGAAAAATATGGAGCTGGAGGAATCAGGCTCCCTGACTTCAGACTGTACTACAAAGCTACAGTAATCAAGACAGTATGGTACTGGCAGAAAAACAGAAATATAGATCAATGGAACAGGATAGAAAGCCCAGAGATAAACCCACACACATATGGTCTCCTTATCTTTGATAAACGAGGCAGGAATGTACAGTGGAGAAAGGACAGCCTCTTCAATAAGTGGTGCTGGGAAAACTGGACAGGTACTTAACACCATACACAAAAATAAGCTCAAAATGGATTAAAGACCTAAATGTAAGGCCAGAATCTATCAAACTCTCAGAGGAAAACATAGGCAGGACACTCTATGACATAAATCACAGAAAGATCCTTTTTGACCCACCTCCTAGAGAAATGGAAATAAAAACAAAAATAAACAAATGGGACCTAATGAAACTTCAAAGCTTTTGCACAGCAAAGGAAACCATAAACAAGACCAAAAGACAACCCTCAGAATGGGAGAAAATATTTGCAAATGAAGCAACTGACAAAGGATTAATCTCCAAAATTTACAAGCAGCTCATGCAGCTCAATAACAAAAAAACAAACAACCCAATCCAAAAATGGGCAGAAGACCTAAATAGACATTTCTCCAAAAAGATATACAGACTGCCAACAAACACATGAAAGAGTGCTCAACATCATTAATCATTAGAGAAATGCAAATCAAAACTACAATGAGATATCATCTCACACTGGTCAGAGTGGCCATCATCAAAAAATCTAGAAACAATATATGCTGGAGAGGGTGTAGAGAAAAGGGAACACTCTTGCACTGCTGGTGGGAATGTGAATTGGTAGAGCCACTATGGAGAACAGTATGGCGGTTCCTTAAAAAAATACAAATAGAACTACCATATGACCCAGCAATCCCACTACTGGGCATATACCCTGAGAAAACCATAATTCAAAAACTGTCATGTACCAAAATGTTCATTGCAGCTCTATTTACAATAGCTTGGAGATGGAAACAACCTAAGTGTCCATCATCAGATGAATGGATAAAGAAGATGTGGCACATACATACAATGGAATATTACTCAGCCATAAAAAGAAACGACATTGAGCTATTTGTAATGAGGTGGATGGACCTAGAGTCTGTCATACAGAGTGAAGTAAGTCAGAAAGAGAAAGACAAATACCGTTATGCTAACACGTATGTATGGAATTTAAGAAAAGAAAATGTCATGAGGAACCTAGGTGTAAGACAGGAATAAAGACACAGACCTACTAGAGAATGGATTTGAGGATATGGGAAGGTGGAAGGGTAATCTGTGACAAAGCGAGAGAGTGGTATGGACATACATACACTACCAAACGTAAAATAGATAGCTAGTGGGAAGCAGCTGCATAGCACAGGGAGATCAGCTTGGTGCTTTGTGACCACCTAGAGGGGTGGGATAGGGAGGGTGGGAGGGAGGGAGATGCAAGAGGGAAGAGATATGGGAACATACGTATAACTGATTCACTTTGTTATAAAGCAGAAACTAACACACCATTGTGAAGCAATTATACTCCAAGAAAGATGTAAAAAAAATTAAGAAAAATAAAAAAACAATTCATAAACTATTTTATCAATAGATATAACTACACATACATAAACATTAATACATATATAATTTTATGTGTTCAATCATAATTTACGATTAAGTTTACAAGGAGATGTAAGTATGTATTCCTTTTCACTTAAGAACAAAAATACCAGAAAAAGTATAAAAGGAAGAGGTGTTCAGCTCATGAAGAACTTATTTTTATTAAATAAGAAAGTAGAAACAGTTGAGAACAAGGAATATGCGATACTATATACAAAAGTTTTTACCCTTTCTTCCTTTTCAAAAATCATTACTAAAGAGTAGTGGATTGTTTAAGCTTTAAAAAAAGCACAGAGATCACAAAGTCCAACACTTACTGAGATCCACAAATTTTATGTAACTTTTATAAGTCAAGCATTAGTTAACTTAGTTGTTCTATAAATATAATAATCAGTAGAAGAGAACTAGACAATTTGATTTTTATCTGGTCTTTACACATCTCTGTCTCTGTCTATGTACATGTATATGTGTGTGTCTGTGTGTATTCTAAATGATCTGTTTCCATGAGACCTAAAAAGATAAATCATACCCTAGGCGATGATTAAAATTTAAGTCATCTATGATCCGCAAATAAATACACGTTACTAGAGGAATATGAAACTATGGTAAATATTTCCAAATATTTGCTCCATGGAAATTAGTTTTAAAATATTTATGACTAAAGACATATTGTAAATATATATTTTTTTTTTCTTGGTAGAATTTTATGAAATGATTATTGAAGACTATTATGTGTTATTTACATCAAAAGACATTTTGTAAATTTGCTTTGAAATATTTGCTCAACAAATAACACATATTTATTGACCACTATAAACCATATTCATTCATTTAAAAAAATTGAGCACCTAATAAATGCACTAGGTTTGAAACTAAGATTAATGTGCCAATAAATAGACATGATCCCTCTTCTTATGAATTCACAGATATTATTCTAATCATAAAAATGAACCTAAAATTGTAATTTAATCATAAAGTATAATTCTTTGTTGTTTAGCTTGTATTTTTATATAACCATTGTCCGTTTGGAAACTATCTTTTGAGAAGTGACTATTTCCTTGGCCCAGTAGTCTTTAGTGTCACTGGTCTTTTTCTTATTGATTTCTAAGACTTTTGTATACAAAACAATAAAAATTTTTATTGTTCCTATGTTTCTCTGTGAATTTTCTATTTTTATAAAACATATTCCATTATTGTTATAAAACATATTTTAATGAATAAAATTTAATAAATAATTAATTTTCCCACACCATTAATTTAAATCTATTATTTCTATCATATAACAAATGTGACCTTTTTAAGCTCTCTATTATGCTCAGTTAGTCTATTGAAGTACCTTGTGTCAATATCAAACTTTCAAATTTTAAGTTTATAAACTTCAAATTTTAAGTATATAAACCTCAAAGTTTAAGTTTATAAATCTTGATTTCTAGTAGCATGTGTCTACATCTCTTTCTTAAGCTTTATTTCTTTATTTTCCTTCTCTTCCCTTTTATCCTTTACTTTCTCTTTATTCTTCTCATTTTCTTTTTTCTCTTCCATTTCCTAAATTGTGAAGACTATCCTTGAACTTTTTTGCCTGTCTATGAATGTTTAAATCAGCATAAATTCCATGAAAAACCCTGTAAGAATTTTGCTGGGAATCATCTTTAACTTGTGGATTAACTCTGGGGCAGTTGTCATTTTCATTAAATTATCTATCCATGTCCATGATATAGCTATTTATTTAGGTCTTATTATCTCCTCCAATAAGTTTCTCTAATTTACTCTCATAATATTTTGACACATTTATTCCCCTACTTGCAGCTTATTTTTCTCCTAATTTTTATTTTAAGAGGGTAGATATTTTAAAACAGAAAGTATAATTTGATATGATACTCTCAGGCCTAAATAGGAAAATGTTAATTAAAAAAATACTAAAGACTTCCAGTCTGGATAAAATGGCATAGACATATTTCTTGCTCCTCTCCTCTAAGGATAAACTCTGCAAATAATGTAAAAGGCAACCACAGGAGAACTCTAGAAGGTGGAAATTGGGAGCAAACTAGTTCAGGACCACAGAACTGGAAGAACAACATAATAGCAAGGTGTTTTATATTTCTACTCCCAATGGAAGAAAGCAACACAGGCTCAGCATTTTCTGGTCCAAAACCTAACAACAGAAGGCAGCCCAGGTAGGCTCATTCCTTCCCAGGATGGAACCGAAGTCCTTGGACAATACCAAACCATCCCTGTACCATCTGGCTACCAACAACAGGCACCTACTGGGAGCCCTGATAACCATAAGTGGCCAGGGGAAAAGCCTGAGGAAACTGTCCACACTAGTTTGAAACTCCCTCTCCTGATCAAGAGGCACATGGGTGGTTGGGCAACACAGGAAAAAGGGACCCACCACAAGCAATCCTTCATGGAAGCTTCTTTGTCCCTACAGGCAAACCAGGACTCTTCTTTTTCATGGAGTGACACCAGGTTACTCAGTCAGCCTCAACAATGGAGATTCAGCCCAAACAAGTGGCCCTGCCCAGGATGCCCCTTTGTCCCTTTAGGCCTAAGCATCCTTTTCCCTGCCCAGAGATAGAAGGTTGCTGAAATAACAGTAGGGGAAATCCTGTCCCAACAAATGCCTAGCACAGGAAACACTTTCCTTCCCCCACAGGCAAGGGAATTCATCACAACTGAAGACTGGATAGGGAAGCCTCTTCATGCCTTAGAGACCGAAAATCACTTTTCTAAACCCCTAATGAGAGACATCTGGTGGTTAGTACTGGAAATAGCCCTCCTACTCCCTCAGGCAGCCACGGCAGCACCAGATAAGCCAAGGAGACCAAAATGACACTGCAAAGTCTGAAAATGAAACTATTGTTGGACCCAGAGCCCACAAAAGTGGACCAGGATCTATGAGCTAAACTTAAACAGGGGAGGTGCCTGATAAAATAAAGGGTATAAATAGATCAGGAAGTATCCTACACAATAGGCAAAATGTCCAGGGTACAATACAAAATCATTCATCATATTAAGAACCAGAAAAATCACAACTTGGAGGAGAAAATAAAATCACTGACACCAACACCAGAATGAATCAAATGGAATTAGTCCATAAGGATTTTAAAGTAGTCATCATAAAAATGCCTTAAAAACAAATTTGGAATTTTCTTAAAGCAAACAAAAAAAGTTAAATCATCAAGGAAATAGAAATTATAAAAAAAGCAAATGTAAATTATGGAACTGAAAAATACAATAACAGAAATAAAAAGGCATGCTAGATGGACTCAGTAGTAGAGTGGAGATGACAGAAGATGGAATCAGTGAAGTTGAGGACAGATCAATTGATTTACCTAGTCTCAGTCACTGAAAGAAAACAGACTGGAGAAAACATTAACAGAGATTAAAGGATCCATGGGATGATAACAAAAGGTCCTATATTGTGTCTTCTATGTCCCAGAAAGAGAAGAGAAAGAGAATTGGGCTGAAAGAGTATCTGAAGAAAATGGCCCAAAACTTCCAAATTTGGCAAAAGACACAACAGATTTAAGAAACTGAGCAAATCTCAGACGATAAAGCTGAAGAATTCTAGGTCAAAACATATCATAATAAAACTCCTGAAAACAAAAGACAAAGAAAAAAATTGTGAAAGCAGCCAGAGAGAAATGGAACATGAACTAGAGGGGACACCAATTCTAATCACAGATGATTTCTAACCTGGAACCAAGGAGACCAGAAGGAAGTGGCACACCATTGTTCAACTGGTAAAAGAAAAGGCCTCTCAGACCAGAATTTTCTATCAAGAAAAAAATAATTCTTTAGAAATCAACATGAAATAAAGACATTCTCAGATGAAGGAAAACTAAAAGAATTTGTCTCTAGCAGACCTAAAAATTGGCTATCAGAAGTTCCTCAAATAGAAAGGAAATAATAAAAAGAAATCTTAGATTATCAGGAAAGAAGAAAGAACAATGAAAGAACATAAATATGAATATATACAATTGACTATCTCCTTCATGATTTTAGAAATTATTTTTGAAGATTAAACAAAAATAATAACAGCTAACAGACTGTTAAGGGACTCATAGATGTTTGTTATTTGGCCTGAACAGTGTGTAAAACGATATGAAGGCTTTATGAGGAATATACTCCACAGTTTGGCCAAAATCCCACACCCTAATCCCTGTTTTACACTCAATCTCAGGGTCAAATCTTATTTAAAGTGACACTTAAAGGATTGGTAGAACTTGCATGAAAGATTTAGAAAGGAGTGGGATTCCAAAGGAATGGAGTTAGAAATAGTACATAGTTTTTCAGAGTGATAATTTATTTATTGTCCCATCTGTGAAGGAGTTATCAAATATCTGTAACCTTTTCTTTGTGTTCTGGAAACTGTAGTGTTTTAAAACACTACACATAAAACACATAAAACACATAAAACACATTAAAACACATAAAAATGTACTTCATCATTGTCAAAATGTGCTAATAAAATTAATGCGTTGTTGCACATTAAGTTAAAATACATTTGTGGGAAATTGAATATTTTACTTTTTTTCTGAGCATGACAAAAATTGTAGCATTGTGTTTTTACAGAATACAAAAGTGCAGATGAATATTTCTGTAAAGGACTATAGACTATGAATATACTTTATTTCCTCTTGATCTTATAAATAGCTACAAAACAGAAGGAAATAAATTACTCCTTTTTTACCAGAGCTTTTTGCCTATTCACAACAGATGTTGTTTCCACAAATTAGTTTATAATTTCTTTCATAGCTCAGACAGAACAACCCTTCAATTTATAGTCAGGAAATAGATATAGCGTTGCATATAATTCTAGTAATTATGTAACAAAACTGCACTTTGCTATATGAAAACCTTGGCCAACAATCATTCAGTTTAGTGTTGGGGCAACTTAATCTTCTCTTGCAACAGCTATGCAAGGCTCAGTCACAAACACAACAGATTTGCCAGACTTCCACTAAGTGAAAAGTAAATGATCAGTATTAAAGTTAATAGCTAGACACCTAGCCAGCTAGTTAAATAGAGCTGATCTGTACTGCATGCAATGAATGCAAAATTTTTTGGGGGGAAGGGGGGGTTGGAAACATAATCAATTTTCTACTTCACAGAACTCCAATATACTTGTCATCTGGTTTACAAATAATAATAACTGCAGCTTAAATAAAATGTTTTCTTTTTCTAAAGAAAAATAATTCAATAACATTTGAATTTCATACCATATCTTAGAGTCCTGGATTTGAGAAGATGCTATTTTAGATAACACATTTCAGAATGAAAAAGTTGTAATTTATAAACAGTGGGGGGAAGAATGGTGTATTTAGTTCAGGAAATTTATAACTCTTAAATTAAGAGCCTAGGGTCACTTTCAAGGTCTTTCAACTTATTCAATATTATGTTCATTTTATATCTTATAGACCTGAAACAGAATTTCATTAATGGTAAAATGATTAGGTTGAATGTCCTAGGGAATCACTGCTCATCTTAATATTTTACATTGGTTAATAATTTATATTTCAATGGTATTTTCTATTCATTATTTTATTTTAAGCTTAAAATATTTTATAAAATAGCTGAGGCAAGCTTACCAATCACACTTTACAGACATACTGAAATTCAGAGAAGGAAAATAACTGTCCAAGTCACACAGTATGTAGGTGGCAAAGGTCAAAATACAAATCAACTTTACCATCTTGGCAACTTTTATTCAATGGCTACACAAAAACGGATATCCTTGTTATTTATAATACAAATAAATGCATTATTCTGGAAATACATGTTTTTTAAAGTGTTATATGTTTCTATGTATTCAAACTTCTATAGAATCTAATAATTTACTTTGTGTCATAACAGTGAGTCTGAGGAGAACAGAGAGAAGTCAGTTTCAACGATGGGTTCCTGGGACTGAGACCACATAATGCCCTCAGAGACCAGTGGCCAAAATCAACATTTCTATGAACTTGAGCAATTGAAAATTATATGCCCCATGCCTTAATTGATTTGCTTTGTGGGAAATCAAGGATTAGAGCATATTTCCACATAGTGATGGGAAGAAGGACTTTTAGATATATCATTTATTGATTTTAGTTAGTAAAAAGACCACCACACACATCTTCTTTAGAATGTGAGATCCTAAGAGGCCAAAGGGTTGATATTAAATCTTACAATCATTACCACGTTGGACTTTAGATGGGCAGGAGAAGAAGCGCCAGGACGTACAGGCATGATATCTCCACTCAGAAAGTGAAAACGCAAGATCAAGTGATGCAAAATCTGTTTTGAATCTGGGTGGGGTAAATAGTTTGTACTAAAAATGATATATTAAGATGAGGTACTATATTCTCTCTGGATTAACAGTATGCACCTGTATGCCTTTTCCTGTACTTTTACATACTTTTTTCTCTTATGGGTCAATGTTGCTAGTATGAAAGTGGCTCCCCAAGACAGACAGGGACTTTGCTGCATCAGACATTGTTCCCTGTGTAAGGAGAAAAAGAGCACAGACACAAGATAACTAAAAGCTGAGTTTTAATCTTGAAGAGATAAGAATCTAGCACAGGTAAATAACACTGTTAAACTGACAGCATTTTAAGGCCCTAAGGAATATATTTCCTGAATTACCTGTGGCCAGGTCACAGGTGCCTATTCTCACCTAGCATCTACAGGGCTGAACTACCAGCTTAGTGCAGAATTGGGATTTAGTTTCTAACCTAAAATACTAAGACTTGAGAAATATATGACACACTATCATTTGAAATTTGACTTTTAGTCAGTTGTCTATACAAAGTGAAAAATAAAAACTGATGAAATTAATCATATTTGTAATAGATCTCCATGAAAACAATGCTATGGAAAAAACTACCTGAAATTTTAAGCATTTTTAACAAAATGCAAGGTCAAGATTTGTATTTTCTATACATATAAATGTGTTTTATCTGGTAAGGAACTTTCCCTGGTTTACAACATTATGATTAGGAGGCTGCTTGACACAAAAAAAATGTAGGAAAATATACACATTTTAAAAAGTGAAACTATATTTTTTCACTCATTGTTTGTAAAATAAAATTTTTAAATAAACATTTTGTTTTCCCACTTAATTATTTTTGCTTTTGTTGCCTGAGCTTTTGGTGTAATATTAAAAAACCGCCAAGGCCAATGTCAAGAAGCATTTTTCCATATATTTTCTACTAGAAGTTTTATGGTTTCAGACCTTTTTGTTTCATTCATTTTGAGTTGATTTTTGTGTATGGTCCAATTTCATTCTTTGGCATGTGGATATTCAGTTTTTCCAACACTATTTATTGAAGAGACTATCCTTTTTATGATAGTCTTTCATGAAATATTAAAGAGAAGGGAGAATTGATTATTTAAGCCAATAACTTTTCCTTAAATGTATATAATTATGTAGATTAGGTTTAATGAAAAATAGTTAGAAATGAAAATCAAATAATACAAGGAAAATAAATATCAGTGCTTTAGAAATCTGAAGCAATGTATACTAATTTTCAGAAGCTCCAAAGACTTAAGTAAATTAAGACTGTGAATTAGCTGACATCACTCTGTGCCTTCCATCCTACCATAATTTTTTGTAAATGATAAAGGTGGATAAATATGTGTGAAAAGAGTTTATCTTTCAAACTAAACTGAGATCCTTACATTCCTGAAGCAAAGGACCTGCAGCTTCTTGGCCTCCTCTCTGCTTCTGATAAAAATCAGACCAGCTTAAGCACAATTTACTTAGGAGTTAAAAGATGATGCAATTTATATGTATTCTATATATGCCTCACTGAATAAAACAAGAATCATAATAAGACAAATGCTTGATTTGGTAACTTAGTTTCACATTAATTAAAACAAAGAAATGTTATAATGTGATATAATTAAAAATTATATAACTCTCACTAGAGTTTTTTAAATTTAAGCTTTGGATAATAATACAGATTACCTCAGATGAAAGTCTTATATTTCTTCTTAAACTATTCACTATTGATCTGACTATACAGGATGCATGCCTAATTTTAAATATCCCTATGGTGAAACTGTCTTGTAATAACCAGCTTGGCATTTATTTCATTGTTATACAACAATTTTTCTAAATACACAGTTTCTTTCAGGGACTATAGTTATTACACACTATGTTTGTATTTCTGTACTTCTTCCATGGAAATTAACTAAGATTCTGAAACTGTAACTAAAAAGCATAAGCAATGCAAATCAGTATTCATTTTAACATAAATAATATATTAAAAATAAAGAGTATTACTCAATGTTTTTCAAGATATCTTAAAATACAATATTAATAGAAACTAATATCAATACACTTTTTATTTTATTCCTTACTATCATTGTTGTTAATAGTTGCATGTGGCTCTGTAGTTAGCCAGACCTCAGTCTGAATCTTTGTGCTTTAAAAGATTAAAAAGTTATTTAAATCCCCTGAGCAAATTTTTTTAATCAAGTGACAATAATACCAGTTCCCATCTCTTTAATATTAAGTATAAATATACACCAATATATACCAATTATCTTACACCATGTAAATATACATATATAATAAAATACTATTACACATTAAGTATAAATACATATCAACATATACATATATATACAGAGTATGTATATATATAGTTATATATTAAGTGGAAATATACACGTATATTTTTATTTGTTGGTATGTATTTATACTATATATGTATACAATAATATATATGCACATGTATATACAACAGTATTATATGTATACATGTACATATGTATATATGCACATGTACATGGGTCAGTAATATTATTATAAATACACTGTATCAATATATTATACTCTACTGACCCATAGCAATTTCTCAGGACTATTTGTTCCATTGCTACTACCATCCCAGTTGTCATCAGTTATTTTTTAGCCATTTTCCTCAACCTCATTTGGTTATTAGTAGACTTAATTTTAATTTTCTCAACTTTAGATTCAAACTGAATTCAACATCCATATTGGCTGTTTATTCATTATATGACTTTATTTCCTGTTTTATCTGGAATTTAAATTCGTAATCTATTCAATGATAATAATAACCCCTAACCTATCTGTTATACTGTGGTATTATGTGAAAATCAAAGGGGAACAGACAAAATACTTTCTAAATTATAAATCTCTAAAATTTATTAAGGTTACAATTTTACTGATATTATAGAAACACAAATTTAGAAGATAAAAAGAAATCCATTATTCTATCCTAAAACATTCCTAGTCTTATTTCAATGTTTATATATATTAGAATTTTGAGCAGCAACAATTTTAAAGCTAAGTAACCTATGGTTAATGTCCAAAATACACAAAAATAATTTATAATACACAAGATTACACAATACTTTGTTAAATAAATGTTCATATAACTTTAACTGATGAGAGGACAATTATTCTAATACACTACTAGTTGGAGAAATCATATTTAAGTCACAAACATAATAAGAAATAAACTATTTCCTTTTTTTCACTGAAAACATCATGCACAATGGAATACCCCTTGAATGTGAAATTCTGTTTGTCAGTGTGCTTTTGTAAGACAAATTGCTTTTTTAAATCTCTAACCTTACAAAGGGCAGTTTAGAAAACTTTGCTAGCTTAAAGAAAAACAAAAGATCTTAAAAGGCAGCCTCTTAAGATATTAAGTGACAGATACTTTACAAAAATGGTTATGGGAGAACATAAAAGAAAGCTTGATTTTATTAATATAGTTTTGTTTTCAAAATGTGTCCTCTATGAATATTTCAAGTCCATAAAAGCAGTATCACAACTATTTTCCAGTTAAGAAAACTGGAAAGTCATATAGGTAAATCTGGTGCTAAAATTCCAGGCTCCTATCTTCAAGCTCTGTTCTATCAATATAATGATCACCAACATGCGCAGATACTGTGTGGGTGGTACTAAGAATAGTGTCAGAGTACAGTAGTGCACAATGCAATTACAATGTAAATGCACCACACCTGTTTAAAACCCTACAAGTTTTCATATCTCTGACAAAAATTCAGAAAAAGTAAAAACTAAAACCAGACCAGTTAAACTGTATTTAGCAAGAGATTACCATGCACAGAAGAACAGTCCTTGAACTGGGAATATTCAAATCCAAAACTGATATGAAGCTCAGAGACATGACTTTACAGGATAAAGTGAAAACAAGGAAGTTAAAATCTTTACAATGACTGGTTATTGCACTGGGGGTTTCAAGATGGCATGGGATTGGTTAAAAGTAATTATACCATTTTTGGAAGATGATTTAAATTTCATTTATGATTATCAGGGGACATTTACAAGAAATAACCTAAGTTTCACTTAGTTCATGAAATAAGTTAGATTTAGTTTTGCTTAAATGGCTTAAATGGTTTTGTCTGCTTGGGATATTTTCAAGTCTTGTTGTCATTTCATTTTATTTTAATACTACCTATCCAGATAAATGATTGAAATGGATGTCACTTCAGATCTAGCCTACAGTTTGGGTCTCAGTTTTAAAGTTTACCATTCATTAATACTACATCTCAATCATTAAAAAAATGTGATAAACTTTTTAAATTTTATTATTTATTTTTGGCCGCATTGGGTCTTCGTTGCTGCATGAGGGCTTTCTCTAGTTGCGGTGAGGGGGGCTACTCTTTGTTGCAGTGCGTGGGTTTCTCATTGCGGTGGCTTCTCTTGTTGCGGAGCACGGGCTCTAGGCACACGGGTTTCAGTAGTTGTGGCATGTGGGCTCTAGAGCACAGGCTCAGTAGTTGTGGTACACGGGCTTAGTTGCTCTGTGGCATGTGGGATCCTCCCAGACCAGGGCTCAAATCTGTGTCCCCTGCATTGGCAGGTGGATTATTAACCACTGCACCACCAGGGAAGTCCGAAAATGTGATAAAATTTTGATTTGAAGATTAGAGAAACATACAGATGTCAGAGTACAATAGAAGTATGTATCTTGCAGCAATGGGTTGAAGAGATACATTTATGGAAACCATAATTTTAGCAACGGTTATAAATCTCCAATTGAGTAACATCTGAAACTTCAGGCAGTAACAGGCCCTTGACAGGCACCACTGGGACACACTGAAAAGGGGAATTGCAGGTTGCTCTGAGACCTCTAAAGGAGGCAAAGTTTTAACCTGAATATTTAAGTATTATATCTGTAGTTCTGGCAACTGGATAGTGTTACAGCAACTGCCCAGTGTTTTCTGCCAGTGATTTCCTATAGGAAGGTAACAGGGTATACTGTCAGGATATCCTGTTGTATGCCTGTATTAGAAATTCTGATAAAGATAATTTGAGACCTCATTGAACAAGATGTTAATGACCAAATAATTGTTCTATAGTATTATAATTAAGTATGATGAGCCCTGATAAATGTCAGTTATTGGTCCATCATGGCATTTAATTGATCTAATACTGAAAAGAAGTTGAAAAGATTGAAAATAGGATACAGTGAAGAGCAAACGGGTCGAATCATGCCTTATATTTTAAAATGTACTTTAGGGCTTCCCTGGTGGTGCAGTGGTTGAGAGTTCACCTACCGATGCAGGGAACACGGGTTCGTGCCCCAGTCCGGGAAGATCCCACATGCCGCGCAGCGGCTGGGCCTGTGAGCCTGTGCTCCGCAACGGGAGAGGCCACAACAGTGAGAGGCCGTGTACCGCAAAAAAAAAAAGTACTTTAGTAGGAAAACGGTTTAGTGGAAAACGGTTTAGTAGGAAAACCATTAACATTCTCATCAAACAAATTAAATAGACAAGGGATTCTTTAAACTCATGGACACAGAATTATTCTTTGGAGGATTAGACGTGTCATACTGTTGTGAACAAAGGACACTTTTTTTGTTTGTTTGTTTGCGTTACGCAGGCCTCTCACTGTTGTGGCCTCTCCCGTTGCGGAGCACAGGCTCCGGACGCACAGGCTCGGCGGCCATGGCTCACGGGCCCAGCCGCTCCGCGGCATGTGGGATCTTCCTGGACCCGGGCACGAACCCGTGTCCCCTGCATCGGCAGGCGGACTCTCAACCGCTGCGCCATCAGGGAAGCCCACAAAGGACACTTTTGCTACTGAACTCATTTGATGGAACAGATAAAGTTGTGTGTTTACTTTTGTAAGTGCCACAGTTTTACAGAGAATTTGACCAATTTCTAATAATAAACTATCATGTCATAAGGACAGGAAATTATAGCCTATAACAAAAGTTGAAGAAATGGGGATTATTTAAAATTTAGAAAATAAGTCGTGAAGGATACATATCTGTTGTCTTCAGATAATTGATCTGTTGGCATGTAGAACTGAATTCAGACTTGTTCTGTGTTTCTCTGGGTGTCCCTGGTTCAAATTATGGTGCTCCTATGACTATATTATTTAGCTTGAGCTATACCATAGTTTTGCTGAAGTTCATATATGTGGATTTTAAAATTTCTTCTCCACAGCTAGTTCCCATGTCAATAGCTTGCCTAATCCCCATTTCTCCTTGATATATTCTAGAGGGCGAGTGCAGTTCTTTGACATGTGGAGTCCTATCTGAAAACCGAAGATTGATAATTGGGGACTGTCTTAACCATGAACAGACAGTGAGCACATTACCTGTATGGCTTTCCAAACAGTATCTGCCTGGATTATCTATTTCTGTACCCCACTCTATTTTGGAAAAGGATTATTCAGTTTTGTCCCGTGTCTCCAAATATAAGCTCTTAGAGAAGATTATTGTTTGCAAGAACACTGTGGACATACTCAGGAATATCCCCAGGAGTAGTCTTAAACATTAATATTTATGTTGCAGTTAGTCAACTTCTGAATCATAGCCCTAACACAGTCCAACCGATAGTCTACTGATACATCATCAAATTGGGTTGATGAATCTCCAGATACTCTAAGTGTTCATTCTGATTTAATTTTATAGGTCCTTCACTGGTTTGCTTTTCACTACTGTTCTTTCTGTATCTCTAGAACTATAGTTACTACGTCTATTTCCAACATCACTCCATAGTTCTTTACAAACGAAAAAACCCTTTGCAGTGTTTCCCTGGTGGTGCAGTGGTTAAGAATCTACCTGCCAATGCAGGGGACACGGGTTCGAGCCCTGGTCTGGGAAGATCCCACATGCCTTGGAGCAACTAAGCCTTTGTGCCACAACTACTGAAGCCTGCGTGCCTAGAGCCTGTGCTCCACAACAAGCGAGGCCACCACAATGAGAAGCCCGCACACCACAACTCAGAGTAGCCCTCTTTCTCTGCAACTAGAGAGAGCCCGTGCGTAGCAACAATGACCCAAAAAAAACACAGCCAAAAATTTTAAAAAAACACAAAACTTTGCATATTTCCCTTAGAAAATAAAGATTGCTTTTATCAATGTTGATGATTTGAGTTTTTGAAAGCACAAGTTTCAATGCAAATTCTATTTCATAAAATAATTATTTTTTATTACAAGTCTCTGGTTGTCAAGAATATGAGCTTCCTAAAGAAATTAGAACAAATTCTGAAAAAATAAGATGCTAGAAATAAAGGATAAGTGTTGTGACATTTTTTTTCTAGTTGATTTTTGAATTTTCAATATGATTTTTTAATTAAAATATTCAGTATTACTGTCATAGGCAATTTTATGTTTG
Source organism: Delphinapterus leucas (assembly GCF_059928025.1). Classification (NCBI taxonomy): domain Eukaryota; kingdom Metazoa; phylum Chordata; class Mammalia; order Artiodactyla; family Monodontidae; genus Delphinapterus; species Delphinapterus leucas. Next base: position 44,224,072 of record NC_143132.1, read on the forward strand.
GGAAAGAAAAAATAACTTTTTTTTGTTTTAAAACTGAAGGAGGTTTACAAACCAAATATAATGTTCATGTTTCATATTTTGTTTAGGATTTAAGATTTTCTCTACTGAGCTAAAACAAAGGATAGGATTGCTAAATCAGACTCATAAAAATTAAAATCAAGTGATACTAATAAATTCAAGGATACAAGAAATCAAGAGGCACAGGCAAAGTAGAGAGATGCCATGTGTTCTGAGTGTGACCCCTCAGGTCTTCTTATCCACATCAGATGTGCTTTCTAGAGTTTTCTAAGACAAATGGGCAGGTAACTTCATCCAACAAGGAGAATTTTAGGATATGACATATCTCCATTTTATGTTCAAGTAGTTTCTTATGATATATAGCATTTTCCAGGATTCCAGAGAGTCTAGATTTGTTTTCTTTTGTTTTTACCAAAAACAATTGTAAAGAAGGACTATCAGATCAAAAAGCAATCCATAGTTAAAGAATCTCCTTTTAACAAATATCATTAGTCTGTATATTAGTCCATATCATCAGGTTTACAAGGTGTTTAAACCTCATCATCTACCTTCTTTTATTCCCAGTGTGTCCTTGATAATGGAAAAGAAATGGATCTCAGGCTAGTTAATTAACTCCTGTCTTCCATCTGCAAAACTTAACTTGATTCTGAAAACCATAAGCGCAGTACACAAGCAGATATTACCCATTTTATGACCCCAGATAACTCCCCTCATTTTGATGGAGCTGGGACAATAACCATGCTTGCCAGAAGTAAGGCTCTTTCTTCTCACTATCTTTCTCAATTTTATATCAAAATTTCTCAAAATTATTTCCAAAAAGTATTAAGGACAATCCACAGCTTTTATAGTATGACTTTATGATTGTCAGTCATTTTTTATAAAAATATAATTTATAAATTTTTCAGAAAAAATCTTATTGTTAGATTCCTAGAGCAAAGGTAGAGTACTCAATTATGAAAATTGGAAAAAGTATAGGAAAGTCCTAGGTTAATAAAATTTACTTTAAAAGATAAAAAGAATTTGAAGAATCAATATTCAAAGCTTAAATACCCTTATTGCACTGATGTGCTTTAAAATGTATAGCTCTCATAAGGGTCTGTTTCTCCCATCTATTTAACAGACAGTAGGCATTTCAGTGAGCACCTGATGCCTAATTGTGTAAAAATTAAAATATGAAAAGTGTAATGAAAGCATTTTGTTATTTATGACAATAGGAAAATGAGCTTATTTCCAAAGTAATGATGTATAATACATTGAAAGTCACAAAAATGAGTGTTGGATAGTACCTACAAATACTAAAATGTATGGGGTCTCAGAGTGGTATTAAATCCATGGAACACAGTTTGCAAAGGGTTAGGAAATGATTCAGTTCTTGTTTATCTCTAAGAATACTAAACGATTTCCAGTTTATATGGTTAGAGTAACACTTAAAATTACCTTTCTTAATGAACAAATTTCTTTGTAACTATTCCTTAGCAAAATCCCAATTTTTATCCCTGTATTTAGCCATGAATAATTTCCTTTTTCTCTCTGGGAGGAGAAGCCCCCAGAGCATTTGGCAGGAATGCAGGAGATCCACAGGACTGGGGAAACACAGGCTCCACCCTAGGAGGGGGCATACAAGGTCTTGTGCACACTGAGACACAGGGCAAAAGTAGTGACTTCATAGGACCCTAGGCCAGACCTACCTGCCGGTCTCAGAGGGTCTCCTGGGGAGGCGGGGGATGACTGTGTATCCCTGTGGGGACAAGGACACTGGCAGCAGAGGTACGGGGAATATTCATTGGCATGAACTCTCCTGGAGGCTTGGTGCCATTTTGGCACCAAGACCTAGCCCCACTCAGCAGCCTGTAGGCTCCATTGCTAGGATGCCTCAGGCCAAACAACCAACAGGGCAGAAACACAGCCCTACCCATCAGCAGAAAGGTTGCCCAAGGATCTCCTGAGCCCAGAGTCACCTCTAGACATGCCCCTTGACACAGCCCTGCCCATTAGAAGCCAAGACCCAGCTCCACCCATCAGCAGGCAGGCACAGGCCCCTCCCATTGGGAAGCCTGCACAAAACTCTTGAACAGCCTCACCTACCAGGCAGCAGACCCCAGAAGTGAGAAAACTATGATCCAGCAGCCTGCAAAGCTGAGTCCATAAACAGAGATCAGAACCTACCCTGGGACCATCTGGTCCCTGGCCCTTGGGTGATGAAATGGGTATGTGTACTGCTAGAACACATATGACATCCCCTACTAAGGGTCACTTCTTCAAGGTCAAGAAATATAACTAACTTTCCACACACATAAAAATACAAATAGAAATTTAGACAAAATGAGATGGCAGGGGAATGTGTTACAGACAGAGGAAAAAGATAAAACCCCAGAAGAACAACTAAGTGACATGGAGATAGGCAATCTGAGAAAGAGTTCAGAGTAATGATTATAAAGATGATCCAAGAACTCAGGGAAAAATGGATACACAGAGAGAGAAGTTACAAGAAATTTTTAACAAAAGAGGTAGGAAATATAAAGAACAACCAAACAGAGTTGAAGAATACAATAACTGAAATGATAAACACACTAGAAGGAATCAATAGCAGAATAAATGAGGCAGAAGAGCTGGAAGACAGAGTAGTAGAAATCACTGCCATGGAACAGAATAAAGAAAGGAGAATGAAAAAAAATCAGGAGAATTTAAGAGACCTCGGGGACAATGTCAAATGCACCAAATTTCACATTATAGGGGTCCTAGAAGGAGAAGAGAGGGAAAGGGTGTGAGAAGATATCTGAAGAGATTATAGCTGAAAAATTCCCTGACATGAGAAAGGAAACAGTCACCAAAGTCCAGGAAGCAAAGAGAGTCCCATACAGGATTAACCCAAGGAGGAATACACCAAGACACACACTAATCAAATTGACAAAATTAAAGAGAAAATATTAAAAGAAACAAGGGAAAAGCAACAAATAACATACAAGGGAATCTCCATAAGGTAATCAGCTGATTTTTCAGCAAAAACTCTGCAGGCCAAAAGTTAGTGGCACAATATATTTAAAGTGATGAAAGGGGAAAACCTACAATCAAGAATGCTCTACGCATCAAAGCTCTTGTTCAGATTTGACAGAGAAATCAAAACCTTTACAGACAAGCAAAAGCTAAAAGAGTTCAGCACCACCAAACCAGCTTGACATCAAAAGCTAAAGGAAGTTCTCTCGGCAGAAAAGAAAAAGTAGCAACTAGAAATAAGAAAATTACCTGATGGGAAAGCTCACTAGTAAAGGCAAACATACAGTAAAGGTAGGAAATTTTGAAGGACTCCTTCATATAAAAACTTAATACAATTTGATTATATACCCCACAAGAAATGAAAATCCAGCTTTGCCTCCAATCTCTAGTGATCTCAGAGGCTTAATTATAGTATCCTGGTTATCCCTTGTTTTGATATACTTTCCCTGAATTCTTCATCTTGCCTGTCTTGCCTCCTGAGGCTGGTACAAATATTTTTAAATTTGTAAGTTAGCTAACAAATATGGAACAAGCAGTGAACCAGCCTCAGACCTCTGGATTTTCATAAAACACTGCTAAGTTTCAGAAGTATTTTTGCAGCAAAATTTGAATGGAGGTTTATGTCAATGGAGGAATTGTAGAGAAGTACAGAACAGTAAGCCCCTAACATACCATGCATCTGTTCTTAGAAGTGCTTTGCTACTCCTGAGCCTCTACACCGAAAACACTTTACAAATTAACTTGCTCTTCAGCAATGTGCTTGCCTTCTTGCTCCTTAGGCATTTCAGACCTCTCCTCCTCCCTCCAACTTCTTTCCATAAAGCTTCAGGCCTTTACCCCTTCCTTCTTGGGTTTCTCCCCTGAAATTCAGAAATTTATTTATTTTATGAGGGCTATTGACTTGCTACCTTGTATCCAACTCAAGGTCTGTATTTCCTTATCCAAAAACAAATTAAGGCATCAGAATCATGAAAAGTTCAACTATGTCTGTCCTTAAATCATTTAACAGTGTGAAAGAACTAGCTGAGTTGTTAACATTTCAACCTTTTCTTGATATGAGCAAACATTTGGTTCAGGCTTCCCTCTGTCCATCTCTATAAAATGTAATCTTTCTTCACTTTAGAGAAACTTCCATTCACCATCACCCAGCTACCTTGCATTATAAGCTATAATTTCTGTTTCTTTCTTTGTTTTAAACAACAATTTGGTTTTTTCCAGCTACATTTATACAACCCATGGTACCGTCACTGCATTGTATCACTTTCAAGAAATACTTGAATAAAATCTCAGGAGAAAATAAACAGTTTTGTGGAGCATGTCTATGTCAATACTAGAAAAAAAAAAAGTCTGAAACAAAATGAAATAGAATTAAGTGTTTTAAAATTCATTTTTGACCAAGAGTAGAAGGAATTTAGTCATGGTAATATCCAACAGAATAACATTATGTGGACCCCAGAATATCATTTAGACTGGACTGTGATTCAAATATACATCTATATCTAATGCTCTAACACATGAAATGCTCGCCATCTCTCTGAATTATTTCAGTTGCCCATTCCATGTTTCTTCAAACAGTGTCAGAACTATGAAATGTATCCCTGTAATACTTAGTCTCACTTTAAACCAGTAAAAACATTAGCTGGATTTTCAATGTTTAATTTCAAATTATTTTCCTATAAAAATTGCTCCATTCATTGAGATAATGTGACAACAAATTATAAGCTCTGTGCAGCTGTCACTCTTTGCCAGGCATTCAGAAATATAAATGAAAACTGGCATGCCATTTATCTGAAAATTCAGTGTCACCAGTAATAATATCACCGGGCTTTGTACATTATCAGTTTCAGGGAATATGTGAATTAAAATGAAAACTGAAAATAACTTTTGTGTATAAGAATAAAAGTGTACAACTGCTACTGATATTGGTGATATTTTAGTTTGAAATTGGGAAAACCTCAAGCACTATATGTGAAAATGAATATTATACTAGAAGAAGGAGAATCTTCTTTTTAAGTGAATGGAGCTCATGACAGTTATAAGGTGAACATTGCATTTCTGGAAACAAACTTAAGTTAACTTCCTATATTTAATGCCTTATAGTATACAAAGTAGTCATATATATAACTTATTTCACTTGATTATCCACAACTCTCGTGAATTTCAAAGGACTGTTATGTGTTCCCATTTTACAAAGTGAGAAATTGGATCTCAGAGAGTTAAATAAGTTCTTCAGATTCTCCTGCCTGGCAAATGTTAATCCTAAAACTAGAATATGTCTTTTTAGTCTAATTTCCTTATTTTTTGTTTCATTGTCTCTCCTGCTTCTTCACTTTCATTCTTATTTCATAAGTCTTTCATACAGGTTTAGAATCATAGCTTAATTTTTATTTTAACATATATCTAAAGCAACATATAGTAAACAAAGAGGATAAGTTTCAATATCATAATTTCTAATAGTAACCTGTAATTTTCTTTCATTCTGCTTATTTCCAATTGTATTTATGTATTATTCTTTCTTAAAGTCAAACTTCATACATGCAAGAAACAGTTTTTACCACAGGATCAACAACCTCTATCAAAAGGGATCATAGCAGTCATGTCATATATAATGTTTTCCAAATAAAGGAATACTCCAAGGTAAAAAATCAGAGATAATTCAAAAATTCATGGATGTTTTAATTTTTCTCATTTTGCTAATCAGTGCTTTATATTAATATACCTGAATACATCTAGGAAAAAATATATATGATAAAAAAAAACCAAAGTAAAGGTATCACATAGAAACTGAATTCAAATATGAAATAAAGATATTTTCTATATGATACTCTATTTCTTGAATCAGCTGCTTTAAGATTTTATTAAGGATTTTTAAATGTTGTAAATGGAGTCTACTTGTTGATATAACACATTCCAGATCAACTGACCTTAGTGCACAATTCAGAGCCAAGCTTTTGCTCACAATTCTCCTTAAGGAGATGTAACTATTTGGATGGATAAAGGGTAAACTTTTTCACAATCTGAGCTGACAAATAAAGTAAAACACACATGTAAAACAGTTACAAAACTTTTGCTAAGTGTAATGTCTTTAAGCTGACTAGTATATTTAAAGAGACATTTTAAAAATTACAAGAAACCTGTTTTAACCGAATAATAATGGTTCTCAAGGACAAAGTAGTCACTTGTATAGAGTCAGATCAGAATGCTGTTTTCTAAATGCCACCAAGAAAGGGAGATGTATAACTTTACTTTTTTTTCTTCTGTGATATATATATATATAGTTGGTGTACAATGTTATGTTAGTTTCAGGTGTACTACACAGTGATTTGACATTTGTATACATTATGAAATGGTCACCACAATAAGTCTAGTAATCATCAATCCCCAACAAAGTCATTATAATATTATTGATCATATTCTTTATGCTGTACATTACATGCCTGTGACTTATTTATTTTACAACTGGAGGTTTGTCCTTCTTAATCCTCTTCACCTATTTAAACCATCCCTCTCCCCTTTGGCAACCACCAGTTTGTTCTCTGTATCTCTGAGTCTGTTTTCATCTTGTTATGTTTGTATGTTTTTGTTTTTGAGACTCCACAGTACTTGTCTTCAGATAACTTTACCTTTATTAGCAATGGAGAAAACTTCATGGATAAGAGTTACATCTAGGATTTACCCTTGTCTTTGCTGGAAGAACTAAAAAGTGACAATGGTTGGTTACAGTGGCTGGTTCTTTTTTGAGGAGAACAAGGGTACCTATTTTTATGTAGTTCGATTCTGTTCAATCAGATAGTTGTTCTCCAATTGCTTATGATATTATTGTAGTTAAGTAGTCAACAAGTGCATATTTATATCCACAAAAGCTAACAGGTATTAGAATAGTGGCTACTCTTGATGGGGGTTGAGGGAGAGATAGACTGACAGTGGCATAAAGGAGGATTGATATGTTCTTGACATAAACTTATAAAGGGCATGACATTTCTGAAAAGGGAAAAAATGCAGATAAGAGGCTTACAGGGCATGGTGGATGATGATAATGTGTGTAGCCATCATGGATTATCAAGGGTAAACCAAGAGAACAGACTGGAACCTGATGGTTGAGGATCTTGTAGGATATGCTAAGCATTTTGATTTTATCCAATAGCAGTGGAGGTTCTTTGAAAGTTTAAGACAATTTTGTCTAATTGAAAGAAAGAAAGAATAACGAATTAAGAAAAAAACTACACCACTGGAGGACAAAGTCATTGAATAAGATAGACATTAATTAATCATTTTAGATTTTTTCCCCATAAAGACAAAATTCAAGATGTCAATATTAAATCTAAAATCTTGACTAATATAGATCAAAAGATTTTAAAAGATAAAACTATTACAAGTTGATGATACATAAATTGTTCAGAAGTTTTTACACTTGAAGCCTTTATAGTCATTTCTGTTAATTGCAACAATAAGACAGAAATATATTAAAACATATGACTCCCCACAAAATATTTTCTTTACAAATAAATGAGAACAATTAATTAATATTTGATGGCTTTAGAGGTGGGAAATAAAACGGATACAAAAGTATTGCCTGCACTTTAAATATGTCTGCATCACAACTGTAACAATCTGGCCCAATCCATTTGTATTATCACAGGAACCTCCTAGCTGGTCTCCTTGATTATAAACCTGCTTCTTTTCACAATATTATGAATACAGCAGTTTGAGTGATCTTTTCTAAACTTATAATAGATATCACTACTTTACTCAAAATCCTCAAATTACATCTCATTTCACTGAAAGTAAATTTCAAAGTCGCTATTATTGCAAGGCTCTCTCCCTATTTTTTTGGTTATTGCTTAGCTTTCTGATCTCATCTCTTAGTGCTTTCTCCATCATTCTCTGTGTCTCAATCACACTGGCTCTTTCCTTTTCCTGAAACATGCCAAGCATGCTTCCAATTAAGAATCTTTAAGGGAGGCTCAAGAGGGAGGGGATATATGTATACATACAGCTGATTCACTTTGTTGTACAATAGAAACTAACACAACACTGTAAAGCAAATATACTCCAATTTAAAAAAAAAAAAGAATCTTTAGTTTTGTTGTTTTTTCTCCCTGGACTTTCATGCTTTCCCCCCACCAGATAAGACCAACACAAACACACCTATGTTCAGAGTCAGGTTTGTTAGCTTGCAAGGAGAATACACACCATATGGAACCTCAGGGAATCTCAATAAGAGGAAGATGGGAGGCTCTTGCTATAGTATTTTAATTTGTATGGAGTCATTTTGAGGGAGAGCTTAAGAAAACTAGGTTTGTTCACAAGTGGATCTTTTCAGGAAGCTTAGGTAATTCCTACTTTAACAGCAACACATTTTAAGTAGTAGATGGAAAGCACAAATAGGGCTAGAATTGTCATTGGTAAAGAAACAGTAGTTATTCATATGAAATGAGAGAGAAAATCATATTTATTTAGTAACCACTGAGCATCCTGACCTGATCGTTTTTCTATATCATGGAGTCTCCTTATTTGACTATTGTTGATAGTCTGTGAAGACTGTTTATGTTTTTTTGAGAATATTATAGCCTAGTTCTTACTCTTAGCTGTTACTTGCCAGCTCTAAGCTACCAGGGAGTTTTTCTCTTTTCTTCCTTCCTACTTTCCTTCCTTCATTCCTTCTAAAAGATAATATCTCATTCCTAGCAATCAAACTGAACAATGTAATTAAATTTTCATAATAAACCAAAATCTTAAAAACAAAATTCAAGAAAACGGGAGAAGTAAACTGCTATGGTAGGTTATAGCTATCAGGAATTAGTATGCTGTCTCTCCGTCATTGCCAATGGAAATCAATCTGGACTGAATAAAGCTGTGTCTAAATAACTCATTGCAGCCTTTCGCAATGCAAATATTCTATTAAGCCAATTCTGGGAAAGTCATGAGAGATTATGTTTGACTTGAGACATTTTATGCTTTTTACATGCTCATGAATTCACAGATCAATACAAATAGGGCTATTACTTAAAGCATAAAATGTGCTTAATGTGGGAAGATAAATCTTCCCTGGATTTCTCAGTGTTCCTGCAAAACCGTGGCCTCCTGAGACATGGAAATTGATATGCTATGAAGACAGAGAATGTTTGGTTTTACTTCCCTCAAAAACATTTGCTTTTTACATGTCTTGAGTATTACATCTGATGTCATTTGTCTCCTTATTATCCCATCCAAAGGACAATAAACCTTCCTTTATTTTCCCAACAACTAAATGGTTGCATTCCAGGGTAGTGACCTGGGTTAACAGAAAGGGTGACTGAACAGCCTGTAGGCCTCCAGGGCAATTTAGAGAGTTACCTTCCTATGTGTTTATATTCAAAAGGGATAAAACCCTGGGCTGTAAACTGTAGACACTTACCTTATCTTCCTCCTGGAGAGATTTATTTAAATTTCAAAGGATTAAGACCCAGAATCTTACTCTTCCTCCTTAGAGGAGAGAATTTGTTTATGTTGAGAAGATTACAATTATTTTCCTCTCTCAGAAGGGGAGTGGGTGAGAGCTGTCCTTATTTGTAAGTACAGAAATTTATTTTTCTGCATTTTTATCCAATGGGAAAATCCTCCTGTAGGGGTAGGCTTATTTATGTGTCCCTCATCACATCATGGGTGGGGTTCTAAGTATAGGGAGATCCATGCTGCCATGTTACTCTGCCCACTGCTATTGCTGTGAGTAAATAAAGTCTGACCTCTGACTAGAGACTTGGCATTTCTGCTAGTATCTATCTATATCTACATCTATATCCATCCCCATATCTATATCTATACCTGTAATTTTATTTGTTATATTTATATAAATATATAACTGTGCATGTAGTGTAACGTCTTAGATCTTTTGCAGTTTCTGACTTAACACTTACATAAGATATAATTCAACCCCATTCACTTAGGTACAGGGCAGATTTTGGAGTACCCCTGAAGTATTACACAATAGAATCTTATTAAAAATATTCATAAATTGATGCAATAGTTATATAAATACAGTGGTAGTAAAGATTTGTTTAGAAATTAGGCCAAGGTCAAAGTTAAGTGGCTCTCATTTTAGAATCAAAACTGTAAGGAAATAGATACTTATGTGCTTCAAAAATCAATAGCATTATACAATATATTGTAATTTTTGTTCCATAAAAGCAGCAACATTTTAGTTATTGTTTCAGTACCCCTTTCTATCCTAATGTTGCTTTTTTTTCACTTTTTAAAACTTCAGTGTTAATAATAAAGAGTTTAATGGGTTCATAGATATGTATTGGAATAAGTATAAGGGATCACACCACAGTATTTTTAAAAAAAGAGAATAAATTCCCCATTGTCTTTGAAAACATTATAAATCTTTAATAATTAGATATATTAATTATACACTATGTCCATTTTCTCTTTTAACAGTGAAGATATTTAAATATATAGATTCTAAATTTTAATTCATCTGAAGAAAAAATAAATCACATACTTTTAATTTCCTAATAATCATTCAAGATACTTATTAGATAATCACACTATATATTATACTTTAATTTTATCAGAGTGAAAAAGGACATTCCAATATTATATGAAAATTATTCACCTTTAGAAAATTCTTTCTGCTATACTATATCAAATTAAACTATTTTCTTGCAAAATTTAAAGGATTTTTAAAAACCTAACTAATTCAAAGTGTGAGTCTCTTTGTTGTTTTATTGCTTGTGTTTGGTCACCAAGTTGTACAAGTATTTTTTTTTAATTTCTTAACTAAACATGAAGTAATTTTACTGTTATATGTTCAAAGGGTTAACTTTTTACACAAAAATAGCTAAGACATTATACATAAATAGGCTGATTCCACAGAAGTTACCAAATTTAACATCTACCACTGTGACTTCTCTCTGCTAAGGTAAGTACTGTCAAGAAAACATAAATTTAGTTTTAATTCATCTTTTGGAGCTGCATGAATGTGGAGATCATTATTTATATACTTTTCAACAGTCTTATGGTATAAAAAGCATGGGAATTATCTTTAAAGAAATAGTAATAAATTTTATAATAGAAAGTAGTATAGATCAGACAAATGACTGCATTATACAGTTGATAAATTTCTCAGGAATTCTAAGGAAGAATGTACATGATTAGGTATTCTTAAAAAAACAATAAATTCCTCTTGAATAGACAATAAATGACATGATTTGTTTTCAAATTCTTCAAATATTGAACTACTAATAATGAAACAGGTAATTATGAATTCCTCCCAAATAAAACAAATTCAACATTTCAGTATAATTTATAACATTCAGTGACTGGATTTTCTTTTGAGGGACAGTTTCAGACCCATTGAATCTATACTGTTAGAATGCTATTAAGGTTCAGGTAAATAATCTAAGGTCAGAAGACAAATAAAAGGGAGATGAAATTGTGGAACAGGAGAAGGCAAGGAAGAAATTGGTGGTGTTTCATCAGAATGAAAAGTATGAGTATAAACTTGAACTTTCTGAAGAAAACTGATTTCCTGCATAAGAGCTTCAATGATTGCGGCTTAAACAGTTTGCTTATAAACCGATGATGATTCTCCCCAGGACTGCTTCTCACTGACTCCAAGCCCATAATGAGAATTAGTGGACATCAAATCCCAGACAGAGAATCACAAAGATGATTCCTAGAAAAGATAGCCTGTATACTGAATGTGTCACTGACCGATTGGCAGAAAATGTTACAATCTCTATCAGCAGAAGTCTGGGAAGCATAAGTAGATAGGCACAGATTTTAAGCAGAACAGAAGGCCTGGTTGTGTCAAACCTATTGACACAGGTGCCCTCAACTCAGAATCAGTTTAGTATTTTAGCTCAATAATCAGGACTGGTTTGAAGGATCCATTAGGTAGGCTAATTGATACCTGGACTCAGTGGTTGCCTCCACTGTTTGATGTTGAAATGTCAGAACCTCCCTGCCTTACTGTAGAGAATAAAGCCTGAAGAGTAAACTCTCAAGGGAAATATGAATAATGGATTCACACTGTTACTAATCACAGCACAGTTCATAAGAAAACAATCAAGCACCCACAAATTATGGAGCATTTTCCAATGTCCCATATTCTAAACTAGTTCAGTTAATCTGTACTCTTTAACGATCTCAATGTCAAAAAAATATAAAGAAAGGCTGAGGAATTCTTTCAGATTAAAGGAAACTAAAGACATGTGACAAATGAATGCAATATATAATTCTGGGATTGAACCCAGACTTTAAAAAATAAAATGGAGGGTGGTGGATGGCTCTGATGGGACACTGGTAAAACTTAACTGTGGACTATTCATTAATTAACAGTATTGTATTAATTAAAAATACCCTGAATTTGAATTTTTCACATTGGTTGCCTGATACAATCTTCTTGTTCTTAGGAGATATAAACTGAACTATTTGTGGTTTAAAAAGTTGTGATACCTGGAACTTACGCTCACATAGTTCAGCACAGTTTACAGTGCCAGAGCCTCCCTCCTGGTTCACTTTGTTGAAATGCCTTGCAATAGGTCAAAGGAATAACTTGACTCTGCTCTATTCGCCCAAAGTTTCCTATTTCCATTCTCCAGAATTATGTCATATTAGGGCATGGCTAGTATACAAAGGTAATGTGAGTTATTAGATATTGTCTTTGAAAGACCCTAAAGCCTGGAGATCCAAAACAACATTATGATGTTCTGACAGGAGGAGGTCAGGTATTAAATGGAGGTCAGGTATTAAATGGAGATCTTGCCCAAGCCATCTCACACTCGGTCCAGTGGGGCTGTGGAAACTTATTATTTACGTCCAGGTTCCAGCATGTAGAGAGGGAATAAATAAAATTATTAACTGGTAGATAACTTATGTTGCTTGCCTGAACCACTGACTGAAAGATAATACTGTAAAAAGACCTAAGTGAAAGCCCATGAAAAATGTCTCCGCATCCTACAAAGAGAGTAGACAAAATTAATGAGGACTTTTAATGTGTGGGAGAAGTGGTGGCTTAGTCACATACAGAATCTTCCCAGTCTGCTCAAGGCATTACCAATCTAATAGTTCCATCCAAAACATCAGATCTGTATATTAAAATAAAAGGGCAAAAAAAGTATCATGCTGTACGTTACATCCCCATAACTTATTTTATACCTGGAAACTTGTACATTTTGCCCTCTTCACTCAACTGTAGTCATCATGATGACTATAGTTAATAACACTGTATTGCGTATTTGAAAGTTGCTAACAGAGTACACCTTCAAAGTCCTCATAACATGAATTTTTTTTTTGTATCTCGTATGGGGATGGATGTTAACTACACTTATTGTGGAGATCATTTTGCAATATATGCAAATATCACATCATTATGGTTGGACACCTGAAATCAATGTGTTGTTATATGTCAGTTATACCTCAGTAAAAAAAGAATGATACATTCCTTGGAATATTACAGAAAATAGTGCTGCTATAAAACTCTTGAAAGCTAAAAGGGTGTGAATTCCTGCAACATATGTTTACCTCTGATTGGCAAGGGCAAAAGTCAGATTGTGGAGAGATTGTAGATATTATAAATTCAGTCAGGTTCTGGTATTGATCATTATCTGATTGTAACTGCATTCCTGGATTTGTTATCAATCCTGGAAAAAGTAATCTGAGCTCCCTGTATCTGCCATGAAGTTACTGACCCAGCAAGTGTTTCATTCCCTTACCTAACAGTAAAGATAATAAGAATCAAGCATATTTTTCCCCCAGTTTGGAATTTGAAAGGATTTACTAGACTCCATGGTGCATCCTAACATGAGGTTTTTATTTAAAATAATCAATAGAGACCAAGAAAAGAAAGAAAAGATGCAGGCAAGCATCAAGAGTCTCAGGAGAGACAGCTAAATAACCCAAACTCCTCATATCTCTACCTTTGTGCACAGCTGCTCTGAGTCTCCGTCTTCAACCCCAAAGATGTTTCCCAGGAAGGCTGGCTTTGAAAGAGTTCTAAGGTGTTCTGAGTGGGAGACCCTGGGTCAATAGTACCCTTGGTCAATAATCAAGTCACATTTGTCAAACCAATTAGGTGAGTTGCAAACCATTAGCTTGTATAGGTTGTCCATTTATTCATTCATTCATTCATTAGTTAATCACTCAGGCTAAGGCTTACCACAAGAAGATGGCAAAACTCAGTGTTTGCTTTTAGTCTCCTTCCCCTGCCTCTTCTATGCACTCTTCTCTCTCATAACTCTATATTTGGTTTGCTAACATATTATTCAGTCATATCTGCCCTATTTGATACCTTTCCATACGTTTTTAGATTATTTAATGGTTTTAAATGATCATGTTAATGATGATGATTCTCAAGTTTACATATAAAACCTAATTTTTTCCTGACTTCCAGGTTCTTATGTCTTACTGTTTACTGCCTACTCCCAGTAAGTGTTCAGTAGCCATTTAAAGCTTAGTATTTCCACAACAGTACTAATCATACTCACCTTAATTATCCTTCCTTCTATTTTCCTATTTCAGTGAATAGCACGAGAACACACTTAGAGGCTCACATTATAAACTGGCTCTAATCATCAATTCCTTCATTCTTTTATACCCCCATCCAATCTACTACCTGTGCTCCTTGAGTTTCCTTTTAGCTTGGGTTCACTGGATACTTGGTAACTTAATGAGACAAAGTCTAACAGGGGTTCTAATAACGTGGGAGATTTTCTTTATCTCATGATGCAAAAAAAAAAAAAAAAAGATGGCAAAAAGGAACTAGTCTGCCTTGAAACTGTCTCAAAGTTGTAGATTGTTACTGTAAAGATACTAACCTTTCTTTTCACAGGAAAATACATTTCATACATGGCACCAACTTCAGATTCCTCCACAAACTAGTGTGAAAGATGATGGATACCTAAAGTGAAAGAACATTTTATCAGATTAAATAAAAGGAATTAGTAAATTTTGCCCAAATTTCAGATTGTTTTGTCTTCAGAGTTTCCAATCTATTATAGTATTCTGCTTAATGAGACATCTTGGCCTTAAGAGTAAAGTTTAAGTCTTCTACCTATCATTAATGTATAAGATGAAACCCAAATGTTAAATACAGAGATAGATAGATAATAGAAATAAAAAAGAAAATCACTCAAAGATAAAGTATTTTTACATCCATACAATGGAATATATTCAGTAATACAAAGGGACAAACTAGTATATATACAACAAGGTAGATGGATCTCAAAAGCATTATGGTAAGTTAAAAAAAAAAAAAAAGACAACACATATTCTGCATGATCCTGTTTTACAACATTCTGAAGAAGGCAAAACTAAAGAGACAGAAATCAGACCAATGATTGCAATGGACCCAAAGTGGGTGAGAATGCTCACTTCAAAGGGGCATGGGAAACAGAAATAGACTCACCAACATAGAAAACAAACTTATGGTTACCAAAGGGGAAAGAGGGGCAGGGATAAATTAGGAGTTTGGGATTAACAGATACAAACTCTTACAATATAAAATAGATAAACAACAGAGTCCTACTGGGACTAATATTCAATATCTTATAAAAAACTATAATGGAAAATAATCTGAAAAGGAATATACATATATGTATGTATGTATAACTGAATCACTTTGCTGTACACCAGAAACTAACACATTGTAAATTAACTATACTTCAATTTTTTTAAGTGTGTGTATTAATAAAACTGTAGGTTATAGAAAAAAAGGGGCATGGGGAAACTTCTGGAGGCGATAAAAATGTTCTATTATTTGATTGTTGTAGTTATATTTGTCAAAACCTATTGCATTATACACCAAAAAGGATAAATTTTGTTGTTTGCACATGATACTTCAATAACCCAAATTAAACAAATGAAAAAACTAAAAAGTATTTCATATGCTCATTGGTGACCCACTCTGTAAGCTAAGGAAGACAAATTTAAATATGTGTATATGTATTTAAAATATAAATATTTTATACATTGTATATAAGCAAAGGGATTCGATTTTTTAATTTTCGTCCGAGTTATAGATCTTATGTTCTCTTGATAATTACTCTTAAGCCTCTACAAAATAATTAATAATTCTTAATTTCAACTCATAAATATTTCTTAAATATGACCATTTTTTCTTTCCTTACTATATCTACCCATTTTAACCAGATCACCATCTCTCAACTAGCTTACTTCAAATGTTTACTGATGGTACTTCTGTTTCCAGTATTTCTCATCTTCAATCTGGTCTTCACACATGGAATCACAGTTTGATTTTCTAAGATGCAAATTTTAGCACAACATTCCCTGCTATGTAAAATGTTAATGACATCCCATTGCTTTTAGATGATGTCTGGATTCATTAACAAGACCCTCATGATTTGAACTTTCTTTATCATTCCTCTTTTATCGAATGCAACGTTTTAGTCAGACTGAATGTTTGTAGTTCCTGAAATATGATTTATATTCTCTCTGACCCAGACGTAACAAAGCTGATCCTTTGTAAGATGACTCTTCTCCACGTCCCAATTTGCTTTCCTCTTTGCCTAATTCTTACTCAGATTTTATATTACACTCATGATACCACTTCTTTCAGAAAATGTTATCTGATGCCTCTCAAGCAATGTTAGAAATACCTCTATCTACATAAAGAGCACCACTCCACTTATTTCCTTGTATTACACCATATTATGACTATATTCATGCCCCCACTGAAGTATAAACCCCGTAAGGTCAGAGTCCATGTCTGTACTTTTTAATACATGGACCATATTAAAGTCTCAATTTTTAAATGAATTACTGAATAATTAAATATTTGGTATTGCTTTTAGAGTCTGTACCTTTGAATTTCAGCAACTAAAAAGTATTGTCTCTGTAGATACATTTTAGGAAAAAAATATTCTCTAAAGAAATGACACTGCTCATGTGAAGAAATTATCAGATACACAAACACATCATGAATGAAAAGGCATTACTGTAATGTACTCTTTCACCTATTAAATTTCGGAACTTTCTCAAACATGAATAATTTAAACAATGAAATGTTTCTAGTTCAAGAGTGAATATTAAGGTACATTCAGAAATAGTGTGGGCTTTGGGACATTTTTTCCTGGCAAGGATGCAGTAGCTTTATCCACTTTAAACACCCCAGCAGTTACTGAAACAGAAAGGTTCCCAGGAGAAGATATCTTGCTGTCAGCAGTATTTAGCTCTTGTCCTAATCCTTGCTAAACCAGTTATTCTAATTAACATTTCAAACAAACATCCCAAAGGATAGGCTCAAAGTACAATCTACTTTTCTTCAAAGGGGAAACCCTCTATTATCTCCCAAGAATAAACCCTTTATTTTCCTGGACATCCCTTTAAAACACTTCACTGACATTTTTTAAGAGTCAGAGGCCTGAAACTGCAGTCTCATATATTACATATGCAGTGAGTTGTGTGTTTTAGAACAGCTGTATCTAAACTGATTAATGGGTCCTATTAAATTTCACCAAGAAAATGGTTTCAGAAAAGTAACTTTGGCTGAATATTAAAATGTAACAGGTCTTTGTAATTGCACATAACCTATTTGATAATGTTATACTTTCAAATTATAGATTTTTAGTAATTAATTTTTTTCAGAATTGGTATTATCATAATACCAGTGCCAAATTAAAAATTGTGAAAGCAGGTGCTGTCAAGGTTATAAAATCAGACTGTTGAGCCATCACTTCTCTTTTCGTTTTTACTTGCATATCAGTAACTTGATAAATTAGTCAGATACGTTTGATGAATGTTCAACTCTCATGAACAATGCAAACTTTCTTCTCTATAACAAGGATAGACTCTATTATGAGACATTAGGAACACCATAAAATACTTTTAAACATTTTGGAGAAAGGCGCCACTTATTATCACAAATGCAAAGAATAAAATTATGTTATATGGAAAATATTTTCATTTAAATGAAAATGAAATGATCACATATAAAATGTTAATGCATCCAATTACTCATGGAAGAGGAGGGGTGTGTTGTGTGGTTTAACCTGCAAAGGTGAAACTCAACAGAAATGTAAGAGGAGCTGAAAAGCTATAATCTCACGAGAATGGAGTGTTGGCAACTTCTTTTGAGGTTGCTTTTTTAAAATATATATTTGTGTTGATTTTGAGGGGCTGACCTTCATCCATCCCACCTACTAAGCATTCTCATACATACCAGTTGAAATTAAAAGTGAATTTTTCCAGGGGTCATGCTAAGGAAGTATTTATGGTCAAGGCCACTGGTTGTAATTACTTTTTAAAAAATCTTCTATATAAGACTCTGTGATAATTACAGAATGCCTTTCTATGCTTTGGCATAGCCAAGGTCCTTTTGATTAAAAATTATAAAAAGTCTCTTCTATTAATACTTTTTTGCAAAAAAGAAAGTTCATTAACCATAGATCTTGAGATTCTCAACAGCTCAAAACTGTAGGAAATAAGAGAGAAAGAGAACAAAGAGATTACCAGTGATATGCTCTTATAATCTATTAGACATATGGAAAATAAATTAGCCTGAGAGTCATCTATAAAACAAGACTTAGTGGGTATAATCGAGATATTCAATCACCTAAAGGTGTAAAATAGATGTTCTGATATCAAATCTTCATTGCAAATAGAGTGAATCTATTAACACATTTAATGACAAAAATACTTTAATGACATAAAGTCTACCTTTGCCTAGTATTCCAACAGCTACTGTGCCAAAGTCAAACAAAGACTGGGATGAGCCATAATTAAACCCTTTATTATTTACACCACAACTGTGTGAAGACGGATTCTTAGATGGATACTGATCTGCTGGTATTTACTATCTAAATCTATGGTTCTGCACTTGAGCATGTATTAGAATAATCTGAGTGTTTGTTAAAACATAGGTTCCTAGAACCTAACCAGAGTTTCTGATTCAGTTCTGACTCAGTTTCTAATTTATTCTGATCCATCTAGATTGGTGGAGTCTGAAAATTTGATTTCCTAGCAAGTCTCCAGGTTCTGATTTGAGACCCACTGATCTAAACCATATATCAGTCTACATATTTTGATTTGTCACCAAGCAACCTTCAAATTCCATGTAGCTCACTCAGAAAAAAAAATTATGTTTTGTCAGATGATATGAAAATCAGGTTCCCTTCACTTTTCTACTTTAAAAATAAATTAGCATTTTAAAAATAAATTAGCATTCTGGTTATTTATGTATCAACTTTTGAGACTCCTATTAGCTTTAGTCATCTGCAAGGTTATTCAAATATGGGATCTAAACAGATTATTTTTTTAGGGTGCACAATTGCCTACTCAAAAAGATATGAGGCGTTTTTGCTGGCTTTCCCAAGTGGGAGCCCAAACATTAAATCTCCAACAGAACAATTACAGTATTCTCTAAGTAGGATTTCTCTTCAAAAGATTGGCAAAACTAAAATGAAATAGTTCTATTAAACCTGAGATAGTATGAAAACTAACCTTATTTCACATTTTAGGGTCATGTGTATTTCAACAGTGTAACAACTCTTATATTTGTCAGCATCTTCTCCTTCACCCAGAAAAAAAGGCAATACATCCACTAAAAGGTACAGGAAATGTACAATCTAAGTAAATTATTATTTTCTGATATGTTTTAAGGCTGAAATATAGTTATTAAGTTGATGGAATTATTTTATAAGTTTTTACATGAATCTGTTTCTCAATATTTTATACCATTAAGACCTTACCTAGATTTCATAAGCCTGCTGCAAGATATCACAAACATGAAGGCAAAGAAAATGTGAAAATGGACATGGTTAAACAAACATTTGAATCTTTATACCTAGAATTTCTTTTTTCAAAATTCTTTAGATTTGAATGCCTAATATGATATGATGAATTTTTGCTGTTTAGAAAGAAATACCATTTTAAAAATATATACATCTCACCTCAAGGAAATACATTATACATGGCAGTGACATTTGCTATTTGTGCATGCACACATACACACACACAAACAAGGACTAAGTTTTAAATCTAAGGTAACATTATGTTTGATGAAACATTCCTCCTCTTAGGACTTAAGGAAATGGTTCCTACGGAATATATGTGTGTGTGTGTATATATATATATGTCACTATACATATTTTTATAGATATATCACTAGATTATTATAAAGAACTTCTGTACATATTAATAAAATATAAACTCTTTTTAAACAAATGACTCTTTTAAAACATATTTATTAACAAACTGGACAAATTATTTTAGTTAGCCAGATATAACTGTATTTTAATTCTCAGGCAATACATATTTTATACATTATGAAAATATTTGTCAAATTAGGAGACTATTGTTTGCCCTCACCACCAGTCCTCCTGCCAAATCAAAAGTACTGTTGCCATTCCCAACATAAACCAAAAGTCCTGGTGTCTCATGATCCTCATTTATTAACTGACCCATCAAAATATAGATTTGTAGGTGTACATTGTTTGACAAAGTGGTTGTGTAGATGTGGCTTTAGTAAGGTCCTTCCAAAAATGTCAAGAAATAAATTTGCCTGCAAAACATCTAAAAAACAAAAAAAAGAAAACAAGGAGTTTTATGTAAGACTCTAAGGAGTCTTACATAAAAGCTCATCTCTAATCTATTTAATGTTTCCTGACTGGATTCTAGTCTTTTTAGGGTTACACAAATATTTGCAAAATTTTTTATGTATGTTCATATACCCATTATCTGACTTAAATTGTCATTTTGGGAAAGAATTTAATGTTTTTGGTCTTTTCAGATATATATCTGCTTTACCTTTCTCATCTACATTAGTGAGATACCACCAACATTCACCAACATTGGACCAAATAAATTTGGTTCAGTCCTGCTCATACATGCAATTTTTATCTTTTATTTATTCAAAAAATATTTCTAAAAAAATAAAATGCATACAGGAGCAGATATACACAGGAGCTGAAAGCAAGGTAAAAATGTAAGGCAAGCATAATAAGCTAATACAGGTCTGTTTTCCCTTAAAAATTCTATATTTAATCTATTCTAAAATTCCTCAGGAGAGATCATTGAGAGGTGAAACGAACCAAGAAGGACTATTTAATTTTACTATTAAGATAAGAAAACGTATCAGAATGTGCATAATTCAATCTTACATTTAATTTTCTCTACAAGAAAACCTAAATAGTATTTTTTCTATCTGGAGGTTTTTAGAAAAAATTAACAAACAAAGAAAAAGGAGAGGAAAATTCCTTGATTTAATCTGCTGGTTCATCAGAAAAACTTAAAGCTATATTACACTTATCTGTATCTTATCTGTCAGGTTTAAATTATACTCTATTATCTGAGGATACATACAAGCACTTATTTTTCTGTTTTTGATTTTTTGGGCTAGTGTGGAGAAAAAATAAAGCCTCTGCTATTCCTGGCAATTTAGACATGTGTGCTTATTCCATGAGAATAGTCTATTCTGCAAAGAAGACTTCCATTTTTGGTATTAGGGGATGATAAAGGAGTATTTTTATTCTAATGCCTTAAGCAAATTGTATATAATTGAATTTGAAAATGTGGCTAAACATGTACATGCAAACCTAATAAAATTTTATATTACATTCTCATTTAGTGAAATATATTTTAAGACCTCAAAAGGACTTTGCAACACCTAAATGTGAAAATCCCCATTAGAATACAATAATTACATCCATAAATTATTAAACACACACACACAAACACAAACACATTTCCTGAATTTCTTAGCTATTTGAGTAAACCTTTTTTTTTTTCTTTTAATTCAATTTTCCAAATCATTTCTATTTAGTCTTAGTCTGGTCTGCTGTCATAATTAATCAGTGGTTCCCTCCAAAACTCACATTAACCTATGCTTAAAAGGAGTTTTACTGCTGTCACAGAATAGTATCTCTGTTGTTGCCTCTAATCCTCCATGTATACAAGCTTTACCTTTAAGGGGATTGTGGGGGTGGGGATCCTCTCCTACATTTTGGTCCATTAGCTATACTTCCTTTGTAAGTCTAATTCTTCTTAATCAGTCTTTCTCTGAAGATAATTCTTATCTCTTCTGGTATTAAAAAACAAAACAAATACCAAAAACAATGTACATCATAAGATTTCATCAATAAAATTGATTCTAGCTTCTGTTTATGCTAACTAAAATTGTTAACATTGTTCCTGCAACTCAAAGATGGGCTGCCAATGCTCCACACTGGGTGGAACCTGTCTAAGTGTCTGCCTGAAAGAGGAAACACATTCTGACCATAATTATAACACTGAAGTTACTAAGAGTTTTGGAACCAATGCTAGTGAATGTGCATTCACTTTTCCTGTAAGACTTTATGATAAAAAAAAAAGTCAACCCTTTTATCCTAAATCTCAGGTATGAACTTCATGAAAATTGGCTGGAGGACAATGTGATTGATCTATTTCTGGACTCAATCTGAACAGTTCCCATTGTAAACACTTCTAGCCCTTGTTTCATTTCTCTTCATCTTAAGGTTTCTTTCTTTTTTTTTTTTTTTCTGTTATGGTTGCTTTGTTTTGTTTTTACATGACGATTACTCTATGAGACTTTTCACTATGCCCAGGTTTGTCTGAAAGTTTAGAATCAAGGCAAGACCTCTGATACACACAGACATGATTCTATAGCAAGGAATCACGTATCCCAGACATTTAATAGTGCGTCTGTTCAACATAACTACAACCATTTTCCAGCTACAGTATTCAAATAAGGTTTTAGGTTCTATATTTCACATACAAGCACAGTTAACTTCTGACAGTAAATTTTTAACTAATTACAATGTATCCATCCATGCAAGATAATTGCAATATAAATGTTTAGCAGTCAATCTGGTGCTTTCGTTAGTAATTAATATTATAAAATTAATATCAAATGCTTCTATACTACATATATTGGCATAGAGAATTTTGATAAACATTGAATTATTTATAAGTGTACATTAGAATTCCTACCATATAAAATCATTAAAAAGAAATAATGGACAGGTAAACACAAGCAGGAAGCTAATTTTACATTAAAACATGTTTACTGTCTCTTAATGGCCAAGCCATTATCAGCACCCAAGAATGAGGGATGTGGCATCTTGACTAAACTCACTTATTTAGGATAATCTCTGTCTGCCTATTGTATGTTTATAATGAATAAGGTGTTGCTTATTTTAAATGACTAAACCTCAAAATCATAGAAATCTAGATCCAGAAAAGACTTTCAATGTTATTTTGTTCAGTGCCATTATTTTATAGATATAGTGGAATAATTTAGTGATAGATTCAGACTAAGTATCAGTCTTCATAACTGCCATTTCCAGAGTCTATTTACCATTCAATGCTGCTGCTCTTATAAAGTAATTAATATCTATTATCAGCAATAATTAAGAATATTTATAATTCTATTTATGTACTAAGATTATCATTGCCCTTGAACTCATAGAATGAGAGCTCTAAATAATACTTTCTTACTTCTATTTTTCATTAGATGAGTTTAGAGTAAATAAAAACACATTCATTAATATTATTAAAATAATATAAATTTTAATTACAGGGAAAATTTCAAAACAGATTTATGTATGAAAAAGTTGCATTCATAATATTGGTTATGTGATTATTCTTTAGATTTTCACATGTGGTAAAAAATTTAATCTATTTCATTGTTTCATTAGACTACAAAGGTAGTGATATACATATGTTCACAGCTGGTACTATGTATTTATTCAACTAAATAATGTTTGCTGTTTAAAATGTGGAGCAATATAGTTTTTATTCTAAATATCAAGGCGATTAGTTTGATAAGGAAATATAAATTGTTGGCATCACTAAATTATGTACTGAATTAAGTAATACTTTTCTTGCAGTCAATACTAATTAAGTCATTGGCTTCAAGAATAAAATCAAACAAAAGGAGTGCCAATAATTTAAAAAATTTATTATTTAGCTACTCTAAAATCTCTTAGGACCATGTTATATTTAAACTTGAATGAATTTTTTAAACATAGAATTTCCAATTATAAATATCTGAAAATCAGAAGCAGAAAGAATGTACTTTCCTTTGCTCACAGTCTTTAAATTAGTGAATGTACTAAAAAAGTAATCTTACCTAGCAGCGTAGTTTTTATTCTTCTGAGGCGGGCAAACATATTTTTAGGAAGATGCTCTGAGCTACAGTTGATGCAGGGTGGCTTCTTTCAGAATAAGTAATCAAAACGAAAATCAAGTAACAGTACCCACACTATTATTTTATTATTTTCCTCTGGGAATAAGTGATATTATCCTGCAATATGTTATACTTTCTTTATTGACTAAATGAGGACAACAATTTTCTTTTAGTTACAATCCACCTTCTCCATTGGTTACACTGACCACAGAGGTAAACCAGGAAAATTAATCAGCACAATAATTATGTGTCCAATAATGTCTAAAAATTGTGTAAGATACCCACAACTAATTGATCTAAGGAAGTTAGAGTTTAAGTAAACCTTTGCTATGGCAAAACTATTCACTGTATCACTTTGAAAGTTTAAGATTATATGTATTACATTATCCTGACCCCCCAAAAAAGTTTAAAATTCAATAATGTAAATCATTTAAATTATAATTTCACATATTAATTTTATCAATAAATCTTGAAAGAGGAAATTTTGAAGTTAAGAACCTTATTTCCACATTAGCATATGGTTATTAGAATTCTGAGAGAATTATATTAAAACAAATTAGGCAACATATACAAGATAAACATATCCAGAAATGAAACAGTTCTATTTAATTTTAAGGAATATATTTACACCTCAGAGATATTCAGAATCTATTAGTGCAAACTAACTTAGACAAGGTATCTTCATCTCCAGAGTTAATTACAACTTACTCTCTTTGTTATATCTATGTTTTACTTACATGTTATATGTATACATTTTATTACAAAAGCAAGTTGAACATAATTATTATATATAAACAGTTGGATTCCAAGTAGTGTATTCAATATAGGCCGAGCTAAATTTTAATACTTACACACTTGAGGTCTATTTTATCCTAATGTATTGAGTAGCTATGAGTTATTATCCTCAAATTATAAATGAATCCCATACTTTTCATACTTTATCTCTAATTTTCACAGAAATTTTTAAAGTTATTATTACATTTGTGAAAATTGAAGCTCTGACTAACATTCAGCTAGTAATTGAATGATTCTTGTGTTGAAACCAAGCCTGTTTGACTACCCCATGCTTTTTCCGCTGCATTACGGAAATATTTTTTTAGACTAGTGCACTGGATGTTTATGATTTTCAATAAAATAATAAATAACTGTTATACATGCCACAACTAATGCAGTAGTTCATAATCTGCTAGAGGTCATTAAAAATTATTTCTATATAAGCCATAAAAAAGAATGAAATATTGCCATTTGCAGCAACATGGATGGATCTAGAGATTACCATACTAAGTGAAATAAGTTAGACAGAGAAAGACAAATATTATATGATATCACTTATATGTGGAATCTAAAAAATAATACAAATGAATCTGTTTACAAAACAAAAACAGACTCTCAGACATAGAAAACAAACTTACGGTTACCAAAGGGAAAGGTGGGGGAGGGATAAATTAGGAGTACATGATTAACAGATACATACTACTATATATAAAATAGAAAAGCAACGAGGGTTTACTGTACAATGCAGGAGTCAATATATTCAGTATCTTGTATACTGAAACCTATAATGGAAAATAATCTGAAAAAAAAATTTATATATAAATATTTCACTTTGCTGTATACCCAAGACAAACACAGTATTGTAAATCAACTATACTTCAATAAAAAAAGAAACAGGATATTAAAAGATGAAAAATATTATTTCTAATCACAATTTACTGCATTCACACAGACAATGAGCACTTCAAAGAGGAGGGAATATGCTGTAGATTATTTGCAATCTTTAAATTTCTTTTTTTCTAAACAAGAATTGTTGTAATGTGGAAGTCTTAAATTAGACTTGAATTATAAACAAAACTATAAATGAGGTGCCTAGAAAGGCAGAGACCATGTTTTTAACACTGGAAGTTATCATCATATTACAAAATTAATACTGCCATGATCTGTGGTTACCTTAATTTATCTGTTCCATGCACCTCTCCTTTATGTAATGAGTGAATAATAAATTTAATTATATATTTTGATAATACTGTTATATGGTAAAATAAATGGAGATTAAGACTATAATTACTTGTACAGTAAATGATATTATAATTGATTTCTGGTGTTATATATATCTATTTTTTCTCTCTTACTGCTTGCCTATAAAATAATTGCATAGTAATTATAGGACTGACAAGTTAATTTTACTTTGATGCAATTTACATATGTATCAAATCAGTAGTGGCAAAATCCTAATACACTTGTAACATTATACAAATAAGGTATTTGGCACTATCTCTTTTATGACCTGTAAATTTTAATAAATGACAATATTTAATTAATATTCTCATTTTAGAAGCAGTTTAGTAGAGTGGAAAATACCTACATTGTCCATGCTGTAGGTATAACTCATTATAAAACTAATTTAAATTAAAAAACCAAAACAAAATAAAATCTGTAAATTATCTTTAATATAAAAATTGATTTCAAATGCTACAGTTGCTCAAATTTGCCTGTGAAAACTCTTTTTAAAGTTATAAATATAAAAATAATAGCTAAGGATTAATCAAATACTAGATATTTACTCTTATTACTTGAACTTATATTTTTCATTCTGAAAATAATAATACTGTCTTGTGGATAGTAAGTGTTCAATCAATTTTAACTATAGGAAATATTGGTAAATTAAAGTTTATGAGCTACTGGAGATATAAGAGAGAAAATATTATATTATTTGAAACTCAGGCATTTGGGATATATTAAGCAAGATAACCCTCAGTCCATTCAGCTTTAGGGTAGATAATCTTAAAGAATACCTTTTTTTTTTTTTATGGGAATAAATGTGAAGATCACTTTCACTCTAATGCTACCAGGATCCGGTGATGCAAAATAAATGCTCTATTTTCAGTGAAACACTGCATTGTATTTGTAAATTATGTTTTATAGAAAATGTTTAAAAATTTTTTTAATTCTAATTATTTAAGAAACTCAGTTTTTAATTTTTAAAATTAACCACAAGATCTAGTGCAGATCCTTAAAAGACCTTGAGCTCATGACGAATCTGGGTCTAGAAAGTGAGGTAGGAAGGTAAAGTTTAATGAAGAATTGCTGAGGTTGTTTGCTCCCTTCTTCATTAAAATGTCTGTTAGCTATGGAAGCCAATAAGTGATGATTATAACACAAAAGAAATCAGACATAGAGATGAATGTGACTTTGGGGCAAAATCACGGATGTTACAGTTACCTTACAGACTAAGGTCTAGGGATGAGTATCTAATTAATGTTACGATGATAAAAGCAAACAGGCACTAGAAATACAGCTTTACCTTTTTCTGTTACAAGAAATAATCACATCTAAGGCTTCTAATGAAGTTGTGATAAAATTTATAAAAACCTCACAGAATGAAATGAGATTTTGCCTTTGAATTTAGATATACTAATAATCAAAGTTTACTGGAGAGGCCAGTTGCAGGTGAGTTCGTACTAAGGGATACTCCTTAAAATGGTAACAAGGCTTGGGAATCTCCAGGAGGTGGGTTTAATAGCAACTGAACAAGTTTTAATATTTATGAAATCCATTTAAAAGCAAAAGTTACTGAACATTTTCCCAAAAGATTTTAAAAAATCAAATGTAGGATAACTTTTTAAATCTTTTTATTTTGAATATTTAATGTCATCTTCTTTCCTTCTTCACATGACTAGCTGTTTTATCTATGTTAAAACTTTGATTTAATGTTTATTTAATTTAGTTAGATCAGCTTTGGTCTAAAACTGAGTCACTTATTATCCATAACTGGAAAGGGAGATGGACCTCAAGGTAGATAACCTTCTGGGAGTGTGTATATAAAATGTTCTCAAAAATACTTAAGGTCTGGGGCTTCCATGGTGGCGCAGTGGTTGAGAGTCTGCCTGTCGATGCAGGGGACGCAGGTTTGTGCCACGGTCCGGGAGGATCCCGCATGCCGTGGAGCGGCTGGGCCCGTGAGCCGTGGCCGCTGGGCCTGCGCGTCCGG
Source organism: Delphinapterus leucas (assembly GCF_059928025.1). Classification (NCBI taxonomy): domain Eukaryota; kingdom Metazoa; phylum Chordata; class Mammalia; order Artiodactyla; family Monodontidae; genus Delphinapterus; species Delphinapterus leucas. The sequence continues at coordinate 44,252,199 of NC_143132.1, forward strand.
AGCCTCTGCTCCGCGGCGGGAGAGAACACAGCAGTGAGAGGCCCGCATATCGCAAAAAAAAAAAAAAAAAAAAAAAAAAACTTAAGGTCTGGAATCCTAAAGCCTATGGGCATTAATACCCTTATACCTGGGTCCTGTGTTTTAACATCACTAAATTTGTTCATGTATTTTTCCCCTTTATTGAGTCATGATGCATTTTTGAACTTTTTACCTTATAGACTACCAGGTCATTTTCATAGAATAATTGGTTACAGAAGAATTAGTTATGAAAGTGTAATTATATAACTGTAATCAAAAGATATATTTTCATTTAGGAATAGCATTTTCTTAAAGCTTTGTTAGTCACTATAAAAGAATAGAAGTTAAAATCATTTATAATTAAAACACTTCAGCAAATACTGTATGATTGATAAAATACAAAATAAATTGTACAAATAAAACTAAATAAGAGCTTAATATGATCAGTACCAAACATATTTCTAACCAAATAAATGGTATTTTAATATTCTTTTGGTCACTTAAAATGAATATAAATATTTTTATTTCTACTTAAAGTACTGTTTTCATTATTCTTATAATTCTTTATGGCTCATAATGGGCCATTTTCCTTTTAAGAAATGCATTTTTCTTTATTAAGAATTTTTTTTCAAACAGGTGATAACATTAAAATGTTTGAAAGTAAGCACATACTTGTTTAGGAGTATCAAGTTTATTTTCTACCTACTATATTTCCAAAGTCAAAGCCATCATATTGAAATTCTCTCTATATGTTACAAATTTAACATATGTTGTTTATGTAGCTGTAGATATTTTTAAAATCTTATATCATTAGAATTAAAATAAGTTGAATCAACACTGTTGCCCAAAGACATCAATGTCATACTTATATAATATTTAATTTTATATTCATTGCAGAAATTAAATACTGACTCTTGAAGGTTGAAAACCAGTAAAAAATATATTTGACCTAATATCTGATAATCCAGAAGAAATTAACCATGTCATGGAAAATTAAAAGTAGGTAATTGATGTGGAAACCATTTACCAATGGACGTCAAATACTTAGACACTGTGTACTGAAGATATAAGTACTACTTACTTCCATATCATCAGTTAATAAACAAGATGGGTTTTTAATATGCATAGATAGAATAAAAACAGTATCCCATAGTATCTCCAGCACATGAAATCCAGAAGGATGTTAAACATTTGTGCATTTGCAAGCTGGACATCCCTGGGTAGCTTGAAAGCATTCATGGAGAAAGAATATACACTAAGATAACAGAAGGTTCAGGGATTGGGTTCATTTTTAGTATGGGTAGTGCATCAATCAATACTTCTTACACTATCTTAACATTTTACTAACAAAAATATAATGAGAAAATCACTGTCCATAGCTAATCTATGTAACAACACAGCCTGTGTTTTGTTGGACATCTTGAAGACTATAACATCTCACTTTCCTCTCTTACTCACAACAAAAAAATAAGCACTAAAAAATAATCCTACTGAGACATTTTAACTTGGTGTCCCTACAACCATAGAGCAGCTCTCAGAACTCAGCATGGTTTGCTGGGGACAAACCCATAGAAGAGTAAGGAATAAAGATCACAACACTGAATTAACAGAACTTATAAAACTGACACTAGTTGATTATTTTAATAAAAATTACAAAACAGATGAAAAGTGGTAAGTATCCAGACAAGCCTCTTAGATAGCCTCATTCACCAGAGGGCAGACAGCAGAAACAAGAAGAACTACAATCCTGCAGCCTGTGGAATGAAAACCACATTCACAGAAAGACAGGCAAGATGAAAAGGCAGGGGACTATGTACCAGATGAAGGAACAAGACAAAACCCCAGAAAAACAATTAAATGAAGTGGAGATAGGCAATCTTCCAGAAAAAGAATTCAGAATGTTAGTGAAGACGATCCAGGACCTCGGAAAAAGAATGGAGGCAAATATCGAGACGATGAAAGAAATTTTAAACAAAGACCTGCAAGAATTAAAGAACAAACATCTAGAAGAATTAAAGAACAAACAAACAGAGGGGAATAATACAATAACTGAAATGAAAAATACTAGAAGGAATCAATAGCAGAATAACTGAGGCAGATCAATGGATAAGTGACCTGGAAGACAGAATGATTGGTTACAGAAGAATTAGTTATGAAAGTGTAATTATATAACAGTAATTATATACAGTTAACTGTAAGTATATACAGAAAGGTGGAATTCACTGCTGCGGAACACAATAAATAAAAAACAATGAAAATAAATGAAGAGACCTCTGGGACAACATTAAATGAACCAACATTCGCATTCCCAGGAGGAGAAGAGAGAAAGGACCTGAGAAAATATTTGAAGAAATTATAGTCAAAAACTTCCCTTACATGGGAAAGGAAATAACTACTGAAGTCCAGGAAATGCAGAGAGTCCCAGGCAGGATAAACCCAAGGAAAACCACACTGAGGCACACAGTAATCAAATTGACAAAAATTAAAGAAAAGAAAAATTATTAAAAGCAACAAGGGAAAAATGACAAATAACATACAAGGGAACACCCATAGGTTAACAGCTGATTTCAAAGCAAAAACTACAAGCCAGACAGGAGTGGTGTGATACACTTAAAGTGATGAAAGGGAAGAACCTATAAACAAGAATACTCTACCCGGTAAGGATCTCAATCAGATTTGATGGAGAAATCAAAAGCTTTACAGGCAAGCAAAAGCTAAGAGAATTCAGCACCACCAAACCAGCTATAAAACAAATGCTAAAGGAACTTCTCTAAGTGGGAAACACAAGAGAAGAAAAGGACCTGCAAAAACAAACTCAAAACAATTAAGAAAATGGTAATAGGAACATACATGTCAATAATTACCTCAAACGTGAATGGATTCAATGCTCCAACCAAAAGACATAGCCTTGCTGAATGGACACAAAAACAAGACCCATATATATGCTGTCTACAAGAGACCCACTTCAGACCTAGGGACACATTCAGACTGAAAGTGAGGGGATGGAAAAAGACATTCCATGCAAGTGGAAATCAAAAGAAAGCTGGAGTAGCAATACTCATATCAGATAAAATAGACTTAAAAAAAAGAATGTTACAAGAGACAAGGAAGGACACTACATAATGATCCAGGGATCAATCCAAGAAAAAGATATAACAATTCTAAATATATATGCACCCAACATAGGCACACCTCAATACATAAGGCACATGCTAACAGCTATAAAAGAGGAAATCAACAGTAACACAATAATAGTGAGGGACTTTAACACCTACTTACACTAATGGACAGATCATCCAGACTGAAAATTATTAAGGAAACACAAGCGTTAAATGACACAATAGACCAGATAGATTTAATTGATATTTATAGGACACGCCATCCAAAAACAGGATATTACACGTTCTTCTCAACTGCACATGAAACATTCTCCAGATATCTTGGGTCACAAATCAAGCCTTGGTAAATTTAAGAAAACTGAAATCATATCAAGCATCTTTTCCAACCACAACATTATGAGATTAGAAATCAATTACACATTAAAAAAAACATAAAAGACACAAACACATGGAGGATAAACAATACATTACTAAATAACCAAGAGATCACTGAAGAAATCAAAGAGGAAATCAAAAAATACCTAGAGACAAATTAAAACGAAAACATGACAATCCAAAACCTATTAGATGCAGCAAAAGCAGTCTAACAGGGAAGTTTATACCTATACAAGCCTACCTCAAGAAACAAGAAAAATCTCAAATAAACAATCTAACGTTATACCTACTAGAGAAAGAAGAACAAACAAAACCCAAAGTTAGCAGAAGGAAAGAAATCATAAAGATCAGAGCAGAAATAAATGAAATAGAAACAAAGAAAATAATAGCAAAGATCAATAAAGCTAAAAGCTGGTTCTTTGAGAAGATAAAAAAAATTGATAAACCTTTAGCCAGACTCATCACAAAAAAGAGGAAGAGGACTCAAATCAATAAAATTAGAAATGAAAAAGGAGAAGTTACAATGGACACCGGAGAAATACAAAGCATCATAAGAGACTACTACAAGCAACTCTATGCCAATAAAATGGACAACCTGGAAGAAATGGACAAGTTCTAAGAAAGGTATAACCTTTCTAGACTGAAGCAGGAAGAAATAGAAAATATGAACAGATCAATCACAAGTAATGAAATTGAAACAGTGATTAAATATCTTTCAACAAACAAAAGTCCAGCACCAGAAGGCTTCACAGGTGAATTCTATCAAACATTTAGAGAAGAGCTAACTCCCATCCTTCTCAAACTCTTCCAAAAAATTGCAGAGGAAGGAACACTCCCAAACTGATTCTATGAGGCCACCATCACCCTGATAACAAAACCAGACAAAGATACTACAAAAGAAGAAAATTACAGAGCAATATCACTGATGCATATAGATGTAAAAATCCTCAACAAAATACTAGCAAACAGAATCCAACAACACATTAAAAGGCTCATACACCATGAGCAAGTGGGATTTATCCCAGGGATGCAAGGATTCTTCAATATACGCAAATCAATCAACGTGATACACCATATGAACAAACTGAAGAATAAAAACCATACGATCATCTCAGTAGATGCAGAATAAGCTTTTGACAAAATTCAACACCCATTTATGATAGAAACTCTCCAGAAGGTGGGCATAGAGGGAACCTACCTCAACATAATAAAGGCCATATATAACAAGCCCACAGTAAACATCATTCTGAATGCTGAAAAACTAAAAGCATTTCCTCTAAGATCAGAAACAAGATAAGGATGTCCACTCTCACCACTCTTATTCAACATAGTTTTGGAAGTCCTAGTTATGGCAATTGGAGAAGAAAAAGAAATAAAAGGAATCCAAATTGGAAAAGAAGAAGTAAAATGGTCACTGCTTGCAGATGACATGATACTATACATAGAAAATACTAAAGATGCCATCAGAAAACTACTAGAGCTATTCACTGAATTTGGTAAAGTTGCAGGATACAAAATTAAAGCACAGAAATCTCTGGCATTCCTATACACTAACAAGGAAAAATCAGAAAGAGAAAGTAAGGAAACAATCCCACTCACCATTGCAACAAAAAGAATAAAATACCTAGGAATAAACCTACCTAAGGAGGCAAAAGACTTGTACTCAGAAAACTATAAGACACTGATGAAAGAAATCGAGGATGACACAAACAGATGGAGAGATTTACCATGTTCCCCGACTGAAAGAAACAATATTGTAAAAATGACTATATTACCCAAAGCAATCTACAGATTCAATGCAATGCCTATCAAATTACCAATGACATTTTTTACAGAACTAGAACAAAAAATCTTAAAATTTGTATGGAGACACAAAAGTCCCCGAATTGCCAAAGCAAACTTGAGGGGAAAAAACAGGAGCTGGAGGAATCAGACTCCCTGACTTCAGATTATACTACAAAGCTACAGTAATCAAGACAGTATGGTACTGGCACAAAAATAGAAATATAGATCAGTGGAACTGGATAGAAAGTCTCGAGATAAACCCATGCACATATGGTCAACTAATCTATGACAAACGAGGCAAGGATATACAATGGAGAAAAGACAGCCTCTTCAATAAGTGCTGCTGGAAAAACTGTAGAGCTACATGTAAAAGAATGAAATTAGAACACTCCTTAACACCATACACAAAAATAAACTCAAAATGGATTAAAGACCTAAATGTAAGACTGAACACTGTTAAACTCTTAGAGGAAAACATAGGAAGAACACTCTTTGACATAAATTACAGCGAGATCTTTTTTGACCCACCTCCTAGAGTAATGGAAATAAACCAAAAATAAAAAAATGGGACCTAATGAAACTTAAAACCTTTTGCACAGCAGAGGAAACTATAAACAAGATGAAAAGACAACCGTCAGAATGGGAGAAAATATTTGCAAACGAATCAACGGACAAAGGATTAACTTCCAAAATATATAAACAGTTCATGCAGCTAAATATTAAAAAAAACTAACAATCCCATCAAAAATTAGGCAGAAGACCTAAATAAGCATCTCTCCAAAGAAGACATGCAGATGGCCAAGAGATGCATGAAAGGCTGCTCAACATCACTAATTATTACAGAAATGCAAATCAAAACTACAATGAGGTATCACCTCACACTGGTTAGAATGGGCATCATCAGAAAATCTACAAACAAATGCTGGAGAGGGTGTAGAGAAAAAGGAGCTCTCTTGCACTCTTGGTGGGAATGTAAATTGATACAGCCATTACGAAGAACAGTACAGAGGTTCCTTAAGAAACTACAAATAGAATTACCATATAACCCAGCAAGCCCACTACTGGGCATATACCCAGAGAAAACCATAATTCAAAAAGACACATGCACCCCAGTGTTCATTGCAACACTGTTTACAATAGCCACATCATGGAAGCAACCTAAATGCCCTCACAGAGGAATGGATAATGGATAAATGCCCACACAGAGGAATGGATAAAGAAGATGTGGTATATATATACAATGGAATATCACCCAGCCATAAAACGGAATGAAATTGGGTCATTTGTAGAGACATGGATGGACCTAACGGTGTCATACAAAGTGAAGTAAGTCAGAAAGAGAACAACAAATATCGTACATTAACGCATATATGTGGAATCTAGAAACATGGTACAGATGAACCAGTTTGCAAGGCAGAAATAAAGACACAGATGTAGAGAACAAACATATGGACACTAAGGGGGGAAAGTGGGGGTGTGGGGGTGGTGCTGGGGTGAATTGGGAGATTGGGATTGACATATATACACCAATATGTATAAAATAGATAACTAATAAGAACTTGCTGTATAAAAAATAAATAAATAAAATAAAATTCAAAAAAAAGAAAAAGAAAGAAGTGGTAAGTATCCAAATATTGTTATTTAATGGTCTGAGTCTCTTTCTTCTCCTCTCCCTTCCACACCTGTTCCATGCTCACATCTTACTCCTTAGGCAAGTCTGCTTGTAATTTTCAGGTCCTAACTTTACTCCAGTTCTAGCTCTAAACTGACTGATAGCTTTCACTAGTGCATTAATAATTAAAATCCCTCCACAAAGTAACTGATTTTTTAAAAATAATTGTAGAAAGAGAAAACACTTGTCAATAATATTTTAAAAATTGGAATTTCAAGTAAAAACAAAATTTTTAAAAAGGTTTTTAAGAAGGCAAAATTATCTTCAAAGTCTTCCAAGCTTGAAATTATTTTTTAACATTCTTTATTTACTTTTTTCTCTCTCTTTAGGAGTAATGAGAAAGTGAGATTTAAAATGGTATTAGAATGGAATTTTGGTGAAGGGAAAAGAATATGTAAATTCTGCCTTGGAGTAGCCAAAGCCCTCAAACTATATCCATACCAAATAATGTCCAGGGGAGGTTTGGGTGAGAAAGGTTGACAAAAGGAATCATAAAGTAGTGAGACTAGGGTAGTGAAATCAATTAGAAAGCTATTTGGGAAAACCTAAAATTATGAAATGGCATGTATGCTCTGGGGAAGGACTATGTCAGACTAATTTAAAGGATAATAATAAAGCAGAATAAAAAAGGAAATAGGGATCCACTGAGAAGAAACCAGCAGATATGTAGGCCTGTCTAGGCCTATCAAGTCTTCATTTACTTCTATCTTTACTTCTAAGTGTGATTCCTTTTCTATATTGCATAACAAATTACCACAAAACGAGTGGCTTAAAATAATACCCATTTATCATCTCACAGTTTCTGTAAGTCAAAAGACTAGGCCCAGCTTTCCAGGTTTCTTTCTGCTCCTAGTTTCACAAGGCAACAATCAAGGTTTCAGCTGGGTGGTGTTCTCATACTGAGATTCAGCTAAGGAAGGATTTGCTTCCAAGCTCCCTCAGATTGTTGGGGCAAGTTTTTCCTTGTGGTTGTACAGTTCATGGTAGTTTTCTTTTCCAAGGCTATCAAGAGAATCTCCTGCTCCAGTACGTACGTAAGTGACAGAGTCTTAGTCTTACATAATATAATTGTGGAAGTGATTCTCCCATTAATTCTGTCATGCAATATAATCTAATCAAGGGGTGCCTATACTGTCACCTTTGCCATATTCTAATGTCTATAAGCAAGTCACAAATGCCACCTCACTTCAGGAGAGGGGATTATACAGGGGTGTGGGTCATTGGTGGTTATCTTAGAATTATGCCTACTACAAAAGTTGTGTCTCTTTTAAGAGGAAGAACCTTCAACATCACCCTTAAGAAGAAAAAGATAATTTTATATAACTATTATGGCTAAATTACATTTCCATAAAAATTCATATATTAAAGTCCTAATCCTCAGTCCTCCAGAATGTGGCTGTATTTGGAAATAGGGTCTTAAAGAGGTAATTAACTTAAAAAGAGGTTACTAGGATGGACCCTACTTCAATATGACTATGTCCTGGTAAGAAGAGACATATGCAGAAAAAATATCATGTGAAAACAAATAGAAAAGACTGCTATCTACACCCAAGGAAACAGACTTCAGAAGAAACCAACACTGCCAACGCCTTGATTTCAGACTTCTAGCCTACAGAATTATGAGAAAACAGATTTCCCTTGTCTAAGCCATCTAGTCTGTGGTACTTTGTTGTGGTTGCCCTAGAAAATTAATACAGTCAGTTTACACTGTGCTGATTTTATCATACTTCATAGGAAGGCAGTTTTCCATGGTAGTAAGCTCACGTTTAATGTGGGCATGACAGGACATCATAGCCTACTTCCATATTGAATGTGGTTCACCACTTTCTCTCAATTTTCTCCTGGATGGAGAGAGTAAAATAATTAATAGTATACAATTTTCATGAGTGTGTGAACAGAATTCCTTTTACAGCCTTTCTAGGGGACAAATGTTCAAAAATTATCATTTAAAATGAGCACAACACTCGATCCATTAATTATTCATTGTATAGTTATTGAGTGTTTAAATTACCAGAGTGCTTTTGCTGCTTACGATAAATCAGTAAACACAACAGACAAAAGTTCCTGTTATAATGACTCATAATCTAATGAGAGGAGAGAGAAAAAATATAATAAATAAATTATAAATTAAATAGAAGGTGATAAGCATTGTATAAAAATTTTTTTAAAAAGGACTGGAAACTGTAGACTGAATGGTTGGACATTTTTCACGTGTATGGTCAAGGTAGGACTGAGAAGTTGGCATTTAAAATAGGGTGAGAGATTGACCTTCCACAATTTACAGGGAAACAAATTTGTTGCCAAAGAAACTGCTAATACAAAGGCCCTGTGGCCTGGAGTGTTTAAGAAACAGCAAGAAAGCTCCTGTGAAGGACATGGGAGGAATGAGGGGGAGATTAATAGGACATAAATTCTTCTGAGTAAAATGGTACTACTCAGAAGATTTTGAGCAAAGAGGTGATATCTTGTACACTGAATTGAGGCTAGGTCATAGGGGAGCAAGAGACCGTTTAGGAGGCTATAGCAATGACCTATGTGAATAAGGGTGGTGGCTGGGAGATCTGGAAGCAGTGGAAGTGTTTAAAAGGAATATAGCCTGGATATATTTTAAAGCTGTAGACAGTAACAAATTTTTTCCTCTAAATTTATTCTACAAATAGCCTTACAAAAGTGAATGAAGATATATGTAAAAAGATATGCACTAAAGTTTAGTAATAAAAAACAACTGGAAATAGCCTAGTGCCTACCAAAAGATATCTATTTTTAAAATTCTGCTAGAACAATAAATTAAAATTCAACAGTCAATTAAAAAAAAAGGTAGGTCTGCAGGTGTTAACATGAAAAAATGCACGAAGTATCTTCACAAATGAAAAATTAAAATTGTAGAACTGCATACAATTTGTTTAAAAATAAAAAGTCTGCATAAAAATATGTAAGTGCATATGGTTAGACATTCCTTAAGCTAATTAACATGAGAGAATAGAATCAAATTTAGGAAATGGAGAAAGATGTTGCTTTCCATTTTTATATCTTTTACTACAGTTTGACATCTGTAAGTTATTACATGTTAGTTTGCTAACAATACTTGTTATTATACATACTGTTTTTTGAAGGAAAAATTATACTTGTTTCCCCCCAGCCTGAGAATCTTCCACCTTACCTTACAAACTCATAGTTGTAAGCAGGAAAACAAGGATCATCCCAGAAATGAGTACTGATTTCAATGAGCAGAAACTTTAAATAACATCACAGAAAATAAAAGTGTTGCAGTGTTAATACTGGAAAGTGAACTATGAAAACAATAATCAGTATAATAATAATGTCAAAAGTAAAATAAAACCAATCAATACGTGACTTAGCTTGTTCATGATGTAAAAAAGCCTGGTTGCTACTACATGCAGTGAATATAGCATATCTTTTGCTTTCACAGTTGTGCAGGGGCTGCCCACTGGAGCTATCTAGAATAAAATTAATTAAAAAAAATATTTAACAGAAATTCCCCTCCATGATGAGCTGCTACATCTGTCATTATTTTTTTTCTAGGCTAATTCTCACTTTTACACCAGTTCCAGACTTAGGGTTTCTTATTTCAGGCTAGCAGTCTGCACTCACTTTCCATTCTATTTTCCAAGCTACTGCTCTCTTCCTCCAAATAGGTTGTGCAGAAAGTTCTGAAAGACATAATTTCCCCCTAGGCTTACTATACTCTCAGTTTTAGGTAGTTTCATAAAACACATAGTTTCTATTCCCCAGTTTTTGTCTTGCTTTTCTTTCAGTTTCTACTATTGATTTGGCATTGTTGTAACTTGTTTGTATACCCTAGGTCCTATAGTTTGCTTAATTAGGCAGATACCAGTTATAATAAAGTCCATTAATGGCACAATCTGTTCTGGTTACTTTTTCAACAATAAACATTAAAAAAACATGATCAATTTGACCTGGTATATCAGTTTGCTAAGGTTGCCACAAATTGGGTAGTTTAAATAACAGAAATATATTTTCTCATAGTTCTGGAGGCTAGAAGTCTGAGAGCAAGGTATCATCAGGATTGGTTTCTTCTCAAGGCCATGACAGAAGTATTTGTTTCAGGGTGCTCTGCTTGGCTTACAGACAGTTGTCTTCTCACAGACGGCTGTCTTCTCCCTGTGTCTTCTCCCATGGTCTTCTCTCTATGTGTCTATATCCAAATTTTCTGTTCTTATAAGAACATCATTCATACTGGATTAGGGCCACCTTAATTATCTCTTTAAAAACCCTGTCATCAAATGCTGTCACATTCTGAGGTACTGGGGTTTAGGACTTCAACATATGAATTTGGGAGTAGACAGAATTCAGACTACAACACCTGGGTTCTAGCTTCAGCATCAAACTTTCTACCACAAAATAGAAATAATGTGTTAAAAGGGAAGTTTGGAGTGACCTAAGTAAGTAGCTTTCAGCTAAGCCTAAATATTTTTATCTGATGATCAGAGTTTTGATACCTACATACATGCTAACAATGAAGCCATGTTGCTAAAATATTAATCAATTCAACAGATAATATGCGCCATACACATGCCTTCCTACTTCACAAAAGGTGTCATCTCTTAGAATTTCCCATGCTTTGGGGAAGTCTTGTTCTTTAGGAATCAGGTGATCTTCTACTTCTCAGGGATCTTCTACTTATACCCATTCACAATCTCAAATGTTTTCTTTAAGTTTTATTTCCTTAGTTCAGAATACATTTGTATTTTGCCCCCATTTCCAGAAAGAACCCCAAAACAGCCATCAATCGCGTCTCAGTCTACATGCAATTCCTATCAAGTCTTTGATGATTTATCAAGTAATCATTTTAAGGAAGTGTTATGTTCTACAATCTTTGCTCGTGCTCCCATAGTGCACATTAATAGACGCAGTAGAGATGAGCTGTATTAGTTCCCTGTTGCTGCTGTAAACAATTTTCATAAACTTTGTGATTGAAAATAACAAAAAATTGTTTTTTAGTGCTCATAGTAAGTAGTCCAAAATGGATCTCACTGAACTAAAATCAAGGTGTCAGCAGGATTGTACTTCTTCTGCAGTTTACAGGGGAAAATTTGAATCCTTGCCTTTTCCAGCTTCTAGAAACTGCCTATTCTCCTTCCATCTTCAAAGCCATCATAGGCCTGCTCAGTCTTTCTCATGCTGATATTGATTTTCTGACCTCTCTCGAAAATATGTTGGGCCAACCCAGGTAATTCAGGAAAATCTCACCATGGTAAAGTCAGATGATTAGCAACCTTAATTCCATCTCTCATCTCACTTTTTCTTTACCATGTAATGTAACATATTCAAAGCTTCTGGGGATTAGGACATAGACCTCTTTGGGAGTAGGAATGGGGATCGTTGTGCCTATTACAGGCTATGGACCAAGAACTGTCTGACTATACATCCTACGTAGAGACGTGTTAAACAAAGTTAGTAAAAAGAAAGTACTTAACAATTGGGCTTTTTTTTCATAATTATTATTTTCATTATCATCTAGTGAGTGGACCAGTACTAGGTTGTGGAGATTTGACAAGGAATTCAGAATTTGATGAGAGGGTCAGGATAGAGACATCACCATCTCCAATTGGCTACGTGGCTATGTAAAACAGGGAAGCAGCATTTGGACAGGGTATTATAGCTTGTAAGAAATCAAAGATGGTCTGAATTTTTGAGCAAAGGTTTCACTGCAGATAAATATGTAGTACAGTAAATACAAGCAGAATCTGCCAATAGCAGCTATGAATTATAGGGCAGTTTTTGCATGAGGGAGTCTAGAAGTTCCTTCACAGATACCACAACAATGCTCATGAAGGTAGCTAAGCACATTGGCAGACTCAACTTCGCTATTTAACATTGTTTTCACCATCACTCCCTCAAAGAATTGGGTGCCTGATGGTCAGAAATACTGTGTGCTTGGTGGCTGCCTATTAGGTATGGGTCCTGGTGCCCATATGGTGACTGAAGAGATACTGAGGCACAACTTTCTCTCTCAATTTAGTGTTCATAGTTTGTAAACCGGAACTTCTGCTTTTATCCATATGCCATAGTTCTGGGCTTTGGCCACCTTTACTACCATCCTGAATTATTTGTGGAGTCTTGCCACAAATGAATTGATTCTCTAGAGATCAGCAGTCCAGATGACATCTTATAACCATAAAATTCGACAGAGGATCTAATTTCATATTGGTTTGCAAAAAATTCTATAAATGGTTTGCTTTATCTATTCTTCTTTAAAGATATGGATATCATATAAAAGCCTCATTAATTTTTACTAAAACATCACTGACGTCCCTCTATACTATTTTTTAAACATAGCATACTACTTTCGTGGTGCATTCTGAAAAGTTTAGAGTATATGTAAAAGTATAAACCAAATATAAGCTGAAAGGACTATTAAAAATTAGAAAAAACAAGTTAAAAAAACATTTTTCACAGAATTTCTAAAATACCCTTTTTATCTAGCAGTTGGTAAATTGTTGCTTATTCAAACAATCTACAGAAAAAAATATATTTTTTGCTTGGAAAGTATGAGAAATTCTAGCCTGAAAAGGTACTTGTCGTGAAGTTATATACAAATGAAAGTATGAGCTAAGAATAACAGTACCATCTGAACCATAATTATAGTGCAGTGTTATAATCTGAATCTACAGTAACTTGGTAGAAATAATTATTTTTGAAAAATTGAAAACTACTCTTAACACTTTAAAACTAGCCTAACTCTTAAGAATATTAAGATGTCAACTCTTTTAAAGTTACTCTCCCTAAAGTTGTTTTCTTCTAGATTTATGAGCAAGAGTTGAGCCAATTTGAGCAACAGTTTATAGGAGTATCTGAATTACACATATAAAGTTAATTTTAAAGGCATCTGAAATGTTTAAAATCCTAAACTTATCAGTAACTTGGGTGGCTGCCAAATCCTCTAATATAGAGTTAGAAAAATTTTGATATATTAATGCTTACCTCCTATCTCACCAACCAAATATCTAAGTGGTAGACAATTACAATCAATAATAACAAAATTAACAATGGTGATAATAACTGAATATATAATAAATATATGTTTCAGACACACTTAAAATATATTGCCTAAGTAAAATCTAAAAATAATTATAGAAGGTAGATATTTTGACTTACAAATTAGGAAACAAGTTCAGAAACATTAAATATTACTTAAACATTCAATTTTTTATCTTTTTTAAAAAATATATGTATTAGTTTTGAGCACTATACCCCTAAAAATATGGTACACTCAAAGTGCTTTTTTCAATTTGTTTTCAATTTTTATCTTTAAAAATAATACTTTGGGGCTTCCCTGGTGGTGCAGCGGTTGACAGTTCGCCTGCCAATGCAGGGACACAGGTTCGTGTCCCAGTCCGCGAAGATCCCACATACACTTTGGGACTTTGGACTTTATGTTTACTTTTTACAGTTTTAGAAAAGGTTTCCCACGGCTAAGAGAGATGGTACAAAGTAGAAAACATCAAAATGTTGGCCTTAGAAATGTCTTTAGAGAAAAAATTAAAAGACTGAACAAAAAAGAACTTCACAATTTAAAAATTTGGTATTCACACACTTAGTGCTAATCTAACAGAATCTAATTCCCCAAATTCAGTTGTTACTGCTGTCTCTATTATCAGGTCCTTTATATTCAACTGAACCATTGTCTTCAAAGAGTTTTAAATGGCATAACATAGACAGTTCCTGCACTTCACCTAGTTGGGTGCTTCCAATTCTATGAACTATGAACCTTTGATTTCTAGAGATTCTAGTCAACCCAAGGAATTAAGAATGTTTAATATGAAAAGGTCAGCAGATAATGAGCAATTCTAAGTTTACCGAAAATCGAAGGCTCCTATTTATTTCCCCAAATGGAAAAGGCAACCAATGATAGTTAACACAAATATGTACTTTTAGGAGAATGTCTCTTGTAATTGTGTCATAATTCTCACCAAATTCAGGCATATTTCCTTAATCAGTATATATAATTATTATATCCATTTTGGGAATAATTTCTTGTCATTTTCTTCATATCATTTAACTCTTTTCAGTCTCACAATGGTTTTTAGCATACTAAGATTGCTTCATGTTAATCATGTTTCTTTCAGCAGTATCTTGAGTTTGCCATTTTCATCTGAAAGTAGTGCTACCCAGTAGTGTTCCACAATTTAAAGCCTCAACTAGTGCAGAATCACACAGCTTCTGCTCCTATATAAAAAACATTCACATTAGTAACATTGCACCTTTCAATATTCAATTTAACTCAATAGTTCATTTACTATTACAATGAAATATTTATTATATAATCACCCTGTGATATATTAAAATTTTAGATGTCTGGACTTTATCATAAACCAGGAATTCTCACTCTGGCTGCACATTAGATTCATTTGGGAACCATTTAAAAATTGCCCTGTCCTCACTCCTGAAACAATTGATTCAGAACCTCTGGTGGTAGGGCCCAAGCATGGGTATCTTTACAATGCTCACAGTTGAGTCTAAGAACATTGAGATTTGAGAACTGGAAACTTCATGAATTAAACTTACATGGAATAGGGATTAGGATTTTCTTTTAAATTAATTCCACCATATTATCTTTTGTACATTAAAGTTGTGAAACAAATCTCTAAATAGTATCTTATTTAGTTTTTCTGTCCTGCATATTTGATGAATTTTCAAAATCTGGAAAGAACATATAAAATCATTTTTCAATCCTAATAAAACAACAGCTAATTAATAGGATGATCTTTTTATATTTTTATAAAGTACACCTGGTGTTGTATGCCCTCATAAAAATGGGAATACTGTTAATTGATATTCTAAGATACATGCTTAAATTATTTAAAATATTACCAATTCCATTATATATTTGAGATTTATATAATTTATGCCATTATAAACACAATATAGCTAACATTCTCAGATAATACAATAGCGTAAAAAACTTTAAGAGATAGTGTAATATAGTGGTTCATAATCTCAGGAGCTAGACTGTTCAAATGTCACCTTCAACTGTTTACTAGTTGTGAGAATTAAGTCAAGTTACTTAGCCAAGAAATGGAGATATGGATACTCAAAGTTAGCTTTGAGTATTAAAGATTTTATAGGTAAAGCAATTAGAAAACTATGTGGCCCATTATAAGTATTACAACCATACTTGTTTTGCTACTTCAAAACTAAAAGATATTAATATTAAAAACACTAATAAAGTTTCTATTATTACCTTTTCTCCCTAGAGATACAACTTATGGGTCTGGGAATCAAAAGGTTAAAGTAGGAATGGGCCTAAGTTACTACCACTCCTAATGACCAACTTAGAGAATTTGTGTCTTCTGTTTCTACAAGTTAAGTCTATGTGGGTCTAGAAGTCCTACTGACTTTCACCAGGAGAAACAGAAAGCTCCATTACACATCAAGCCATGGCTACTGTTCTTTTGCCTTGAGCTCTTTGTGCTAAGAGACGATCTGGAAAGGACAGAAAATCTATCCTGGCAGGGGGCAAAGGACTCTATTCTTCTGAAAGAGGTAGGATTGCTGTTATAAAATGGAGCAGAAAATAACACATTTGGTTTCTGGATCATTTA
Source organism: Delphinapterus leucas (assembly GCF_059928025.1). Lineage (NCBI taxonomy): Eukaryota > Metazoa > Chordata > Mammalia > Artiodactyla > Monodontidae > Delphinapterus > Delphinapterus leucas. Next base: position 44,268,755 of record NC_143132.1, read on the forward strand.
CTAGGGCCTCTATTGGTGTTCTCCTCCTTAAATTTAACAAGTGAAGCAGTCTGACCCTATGAAAAGCATGGTGACCAAGGGCACCAGAGAAGCAGACCTCTCAGAGATGAAGGTCTGAGTTATCCCACCACCTAAATCACTTCCATGAGGAAAGATGCTATTTAAAGGTGACGAGAATTTATAATAGGTAGTGGAGGAGATAGGGAAGCTCCAGTTTCAGGAATGGTATTTTTTTTTTTTTTTTTTTTTTTTTTGGCGGTACACAGGCCTCTCACTGCCGTGGTCTCTCCCGTTGTGGAGCACAGGCTCCGGACGCGCAGGCTCAGCGGCCATGGCTCACGAGCCCAGCCGCTCCGCGGCATGTGGGATCTTCCCATACTGGGACATGAACCCGTGTCCCCTGCATTGACAGGCGGACTCTCAACCACTGCGCCACCAGGGAAGCCCCAGGGATGGTATTTTTTAAATTACCTCTTATAACTTTCTTCAGGAGATGGAAACTACCAGAATCCTGGAGAGTTGGGGTGAATTTACTTTATAGATGGGGTAAAGTCCTTTATGGTAGAAGTGAGTATAAGTGATGGAAACAGTAGACTAACTTTAGACACCCCTGGAAAAAGGAAGTGTGGTTGGTCCCACCAGAGATAACGAAATGCAGGTATTGGGGAGAAAAAGTGGTCACCTTAATAAATTGGAGTGATATTTTTAAAGAGTTGCTAGGCAGTAACAAACAGATGTCCATTGTATCAAAGGGCAGAAATATTGCTTACAGGACTGAAATGAAACACCATATGTAGAAGAATCCCATGGTTTACTGAAAATATCCTAGAATAAAGATGGAAAATGATAGCAAATAAATCTTGACCCAGACCGGAATATTTATTATAAATAAAAAACTATGACTGCATTAATATCTAAATTATTCATAAGAATTTCTATGAAGAGATACATAGAAAATTCATGACCCTACAGCAAATTAATTTTAAGTATGACTGGTGTATTTATCATTTATCTGGGGAGACAGTTAAGTACATAAATATACCTTTAAAAAAAAAAACCTCATTTTTAAGCAGAGAACTTCAAGAATCAGTAATATCTTCAAGTTTTCTACCAGTAAATTTTATGACCTGTATCAACATAAGGCTTTATGACTTTATGTTAAGGTATATGTAGCATTACTACTAACTACCTCTAGCCAATCAACCCCTGTTGGTACACTATTCCTATTTGTTTTGAAACTTATCCATTAAGTCTTCTTTTGCCCCACGAAGTGTCCCAAACCTTACTTTTTTCATGCCTTTGAAAATACGCTCTGCATAATTTGAATTCAACATTCAATGACAATCACAGATTTTGGTGATTATTTAAATATCATATTTTTATGAAAGTCATCATAAAGACATTTAAGTGAATATAATTAGTAAAATGTTTCATATCTATTAAGTAATTTATTCAGTTACCCCTTGTGATATACAATCATGTAACAAAAAGAAAAACTGGCACAAACACTTTACATCAGGGAAACCCTGGTGCATAGTACTAAAACTAATTTTACTTTATTTGTTCTTGCACAGATTAAGCTACCATATGTGTTTTGAAAGGTAAAAATACTATAAAATGCAATTTATAAATTTAGTCATTCTTTTGAAACTGGATACTTTTATTCCCAAAGGTTGATCTATGAATATATATGGGCATTTCATTAGGGCAGTGCTATCATATGTGGATAAAACATTAGGTTCACGAGTTACTTGGATTCGTTATTTTTTTTTTCCCTTCAGTGTGATTATTTCAATCATTTGAAATTAACCTAGGCTGATTTGATTTTTTTATAATACCATTTTTTCTTATCCTTCTTGATTTTATCTATTTTTGAGAATGTGAAAAACTTACCTAAAAGTTAAAACTAAGCAAAATTTATACTCTTAAATGTGTCTTTTCCCCATACATTCTATGCTATCTCAACTACCCACCCTTTCCACCCATTCTATCCTATCCTTTTTAATCATCAACCTTATTATTGTCTGGTTTAATTGTCCTGTATTTGTTTTACAGAAATGGTCAAAGATGATGACTACTTTATTATTTTTCTTCTAATAAAAAGCTAACACACTATAAATTCCCTTTTGTGCTTTTTTTTTAAACTAACAATATATTCTAGAAATTATTCCCTACCAGTTCAAACAGATCTTTTTATAGATGAATATTTCTACAGTACATGGATATACCATAGTTTATTCAGCCAATATCTTGTGAATGGGTGCTTAGGCTGTTTGCAATATTTTGCAATTACAAATATTGCTGTGATGAATATATTGGAAATACCTATTTTCATATTGTTAGAGGCATGTTTTCAGGATAAATTCCCAGAATTGGAATGCTAGTTAAAATCTAAATGTACATATAGTTTTGTTACATATTCACAAATTCCTCTTCAAACTTGCATTCCCATCAGTAACATATGAATATCTGTTTTCTAAAGTATTGTCGACAGAATATGTTTCCATATATCACTTTCATATATATATATATGTCATTTCAGTGCAGGGCTTACTTGTATTTCTCTAATTATGAGGTAGTTGGCACATCCTGTCATAGGGTGTAGAACCATTTCTACATCTTTATTTGTATTGCCTGTTCTTACCTTTTCTCCATTTTTCCTATGGGGTTCTTGAGGTTTTTTTTTTCCCCTAAAAAATTTAGGACTTATTTTTATATTAGAGATGTTAGTCCTTCATCTGTGATATATATTGCAAATATCTTCTCCAGTTTGTTAGTTATCTTTTTTTATTCTGTTGTTTTGCCACACAATAGCCTTTTAAATTAATTTTATGTAATCATTTATCAATCATTTCCTTTATCACATCTTTATTTTGAGTCACTTTTAGAGAACACTTCCCTATATTCAAGTTATAAATGACTCTATTCTTGCTTTCTTTGGAAAATTGTATGGCTGTCTTATTTCTTTTTGCTGTTGTCAATAATTTGTCCTAATATTATGTCCCCTATTTATTGTGTATATAAAAGCTATTGATTTCTAAATATTAATTTTATTACATGCTACCTTTTAAATTATTTTATTATTTTAGTCTTAGAGTTTTTTTTTAGTTTTGAAAAACGTTTTATTCAAGAATTACATAATTTCAAATATGTTCCAAAATACAGTTTCCTAGATTGCTACAAAAGAAAGCACATCCAGTAAGAAATTTAAATCATTAAATATATTTCACTAGTATATACATACAGGAGGCCAAGCAATTAAAATTTAGCCCTGGAATGTGTACCATGTCTTTCATTTTTTCTTATTAAAGGCTCAATCCAGCACTTTGTATAGGCTATGTACAACAGGCAAAGTTCAGTGTTCATAGAAGTCTGACATTAGCTGCTTCAATTTATAGCTGTGGTAGTTTGTCCACAGGGGTGTCAAATTTGAAGTCTGTAGGAAACAGATCTGGGGCCTAAGGATAGATTAGTCTGTAGGACTGTCTGATTGTAACACCAGCAATATCTCCAATTTCTTTTTGGGTCCTTTACTTAGCTGATGCCTATGAGGCCATGTAAATGGCGGCTGCTGCCACAGATATTGGGCTCCTTCCAGGAACCAAGTCCAATTCCACAGCTTTATGGGCTATATGTGTAGCTGCCATCTGTACTTGTTTAGGAAGGCAAAGGTTGGAACAAAACCTGGACATGAAGTCCCCAGGTGTAGTCAAATCCACACTGGTTTCTAAAGCTTTCAAAATAAGTTTAAAACATCGACCAATTTCTTTCTTAGAAATTTGTGATATAGCACGTATTTCTTTAAATGTCCTAGGAACTCCTTCCTGTCTGCAGGCAATATAGAGACAAGCAGAAGCTATGGCATCATTAGCCCTTCCCTTCAGGCTCTTCTGTTCATATGCTTGCTTGAATAGATTATTTGTTCAACCAACTATATTTCGAGGGAGGTTGATTCTGTCTGCCATGGTAGTGATTTCTTTGAATGCATTCATCATCGCCCGATCAGAACTACTTATGGTTCTCCTATTCTGGTACTTAGAATTACCACATTCATCCAAACTTGCAGCTCCTGTACCCTTGCCATTCATAATAGACAAATCTCCATCACTCAGAAGAGGATTCTGAGAATCTCCAACTCGAGATGGATCTTTTGTTGCTACAACCAGACCACATTCAGGACAGATCATATCACCAGCTCTGTAGTCCTCCACTAAGATTGCATCTGGATGGTTTGGACATGTGACTCTTGGAAGAGCATCCAAACGGCTGGTAGACACCATCTTCACGGACACTGCGGTTCCAGCCACCAGGTACAACAGATGCACTGCAGACACGAAGAGATTGTATAGTCCTAGTTTTTAATATTGAGTTTCTGGGATTTAACATAAATTCTTAGGATATATAAACTTATTTCATATAAACTGAGACTGTTTATTTCTTGTTTTATAATTCTTATTCTAATTGATATATTTTGTCTAACTGTATTGGCTAATGCCTCCAGAAAGTGTTGATCCTTAACAGGCACTGGTTCCTTGTTCCTAATCTTAGTGGAAATGCAGTTAGTATTCACATGTTACATAAGATGATGGCTTTAAGATTTAGAATATATTATATATATTCTGTTAGAATATATTTAGAGTATATATCTTATCCTTACACACACACACATTTCTACTTATTTGAAGAGTTTTTTCCAGAAATAGGATTTAAAATTTGTCAAAAACTTTATATCTATGAATATGGTAGATTATATTCATAATTTGACAAACAAATCTTGCATTTCTGGAATAAATTACACTTGCTCATGGTAAATCATTTTCATAATATGATATTGGGTTTATTAACTTATATTTAATACTTTGCATTGATATTTCCTAAGTAATATTCTTTTTCTGGTACTGTTTTTACTAGGTTTGCTTATGAATGTAACACTTCATAAAAATTATAGGAAGATTTCCTTTAATTTCAATACTCTGAACCAATTTATGGAACATCGCAACTATTGGGTTTCTGAATATTTTGTAGATTTTTCCCTTTGAATTCATATGGCCTGACTTTGGCAGGGGAGTGGGGGTAGTTCCTTTCCTACCCACTTTTTCTCTTTTACTTTTGTTTTCTACAGACATTAGTAAACTTAAGCTTTTTATCTCTAAAGAGGATGGCTTTGGTAAATTGTATTTCCCTATAAATGTATTTATTTGAAGAAGGGTATGAAAGCACTCGTAATTTTTCCCTTTTCCCCATTTCAATACCTAGTTTCACCTTGTCATTTCTGTTTTGTAAATTTGTTTTTCCTTACTTTTCTTAAGTTAGCTAATGTTCTTTGGTAAAATTTTTCACGCAAAATCAATTTTTTCCATGTCATTCATCCCTGTTTTTATATTAAAATCCCTCATCTTACTTAGCATTGGGGGTTTTTTTGGTTACTTTTCTAGTTTTATTTTTAAAGAAAACTGGGAATCTAATTAATTTATTTTCATTTATGTTCATTTTCACTGATAAATACATTTAGGGCTATGACTGTTTGGTCTGATTGCTGCTTTAAATGACTCCTATGTATTTTGATATGTAGAATATTCATCAGTAATATTTCTAAGAATTTTTTTATTTTTAGTGTTAGGTTACACTTTAGCCCAATAATTATCTAATAGAAAGCTTTAAAACTTCAAGATGGAATGGCCTTTTATGTTGTTAATAACTTGTAGTGTTATATCACTGTCATCAGAAAGTCTGTTTGTAATACTTCTGCTTTAAGGAACATAGTGGTATTTTCTTCATGACAATACATAAAGTTTCATGAACAAATGAGAAGAAGTTATATTCTCTATTTTCATGGTGAAAGTCTATAAATATATATTTAATATTCATAACATTTATTTATTGATTATATCATTCAGTTCTTATATATCTTTAATCATTTCTCCCTACTTTATCTTTCTTATAATGAGAATGCTGTTAATTTCTGTTATTCATAGTATTTCTATCTATATCTCATTGCTTTTCAAGTTTTTTATTTATAAAGGTGATTGCTATAATATTTGGTGCATTAAAATCTATAAATGTTATATTTTTATTTGTCTCTTTTATTATTAAAAAGTTTGTTGTTACTTTCAATATTTTGTTTAAACTCTAATTTTAAAAAATTATCATTATAACAACCCCAGATTTCCTAGTTTCCAATTCTCAGAATACATTTATTCACACTTTTCTATTTAGCCTTTTAGATTCATTTTTTTAATATTTAGGGGTTTTGATTTGTTAGCTAAATTTATTTTTTTTCTCTCTTTTACAGGCAAGTTATATCCATGTTGATTTATTGACATAAAAGATATGTCTTTGGTATTGACTTTGTCATATTATTTTGTGGTACAATTATTAAGTGTATTATGATATATCTTTTGCAGTTATCTATATGACTTTTTTCACTCTTTTATTTATTGAAATTTCTTACTTGTGTTTAGGATGGCTTAACTTTTTGTTCTAATAGGTACCTTTGTATGTATACCTCTTAAAACATTCTGTTTTCTGTTTTCTAATTTAACTTTTAACAAAACAATTTGTCCATTTAAAATAATGTAATTTACCTCCCATGTTTTACCTAAATGGCAACAACCTCAATACTTCTTTCTTCCTATTTTCTCCTATATTTAATATATAATTCTTGTTTTGTCATAACATGTAACACAAAAAATGACGTATTGTATAGCATATAGCATAAATATATATATATATATATATATTTACTTTTTTTCCCACCCTTGTTTTTGTTTCAATTAAAGCAAATGCTCATGTTTCATCTTTTTGCTGAAGTCTCACCAGTAATTTCTTGCTTGAATGGAACTCTTTGTCTGGTTGATTGCTTGAGGAGGACTCATGGGTAGAGAATTTCTTGATCATTTGAGTGAAGAAAACATTGTTTTATTGCCTTGACACTTGGAAGACAGCCAAGCAAGATTTCAAGTCACTGAAACAATCTTTTTACAAACAAATTTTATAAAATCCTTCATCACTGGTGAAATCTGAGTCAGTTTAATTCTCTTGTCCTTTTTAGTTATCTATTATTGTGGCCAGGAGGCCCTGAGGAAATTTTCTTTAACTATAAAGTGTAACAGAATGTCTTTGAAATGTCTAAGAATTGATTGTGGTAGGTCAATTTTCCCTAGTACTTCCTTGGCCCATTGAATATGTAGATACAGGTAGTCTTTGGTTTCGGGGGGGGGGCTGGGGGCGGGGAAAGAGGATTATAGTTTTTGATATAAGTTCTATCCCGTTATTTCAGTTGGACTCTCTTTAGAGATTCCAGTTAAATATATGCTGGATCGTTTTTGCCTGTCTTCCATTTCAGGGCTGATCTCTGTCCATTTTTTATTTCTTTCCTTACATCATTCCTTTGGCTGTTTTGCTGCTTTTCTTTAATTGCCCTTATTAAGTTTTCATTCAGATATATTTGATTGTACTTGATTGTAAGAAAACTTACAATTTATTCATTATTTCATATACACTTTTATTTTTTCTTCTATTTATTTTCTGAGTTTAGTCAGCTCTCATTACTTTCCCCCTATTTATATTCCTAATTTCTTTTAATATTCCCCAAATGCTTGGTGGAATATATCTAATTGGTTGTGTAGTTTTAATTTGTAAATTGAATTAATTTCTTTCCTAGTTTCTGCTTACTTTTTATAGGTGAAAATTATTTGATTCTTTGTGACTTATGGTTTAAGGTATTTAAAAAACACCATCTTCATGAGTATACTTTACTATAACAAAACATGGCTTCTTTTTCTTTTCAGAAAAACTTGCATTTATTTCTAAATATTTTGAAAATAAACAATTGTGACAAATTTACATATAGTTTCTTTTCAATTTCTGTGATTATACTAGTAACGATTCCAATAGATTTCCTGAAAATGTCATTTGCACTTTCTGTACATTACTTACAATGGCATTTTCAGTTGAAATAGTTGGGTTAGATTAAGAAATATCAATGAATTATTTTTAGTCCAAAATCATGGTTCTTTATGGATGATTTTTTAAAGCAGGAGCTGTGGAATGGCAGGGTTCTAAGCTTATGTTTTTGATGTTCCTCATGTTACTTCCTGTATTTTCATGTTACTAAATTTACATATATTTTTTTCAAATAAATATTCATTCTTCCTTTTTACGCTCTGCTCCCCTGAAACTTACATTTCTCCAGATCAGGGATGAATCTCTTCCAGTCCTAATTGACACTGGAGCCACACTTTCAGGGCTCAACACCACTACTATAAAACAGCCCCTGCCTTGGAGTACTAAAATATATAGTTCTAACAGTGGGGATCTCTAATGAACCTAAAGAGGTTCATGTCTCTGAACCTAATCCCTTTTGTTTAGGCACTCTGAGAGATACAAACTCTTTTTTTCCTTATTTCCTCTATTTCTATACATTTATTAGGCTGAGACTTCTTAGGGAAGTATCATGCCAGAATTTCTTTCTCCAAAAAGGGGGAATCATTCTTGAATTTGACAGTAGTCATTAAAAGTAACCAACCAGTTGAGTTAAATGACTCTTTGACGTTTTATTTGTTCTGCCTCTGAAGGTAATAGAGCTGATTATGAGGGGGGGAGGAAGCCTGATTATTTGTCCCTATTTATTTAGCTAGTATCCTTCTTATGGACAAAATTTCCAACTGTTAGCTGGTAATATTCACAGAGCACATCCCATCAAGATTCAAACAGATTCCTCAAAAACTCTTCTCAGAATTAAGCAATACCCTGTAAGATGCCCTTCAAGGTATTAAGCCCATAATAGAAGATTACAAGACTCAAGGCTTCATTATCCCTTGTACTAGGCCTTGTAACACTTCCCTTTTACTGGTAAGAAAACCTAAGGACTAGGAGTGGAGGTTCCTTCAGGACTTTCAAGCAATAAACAGCCCTGTTATCCCTTGATACCTGTTGTTCCTAACCCTCATAATTATTAACATCCATTCCCATCAGAAGTAAATTCTTCACTATAATTGATTTATGTAGTACCTTCTTTAGTATTCCAGTTGATAAATTTAGCCAATACTTTTTGCCTTCATTTGGGAAGAAAAACAATTCACCTGGACAGCAATGCCTCAGGGTTTGACTCAGAGGCCTTCTCATTTCTTGAAAATCATGAAGACTGATCTGTATGATAGAAAGTTCCCTAGGGGTCCTATTTGTTGCAATATGAGGATAATTTGTGTCCTTCTCAAGCTTCCTCACAGCAAGAAAGCATCTAATTGCTAAAGTTTTTAGACTTAAAGGGACAAAGAAAACTTGCAGTTTGCCCAACCTAGGTTTAATATTTAGGGCAGCTGACATCCGAACAAGGCCTGCACTTAGATCCAGATAGACTTAAGGGTGTCCTAAACTTCCCAAAATCAAAATTAAGTGCCAAATGTGAGGATTTCTCAGGCTATTTGGTTATTGTTGAAATTAGATTCCAAGTATCTCTGTTGTGGCCAAACTTCTGTATGTTTTACTCAACAATAACAACCTTGACCCAACTTGATGGGCAGAACAGGATGACATATCCTTTAAGGCCTTAAAGGAGAGTTTGATGAATCCACTTGCCCTTGGGCAGCCCAATGATCTTACTTCCTTTTTCTTTTGTGTATATGAAAAGGAAGGGAATGCCCTTGAAGTACTCACCCAAAAACATAGGGACCACCATCAACTCATAGGGTATTACAGCCAGTAACTGGACTTTGTGGCACATGGATACCCCCTTGCCTTAGAGGCATTAGAGCCACAGCCCTTTTCGTTAAGACCACTGAGAAAACTGTTGTGGGTTCCCCTTTAACCATTTTTGTACCTCATGCAGTAAAAGCTCTTTTTTTTTTTGTTTTGCGCTACGTGGGTCTCTCACTAGTGTGGCCTCTCCCATTGCTGAGCACAGGCTCCAGACGCGCAGGCTTAGCGGCCGTGGCTCACGGGCCCAGGCGCTCCGTGGCATGTGAGATCTTCCCGGACCGGGGCACGAACCCGTGTCCCCTGCATCGGCAGGCAGACTCTCAACCACTGTGCCACCAGGGAAGCCCAGTAAAAGCTCTCTTAAATTCTCATCATACTCAATATTTCTCAGCCAGTTGCCTCAGCTCCTATGAAGCCTTTGTTAACTCTTCTTCATGTAACTTTTATGTTGTAATACCTTAACCTTGTTACCTCCATCACTGATGAAGTCCCTCCCAACTGCTTCAAGTTGACTGACCACCTCCTGAGTATTCATGATGATCTGCAGGAAGCTACTTTGGGTAACACTGAATTCTCATTGTTCACTGATGGTTCTTATTTAAAAGGTGACAATGGCAAACATTGTGCTGGGTATGCTATTGCTGCTCCTTTTGATGTTATTAAGGCAGCCTCTTTATCTACAGCTCCTTCAGCCCAACAGGCTGAATTATACACTGTGATACTGCAGAAATACAAAAAATTATTAGAAAATAGTATGAACAGCTATGTGCCACAAAATGGACAATGTAGAAGAAATAAACAAGTTTCTAGAAACATACAGCCCACCAAAACTGAATCAAGAAGCAATAGATGATTTGAACAGACCCATCACTAGAAGTGAAATAGAATCTGTAATAAAAAAAATACTAAAACAAAAATAAATAAAAAATAATTTAAAAATAAATAAAAATTAAAAATGAAATAAAAACAAAAATAAACAAAACTCCTTGCAAACAAAAGTCCAGGACCAGAGGGCTTCACTGGGGAAATCTACTAAACATACAAAGAAGAACTTATATCTATCCTTCTCAAACTTTTCCAAATGATTGAAGAGAGGGAACACTCCCAAAGTCATTCTATGAAGCCACCATCACCCTGATATCAAAGTCAGACAAAAACATAACTAAAATAATTACAGGCCAATATCTTTGATGAATATAGATGCAAAATCATCAACAAAATATTAGCAAACTAAATCCAACAGCACATAAAAAGGATCATACACCATTATCAAATTGGATTCATCACAAGGTCACAAGGATGGTTCCACACAGGCAAGTCAATCAATGTGATAAACCACATCAACAAAAGAAAAGACAAAAACCACATGATCATATCAATAGATGCAGAAAAAGCATTTGATAAAATTCAACATCCATTCATGATAAAAATTCTCACCAAAATGATAGAGAGAAAATATATCAACATAGTAAGAGCTATTTATGACAAACCTACAGCCAACACAATACTCAACAATGAAAAGCTGAAAGCCTTCCTGGTAAATTGAGAATAAGACAAAGATGCCCACTCTCACCACTTTTATTCAACATAGTATTGGATGTCCTAGCTATAGCAATAAGAAAAGAAAAAGAAATAAAATATATCCAAATAGGAAGAGAAGATGTAAAACTGGCATTATGCGCAGATTACATGATACTCTATACAGAAAACCATAAAGACTCCACACAAAAACTATTAGATCTTATAAATGAATTCAGCAAAGTAGCAGGATGCAAAAGTAACATACGGAAATCCATTGCATTTCTTTACACTAACAATGAAATATCAGAAAGTAAAAAAAAAAAAAAAATCCTGTTTAAAATCACATCAAGAGAAGCATCTCAGCACCCAGGCATGCAGTGCCTCGGACGAACAGACCTGGTTGCGGACGCTAGAAGTCCTTTCTTCCCTCTCATGGGCCTTCGCAGCTTGGAAGAGCTGGTACGAAACTTTCCAGGCCCAGCAGAGGTGGGATGGCATGACCCCGGGCCTCCTGCTAGACCTGCCTACACCTCCAGCCCCACTTGAAACCCCAAAGGATACACCAGAAATACATCTACATGTGGAACAACTCCTACAGAACACCTACTGAACGCTGGCAGAAGACCTCAGACCTCCCAAAAGGTGTGACAAAACTCAGAGCTAGGGGGACCTTGAAGATGGCGGAAGAGTAAGACGCGGAGATCGCCTTCCTCCCCACGGATACACCAGAAATACACCTACACGTGGAACAACTCCTACAGAACACCTACTGAAGGCTGGCAGAAGACCTCAGACCTCCCAAAAGGCAAGAAACTCCCCACATACCTGGGTAGGGCAAAAGAAAAAACAGAGACAAAAGAATAAGGATGGCACCTGCACCAGTGGGAGGGAGCTGTGAAGGAGGAAAAGTTTCCACACACTAGGAAGCCCCTTCGTGGGCGGAGACTGCGGGAGGCGGAGGGGGGAGCTTCGGGACCGCGGAGGAGTGCACGGCGACGGCTGCGGAGGGCAAAGCGGCGAGATTCCCGCACAGAGGATCAGTGCCGACCGGAACTCACCAGCCCGAGAGGCTTGTCTGCTCACCCGCCGGGGCGGGCGGGGCTGCAAGCTGAGGCTCGGGTTTCGGTTTCGGACGGAGAGCCGGGAGAGGACTGGGGTTGGCGGCTTGAACATAGCCTGAAGGGGTTAGTGCACCACAGCTAGCCGGGAGGGAGTCCGGGGAAAAGTCTGGACCTGCCAAAGAGGCAAGAGACTTTTTCTTCCCTCTTTGTTTCCTGGTGCGCGAGGAGAGGGGTTTATGAGCGCTGCTTAAAGGAACTCCAGAGATGGGCACGCGCCGCGGCTAAAGACGCGAACCCCAGAGACGGGCGCGAGCCGCGGCTAAAAGCGCGGACCCCAGAGACGGGCGGGAGACGATAAGGCTGCTGCTGCTGCCACCAAGGGGCCTGTGTGCGAGCACAGGTCACTCTCCAAACCCCTCTTCCGCGGAGCCTGTGCAGCCCGCCACCGCCAGGTTCCCGGGATCCAGGGACAACTTCCCCGGGAGAACGCACGGCGCACCTCAGGCTGGAGCAACGTCATACCGGCCTCTGCCGCCGCAGGCCCGCCCCGCACACAGTGACCCTCCCCCCCCACCCCGGGCCTGAGTGAGCCGGAGCCCCCGAATCAGCGGCTCCTTTAACCCCGTCCTGTCTGAGCAAAAAACAGACGCCCTCCAGCGACCTACACGCAGAGGCAGGGCCAAATCCAAAGCTGAGCTCCTGTAAGCTGTGAGAACAAAGAAGAGAAAGGGAAATCTCTCCCAGCAGCCTCAGAAGCAGCGGATTAAAGCTCCACAATCAACTTGATATACCCTGCATCTGTGAAATACCTGAATAGACAAGGAATGATCCCAAATTGAAGAGGTGGACTTTAGGAGCGAGATCTATGATTTTTTTCCCTTTTCCTCTTTTTGTGAATGTGTACGTGTATGCTTCTGTGTGAGATCTTGTCTGTATACTCTTGTTTCTACCATTTGTCCTAGGGCTCTATCTGTCCATGGATTTTTAAAAAATTTTTTTTCTTAATAATTAATTTTAATTGTAATAACTTTATTATACTTTACCTTCGTTCTTTCTTTCTTTCTTTCCTTCCTTCCTTCCCTCCTTTAGACAACGAATCACCCCAAATTGAGGAGGTGGTCTCTGAGAGCAAGATTTATGACTTTCCCCCCTTTACCTCTTTTTGTGAGGATGTATGTGTATGCTCCTGTGTAAGATTTTCTCTGTATAGCTTTGCTTCCAACATTTGTCCTAAGGTTCTATCCGTCCCTTTTTTTTTTCTTTTTTCTAAATATTTTTTAATTCAATAACTTTATTATACTTTATTTTATTTTTACTGTATCTTCTTTCTTTCTGTCTTTTTTCCTTCTTTCCCTCCTTCCTTGCTTCCTTCCTCCCTCCCTCCTTTCTTTCCTTCTTTGCTTCTTTCTTCCTTCCTTCCTTTCCTCCTTTCCTTCTTTCTTTCCTCATACTTCTACTAATTCTCTCTACTTTTTCTCCCTTTTATTCTGAGCCGTGTGGATGAAAGGCTCTTGGTGCTCCACCCAGGAGTCAGGGCTCTGCCTCTGAGGTAGGAGAGCCAACTTCAGGACACTGGTCAACAAGAGACCTCCCAGCTCCACATAATATTAAACGGCGGAAATCTCCCAGAGACCTCCATCTTAACACCAGCACCCAGCTTCACTCAATGACCAGCGAGCCACAGTGCTGGACAACCTATGCCAAACAACTAGAAAAACAGGAACACAACCCCACCCATTAGCAGAGAGGCTGCCTAAAATCATAATAAGGTCACAGACACCCCAAAACACACCACCAGACGTGAACCTGCCCACTAGAGAGACAAGATCCAGCCTCATCCACCACAACACAGGCACTAGTCCCCTCCACCAGGAAGCCTACACAACCCACTGAAACAACCTTAGCCACTGGAGACAGACATCAAAAACAACAGGAACTACGAACCTGCAGCCTGCAAAAAGGAGACCCCAAACACAGTAAGATAAGCAAAATGAGAAGACAGAAAAACACACAGCAGATGAAGGAGCAAGATAAAAATGCACCACACCTAACAAATGAAGAGGAAATAGGCAGTCTACCTGAAAAAGAATTCAGAATAATGATAGTAAGCATGATCCGAAATCTTGGAAATAGAATGGACAAAATGCAAGAAACAGTTAACAAGGACCTAGAAGAAATAAAGATGAAACAAGCAACGATGAACAATGCAGTAAATGAAATTAAAAGTACTCTAGATGGGATCAATAGCAGAATAACTGAGGCAGAAGAAGGAATAAGTGACCTGGAAGATAAAACAGTGGAAAGAACTCCTGAAGAGCAGAAAAAAGAAAAAAGAATGAAAAGAACTGAGGACAGTCTCAGAGACCTCGGGGACAACATTAAACGCACCAACATTCGAATTATAGGGGTTCCAGAAGAAGAAGAGAAAAAGAAAGGGACTGAGAAAATATTTGAAGAGATTATAGTTGAAAACTTCCCTAATATGGGAAAGGAAATAGTTAATCAAGTCCAGGAAGCACAGAGAGTCCCATACAGGATAAATACAAGGAGAAATACGCCAAGACACATATTAATCAAACTGTCAAAAATTAAATACAAGGAAAGCATATAAAAAGCAGCAAGGGAAAAACAACAAACAACATACAAGGGAATCCCCATAAGGTTAACAGCTGATCTCTCAGCAGAAACCCTACAAGCCAGAAGGGAGTGGCAGGACATACTGAAAGTGATGAAGGAGAAAAACCTGCAACCAAGACTACTCTACCCAGCAAGGATCTCATTCAGATTTGATGGAGAAATTAAAACCTTTACAGACAAGCAAAAGCTGAGAGAGTTCAGCACCACCAAACCAGCTTTACAACAAATGCTAAAGGAACTTCTCTAGACAAGAAACACAAGAGAAGGAAAAGACCTATAATAATGAACCCAAAACAATTTAGAAAATGGGAATAGGAACATACATATCAATAATTACCTTAAATGTAAATGGACTAAATGCTCCCACCAAAAGACACAGATTGGCTGAATGGATACAAAAACAAGACCCTTATATATGCTGTCTACAAGAGACCCACTTCAGACCTAGACACACATACAGACTGAAAGTAAGGGGATGGAAAAAGATATTCCATGCAAATGGAAACCAAAAGAAAGCTGGAGTAGCAATTCTCATATCAGACAAAATAGACTTTAAAATAAGGACTATTACAAGAGACAAAGAAGGACACTACATAATGATCAAGGGATCGATCCAAGAAGAAGATATAACAATTATAAATACTTATGCACCCAACATAGGAGCACCTCAATACACAAGGCAAATACTAACAGCCATAAAAGGGGAGATCGACAGTAACACATTCATAGTAGGGGACTTTAACACCCCACTTTCACCCATGGACAGATCATCCAAAATGAAAATAAATAAGGAAACACAAGCTTTAAATGATACATTAAACAAGATGGACTTAATTGATATTTATAGGACACTCCATCCAAAAACAACAGAATACACATTTTTCTCAAGTGCTCATGGAACGTTCTCCAGGATAGATGATATCTTGGGTCACAAATCAAGCCTTGGTAAATTTAAGAAAACTGAAATTGTATCAAGTATCTTTTCCGACCACAACGCCATGAGACTAGATATCAATTACAGGAAAAGATCTGTAAAAAATACAAACACATGGAGGCTAAACAATACACTACTTAATAATGAAGTGATCACTGAAGAAATCAAAGAGGAAATAAAAAAAAATACCTAGAAACAAATGACAATGGAGACACAACGACCCAAAACCTATGGGATGCAGCAAAAGAAGTTCTAAGGGGGAAGTTTATAGCAATACAAGCCCACCTTAAGAAGCAGGAAACATCTCGAATAAACAACCTAACCTTGCACCTCAAGCAATTAGAGAAAGAAGAACAAAAAAACCCCAAAGCTAGCAGAAGGAAAGAAATCATAAAAATCAGATCAGAAATAAATGAAAAAGAAATGAAGGAAACGATAGCAAAGATCAATAAAACTAAAAGCTGGTTCTTTGAGAAGATAAACAAAATAAACCACTACCCAGACTCATCAAGAAAAAAAGGGAGAAGACTCAAATCAATAGAATTAGAAATGAAAAAGGAGAGGTAACAACTGACACTGCAGAAATAAAAAAAATCATGAGAGATTACTACAAGCAACTCTATGCCAATAAAATGGACAATCTGGAAGAAATGGACAAATTCTTAGAAATGCACAACCTGCCAAGACTGAATCAGGAAGAAATAGAAAATATGAACAGACCAATCACAGGCACTGAAATTGAAACTGTGATTAAAAATCTTCCAACAAACAAAAGCCCAGGACCAGATGGCTTCACAGGCGAATTCTATCAAACGTTTGGAGAAGAGCTAACACCTATCCTTCTCAAACTCTTCCAAAATATAGCAGAGGGAGGAACACTCCCAAATTCCTTCTACGAGGCCACCATCACCTTGATACCAAAACCAGACAAGGATGTCACAAAGAAAGAAAACTACAGGCCAATATCACTGATGAACATAGATGCAAAAATCCTCAACAAAATACTAGCAAACAGAATCCAACAGCACATTAAAAGGATCATACACCATGATCAACTGGGGTTTATTCCAGGAATGCAAGGATTCTTCAATATACGTAAATCTATCAATGTGATAAACCATATTAACAAATTGAAGGAGAAAAACCATATGATCATCTCAATAGATGCAGAGAAAGCTTTCGACAAAATTCAACACCCATTTATGATAAAAACCCTGCAGAAAGTAGGCATAGAGGGAACTTTCCTCAAAATAATAAAGGCCACATATGACAAGCCCACAGCAAACATCATCCTCAATGGTGAAAAACTGAAAGCATTTCCACTAAGATCAGGAACAAGACAACGTTGCCCACTCTCACCACTCTTATTCAACATAGTTTTGGAAGTTTTAGCCACAGCAATCAGAGAAGAAAAGGAAATAAAAGGAATCCAAATCGGAAAAGAAGAAGTAAAGCTGTCACTGTTTGCAGATGACATGATACTATACATAGAGAATCCTAAAGATGCTACCAGAAAACTACTAGAGCTAATCAATGAATTTGGTAAAGTAGCAGGATACAAAATTAATGCACAGAAATCTCTGGCATTCCTATATACTAATGATGAAAAATCTGAAAGTGAATTCAAGAAAACACTCCCATTTACCATTGCAACAAAAAGAATAAAATATCTAGGAATAAACCTACCTAAGGAGACAAAAGACCTGTATGCAGAAAATTATAAGACACTGATGAAAGAAATTAAAGATGATACAAATAGATGGAGAGATATACCATGTTCTTGGATGGGAAGAATCAACATTGTGAAAATGACTCTACTACCCAAAGCAATCTACAGATTCAATGCAATCCCTATCAAACTACCACTGGCATTTTTCACAGAATTAGAACAAAAAATTTCGCAATTTGTATGGAAACACAAAAGACCCCGAATAGCCAAAGCAATCTTGAGAACGAAAAAAGGAGCTGGAGGAATCAGGCTCCCTGACTTCAGACTATACTACAAAGCTACAGTAATCAAGACAGTATGGTACTGGCACAAAAACAGAAAGATAGATCAATGGAACAGGATAGAAAGCCCGGAGATAAACCCACGCACATACGGACACCTTATCTTTGATACAGGTGGCAGGAATGTACAGTGGAGAAAGGACAGCCTCTTCAATAAATGGTGCTGAGAAAACTGGACAGGTACATGCAAAAGTATGAGATTAGATCACTCCCTAACACCATACACAAAAATAAGCTCAAAATGGATTAAAGACCTAAATGTAAGGCCAGAAACTATCAAACTCTTAGAGGAAAACATAGGCAGAACACTCTATGACATAAATCACAGCAAGATCCTT
Source organism: Delphinapterus leucas (assembly GCF_059928025.1). Taxonomy (NCBI): domain Eukaryota; kingdom Metazoa; phylum Chordata; class Mammalia; order Artiodactyla; family Monodontidae; genus Delphinapterus; species Delphinapterus leucas. The sequence continues at coordinate 44,286,955 of NC_143132.1, forward strand.
TCTGACCCACCTCCTAGAGAAATGGAAATAAAAACAAAAATAAACAAATGGGACCTAATGAAACTTCAAAGCTTTTGCACAGCAAAGGAAACCATAAACAAGACCAAAAGACAACCCTCAGAATGGGAGAAAATATTTGCAAATGAAGCAACTGACAAAGGATTAATCTCCAAAATTTACAAGCAGCTCATGCAGCTCAATAACAAAAAAACAAACAACCCAATCCAAAAATGGGCAGAAGACCTAAATAGACATTTCTCCAAAGAAGATATACAGAATGCCAACAAACACATGAAAGAATGCTCAACATCATTAATCATTAGAGAAATGCAAATCAAAACTACAATGAGATATCATCTCACACCAGTCAGAATGGCCATCATCAAAAAATCCAGAAACAATAAATGCTGGAGAGGGTGTGGAGAAAAGGGAACACTCTTGCACTGCTGGTGGGAATGTGAATTGGTTCAGCCACTATGGAGAACAGTATGGAGGTTCCTTAAAAAACTACAAATAGAATTACCATATGACCCAGCAATCCCACTACTGGGCATATACCCTGAGAAAACCAAAATTCAAAAAGAGTCATGTGCCAAAATGTTCATTGCAGCTCTATTTACAATAGCCCGGAGATGGAAACAACCTAAGTGCCCATCATCGGATGAATGGATAAAGAAGATGTGGCACATATATACAATGGAATATTACTCAGCCTTAAAAAGAAACGAAATTGAGCTATTTGTAATGAGATGGATAGACCTAGAGTCTGTCATACAGAGTGAAGTAAGTCAGAAAGAAAGAGACAAATACCGTATGCTAACACATATATATGGAATTTAAGAAAAAAAAATGTCATGAAGAACCTAGGGGTAAGACAGGAATAAAGACGCAGGCCTACTGGAGAACGGACTTGAGGATATGGGGAGGGGGAAGGGTGAGCTTTGACAGGGCAAGAGAGAGTCATGGACATATACACTCTAACAAACGTAGTAAGGTAGATAGCTAGTGGGAAGCAGCCGCATGGCACAGGGATATTAGCTCGGTGCTTTGTGACAGCCTGGAGGGGTGGGATAGGGAGAGTGGGAGGGAGGGAGACGCAAGAGGGAAGACATATGGGAACATATGTATATGTATAACTGATTCACTTTGTTATAAAGCAGAAACTAACACACCATTGTAAAGCAATGATACCTCAATAAAGATGTTAAAAAAAAAAAAATCACATCAAGAAAAAAAAAAACTCTAACCAAGGAGGTGAAACGTATAATTCTCAGCATATAATTCTCTTATATGCTGCGAATTATAAAACACTGTAAAAAAACTCAAAGATGATTCTTTGGAAATTAAAAGAGATCCTATGCTCTTGGACTGAAGAATTGATATGGTTAAAATGGCCATCCTACCCAAAGCAACACACGGATTTAACACGATCCCTATCAAATTACCCCTGACATTTTTCACAGAACTAGAAAAAATAATCCTAAAATTTATATGGAACTATAAAAGACCCAGAAATGCCAAAGCAATCCTGAGGAAAAAGAACAAATGTGGAAGTATAAACCTTCCAGACTTCAGACAACAGTGCAAAGCTACAGTAATCAAAACAACATGTTATTGGCACAAAAACAGACATATAGATCAATGGAGCAGAATAGAAAGTCAGAAATAAACCCACACATCTACAGTCAATTAATCTTCAACAAAGGAGGCAAGATTATACAATGGAGAAAAGGGAGTCTCTTCAGCAAGTGGTGTTGGGAAAGGTGGACAGCTGCACATAAGTCAATGAGGTTAGAACACTCCCTCATACCATATATAAAAATAAACTCAAAATGGCTTAAAGACTTAAATATAAGACAAGACACCATAAAATTCCTGGAAGAGAACATAGGCAAAATATTCTCTGATATAAACGATCACAGTATTTTCTTAGGTTAGTCTCCCAAAGCAAAAGAAATAAAAGCAAGAATAAACAAATAGGACCTAATCAAACTTATAAGCTTTCAACAGTGAAAGAAACTGTAAACAAAATGAAGAGATAGCCTATGGACTGGGAGAAAATATTTGCAAATGATGTGACCTACAAGGGATTAATTTCCAAAATATATAAACAGCTCATACAACTCAATATCAAAAAAACATACATCACAATTTTAAAAATGGGCAGAAGACATAAACAGACATTTCTACAAAGAAGGCATACAGATGGCCAACAGGCACATGAAAAGATGCTCAACATCTTACTACATTACTAGAGAAATGCAAATCAAAACTACAAATGAAGTATCACCTCTCACTGGTCAGAATGCCTATCATCAAAAAGCTACAAATAGTAAATGCTGGAGATAGTGTGGGGGAAAGGGAACCCTCCTACACTGTTGGTGGGAATGTAAGTTGGTGCAGCCACTATGGAAAACAGTACGGAAGTTCCTTAAAATAGTAAAAATAAAGTTACCATATCATCTAGGAATCCCACCCCTGGGCATATATCTTGAAAAGACAAAAACTCTTAATTCGAAAAGATATATGCACCCCAGTTAGTTCATAGCAGCACTATTTATAATACCTAAAACATGGAAGCAACACAAGTGCCCATCAACAGATGACTGGCTTAAGAAGATTTCATATACATATATATATGCTACCATGGAATATTAATCATAAAAAAGAACATGTTGCAGCAACATGGATGGATCTAGAGATTATCATACGAAGTGAAATAAGTCAGACAGAGAAAGGCAAATATCCTATGATATCACTTATATGTGGAATCTTAAAAATAGTACAAATGAACTTATTTACAAACCAAACAGACTCACAGACATAGAAAACAAATTTACAGTTACCAAAGGGGAAGGAGGGGATAAATTAGAAATATGGGATTAACAGATACACACTACCATATATAAAAACAATAAGCAATAAGGATTTACTGTACAGCCCAGGGAACTATATTCAAGATCTTGTAACAGCCTATAATGGTAATATAGGTAATATATATATAACTGAATCACGTTGCTGTATACCTGAAACTAATACAATATTATAAATCAATCATACTTCACTGAAAATGAATAAATTTTAAAAAAAGACAATTGGCAAAATTTGTAGAGACCCTCCAAATACCTTGGCCAAAAGCATTGCCATTGGTCTTTCTAAATTTCAGACCTACCACTTGAAGAACTTATAAATTCTCATCCTTTGAGATAGTCACAGGATTCCCGATGCACTTGGCTCCTGCTTCTTTTGACCCACAACTGATAAAAGGACAGATATTCCAATATTTCAAAGGCCTAATTGCTTCTATTAAAAATAACTATACTTTAACAGAGCAATCTTTTCACAATGCACTTTCTGGAGACAAAGTCCTTAAGCATCCCACCTTGCAACCTGGAGACTTCCTCTACTGGATAAAGCACCTCCAGATAAATTATCTTCAACCTCATTGGAGAGGACCCTATCAGGTACTACTAACCAACCCTTGTGCCACCAAACTCTAAGGAACATTCTCTTGGATTCCCATGACAAACCTAAATAAAGCACTGAACATTGACTGGATCTGCACATCATCTGGTGATCTGAAAGTAAAAATTTCCCGGAATTGAAGCAGATGACAGCTAATAAGACAACTTTCTCAAGATACCTGGACCAGGCCTGTTAGAAGTTTGTCACCAGATCTTAATGATTATATAACGCTTCAGATGATCTCCAATGTTTACGATCTTGATAACACATGGACTTTAGATAAAAAGTGCTATTCCTTCTTGTGACTCCAATAGGTTTCCAATCTGTGTACTTTCCCTCCAACTTGAAACACTACATCCAGAAAAGATCTTTCTTGGCATGGAGAGACAAAAGGCCACTGAAACTAGAACACCTGACTCTTGATCAGCAGTGTTTTCAGAGAAAGATCTTGATCAAATGAAGAAAATATTTTTTAAAATAATAATAAACAGAAACCTCAGTTAAATAGAGTCACAAGACCAGAGAGACCTGAAACCTCTCTCTGCCTGTGATGATAGCAGAATCCAACAGGGAGAAGAAAGACTCCTCTTCTTTCCTGGCAAGGACTCAGCCAATGAAAAGGCATGGACTCTTTTTTACTATGGCCCTCTCAACTTCTTTTTCTTCTCTATGAAAGCGTTCTCCTTCCCTTGCTGTGTGGAGCCTTACATGTGGCTTGCCAGGTGGCAGACCCCAAATTGCACTTCTCTGCTAATCCTGAATAAATCCATCTTTGCTACAGAGATATCTGGCAGTCTATTTATTTCAGGTCAACATTTCTAGCTTCCAATTTTTTATAAAAATAGATACACTGAATTTTACTCTTTTTTTTAACCAAAAGTCTATATTCTCCATTGCATCTTCTTAGTTCCTCCTGCTATGTGAATAGTGCCAAAACTAGCAGGCTAGCCAATTTTTAATCCTACAAAAGAAATACAGCAGAGTTGAGAAACATACATTGTTTCTTCTACTTTGGCTCTTTGTTTCTTTAGCAGATCTGCACCACCATTATGTGTGTGTATTTTAACTTTCATTGGTTTCTGCCTGTATATACGAATATCATCATTTCAACAGTCAGGTTTCTAACTTATCAAAGCAAGAAAACTTAACATCTGTGTACACAAATTACACATGGAGCTCAGGCATGCAGGATAAAGAGAAAAGGGTAATAGGAAGTAGAATCAAAGTTTATTAAAATATAATTTTATGCCTGATTTGGTTAGAATTGGTCTGATTTCATTTGCACTTCACATCAGCAGCTGCCAATTTGGTATAATTTGGAACCATAAATTATTGATGACAAAACATAATTAAATTTCTTAACAAGTTTAAGGAGTTTGAAAGTTTTTTTCTGTTATAAAGAGGGAGAAAAACCTTACGACATACAGTGAAGGATATTACGTAAAAGGAGTATGCTTTATGTAATGCTCTATGAAGGCTTTAGTTTAGGAACAAAACAAAAATTTTATGGAGATGAAATGACATTTCTTCTCTTCTACTCATGAATTTGACAATATCCCCAGTGTTTTTCTTCTTCTTCCTCTTCCCCCCTCCTGTCTCCTCTTCTTCTCTCCCTTTTACTTCCCCTCCCCTTCCCTCTTCCTCTTCCTCTTTTTCTCCTCCTCCTCCTTCTTCTCCTTCTACTTCTTGAGCTTCTCATTAACTGGAGTCCTAGCGTTCTGCCATGAACTAATGCTGTGTTCTGGCTGACACAGACCACAAAACAAGTATTAGCAGCCTCAGAAGAATTTGATGTAAAAAAAAAACCACACCTGGAACAATTAGGTCAATTTCAAATTAATAATGCTTCCCCATTTTGAACTGTAGGAAGTTTATATTTAACTGGACTGTCATAAAAAGAGAGATAGAGTGAGGCAGATCTTCAACAAAATTATAAAGGAAATGGTATGATGAAAGAATATGTGTACTGATATAGAATAAGATAGAAGAAATTGAAAAGAGTACATAAAATAAAGGAATAAAAACAATTTCATTTTAGATTATTAAATATAGTATAACCTCCTTGAAGTTAAATAGTATTGGTCAATTACATTTTATATCCAAGAAATGTAGCAATGATCTTTTCCACTCAGTGAACTACTGTAGGTTTAAATTAGTTAACATGAACTGGGTAAAATTGCAAATAAACACAATTACATTTAGAAGAATGCAAGTCCTGTGATTTTAAAATATCATCCTTCCATTCTATAAGAGAGGATGCTCAAGATGAGCTATGTTCCTTAAAGAGAAAATAAAAATTGCATTAGTGAAAAAGTCTATGAATCTTTTTTTTTTTTTTTTTTTTTTTTTTTTTTGCGGTACACGGGCCTCTCATTGTTGTGGCCTCTCCCGTTGTGGAGCACAGGCTCCGGATGCGCAGGCTCAGTGGCCACGGATCACAGACCCAGCTGCTCCATGGCATGTGGGATCTTCCCAGACTGGGGCTCGAACCCACGTCCCCTGCATTGGCAGGCAGACTCTCAACCACTGCGCCACCAGGGAGGCCCAGTCTATGAATCTTTAAAAAAAATAGACATATTCAAATATAGATTTATAAAATCATACTCTGTCAGAAACAAAGGAAGCTCAAAATTTATCTAATCTAAGCTCCACTTTTACATTTAAATAAATACATAAATCCAAGGAAATCTTGGAGAAATGCTTTTCTTGGAGGAAGAAAAGCTTGAGGAGCATAAGGTAGTTTTCCAAAGCAAATGTTATCTGGTCAGCTGCAAGAAGCTGAACACAGCTGTCTATGGCCAAAGAAAACGCTAACCCGTGACAGCCTCAGATATCCTTCAGATGCTTAGGTACTTCCAGAATTCTGGGCGAGTTCAGCATGCAATGGAGATGTTAGTAAAAGTGAAGTTGGCAACTTAATGCAATGTGAATACCAGAAGCCAAAGATAGAAGCAAGTCCTTCATGAGAGCAGACAAAAGCCAATAATGCAAGGATTGAGTGGCTGATATTGTCCTGAGTTTGAAACAAATGAGTTCCCATTATCAGACACAGCAAGACAAAGTCAATTTCCCTGGGAAGTTGAACTTAAACAATAGAGCTTGGCTAGAGGCCAGTTTTATACTAACTGATGCTCTTTAAGTTACACAAAAAGTATGGTTTAAAAGAGCCATTGTTCTTTCTGGGTTTTTAGGAGGCTTCTTTCTAATAAAGTGCAGGGACTCTAAGCTGTTGAGAAGAAGGAACTGGTCAAGGTCCAACAATTAGCAAATAACAGGTTTAGAACTAGAACCTGGATTTTCTAATACCTGAGTTGTTCTGTAATTCACTACATTTCTTTAGTGTTGATGCTCTAGGAATACAAGAAGCAGGCAAACAATTTTCATATTTACTATAACAATTATAAATGTTTATGCACCCAACATAGAAGCACCTCAAAACATAAGGCAAATACTAACAACCATGAAAGGGGAAATTGACAGTAACACAATGATAGTAAGGGTCTTTAACACCCCACTTACACCAATGGACAGATCATCCAAACAGAAAATAAATAAGGAAACACAAGCTTTAGATGACACAATAGACCAGATAGGTTTAAACTGATATTTACAGAACATTCCACCTGAAAGTGGCAGAATACACTTTCTTCTCAAGTGCACATGGAACATTCTCCAGGATAGATCACATCTTGAGTCAAAAATCAAGCCTCAGAAAATTTAAGAAAACTGAAATCGCATCAAGCATCTTTTCTGACAACAACACTATGAGATTGGAAATCAGTTATAGGAAAAAAAACTGTGAAAAACACAAATACATGGAGGCTAAACAGTGTGCTACTAAATAACCAAGAGATCACTAAGAAATCAGAGAAGAAATAAAAAAATAAATAGAAAAAATGACAATGAAAACACCACGACCCAAAACCAATGGGATGCAGCAAAAGCAGTTCTAAGAGGGAATTTTATAGTAATTCAATCTTACCTCAAGAAACAAGAAAACTCTCAAACAATCTAACCTTACACCTAAAGCAACTAGAGAATGAAGAACAAAGAAAACCCGAAGTCAGTAGAAGGAAAGAAATCACAAAGATCAGAGCAGAAATAAAAGAAATAGAAATGAAGAAAACAATAGCAAAGATCAATAAAAATAAAAGTTAGTTCTTTGAGAAGATAAACAAAATTGATAAACCCTTAGCCAGACCCATCAAGAAAAAAGGGAGAGGATGCAAATCAATAAAATTAGAAAAAGGAGAAATCACAATTAACACCACAGAAATACAAAGAATTATAATACTACTACTAACAACTATATGCCAATAAAATGGACAACCACGAAGAAATGGGCAAACACTTGGAAAGGTACATTTTTCAAGACTGAACCAGGAAGAGTTAGAAAATATAAACAGACCCTATCACAAGTAATGAAATTGAAACTGTAATTTAAAATCTTCCAACAAACAAAAGTCCAAGACCAGACAGCTTTACAGGAGAATTCTATCAAACATTTAGAGAAGAGCTAACACCTATCCTTCTCAAACTCTTCCAAAAAATTGCAGAGGGATGAACACTCCCAAATTCATTCCATGAAGCCAACATCACCTTGATACCAAAACCAGAAAAAGATATCACAAAAAAAGAAAATTATAGACCAATATCACTGAGAAATATAGATACAAAAATTCTCAACAAAATACTAGTAAACAGAATCCAACAACATTTTAAAAGGATCATACACCATGATCAAGAGGGATTTATCCCAGGAATGCAAGGATTCTTCAATATACGTAAATCAATGTGATATAAATTATCAAATTAAGGAATAAAAACCATATGATCATCTCAATAGATGCAGAATACACTTTTGACAAAATTCAACACCAATTTATGATAAAATTGCTCAAGAAAATGGGCATAGACATACCTTACCATAATACAGGCCACATATGACAAAGCCACAGTAAATATCATACTCAATGGTTTAAAACTGAAAGCATTTCTACTAAGAGTAGGAAGAAGACAAGGATGGACACTCTCACCGCTCTTATTCAACATAGTTTTGGAAGTTTTAGCCACAGCAATCAGAGAACAAAAGAAATAAAAGGAATCCAAATTGGAAAAGAAGAAGTAAAACTGTCACTGTTTGCAGATGACATGATACTATACATAGAGAATCTAAAGATGTCACCAGAAAACTACTAGAACTAATCAATGAATTTGGTGAGGTTTCAGGACACAAAATTAATGCACAGAAATCTCTGGCATTCCTATACACTTACAACGAAAAATCTGAAAGAGAAATTAAGGAAACAATCCTGTTTACCAAAGCACAAAAAAGAATAAAATACCTAGGAATAAACCTACCTAAGGAGACAAAAGACCTGTATGCAGAAAACTATAAGACACTGGTGAAAGAACTCAAAGATGACGTAAACAGATGGAGAAATATACCATGTTCTTGGATTGGAAGAATCAATATGGATTGGAAGAATCGATATTGTGAAAATGACTATACTACCCAAAGCAATCTACAGATTCAATGCAATCCCTATCAAACTACCAATGGTATTCTCCACAGAATTAGAACAAAAAATTTTACAATTTGTATGAAACAAAAAAGACCCTGAATAGTCAAAGCAATCTTGAGAAAGAAAAATGGAGCTGGAGGAATCATGCTCTCTGACTTCAAACTATAATATAAAGCTATAGTAATCAAGGCATTATAGTACTGGCACAAAAACAGAAATATAGTTCAGTGGTACTGGATAGAAAGCCCAGAGATAAACCCATGCACGTATGGTCAACTAATTTATTACAAAGGAGGCAAAAACCTACAATGGAGAAAAGACAGCCTCTTCAATAAGTGGCGCTGGGAAAACTGGACAGCTACATGTAAAAGAATGAAATTAGAACACTCCCTAACACTGTACACAAAAATAAAGTTCAAATGGATTAAAGACCTAAATATAAGACATGACACTATAAAACTCTTAGAGGAAAACATAGGAAAAACACTCTTTGACATAAACCACAGCAAGATCCTTTTTGACCCACCTTCTAGGATAATGAACATAAAAACAAAAATAAAGAAATGGGACCTAATTAAACTTAAAGCTTTTGCACAGCAAAGGAAACCATAAACAAGAAGAAAAGACAACCCTCAGAATGGGAGAAAATATTTGCAAATGAAACAATGGACAAAGGATTAATCTCCAAAATATATAAACAGCTCATGGAGCTCAATATCAAATAAACAACCCAACTGAAAAATGGGCAGACTTAAATAGACATTTCACCAAAGAAGACATACAGATGGCCAAGAGGCACATGAAGGGATGCTCAACATCACTGGCTATTAGAGAAATACAAATCAAAACTACAATGAGGTATCACCTCACACTGGTCAGAAAGGCCATCATCAAAAAATCTAGGAACAATAAATGCTGGAAAAGGTGTGGTGAATAGGGAACCTTCCTGCACTGTTTGTGGGAATATTAATTGATACAGCCACCATGGAGAACAGTATGGAGGTTCCTTAAAAAACTAAAAAAATAGAACTACCATATGACCCAGCAATCCCACTACTGGGCATATACCCTGAGAAAACCATAATTCAAAAAAGACATATACCACAATGTTCACTGCAGCACTATTTTCAATAGCTAGGACATGTAACCAACTTAAATGTCCATTGACCGATGAATGGATAAAGAAGATTTGGTACATATATATACAATGGAATATTACTCAACCATAGAAAGGAACAAAACTGAGTTATTTGTAGTGAGGTGGATGGACCTAGAGTCTGTCATACAGAGTGAAGTTAAGTCAGAAAGAGAAAAATACCATATGCTAATGCATGTAAATTGAGCCTAAAACAAATGGTACTGATGAACCTAGTGGCAGGGCAGAAATAAAGACGCAGACATAGTGAATGGACTTGGGGACATGGGGGGAGTGGGGAGGGGAAGGTGGGGCAAAGTGAGAGTAGCACTGACATATATACACTACCAAATGTATAATAGTTAGCTAGTGGGAAGCAGCAGCATAGCACAGGGAGATCAGCTTGGTGCTTTGCAACGACATAGAGCTGAGGGATAGGGAATGTGGGAGGGAGTTTCAAGAGGGAGGGGATATATGCATGCAAATGGCTGATTCACTTTGTTGTACAACAGAAGCTACCACAGCATTGTGAAGCAATTATACTCTAATAAAGATGTATAACACATAATAAAATAAAATAAAAATACTGAAAAAAACAATGAAAGTAACCCAAAGTACGGTACAAAAATTCAAATTGACCACTCCAAATAATAAAATTAGTATAGCCTTCTCCTTCCTCTCCACCAGCTTTCCATTTCAGATGAAACAGTCTTTAAATAATATAAAAAGGAAAGTATATAATAGGTGGAAGAAATATAGGGTTTAGTTTATTATCTTAGAAGAGGGGAAGGTTTTCTAAACATGATAACAAAACCCAGAAACACAGAGGGAAAGATTTTTTAATTGTCTGCATAAAAATATCTGTATGAATAAAATACCATGACCAGCATCAAAAGACAAAAAATAAATAGTATATGAAACACATCTGACAAGGAATAGTTAGGCTTTTTGATTGTTTGTTTTCACTATAGAAATAGTTATTATAAACCAATTTACTAAAAAATGATGAATAATAACAAGCAGTTCATAAAATAAAAATAAAGGTGGGGCAGGATGATAGCTAATAAATACAGGAAAAGAAAGCTAATCCTACTGAGAAAACAAGCAGAATAAATTAAAAAAAAAAAACAACTAGGGGAAAAGGTTAACAAGGGAAACTCTCACATTGGCACATACTGATCATTTTGATAGCAGTAATTCTGTTTATCCCTTAGTGTGGCTATACAGTTTGAAGATATGTTTTGGGAGTGACACCTCTCTTACAATATTGCACCAGATGGGTTATGTACAACTCTTTGCAGAGTATGGTTTGATCTCATAATTGTTGCTATTTTACCAGTTATGCACGATCTAAGAAATTTAAACACTTGTCTGTTTTCCATATTAGAAATCTCACAGTGTTCAAAAAACCCTAAATGACAATAAGCAGTATTCACTACTTTCATCTGATGCTACGTGGCCTCGCTAACCTAAATTCCCCCAAACTTTAACCTCAGAATAATTCAGGTCCCTTCTGGAACTTGGGGTCTCTGAATTGGGTAGTGTCTTAGTTGTTCTATTAATGAAACATTTACTGCTTATTTTTTCAGATAATATCCTGTAGCCATTCTGACTCAAGCAGAATTTTAACATATTAATATCAGTTGCAATCTTTATCCTATAGAAAAATATACTAGCAATTATTTCAGAAAGTTTAGTGACTGAGGAAAAGAGCTTCCAGATTTTGGCCAGTACTTCTAATACAGACTTCTCCAACTTTCCTCTAATGTCTATACTTACACAGATAAATAAAGGATACTTATACCCGAAGTGAAGAAGATTGGGGGAGAGTATCATATTAGAATCTAGGTGGAATAGTGCTCTAATACAGATGAAACTGGATTGAGAAAAATCTTCCCAAGGTTAGATTTATGGTAGTCCTATGCATATAAGGAAAAACCCATTGCATCATGCAACAAAAGAAATTATATACCTAATATAGAGAAACATGAACGGTATCATCAGGAAAACTTGGCTACTGTAGTCTCTTTCTACAACTTCAAAAATACTATGTGAAATATTATTACATTTCCCCACCCACCTGCTCTTATCTAATAATTCCAAAGAAAAGGATACAAAAATTCTGTAAAAGAAAACAAAAATCTATACAAAACAAAATCTGGACAGGATGAAGGAACGCTTGATAAAACTGTAGTATTCTGGGGTGGTTATTCATGAAATCAATAGGACAGAGGTAGTAGAACTTCTGAGTGGTTTTACATAATAGCAATTTGCATTTTTTCATATCCTATTTACTCATAACATTAGGAGTCATAAGTTATTTTGATATTTTGACTTTTAGTCATAAGTCAATAAGTTATAAGAAAATACTATCTAGGAAAACAGATTTGTACTAGGTCTAAAATTGTTAATAACTGGGGGTTTTGAAAGTTTTGAGAACTGCTCACAGCACTCTCAGATCCAGCATAAACTTTGAGAAGGAAATTTATCCATGTACAAATGGAAAGTTCATGCAAAGGGAATTCCACTGATCAAGTCTCTCATCACGTATGGGAAGGGAAAAAAAAAATGGAACTCAGAAAATAGATCCTGAAAAACTAGAGAGAAAAAGAGCAGCTGAGGATCAGAAAAGCACACTTCTAAAAAATAATCCACTGTTGTATTGTCCAATTCATTTGCTAAAGAAACAAAAAAATCCTTATTGCTCACAGATGTAAGCAGGTAATCGTTTTATATCTCCAGAGTGTAATAAGACATGCCCTTTGTGAAACAGACATGGAAAGTCACAAGAAAAGTGTAGCTGAGATCAAAATATCATAATATGAAAGGGAAATCAAAATTGATAAGGCAAGGAGCTGGAACTCAAATAGCACTGAGAGTCATACTGAGATGTTGAAGATTAGAATTGCTTCTCTAAAACTAGTATCAGTGAGGGGAATGGCAAAGGAGAGGTGCTCCCAGAATGTAAAGAAAAGTGTAAATAATTAAAGTATGAACAAGAAGATAATCATAACAGGATGAGATAACAAATAAATTAATGGTATTCCAGGCTCAGAGATCACCACAAATGGAACAAGTGCTATACAAAACAAATGAAAGCCTTAAGAAGTTAACAGAAATTTAAATTCATAAGGACATTTAAAGAATAACAAAACATGACTACGTACTTTTTATTTCAGAAAACAAATTATTCAGTACCTGAAATGCTCTAAGGACATCAATAAATCAAAGTGGGGAGACATGATTATTTCAATAGATGTTAAAAATACATTTTAAAAATTCATCAGTTGAAGAATTAAAATGAAAACTCTAGTAAAATTTATTAAACTCTGATTAGGGAAGAAAAAATATCTATATCCTTAACATGGTAAAGATTATGTCTTAAACTGACACTCAACATCAGTGTAACAATCTAACACACAAGCCATTTCCTTTAGCATGAAGAATAAAATAAAGATACCCATTGACGGCATATTATCATGCTATATGTAATAAATTCAAAGAGGTGATCCATTACACAATTAAATCACGAAAAGTCATTAAGAACCCTGTATACTAGCATTAACATTTGAAAATATATGGGAAAAAAACATGGGAAAATATTTGCAAAGAGGAATCCCAAAACAAGAAATTCAGCTACAAATCTTAACCGTATATTATAAAAAAACAAAATATAAACACTTTATCATGGTTATCTAGATCCTTTATTATGTAATATCTTTATACATCTCCAACATCAGTTTGAGCCTGTCCCCATTTCCCACTGAACTACAGATACATGGGTCACCTTTCCTTTCCTTCAACAAGCTGTTTTCTACCTTCAAGATTTTGCATAGGCTGTTCTCTTTCCCTGGAATTCTTACTATCAGTTATTTATTTAGTACTGCCAACTCTAGCACCAGTTCAAGTTTTCTTTAAATTTTGCATCCTTAGAAAATCTTTCCCAGGACATCCATCAAAATAAAATGCATCCTACCGTCATGCATATACATTTTGTGATCTCAGCAACTTGATTTTCACTTTCATAGGTAATTTTTTTGTAATTTCAAATTGTCTCCTACACTCTAAGTGTCATAATGACAGAAATCACAAAGTATGCAGACATTTTATAAATATTGGAAAGAAAAAATGAAAATAATGATATGTGGATAGGAGTACTCAATATTCTTGGATGTTACTCTATACGTCCCTATTGATAAATAAATTTCAGGTACTTTAGATCAAACTCCTGATTAACAAAGTAATTGTGAAGTTCAAAATAATAACAATCAATAATGGCTAAGTTCAGAATAATTCCTAAGGAATCAATAATTGGGAACATGATAAATCATTTAGCAAAAGGTAGATAATTCAGTAAAATGTCGATTTGACAAGAGACTAACCATTTGGGGAAAATATGGTTGATGCTTATACATCAAAATAAATCCTAGTGGAATTAAAATTTTAAACATTAAAAAAAGAAACCAAAAATATATGGAAGAAAACCTAGCTAAATATTTATATTCTCATTGTGAGGAAGTCAATTCTAAGGATGATTTTAATTGTTGCTTAGAATACATTTTTCAATAATTTTAATTTAGAAATGATCAAAATAAAAATACAGTTGAGATAGCATAATTAGGTAAACAAAAAATATAAAAAACAAATTATTAATAGCCTTTATATATAAAGCAACGAATAAATCCATAAGTAAAGTGAAAACACACTTTAAATGAAGATAATTGTTAATTTAGCAAACTGAAAATCGTTTTAAAAGAGAGCCACTAGGGCTTCCCTGGTGGCGCAGTGGTTGAGAGTCCGCCTGCTGATGCAGGGGACACGAGTTCGTGCCCCTGTCTGGGAGTATCCCACGTGCCGCCGAGCGGCTGGGCCCGTGAGCCATGGCCGCTGGGCCTGCGCGTCGGGAGCCTGTGCTCCGCAACAGGAGAGGCCACGACAGTGGGAGGCCAGCGTAAGAGCCACTAATTAGCATTTGTTTAAGAGAAAAGGATGATCACATACATGGCTTGTAGAAATATAAATTGATACATGCATTAGTGATATTTAAATACTTCATTTTCTTCCACTCATCACTCCTTCTAAATTCTATTCTTAAGAAACAATCATGGCTATGCTAAAATATTTCCATTTGTTCATAACATTGAAAATTTTCCAAAAAATTGAAACATTTTAATTAAAGATGCATATTTTAGCATTTGTAGATAACAGAATCCTAATTTTCACGGTAAATTTAAAGTCTCAAATAGTAATTTATTTTTTGTTAATATTAATGACTAAAACATAGAGACATGGCTTATTTTATTAATATTTATGATTAATATCACTTTAATTTCTTATAAATTTATTTTACTTATTTACAGAGCAAATCAGCAATAAAAATGAAGCTATTAAGGTGAACATATTATTTATGTCAGCAGTTGAGAATGAATGTTGGAACTTAAAGTCAGCAACCAATTCATTTCTGTATTTATATTGATGACATACTGGTGTGAAAAGTTCTTAATTGTCTACAAGGAAGTACACAAAACAAGCAGCTTTAATGGCAACTCTTTTTTTAAGCTCATCAAGAAGTCACAGAATCCTCTTGTACTGGTCCTGATACATGAGATGGTAGTAAAGAATATGATTTTTATACTTTAATCACAAACCTAACCAGAACTTCTATTCTTTACTATTAATAATTTATATAATGATCAGTCTCCTAAAATCAACTCACAAACTGCTTATAATGCCTGAAGTTCAGTTGTTATTATGTAATTATTTCTCGAGTATATCTACTTGCTTTACCTACTATCACTTGTGAAAATGTAGTCGTTTTCATGATTTAACGTAAGTGACTAGGCTTAAGTTAAAACAAGCTAATAAACAAATACCAGTGCAGAGCAACAATCTTTCAAATCAATGACATATTTATATAAAGTACAAAGTACATGCAATAAAGTTTATCCTGAATTCTGCACAAAAATGACTTAGTGTTGCAACATTCAGCAGTGCTAACCCCTTTTTTGTGGCACATGTATGTCTGTGTAGCTGTTTTCTCTTTTAGTTAAAGTTTGAATAATAGATAAAATAAATTTAAAGATTTATAGAGTAAAATTCTAATCTGTTCAAAAATCTTTGAAATAATTTTTCAATTTGAAAAACTATTTATTGGTCATATTCTGGTCTAAGTACTTTTGTGTCTTTGCACATTTGCTAGGAAAAAAATTAAAAAGGAACAATTAACTCTGAAATAATCCTTGAATACATTGGATTCTGTATCTGAAGGACATAGGAACAAAACCTCCTTTTCTTAATTGATTTTGATGTTAAGGAATATATCAAAGAAAACATCAAACTACACATAGCCTGTATTTCTGTCCTTTAAGCAACAGTAATAAATTCACTAGAATAAATGAGAAGTGTAATGACCAATGGACACAGTTTCTTAGAAGAAACTTTGGTATCATTTTTAGTAGTATTCTTTCTCTAATTTTGTTTCCAATTTGTCAACTCCCATCCAACTTTCTAACACAGAGAATACTTAAAAATGTCATAAAAAGTGAGTTAACCTCTTTTGCAAAGCAAGTCAGTTGTCTATATTATGGTCCATATTATACTCCACGTGTACCTTGCCCAAGATTATCAAGTCACTAGGTTATCAGTGAATACTGTTACAATTGCTAACTCTGATTTGCTATCCAAGGGGGGTAAACACAATCCCTTACCAGAGATTACTTTTTTTTACTTTTCATTGAATCTCAAAATTAAAAAAATCAAAACAAAGCAAGACGTCAATATGTATATCACTGAAGCTCTTATATTTTCATTTTCTAATGATATTTTCATATCTATAATTATCAAAGAATTCCTGGCTTTCAAAAGCACTATACAATGCAATATTAAAAAAGTACCAGTAACTCCCTTCCAATCTCTTTTTACAGGATGATTTAATCCTTTCGAAAATTTAACTAACTTGAACTAGAAAATAATGTAATTATTCTGGGTAGAAAAAGAGTTGAAAGGAATTCAAATTCTATTTCTGCTCTTAATAACAATATAATCTCAGGTTAAGAAATTGAACATGCAGAGTCCTTTGCTCATTAGGCTGATAGTCTTTCTTAAGGGTCTCCAGAGCTAAAAGCAAGGGCATTGAGCAACAAAGAATTCACTAAGAGACAAAAACTCTATCTCAAAATTTGTGTGCAGCAAAGCCTAAGAAGCATGGTTTCTACTAGCTATATATAACTACCTAATACTATCCATTTATTTGGGCATAGCTAGTGACTAAAATTCTACTTGTATGTAGGTGTAGTAAGAAAAGATACTTTAAACTTCTTTGGCAGAATCATCAAAAGAAGAAAATATGTTTTCTCAGGAGAAATAGACTTGGGCTCAATGGTGAGGAAACAGTTTCCTTTCATCCACTGAAGAGAGACAAAAATCTACAGTCTGTTTATCATTAAAACATATTCATTAACTATATTTTGATAAGTCAAGGTTACTATATACTCCATTAGAGAAAGAGAGAGAGAGAGACTTAGAAAGAAAAAAAAAATTGGATATCCAGAAATCTCTCCTTGCTTTCCAAAGAAAGATGCAAATGAACTTACTGTCTTTTGTTTTGTTGACCTAGAAAATGAACATAATACGAGGCTTCTTCTGATTTCCTTATTGGTGAATTTCAAAATACACATTGGGCAGAGCAATGTCTTTCCTGTAAATCTGTTTTGTTTTGTTAGAGACCATTCTCTTGTTACATCTTATCTCTGAAGACAGAAAGTTTCTTGACTTCCCATGTATCTAGGTCTTAATAAGCAACTCTCTCTCTCACCTTCCAGTGTGATTGAAACCAGGTTGTTTTTCATTAAGTTAAAACTTGGCAAAATCAATTTCTCAATTCTTTGCAGTTTGCTATCTTATTGGACAGATGATCTTGAGCAGAATGTGTCACAATCACATACTTTAAGTATTTAATCTCAGGAGATTTCCCATCAACAAAGTACAGAGAGGACACTGGTTCTTGGAGATAGAAAATATCGCCAAATAATAATAATTTACCTTTGTCAATTCTAAGTTTTACTGAAAGTACAGTCATAGGAATATAAACAAATTATCTGAAACCAAATTAGAGGTTTTCTTCCTCTGAAAAATAATATTAAAAAGAACAACACTTTACACTGATAAATAGGCACATTAAATACCTTACTTAAGCTCTTGTTAAAATGATGTTATATGATTTTAAAATGTCTAAATTAAAGATATTGTACAACTGATATTGTTTTAAACACAATAAAATAATGGATACAGTTTTTTACATAGTTTTATAATATGTTAATAGTGTAATTAATTTGCATTCTTTATTTTCTTTAATTTGATTTTCTTGGATTAGTTTTACTAATCCAAGTAGTAAAACTCACTTCTTACTTTAAAAACTTTTGTAACTGAGCTGCAGTTAAGTTTTAGAGATTGGAATTAAAGTTTTAGAGTTCTGCAATTTAAAACCTAACAATTCATGTTAATAGTAAATAAGTCCTCTTAATATTAAAACAATATATCTTGATAGTCTGGTTATTATATCATAGTCCTGTAATAATAAAACTGAAAGTTTGATTGAATCTCTCATATTTTTAATTTTTAAGCAAACAGACTTAATAAACTTCATTCTTTCAAAACTGTTATGATATTTTACTGCATTTATTTAAGGGTATTACTATAACTATTACATATTTTATAATTGTCATATCAAATATTATAATAAAAACCTTTTGAAGGAATTAAATACTAATAAAATTCTTACTGGTTTAATTCATTTTTAAAAGGAAATGGACATAAATAAGCAGATGAATTACACAGATAACCTTTTTGAAAATGTGTGTTTTATTAAATGAAGCATTTGTTAAATGCTTTATCGAAATTCTGATACTTACATTGAGGAACTACACATAAGTCAGCATATATATTATGAGACAAAATAGAATTCTAAATTCATCAGAAGTTGTTAACAGAAATTTTAAATTTCTAAGTTTAAATATTTGGCATTTTTGTTTTAGGTTTGTGTTGTACGGATGGCTGCACAAAGAAGAGATGGTGAATAAATGTTTTTGAGAGAAGACAGGGCAAAGGAATAGAAAAAAGAGATGGGAGAGAAGTTAAATAAATTCCCTTTTTAAAAACCTGCTTGAAATTTAGCTCCATTGCCATATAGAAAAATATTTATCAGGCTTGCTCAAAATGTGAACAAATATAAAGGGACTTTCAAATTCTTTCCTTTAATCATAACAACACATAATGTTTAGTAAATAAATCAAACACATTCAGTATTACTTATGAGTATTCAAATTTAAGAGCTCACAACAGGTGTAATTCCTATTTTTTAGTTATAGTTTTATTTGCTTGATTGAAGCCTGGGTATAAATACTGATTTTGAATATAGTAATGGAAAAATGCTCTGCTAGGTATAAAAAAACTTGGGTTATGACTTATGCACTTTTTCTGATCACAACTGCAAAATCTGGGAACTGCTCTAAATTGGAGTTGTGTCTCATTTCCAGGTCTGGAATTCATTTGGTAACTTGCAATCAAATATGTTTGAATGAAATAAAATATAAAATATCAGAATGTATCACTATCTTAAGTCCATTTTATTCATGAAATTTTTGTTATTTTTTTATACACACACACCCTTCTTACTGGTAGGTTATTGTCAGGTTTGAAAAACATGTTCAAGTAATTTTCCAAGCAATAGACAAAGTCTCATAAGTGGAGCAACTCACCATGATTTTAGTCTTACCTTAAAGGATTCAGAAACTTGACTCCCTCAACCAATTTTATCAGAGAGTTTGGGCGGTAACTAAGTCTCAGTATCTATCTACTCGATCCAACCAACCATCTGTTCAGCAATTATATGATGAGTGCTTGTCTACTGTCATGTTCTCTTAAGATACGAGCATACAGCTATGAATAAAATACTAACTTTGTTCTTATGCAGGTCAAGTTACAAAAGATAGTATTCATCTATCCATCTATTACAATCGTTATGCATTCATATGCCTACATAATTCATTAACTGCCATATATAATGTGGATACATTTTGCCAATCTATTATAATCTATTATTTTTATGATACTTTTTGTAATCTCAAATTTTTTAATTTTAATCATTATTTTATAAAATCAGTATTTATTTCTTCGAAAATTTTTCCTTTTGTCACAACTCTCTGAGACATTCCTTAATAGTTATGAAAATATAATTTCATAATTAGCATTTCTATTAAACCGTGTTTCATATGTCATATGCGAGAAGCTTTGGAACTAAAATAGTCTGGATGATTATTAAGAAATAAAATTACTAGATTTCTGATAAACCATTATACATTCAATGATTAACTATGCAACATTGTCTTTTTCTGTGCTTCTTGTTTTAGCTACGTTTGCATCCTGATTTATAAATACATCTCATGAAATTGTAATTAGTCTGTTTCTGAAGTAGAAAGTATGATCATATTTCAGCAGTCGACTTTTCTGACCCCGAGGTGGCTCACTACAATGGATGAAATGTGAAAGGCTGATGACGTGCTGACAAGTTCTTCAAAGCACTAAGATAATAACAGTGTTATATCAGCTTACTGTTATCTCACGAAAACAAAAATTGTATTTTATTTATTCATATATTTTAGCTTGCCATAGTTTTGTCTCTTTTAGTCATCAAGACAGAAAACTTTTTTTTCTTCTTTGCCTAATTTCCTGTTTCACTGTTAATAATTTACTGATTTCTTTCTGCTATTACCTGTCTAATCTCCTCCTAATGTATATACCTTTAGATTATTTTAAGATCATTTATAAAATCATGAATTTATTATTTTTCTTCTTTATTTCTTCATAATCTTACATGTTCATAAACTCTACTTGGCCTAAATTACATATAGTTGGACTTGTAGTCATTTCTGATTTTTCATAAGAAAACCTAGTTGGTCTAAGATAGTTTATAACCTGCCCAGCTGTCATGTGGGGGAGAAAAGACAGAAAAAACATGCTTCCTTCTGTTTCTTTACTTCTCTCCTTTCTTCTACCTGTTTTATTTTTTCTCTGCCTTTTTATAAAAATATCAAGGGTCCTGGTACATTAACTATCTCATAGAAAAAGATGGCTAAGCACAGTAACTGAAAATAAATGCTTCCTAACTGAATAATTGATTAAAATTATATGCTATCAATATAGCTATTATAGTGGCTATAAGTAAACATATGAGTTGATTTCAGTAATCTTAGAGACTTGGAATAATGCAATAATCTTAGTTTTATTGATTGTTTATATTTTGCTTTTCTTTTCTTTTTTAAATCAAAAAAAGTTTGCTTCTGGGGAATCACCTACATTCACCTATGAGTTGGAGATAGGACCAAGAAAATGAAGTTACTCAGATGTAATTATTAACTTAAAAAAAGACAGTTTTTGCAACAATCATATTTATTCAAAAATTGAAAAGTTCTGCCTCTTAATTAGTGCATTCTCTAATACACTATGTCTTTTATGTTTTAACAGAGAGTGCCATTTCATAAGGGATATTTATTTATTTATTTAATTCCAGCACTAGGCAGGAGATTGAACCAAATGCACATAAGGGGATTTTCCAATATTGATAACAGATTAAATATTTCATCAAATTTACTGAAGTATCATATGCACGGACATCATGAAATTCCATAGAGGAGTATTCCCTTTTGAGACTATCCTCTGTAAAGCCACTCCATAATGTTAGAGAGAGAACATGATTCAGAGTGAAAGATAGAAATCAAGAGAAAAAGTTAAATAGATATCTTTACTATTCTCATTGACTAAACAATTCCCAACTAAACATGGGCTTAGAATTGTGGATCTGCTTTTTTCTGATGATTCTGCAGATGTCATGTAACAATAATAAATTTAGTGCTAACAGTCCAAACATTTTGGAAAAATATTGACATAAACATAATCTGACTATTAAATCTAATGCATCAAAGTGACAAGTTACAATTCTTAAGGCCACAGTGGTCCTGATATGTTAAGTAACAGTAAGTTGCCCTTAGCATATAGCATAAATATGGTCACAAGCTATCAAACCATACCATCAAGTTCTTCAAAAACTGCTAAGGTACAGACCCAAGAGTATTATAAAACTTTATAGAAAGGTAGAACACCTTTAAAAATAACTGGAATACATGAACTTTAAACATTTGCCTATCACTGGCAACATATTGCAAGAAAATGTCCTCATCCTCCATGAGTTGTCCAAATCATTCAGAGAGGGACAGCCATGCTTTGCTTTGGCTCAAAGTATTTATAAATGATTTTAACAAAAAATTTTAACCACTGGTTTATAGGCCAATAACAAAACTCTGTTTAGAGTAACGTATGTGTCTCTCCCTAAAAATCTTCCTATTGGAATGTTATGTGCTGACTTTTACTATTTATTACCCAGTGAGTGAACAGGTTTCAAAAGATAAATAACAAACATCTTACTATATCATGGCATACTTCTTGCAAGCACACTCCTAGGGGTATAAAAAGACTTTCTAAAAGGCACCAGAGCATGGAGAGTTTTATGGGAATCCTTTTCCATATCTTCAATTTCTATGTATACTCTATTCTTTTTTTGTGTATGTGGTACGCGGGCCTCTCACTGTTGTGGCCTCTCCCGTTGCAAAGCACAGGCTCCAGATGCGCAGGCTCAGTGGCCATGGCTCACGGGCCCAGCTGCTCTGCAGCATGTGGGATCTTCCCAGACCGGAGCACAAACCCGTGTCCTCTGCATAGGCAGGCGGACTCTCAACCACTGCGCCACCAGGGAAGCCCTATGTATACTCTATTCTTAACAGTATCTGCTTGAGAAGGGTCTGCATGAGGGCAGTTTCTCTGCCCTGCTTGCATAAATCACAACCCACTCAGACATTTCCTTACACTTAAACTGAATTTTATTATGCTGCATTTTGCTAGGATGGTCTGCTAATAGATGCATGATTTCTTTTTTTCATTATCCTAAATGATGAAATATTCTAAAATTAGATCATGTTGATGGTTGCTCAACTCTGTAAATACACTAACAGCCAATGAATTGTACAATTTAAATAGGTGAACTTTGTGGTATGAAAGTTATATATCAATAAAACTGTTAAAAAACAAACGAAAAAACTAACAAAAAATAAACAGAAGAACAAATAAAATGTTCAGAACACCTAACAGAATGAAAAATTGAACATGTTGAAAAAAGAATGACTCTAGTGATTAAGTAACAAATCCATCAGTAGATCAGAAGATTCCCTTTGCATTTTTATTATTTTATTTTATTTTATGACTATCAACAAAATTAAAGAAAAAAGTAATTGAACTGCCAGGTAACAGATTGTTATAATTTTCATGATAGATCACTCTGTGTTTCTTGACATATTACTCAGAAGGAAGTCAAAGCACTCAATGACATTTTTAAGTTAAAAAATCCCAGAAACTTCCTTTTATAGCCACCTCTTTGATTTGAACGTATTTTAATATAGAATTTTAAGTACCATCCAAGTCATTTAAAAATGCATTTCCAGTCAGAATTTACTTTTTGTACTTTATAATTATTCATCAAAATTATATAATACATTAAGGTTGTTCTGATAAATGTGTGCAAAATAACTCTAAAAATAACAAAGAAGGAGGCAAAAATACAACTCTTAGCTTTGTTATAGGTGGTTGTTACAGGGAAATAAGATGGGGTGATCAATAAAAAAATTTCAAGCATAAAATAGACTGGAATAAATTCTTTGGGAAAAGTAGAGTAGAATTATGAATTCAATAAAAAATGTAATGAAATAAAATTTTGGCTCTCAGAAACAATATTATCCATGTATTTTTAAAAATAGATTAAGTTAATATCAAATCTCTACTATATTTAGATTCCACAAAATACATTTTTAGATAGTCACATAAGAGTTTTATTTTTAAATATCCATACTACACACTGGGAATTATAGGCTTTGCAACTATGTAAATAAATATATTTTTATAATTAATACGATTACATATAAACATAAAATTGTACAAGGAGGTAAAAATTATTTTAGGTAGGAGACACACAAAAAATCTAAAGAATCCTGTTGTTTACCATTGAGACATTCATCTAGGTCCCCAGAAACTTGCCATCTTTTAATGAATCTATGTTTTAATGCTCACAAGAACTCATCTTTAAAATAATACATCCATAAAAATAAAACACAGAATCAGTATAGCCATTAACCCTGGAGATTTTTTTCAATATTATTTTTTTCAATAATGTCCAGAGGAGTTGTTTATAATTTAAGTTAGTTTTTTAATCCTTTATTGTACATTTGTCTCATTTATTATTTAAATATAAATGTCTAATATAGCTCCTTCTTTTTAAAACCATCAAAACAATTTAAAACATGTCAGAAAGTAAGTGTTTTTCTTGTATATGATTTTCTCATTCTCATTTTTAAGTTTAAAAGGAAAAGTCTAATAAAATTTTAGCTGACATGCTTCTTTTCAAAAGTGATCAACCTTTTCTTTTTACATACAATCTGTAATAGGCTTTTCCCCTTTTCCATACATGTTTTACTGAAAGATGTTTACATCAGTATTAAAATATGAATTATCCCCTTAGCGGTGTATATATCTTCCTAAACGTTATCAAATCCAATTTATAATACTATAGTTTAATGGTATAGATCATTCATTCATATTTTAATACAAATTTGCTTCCTTGGTCACTGGCCTTTGAACTATACATACCATTGTTTTCCTAATTCAATTCTGGGATATGCAGACAAGTAGACAGAGTATTTTTGTGCTATAAATTTTCTGTAGATATGTTAGGGAATGTGCAACAATGAATAGACAGACTCTATACCTAATAATTATGAATCACTATTGAGAAGTGAACGCTTACTTAACATACTGTATCATTATGGAAGCTATGAGTCTCAAAAATCTGGAAATTTTTAATCCACTGCTTATAATCCTTCTAAAATAAGAAAAACATATTTAGCATTTAACTTTTGGCTGAATATTAAATGTGTAATTTACTTAAATGAAGAATAAAATTTGTATTGGATTATTGAGATGAAGATGAATTTTCATTTAGTATTTGCAACTAATATGTTTCCAATATCCCAAAGATATTTTTAAACCAATTAGTAAAAGTAGACAAAGATATGAATGCATAGCAACCTAATTATATTACAAATTCAGAAAAAAATACTTTACAAAGTTAATAATCAAAATAATATATCAAGGTCAATCTTAATTCATCCTATCTTAATTCTTACTTAAAGTTACCTGAGATAGACAGAGATTGGCTATCTTCAGTGCACATATGCCTATCTTGGTGCTGTTCATTTGTAAACTATTAGTCTTGAATTTGTCACATGCAGTTGATACCAAATGAGAGCAGGACCAAAGCAGACTTGAAAGATGAATAGCCTTGGTATGGAACCTATCCTTCATACTACCTATTATTTACTGATCCATTTCTCATGGATTCTGACTTTATGACTCATTTTCCTCTTTACAACCTGGTTTTATACCTCTAATACAACACTGAGCTCCCCTTTTCTCCCTGCATTCTTCAATTTTCTTGTTGATTATGGTCCACTTTGTTTTACTGTGCTATTTTATAAAGTCAGTGTGAACAGTCTGTCTGTAGCAGCTCCAGGAGCTCCTCACTCAATGTAAATCTGACATCTCTACTGGCTCCAGCCAGCCCCACAAACATTAGTCAAAACTATAGTGCCATATTTGGGTAAATGTGTCTGTGTATAACAGTGCCATTCATCAACAAATTAGGAAGCCTACTATGTATTAAAAAATGTCCCAGACTCTCAAGAAGAAATTAAAGCTTTAGAACAGAGTTCAAAGGCAAAGATGAAGATAGTTTTTTCTTAAATTTTCCTGTATCCAGGGAACAACATGAAGAATATAATCAGGGATTGACTGAAAACTCATTCACGTGTTTAATTTAGTGGGGTTAGGAAATATGTGATCATTATTGTGTTAGTGAAACATTTCCATAAAATAGAAGTGATTTATACATTTAAGCCAACTTGGCTTGCTTCCATAACACTGCATTTACATTTTTAATTTTGAAAAACCATCAAAAATGACAATTCTATTAGAAAGTAAAACTTTTGTATGGATTCAGTGCCTTTCAGAACTTAAACTGAATTTCATATTAATTAGTACTGCATTAAAAATTTAAAGAATGATCACAACTTTATAATAAAGAAAACTGTAATTTAATGTATTTAAGAAAATATGGACACTATCAGTATCATACCAGTTGTTCAAAATTCTGCACCCAGGATGTAGATAGTTGGGAGGAATGTTGCTCCCAGCTTACAATGAAAAAGATGTTTCACTATTCATTGAGCAGTCAGGCTGTGCCATAAGACAGACTATAACAAGAGCATGTCCACAGCATGTTCATAGGCAGATAAGTGCCACCCAGGGAAGAAACAAATGCATGATCTGAGGTCACTGAGAACAGACAGCATACACTTCAGGCTCAAGAGGTACAGGGTTTACATAACAGCAAAATGAGAGAGATTGGACACAAGATTCAGTTCCTTGCAATGCGTAGGTCCTCCACGACCAGTGCATTCCTTCTGCAGCCAAGCGTCTCACTTTCTGCTGCACTGGAAGGACTCTGACCCTCCTGCCATGGGTTCTGAAATACAGAAAGCTGGGGGAGTACCTAAGGGCCATTGACATGCACTTAAGCAAAACAAAGGAGAACACATTAAATCTGAAATACGGGATTAAACCCAACCTAGGCTGTGAGGGTTCCTTATCTCCCAGTTAGAAGTATTTTAAACCAAAACCCATTCTTCTGTAGCCCAAGAGGGGGTACAACATACTAGCACAACTGTCTTTCCCAACAGATGTGGACCAAACTTAAAAATCACAACTTTTTCAAACTTACTGGAGACATAAGACTGTAGAACCACCAAACGGCCCAAGGACAAAAGAGAGTGTACTTGAAGGGAGAAAGGAAAAGTCAGCATATGCTTACCTGGGGGGTAAACATACCTGATGTGGCTAAGAGTTTATCAGAAGAGGTAACATTTGAAGAATGTCAAGTGTACTACAGGACAGTCTCTTTCTATATAAAACCCATTGGGTGCTCACAGAAAGGAACAGAAAAAGCTCTAAGAAGTATCTCTGACCGTGACCAGGGTTAGAGAAACCACTGTGCATAGAGAGCAACAAAACACTTGACTGAAATCTATTTCTTTAGTCTCCACTATGAAGTAAAAGTCTTTCAGGGATGGGGGAGGGAGAAAATAAGTATTTCTGCCTTTAGGGTATTGATGAAAACTCACCAAAACATAAGAAAACACCAGAAAAACCTAAACTGAAGGCCATTCTACAAAATAACTGACTGATAATCTTTGAAGTGTCAAGGTAATGTCAGACAAGGAAAGACTGAAGAACTGTCACAGATACAAGGAGACTAAGAAGACAGTTAAATGCAATGTGGAATTCTGTGTTGGATCCAGGAAAAGAAAAAGGATATTAGTGGAACAACTGCTGAAATTTAAATAACTTCTGGACTTTAGTTAACAATATTGTACAAAGAACAAAGTCTTAGTTTTGATGAATGTTCTATGATTATGTCATTATAAGGGGAAGCTGAGTAAAGGGTATTTGGGAACTCAGTGTATAACTGTTAAGCAGTGGTATGATTCATATATATTGTGAAGTTGGATGAAAAAAGTTTGTATATGTGAGCTTGTCTGCTTTTGAAATCATGTAAGGATTGAGTTAATTCACTTGAGGACTATAATTTGTATTAATTCAAATAATTTTTAATTGCTAAAAGAATAACAGAAAATTCTGTCAAAGTTT
This sequence comes from Delphinapterus leucas, assembly GCF_059928025.1. Lineage (NCBI taxonomy): Eukaryota > Metazoa > Chordata > Mammalia > Artiodactyla > Monodontidae > Delphinapterus > Delphinapterus leucas. Next base: position 44,314,939 of record NC_143132.1, read on the forward strand.
CTTTGTATTTTTCTTTATGATAATATAATTATGAGCTTCAGATTGAATGAGGATATCCCTAAATCATAGAAGAGAATAAAGGGATAGAAAATTTACAAATTTTACATGTAGCATTAGTACATATGTACCAATAGTACACATAATACTGATGCACAGTAGTGTTAGGAGAAACACTGACTGAAACCGCTTTCCCTGGCCAGGCAAGGTAGTAGTCACTTGCATGAGTTATCTTAATAACAGGAGGTCCTGGTAAGGAACATGGAACTAACAAGCTACCACCAACTGGAAGAATTTGGGAAAGGTCAAAAGGAGAGAGGAGATGTCAGTCCATATGTCCTGACAACCTCCCAGAATCCTTCTTGTTGGAATCCATCTTAGCTGAGTGATGCACGCGCCCCGAGGAAGGTTCCTGAGTCAGAATGATTGCCCAGAGACAACCCGGAAACTAACCGCATTACCATAAAACCCGAGACTGCGAGCCACGTGGCAGAGCAATCCTCCTGGGTTCCCTTACCCTGCTGCTCTACGCCTCGGCACCCCTTCCCAATAAAGTCTCTTGCTTTGCCAGCATGTGCGTCTCTGCAGACAATTCATTTATGAGTGTTAGCCAAGAGCCCACTCTTGGGCCCTGGAAGGGGTCCACCTTCCTGCAACAGTGGTACATATGGAGCTATTATTAGCTCTGCATCTTGAGAATGACTGGTGCAGAATGAAACAGTGTTGATCCAGGGTAGGCATTGGTATTAGAGTTTCAAAAGGAGCTTATAGAAAGTTAAACAAAGTATGCAGCCCAAAATCATAAACATAACAGTACTGTGAACTCTGTTAAATTTGTTTGACTATTTGACATGTTGTTATGTTAATATCTATATTAACAAATCTCATGTAAGAGCCAAACAAGTAAAAAACTCCAACAAAAACAAGTGAACAAAAAAAACAACTTTTTGTGTTTTCAACAAGAATCCTAACTTTATTTTAATTAACTCTGTTCAAGTCACACAATCCTTAGCTATGGGTTTTGCTGACACTGTCACCTTGTTATTTTGAAGCATCTCTACAAATGTTAATTTGATTTTATGAGTCACATTTCATAATGTACTTAGATATGTAAGCCCAGGCATGTGATGCCTAATTCACACTTTACTCATTTGATAACATTTGGCTTTCAGCCTTATGACTAATAACCCACCATGTGTGAATAAATGTCACGCAATTCACAGTTTGTTCTGTCTCATTGCTTAATTATCTAAATACAGTGAAATGGGACAATGTGTTGAAATCTACAATATATGAACTTACTACAAAACATTTTAATGATCTTGTTCTCTATGAACTGGTGTTCACTGACACTTTGAAAGGCCAGGGATGAAATACTTTTGGTATTAAGTTTCAAAGAAGCAAATTGAATATGAAATGTTTCATATAGGAAAATTGGATATGATCAAAATGTTGGATTTAGTCACAGGATGGCCTCATAAAAAGTTGGAATCCTATTTCTGGGAACAGAACTCTGAGGTTTGTCTTTATGGTTCAGTTCAGTGAATCCTAGTGTGATTAGGTACCAATAGTTACATTTACAGGGCACTTTAGATGTGCCAGGCGTGGGATATCTTTTTTTTTTCTTCCCTCAGAGCTACATTAAAAGGTAAATACTTTTATCATCCTTGCATTAGAGAAAATAAACTGGGACACATAGACAGGGTCTTAAGATGTCGAATGGCAGATCCAGGATGTGTTCAAACAGTGACTAAATATCTCCTTCTGAGCTGCTCTGCTGCATTGTCTCTGTCCAAGTGAAATGAGCAATGAAGCCAGGGCCTACAGTGGGGGTGAGCCTTTCTGCAAAATCATAGATTATGTTGCTTTTGTAATCATGCTGAGAAAGTTCTTCCTCATGTGAAGGATAGAAGTATTTTATTTTATTCTTACACATTTTAGTTGTTGGTTTTTTAATTGAAAATTTTATCAAATTGAATTCATTTTGGTTTAAAATGAGAAAGAATATGCATTTTTCATCAAATGCTAAAATCATTTATAAACAATTAAATTCCCCAAGGAAGGGTTTGAAAAAACCAAGACAAATATGAAAGATTACATGAATTCAGACAGTAATAAGTTCTTTAGTTCAAATTTTATAAAGTATTCCAAAAAGCTGCATTTTACAAACTAATGCAAAAAGTCTTGTTCATGGATAAACTTGTTTAACTGCCTCAGTAGTTTTAGAAGAAGTCAGTAAGTAATAATTTCAAGAGCCTTTTACCATTATTCTAAAACAATTGTTCTGGTCAACACAGTTGGCAAAGTTACCCTCTACATCCAGAAATTTAGAGTTTAAATTTGATTGTGCTTTTGACGTTAAATCCTTTTATAAACATATGAGCATTCTAATGAAAAACATCACATTGCGTGTATGAGAAAAGTGTTCATTTATAGAAATAATAACATTTAAATAAACTATACGTTATTCATTTTAATGTGTGTGATATTGTGAAAAAACGTTTTACAGAAAAGAGACACTCTCAGGCTTCCCTGGTGGCGCAGTGGTTGAGAGTCTGCCTGCCAATGCAGGGGACATGGGTTCGTGCCCTGGTCCGGGAAGATCCCACATGCCGCGGAGCAGAAAGGCCTGTGAGCCATGGCCGCTAGGCCTGCGTGTCCGGAGCCTGTGCTCCACAATGGGAGAGGCCACAACAGTGAGAGGCCCGCGTACCGCAAAAAAAAAAAAAAGAAAAAAAAGAAAAGAGACACTCTCAAAATCAGTAAAGTTAGTAAGGGATGGATAAAGTTAATGTGATCTAGTTCACTTTCCCTGGAGGCTTTAATTTTAATAATCTGGGGTGGACTCTGATCATAACTATTTTTAAAGTAGCCCAGGTGCTCCTAACATGCTTTAAAGTGGATAACATTTTTAAAAAGAATGCTCCTTTTTAATATGCAGTTGTAAACTCATAGTAATTATTGAGATGTCATATATATAATACTAAAATGCAGAACACCGAATGATGTCCACACACTTTGAAATGATTTAGCAGCTGTGTGCTGTACCACGTTTTAATATCACTGCCTCCCGTAAGGTCACTAATTCAAGCTGAGAGTAATCTCAGATGTCCTCAGATATATTATTTTCAGAAAGGTACTCTTTAAATATTTTTATAAAATACACTTCTTTTCATTACACAGAATTTCAAGAACTGGAGCTGACATTCACTGGAGAGAGTTGCTACATAGGAATTAAAAATATTTTAGTTGAAGTCATGATCCATCTCACTGAAGCAGAATTTTGCTTAACATTGGGCTTGGTTATTTAGATAAGTGGGGGGTACTGGCTGAAACTGAAATACTGATGATAAAATAGTCTCTTATTTAGTCACTGAGTACAGTTATTAAGCTGTCTTCAGAATAAAAGCCAGACTATAATAATTTTAAAAGATCATTGGAATCAACATGTTTCTAAAGAGAATGTGAATCTAGGAAATAAAACACTATGTAACTCAAATTCCTTTCAGCCCTCTATGGCATTAGTAAATTATTTTTTCTTTCAGTCATCCATAATGGTGGCCTGTTAAAATAGTATACTTCTGTTTTAATGTTCACCATAGTTCATAGTATCATTAAGGTAAGAAAACAATAAAAACATGATAAAAGTGAGACTGGTTTAGGAAGATTCTAAACAAATTATGCAACAGATCAGAAAATTGAAGATTGCTAGGTAGGCATCTAATGTTATTACCAAATGTTGATCCTTATTTGGATTTTTCAGTACTTGGTTGTGATTAACCAAGACAAAAGTCAGACCAAAAAATTGTGGTGATCAAAGTTATTTATAAATTTAATGTTATGATCACCAATATACAAATCACTCTCTTCTTGTTTATGGAATCATTTTGGCGAATGTTCAATTTCTAGAAAAGAATATCATAAGATTATATGTTGCTATGTTAGTAGCTGTCACTTTAATTTTGTGGTTGTTTTAATAATTTCCTTTTCTGTTGTAAATAAGTCAGTTTACAAACCAATCCTACATAACACAAAAATAATTTCAATTATGATATTCACCAGAAAGTCAGTATAAAAGATATAAGGAAAACAATAATGCTTTAAGTCTATGTGGAATTACTCAAAATTCATGAGTCTCAATATGTAAAATAGAATAAGTAAAATTTTATAGTAACAATTGTTATTTCAGTTCTAATTGACAAGTATTGTACATAATGGCAGAATCTAACTCTTATCCTTGAGAAAAAAGGTATTATTCCTTCCAATGGAAACACTTGAAAAATATTTATCAAGAAAATATTGAACACATCTAACACTTCAAAATTAAGATGTGCTTATTTGACATAAGTTTGAAAATTCAGTTATAATCAAAATATCATAAAAAATTGAAATATAATGAATAATTTCTAAAGATGAACATTTTTAAATGTTACTGATGGTATTTGAGGATACTCTACAAGTAAAGTTCAAATGAGATTATTAACTTAATACCACAATGTGAAAACACACTAAACTCCCCTTTGACTACCTTATTTAATTACTTTTACTTCTATAGATTTTTATTAGATTGCATATATAATTAAGAAAATGGACAATGAAATATGTTTTTACTATAATTTAGAAAGTTGAAAAACTATGACAATCTTTAATCTATATTTAAGGGGTATTACAAACTACATTACACAAATCAAATTACACCTGTTCCTAAATATAGTTTACTGTCCAAGGCTGGAACTTACAGAATAGCATAATGGTTAAAGTTTGATCTGTAAAATCCTGAGTTTATCACTTATTAGATGTTACTTGATGTTTCTACTCACCAACTATTTTGATGTTTAAAACATCTAAATAGATGTTTCTACTCATTTATTAAGCATCATAATAAGCTACCTACCTTACAAAGCATTGTGCAGAATATTGAAATATAAGTGCCTAATTGTAATATTACATATTAGGTGGCCTCTGAGCAGAGACAAAGAAACTAAAGTTGACAGTGATGATGTTGGTGGTAGTGAGGGAAACCCACATAAAAGCTATGAGCTCATTAAAAGCTGATAAATCCAATGGATAATGAGTATGAAGGGGTGTGTAAAAATGTGTGTGTGTGTGAACTAGATTTTTTCTGTATATAAACATGCATAACTCCTCTCTGAAAGAGGCAATAATTAATGGCCAAGAAATGCTATTCAACTCTTGATTGTATTTTACCTTCAGCTTTAACAATCTCAGCTAATCTTTCTTTGAATTAGGTCCCTTTTTCCTAAACTACACATAATTTACGCACCTACTTCTTAAACATTATTTTAGAAAGTAATATAGACAGTTATTTGCAGAAGAAAAGTTATGGTTGGTTGATAAAATCATATATATTTCAATGTAATTCAACAGACTAATCTGTGTGCCAAAATAAGTAGCGTTAAATTACTTGAGTATAATTATAATAAAGAAATATGATGTCTAGATTGAGAAGGATGACAGTCTTTCAGAACTGGATGTTCCACTACCTGCTATCTCATACCTGTTACTGAGAACTGCCTCAACTATATCCCTCTGCCCATGTGAGCCTGTACCTCCCTCCACCCCAATAGGCTTATTGGATGAGATTTGGAAGCCAAAAATCAGATTCTCTCTCCTGGGGGTCTGGAATTGGAACATTAGAAAACCAACTGATTTATCTATAAGAAGGCAAAGCAGTAAGGTCACGTAGACTCAGGTGCTGAAGTGCCATTTGAAAACACGTGATGAATAACTAGTCAAAATAAAGAATTAAGAAGAAAAGACTGAAAAGAGCTGATGACCTGAAGCAGGATAAGAATAAAAACATAAAAAGAAAACAAAAGAAATAAAAGGACCAGGAAGCCCAAAATTAATGAGATTGCAGTACCTGTATTTCCAGCTCTGGTGCCCACAAGATTTTGATATCCATTCTATCCCCTTAGTGGTGACTGATTATTAGTTTACCTGTTGTCTTGAAATATATCCGTTTACTTGGGCTACTTGAGGGCATTTTTATTCTTTGTCAATATATTATATCTGAGTAAAATTCTTTTTTAAAACTGTTCTAGTTTGTACTGATGGAGCTACTCAACCATTTCTTGACAACACATATTAACAATTCTATGGAAAAAAGAAGACATTCAAAGAAAAGAGAGGATTGATTGAACAGAATCACATCTATTTTTTATGGTACATGGTATTTAGTCAGCCATTCTAGATTCTGAGGGTCCATGGACAACTCTCTGGAAACAATTACAAGATTACCATTGAAACTGAGAAGGTCCCTATGGGGCTCACAGGTGCAAAAGCCTTTCTGTGTCCCCTTCCCTGAATTCCAAAGGTCAGGTTCAAACGCAGAAAGGGAGGGGATGCGGAGACAAGGGAGAAGCAGTCAAGGAACAATAGTATAGCTTTGGGGGCAGGGTCCTGGTTCCCCCCTCAAGGGATATACATAACATTATTTTTGAGCTCTTCTGCAGAACCAAAACCCCACCAAATGGAAGACTTGATGAAGCCCTCTTCATTCTAGAGAAGGTAACAGTTCACACATCATCACTTGATGTCAGAAGATCTCTTGGTTGAAGGAATGCAGGCCCTGCATACACCCTGATTTTTATCAGCAACCCTGCCCCTGGAGTATAGGACTCCTCACATCTTCCCCCATCCCTGGATTGGAACACACAGTTTTGAGGGCATTAGCCTGCTGTGGCCCATTTTGCCTGGCAAAGCAATAAAGTTATCCTTTTCTACTTCACCCAAAACTCTGTCTCTGAGATTTAATTTGGTGTTGGAGTACAAAGGCTGGATTCGGCTTCATCATATGAAAGAGGAAAATCAAGAAATACATATAATTGCTATTGTTTGGAATTGAAACTAAGCAGGACCCTGTGGGGCTGCCCCTGGCACAAGACTTTCCCTGTTCCCCATTTCTTGTTGTAGGAAAAAAGTTTCACCTCCTAGATCTTCCCTCAGCTCCAAAGGGCAGATTCAGTTATTAATTAAAGTGAGAGAATGCAGAAACAAAGGAAAGGCAGTCAAGAAATACTAGTACAGGGATGGGTCAGGGTCCTGGTTCCTCCCCAAGGGTTATACATAGCAATCTGATACATATCTCTGAGTTCTGCAGGAACTAAGGCTCCCACCCAGGTGGAGGATGGTAACTTCAGGCTGAGCATAGGATATGGACCCCAGATGGTTGGAACCAGGAGGCTGATAATTGAGATTCCTGGACCACCACCCTGTACCTCACCAACAGACACACCCTGCAGACCTCTCCCCAAATTCTGCCTATAAAAATTCCTCCCCAAAAACCATTGAGGAATTCGGATGTTTTGAGCATGAGCCACCCTGTTCTTGCTTTGCCTTGCAATAAACCTTCTTTGCTCCAAACTACAACACTTCAGTTTGTCTGGCCTCACTGTGCCTCAGGCACATGAAGTTGGGTTCAACAACAGAATCATCTCAGATATAAATTAAGGGTCAACATAAGATGAAAATTTGAACAGAACAAAAGAAAGAAGGAATAAACTGCCTTGGAGGATGATGTGATTCCTCTTAGTAGCAATCTTCCAGAGAACAGTCTGGAAAAGCACTCAGAATTGGATTTGGAGCTTAATAAAAGAAGAGCTGAGTAATTGAGTTTATTTCCAACTCTCAGATATTATCAATGATTTCTCTTTAGTTATCAATCATATAATTTCTTTTATAACTCAATTTTCTACAAAACATTTATAGTACCACATAATAGTGATATTTTATAAAACATTAAAATATCCAAGGGCACAAAATATTTAAATTTTTATTTGCATATTATGTAAGGAAGACTGGTAGCACAGTTCAATGAATAAGTGATGTAAACACACACAAACACATATTTCTCTCAGACACATCTGTGTGTGACACATACATTACACCTGCACACTGCATAAAACACACATTTCAGGGGCAAAATACCTAAATAATAAAAATATTTTCAAATATGAATTTAGAGTACATTGTCTTTTAGAATGGAAGCTTATTTTAAAACTTATTGAATTGTACTAGGAGATTCTACATTAAAAGTCTACTTAAGTTTAATTTGGTAGAAAAAACAAAAAATAAAGTTGGCTTGAAATATGTAATTACAATTTTTTCTATTTGCATTAAATTGTCTTTCTAAACTAGATTAACTTGTAAGTCCAATCTTTACCATGGCATTGTTAATAAGTTTGATTTTCGACCTGGCATCCATTGGAACTTTTTTTATATATATAATTAAATATCTTTAGACATTTTAGTTCAACTTGGAGCTATAATAACTCATTTTGGAGCTGAAATACTTATCCAGTTTGCCAGTTCTCTTTTCTGATCTGCTGACCCAAAGTCAAATGTTGAATATCGTTCATGGGACTGCTTGTTTAAATAGCAAACAAATAATCTTTAAAATGTTCTCCTCCACTATGGCCTCCATCTTCTATTTCCAGATCTACAGAACTCCATTTTTAAATCTAAATTCACATTGGAGGATTAAACTCAGAAGTAAACATATCACACCCTGCAAATAATCCCCTCAAAAGTGCACAGATGTGTTTCAAGAAAAAAATTCTGGAAAAATTTGAGGAGACTTCAAGGATTTTTGAGTTTAGCAACAGGCTTTAAATTGTTCCTTTGGCAGAATATGCATGTATAATCTCTTCCAGGTGCACTAGGTTAAGTTATGACTTTGTCTGCTTCTAAATCAAGTTAGGGCCCTTAACATTTTCTTCCCTACTCATAAAAGAGGTTTCAGGTACAGTATAAACAAATTCCTCCCTGCCATGAACTGTTGCCATCCGTTTCTATATATACCTTTATTTATTCCGGAAATTCAATAACTTTTTCCAAACATCACTTTCTATCCTTTAATGCAAACTCAAATGAGCATTCTTTGGTTTTTATTCACTTGCTTCATAGCAGTTTTGCACTTCTTGTTCTAACAATTTTGCTTTGGCCCTCTTGATGGGGTCTGGTTAGTGCTTAATGTAAGGAAAACTTGATTTCATTATCTGGGATCTAAAGGGCACCTCCATCTCTCTAACAAAGCAAACCAGATTGCCTGGAAAATACAAGCTTTGAATCCAGCATTTTCTCAGATTAGTTCAGGTTGGTTATCATGAGAGGTAAATCAGCAGTTAGTGATTCTGCAAATGGATGTGTTTATAAATGATTCAATATTGTTATGGTAAATCAACAGATAATGAAGTCAAATATAGAAGAATGTTGTTATTCTTGGTATTAAGGATCATCATGATGGAAAAAACAATAACTCAATTCTAAATATACTTGTAATTTTGAAAGTTCTGAATAAAAATTGTAAATCCATACAAAAGTAATGTTATAATTTGAAGTACAAATAATGTTTTTGTTTAAACACATTTAAAAAACCCAAATTAGGGAATGATTTAAATTACTTTAGGTCACATAATTAGGCAGACAGATCTGATAAATGTTTATATCCTAGGGCTACTCAAAGACTCATGGACAAGAACTATCTCAAACTGTTAATTACACGTCTGAAGAAGACAGATACAGATTAAAATTTCATAGTATTTTGACTTATTAATTGTATGTTTGTTGAATCTAAGAATAAAAAATATTGGGCTTGTAAAAACCTTTTTAAAATGCAGTATTGGCTGAGAAATGATTTCATAATGCCTTAAGAAACAAAGTGAATAATTATATAACTGCCACATCAATCTCTCAATTAAATATTTCACATTAATTTATTTATAAAACCCTGTTATTACCTTGTATAAGTATAATAATAGCAGTGTTAATTTACAAAATACTGAATAATAGCAAACTACTGGATTATATCTTTGAAAATGCAGGAAATCAAGTGTAAGATGTATATAAAATTTTATACATTTTGGCTTATATTAAGAGTTGTTAAATCCAAACCACTTACACAAATATACTACCAGAATAGAAAACACATTCCTGGCAATGCAGATATTATTTCATAAAATTATTTTGAAACACCAAACTTGAATTTGAACTATGCACAAACTATAAGGTGGAAATTTTACTTAGAACATTTATAGAAAAAACATTTGAATATATATATAGTTGTTATCAATAAAGTAACATAAACTAAATGTAAATTTATTTGAGGCTATTTCAACAATAAATAATGATACCAAGTAGAACCCTGTGGGGCTCCTGGGCATAAAAACCTCTCTGTGTCTCCCATTTCTTGATTACAGGAAATAGGCTTCATTCAGCCTCCATGACCTTCCCTGAGTTCCAAGGAGCACGTTCAAACAGTTGCTAATTAGGGAAGGGAGGGGATGTGGAGACAAGGGAGGAGCAATCAAGAAACAACAGTGCAGCCTTGGGGCAGGGTCCTAGTTCCCCATCAAGGGATACACATAACAATATCTTTGAGCTGTTTTGCAGATACTGAAACCTCCACCAGTGGGAGAAATTAAGTTTCTGCCCACATGCACATAGACCCCAGACCGGTTGGAACCAGAAGGTTGATGATGCTGACTCCCACTGAACTCACTGCCAACAATCAGAAAAATGTCCACAAGATGATCATGCCCTCTTTGAACCATGACTATAAAATTTCTCACTACCCCCACCAGGTTGGGACACACAGTTTTGAGGGCATTAGCCAGCTGTGGCCCCCTTTGCCTGGCAAAGCAATAAAGCTATTCTTTTCTACTTCACTCAAAACTCCGAGAATTAATTCGGTGTCAGGGTACAGAAGCTGGTTTCAGCTTCAATAACACTGTAACGTAGCTAATGTGAAATTCCACAGGCATGCCTGTTTTCCAAAAGCAATGCGAGAATGTAACATAAAGCCTCATAACATTATGATTTCATTCAAACTTATTCATCTAGTAGCATTTACTGAGAAAAATAATAAATGAAAATATTAGTATATTATTTTGAAATGTGAATATTACTTAGAAATATGCTTTTGATCTCAACTCAATGTCAAAAATGCCCCTCATTTCAGAAAAATAAAATATGCAGTCTAATACAATATTAAGAATTTAATTTTATTAAATGCATTTACTGAAATATCAATATACCTTCATCTAATATATATACATATACATAATCTTTGTCATTTTCAGATATATAAGATTTATCATAAAGGAAAGGAAATAGTAAAATTATATAAATCCATGGTCAAATATCTAATATTGAATCTTACATTACCAACTGGTGACAGTTGAGTGCATGACAAAATATTTATCAATATGATTCTTTTCCAAGACCTGAATTCCTTCTAAGTTCAGGGAGGTTCCAGAATCATGAATCATGTTGGCACAGAGACAGAGACAGAAAATGAGAGAGGAAGAGATAGAGACAGAGAGAAAGACAGATACAGAGAAAGTGAGAGAGAGAAAACACTAACACTTTCTGATTATTTTTTATTTCTGTCCTATGATCAGTATTTCTCTAGTACTTTACTGTAAATTATTAACCCTTATGCTCAAACTGCATTAATTTGTTGACTGTAAAATACAGTGTTTATCAAGGAAAAAAAACATAAGCAAAGCAGTCATCAATATTAAAAATATGTATATGTATAACTGAATCATTTTGCTCTACACCTGAAATTAACACATTGTAAATCAACTACTCCAATATAATATAAAATTTTTTAATAAAAATAAAAAATGTGCACTTTAAATACATAAGATATACTGTAAGTATAAAAACGTTCTTTGAAAATACAGTGATGGAAAAAGATATACTGTACAAACAATAAGGTTAAGGAGACTGGAGTGGCTATATTAACATCATATAAGTAAACTTTAAGACAGAGAATATTACCAGAGATAAATGGAATATTTCATAATGATTAAAGGGTCAATTTGTCAGGAAGGCTAGCAGTCATAAACATGTATTCACCTGGAAAATCTGTAGTTGGCAGATTTTCCAACTACATGAGTCACAAATTAAAAGTATTTAAAGGGAAATGGGAAAATTCACAATCACAGTTATAGATTTTGACACTCATCTCTCTCAGCCAGAAAAAAAGATAGGAGTGTAAAAATATAAAAGATATGAACAACACTCTCAACCACTTCGATCTAATTAACATTTATAGGACACTACACCCAATAGTTGTAGAATCCACACTTTTCAAGTGTGCCCTTTGTTCATTCACCAAGACAGACTTTACCCTGGGCCATAAAACAAATGTCAAAAGTTCAAAATATTCTTTTACCATCAGGAATTAAATTAGGAAACAAAATATATGATGTTTAGAAAAATCCCAAACATTTGGAAATTAACCTATTTCTAAATAAGTCACAAATGAAATTGAGAAAAAAAGAAAATTAGACAATATTTGAAATAAATAATGAAAACATATCATGTACATAAGGGAAGACAAATCTTGTATTTGCCTTGGATATTATGTGTGTTCTATAATACTATATTCTTATTAGATTAACAGCCAGAGCCTCAAACTTTCATTCTTTACTTTCCTGTGTATAGAAATAGACAAATCTTTAAAAACATAATTGAATTCTTTGTTCTTTTTTCTAGTGGAATTTAAGGGAGATATTGATAAAAGTTAAGTTAAACCCTCTTGTCATGATGTAAGGAATCCAGTCTTTGAGTCAGAATCATCTTTGCAGTAATGAACAACCCCCAAATCTCAGTGGCATAGAGCAACAAACATTACTTACTTGCATGGCTGTTGCTACAGGTTGGCTACTCTGTTCCACAGGTCTTCATATTCTGGGGTCCCAGAGTCAAAGAGAAACTTCTTTTGGGGACATGCAACTCTTGTGGCCGAAGGAAAACATCAGAACCTGCCAAAAATACACAATGTCTCTTAAAGAATCTGCTTGGGGTTTGCAGGCTATTACTATTAACCACTGAACTCTTTGTCCTTTGTTCCATCATAGGAGGATCTCCTATTTGAGTCTCAGCGGAAGAAGTGTTTTAACAGGTTAAAGTTAAGATGATATTTGAATATTCACTGCAGCTGGCAAATATTTATTTCCAATATGGGGTCATTCATCAAGATCCTTCACATATCAAAGCTTCTGTGTGACAACTTTGTTAAAATTACAGTAAAATAACAGCAGTTAAACATGTAAGACTATGTTTCGCACATTCAACAGAAGAATGTAATTACTAGTGGACATTTTGCCAGTTCTACTTCCATTTCTGGGAAACTGGTGACAGGCGTTTCTATGATAACAAATAAGCTAGAAATCAGTCCTACAGCTATCAAAACTTGAAAGCAAGCTTTATAATATGTTGATGCTGCAACAATCTGCTTTTAATGTATAATTTTGGTTTAGGAAAAATACAAGGACAAAACAAACTGTGTAAACAAATATCTATGCATTATGGAAATGGCTTCCAAACTAAACCATTGCCAGATAATCAGTGCCCTTTTCCTGTCTTCCAATGGGTGTAATCAATCTGAAGTCCTAATCTCTCTGTGGATGTAGTAGTTTTCTCTTTAGATTAACCACTTCTTATCTTTTTTTTTTTTTTAAATGTTAACTACTGGTGAATCTGAGTGAAGGGTATGTGGATTTTTTTTAACAAATTTATTTATTTTATTTTTATTTTTGGCTGTGTTGGGTCTTCATTGCTGCATGCGGGCTTTCTCTAGTTGTGGCGAGCGGGGGCTACTCTTCGTTGTGGTGCATGGGCTTCCCATTGCAGTGGCTTCTCTTGTTGCGGAGCACAGGCTCCAGGTGTAGGGGCTTCAGTAGTTGCAGCTCGCAGGCTCTAGAGCACAGGCTCAGTAGTTGTGGCGCACGGGCTTAGTTGCTCCACGGCATGTGGGATCTTCCCAGACCAGCGCTCGAACCCGTGTCCCCTGCATTGGCAGGTGGATTCTTAATCACTGCGCCACCAGGGAAGTCCAACCACTTCTTATCTTGATCTCAGTCTTTCATTACTGTTCTGGAACTACTGACAAGGTAAATGCTGAATTATTCTTTAAAAACAAAACAAAACAAGTAAAGCACACAGCCTTCAGACTGCAGCCACTCCCATAGGGAGTAAGATTAGAAGGAAGCAGATTAGACAGGAGGTACCATAACAACAGGTTGAAAAGAAAGTAAAGGAAAAGTAATCCATGCAACTAGGCCAGGGTTATTGGGGAGTACAGGGAGAAGGAGAGTGGATTCGGGCACAAAGGAAGAACAGATCCAGAGTGGTCCCTGGAGTGGAGGGAGTCTACACTGACTAGGCTACTAGGCCCCAGGTCTCAGAGCTGCATGGGTCCTGAGCTGATGCCAACAGATCCTCTGTTCCTCTAAAAGTAAATATGCCTATAACCTGTGTTGAGAAGACACATGTGGTCTTCTTACTTCTGACTGGTGTAGGACATCTGTCAACACCTGCTTTTACAGCACATGACATCCCTTTAACCAAGGCCCTGCCCACCTCTGTCCCTAAAACAGACAAAGCCTGTGAACTATGTAGCGAGCACACTCTTACAACTTCCCCACACAAGCATGTCTAACAGAGAGATCGGGGTTGTTAGTACCTGGAAGGACTGCGGTCCTGTGACGAGCATTGCCTATCACATGAAAGTGATGCACATGGCGAAAACCCTTCAGTTAGAAATATGTTCTAAGTCTCCTTCAGGGTCATTGAGTTTTGAACCTTTGTGCGACTTAGAGAGGTTTCCACAGTAGAAGAACTTTAATGGATGACTTAAATGAATACATAAAATAATGCATGAAATAATCACTGAAAATTACATTTAAAAAGAAAATGTATGCCTTTGAATATAGGTGTATGTATCTACCTATCAAAAGAAAAATACTTTTTTCTATTTTTCAAGTTTCTTTTTTCTTCATCACAGCTCCATATTCTGTTAATCTTCTTATACTGATTGTTTTTCTCATTAAGATAACCTCTAGTCAAAGAGGAAGTGGGAAAAATCTTAGATTTTTATTATAGATTTTAAAAAGAAGATTGTTAAAATCCATCTTTCTTTGCCTTTTGACAGTTTTCTTTGATTTCTTACATCTGATATTCAAGGACATAAACACTTGTTTGTACCATCCAGTATATTTTTATTTCAGTAATGGTAGTTGAGCCAAGGCAAGATCCCTAAAGCCTTCTAACACTCCAGGGTAAAATTTTATATAAAATGTATTTCAATTATTACTCTGGATTATTTCCACTATAGTATTTAATGTAAAATATAAATTATTAATATTGATTCAACAGCAAATATATAGCACATACGTATGTGTGGAATGGTGAAAGCTTACATTTACTTTGCCTATAAATACTGTTGACCTATGTCCCTGAAATTTTCTCCTCCGGTGTTCATACACCATTGTCTGCTAAAATATCTTCTGCATTGACTAAATACTATTTCTTAGTCAATTTTGTTTACTATTCCTCTTCTTCCTGCTCTCTAAACTCTCCGGATACTAGCATTTCCTTTCTATTCTTGTCATCTAAATGTCTCATCTTGGGTAAACTTAGATGAATGGATTTAACAAATACTGTTGTAGATATTCAAATCTACAACTCCAAGTTTCTTCCTAAATTGTGGAAGAATATATCTAATTAACCATTAGATCTCTCCAGTCTTAAAAGCCCATCAACAACCTAAATTCACTTTATGCAAACTGAACTCTCTCCTCACTGAAAACTTAGAATTCTTTCTTCAGTTAATATGATCAGTGATGTGTATTTATGCAAACCAGAAGCCTATGCTTCAGCAACAAAACTGTATCATATTAAACCTGTGAGCTATGCAGTGTTTAGGTTCTGTGAACATTCCATGTACTTTCACATTTATGCCATTCTACAATGCTGTTTACTCTGCAAGATCCTACATGCCTTGTTCAACACAGGATCCCCAATGTGGCATAAACTAAATGTCTCTTGTGTTTGTGCCACAGTGTGATGAAAGTCAACTTTTTTTTGGAGGGGGAGTAGTTCATCATTGATTCATTCCATGGTGTCACATACAAATTCCTTTATGGTTACTGGAAAATATAAAAATCAGTTTACTTTAAAATGAAAAAATATTCAAAGGAATCAGCAAAGAGGCATGGAATAAAGAATCACTATCTAATGAAGATATATATTCTTTGCCAAGCTACATAGTAGTTCTTCATTTTCACCTATTAAGGTTGCTCAATTTTTTTGTCTTTTTTCTCTTACAAGAATACACAATGAAGATTAAAAGTGTTTGTTAAAGCATGATGACTATTTACCCTAAACTTAAGTATCTACTATAAGTGACTATCAAAAAAGTACTTTCCTATATGTATTCTGTTATTTTCACATTAAAACATTATTATATATTATTTGCTGGTTACAAAGGATATCCATGTCCCATGTAGAAAACTAGAAGTTAGAGAAAGTCACAAATTCGACAATTTATTTATCACATATTATTTCACTCTCCTGAGATAAACATTTCTCCTGAGATAAACTGGGTCTATACCTTTTCAATAATATGAATGCTATTACAAAAGTATCAATAATATAATGTACACACAACTAAGTAATGTCAATACATTTAAAATAAGACAAAGGTGATATGAATAAGTAAAAAGTGATTTTTAAAATATATTTTACAATTATTACACAAGTTATTGAACAGTATAAAGAAATTTACAGGGATCGGTATAAATAAAAGCACTAAAACTAGTTTTATATTTTAAGTACAATATTTATATACTGCACATTTCTTAACTTTTTTTATGTGGAGATATCTTTCTCATCATCCACTGAGCAAGCCAATGGTCCCAGAAAGAAAGAAAACATTTAACAAAGAAAACCAAACAAAACAAAACATCAGAAACCAATAAAATTATGCTGGTAACTATAAAGAAATAATATCCAAAACAAAAAATTCATAAATCAAATATTGTCTGGGTTTGTACATCATCACGTTGAACATGGTTATGTTCTGAGTGACTGTCTACACCTTGAAAATTAGAAGGAAAGGGTAGCAATGTCTCCAAAAAGGCAAAGGCATTTGCAAAGATTTTTTTTTGAAAACTGGAGGAATCTGCACAGATGGGTCCTAGATA
The DNA here is from genome assembly GCF_059928025.1 of Delphinapterus leucas. NCBI lineage: Eukaryota > Metazoa > Chordata > Mammalia > Artiodactyla > Monodontidae > Delphinapterus > Delphinapterus leucas. The sequence goes on from NC_143132.1 coordinate 44,331,957, forward strand.
TGGCCACTGATCCCAGGATCCAAAGACTCGATAGTTGGGTACGACACAGAATTACCGAGTAAATTCAAGATTTAGGGAACCCATAGGATCAGTAATGATCTGGAGTTAGAAGAAATGCTAATGGAGGAGTAGGGTCAAGTCACCACATGTTTCTACACTGTTGAGAATGGAGACAGCAAGAAAGGAAGGAGATCAGGCGCCACAAAGGCAGGATTTGAAGGCAGGCTTTGAAGGCAGGCTTTGAAGGCAGGCTGTTGGTTTTCTACAAAGTAGGGAGACCTCTAGTGGTCAGAGATGGAACAGAAACCAATGAGAGAAAAATGTAAAAATCAGGGCAGAGGAGGTAGTATTATAAAACATTTGATTTGGGGAAGTTAACATGGTTTGAAGAGACAGCATGGATTTTAGTTTAGCTACATCTTAGTTTTTATCCTGACACTTGGTAAATTTCTATGATATTTGAATTCCTCATCTGTGACCTACCTTGAAAAAGGTATAGGAAATGTATAAATAAATAAATTACACAAGATAATTTATTTAGAGTGGTTATCATAGTTTTTGAAAGATTCTAATTATACAATGAACACTTACATTTCTCAATCTTTCTTTTCTCCACCAAGGTCTAAGAACCAACTACAAGTGCACTGGCTCAGAGTTTTGCTTGGAAAGGAAGGATTAGGAAAGAAATGGTTCACTGAAAAACCCAGGGTCAGTAGCTGAGCTACTGAATTCACATTCAGGAAATATCACTTTGTTCTAAGTAACATGCCTTGTTCAACACAGGATCCCCAATGTGGCAGATAATAATAGTGGACTTAATACTATTATATAGATGGAAATAACAATGTTTTCTATAATAGCATAAAATCGCGATTTTTAAATTCAGTGTGCTAAACAATAAATTTTGATTTTTTGTCTTTCTTTTTGTTGAGGTATAGTTGATATGTAACATTTTACTAGTTTCAGAGGTACAACGTAACGATTTGATATTTGTATATACTGCAAAATGATCACCACAATAAGTATAGTTAACATCTGTCACCTCACATAGTTACACAAATATTTTTCGTGTGATGAGAACTTTTAAGACCTACTCTCTTAGCAACTTTGAAATATGCAATAGTGTTAACAGTAGTCATCATGATGAGTATAGAAAACTTGATCTTCTTTAATTATTACGAGACTGAGTAAACAGATTAAGAAAAATTCACAGGAAAGGAAAAACAGGAATATAACTAAATGGAGTATCTTATTATTAGGTATCACCTACCTTATTATGCACTGAACATTTGTATCCCCTCAAAGTTTTTATGTTGAAGCACTAAACCCCAGCATGGCTATATTTGAAGATAAGGCCTTTAAGGAAGTAGTTAAGGGTAAATGAGGTCATAAAGTGGGGCCCTGATCCAAGCTCACTCATTCTCTCTCCTTCCCTCTCTGCCCCAAACACGCCTCAGTGCTCACTCAGAGGAATGGCCAGGTGAGGACAAAGTGGCTAGCTGCAAGCAAGGAAGTGATACCTGACCAGAAACCAAACCCTGCTGGACCTTAATCTCGGACCTTCCAGCCTCCAAACGTGGGAGAAATGAATTTATTTAAATCATGTTGTCTATGGTATTTGGGTATGAAAGCCCAACTAAACTAATATATACCCCCAAAATATTATTTGTTATATGCAACTAGTATTGTTTCTCATATCCAAAACTAGTTTCTGAACTTTCTTATTTTTAATACCCCAACTTTATTTTACTGCTCGTTCAGTTTGCTCTAATTAACAGTTACATCTCATTTCTAACACTTTTAATTTATTTATTCATTAATTTATTTATTTTCACTTCAACTGAGATCTGTTCTTCTGGATACAGTGAATTAAAGAATACAAATTTTACATAACCACTTATTTTGGGAAATACATATAATGTATTAACATTTATCAACCTTATCAAAGTGGTTAATTCCCAACTATTTCTCCTTGAATTTACACTCATCTATCTAAATGACTTGTTTATGTTAAGTAAATGATATGAGGAAAAGTTGAACACCAAAATGTGAAATTACAGGTATCTGTGCTTTCTCTACCATTAAAGACAATTTTTTAGGGATGTCTATAAAAAAGATGTCTCAGTAATAATTTTTTACAGAAGAATAATAAAATTATTTTAATATCTCTATATGTCACTAGAATATATTTTCTTAAAAAACAATTTCATAAAAAACAAAACAAAAAAAACACAATTTCATCATTTTAAATTAGTACAGGCTTTTGAAATCACAAAAGCTTTCCAAATCACTCCATGAAATTCCTTCTAAAATAAAGGAGAAAAGAATATTCATGGCTAATTAAATATTTAATTAATTACATAAATTATTGTTAAGTATAACCTTTTAATTTTAGGAAAATATGATTTGATTGAAATGTATTTAAAATGTTTTATAGATTTTCAATGACCTATAATGGAAAATATATTTCATAATCACATTATGCATTTACAGTTATTTATTCATTTATGAAACATTTGGAGTATTTACTATGGGCCAGATATTGTGTGAATACATGAATTACAAAAGTGAAAATGGTGGAATATGGTCCTCACTCAGATATTTTATGTGTAATTAGACATTGAAATCTTCAAGAAGAGAAAATAAATGCTAACAATTTTGCATGCCCTACTTTAAGAATAGTTCCCAAAACTTGGTAAGCAATTTATATGTATGTATCTGCCAAATAGATAAGCAGATTGATCAATAAAATAATAAGTAAAGAAAAAACCTATTATAATCTATACTACAAAATAAATACTCTCACAATCTATAATAAACCTGTAAATTTGAAAATAGATAAGTTACAATCAACATTGATGTACATAAAGATAAGTACGTGAAGATAAAAGATTAAGAGATCTTATAAGGAACATCATTTTAGACGTTTAAAAGAGAATAAGAGGAAAAAAAATTGCCTCAGTCTGGTCAGATTCACTCAACTGCACATTTTCTCAGTAAGACTGAACACATCAACTTGGAGAGTCAATACACATTGACCGTTTTCTTCCAATCCCTGGGTTTCTCTTTTGTGATTTCTGCTTGGCTTCCAGTCAATTTCTTGGATATGTGAGAACACTCTATTTAATGTAATAATTTTAAGACAGGACTTTAACCTGGTGACATCCTAGGTCTGATACTATCCAGGGAATCTTTTGCTTGAATCTTTTGCTTTTATATATGTAATATCCATTTCCCCCTTCTTCTAATTATAGTGCTTCTCCAGCTCTTAATGTATGTGGTTCAGGTTAGGTTAGGTTACCTGCATCCCCTTTAATATAGTGATTAGATTTCTATGTGACCTCCCAAGCATACATGGGTTTATGTTGAGTTTGTAGGATAAAGGCACACACTTTATACAGAACTGCTTACCTAAAAGAATAGAAATTTGGTGCTGCTTGTCACAATTTTTACTACTGGAAAGAAACAGCCCACTTGAGAATCAGGTCAAAGGTGTGGTAATGGGGATAGGAGAAGCAGAGGTAAGGGATGTTAAGGAATACTGTCCTGATATTATATACTTAGCCCCAGATCCAGCTGTGTTTGGAGTCAGACTTACCCCTGGACTTCCTTATTACATACGGTAAACAATTTTTTAATTTACTCTCTTTATAAAATCCTAATAAGAATTAGGAACCTATCCCTTTGTTACTCTTGGCTAAAAGCTAATTTGTGTGAAACATATTACACCAAGTTTCGTAATAAATAATACAGAACTATGTACTGTGTCCAAATAATTGTTTTCATAGACTGTTCCCAAAGCAAATATTAATACTGTTTTTGAATATGTTTGCTAAAAATTATATAAACTTTAAAATTGGAAATCAGGGAGACAGAAATTTTCAATGCTTATATCTCCATATGCATGCAAGTTCACTTTCATTTTTTTCTATCAAAATATGTAGTTATATGTAAAAGTTATGGCACATTGAATGGTGTGAACACAGATCTAGTTACTTCTATTATATATACATGTATGTTACATACAACTCTCTTTAAAATGATTTATTTTGGTTTTGTATAACAGTAATTAATAAGTGTTGATGCCACATAATATCATAATTACCACCAACTTTTTCATTACTTTCAATTTGTAAGTGTGATGTTTCTATAATTTTCAAGGTTTGTATTTTATAGTAATAATAAAAACTAACAACCTCCTCTCTTTCTCTGAGCCACTGAAACACACAGACACCCTCGGCTCCAAAAAACCCAGGCCAGTACTAGGGGGAAAAATTGTTAACTCAATTTGGGCTATACGTGTATTCATTTCAAGGACTTTCTGTTCTTTGTGATTCATTTAAAGTTTTTTCTGATTTTCACAAAATTCCATTACTCAATTCATTTATTTGTTTTACAGTTGTTTTAGGTCAGATTCCCTAGAAGAAAACCTAAGACAAAGATTTGTGTGCAAGTGATTTGCTAAGAAAGTGCTTCTGAGACCAGTAGTAAGGGGTTAGAGAAGGAGGACTTGGAAGGAAAGGCAGCGGTACAGTGACAGGAATACGGCATTTCCGCAGGGGGACTCTGGAATGTAGGCTTTGCCTCAGAGTTTGTTTCACCCTAAACAAAGGAGTTGGGCTCCAGGGGAACTTAATTCCCAATTCTTCTAGCTTCCTGCTGCTCTGGTAGAAAAAGGGCAGTCCTCCCCTAGGAGGAATAGTAGGTAAGAGAAATCCCTGTAAGTAAAAGCACAGAAGAGGACCCAGAAATAGTCAAAGAAATCCTGGCAGATATGGGCGGAGCACTGACAGTGTCCCACACAGTGAAATTTTAAATCTCCAACGTATTTCTTGTTAGATGTGGTGCATTAAAATGGCTGAACTAGAGTCACAAATCTAATGTACTAACGAAAAGTAATAGTCAATAAGACACACGTTAACTATATTAAAATATTCAATTAAATCAAACAAAATTTAATCAACTGGGAAAGCATACTGATATAACATGGGCATTCTTCTTCCTCTGAATTAATATGCATATACATTTAATCATTTAAATGGCAACAGATTCCAAATAAATATATACATACTATTTTTCTAATAACTAACATCTGGCATTCATGGCTTTTACTTCATCACTGTTTTTCATTCCTCCATCTTTTTCTTTCTCTGCTTCTTCACTTTCTCTTATTCCTCGTCACTTTCTCTTATTCTCCTTTCTTCCTCCTCCTTCTTTTCTTTGTTCTTCTACTTTTACTTTCCTTTTTTAAAATTTTCTACACTAAATTACCAAACTACTACTATTAGTACGGTTACTATAACCACCCTCAGCACTATCATCAAATAAAATTAATTTGACACTTAATAAAGAGTCATAAGGTATTGCTTAAACAGAGTGTCACTATATTTCACTTTTTGTTTTCATTCTTAGAATATAGTTCATAAACAGTGATTACCATCTGTTCCTAAGAAAAATACTAAGAGCTATGATGTAATTAATGCTGATGCAGGTATGTACTTATATATCTATGAAACCAAATTTTAGTGTTAAAAGAAAAAAAAAGAAGCTTAAGGGAAATGTGGATGAAGTTACTTTAAAAATATATTGGAGACCCTCAAGATGGCGGAAGAGTAAGACACGGAGATCATCTTCCTCCCCACAAATACATCAGAAATACATCTACATGTGGAACAACTCCTACAGAACACCTACTGAATGCTGGCAAAAGACCTCAGACTTCCCAAAAGGGAAGAAACTTCCCATGTACCTGGATAGGGCAAAAGAAAAAAAGAAAAAACAGAGACAAAAGAATAGGGACTGGACCTGAACCAGTGGGAGAGAGCTGTGAAGGAGGAAAGGTTTCCACACACTAGGAAGCCCCTTCACTGGTGGAGACAGGGGTTGGGGGTGGGGGAAGCCTCGGAGCCACAGAGGAGAGCGCAGCAACAGGGGTGCAGAGGGCAAAGTGGAGAGATTCCCGCACAGAGGATCGGTGCTGACCAGCACTCACCAGCCTGAGAGGCTTTTCTGCTTGCCCGCCAGGAGGGGTTGGGGGCTGGGAGCTGAGGTTCGGGCATCGGAGGTCAGATCCGAGGGAGGGGACTGGGGTTGGCTGCGTGAAAACTGCCTGGAGGGGGCTAGTGCACCATGGCTAGCCGGGAGGGAGTCCGGGAAAAAGTCTGGAGCTAAGAGGCAAGAGAGCATTGTTTCAGGGTGCACGAGGAGAGGGGAATTCAGAGTACTACCTAAAGGAGTTCCAGAGACGGGCACAAGCCGCGACTATGAGTGCAAACACCAGAGATGGGCCTGAAATGCTAAGGCTGCTGCTGCAGCCACCAAGAAGCCTGTGTGCAAGCACAGGTCACTATCCACACCTACCCTCTCGGGATCCTGTGCAGCCCACCACTGCCAGGGTCCCGTGATCCAGGGTCAAATTACCGGGGAGAACACGCAGCATGCCTCAGGCTGTTGCCTGGCCTCTGCCAACGCAGGCTCCCCCCGCATTCCTTATCCCTCCCTCCCCAGGCCTGAGTGAGCCAGAGCGCCCTAATCAGCTGCTCCTATAGCCCTGTCCTGTCTGAGCTATGAAGAGACGCCCTCAGGTGACCTATACACAGAGGCAAGGCCAAATCCAAAGCTGAACCCCAGGAGCTGTGCAAACAAAGAAGAGAAAGGGAAACTCTCCAAGCAGTCTCACGAGCACTGGATTAAATCTCCACAACCAACTTGATGTAACCCGCATCTGCGGAATACCTGCATAGATAATGAATCATCCCAAAACTGAGGTGCTGCAATTTGGGGGCAACGGTATATATATATATTTCCTTTTTATCTTTTTGTGAGTGTGTATGTGTATGCTTCCTTGTGTGATTTTGTCTGTATAGCGTTGCTTTTACCATTTGTCCCAGGGTTCTGTTCATTTTCGTTTTTTTTAAGTATACTTTTTAGTGCTTGTTATCATTGGTGGATCTTTTTGGGGGGTTTGGTTGCTCTCTTCTTTCTTTCTTTTTTTATTACTTTTGAATTTTTTTATTTTTAATAATTATTTTTTTATTTTAATAACTTTTCTTTTCTTTTCTTCTTTTGTTCTTTCTTTTTTTCTCTTTTTCTTCTGAGCCATGTGGCTGACAGGGTTTTCGTGCTCCAGCCAGGTGTCAGGCCTGTGATGCTAAGGTGGAGAGCTAAGTTCAGGACATTGGTCCACCAGAGACCTCCCAGTTCCACGTAATATCAAATGGCTAAAGCTCTCCCAGAGATCTCCATGTCAACACCAAGACCCAGCTCCACTCAACAACCAGCTATCCACAGTGCTGGACACCCTATGCCAAACAACTAGCAAGACAGGAACACAACCAAACCCATTAGCAGATACGCTGCCTAAAATCATAAAGAGGTCACAAACACACCATAACACACCATTGAATGTGGTCCTGCCCACCAGAAAGGCAAGATCCAGCCTCATTCACCAGAACATAGGTATTAGTCCCCTCCACCAGGAAGCCTATGTAACCCACTGAAACAACCTTAGCCACTGGGGGAAGACACCAAAAACAACAGGAACTATGAACCTGCAGCCTGAGAAAAGGAGACCTCAACCACAGTAAGTTAAGCAAAATGAGAAGACAGGGAAACACAAAGCAGGAAAGGAGCAAGGTAAAAACCCACCAGACCAAACAAATGAAGAGGAAAAAGGCAGTCTACCTGAAAAAGAATTCAGAATAATGATACCAAAGATGATCAAAATCTTGGAAATAGAATGGAGAAAACACAACAAACATTTAACAAGGACCTAGAAAAACAAAAGAGCAAACAAACAATGATGAACAACACAATAAATGAAATTAAAAATTCTCTAGAAGGAATCAAAAACAGAATAACTGAGGCAGAAGAACGAATAAGTGATCTGGAAGATAAAATAGTGGAAATAACTGCTGCAGAGCAGAATAAAGAGAAAAGAATGAAAAGAATTGAGAACAGTCTCAGAGACCTCTGGGACAACATTAAATGCACCAACATTTGAATTATAGGGGTCCCAGAAGAAGAAGAGAAAAAGAAAGGGACTGAGAAAATATTTGAAGAGATTATATTTGAAAACTTCCCCATTATGGGAAAAGAGACAGTTAATCAAGTCCAGGAAGCACAGAGCCCCATACAGGATAAATCCAAGGAGAAACATGCCAAGACACATATTAAACAAACTATCAAAAATTAAACACAAGGAAAAAATATTAAAAGCAGCAAGGGAAAAAAACCAATAACACACAAGAGAATCCCCATAAGGTTAACAGCTGATCTTTCAGCAGAAACTCTGCAAGGCAGAAGGGACTGACAGGACATATTTAAAATGATGAAAGGGAAAAACCTACAACCAAGAATACTCTACCCAGCAAGGATCTCATTCAAATTTGACAGAGAAATTAAAACCTTTACAGACAAATAAAAGGTAAGAGAATGCAGCACCACCAAACTAGCTTTACAACAAACGCTAAAGGAACTTCTCTAGGCAGGAAACACAAGAGAACGAAAAGACTTACAAAAACAAACCAAAGGGGCTTCCCTGGTGGTGCAGTGGTTGGGAGTTCGCCTGCCGATGCAGGGGACGTGGGTTCATGCCCTGGTCTGGAGGATCCCACATGCTGCGGAGCGGCTGAGCCCATGGGCCATGGCCGCTGAGCCTGCGCGTCCGAAGCCTGTGCTCCGCAATGGGAGAGGCCACAACAGTGAGAGGCCCGTGTACCGCAAAACAAAACAAAACCAAACCCAAAACACTTAAGAAAATGGTAATACAAACATACATGTTGATAATTACCTTAAATGTAAATGGATTAAATGCTCCATCCAAAAGACACAGACTGGCTGAATGGATACAAAAACAAGACCATGCATATATATGCTGTCTGCAAGAGACCCACTTCAGACCTAAGGAAACATACAGACTGAAAGTGAAGGAATGGAAAAAGAAATTCCATGCAAATGGAAATCAAAAGAAAGCTGGAGTAGCAATTCTCATATCAGACAAAATGGACTTAAAAATAAAAACTATTACAAGAGACAAAGAAGGACACTACATAATGATCAAGGGATCAATCCAAGAAGAAGATATAACAATTGTAAATATTTATGCACCCAACATAGGAGCACCTCAATACATAAGGCAAATGCTAACAGCCAGAAAAGGGGAAATCAACAGTAACACAATCATAGTAGTGGACTTTAACACCCCACTTTCACCAATGGAAAGATTATCCAAAATGAAAATAAATAAGGAAACACAAGCTTTAAATGATAGAGTAAACAAGATGGACTTAATTGATATTTATAGGACATTCCATCCAAAAGCAATAGAATACACTTCTCAAGTGCTCATGGAACGTTCTCCAGGACAGATCATATCTTGGGTCACAAATCAAGCCTTGGTAAATTTAACAAAATTGAAATCGTATCAAATATCTTTTCCGACCACAGTGCCATAAGACTAGATATCAATTACATGAAAAAATCTGTAACAAATACAAACATGTGGAGGCTAAATGATACACTACTTAATAACCAAGATATCATTGACAAAATCAAAGAGGAAATAAAAAAATACCTAAAAACAAATGACAACACACGATGACCCAAAACCTATGGGATGCAGCAAAAGCAGTTCTAAGAGGGAAGTATAGAGCAATACAATCCTACCTCAAGAAACAAGCAACATCTCAAATAAACAACCAAACCTTACACCTAAAGCAATTAGTGAAAGACGAAAACCCAAATTTACAAGGAAAGAAATCATAAAGATCAGATCACAAATAAGTGAAAAAGAAATGAAGGAAACAATAGCAAAGATCAATAAAACTAAAAGTGGGTTCTTTGAGAAGATAAACGAAGTTGATAAACCATTAGCCAGACTCATCAAGAAAAAAAGGGAGAAGACTCAAATCAATAGAATTAGAAATGAAAAAGAAGTAACAACTGACACTGCAGAAATACAAAGGATCATGAGAAAGTACTACAAGCAACTATATGCCAATAAAATGGACAACCTGGAAGAAATGGACAAATTCTTAGAAATGCACAACCTGCCAAGGCTGAATCAGGAAGAAATAGAAAATATGAACAGACCAATCACAAGTACTGAAATTGAAACTGTGATTAAAAATCTTCCAACAAACAAAAGCCCAGGACCAGATGGCTTGACAGGTGAATTCTATCAAACATTTAAAGAAGTGCTAACACCTATCCTTCTCAAGCTCTTCCAAAATATAGCAGAGGGAGGGATGCTCCCAAACTCATTCTATGAGACTACTATCACCCTGATACCAAAACCAGACAAAGATGTCACAAAGAAAGAAAACTACAGGCTGATATCACTGATGAACAGGGATGCAAAAAACCTCAACAAAATACCAGCAAACAATATCCAACAGCACATTAAAAGAATCATACACCATGATCAACTGGAGTTTATCCCAGGAATGCAAGGATTCTTTAATATACCCAAATCAGTGTGATACACCATATTAACAAACTGAAGGATAAAAACCATATGATCATCTCAATAGATGCAGAAAAAGCTTTCAACAAAATTCAACACCCATTTATGATAAAAACCCTCCAGAATGTAGGCATAGAGGAAACTTACCTCAACATAATAAAGGGCATATATGACAGACCAACAGCCAACATCGTTCTCAATGGTGAAAAACTGAAACCGTTTCCACTAAGATCAGGAACAAGACAACGTTGCCCACTCTCACCACTATTATTCAGCAGAGTTTTGGAAGTTTTAGCCACAGCAATCAGAGACGAAAAAGCAATAAAAGAATCCAAATCGGAAAAGAAGAAGTAAAGCTGTCACTGTTTGCAGATGACATGATACTATACATAGAGAATCCTAAAGATTCTACCAGAAAACTACTAGAGCTAATCAATGAATTTGGTAAAGTTGCAGGATTCAAAATTAATGCACAGAAATCTCTTGCATTCCTAAACACTAATGATGAAAAATCTGAAAGAGAAAGTAAGGAAACACTCTCTTTTACCACTGCAACAAAAAGAATAAATATCTAGGAATAAACCTACCTAAGGAGACAAAAGACTTGTTTGCAGAAAAGTATAAGACAGTGATGAAAGAAATTAAAGGTGATACAAACAGATGGAGAGATATACTATGTTCTTGAATTGGAAGAATCAACATTGTGAAAATGACTATATTACCCAAAGCAATCTACTGATTCAATGCAATCCCTATCAAACTACCAATGGCATTTTTCACAGAACTAGAACAAAAAATTTCACAATTTGTAATGAAACACAAAAAACCCCAAATAGCCAAAGCAATCTTGAGAAAGAAAAACGGAGCTGGAGGAATCAGGCTCCCAGGGTTCAGACTATACTACAAAGCTACAGTAATCAAGACAGTATGGTACTGGCACAAAAACAGAAATAAAGATCAATGGAGCATGATAGAAAGCCCAGAGATAAACCCACGCACATATGGTCACCTTATCTTTGATAAAGCAGGCAAGAATATACAATGGAGAAAAGACAGCCTCTTCAATAAGTGGTGCTGGGATGTCTGGACAGCTACATGTAAAGGAATGAAACTAGAACACTCCCTAACACCATACACAAAAATAAACTCCAAATGGACTAAAGACCTAAATGTAAGGGTAGACACTATCAAACTCTTAGAGGAAAACATAGGCAGAACACTCTATGACATAATCACAGCAAGATCCTTTTTGACCCACCTCCTAGAGAAATGGAAATAAAAACAAAAATAAACAAATGGGACCTAATGAACCTTAAAAGCCTTTGCACAGCAAAGGAAACCATAAACAAGACCAAAAGACAACCCTCAGAATGGGAGAAAATATTTGCAAATGAAGCAACTGACAAAGGATTAATCTCCAAAATATACAAGCAGCTCATGCAGCTCAATATCAAAAAGCAAACAATCCAATCCAAAAATGGGCAGAAGACCTAAATAGACATTTCTCTAAAGAAGATGTACAGATTGCCAACAAACACATGAAAGGATGCTCAACATCACTAATCATTAGAGAAATGCAAATCAAAACTACAGTGAGGTATCACCTCACACCGGTCAGAATGGCCATCTTCAAAAAATCTACAAACAATAAATGCTGGAGAGGGTGTGGAGAAAAGGAAACCCTCTTGCGCTGTTAGTGGGAACGTAAATTGATACAGCTACTATGGAGAACAGTACAGAGGTTCCTTAAAAAACTAAAAATAAAACTACCATATGTCACAGCAATTCCACTACTGGGCATATACCCTGAGAAAACCATAATTCAAAAAGAGTCATGTACCAAAATATTCATTGCAGCTCTATTTACAATAGCCAGGACATGGAAGCAACCTAAGTGTCCATCGACAGATGAATGGATCAAGAAGACATGGCACATATATACAATGGAATATTACTCAACCATAAGAAGAAATGAAATTGAGTTATTTGTAGTGAGGTGGATGGACATAGAGTCTATCATACAGAGTAATATCAGTCAGAAAGAGAAAAACAAATAATGTATGCTAACACATATATATGGAATCTAAAAAAGAAAAAAAATGGTTATGAAGAACCTAGGGGCAGGACAAGAATAAAGATGGAGACCTAGAGAATGGACTTGAGGACATGCGGAAGGGGAAGGGGCAGCTGGGGCGAAGTGAGAGATGGGCATGTAATTATATATACTACCAAATGTAAAAGAGATAGCTAGCGGGAAGCAGCTGCATAGCACAGGGAGATCAGCTCGGTGCTTTGTGATCACCTAGGGGGGTGGGATAGGGAGTGTGGAAGGGTGACACAAGAGGGAAGAGATATGGGGATATACGTATATGTATAGCTGATTCACTTTGTTATAAAGCAGAAACTAACACACCATTGTAAAGCAATTGTACTCCAATAAAGACGTTAAAAATATATATATTTTATAAAAATAGATTATTAAGATACTATATGTTATATATTTAGTAACATGGATCAATAGGGTCTAAGAGATCTGGAACATTCAGAGATAGAAAGCAGTTTGCCTGAGGCATGTCTCAAACTAATTTTAGTACAGAGATACATTAAAATTATATGCACATCTACACTGAGAAAATGGCTTAAATTTTTTGAAAAATAAAATACTAAATAAATAAACTTAAAAATAGTAAGAAATCAATCAGTATAAGGTCAAAGACATTGTTTTTATAAATATGAGTAAATGTACTGACAGCTTATATATGAGCTTTTGGTTAGTTGTAAATTGAGGGAACACAAACTCAGATATTCAGTTTAATTGCTATGGGCTTACTTGGTTACTTAAGATCAGGCCAAGTTCTGCATTTATAAATTTCTTCTTTGCCTTTTATCATTAGCTCACCTGGAGAATTTCACATGCATCTCACCAATTCCAACAAGAAGAGAGATGTTGGGAAAGTCATAAAAGCTTGATTTTCTAAACGTGGCTGAACATTTTAGTGTTATGAAAGTGGTTCCCATAATAATGATGAAACCTATTTTATTTCTCACTTTTGAAATATTTTGGCATTGCTATATTGTTCTGTTATATTGCTATAGGTTTATTTGGTTGTGGCACTCTAATGTGTTAATGGAAATTCTCAATAAAACTAAAAATGCTATAGAAAAACAAACATCTTTGAGGGAAGAAAAATATGCAATTATTTTATATGTAGAAAATAAGTTGCTTATCTTCAATTGCAATAACCTGCTTATCTTCAATTGCAATATCTTATAGTTAACTAAAAATGAAATAAGCAAATGGTTCAAAACATAATTTGGGAAGTAATAAAATTTGTCTGGATTTACTTTTTTTTAAACTAGATTCCAAACTAAATACATGCTTTTTATAAACCTGGTTTCAAGTTTATAGTACAAAGATTTCCTATCAAATGCCAGGGGGATAATTTATTTTTCATACATGAACAAGAATCACGACTTAAACAAATACATCAGATAATAGACCTAGGGCCGTTTTTAAAACCAGATAATTGGTCGGCACTTATTTTATTCTGTATACTGAACAGAAAGATGTGACACTTGGATGATTTATAGAGAAACAGAAGGCACAAGGCTTTTTGGCAATAGTATTTAGTGGATACACCAGGCTTTTAACTATCATGTTATTGAAGGTGAACTGGCTCTTCTTATTTTTCTATTTCATTTAAAACTTCAAAGCAATTTTTTAAACATCTTTATTGGAGTATAATTGCTTTACAATGAAACCTTCAAAGCAATTTGAACAGTGAGAAAACCATACCAATTTGCAGTCTAAAAGCTCTTACCCAGCTGCCCTCTGAGCCATATTTTAACATCTCCAGCAGTAGAAAGTGCTTCTTATATAATTTGTGGCCATCCACAGACATAAAATTAGAGAGGTGTTTAACGATCCACATCTGCCCCACAAGTGTGGAAGAGTTAGGTGTTTAAATAACAGTCATCTGATTTATTTAAAAGAGTAAATAAACTGTACATAATAAAAGAAAAACTAATATTATTTACCTGGTTATGCATTTCTGACTACATGGAGGCTGTATGTGTCCAGAAAAGGGAATCAAATTTGAGAAAGCCTGATAATAAAGGAAAATTACCCAACTGTCTTCTATTTCAAGAGAGAGAATATAGGCTTATCAACTGAATCCCTCACCACCTGTACCTCTCTGGTGACCAGAACAGTACATTATTGAACACAGTAGCTACTCAATACACATCTGTTGACCGAATTCATGACTGCAGGGGAGACTAAGTTATGAACAACAGAAGAGGGAAGCACATACTGCTTGGTCAAATGGTGGTCTTGAAACTTTAACTTGAACAAATACAATAATTTGAGCCTCATTTTTCTCATTCGTGATATGGGGTGAAGATGCCTATGGGGGAAGGTTATTGGGAAGATTAACTGACACAGAGCACTTAGAGTAGTTATTTAGTAATAGTTCCTTTCCTCATTAGGAGTCTCAATTATTTTAAAAAATGAATTAAATCTTTGTTAGTGTGCATTTATAAGCATTTTGAAATCTCTTTGTAATGACATAGAAATATAGAATGCTCTCAAGTGCTCTAAGATGCTTTAAAAGAGAATATAGAATATTTGAAAAGCATCATAGTTGCTTTATTTTTAGGACTGCTTTATTTTCTTAGTTTGCTTTCAGTAATTTACTGAGAAAAAAGATAAACATCTTAAAAACAGAAATTCTTCATTTCCTAACACTTAAAGAGGTTAGGTACATTATAACATAAATTCAATTATATTTCTGGTTATTTACTTTTCAGGAAAAAAAAAGTAATTCTCTTGAGATATTTTTTCTCATTATTTTTATACTAACTTCCATTTGTACCCAAATTCCTAATTAGGAAATAAAATAAAAGTTCAATTTTTTTCTGGAGCCAGGTGGTAACCCAGATTGTATCTTCTTGACCTTGTTTAAACTGAAATATTATTTAAATTGATTTTATGGGAAAAAAGAAGCATTTGTGAAACTATAAATGGAATAAGAAGAAAAAAGACATTACTGAAAATATTTCTGGCCTAATAAATAACGGACTTATCAACAGCATAAGGGATTTTTTTCCAGCATAGACTATAATAGTCTTTAAATAGAAATACCCATATATGGTAGATATTCTTTAAATTGATATTCAACCATCATTTCTAGAAGAAATGCATTTTCTAGAGTAGCCAGAACTCTTGTAAAGTCAGACATAAAGAATAAAAATACCTCTTGAGAAAATTCTCAGGCAGAGAGAAAATATACCATTGTAAAGAACTAGAAAACAAAAGAAAAAGGGCAGATTTAGAAATATATCACCATAGGAATAAATTTTAAATACAATGATCTGAAGTAGTCCCTTTTATTTCCAAAATCACTGCCATCAGAGAGAAAACACGGGGAGCCAAAACACTACTTCATGTGGTTGTCAGTAGTTTAATGGTCCTTATTAACTATAACTTTAGATCTTTGGAGTCAAAATTCAGATTTGTCAGTCAGAGGAAGGTTTTCCTGAGGTAAAAGCAGATAGAGGGCAGAGGGAATATGAAAATCATTCCTAGAAAGTGAAAGTCACTTACTCCTAGAAAAGGGGGTGTGTAGAAACAGCTTTGACACATTCCAACCTATAGCAAATCATTCCTTGAATGATTAATTCATTCAAAATATATTTTTCAAGCACCATGATTGATAAACAGAGGTAGTACTAATCTGATAGAAATATAATCCCTCCCTGATAGAAATTACTAAAGAGTGGAGATATAAAACTTTTGTATAAACAAAAGTTATGACAAGGGTGTTTTGTGTTTTGAAAAGAAATGTTCCATAGGCTATGGAATGCATATTTGCATAGAGGGATGCAATTTCAAGTGGAACATATGGGGAATCCTCTATGAGAAAGTGACATTCAAGTTGATCGTTTGGAGCAAGTAGTAGTTTTTCAGAGGAACAGCATGAGTGTGAGTGAAAGTCCTAGGGAAGGTAAGAATTGGTAGGACTTGGTTTTTGACTCTCCCTTTTCCCCACTTCATGTGTTGGAAGCTGAGTTAATCATAATCTCTTAGTTCATAGCACATTGTTACTACTGATCCTTGTAAAGCCCCTCTCTTGTTTTATTGACTTATTCTTTTATTTGGATTCTAACTCCAAAACTCCTGATTATATGCAAATATGCTAATGGGTTTAATGTTCCCTCTTTATTTTATTTTAAAGTGTGCATTGATGCTTTATAAACATATCTTCTCAATTCACATAAATGTTATTTTATTTTACATTACATAAACTATCATTGTTTTACATTTTTTTCTACTTGGCACTTTATGACCCATGTTGCTTTGTGAAATTGTAGTCTGATATTCCTAAATTCTCATGGGACTCAATGATATCCTCTATATTTTGTTTTTGCTTCCCTCAGTGATACATTGTCTGTAACACTATGATAAAGTTCTTCACTCATCTTTCCCTAATTTTCTATGCTGCATAGCAGATTACCACAAGAATTACAGCATTAAAAATTTATTCTCTTGCAGCTTCTATAGATCAGAAGTCGAAGGACCGCAAGGTTGGATTCCCCACTCAGGGTCTCACTGAGCTAAAGTCAAAATGTTTACCAGGGCTGCAGGTCTCATCTGGCATTCCAGGTTCTTTTTCATTCTCATTAGTTGTTGGCAGAATTCATTTACCAAAGGCAGAATTCAGTTAGGACTGAAATTCACAATTTCTTGCTGGCTATAAACCAGGTTTCTAGAGGCAGCTCCTGGATGCTTCCTCTCTCCAACAACAGTTCATAACATGCACGTTTGCTTTCTTTCAGGCCAGCTGTAGTGGATCTCTCTGGCTTCCTCTTCTCTGACTGAAAAAAACCCTGTCCTTTTAGAAGGCTCATGTGATTAAGTTAGGCCACCTGGATTACATTCCCATTTTAATGTCAACTGTGCCAAACAACATCGTTATAAAGGTAGTTAACTCCATCTAATTCACAGTTCTGGGGATTATGCAGGCATGTACACTAGGGGCTGAGAAATCTTGGGGACCATTTTAGAATTGTGAGAATTCTTTTGTGTATATGACTAAGAGGGAAACTGCAGGATCAGATGGTATGTGAGTTCCAGATTTGCTTAAGAGCTGCTTAGGTTTGAGGATGACCATTCTGACTAGGGCATAGTGACCAAGCAGGAGAGCATAAAACTCCAACCTGGAAAGGAAGGCAGGAAATAAATTCCCTAGAGCATCTTATGACTACATTAAAGACTTCAGTAATTGCTTTTAAAAAAATGTGTAAATTGAATTAATCTTAGTTCATCCTATAACTCATGCAGTCATGCATTTATTCTACCATCATACTTCAGGTGAACACTATTAAATGAAGGCAAATAGTGTTGATTTTTTGCCCCTAGTGCCTATTTATTTCTTTACAATTTAGTGTTGACAGGTGCAATGAATGCCATGTTTCATTGGCTTTCCTAGGTCCTCTCTTATTTTCCTTTTCTCTGCCAACTCCTGACAAAATAGAAAATAAGGACATATTTTATTGACTGTACTAAAAGTCATCTATTTCTTCCTTTTCCTAACCCAGCTATTTCTATGTCTTTTTTTTCTGTCCTCATACAATTTAGCTAACAGAGATTGGAAAAGTGACCAAAATATCTCTTTAAGTTGACTTTATGTCAAATTCTGTTACAATATGAGGAAGAGCAAGCAAAAAAGGATTACACAGTAACTTGTGAATATCTAGTCTAGTAGTTCAATCATCATTTTATATTTGTGTGTGTGTATTTTGTTTAGGAAATAGGAAATGAGACAGACAGGTAATTTAATTCGTAAACATTTTAGAGAAACATAATTTACTTAAAAATTTCTAAAATTTGCATGAAAAACCAAAGGAAACATTGCCCATAAAAGTATGTTTAATCAAAGAGTATTGCAGAGAGAAACATATATTACAGGTGTTAAATATATTTGAATCATTTTTGGGACACAAGTCTGTATTTAAACCTATTAATCCTCACTCCCAAATGAATTTATTCTCTGCTGTTCACAGTTACACAATTAAAGAATATTTGAAAAGAAGCTGCTCCCTATTCCCATCCTGACTTCATGTCCCATATTAGCTCTTCCTGTGTTCCTCATATGCTATGTCATTAGTCCTGTGTTGAGATAGGTGACATATTAGTAGCATCTGCTTCATTGATGAATATACTGCTACTCTGGTGTCAAGCTCCTTGTTCTTTGTTTTGTTTTGTTTTGTTTTTTCTGGCCAAGACACAAGGCTTGCTGGATGGGATCTTAGTTCCCTGACCAGGGATGAACCCGTGTCCCCTGCAGTGGAAGGGCGGAGTCCTAACCACTGGACTGCCAGGAAATTCCTCTTTTTGTTTCTTAAGCACAGCTAATAATAATCAGGGCTTTGTATCTTCACTTTCCCCAGGTACCTTATTCGAAAATCTCCAAACTTAGCATATATGTTTTAATAAAAACTTACTGGCAAGATGTCTGTCCAGGGATCAGCTGAGCTGGAGAGAGCTGAGCTGCCAGGTATTGGAATAGCTTAGACAACACCCCCAAATGAAGATAACTCTCAAGGCTTCTTCAATCACTGAGTGCGATAATATAAGCAATAGGCCAAACTGGAGATAGTGCCAAGTCCATTCCTCATTCCGTGTTTTCCACGGCATGGCTCTAGTAACAGTTTAATTGGATCAGCACACACAGAAAAGAATATGGGGCTCCTCTCACTGCTGAGGGAACCCCAAACCAAAGGCTCCTGTGGTTTCATGGACCTGAGAGGGGGAAAAGCTAGGAGCAGAAAACGACCAAGTACTGAGTAATTGTGAAGTGCCTTAAAGTTCTCCCCTGCCCCTTAATGAGGAAGCCTCCTTGAAAGGCCCCTGGCAAAGGACTCCCTGTCCCTAAAAAGAGGCCTCCAAATGGACACTCCTGGGCTAGGAATGCAGACATGCCTAAGAACATGGCCAGCCAGAGGAACCTGAGTCCTTGACTGCAACTCCCTTCAGAGACTAGAATGCACTGGGGGTGCCGCAGGTCTGCTGTGGGAGGGCAGCTCTCCCCTCTGAAGCTTTCCAGGTAACGGCTCTGTAATTGCCCAAGGATGGGCCTGAAAAACTGTCACCAAAGAAGCCCATTAACCATTCCCCAGAAATGAAAACAGAATAATAAAATGAAGTCTAACCTTTTTTTTTTCCTTTGTGCTTCCTCTAGTTTCACTAGCTCATAGGGCGCCAAACGCAGAGGCCTCTCGCCGGACGCTTCAGAGTGTCTCTCCTGCAAAATGGCTGCACCAACACCTGAGCTCAGTGGGCCGTGCGCAGAGACGCCCAGCCCCTGGTGCGTGAGCACGCCCTGCGAGAACTCCGCCCCCTCCCCGTTGACAAGAGCCCTATAAAGCAGCCTCACCTGTGACCTGTTAGAAGCGCTTGTGCTGCGTGTGCTCTACAGCGGGAGTTCCCACATCTCCATTCTCTGATCAGAGAACAAAGCTTTTGTTTTGCTTGTGAACCCAACTCAGTCTCCTTCTTTTGGCTCCAATGACAGGGCAGAAGGACCTTTTGGGGGACCAACAAGGAGGGGTGGTAACAAAGTCACACATAAGAGTTTTAGCCAGACTCCTGAGAGCCTTAATACTATGATGCCCAGACTCCTAGACGTCTTCGTTCTTGATCACCCCCTGAATTTGCCAACCTGCTACCCCTTCTAGTCACTAATTTCCTGCATACATTATCTAGTGTTGGCAAATTTCAATATATGATACCCCTCCTTTGTTGAAAGTTTTTTCTTTCTGTCCATACGTAAACAACTTTAATTTTAAACACATAAATCAACAAATTGTTGTGTTTGCCTTATTTTAACACATAAACAGAAAAATTAATATTTCACAAATAACTTTAACTCTAAAACATTAACTCAAGTCTAAAAAAAGACTAGACTATTATAAAATAACTGGTTTAAATGTGTTAGAATCTGTGACAGTATTATATTAGCAATATTATATATAATATATAATAATTATATAGCATAAATTAATATATTAACATATAATAATGCTTGATTTATGCATGTTCCTTAGGTAATTTTTATATAATTCCCTGAAATCATGAAGCATTTAAAATTAAATATATTGAAACATTTAATCATAAATTTCTATCTTCACTGAGATTTTATGAAAAAATCCTCAATTTAATATACTGTTTCTTATCATTTAATAAAAAACTCACTGGTAAAAATTAATTAAAAATAGCTTGGAGAAATCGTATCTTTTTCCTTGGTCATTATCTTATTTCAAACCCCACTTATGGAATTAATAACTAGTTAGAAACTTTTTTTTTTGATGACAATTTCTTGCAGTAGTCATTCAGAATTTGCTTTTTAAGTTTATAAATATTTTATAAATTGCGGCACCAGTGAGTCTGATTATAATGGACACCAAAAGATACAAAGAAGCAAGTCATATCCTCCTGAATAAAATATATCCCCTTTTAAATATCACAAATGATATTATTTCAATCAAGAAAAATTGCAACATTATTGGAATAATACTCAGAATAGCCTAGGCAAAATTTGAAAACTTTTGAAAATATTTAAAGTAAAATCATATGAAAGTCTAGGTAAAGTTTCTGCAATGCTTTTGATTAGTTTCAATCTTTTGAAAAAAGAGTTATTTTAAGATGAAAAAATTTCTTATCAATGTAATACTTTTTCTTAGAAATGGAAAATAATATACATATTTTAAGATAGTTAAAAAATATAAATCAAGAAGTGATACTTTGTTTTATGAAAATAAAATTGCATATATTAGGTTACTTTCAAATGCCTATATTCAGAGAAGGAATACTATGAAAAGTTATTCTAATTCATCATGTAGATGTCACTTAACTCTTTAATATTGGAATTTCAAGACTTTCTTGGTTTTCATACATCAGTATTGATTTTAGCTCTTTCCATTGATCATGATATATGACTGAGTAGATTCAAATTGTTATCTGAGGGCTTCCCTGGTGGCGTAGTAGTTAAGAATCCACCTGCCAATGCAGGAGACACGGGTTGAAGCCCTGGTCCGGGATGATCCCACATGCCACAGAGTAACTAAGCCCATGCTCCACAACTACTGAGCCCGTGCCACAACTATTGAAGCCTGTGTGCCTAGAGCCCATGCTCCGCAACAAGAGAAGCCACGGCAATAAGCCCGCACACCACAATGAAGAGTAGCCCCCGCTCACCACAACTAGAGAAAAGCCCATGTGCAGCAACGAAGACCCAATGCAGCCAAAAATAAATAAAATTAATTAATTAATTAAAAAATTGTTATCTGAGAATATAATTTCTAAAACAAGTTCCTAGTCACACTCTATTGCCTTTAAAAAGATAGAAAATTAGACTTACACATAAAGAAGAGTCAAGGATAAAGAACCCAGGGGTGGTGTAGAAAGCTGCCAATGAAGCATTAGGTACTGTAATTATTTCTGGGCTACAGAAATAAAGAATCCTAGATTTGAGTAATTGTTAGGTGTAATGGTGTGCATTTCATAGTTCATGCTAATAAAATCTAATTACAATAAAGTACTTCCAGATATTACCAAATACAACTGTCTTTACCTAAATTGTCAATAAGCTCCTCAGACATTTGAGACATTTGACTCAACATTTAAATGAGTCATAGCCAGAAAGGTCCTTACACGGTCACATCTATTTGCCTATTTGGGTAAGTTTTTATGGACCTAATCAGGGTGATGCAAGAAGTGAAGCTACCAAGGTTCAGCTTTTGTCTAGGAGCTTGTATAGAATTACAAAATACCTCCTTTTAAACATTGAGAGTCTTCTCCATTAGAAAATTGCTCATGAATTTTAAGTCAGATCTATATCTTTGGGAATTCTGAGCAGGAAAGTTTCATAAAGATCCTCTAATTTCATGTCATCTTTTCATTCATGAAAAACATGTTTAGGACTTGTCAAAATTTATGCATGATGATTCATCAAGTAGTTACGATGGGATTTATGTAGCTAATGAAGCTACAAATACTCCTGGAACAGGAATTTCTCCATTCTCTGTAATATGAATCTTGCCATGACAAAATATGATCAAAATAATAATATTGTTATTATTGGACTTTACGTCTCCTCCAAAGACAGTGATTGATAAAGATATAAATGGATACTTTTTATTCTTTTGTTATTTTATTTTACATTACCAGAATGAAGCAATGGAGCTGGAATAAATACTGATATGAAGGGAGTAAGCTTGCTTAACTGTCTTCCAGCATTTAATGTTCTCTTTATAGACTACAGAATATGTTTTCCAGCGAATTATTTTGCTTTGGGCTGTTAAAGAATTTGCCAAAAGGGTGATTGTAAGGATTCACTTAGATATTAGGTTAGGCTATATGACTTCTAAACTTCTTCCCAAATCACAGCATGCTCCTTTCATTAGTATATTTATTTAAAAAGGATTTGTAAAGATCTTTCTTTTAATACATGTTAGTATAATCAACTCACCATTTTACTGCATTACTGCAAAATAATTGCTGTTGTTTACCTGACATAATTCACAGATGAGTCAAATTGTGGCAAATAATTAATTATAGGCTTTCTTATCATTGTGTTCAAGTGTTTCTATTAATATATACTGAAAATATATATAGCTAAATAACTCTATATAACTATATTTGTATATATATGTGTGTATATAGATAGGTAATACAAATATAGAAACCCATTTGGTTGTATTTTTGGTTTACTATGTATCAATTAGCATTAAACACAACTTACATGCCTAGCAGAAATTAGATTCATAAAATAAAATTTGCTTTTCTGAGCACAAAGCTACTTCTTTTCTCTATCAGAAATCTTAGACTATGTAAATATTTCATCTTAGCTACTGGACATTCCATCATACTTAGTGTTTCAAATAAAGATTTAACTGAGATTTAACTGGACACATAGAGTGCGCTAATTGAAAATGGTACTTAAAGCATTTAATTTGAAGGACTGCTGATTCTTCTGATTAAAAATCTATCTTTGTATAGACACAAGATCATATAATAAACTGTCTTAGGTTTTCAACATCAGGTTATCCTTCAGTTAAATGAGAGCACATGTATAACAATAACAGTTTGATATTAAGATTCATACTTCCAACATTATTTCAAGAAAATTATTTTCAAACAAACATTTAACCTTTAACTCAAAAACTTTGAGTTGAGGCTTCCCTGCTGGCACAGCGGTTGAGAGTCCGCCTGCCGATGCAGGGGACGTGGGTTCGTGCCCCGGTCCGGGAAGATCCCACATGCCGCGGAGCGGCCGGCCCCGTGAGCCATGGCCGCTGAGCCTGCGCGTCTGGAGCCTGTGCTCCGCAACGGGAGAGGCCACAACAGTGAGAGGCCCGAGAACCGCAAAAAAAAAACCCAAAAACAAAAGAACAAAAAAAAAACCTTTGTGTTGTATTGTAGCTTATCTACTTTAATATTTTATATTTATAATAATAAGTAGCAGGCAACTCAATAGCAATGTTTACTTCCAGTTTTACAGATACAACAAATAATTCAGTACAAAGAACTTTCAATAGGGAGGTTAGAATATTTTCTTCTAAGATCTGTCGTAACAAGTAACCAGGGGCAAGGAAAGTAGTTCCTTTCAGTCTAGCACAAGGGCTACTAGGTACAGCCTACAGGACAAATTCAGCCTGCTGTCTGTTTTTGTGTAGCCTGAGAACTTGGAAAGATATTGACATTTTTGTGTGTGTGTGTGTTAGTTTCTGCTTTATAACAAAGTGAATCAGTTATACATATACATATGTTCCCATATCTCTTCCCTCTTGCGTCTCCCTCCCTCCCACCCTCCCTATCCCACCCCTCCAGGCGGTCACAAAGCACCAAGCCGATATCCCTGTGCCATGCGGTTGCTTCCCTCTAGCTATCTACCTTACGTTTGTTAGTGTATATATGTCCATGCCTCTCTCTTGCCCTGTCACAGCTCACCCTTCCCCCTCCCCATATCCTCAAGTCCGTTCTCCAGTAGGTCTGTGTCTTTATTCCTGGATACTGACATTTTTAAAGTGAAGAAAATAGAATTTAAAGACTATGCACAGTGATTGTATGTGGCCTGCAAAACCTAAAATATTTACTCTATGTTCCTTTACAGAAAAAAATTGCTGACTCCTGATTAGTGGGTTGGTTCTGTAACACGGGAGCAGTAATCGTTACTACCTCATAGGGTCATTGTGAACACAGGTGGATTTATATTTTTATGTTTCTTCAGATGTAGAGGAAATTGATAAATATTGGCCCTTGATAAATGTTTGGTGGCAATATAATCTATAAAATAAGACATTTGAGCTTTAATTATCATAATATCAATCTTCTGATTTTACAGAAATGGTAACTTTTCAAATATTGATGAGGCGCTTAAACAATATATCTGGGTAAAAGTATGAATAAATTAATAAAAGTAAATTAAGTTCACGTGTGTATGTGTGTGCATGCGTGCGTGTGTATGTGTGTGTGTGTACTTCTTTAGTATAAGCTACCATCTCCTTTACAGTTCCTATATGCTAGAAATGTGCTAATTATGTTACTTCTAACATTTTGACTAGCCCTCAAAATAACTGTGAAAAGAAGATTATATCAGACCTAATTCCTTGTAAAATAGTCTCTTGAGATCAAAGTTATATATGGAGGGATGTTACTGCAAAGTGTTCTCAGCAACAACACCTGTAAGAGAATATGGACAGCAGGATCAGATTGAGAAAGAGGTTGAACTGTGATTCGGTTGCAACCAAGACTTTTGCCAGGTAGTTGTGAAGCAGGAACTGACATTCAGATAGGTTCAAAATTGAAACAAGGAAGCCAGGCCTTTTCATCCCCACATGAATCAGTTTTCAAATGGGGGTTACTCTGGGGTAGGCAGTTCCCTTTGTCTGAGAGCAATTCCTGAGGAGAAAGACATTTGCGAAACTTTAGCTGGCAACATTCCTAGTAAGTGGATCCTCCCTGATCCTTAAAGAAAAATTTGTATGGTGTACTGCAGCAGTTACTACAGCGTAGCCTTCGTGCAACTCCACTTCATATAGTTAAGTTGACCTTAGGCACAGATCCTTCAAGATTCTGGTTTATCTATTACTGCAAAAAATGTATAAGGGGAAGAACAGTGAGACAAACTACCCCAAGCTGGCAGTAAAATATAAGTGGTATTTATCATCTTCCTCCTTTATTACCCATTCCAGATTCCCCTCAACATTAACTGGGACCTTGGCTGGTATAGGTACCTTTTGCGGTGAGGTGACCCAGATCCTTATTCTTCAGGGATCTGAGCCCTGATCACCATGCCTTTCTCAGGCTTTGGCTGATGTGCTTATTCATTAACCATCAATATTGGGCAGTGAAATACGAAGAGGTACCCCTTGAGCTACATGGGTGCCAAACATATTCCTCTCTGTCCTTTTTATGTAACATTAGCCCTACCTTACCCTGATGATCAAAGTCCTTTACCTGTGCCAGACTGAATACTGCCCTCCTTGAGTAAGTCTCTTGCAAGAAAGAGCCTGCAGATTCAATGCAATTCCTATCAAAATCCCAGAAGTATTTTTTTTCCACAAACTACTTTTAAATTTATATGGAAAGGCAAATGGACTATAGCAGACAAACCAATATTGAAAAAGATGAGCTAAATTGGAGAACTCACTTTACCTGATTTTGAAACTTAAATAAAGCTACAGTAATCAAGAAAGTATGGTATTGGTGTAAAGTTAGAGATCAAGAGAACAGATTAGAAAGTCTAGAAATAGCCTTTGTCTTAGCTCATTCAGGCTGCTATAATAGGATACTATAGACTGGGTGACTTATAAACAACAGAAATTATTTTCTGATCATTCTGGTGGCTGGGAAATCTAAGATCAAGTCTCCGGCAGATTCAGTGTATAGAGAGAGCTCACTTCTTGGTATGTAGATGCACTGTGTCTTCACATGGGAAGGGGCAAGGGAGTTCTCTGGGATATCTTTTATAAGGGCACTAATCCCATTCATGAGGGCTCTGCTCTCAAGACCTAATTACCTACCAAGGGCCCTACCTCCTCATACTATTTTATTGGAGGTTAGATTTTTCACTACTGTGTAATTTATTATTATTAGAAACCATATAAATGATAAGGCTTAGCTATTACATAGGTATTAAGAGAATTCCATGTAGCATAGAAAGATGTCTTATGAATAAAAGCACATTAAAAAAAACAGTAGGAGAGCCTGAGCCCATTAATGAAAAATTATGTGAAAATGTATGCATGTGTTAAAAAATTCTAAAATATGTACCAAATGTTAACATCAGTCATTTTTTACTTATGAAATTGTAAGTGATCTTTATCTTCTTATGTTTTTCTGTATTTCTGAATTTTATAAAGTGATCACGTATTACACTTTAAATATAAAAAAGGGTTTTCTTAAGTGGATATTTTCATATTAAATGCCCTATGTTATCTAGATTTGTACAGAACAAAATTTCTTAGATATATAATTAAATTGCCTCACATCCAGGAATTTTTAATCATGAGAGAGGCTATCTAAAGCTATAAGTATTTGCTACATATCACATATTTCAAAATCTCCTTTTTGGTAACAGTAGGATTATATTTCCCCCAATGAAGATAGATAGACCCATGTCTTGCTTTATGTAACACAATGTGAGTACCTATGAAATGTGATTCTTCCTGGTGAAAGCTTTAGAAACCAGACATGAATCACCATGTTTTCTCATTCTCACTGCAATGATCCAATTCTTGGCTATTCCCTTAGCCCAGATCATGGAGATATGAGGCCACAGAACAAACCTCCTAGCCAAACTGTACAGGATATATAGAGTGAGGAAGAAATTACCCTTTGTGTGTGTATCATATCTTCGTCCTCTCATCAAATATAGATGGATATTTACTAAAGAGATTTGAATATCACAGAAATTTGACATTTCTACTCAAACCAATGACTCAGTAGATCACTTTATTATGGATTTTAGGGGTTTACTATAAAAGAACATCCATACTAAACTTCAAAAGACTCTGCAAAGTTAATTTGGGATACGTCGATTTGAAGAGTGTTTTAGGGTGAACATGACATTAATAAATATAATTTTTTGTCTTCATGGTTTAGTTAAATAGATACTTATTTTTGTTGTTATGTTATTTTTGCCATGTAACATGAAAAAAAGAGTCAGAAATAGCCGTTTGGAATAGATGGGGTAGGAAAGAATTTTGTAGCAATAACTGGAATTATGTAGCATGAATTTAAATTGGGGAGACACAAAAAAGTAAATGTAAAAATATATGAAGAGTAACTGTTGTGCTAATGTATTTGAAGTAAAGGTTCTTCCTCAAAAGTAGCCAAGGAAAAAATTATATTTAAAAAGGGTATTTTGAGAAGATGTTCTATATAAAAGAAAAAATACAAATAAGCAAATAATTCTTGATTTAAACAAAAGGAAATGACCAAAAAAAGAGTTGGTAGATGTAGTCAAATCATAAGTGAAGATATAACTTTCTTCTGTTTTTCATTTTTGTCTCGTTGAGATTGTCATCTCTAGCTTCTCCTCTTCCATCTTCTTCACCAGTATAATCAGATATATTGTATTTTTGGCATTCCTCATTACGTAAAAACTTAAAATGTTATGATAAATTTGCTACTTCTATTGGTGTTTTTTTGAGTTCTTTAATTGAAAATATCCTCTATTGTAAATCAAGTTAAAGATTTTTTTTCATTTCTTTTGTTTATGGTAGCTCTGCATATTCAAGAAAAATATACAATACATAATTTTTTTTTCCTATATGTCCTACTAACCACTTTATTTTTAAAGTTTTGTAAAGGAAACTGCTTCACTATTCTTTAGTTTGCTTATTATTCCTCTTTTATTTGTCTCCTTCCTTTTCCTTATCCTCTCCCTCCTTTTCTTCTCTTTTTCTGGAAGTAGAACTGGTAAAAAGTGAAGAAGAAAAAAATGATATGATCCAAGCTAACAAGAAGTTCAGAAATGTAGGAATATATTACCAAGTTGACATAAAGTATGCAAAAAATCATTAAAAATTTGACTACTCAGGATAATTAAAAATTTCATTAAATTCACAGCCTAAATAATCCCCTAAGCAACTATGAGAATATAGAAAAGCATATTATTATAAATATTGTGACAGTATTCTGTCTTGCATTCATTTTGCTCCAATGAGAAGTAATTATTTTTTCTGCTTAGAGTTGTGAGACATTGGTGAGTTTGGATCAAATCAAAAGACTATAAGGAATACAGCTTAAACTCTGCAAAAGAATGCTTGCAACAATATGCTGGGCTGTTAAAAAACACACACACAGTCAATTAAGCCATGGGATAATAGAACTTTTGTGTTCAGGTAGCTAAATAAGCTATTCATTTAAAATATTTATTAACCTCCTTTGTTTTCATTCACATTCAAGGATTTCAAAGAAAATGACAATGTTAATGCTTTCTCTAAATGATCTTTTTCTATTATGACTTATTATAAAGCTCTATTTTACTCATCTGCTTATGATGATGACAATGCTGTTTTCTCTGAGGGTAATAAAAGGAAATTATATGAGACTTACTCTCATTCCCTTGCGATAATTTCTACCCTACAACATCCAGCCCTGAGAAAATGAAACCCAGTGCTTATATTTATGTGGTGACTACTATCATAGTTTAATGTAATCACATTATTTACCATCTGTTCTTTGTTTAGCCAAAATTGATTTTCTATACAGTTCATTTGGACACTTGAGGCAGATAAGCTATTTATTTGTGTCAGTTTAATGTCTTAGCTACTAGAATTTTAAAAAGAAAATATTTTTCAAAGAACAGTGTATTTCAAACACTCTCTAATGCAATACATTTTTGAATTATCCCATTTTGTTTTATAGTTTCTTAACAGGGAGATTATGTATATGCTTTATTATTTTTAAGACTTTATATCACAATAAAAGTGACAATTCATTATTTTAAAATGAACATTGATTTTTTTAGGGTAAACTGAAAAAAACTGCTCTATGAGCTATTGTCTAATGGCTGGAAGCTGTTTGACATCACATGACCTTCTTCCAAGTGGTTAATTCTGTCATTGCATAACATTAATTTGAGAAAAGTTTAAAAAAATTCTGAATTGTTTCTAAATTGGAATAAATTTAATATAATATAGCATAATGTATAATAAATTATTTTTTATCAATGTTGTACTCCTCAGCTAAAGACCTTTAGGAACACACATTTACTCAAACACAGCTGGGTTTATTACTTTCTGCAACAAGAAAGGTGTTCACATCGTGGGGAACAGGGAGGAACCTCGGTGAAAGGACATTCCATGCTGCTCTTTAAAAGAATTGAGCCCGTGGTAGGTGATTTGGGAGATAGTACCAGAAAGAGATGTTTTTTCTTGAATTGGGTGCTTTCCCAAAGGTACAAATAATTCTATAATCAAGCATCTTAATTTAACTTAGTGGCTGGGAGAAATGAAGCTAAGTTAGAGCTGTAATTAGTAGAAAGAAGTAACAATCAAGTTAGAGGGGTAAAGAAGTTGTTTGGTCACCTCTGTAATCCACAAATTGTTCTTTTTTTTTAATGGATCATTTTTATTTATTTATTTTTTAACATCTTTATTGCAGTATAATTGCTTTACAATGGTGTGTTAGTTTCTGCTCTATAACAAAGTGAATCAGCTATGCATATACATACATTCCCATTTCTCCTCCCTCTTGCATCTCCCTCCCACCCTCCCTATCCCACCCCTCTAGGTGGTCACAAAGCACCAAGCTGATCTCCCTGTGCCATGTGGCTGCTTCCCACTAGCTATCTATTTTACATTTGGTAGTGTATATATGTCCATGATGCTCTCTCACTTCGTCCCAGCTTACCCTTCCCCCACCCCGTGTCCTCGAGTCCATTCTCTACATCTGCGTCTTTATTCCTGTCCTGCCCCTTGGTTCTTCAGAACCATTTTTTTTTACAGATTCCATATATATGTGTTAGCATATGTTATTTGTTTTTCTCTTTCTGACTTACTTCACTCTGTTTGACAGTCTCTAGGTCCATCCACCTCACTGCAAATAACTCAATTTCATTTCTTTTTATGGATGAGTAATATTCCATTGTATATATGTGCAACATCTTCTTGATCCATTCTCTGTCGATGGACACTTAGGTTGCTTCCATGTCTTGGCTATTGTAAATACAGCTGCAATGAACATTGTGGTACATGACTCTTTTTGAATTATGTTTTTCTCAAGGTATATGCCCACCAGTGGGATTGCTGGGTCATATGGTAGCCCTATTTGTAGTTTTTTAAGGAACCTCCATACTGTTCTCCATGGTGGCTGTATCAATTTACATTCCCACCAACAATGCAAGAAGGTTCCCTTTTCTCCACACCCCCTCCAGCATTTATTGTTTCTAGATTTTTTGATGATGGCCATTCTGACTGGTGTGAGGTGATACCTCATTGTAGTTTTGATTTGCATTTCTCTAATGATTAGTGATGTTGAGCATCCTTTCATGTGTTTGTTGGCAATCTGTATATCTTCTTTGGAGAAATGTCTATTTAGGTCTTCTGCCCATTTTTGGATTGGGTTCTTTGTTTTTTTGATATTGAGCTGCATGAGCTGCTTGTAAATTTTGGAGATTAATCCTTTGTCAGTTGCTTCATTTGCAAATATTTTCTCCCATTCTAGGTTGTCTTTTCATCTTGCTTATGGTTTCCTTTGCTGTGCAAAAACTTTTAAGTTTCATTAGCTCCCATTTGTTTATTTTTGTTTTTATTTCCATTACTCTAGGAGGTGGGTCAAAAAGGATCTTGCTGTCATTTATTTCATAGAGTGTTCTGCCTATGTCTTCCTCTAAGAGTTTTATAGTGTCTGGCCTTACATTAGGTCTTTAATCCATTTGGAGTTTATTTTTGCGTATGGTGTTAGGGAGTGTTCTAATTTCATTCTTCTACATGTGGCTGTCCAGTTTTCCCAGCACCACTTGTTTATGAGGCTGCCTTTTCTCCATTGTATATTCTTGCCTCCTTTATCAAAGATGAGGTGACCATATGTAGCAAATTGTTCTCGGTTTTGTGTGTGATCAGACATGCTTACAGAATAATCTTGTGTTCTCATCTGATGCTCTGTTAAATTTTTATGCTCAGCAGGAGAACCCCATGGTCTAGATGTTAATGCCAGACCAACTGGCAGCTTTCAGAGTTGATTGCTCTTTACTTTCTTATCTTTATGTTACTATGCTAATTGGTGCAGACCAAATGTTTACATCTCTCCAAATTCATATGTTGAAGCCCTGACTCCCAGTGTAACAGTATAAGAAGGTGGAGCCTTTGGGAGGTAATTAGGCTTAGAGGAGGTTATGAGTGTAGAGTCCTTCCTCTCTCTCCACTATGTGAAGATATAGCAAGAAGGAGGCCATTTACAAGCCGGGAAAAGTGTTCTCATCAGACTGTAAACCTGCCGACATCTTGATCTTGGGCTTTCTAGACTCCATAACTGTAAAAAGTAAATATCTGTTGCTTAAGCCACTCAGCCTATGGTATTTTGTTATAGCAGCCTGAGCTAAGACAATAATCAAATGTTTCTTACATTTGAGTTATTATAAAAATGTGTATCCTGTGTATGACATTATGATTTTTATTGACACTTTGCCTGATATGATTGATGTCATTATTAATGACACCATCAACAAGTTACCTGTCTGGGACGTTTTGTGATATCACACGAACATCGAAATGGAATAGCAAGTGAGGGATCAATTTTTCACCTGTAACCAATATATAACTCTTCCAGCCAAAGAATGTTTAAAAAATCACTCCCAGTTCCTACAAGACACAGAAGAATATGGGTGTAGAAGATGACAAAGAATAAATAATGTATAGGAATAAAGTCTACAGGTTAAGGGAACAGAGCTACAGAATCACAGTCATTTTAATTAAGCAGGGGACAAAGCCAAATATTTACAACTATGAATTCCTCAAGCACGGAGTATCCTTCTGCCATTGCTAAAAATTCCATCTTGTTCTTCAGAGACAAAATACCCTCTTCAGTAAACGATGATATGTATAGCATGATACACATGATGTTTCCTCTCTTGCTCACTCTACAAATCTACTAATAGATCTTCACCTTAATTTTATAAAGTATGAGAACAGGAAAACAGGATTGAGGCATACACAGAAGGTTGGCTGATAATACCAACAGGTGAAAACGTTTAAGCTCCTTATGCTGTATATTACATCCCCAGAATTTAAATTCACCTTATACCTGGAAGTCTGTACATTTTCACCATCTTCACACATTTCACCCTTACCCCACCTCTCACCTCTCTGGCAACCACCCATATGTTCTCTGTATTTATGAGGGTTTTTTTTTTTTCTTTTCAGATTCCACATATAAGTGAGAGCATATAGTATTTGTCTTTCTCTGTCTGACATTTCATTTAGCATAATGCCTCAAGGTCCATCCATGTTGTTGTAAATTATCTTCTTTTTATGGCTCAATAATATTTCATTGTATATATATACCACATCTTCTTTATCCATTTATCCATCCATGGACACTTAAGTTGTTTCCAAGTCTTGGCTATTGTGAATAATGCTGCAGTGAACAAGGGGGTGCATATATATATATATTTTTTCAACCTAGTAACTTCATTCCCTTCATACATAATACCCACAGAAGGGAACTTGCTGGATCATATGGTAGTTCTATTTTTAATTTTTTGAAGAAGCTACATACTGTTTTCCATAGTTAAAACAAAGCCAAATGATACAAACAAACAAACAAAAACACCAGGTCGGTTTCACTACCAACACTTAAAATTAACACTACGTACATCATGCAAAGATAATACATTAACTTTACCTGCAGCCACTCGAGTTTGGACACTATTATAGTCTTTATTCCACAGCACAGAAAGTAACATAATCTCCAAATAGCAGTGGTTTGGGCAATTGGTGGCAAAATCCTTGAGTATTTGAAGAACTTTTATTCCTGGAAAATAGAAATGGACAATGTTGCCTCGAATATAGAGCTAAGTGATTTTCAAGAAAGTAAAAGGTCTTACTGCTTTAAAAATTTCTTTCTTGGGCTTCCCTGGTGGCGCAGTGGTTGAGAGTCCGCCTGCTGATGCAGGGGACACGGGTTCGTGCCCCAGTCCGGGAAGATCCCACATGCCCGGAGCGGCTAGGCCCATGAGCCATGGCCGCTGAGCCTGCGCGTCTGGAGTCTGTGCTCCGCAACGGGAAAGGCCACAACAGTGAGAGGCCCACGTACCAAAAAAAAAAAAAATTTCTTTCTTGGTATAATGAATGAGAAAAGTACCAGTTATAATTCTAGTTTTTACTAGCTTTTAAAATTTTACACAATATGAATGTCTTTATAATTTACCCCTGAGCTCTTCAAAGGTAGTCTTTAGAAATTGTCTCTTCTTTTTATTTCCTTAAGATGAAAAGTGCTGGTATTGTGTTCTCTTAGGAGCTTTTCATTATTTCAATATAAATGGTGCCTGAATACTTTTTCAAAGGGATTGTTTTCAATAATTAGCCTATATTGACAGCAATAATAGTATAATTATATTAACATCGTTAACAGAGTTCTGAAACTAAAAATAATCATTATGAATCACTCATTCAAATGAATTTTGTAGTTATTTAATGCAATCTTACTGAAATGGTACTTTATATGATTTTTTAACCTTTTAAACTTGACATTCAGAATGTATTGATTATGTTTCAAAACATGGTCTAAAATGACCATTTGAGTTATATGTGTGTATTTTTTTTTCTTTTGTTTCTCCATTTGCTTACTTTAATATGGTTGTTAGCTAATTCACTGTCTGTTAGATTCTGAAAACATATGCTTCAAAGAAAAAACTAACAGTAACAAAAGAATGACAACAAGTAACAGACTGTTTACACTATTTAAAATCTTGGAAATTATTATAATTCAGTAATACACAATCTGATTTTGGAGATGCTTTAGTATACTTTCATAATGTAAATGGATATTGTAGTCTCAAAATAAGTTTTATATACAGTTAAATATCACTTTACTCAGGGCCCTGATAAATGTGCTTCGTTTTAGAAAGCAGAGACACTATTGTTAATTCAGTCCCCAAAAAGGAAAATATTTGGTAACATGGTCATGGAATGGTCAAATAAAAGAGTCTGCCATATCTATCTATCTACATATGAAATGCTCTCTAATGCTGCAAAACATTACTGTAGTCAGTGGATAGAAGGTGAATTCTTGTTTTTCTTCTTGCTTATTTCTGATCTTGAGAAAGTTACTTAAGTTCTTTAGGTCTCAGGTTTATCATTTTAAAAATAAAAGAGTGTGATTACATTATTCTAAGCTCCCCTCTAGGTTTAAAAACTAGACATAAATATAAAAATAGAAGTTCTGGTATGAATGTATACATATATATATTCTAATAACATTGTGAAAAGATTTAAATTCATTCTCAAAGTGGAAAATATCCAGTTAAACATTATCTAGAGATTTAAACTCAGGGAATAGTATTCTAGATAATTTTCAGACCACAATATTTATCAGATAAGATATAACCATGGCTAGTCATTATTAGTCCACTGAAATTTTTTCCATAGGAGAATTATTTCTTCTTCTGTATGACTACCTGGCCTCATGATCCATCTGCATCATTACAGCAATGTCCTAGAGAGCTACTGTCAATCATTTCCCCTTATAAATGCTTTGTGGCCTTTAATAAGGTCAACCTGCCTTTGTTGGGTCATCCAGTTTCTCCCCCACCCTGCCTAATTATCTATATTGTGACAAATAAGATAGTGACACATGATAAAGCAACTAAGAAAATAACCAAGAAACTATTGTAACTGTTTAAAATATATTTAGCTGTTTTATTAGTATAATAAAAAGTGGCTTATTACATGGTATTTTAAAGAAAATTGCAAAACTTGTCCAATTTCGATACACTTGCAAAAGCCCAATGATAGTTCCTAATAACAGAGCATACAGTACAATAGACCAGTAAAAAGCAATAATTATTAGAATTCACTCTTTATAATGATAGAGACCAAGCAGGTATCTAGACCATAAATTAAAAATAGAAAATAAAGAACATATTTGCAATTAGAAATTAGAAGTACACCTTACATGTAGATTTGTAAAATATTCTTTGTACAATCAGCCATCACATTGTTTTCCCTCAGTGTGTATGTGTGTGTACAAAACTTACATAGAGAAAGTCACATATTAAAATGTCTTAATTTGATAAATGAATCAATAAAAAATAAGGTTTCATTTAAGAAAATTATTCAGCAGTCTACAGATTTAATGCAATCCATATCAAATTACCTATGACATTTTTCATAGAACTAGAAAAAATAATCCTAAAATTCATATAGAACCATAAAAGACCCAGAATTGCCAAAGCAATCCTGAGGAAGAAGAACAAAACAGGAGGTGTAACCCTGCCAGACTTTAGGCAATACTACAAAGCTACAGTAATCAAAATAGCATGGTACTGGCACAAAAACAGGCATATAGGTCAATGGAACAGAATAGAGAGCCCAGAAATAAACCCACACACCTATAGACAATTAATCTTTGACACAGTAGGCAAGAATATACAATAGGGAAAAGACAGTATCTTCAGCAAAGGGTGTTGGGAAAGTTGGACAGCTGCATGTAAATCAGTGAAGCTAGAGCACACCACCACACCATACACAAAGATAAACTCAAAATGGCTTGCACACTTAAATATAAGACAAGACACCATAAAATTTCTAGAAGAGAACATAGGCAGAACATTCTCTGACATAAGTCATACCGACATTTTCTTAGGTCAGTCTCCCAAGGCAATAAAAGTAAAAGCAAAAGTATACAAATGGGACCTAATCAAACTTAATAAGCTTTTGCACAGCAAAGGAACCCATGAACAAAACAAAAAGAGAACCTATGGACTGCGAGAAAATATTTGCAAATCATGTGACTGACAAGGGGTTAATTTCCAAAAATATAAAAACAGCTCCTACAATTCAATAACAAAAAAACAAACAACCCAATTGAAAAATTTGCAGAAGATCTAAACAGACATTTCTCCAAAGAAGACACACAGATGACCAATAGGCACATGAAAAGATGCTCATCATTGCTAATTATTAGAGAAATGCAGATCAAAACTGCAATGAGGTATCACCTCACACTAGTCAGAATGGCCATCATTAAAAAGTCTACAAATATCAAATGCTGAGAGGGTGTGGAGAAAAGGGAACCCTCCTACACTGTTGGTTGGACTGTAAATTGGTGCAGCCACTATGGAAAACAGTATGGAAACTCCTTAAAAAACTAAAAATAGAGGTACCATATGACACAGCAATCCCACTCCTAGGCATATACCTAGACAAAATTACAATTCAAAAAGATACAATGCACTCCTATGTTTATAGCAGCATTATTTATAACAGCCAAGACATGGAAACAACCTAAATGTCCATCGACAGATGAATGGATAAAGAACATGTGGTGTATATATATATAATGGAATATTGCTCAGTCATTAAAAAGAATTAAATAATGCCATTTGCAGCAACATGGATGGACCTAGAGATTATCATAGTAAGCAAAGTAAGTCAGAAAAAGAAAGACAAACATCATATGATACGAATTCTGTGTGGAATCTAAAATATGACACAAATGAACATACCTACAAAACAAAAACAGACTCACAGATGTAGAGAACAGACTTGTGATTGCCAAGAGTTGGGGGTTGGGGAGGGAAGGATTGGGATTTTGAGGTTAGCAGATGCAAACTATTATATATAGGATGGATAAACAACCAGGTCCTACTGTATAGCACAGGGAACTATATTCAGTATACTGTGATCAACCATAATGGAAAAGAATACAAAAAAAAAATATATATATATATATATATATATATATATCTGAGTTACTTTGTTGTACAGCAGGAATTAAAAACATTGTACATCAACTGTACTTCAATAAAATTTTAAAAATTATGGGCTCACGTAATATTTCATTTGAATTATTTCAGGTTTAGGACATTAATCATAATAGTTTAGGAATGTTTCAGTTGATCTTGGTTCATTTCATGAAAATAGGATAAATATGTTACCAATATATCTTCTTTGTTTTTTAGTGAGCATTAATGATTAGTCTGGAAGAAAGGTGTTTCCTAGTCTATTCTATCACTTTATTACTAAGTAGTAATTCTTTCTATCTATTGAGAGTAGGAATGTTCAACTTTTAGCCATATTTATATGCAAACACAGAAGCACAGTTACTCAGAGTCATTCTCCATCAAATCTATACAAAATATCAGCAGTATTATGTCTCATTTTAGAGTGACTTAGCAAATCAAAATATATCTCATATATATAATATACATATATACATAAATATGAATATATACATATTATATATACACATATGCATTTGTGCAAATTATAACATGAGAAATGTGGTTCTATTAATAAAAGTAACACTGTTTAAAAAGTAAAGGGAATTTCTAAGTACATTAGATATGATTATGATAACAGAAATGACTATTATAATTTCAAATTTTGTTCTTTGATATTATAAGTATAGAGCATATTCCTCTAAAGATTTTAAAATTCTTAAAGAAGCTCAAAATTTCTCATGTTTGCATAATATGTGCATACAGTTAGTGCTCAAAAAATAAGCACTTTTATGAATTAATATTTTTTTAGACTGCCAGTAAATGACTATTGAATGATTATCTAGCACTCTATCTTTACAATTCCTGGGCTTCCTCAAATCAGTAACCACCCCTCCTCCCTTTTGCAATCCATGCCAATAGGTCACATTTAGTTTAATTATTACTCAGCAGTGCCACACATCTTTTGAAAAGCAAACAAAAAATAAAATATTCAAAATAACTTTCTTTAGTAGTGAAGCCTAAAGGGTGTTCAGCAATCCTTAATCATCTCCTTTCCCCACTCCTTTTGTCAGTCATTCCAAATACTTACCAATCTCCTTTAATACCTTTTCCAATCCCCTCCTCAACTACAATGGATTAACTCTGCCTTCTACTTAACTGAAAAAAAATGAATATGATTAATGAAATCTCCCTTAATTTTCTACTACACTCCTTAGAATATACTCCATCTACGATCATTTCACCTGCTTAAAATATCAACTGATTAAGACAGGAGGCCCTCTGCCTGTCTATTAATCCTTAGTTTTCATTTGGAGCCCATGCCCTTCAGACTCTCTAGTGATCCTACTTCAATTAGCCAACTATTTTCTTGCATCTTCAATCCCTGTTGAAAGAGGAGTCCTGCTGATTCTACTTTTCAGATTAGTTTTGTGACGCTATTATTATAAAGCCAATATTTTAGTTTAGAAGCTTATTGTTTCTTACCTGAGACACTGTACTTAATGTCTCTCTGGAGCTTTATATCAAATTACCCTAGAACTTTCCCCTACCCTATCCATGTCACTGCACTTAAAACAACTGTTCTAAAATGAAATAGGAACTCTAAGCCTAATAAAATTATCTCCCTAGGTTCACAGTTCCTACACACAGCATACATTCCTGTTCTACTGACCTACAGTTCCAAGTTCCATAGCTGTGATGGCACCACCATTGCCTCTTACTGAAATGTCTTGGCCTCATCACTCTCATGCAACTCTTCCACACTCTTTATTTGACTAACTTCAATCCATCCTTTGAATCGAACTTCTATTCTTCAAAATCCTGCCTTGACCCTATAATTTGACTTTGATGTCACCTCTCTTGATTCTCATCACACTGTGCAAATATCTCTATCAGAGCACTTATGAGCTTAATATTTAACATAATGAATGTGTTTCCTGCTAGAGTCAGCTCCTAACGAGCAGACACTTTGTATTTCAAGTGTCTTGTAGAGTATCTGACTCATTTAATTTCTCTACAACTATCTTTTGAATGATAAGTAAATGAATAAAGAAATTCGATGTAATGTGCTAGTTCAATTACAGTTATTTTCCCCATAGTTAGTGCACAAATCTAAAGGAGTCACCATTTTCCTAAATAGGAGGTGTGGTGGAGTGAAGGATTAGAATAGCACAGTAGATGAGAAAAAAAAAAGCCGAGAAAACATGAAAAGCACACTAAGCAAAGTCTTGGTTTATCTTCTACTCCATCAGCATTTTTATATTAACATCTAGTTCCTAAAAAAATACATTTTAGGGCTTCCCTGGCGGCGCAGTGGTTGAGAATCTGCCTGCTAATGCAGGGGACACGGGTCCGGGCCCTGGTCTGGGAAGATCCCACATGCTGCAGAGCAACTAGGCCCGTGAGCCACAACTACTGAGCCTGCGCGTCTGGAGCCTGTGCTCCGCGACAAGAGAGGCCGTGATAGTGAGAGGCTCGCGCACCGCGATGAAGAGTGGCCCCCGCTTGCCACAACTAGAGAAAGCCCTCGCACAGAAACGAAGACCCAACACAGCAAAAATAAATAAATTAATTACTAAACTCCTACCCCCAACATCTAAAAAAAAAAACAAAAATACATTTTATGTGCAAGTTGTCTAAAAGATAGTGAGCAGGAATAGTTTTTTACAAACGCAGGTTCACTTTTCAATTTTAAGATTCGTCCCATTAAAAATAAATCTATATGTAAATCTGCTGTAGGCAAATTCTAACACGACAAAGTTTCCAGCATGTCACATTTCTTGTTTTGGGGGGGCTGTACTTGAATTAACATTATTTTGACATGCATTATTTAACATTGTCAAATGAGACCACATTTTGTCCTCCCTCACACCTCCTATCTCTTCTTTATGCAGAATCCCCAGTGCATCTGAGGGGACAATGAACCTAGAAGAAATACACAGTAAGTATATCTCAGAAAGATACTTTGTAACATAAATATTTTTCAAAACCAGAAGTGCCTTAATTTAGAATCTACTGTATGCAGGAATTTCATGTTTTTAGTGATAGAATGTAAAAGGGTTAAGAATTGGAATGCTAATGTAAAGAGCTAATATAATAGCTCTTTTTGCATCTTGTAATGAAGGTCTTCTGTTAGCTCAAAACTGTATTTATTCAAATAAAAATAATAAATCCCATTATTCATATTATTAAAACACTTTTATATTAGTCTAAAATGACCCTTCAATACTGAGCTGATGGTCTCAAGTAAAATGGTAACAATTGACAACCAAGCATTAAATAGACATTAGTGTAAAGGGCATAAATGAATGGCTGATAGATGCAAATTTAGATGTAATGTAATTATTTGGTCTTATTTAACTAGCCATTAGAATGACATACTTTTAGTCAAAATGAATACAAAGAAAGTAATGTTTGTGGTTTATATTCCTCTCGAGCTCGGAGATGTGTGACTTGCTTTTTTATTAAAGCATTTTGCAAATGTTGAATAGAGCTTTGGATATTTTACATTTTTCTTCAAATAATTTGAAAATAGCTTTTTCCAAAATCTTCTTTTTTCTACCAGCAACTCTCTTCTAGGGAATTCAAATGGAAATATTAGTTATTGTAGTCTCTAATATTTCCCTAATCAATTATAAAAACACTTTTTATTACCCATTACAGCTATATTAACGTCACACAAATGAAAGGGAAATATTACTTATTGCTCAAAGTATAGAAATAAGTATCAACTACTCTTTTGGGAAATAAATACTTTATCCACTTCCTCACTTTTGTCACGTAATCTGTGTAGATATTTTGCACACTTTGAGAACTAAAGGCTGACACAGGCCTATATATGTCCATGAATGGGTGCTCAGTTTCACAAAATCTGTGTTAATACTAAAATTGAGACCAAGTCACATTACATAAAACCTCCAGATTTTAAAAGAATTAAAGTTTGAGTCTGATGTGTGAAAGCATGTTAAATATGTCATTTTTCCTTCTTTTCTGAATTTCCTAACTGGCCCTTTAGTCTTAATATTCCATGAAGGTGTCAGGGAAGATTGGGTCTGGAGTGGAGTCATCACGTAGATGATGCTGTGAGTGGCATCTCCTAGAGTTACATAATCTGCTTAGCTTTATGTGGCAGCCCTGGTCTGAAAATATATTTATATTCTATATTACCATTTATTAGGACCTCTATAAAGGGACAAGAGCTAGACATTCATATTTTTAAAAATTTTCTTGTATATATGCTAAAATTAGGAAAAACATATATGGCCTTGAAATATCCTAACTAGCCTTTAAAAGGCTTTAACAATGAGATGATAATTCAGGGCATATTGTTAAGTGATATTTTAAGTTGTCCTCATTAAAAAGTAGGGAAAATTGCTCACAATTACCAAAAGACAAACATCAGAAGTTTTCCCTTTACAATATAAGTATAATTTCAATAACTATGAAATTTTTAGGGCTAGTGAGTTGTTATAGTAAGACAGTCCTGGAAGATAAAATAATACTTTAATGAATAATGAAACTCATACATAGTATTTTTGTGAATATGGACACTTTGCAACATGCTGCCAATGACAGTCTTTAAGATTCCATTAATCAGACTGGTCTCTATTTTCTCTTTTAACTGATTTATAAAACATGGCTATAAGGAACAGATTCCTGAAACTGACAGCAATGATTAAGCACCACTTTAATTATTTACCATTATTACATTTCTTAGAAAACAAAATTAAACATAACAAGTCATATTTATTTGTCATAAGAAAGAGTACCTTAATGAGGCTCATATTTCCAACCCACTTCTGTATCTGCACTATCTTATAGCACTTCCTTTCAACTCCTGCTCCAATTATTTCAATATTTTCCTAATTCTTTTTCTGCTACTGGTGTCTATACTTTTCTTTATTCCAATGATTATTTGAACTTTCAAATATATATATATATTCCTTTATACAGCTTTTATATTCAATT
Organism: Delphinapterus leucas; assembly: GCF_059928025.1. Taxonomy (NCBI): domain Eukaryota; kingdom Metazoa; phylum Chordata; class Mammalia; order Artiodactyla; family Monodontidae; genus Delphinapterus; species Delphinapterus leucas. The sequence goes on from NC_143132.1 coordinate 44,374,344, forward strand.
ATATTTGTACCTTTTTCTATTTAGAGTATAAGATTCCTATAAATCTATAATTATTTATATAAACAGTGTTTCAATTGTAGTATATGAGAGGTCACGCAGCATAGTGTTTAAAAGTTTGGGCTCTGGAATTAGAATATAAAGGTTTAAACTCTTGCTCCAGTCCTTACCTGTGATATAACTGTGAACAACTTACTTGACTTCTCTAATGCTTTGGTTTCTTCAACTACTAAATGATACTGACCTTTTTTTTTTTTTTTTTTTGGTACGCAGGCCTCTCACTGTTGGGGCCTCTCCCCTTGCGGAGCACAGGCTCCGGAGGCACAGGCTCAGCGGCCATGGCTCACGGGCCCAGCCGCTCCGCGGCATGTGGGATCCTCCCAGACCGGGGCACGAACCCGTGTCCCCTGCATTAGCAGGCGGACTCTCAACCACTGCGCCATCAGGGAAGCCCAATATTGACCATTTTACTACTTGACATAGAATGTTTTTGTGAAGAATAAATCAAATTGCAAATTTCTTACCTAAATGCCTGGTATAAAGTGGTTACTCAATAACTATTAGTCTTATTATTTATACCTGTTGACTAATTAATGTATGAGGGTCTCTTACTATTAATAATTCTGATAAATATTTATACATTCAGACATTTACAATGTGTAAGCCATATAGAACAGATGGCAACCTGGAAATAATGGAAAGTTGTGTCAGCTACATCTTAGAACCCCTCTTGCTCTTTACAGGATAAAGGAACAGAGGGGAAAGGCATTGCTCACTCTTCTTGGGTCAATGTCTCTGCTTTCATTAACGCTGGCTAACACCTTTAGAGCTTAGATTTATGGAGTTCATGCCATTTATATATGAAGGGGATAGGTCCATCTGGCATAAATCAATTCAGTCAGTCACCTTTGCTGATTGACTCATTATAAATATCACCACAAGCCAAAGGTACATGACAGAGAATAAATGAAAAGCATTTATGAAAGCAGGCATGGAATAAAGAAACTGATTCAAAAAGCTGAAGAGCATTGTATTCCTAAATGTTTATAAATGCATCTAAAAATGTGATCAGAAAATGTCACATGTAACGTAATGCTTTACATTACAGATTTTCATTAAGGGATAAGGGTCTCAAGTCAATGGATGATTCCGTTTTGGGGTGTAAATTCCATCTTTCTTGTGACACCTCCATTTCATAAATAATTAATTCTGAGGTATAGCAAAGAATATATTAAAATATACAAATATAAAATCTTTGGCACTCACCTACTGGGGCAAGATTTTAAGCTTCCATTTAAAGGCCAAATAGAAAGACAGTTTACATGTATGTCATATTTTTTTTATCAACATCTTACTATATGTAGAGAGTACAATATAATAAAAAAACAATTTAGGTTAATGATGCTGGCTTCTCTATTAAAAGCTTGCATTAACTAACAGAAGTCACTAGCTCATTATAAACATTTACTGGATGCCTAATGTGTGTCATTTTTTGTTCCACACACAGGGATTAAAAAAATAAAGTTGCAGTCTCTGTCAAGAGGACAGAAGTGTTGGTGAACAAATACAATATATCCTAATAAGTACTAGGATGGAAGCATACTTGTGACATAACAGTGGCAGCCGAAGCACTTCTGCAGTTCCACATTTTCCCCTCTCTATCCATCTTGCTACTACTTGTTAATTATGTTTCAGGATACAGCTCAAGTTCCATTCTTCTCCTTAAAACCCTGCTGATCTGTCCAGGTATAACTGAAAGCTCCACTCTTTATGCACTTACTATTAACTCTATAACCATCTTTCATGGGGTCTTCAACACTATATTGCAATTAACTCTTTACACAGAAATCATTCTCCACAATACACTAAACCTATGAGCACAAGGAGTCTTATTTCTTTATCTCCTACCACAGGACATGGCTGAAAGTCAGTACTTAATATATCCTTGCTGAATAAACAAAGGAATGAATGAATGACATCTAATCCAGTCTGATCATGATAAGGTACAACTATTCTTTGAAGGCAACAGCTATCGACTACTGAGTATTAGGATTGGGTATATGGTCCTAGGAATCAAGAGAAATGTTTGGTCTTAGCATCAGCACATAGGTTGTTTTTGAAACCTTGAAAATAAATGAGTCTGACTTGAGAAGGATAAGAAGAGATTATGCAGTCAGAAGACGATGGGAATGTAAGCAAAGTAAGAAGATGAAAATTATAGTTAGTGAAGAAGTTGAGGACTTAGGTGTTTGTTAACCGTATAGACTCATGAGGTGGTGGCAGAGAGCATAATGGAAAAAGAGTTCGAAGATGGCCTCCCTGAAAGGAAGGACTTTGTGTAACAGGGACAATGGCAGTGTCAGCACGTAATTTTTGTGTAGCAAAGACAATATAGAGACAATCAAGGATAGAGACGTAAAGAGAGTCTTCCTTAGGGCATTAATCAAGAATGTCAGAGATGGGAAGTCTGGTGAAATTAGATTTTACTAGGCTAGAAAGTTAATCATTTGGGGATGTTCTAGGTAGAAATAGCCTAAATTATTCCAGAGTATTTAGAGACAACTGACTAGTGTCTAGAGACATCCTTTGTTGCATGATGCCAGGAAACCTCTTGGGTGAAAATTTGCATTCTGATAACAATTGGAGATAAGCTATACTCTGGTATGCCTAGAGAACTGGAGAAAATGAATGCTTAAAGAAAGAAAAAAAAAAAGAGAGAAAAACAAACAAATAAAAGCAAGCAGTAATTTTATCAGGGTGATGTCTGACAAGACAGGACACATTCAGCACCAAGAAATGCACTCGCTTCCCTGAGCAGTGAAAAATTTTGTCTCAACCCTCTTTAATCAAGCTATCCACAAGCTTGCCACAAAAGTCTAAGGATTCTGGGTTGAAGAAAGAAACATGATGAATAAAAAATCCTACCTCCCCTGCTTTCTTGTTTCCTCCTTCATGTCACTCCTCACTTCCAAAATATCAGGACACCAGAACAGAAAGATATCTTCCTATGAGCTAGTGAGCAAGATAAGCAGAAAACACTAACAATAATAGGCACATCCAGTAAGGAATTTGTTAAATAGATTAGATGTATTATTAATTCAAGTGCCAAAGGCAGGCATATGCTGCCATGTTAGTGATCCACCCTAGAGGTGGATAAGAAATAGCAAAAGAGGTAAAGCAGAAAGAAGCCTGAGTAGCAAAATTTAGGTTTGAAGTTTTTGCCTGACCTACACTTTTTGAAGAACTCCTAGGAGAGTGGTTCCCATACAGCAGTGCCCATAACCAGAAACTCTAAGCTTGCTAAAAATTCGTATTTCTCCAGAGTTTCTGTTTCAGTAGGTACAGCATGGAGCCTAGAAATTCACTTTTTATTGCAAAATGGTGAGTCTGGCCCAGGTATTTTAGCAGAGAAACATTGTTATAAAGTATTAAGTAAAAACTATTTTCAAAGCAGTTCTTTGCCCTTTTAACTATTTTGACATTTGCCTAATAAGGCACAAACAATGGTGGGTTAAACAATGGCACCATGGGACAAATCAAGGTTAGGACACTAGAGATGCTAGTAGTCACTGTATTGTTTAATGCCACAAATTCACAGTTAAAACAAAACGAAACAGTTTCACTTAAGAATATCTTTTGTGAAGTAGTAAAACCATTCATTTTATTATATCTTAACCTATTTTTGATACTGTGTGACAAAACAAGAAATACAACTAAAACACTTTACTGGGTTACAAACTATGATGTTTGCCTAGAGCAAAAAGTACTTGTTTGGCTATTTGTGTTCCCAGCTGAACTAGTCTTTTTTTTTTTTTTTTTTTGATAAAATACCATTTTCACTTGAAACAATGAGTGATAAACATTTTTTTTTAGACTCAGATATTGTACAGTTTTTCTGGAAAATGAATAAAATAAACCTGTTGTTTAAACAAATGACAGCATTTGTTGTCGATGATAAACTTTGAGTTTTCAAATGAAAATTAGATCTTTGGAAAACCTGTAATCATCACCATTAGACTGAAAACCATATAAAAGCTTTTTAATGAAGTTTCTTGTGATTTTTTTAAACAGATGACTTTTGATATCATATCATGAAATATGTAATATATGGAAGATCTATATAACTCAGTGAAGCAGTGTTTTCTGAATGACCATTGCATAATTTTAACAAATAATCTCTGGTAAATGATCCACTCGAAGTTCAAACAGACCAATATATTTTAATGTAATGATGTATGAAAATTGTATTCATGTAGTTTCAGATTAGCCTTTGTAACTAAGCTTCAAGAAGCTACCATTTTTTTTTAACGTTTTGTGTAGTATCAAAGAATTTCTACAACTGTCTGAAAAGACTATTCAAATATACCTCCCTTTTCCAACTGTATATCTGTATGATCTGGATATTCTCCTTATATTTTAACCTATTAATATATCACAATAGATTGAATGCAGAAGGAGATAAGAAACTATTTTCTATTAAGCCATATCTTAAAGAAATAAAGTGCAAAACAATCTCACTTTTCATTTATTCTAATTTTGTTTTGAAAAATAAAATTACTTTTAAATGAAATAATAGTGTCTCCATGTGACAAGTTTATTATCATTTTAATTTAATTTTTATTTTTTATTTACTTATTTTTTAAATTAATATTTATTGGAGTATAGTTGATTTACAATGATGTGTTAGTTTTTGCTGTACAGCAAAATGAATCAGTTATACATATATCCACTCTTTTTTAGATTCTTTTCCCATATAGGTCATTACAGAGTATTGAGTAGAGTTGCCTGTGCTACACAGTAGGTTCTTATTAGTTATCTCTTTTATAGCATTTTAATGGTAAATTTCTAATATGGTAAATATGGTGTATAGCTTGATTAAAGAGGGTTGAGGGCTTCCCTGGTGGCACAGTGGTTGAGAGTCTGCCTGCTGATGCACGGGACACGGGTTCGTGCCCCGGTCCGGAAAAATCCCACATGCAGCATTGTGGCTGGGTCCGTGAGCCATGGCCGCTGAGCTTGAGCGTCCGGAGCCTGTGCTCCGCAATGGGAGAGGCCACAACAGTGAGAGGCCCGCATACCACAAAAAAAAAAAAAAAAAAAGAGGGTTGAGACATAACTTTCCACTGTTCAGGGAAGAGAGTGCATTTCTTGGTGCTGAATGTATACTGTCTTAGACATAATCTCTTTGGGGTTCTCAATAATTTTTAAGAGTGTAAAGGAGTCTGGAGACCAAAATATTTGACAACAATTATGCTAGATAGATAAAAGAAGGAAAAGAGCCTGTAGCTTTGATACTTGGCAAGATGCTACGTTTTATGTTGAGGGGTAGTTGGAGAGGGTATAGTGTGTTATTTCCGTTAGTAAAGGACTAATAGATAAAATAGCTTTATCTAACAACCTAGAGTTTAAGAGTCAGGTAAATTCAGATTATCAATAGAGTGAATATATATTCTGGTTTGCCTGGGATAGTTCAAATTTATATCTAATGTTTTCTAGTAAATATTTATACTCTCAAGAGTGCCTGAGTTTGGATAACAAGTTGTAAGGTCATTCTATTTTTATGTATTCTCATTCTTACAAACAGGACCCTGTATACATACATTTCTATTTCAGTGCAGGTTGAGTTGCCTGGTGATGCCAGAGGCCTTTTTCCATCAGGATATAGAAAACTACATCTAGTTTTTGAGGCAGGTTAGGCTTAAATCATTTAAAATGTATCTTCTTCAACTGTAATCTGACTTTGTTTAGCTGTTGATATCAAAGATAAAATTATACAAAGTGTTCATTATTTATTTTCTGGTTTGTTATCCTTTGCTTTTTCAAACTTTTCAAATACTATTTTGATAAGTGCTGTGACTTAGACAATACACAACTAATCCAAGTTTTGATCATTAATCATCAGGATAATCATGGGCAGGCCATTTACTTTCTTTAACAAGGACTATCTCAAAAGATATTTGTGAGAATTAAATAATTAATGGTAGTTAAAGTTTGTGATATTATTCTATGAATGCCAAGCATTATATTTAGTTGAGATGATTAAAGATTGATATGGTTTTACATTATTCTGTGCCACTTTTTAAATGGTTTAATTAAATTAAAATTTAAAGGGAAGTCATCCAGCTGAAAATTCTTTTTCACCTGTTGTGAAACAAAAGCGTGGGTGGCAGTGTGCTCACATAGTTAATGGGAAAATAAGATGATGATGAACAGCTGTGAACAGTCTGTGGTTAAAAACATGCAAAGAAAGCAGAATGAGTTTAATTCAGACCTAAATTTGTCAATTTTTATTCACAGAGGGTACAACACTAAAGGCAGTTAATGGGAGTATTAAGTGAAGTAACACTTCTAGTGTTAGCTTACCTTGGAGAAGACATTCCAACACTGTTGAAGGGTATAGTGGTTTGAAACATGGCTAGGTCACCACACAGCAATTTTAAACAGCATAGACTAGTATGGAATCAAGGTCAATTTTAACAAACAAAGAATATCTATAGTCTGTTTTAAATGTTTCAAGTAGAAAAGAAATTAGAATCTTAATTCTTGGGACACTACAGATATTCCAAAGCTGTCCTCTTAAGGTCCTGAGAGCAAAGTTTCACTGAGAATACTTTCTGAGACCAGAAACTACTGTCGGCTCATCTTTCCCTCCCTTTTATCAGAACAAGTCCTATGCTTTCTCCACTGGCCATTGTGACCCTGACATCTAATGCTTAAGGTCAGATTATGGACTAAATTTTTAAATGTCTGGTTGAGTTACCGCAAAACTTAATTGAGTAAGCCAAACCTAGTGGTTTCCATAAAAGGTTGGGAGATTCATGTTTAATTATAACATCTCTGTCCTATTGCCCAGCAGAAGCGACCATTAAAACTTACCCATCCTTTAAGTGAATAGTTGTTTTAAAAGAATGCAGCCATTTTGTTCTGAATTATACTTAAATACCAAATAATCATCCAGAGTCTTTAAATTCTTTAAGACAAAATCCCCTCACAACATTATTTTAAATGAAATTACAAAGGAGCTGACTACCAAAGACATATCTGCTTTCATAAAATTATGGATAGAGGTACTTACCAAAGGAGAGAAAGAAGAAAGAATGAGACAGAGAATGAGAAAAGAAAAGAGGAGGAAGGGAGGAATAAAGTGAGGAGAAAGAAAATTATGGGATAAAAACTACTTAAAGCTTCAATATTTTTGTGTTAATAAAAATACAAATTATAAACACAAGTATTGCACATGAAGATTAGTTAGCTCTAAGAGTTAACTCTTAGTTATTAGATAGCTCTAAGAGCTATCTTATTATATTACATTTATTTGCCTAAATTACTGATTATTATAAAGTATTAGGATTTATGTGAATTAATAAAATAAAACCCCCTTTACTGCCTTTTTCAAATCTGATTGTAGAATATACTATAGCAGATGGAAAATCAAAATATTATACTAATACTTGGTGATAATTTTTTGGGTCTGACACCAAAACAAAGGCAACAACAGCAACAAAATAAACAAGTGGGACTACATTAAACTAAAAATGTTCTGCACAGCAAAGGAAACCACCAGGAAAATTAAAATCAACCTACCAAATGAAAATATTTGCCAACCATATACTGGATAAGGGGTTAATATCCAAAATATATATTTAAAAAAACTCATATAGCTCAATAGCAAAAAATCCTAACAATTAGATGTAAAATGGGCAGAAGATCTGAATAGGCATTTTTCCAAAGAAGACATACAGATATCCAACAGGTACATGAAAAGATGCTCAAAATCACTAATCTTCAGGGAAATGCAAATCAAAGCCACAATGAGATGTCTCCTTCATCTGTTAGAATGACTATAATCAAAAGGAAAAGAAATACCAAGTGTTTAAGAGGATGAGGAGAAAAGGGAACCCCTGTGCACTGTTGATGGGAATATAAATTGGTGCAGTCACTGTGGAAAACAGTATGGAGGTTTCTCAAATAATTAAAAATAGAGCTACAACAAAAAGATGCAGCAATTCCGCTTCTGGGTATTTATCTAAACACTAACTCAAAAAGATATAACCACAGTCATGTTTATTACAGCATTATTTACAATAGCCAAGATATGAAAACAACCTAATTGACCATCAATCATTGATGAATGGGTGGATAAAGAAGACATATTATATATATAATATGTGTCTCTATATACATATATTATATATAGACACATATATACATTTCAGTCATAAAAAAAGAATAAAGTCTTGCTGTTGCCATTTTTGACAACATGTTTGGACCTTGAAGGCATTATGCTAAGTGAAATAAGCTCATAGGTTCAGAGAACATATTTTACTAGGGGATGGAGGGTGGACAAAATGGGTAAAGGGGGTCATAAGGTACAAACTTTCAGGTGTGAAATAAATAAGTCATGGGAATGTAATGTACAGCATGGTGAATATAGTTAATAATATTATATCAAATATTTGAAAGTTTCTAAGAGAGTAAATCTTAAAAGTTCTCATCACAAGAAAAAATTTTGTTACTATATATGTTGAAAGATATTAACTAGACTTGTGATAATCATTGTGTGATAATCACAGAATTAATTAAACTTTTTATTGTTGTAATGACAAACAGAAGCCATTGTAGCTTTCCTTCCCTTCTTGTTCAATGTGTGTAAGCCAGCATCTTAAAGTTTAATAGCATGGAGAAACATAATAGAATACTTCACAGAACTTTTTGTCCTTGCTTGAATTTCCTGGGTGGGATTCCACTCCAAAGCCTTTGCAATTTTTCTTTCCTCACTTGGAATATTCTTCCCATAGCTATACATATGACCCCCTCCCTCCCCTTAAGCTTTTGGCTCAAATACTACATCAGTAAGAACTTTCCTAACTACCACATTTAAAATAGCCACCAATCCTCCCCATACCTGTGAATCTAATCCCCTTCCCTGCTTCCTTTTTCTCCATTGCACTCATCACCATTTCACACACTTTATATTTTACTTATTTATGTTGTACTGTCTTTCTAACTCTGCTGCACTTTAAATTCTATGAGCGGTAGAATTTTTGTCCAATTTACTCATTGCAGTATTCCCAAAAATAAGTACAGTATTTGGCACATTATAAGTATTAAATAAATAACTGTTGAATTAATAAAAGTTTTCTGAGGGCAGCCATGTATCAAGAAAAAGAAAGAAAGATGGAAAGAAGTGGCATGGTTCTTTACTCACCTTGACCATGCAGGTAATTCATTCCATCTCTTTGGGAAAGATAAAGAGATCAGGCAAAATCCCAGGAATGTTTAGAGAAAATCCCTCTTCACAGAAGCAGCAGAATTTGAAGCATTCTTTTCACATTCTCCAGCTGTTTGTTCTATTAACCATTAGGCTTCATGATTAATATCATAGGCAACCTGGGTTTTTCACCCTCAGAATCTGGTGAAAGATGAAGTTGTAGAATAACAACATATATATGAAACTCAGTTTTCCAGCAAATCCTCTAATAGAAATAAAGATGAAAACCAGAAAGTTATTTTTTACATTTCCTCAAATATTTAAAATGTGTGTCACTAAGTATATCCTATAAAAGTCATTTTTGCAGCAGTGAGCCCTCACTCACAATATCATTTATAGCTGTTAACTTAATAATGATTATAATAAAAGTGTTGATACATTTTCCCAATCCAAAGCAAATTAGAAGCAGCACAAGTGAAGGAGTAAGGATAGTTGGTACAGATCAATAAACACATTAAAGGTAACAATGAATTGCTCCTTCCTTTGCGTGTCTCTATTGTACCTTGTAATTATTTCTCTTAACAACCGTTGTCATATTTGCTTACCTACTTTTCCTCTGCATTAAACTGTGAGTTCCTTCAGTTCAAAGGTGTATCTTACACATTCTGCTCATAGTACATCTAGTGCTTAGCTGGGTGCCTGTCAAATGGGTGTGCAATATATATGATTTAAGTAAGTTTTAAGTAAATCAAGCACATTTAAACTGTTAATTGATAATTGTCTCTGCACAGAGACAAGCTGATTTACCTGACCCAATAAGAAGTACCTCATCAGAGCTGCTCACATCTGCTGGTGGTACATTTCAGTAGAACCAAAGGACCTTGAAAAGCTGCTCCAAGGGACAGACAGGAAAGAAGCTACCACCTTCCATCATGAGAATAGCTTGTGTCCATATCCTTATGCATTAAGTACTTTCTGGATGTTTTTCCTTTTTTAACATTTTCTTCTTTACAAACAAGTATGTGGCATAGTGTATGGCCTAATTCCCCTTTTGAATGTATGAGACAGTACAGCAACACTGGTAATGTTTCATCTGGTTCTCTGTGTGCTGAACGTGTCCTGGTTGCAGCCTAGGTTTTCTAGAGGAAACACTGAGTTGGCATTTGGTGTGTAGGTTATTTTTAGCGATTAACAAATGAGGAAGGGATAGAGAAGAAGTAGAATTAGGGAGCAGAAGTCAAGTTGTGATGGGTGCCTATGAAGCATTCATGGCCAAAACCACAGGGAGCTCTGGAGTAAACATTCATATTTAAAATATCTAATTGAGAACTAAGTGACCAGGGATTTTAGACCCTGGTTTGATCATTACTTGCTATGGGCCGTTCTGAGGAGGACCTGGCCTTAGGTAAGGTGGCTTTCTACACCTAAGGTAAAGAGTGAAGGAGCTTATTGCTAGAGCAAATCTTTCCTTGGAGGTAAGATCTCACGAGACAAATCTTCATCTACTAAAGGCCTATAGGGAGAAAAACATAAATCTGATATGAAAAACTGTTCCTTGCCCAAGAAAATTTCTCTGTCTTTTGAAATGCATATGCACAAAAATTAACTGGAATTGGTCATTCATTCCTGAGTGCAATCCTGGTTGAAGTGAAATTTAGTGCAACCTGCCTCCAATTATACATTAACAGGATAAATAATACCTTAAGTTTCAATTGTTATTGTCTTCCCCAAAAAAGAAGTTGATAAGAGCTATATATTGGTGTTTGTTTTAATTTTTTATGAAAGTATAAATATAAAATATAGCTCTAAAATTTTTTTACACAAGCCAAATATAGTACAGTAATTATCTTGTAACCTCTATTTCTTTCCAACACTTCAGAGATTGCTGATAATCTTTTGCTTTATAATATTAGAGAAATTTAATGAATATGTATAGCTGCAGATGTTAGAAAATTACTGCTGCAGTGAGAATCAGATGCATTAGACAGACTAATTTGCTTTTTTTATTGTCAACTGGAAATGCTATTATTTCACAAAATGATGCGACTATATAAATTCAATTAATGATTACTTTTTAAAAAGAAAAATAAACTTCCGTGATTTGATAAAGGAAAAGAGTTTCAATAAGAAAACAGAATGCTTCAGGTAGGAGTTAAAAAGATAACCCATATCTATTAAATTTTTTTACCTTAATCATTGAAAAATATTTAAATAGTATAATTATAAACAAAATATCTATATATATTGAAAAATTAAGCTCCAACCTTTAAATTTGTAGTTATTTACATGACTTGGGTGAGATATAATTAATCATAGTGAGCCAAATTACAACTTATTTTGACACAGAATCTGATAAGTAGCCACTAGAAACTGATACGGCATACTGCCTGGCATCCATTCTGATTGGTCTATGCACATACTGCTAATTGCTATCTACATAGAGTGTCATCTGGCTTACAGAGTTTGCTGAAAATATGCTGGTGGTCTTCCATACTGAATTCCTTCTATGTACGCTATATGTTGCAATTATATTAATATTGATTAAATATGTACCAAAATATATGATTTTTAGGTAAATTCAATATGGTATTATGCAACAGAGAATAAAATTGAAGCATCTCAATTTTATGTGAATTCTAAAAATGATTTGATATCAATCAGATCTTTATGAACCATCAAATTGAAGAGTTCATTTCCCCAGATTATACTCCATGCTTTCTTGCCTTTCTTTTTCATGCCATTTATTTTGTGTGCACTGAACTGTTCCAATATCTGCTTTTTCTCTGCATTTCCAATCTTAATTATTCTTCAAAGGCCAGCAGAAATGCTACTTATTTTATAAAGATTTTCTCATCTTTCAGCTGATATTCTCTTATAACTTTGAACATCCAACCCACTTGCACTCTTGTACTATCTATTTTATACTAAGTAGGTTTTGTGAAAGTCATCTTTCTTACCAGACTATAATCTCCACATTGGCAAGAAGAGTTTATTTTCTGACTTTGTCTGCTATATAGCAACAGCACAATGCCCATGATAAGTACTTATACCTTGAAATCATTACATTTTTAATTTTTGACATTGAAATATGAAACTAAAACATATTATACATACATTCACCTCATTTATAGTAGAATATATTTTATATAACTTCTGCACCATAAGAAACATTTGATTATAGTTATTGTGAACTAACAAAAGTGAAAGCTTAGTACAATTGTGAGCAATGTCCAGAAAGTTGGCAATCAATGGAAAAATGCATTCTAATGACAACACAAACTATAGTAAGAGAGTTCTTTTTATATCTGGGATCCAAAGACATTTCATAGACTAAAATTCATGTGCATTATTAATATTTTGATTTACAGGACTCATCTATTTCCCAGGCCCCCAGGCACATGTAATACAAGAACATCAATTTAATTAAGATAACATTTGAAATTCAAGAGCCAAGTTAGTCCCTTTTACATTAATAAGTTCACGTTAAATAGATGCTATATATCAATTTCTGAAGGTTTACAAAGACAGAATTGTAAATGAATTGCAAATAACGGGCCTAGGGTGAAAAATATCACTGTTTTCAGGTGCTTCCCAATATTTTCATGGAGGAAGTTTCTTCTTTCTCTCAGATGAGTTGTATCAGAAGATTAACCCTACAGTAAAACTACCTAGCCACAGTCATCAATAATAAAATGCTTGATTATATAATAATTTATTTATTTATCCCTTGGGATTAGCAGCAAAATGTCACAATTCATACATAATCTATTACAAATGGTTGTTTAGAAGATGAATTAGTATTCATTAAATTGTTTCAGATTTAAGAATTATGATTTTGCATAAAATAGTTCTATGATACTATGATATGAACTAGGGTTAAGAAAATTGATATTAATTATTCTTTATTTTAAAAGTTCAAATGATATCTTCAGGTGATCAGGACACACATAGCCAGTAACATATCTTATCCAAAAACCGATGTTAAATATTACTTGAAAATATCGCTAGGAAATATAAGCACAATACTAGTAGTGAAACTTTGGTTCACATAATGAAGTTAAAATGCCAAATTGGAGTTAAGGCTTAATAGACAACACAAGATTAATTTAATGTATTCTATCTGTTATGTGTCAAGGACAATTTTAAAGGAGAATAATCAAGAACTTGCAGAGCAGCAACCCATATCATGATAATGCAAAAAAATCACTTCTGTGAGAAATTTTTATACAAGCATCGTTTTATATTGCTAATAGAAATAAGCAGATGTTTTAAAATATGAAACATTTACTAGGTATGATTTCACTTACCAGTTAAATCTAAAGTCAAACACTCATAACCTGACTCAAAACTTTATTATTAATATCCTTAACAAGACATCATTAAGCAAAGGCAAATATAAAAAGATTTTAAAATTGATAAAGTAACAATTATATTATTTTATATCTTACAGAAAGTTAATAGAAATCTTAATATTTACTCTGGTATATCTATCCACTAAAAATAATTGAGCTATCAAGTAAAGACATGGAGGAACCTTAAATGCAAATGAAAGAAGCCCATCTTAAAAGACTGCATTCTGATGATTTCAACTATATAACCACTGATCCTTCAACTCTTTCCATAGTAAAGGTGAAACTATAGAAACAGTAAAAAGATCAGTGATTGGCATGGTTTTGGTGAGAAGAAGGGATGAATAAGTAGAGTACAAGGATTGGTTGGGCAGTGAATCTACTCTGTATGACTATAATCATGAATATTTGTCATCATACATTTGTTAAAACCCATAGAGTGTACAAAGTCTAGAGTGAACTCAATCTAAATTATGGACTTTTGGGTGGTAAGAGTGTGTGTCAGTGTTGGTTCATTAGTTGTAGCAAATGTTCCTCTCTGGCCTGGAATGTTGTTGATGGTGGGGGAGGCTATGAATGTGTGGAGAGAGAGGATACGGAAAATACACTGTATTTTCTGCTTAATTTTGCTGTGAATCTAAAACTCCTTTAAAAAATAAATTCTATATTAAAATAAATAAGCAATAATATAATAATAATCAAAATCGTTTTCAAAAGACATGTAGCTAGAAAATGACACTGCCATCAGAGTTACATAATACAATTGCATGTAAATGTATTGATTCATTTTTCCCTAACTTTCAATTATATAGACATAGGGGGTTGGTGAAATAGATAATAGGTAGTTTGTGATTTACAGATCTTAAATTTGGTGGGACAACATCAACTAATAAAATTTTTTTCTAAGTAAACCATCCAAGTAGTTTTTATTAATTAATATTCATAAATACACACAGCAGCTTCCTTAGAGATTTCAATTTTCCCCTTCAGTTTGTACGTGCAGTATCCTAATAATGTTGAGCCTTTTGCATGTCACGATATAGGAAGCAGAGATCACTCCTGCACTGCTACCTACATTTACCTGCTAGAAGTAAAAACTGGCTAAATGGAAAAGATTACCATATATAATTTCTCTCTTCTTTTGAATGTACGCAATGTAACAAGAGTGACAGACCTGAAATTGCAATCACCAAACAAAGCCAAGATTGTTTTTGCCCACTTTCCTTGTCAAATATAGAACAGAGGACATTGTCTGTGAATTGGAAGTCATCAAAGAGGAGGCGGTGAAGTCTTATTTCCCTTATTAGTCACTTTTAAATTTAGGTTTTCTAAAGCAACATCTAAAGGCATAATATCTACATAGCTCATAGCTCCAAAATCTACCATGCCCCCTGTTCATCCTTATCTGAGGACAAGCTCTCTTCCCGCACTAAAGTGGACAGAGGAGGTCTTGGACAAACAGGCTGTGGTCTGTAAGCTCACATTCCATGGACTGGAACTGTTTCACACATTTTAGAATAATTCAACCTTGTTAAAAGAAATTGGGAATTTTGCATAGTTTGCTGACTGCTTTCAGTGTTAGCTGCATTGGTTGTTGCTGTGGATTGTGTGATTATAAAGATGAAACTGCTTTGTGTTACCAGCTGTTGCCGTGCTGCTGTCCTAGCTGCAGCTATATCTGCAGTTGTTATAATTGAGAAGCAGAAGGGTCAAAAGAATTAACCCCACCTCTGTAGAACTGACCAAGAGTGTAAATGGTATAAAGAAGGCATTAACTCCATACATTTATCTTCAGTTAAGGTTATGACAAACAAATTATAAAATACATTCTTGGGCTTCCCTGGTGGCGCAGTGGTTGAGAGTCCGCCTGCCGATGCAGGGGACACGGGTTCGTGCCCTGGTCGGGGAAGATCCCACATGCCGCGGAGTAGCTGGGCCCGTGAGCCATGGCTGCTGAGCCTGCGCGTCTGGAGCCTGTGCTCCGCAACGGGAGAGGCCGCAACAGTGAGAGGCCCGCATACCGCAAAAACAAAACAAAAACAAAAACATTCTTTATAATTTGGGGGTAAAGTCATGTAATTTCAAATCTACATGTCTTTAGTACAAGAAAGTGTTCATTCTCTGTTTCAGGAATACTGACAGAGCTCATTTCTGAATGAGAAGAATTTGCTGTGGTGGGGAGGTATGGTCAGTGGGGGAAGAGGGAATTATTAATGTAATTAATACAATTACCTCCACACAGTTACATAACTTGTGGATTTTGAGACATTGTACTCAGCTACTTTGTATAATTAAAATGAAGATTGTCTTTCATTGATACAGTGACTTCTCCTGAATAATTTTCAAGACTTAGTCGGTGAGCCAGATTGGAACTAAAATCTATTCTTAAATGTTTCTGTTAATTCTCTGTCAAAAATAAATAATATACTTAATTTTATACGTGTATTATCTTTGAAATGTATCAGTGTGTGTGTGTGTGTGTGTTCATGTCTGTGTGTGCACACGTGTATTAACCCTTAGTCCTAGAGGACATGAATAAATAAAGATAAATTATTTGATGTTTATTGTGTAAAATCCCATATATATATTTATATGGTTACTGGTCATTTAAAAAATAACATTAAAGGGCAAAATTAGCAATACCCAGGATAATCCAGTATAATAAGTCTGTTTTATGGTCAGCTGATTATTAGCCTTAATTGCATCTGGAAAATTCATTTATAGCAGTTCATAGGTTAGTGTTTGACTGAATAACATTGTGATAGAATAATAGCCACCCAAAAGTATCCATGTCCTAATCCCTAGAACCTGTAAATGTGTTATCTTACATAGCAAAGGGAATTTTGCAGATGTGATTAAATTAAGGATATTGAGAAGGGGATATTATCATAGGTTATCTGGGTGGGCTGAGTATAATAACAAGAGTCCTTATAATTGAAAGAAAAGGAAGAGGGTCAGAATCAGAGAGAGAATTGAAGATGTTACACTGTAACCTCTGAGGAAGGGGTCACAAGCCAATCAATGTAGGAGGTTTCTGGAAGCTGAATAAGAGAAGGGAAGGACTCCTAGAATCTCCAGAAGGAAGATCAACACCTGCCAGAGATTTTATTGAGTACAGTGAAATCCATTTCAAACTTCTTACCTCTAGAACTATAAAATAATACATTTATATTATTTTAAAAGGCACTGAATTTGTGGTAATTTGTTATAACACAACAGGAAACTAATACAAAGATCTTTAGAATTCTGACTCTGGAATGAGCTTCCTTGAATTAATTCCTGGTGGCCAGTGATCTATTCTCTGCCGATAATCCAACGTAAAACAGAGCAAAACAAAATAAATCTGGTTATTGATATAGTAATGGCTAAATTAGTGTTCCAGGCACATTACTCAATATAACATACAATATCTCTTTAATTTCATATTAGCTCTATTTTCATGTGAGAAAACTGAGCATCAGAGAATTTAAGTAGTTGCTCACAGTCACACAGTTAATAAAATGCAGAAATGAGGATTTTAAACCAGATGATTTCGCTTTGAGTCATAGTAGTCTTAATTGTGTAGCATAATCCCAGGGGCTTTCTTGCTTAAGACACTAACCATTTTTAGAGGTTTCTTGAGGAACTTCAAAATATGCTCTTATGTGCTACACGAAAACAAACTTGCATGTTCCTTGTATACAAGTTAGGAATTTAACATATGCATTTTAAAAAAGTAAATTAATTGGTATTTTTGTCTTAGTTCTGCCTTGATAGATATCAGAAAGATATTGATACTTCTGAAAGTGATGGTAGGACCGAAACAATAGGACTAGTCAAAATTCTGTTTAATAAAGAGTTTGATAATTAAATTTCCTCCTAGGGAAGTGCACTCCAAAAACTTTCCTTTTTACTACACAGACAAAAAATGGCTTACCTTGTGAAGATATTAACCCAGAGAGTACCTGAACTTGGGGCATCAGAACCAACTGGTCTCAGGAGAGAAACGCTGGGCTGGATATCCTAGAGCGTATCTATTCCCCTCTTTCCCTCCTTTCTGGATAGTGATCAGTAGCACACAGACCACTATGGAGTAGCATTTTCAATTCAACAACATTCTTCAGGTCCTGGTAAATGCTCTCTCTCCCCTTGCATGTTGATTCCTAGGGATGCTGATAGATCTCTATTATTACTAACCATGGATTACTGAGTTTTTACTGGCTTGATACCAGTAACCCTGCCTATGACCAGATAAATAATTTTACTAATAAACTCTTTTTAATTTATCCTGTTTAAGTTTTCCATCTTTTCTCCCTAGGACAATGACTGATAAAATTTTAATAAATATATGAAGTTTAAGTTAAAGTCAGCCTGCTGTGATCCTAAGAACCTTTTCCAAAATTGCTACCAGAGACACGAATAGAACCACATTTGGAGGTGACTGGAAGATTGCTTTTTTGAGAAGTAGGTGAAGAAAGTGAAAAGATCCTGAGTTATGAAAAAATCTTGATTCCCAGACTTTCACATTGCAATGAAACAAACCAGTGGATGGAAATTTTACCCATAATCACACAGATTTCATTCAGCTTTTTAGTACCTCAATTTTAAATATTATGGAAAAGTTTGTGATCAGTGAGTATTAAAAAAGAAAACAATATTTTCTACCATAAATACAGAAAATAAAACAAATAGAAAATTTGAGGAAACAGAGAAAATACCAAAGGTGAAAAAACAAAATAAAACAAAAATCCATTTATTTAATATACCAAGGTATATAAGATAACATACAGCATCCACTAAAAGAGAGAAAAAGAAAGAAATCTGGAGGAAGAAATACTCCAACAACAGGAAAGAGTCCATAAAAAATATAATAGCAGAAATAAAAGTATTCAATCAGCTGGCTGGAATAAGAAAGCAATGTAAAAAGGGATAAGATGAACATATTATGGATTCAAGTAGAATCCTAGCTATAGTAACAAAGAAACACCAAAATTTAATGTTTCAAACAAATCAGATGTTTATTTTTATAATAATCTATAGTGTTTAACAGACTTTGCTACAGAAAGTCATGGAGGGAACCCAGAGTGCAGAGTAGCATTCTCATCCTAAATATGTGGTTTTCAAGGTTGCTCATAATTTCAAGTCATCAGAAGGGAAAGGAATGAAGAACTCCATTGTGAGTATCTTTCAAACAAGTGAAACCTCAAATTTAGACATTTCTTTTGCTCACATTCCATTGGTGAATTTTTATGCCATGGCCACATCAAGAATCAAGGAAGACTGGAAATATAGTTTAGCTGAATAGCCAATGATTTCAGGGAGGAAGATAAATAAAAGTATCCACCAAAACAAGCAAACAAACAAGCAAACTGATATCAATATGAAAGGAGTTTTAAAATAAAAAAGAGAGAACAGAGAAAATGCAGAGATCATATCAATAAAGAACTAATTCAATAAATAGTTTCAAAAACTTAACTCGTAACTCAAAACTAGTATGGACACAGTTGTCCACACTGAAATGGTCCACCACAGAATATATTGTAAAACGTATTTGTGAAAAAAGTGTGTATCATGATCATGATTTTATAAACAGTAAATATTGGATCTAGCAAATAATTGTGATATGTTGATATTGGTTGGAAGTGATGGAATGTATGCCTGCAGAGTCAAATAAAAGAATTAAACACTCATTTTTCATTATAGATATTCATTTTAAATTGTTTGAAACTGAGATATCAATACATTTCAGCTTAGTCAAGTTATTAAGAATTATGGAAGTAGGTAAAAGAAGAAATAGCTAAAGGCACAAAATGTTAGTGCCTCTGAAGGGTATAAAACTTATGGAAAATAACTGTCAAGAGACATTTAAAATTTGGGGTAAAGGTCACACAGAAATGTATAGGTTGAAGTATAAAAAAATGAAACCTAGTGTTTCACTTTAAGACAATTGAGCATTTACCATGATGGTCAATTTTATCTTAAATAGAAAGCGTCTCACAAAGTATGTAAACTATCCTTCTTTTTTTTTTTTTTTTTCATGGTACGCGGGCCTCTCACTGTTGTGGCCTCTCCCGTTGTGGAGCACAGGCTCCGCGGCCATGGCTCACTGGCCCAGCCGCTCTGCGGCATGTGGGATCTTCTCGGACCAGGACACGAACCCGTGTCCCCTGCATCGGCAGGTGGACTCTCAACCACTGCGCCGCCAGGAAAGCCCAAAATTATCCTTCATTTTAAATTTAAGGCCTAGGATTTCTGATTTAAAAAATAATTATTTTAAAATTAACGGTATAGTCCTCGAAAGCATTATATATCGGCTTTGGCTTTTGATAGTTTAAGGAGTGTAATGAAAAGTATATTTTTAAGTCAAGTCAAGTAAAAATTTCCAGTCTTATATGGCTATTTTCATTCTTTATTACTTAAATTTCACCAAAAACTAACAGCTGTCCCATTAAACTGGGAAGCTTTAATATTAAATGTTGAAATTTCTCAATTATATAATTGTACCTTCATTCCAATCACCATGTAAATGTCCATTTAGAAATGTCTAATATTTGTTCACATTCACACAGATTAGAGAGAAATCAAATTTTATAAAAGTATGTCACTTTCCAAGAATTCATATTCTGGGAATGTAATTCTTATTAGGTGAACTTATATATATTATATATAATACAAATGTGTATATATATAATAAATTATATAAATATAATTTCTCCCCATCTTTGGACTACCTTCTGGGATATAATCTACTTTGTGTTTTAGTCCAGTTTTCTCAGTCTCTTCATGCAAATGACACAGCACACATGTTTAAAAGTACGTATCAATGATTTTTAAAATTTCTGTTCTTTCCCTATCTATCATGATGTTGAGAAATGGAACAGTCATCATTGTAGCTGCTGCTATGTGACATTGGAATCTGTAGCTGTGCATATCTCTATCTATCTATCTATCTATCTATCTATAGACAGAGAGAGAATTACATATATTTGTAACTCAACATATAAAACAACCCGTCCCCAATCACATTGGGGTAAATTTCTACAACTGTGGAATACTCATTTCAGGTTTGGTCCTTAAACTAAGCAGAACACAGGAGTAATTGAGGTTTAAAAATACACACCTTTCAAAATTCTCTTTCATTAAGTCACTGTCCAACCTTGAAGAGGTTATTAGGTTTTCTGATTCAACATTCCTTCACCTGTGAAATTGAAATAATAATATGATTTATTATGCAAACTTCTTTTTTGCAGGCAAAACCTCTATTTCCAGGCACATCTTCACATTTTATGATTTAATTTGGGCTGTATAACTGATTCATGGATGATGAACATTAGGCATGTGGTCACTTCTGGCCAAAGCACCTTATTGCTAGTGTGAAACACAACAGGGCTCTATTGTGCTGTGGCACCAAGAAAGCATTTGCTATTGAGAGTTTGCAGTTGAAGATTAAAGCAACCAGAATCATGGAGCAGAGTGGTCCTAGAAGATCACTTGGATCTGTGTCCAACTTTATGTGGATAGGGAATAGATGTTTGTTTGTAGAGCCACTATGATTATGGAGCTATTTTTACCATTGGATAACTTAGCCCATATTGACTAAAAGTTATCATATTTTATGAATTTATTCTGTATGATCTAAATCTAGTTTAAATATTTTACTTTGATTTCTTAAATTCTAATGAAGTACATATTTTCTTGTACAAAAATAGAATTACAAAACATAAATAGAAGATATTTTAATTAGTATTTAGTCATGCCTGTCTACTTCATAAATAAGCAAACATGTTTATATGGGCAACAAGAATTTTTCAACTTGGCAAAATAACCAAACTGCAGCCTAAGATAAAGTTTACACTTCTTTTGGGATGAGAGTCAGAGAGAGAGTCAGGAAGACAGGAAACAGAGACAGAACATGTAATGCTTTAAAAGGCTGTTTCTATAAACTGGAGCTTGTCAGAATCTATCCATATATTCCTGACATTTATAAGCTTTTTATTGACTTCTACAATTAATTTTAAGACAACAGGATGAGAAAAAAATCTACTTTTATGTAATATGTATGGAAATAAGATGTATTTTTGTCACAAGAGTAGGAAATGCATGGTCATGATCATGAAGATAAACTTTCATGATATAATTACTTGTAAATTATTATTACTTGGCTTATCAATACAGAGGAAGATTGAAATAACCAAATTAATAAAAGGAAAATCTGGTATATATTTTGTTTGTTGTTGAATGCACACTAAACAATATTCAATGAAAAATATTAATACTCTAGTATAATTTCTATACAGTTCATTTTCATTGTCAAAAGTAAATTGAATTACATATGTAATATATGCTTTCAAAGTGTTAAAGTGACTTGCTGGAAGGCTCATTAAAATGAAAGGTCAAAATGAATTAGAAGACATTTAACAATCTTTTTCATTAATTTTTTTAAAAATTAGGTCTTAAAACCTAACAATTGAGAAGCTTTAGGTCAGAGGTGAAGAAACTATTGTTGTTGACCTAGATTAAGTTTGAAAATATTCACTGGGGCCAAAAATAAAAGTTCTTAGTATCCTTCTGAGTGATTATTTTCAGTATTATATTTTCTATTAAATTAAAACAAATTGAATGTGAGTTAGGTATTTCATGTAGAAAACGGGTGTAATTAAAATAAGTGAGATTCTCTATAGAACAATCGGCTTAATGCCAAAAAAGGATATGAAAAATACAAATTTTTCTTTTAGAATTAAATGAAGTTGACATTATTCTTATGATTTTAGACCATTATGTCCATAATATGAGAACGACTGAATTACATACTTCATTCGTGACTTTCACTAAGTACTTTTCATACTGTAGTCTTCTATTCAACATTTTTCTCAGAAAAGTCTTAAAATAGTTCTTAATGTATGGATTCTTACAGTTGATCAAATACTGGTAGTATTAGCCCATAGAAAATAACAAGCAAAAGGAAGTTTCTTTTAAGAAATCCAAGACCAGGGAGGAAATTGTTTCCTTAAAACTCATTGTTGGAAAGCAGCCTGGAGTTTTCCAAATTCTATTTAGGTATGAAGACAAGCATTGCTCTGGGCTTTAACAAAACATACCCCAGGTCCAAATGAAAATCCAGTTTCTTCTAAAACTACTCTCCTACTTTTTAAACGATTTTCCTAGAAGCATACTTGTTTATTTGTATTGAGTAAATTTTAAATTTGCTACTGTGTATGTCTGATCATTATTTTAAAATCTCTTTGAAAACTAGATACTTGGAAAGGATCATATCTAATTGTGAAAAACTATAGTTAAGGAATTCTATACAACTAACTCTTTACTACAGTTCAGTAAGTTAAGACATTTATATTAAATATGCCATTGTGTTTAATTTCCAAAATCAAAGAAATGAATAGAAATTTAATTTTAATATGAGACTTTTATATCTAACTTGATTTTTAAGTATATTTTCACTTTTAAATATTGTACTTTTAATTTTTAGATTCCTAGGCCAAAAAGGGATTTGCCATTTTGAAAAAAGTGTATTAGTGAATTGCATACATATTTTTTATCAGACATATTTGCATATAGTATACTTCTTAATTCAAGCAAAAGAACACAGCATATTTGTATTAGTTTAATGGGGTTGCTGTAACGAAGCACTGCAAATTAAATAGTTTTAACAGAAATTTATTTTCTCACAGTTGTAGAGGCTTAGAAGTCTGAGATCAAGGTATTGACAGGGTTGGTTCCTTCTGAGGACTGAGAGGGAGAATCTATTCAGTGCCTCTCTGCTAGCTTCTGGTGGTATGTTGGCAATCTTTCACATTCCTTGGCTTGTAAATGTGTCACTCTGATATCTGCCTTCATGCTCACATGGTGTTCTCCCTGTATGCATGTCTCTCTGTGTCCAAATCTTTCCCTTTTCATAAGGACACAGTCATATTGAATTAGGGTGCACCTTAATGGTCTCAACTTGACCATATATATGTGTGTGTGTGTGTGTGTGTGTGTGTGTGTGTGTGTGTGTGTGTGTATGTATATATATGAAATATGGCCCTATCACTTACCACATTCACAATCTAAGTTTGAAGGCAAATATTGTCTGGGGTAAAATGAGAAATCAGTGCATAGTGACTTAAAGTCAGTGGAAAAATAAGTTCGGGTGTGGGGTTGCTGTTCCGTCTTTCTACCTGTCTCATCTGAGTCCCCATAAACCTGTGTTTACTTACAGATGAAATGCAAATAATGAGAGCATCTGCCTTATTGTGTTGCAGTGAAAAACTCAAATGCATTAAGCATGCAAAGTTTTTAGCAATATGCTTGGGATATAGTAAAGGGTTTACTAAATAATAATAATGATAATATTAACATAGCAATAATAATAATTAGTATTAAATCAAGAGCAAATCCACGAGTACCAAATTTTAGATGTTTAAGGCAATAAATATGTCATCAGTGTGCAGTGGCATATTTCACAAAGATTTCATAGTACAAAGGGTTAGGAAATTAATGGTGTTGATAGTTACTAAAACAAATACAAATCCAGAATTCAGTCTCTCTACTTGGTTCTTCTCACAGGCTCTGCTTTGCTTTTAAGTCAGAAACCTATGAATCATTCTTACAAGTTAAAAAGGTTTTCTGCTAAATCATTGAGGGCATATTCCCCATGAAATACTGTTGCTCATATATGCAGCTAGTTTATTTGGATCACATAAATTCTTTGGTCTAATTGGATAAAGGGTGAAATATTACCCAAAATGAGAAGTAAAAATGATTTTTTATGCATGGAAGAACAAAATTCAATGTGGTATTCAATATAATTGTTTAAACTACTTTTACTGATAATTTGAAAGAATATTGAAAGTACTATAGGTGAAAAACAAGATTTATCCATCAGTTCTTTATCAGTGCAATATTATACCTTTCCATCCATTTTAATTCGTCTTTTACCTTTACATATTACCTAATTAGTTAACACTTAAATCCTGGTTTGTGGTCTCTAAAAGTGCCGTGAAAAACGTTTAAATAATTCAACTTGAGTTGTAAAATTGCGATAGGCCAGGGTAGATTTTAAATTTGAATTCAATTTCAAGGTCAGCCTATAATAGAGAGCATAATGGAAGTGCTGTGCCACCAGAGATGTTTTATTATTTATCTTGGAATGTAAATGACGTGCTGCACACCATCAACATAAGCAATTCACAAAAACTGTATTAGGGGCATGAGGGCTATTCATTAAAGTAGATGTTTGACTTGCATTGGAGGGTGACAGTTTGTGCCATTCTGTGAAAATTTATTTATTTATTTATTTCTCTCCACCAAGGTCATTTCAAATGTTCACTGTTTTCAAATGACCTGTTAGTGTATAATATAAGCATTTCACTAAAAGTTCATTTCTCTCCTACCTTTCCTTTGTACACATTCCTCATTTTGAAGCTTTTTTACAATTCTGGAATCAAGTTTAGTGAACCAGTTCTAGATCTAGACCACCTCCCTAAAGTAAGAAAAGATACAGAACTAAGTTTGTGTGTCTTGCCAGAAGCAAAGGACTCACTCTAAACATGACACTGCCTTTGTAGATGTATCATATTTTGTAGTCTGGAGACTGGTATTTCTATATTCTAGAACTGATTATACTTTGGGAAGAAACATAGCAGTAGAACACATTAAGATACTGAAGTAAATAACTTTATTTCATTTCATGTAAAAATATTTCATTCATTTAAAAGTAAAAATAAACTTTTTCACAAATTGTAATGTTTATATTATCCAAAGTGGCAACGCTTTCTAATATCACTCCAAATGGAAACCCAAATTAATAATTAAGACAATGCTTACAAAGCATCATTCTAAAACAAGGAGAAATGACTTTGGAGAAATATTCCACCCAAGCAATTATGAGACTTGTTAAAACAGTCCTATCATTATCCTGAGAGCATAATGTTTATTTTTCCAGGATTTTCTGAATAAGTTGTTCATTTCTGACTTTTACGCTTTCCATTCTCTGTGATTCACTCTGACAATTTCCTTTAATCACATATTAATTTTTGAATCAGGGTTTAATAGGATAAATTAATTTTCCCATGTGATGTTACGATTATACTCTAATTGTGCTTCTTTGAGATTAAAATTAGGTCACTTTGATTAGAGTTTTAGGAATCTAAGTCTTTAAAATTTCCTTTATTTAGCCAATTGGATGACTAACCACATTTGTATGTGAATTTTAAGTTTAAACCTCAGAAGTCATCCATTGTCTCTGTAACAATGAAAATACTTGTGGGACCCCAGATTGAATACAAAATGTATTAGAATTCCAAAACCTTAAACAAAATAAAAATTTCAGTGTGCCCCAGGTAATCATAAAAACGCAAGAGCCTGCCTGCCATAGGACTAAGACAATTGTGAAAGAAAATAAGATTATTACAGTATAAGGCAACACAAATTGTGACACTAAGATCTCAAATATCCAGCAGTTTATGAGTGACAAAGTAAATAAACACAATTTTCATTTTTGAAAATATTTAATAATGGACATGATTCAATCATTTTTGAATTAGGAAGAAAGAAGTAACTCAAAAAATATATCTAAACATCAAAAAATTATTATTATTCTTTGGGATATTATATATTGAATTTATGAGTTTCTAGATCTGCAATAATTTAGGACAGATTAATAAACATAAATTCTTACTGCATTAGATGGAAGCAATAGCTAAAACATTTTAATTTAAAACCATATTTTTCATCGCTCTTCTGAGTACTTCCTTACTATTTGGGACAGAAAGATTTCCCACACTCATTATGTATTGATACTTTCCTTTTTTTAAAAATGAATATTGAATATCAAGATTATCCTAAGTCTTTATTTTAAATATCAGATTACATGTCCTATATTATATAATACACATACATGTTAATGTACATATCCAAATATACTTTCTGTAATATTTGACATACCTTTCAATGAATACTGTGTGTTCTTATAAAATACACAGGAAAGTAATATAAAATAGAAGTGTGTTTTAAGACATAATTATATTTAATATAATCAATTAGAGAGAGCATTCTACTTTGGAGAAAACAAAGGGCGATCTTAAGACATTGTATATTTATCCTTTATAAATAATGACAAATATAGCAGTGGCTGAGGTTTTAAAAAATGATATTGTTCAATTAAATTTCTCAAAGCAGTACTTAAAACAAGCTTCCCCCTTTCTCTGTATATATAACATAAAATACATATGATATAGCAATATATGATATGTATATATATGACACAGAAACATATCTATAACAGATACATCTATATATTAAATATAGTTTATTAATTGAACATTAATATAGAATTTTAGATTGATTTAAATAGTTCCATTGTCCCACCTTCAACACTATGAAATCTACTATTTTTAACTGGCAAGGATGCTAAAGAAAACTTAAAAGTGGATGCAATGCAGAAATAATCTTTCCTAATTTGGTACATCACATATCAAGTAGAATTAATAGGCTATTAGCCTTTGCATTTATTATAATGCTCTGACATTTCATCTATCACATTTTAGTTTCATCAGGAAGGTGAAAACAGCACATCTCCTTCAATTTATCTTGTGATACATTATAAGATGGCAAGTTGCTATTTTGTTCATTAACTCATAAAAGAGTTAAAATTTCTATGAATAGAAACTATAATGAATGTTCAAGATCATTTTCCATGCTGAAATAAACCTGCATTCCAATACCTGCACGTCTCCACATATCAGTAAAGCTTTGAAGTTCGATAAGGGAAAACACTTTTTTTTTTTTTTTTTTTTTTTTTTTTGCGGTACGCGGGGCTTTCACTGTTGTGGCCTCTCCCGTTGCGGAGCACAGGCTCCGGACGCGCAGGCTCAGCGGCCATGGCTCACGGGCCTAGCCGCTCTGCGGCATGTGGGATCCTCCCGGACCGGGGCATGAACCCGTGTCCCCTGCATCGGCAGGCGGACTCTCAACCACTGCGTCACCAGGGAAGCCCGGGAAAACATTTGATTAAAACATTTTTTAGAGTATTTTGTTCTCAGGTTAGGGGTGAACCATTAACAGCCATGTGCCATGCCCAGCATGAAATAAAACTGAGTAGGATTTAAAGGAAACTGATTTATTGTTTTGTTTACTTGGTTTTTATTTCATTTACCTCAAACATAAAAAAAATCACTGTATTCAAAATTAACAGAGGGGAATATAGACAGAATGATACCAGCTTTTGTTTGTGGGAAACATTTCCATCTTTTTCCTTTTTAATTAATTTATTTATCATCAAATATGTAATAAACTTTTACAATGTGCTAGGATAGATTCTGGTAGCACAGTAATACATGCAATAAAGAAGTGTAATGTATGGCATGTAGCCAGAAAGTGACCAGAGGAGGGTGGCACTGTAGGTAAAATGGTAAGAAGAGGTCGCATTTGAGCTGAAACCTGACTGGAATGAGGGAGTAAGACATGAGACTATCTACCAAGAGAGCATTTTAAGCTGTGGGAAAGACAAGAGCAAGGCCATGGGGCAGGAGCATAACTAACATTTGATGATGAGCCAAAAATGCAATAGGAGAAAGAGTGGGAAGGGATTAGATTAGAGAAATGGCTTGTGTCTTGTTACCACATACACACAAAAATACTGTTAGATTTTAGTCAGAATTACTCCTTTTCTTTTGCATCAAATAGTTTTCAGTGTCAGAGTTAGTTTGGAATGAATAAGATTGCAGAGAAGATATCCAAAAAGTAGATTGTTTTAAAATTGCTCAATCCAAACAACCTACCAATTTGGTGATTCTAGTAAACTTTACAATTAATCTTATAATCAACAGACAAAAATTAGAGTCAGGTAAAAATGGGTAAGAAATGAATTTTGCTTCATTTTTGAACTAGCACAAGACAAAATCTGCTCTGTATCTGTTTTTTGGGTCTTATAAAATTATAAAAAGCCCAGGGGAATCATCGTATCATCCTTAAAATCCTTCAGGGGCTCTGGATTGCTGACATTCTCCTTCTTCCAGTTCCACAATCTCATCTCACATGCTCTCACAGCATTTTACAAGTACATTCAAAATACTAAGCTCAAACATATATGATGTGTCAATGTCCTCAAGAAAAAAATGTTACGAGGAACACACCTGTATTTGAATAAAGTTGGGTCTGCTAACTTGTTTCAACGAAGGCATATGCACACCATTGAAATCAATGGGCTTTTCAGTAACAGTCTATGGTTATGTAGCACTTGTTTTTGTGTTGAGATTTTCCTGAGGATTTATGAAAATGGGGCATTGTCCTAGATTGGATACTATCAGGAAGTGAGAATAATACTCTAATTTAGTATCTTAATATTTATTATCTAGAAGATAGAAAGAGCAATGTGAGGCTGTTTTTTTTTTTTTTTTTTTTTTTGCGGTACACGGGCCTCTCACTGTTGTGGCCTCTCCTGTTGCGGAGCACAGGCTCCGGACGCGCAGGCTCAGTGGCCATGGCTCACGGGCCCAGCCGCTCCACGGCATGTGGGATCTTCCCCGACTGGGGCACGAACCCGTGTCCCCTGCATCGGCAGGCGGACTCTCAACCACTGTGCCACCAGGGAAGTCCAATGTGAAGCTAAATTTGTCATCAGTAAGGACGCAGCAGTAACTCATATCAGCTAGATACGGGAATATTTGGTTATTTTTGTAGTTTGGGCAACATTACTATTTTCTTTAAATTTGTGCATGAATATGAAGTGGTCTTGTTTTGTCTTGATCCATTGAGTTTCCAGAGGAGTCTTGTCTGATGCTGATGTTAAATTGTTTATGGACAAGAGGACCAAGGGCATAGCTGTGAGCGCCATACAAGTTCTTAGCAACACCAAAGCCTTGATGAAAGTGTAAGGCCAGCTACTGGCTCTCAGAGGCTACTTTCCTATTCCTTTAATGTAATTGTCATGTTTGTAAAATAGAAGTTTGTCTGGCTCCATGGGAGCCCTCAACAACTCTACTATCTAAAAGTGAATATTTAAGATCCAGGTCAGAGGTTTAAAATAAATCATTTAGGAAGACATCTGGGCTTGGATATTTCTTTGGGGGAAGTCTTTTAATTATAGCTTTATTTTTTAAATTAGTATCGTGAATTCAGATTTTCTATTATTTCTTCTTTCAGTTTTAAAAAGTTTTGCATTTTTAGAAATTTGTCCATGTCTTCTAAATTTCAAATTATTGGAAAAATGTTTCAAACATACTGTTGTATTTAGTACACATTTTTATAGTAGTTGATATTTTATTTTCATATTTTTTTTCCTTGCTCTCTCTCACTTTTTTTTTTTCTGATAATTCTGCTAAATGATCAATGTTTTCAGTCATTTCAAAGAATCAAATTCCACTGTGTTGCTTCTTTAGGATATGTTTGTTTTTATTTCATTAATTTCTTCTAAGCTCAGTGGATATAATTTCCATTTTTTTTTGCTTTCTATCTTCTTGAGATGGATGTATAGATCATTTTAAAGTCATTCTTCTCTTTTTTTTTTTTTTTTTTGGCCATGCTGCACAGCTTGCAGGATCCTAGTTCCCTGAGGAGGAATTGAACCTGTGCCCTCAACAGTGAAAGCACGGAGTCCTAACCACAGGACCATTAGGGAATTCCCAAGACATTCTTTTCTATCTTATGCATTAAGGCCATAAATTTTCCTCTTGGTTTATCACAGATTTTGATACAGTTTTTATTACTTAATTCAGAGTATTTTATAATTGCCATTATGTTTTCCTCTTTGCTTTTGAGTATTTAAAAGTATATTGTTAAATTTTCAAGCATTTGCTGATTGTTCATTTACCATGTTATAAACTTCTGGTTTAATTTCTCTATTGCCATTGACCATTCTATAAAACACTTTGTCTTGAGGTTTCAAATTTGCTGAGACTTATCATCCACTATGTTATCATGTGAACATGAAAGGATGTGTATTTTTTCATTGTCAGCTGCAGTGTTTTGTATGTCTAGATAGAGTTTGTTAATTGTTGCTTAGAATTGCTGTAAGTTTGCTGATTTTTTTTTCTGTTCATTCTCTCTCGGTGTGATGTGGGTTTTTTTTTTCTTTTTCTACTTTGTTTTATTGATTTTTTGCTTAAATATTTTGAGATTACTAAAGTGCCTGCACATTTTAAAATATAATATTTTCCAGATTGATTGATTCTTTTACCATCAAATAGTCTATCTCAGCCATGTTATCAGGTGGTCTCTCTATCTCTAGAAATGCATTGTGCCTTAAAGTCTACTTCATCAGCTTGTCTGAGGATAGTGATTTAACGAAATACATTTCTCTGTCCTTTTATTTTCAACCATTCTTTATGTTTAAGCTCTGCACCTTGTAAGCAGCATATATTACTTTTAAACCAATTTGAAAATCTTAGTCTTATAATAGGAGTTTTTAGTACAATTACATTTAAAGCAATGACAGATATATTTGAAATTTATATCTACCAATTTACCATTTATTTTCATTTGCATCACTATTCTGTGTTCCATTTTCTTATTCCACTTGATGTATTTTTGATTAATCAAGTATCTAGATATTACCAAATTTATCAAATTGTGCTTGATTTATTAAAATCTAAAACATAATAGATTGTGGTTGATAGAGTACAAAAGTGGGCCTTATGAATTCCTTTTCTTCTCTTACTCCCATGGCACTCCACACATCTAGATGTGAGTTTAGCCTGGGCTTGTGAATTAATTTGACTACACAGTATGGCAGAAGTGGCACTGTAGCTTCAGGTCTAACTCTCAGAAGCAATGTGAGATTATACTTCCTTCCTCTTGGATCCAGAACACTAACAACACCAAATATTGGTGAGAATATGGAGCAACCAGAGCTCTCATTCATTGCTGATGAGAATGCAAAATGTTACAATCACTTTGGAAGACAGTTTGGTAGTTTCTTACAAAACCAAACATACTCTTACTGTATGATATAGCAATCCTCCCTGGTATTTTCCAGGGATGGGTGACAGATGATATGATTAGGCAGAGTGCAGAAGATTTTAAGGGCAGTGAAAATACTCTATGTAATACTATAATTATCATACATGTCATTTACATTTGTTCCAACCCATAGAATGTACATTATCAAGAATGAACCCTAAAGTAAACTTTGAATGAGTATGATGTGTCCACATAAGTTTGTCAATTGTAAAAAATATATCACTCTGGTGAGAAATGTTGATAATGGGAGAGGTTATGCATGTACGGGGGCAAGGGGTATATGGGAAATATATGTATTTTCCTCTCAAGTTTGCTCTGCACCTAAAACCGTTCTAAAAAATAAAGTCTTAAAAAAATGAAATTGTCTAAAACCAGACAAATGGCTGAAAATTAGTGAGTCCTTTTTTTTGGTGTACTAGTTGAAACAGTCCAAATGTGGAAGAATATCCCCCCAAAATAGGGGAATCTAATCCTCTGAATACTTTCAGTCAGATACCAGATGGACATCAGTTTGTGGTATGGAAAAGGAATCCTATATTCAGTGGCAGAGTAGAACCAGAAAAATTCTTATAGGCACAGACAAAACTTGTCAGTAGTGAATTATCCCTATATAACAAATGAGTAATATAATTCTTTGAGCTAGAGTTTTAAATATTGTCTGGAAGAGATTGGTTAGTAAACAAGAAACCATACCAAAACAGAGTCGTTTCTACAAGTGCATCACTGAAATATTTTTAACTGTGACATTTTCATTAATCTATGCTATAAATTAAGCAAAGGTAAGGTATAATGAATTTTATACAGCATGATTAAGTACCTGAATTCAGGATTAAACTCATTAAGTTAGACTAATAATTTAATGACTGCTAATATAACTTCTAAAGAAAAAACTTTAAATAGGATTTACTATTTTAGCAGCACACAATTTCAAAGCAAGAATGTATCTTAGTACATTAACATTTTCTTTTTAACAGTTCTAAAACATTCACTAATACATGTTTTTCACATAACACACTGTAATTATAATGGCTGAATTTTGTATTTAACCTGTTCTTTCCTGTATTTTCACCAAATATTTTTAATTGACATATAACATATAATGCACAGTAGTAATCATTATTTTTATCATATAATATTAATTGAAAGAAAACTGTGCTCATAATGTTTTGTCAACTATCTACATTCAGCTTAATCTGTAGGGCAAGTTCCACATTCAGGTTTCTATTTTTACTCATGCGTTATATGTAGGAATTAGAAAATCTTAATTCGCAATTTTGGGTCACTGGAAAAGACAGAATAATGAGCTGACACCATCAGAGAATACTTAATCTTCAAATCAAAACTGACCACAATATTATGGAAATTTGTTCTTAATTTCATCAAATGATCAATATTTAATACAACCAGCATGATTTAAGCTTAAATGTTTTAAGTTGGGAGATAGTGACAAATAGATCTCTAATTAATTTGGGGGGGGCTCTAGAAAATGTTTATTTATGCTTTGTTATGGAAATGGAATCACTTAGAACATGCTCAATAACATATTTATAGGCGTATATATGGATTTTTAACCTCTAATCCAGTTAACATCAAGTCCCGGGAAAATCGCGTGTTGTGTTTTGAATCTCTATCTAGTCTTTTCTTTTTTTTAATTCTAGCATCTTATTCTAACAACACTGTGTTTTGCCCTAAGCATGAGAAGTTCAAGTTTTTGAGATACTGAATATATTCCTGAGATAAGACACTTGAACAAAATTATTTGGAATCATATTGCATGTATCAATTTTTCAGTCACAGATTCTGATGTAAAAAAAAAAATTATTTTTCTCTCTGCCTTAATCTAGTTTTCTACCTTGAACTCCTATTCTCCTTAGTTGGCTATTTAAATGAGTCATTTTCAGAAAATAAATATGATTTTAGTGATTCTCAATCATCTCAGGTTTATTACTGAGTCATATTCAGGTGCAAAACTCCCTTAGGTTTTTTATTTTCTTCTCCCTTCCTTTCTATATATATACAGAAATACACACACACACACACACACACACACACACACACGCCCTCACAAGTATTTCATTTATTCTGCAAATAATTTTGAACACCTACTAATGTTTTAGACACTGACTACTCAGATGTTAAGAAGACAGTCACAGAACTTAATTTCATAAGACATTATTTGGGAAAGGAGACAAAAAAACAATAAGTAAGCAGATGAATAAGTAAGACAAATTCGACAGTACTCTGTAAGTGCTATAAAAATGAAGGTCATGAAAAGTAGATTGGGATCTATTTTGGAGACAGATACAACAGGACTGTGTTATGACAAGATATAATGAATGGAAATAAATTAAATATAACTACTATATTTTTCTAACAGTTTAATGGTTAGTTCTTGAGACTGGAAAAAGTGAAAGAAAAATTGTAGGTTGGTCTCAGAGGAGAATCAGGTCTGTTTATAAGGCTTGACAGTCATTTTAGGATTTTATTTTGTTTTGTTTTGTATTGTAAAGACATATAGCCATAGAACTGAGAGCATAACAGATCCTATTTGATTTAGGGATGATTGACAGGAAAAACCAAAAAAGTAGCAAATTTTCTAAATTTTACTATTAAGGAGAATGTAGAAAGAAAGATTATGGGAGTGTTGAATAGATTCAGTGTATTTGTAAGCTTTTGCTGTTTGGCTGCTAATAAGAGAAAACTGAAAATAGTAATTTAATTAGGATAGGAGTTTATTTTTCTCTCAAATAAAATGAAGTCAGGAGGTAGGCAATACAGGGTAGCCCGGCACTTTCATGATGTCAGCAAGAATCCAATTTCCTTTGGACTTCCTGCTGTACCATTCTTTGTGTGACCTTCCATACTCAAGATGTTGTCTCCTAGATGAAATAAAGTCATAGTGTTTGTGTTGCAGGCAGGAAGAAGAAAAATGTAGAGAGGGGCAAAAAGAACCTTTATATAAATAAGTAAACCTTCATTTTTAAGGAGATCTCTTGGAAACTATATCTGGCAATATCTGCTACATAGTATTGACTAGAGCCTAATTTCAAGGGCAACCACATATTGTCAGAAACCAGAGAATCAAGATTTTCAAGTAAGGTACATTACTGCTACTAATTAAATCATGGTTCTGCTACTATTACAAACAGTTCCCCTGAACATCATCCTTTAGATCCATCTGCCTATTTGACATTTATATTGGATATACAGTAAATATTTATTATTTTTGTATATAAATATATTTGTAAAACAAATATTTAGTGTTTATTTCTGGATTAACATAGCTTAATATATCCAGCACAGAATTTGTGATCTTTCTTCCCAAACTTCTCATTTATTGGGAACTCCATTGTTCTAGTTGCTCAAGCTTAACAAACTGGGGTTATGATTGAATTTTTTCCAGCACTCTACCTCCAATGTCTACCTCCTTTTGGTTGGACTTCAATAAATATCCAGATTTCAAACACTTTTTTGACCTCCAATGCTAATACCCTTGTCAAAACTGCATCTGGATTTTATACTAGGAGTCTAACTCATTTTCTGGGCTTTCATTCTTAATTCTCTCTAGTTTATTATCAATGTAACAGACTGACCTGAGTTATTCTTTAAGAATGAAATTCAGATTATGTCATTTTATTATTACTCTTATTTATTTCTTACCACCTTCCTGTCAATCATCCTGTTCACAGGTCTCTGTCCTCCTTGCAATTTCTCCAACAGGCCTTTAATAGTATCTTCGGTCAAAGGTCTATCTACTGGCTAATCCTTCTACTTAATATTGTATTTTCTCAGATAGCCTATAATTTGCTCCCCATACCCCTCAATAGTTGGCTCAAAATTTAATTGTCCAGTGAGTCCTTTCTCTGACCACCCTATTTAAAATTATAATGTAGCTTGGCATCCCTCTGAATGGCATCCCAATTTCTTTCCCTTTATTTATTTTTCTTCATTTCACTTTTCTATATACCAAAATTGAGTTATTTATCCAGGTTGTGTATGTACATCATACTGGAAAATAAGTTTTATGAGGGGAGGAGTTTTGTGTACTAGAACCCTAGTATCTAGAAGACTACTTATCACATAATACGCATTAATTAGTTTGTAGATGGATGAATAAATGAAAAATGAATGAATATATAAGAAAGGGATAGTGGATCTTGCCTAACAGCTACCATTCAATGCCACAGTAGGAAAATGCATTTGCCTGTCAGACATAAAGATAATAATGATGAAAATATAGGGCTAGAGCATAAGGGAAAAGTTGGGGTTGGAATATTCTAGTGTATAGCTGGTGTTCAAAGTAATTGATAATTAGTAAATGCATATAGAGGAAGAAAATTTACTTTAAAAATTCAAAATGTCTACGTGACTCCTGAGCATCTTATATATCTATGTAGAATAAGGAGTTTGAATCAGATTCAATTCACTGAATTCTTATAATTCAGTAAATTATAAGAATTTACTTATTCTTTTTTTTTTCTTTTTTGCGGTACATGGGCCTCTCACTGTTGTGGCCTCTCCCTTTGCAGAGCACAGGCTCCGGATGTGCAGGCTCGGCGGCCATGGCTCACGGGACCAGCCGCTCCGCGGCATGTGGGATCCTCCCGGATCGGGGCACGAACCCGTGTCCCCTGCATCGGCAGGCAGACCCCCAACCACTGCGCCACCAGGGAAGCCCAAGAATTTACTTATTCTTATAAGTAAATTCCCTTTCAAATCTACAAGTCTGTATCTCCAACAAAGACAAATCATCTATCACCGGATACTGAGTCAATTGTAATCTCTTAGAGACATGCTTTAAATAATTATTATTGATATTAGAAGAATATTTTCTTGAGTCTTTTCCAAATCTATAATTTTATAGATGTGAAGTACAATAATAAGAAAAAATTCCAACACTGGATGTTTTAACTTTCAAATTCATTAACTTAAAAATGAATATAAAACCAAAGTAACCATTTTTAAATTCAGGCTCCAGAAGAAGTAGTCTTGTCTTTTCTAAGATAGTCTTTTGTGTTAGAGGTTTCATAGCCCATATGATTACAGGATAATTTTTAAAGCGTTTATTAATAAAACTACCTTTACTAAGTAGAGGATATAGCATTTGCTCTGGCCAATAGGCAATTTTTAGTTAAAAAAATCAAATACAGAACCATCATTAGGATTTCTGGCATGAGTTAGAATTTCCTTACTGATTTTACTAATCTTATTTCTTTTGCATTCACCTCAAAAATATAGCCTGATGAACTTTAAATATTGCTCTGTCAAATATTTGATTTAGATAAGGCTGCCCAATCATTTGGATACCACAACTAATGCTGCAGGTGCAGATTTGGCTCATTAAAAGGGTAAATTTTCCTCGTTTCTGGTGCTTTTTCATCCACTCCTCAGGGTAGTTTAAGCCGCTGGCTTTGCTTAATCAAGTTCTTTACTATTTCATTCATGTTCGTATTAAAGTTATTTCTCCCTTAGACATTGCTGGTGGTGCTGTGGTAATTTTCATAATACTGTGAATAACAGTTTCCAGAATCAGGATCTTTGTTGGATTCCTCTATTTCAGATTTCTTAACCTGTCGAAAACCATCCAGAGCTATCATTCTAAAGCTGAAAGTGCTGAGTATGTTTTTTTACTAGTACCAATAATTTTGAAAACTTAGGCTTTTTTGGTATCTTTTACGTATAGTTAGATCCCAGATAACACAGAGAAATATAATTTAAAATGAATAATGTTGAGAGGAATGGAAAACTTGTAAGTCATTTAGTCCATTATAGATTGAATATGGACATCATTTCCATAACATTTCAGACATTAAAGCCATTTAGCCTTTTTTTTTTTCCTGTCATGAGAAACGAATGGTACCAATAGATTTAAGCAATGAAATGTCATTGCAAAGTGAAGCACATTTATCAGGCTAAGAACATAAGTATGTTCATAATACTAACTTGGGAATAAAAATATAGAAGCCTTGAGGATCCAAATTATTTTCCACTTATTTGAGTTTTCTAGGAAGTCATTTAATGAAGTTATTTGAACCTGAATCATGCCTTTGTGTTTTACATTTGTACTTGCTGCTGACACTTGATGTTTCATATTTTTTTATGTAGACTTAGCTTTGTATCTTGTGTGTGCTCGTGTTATTTTTGTGTAAATATAGAATATTTAACCTCCATATTACCAAAATTCCACCATTATTACTAGCCTTTTCCATTTGTTTAGCGCTTGATTTATGTGTTTCAATAAATTTCATGTATAATTTTAATTAATACTATACCTTTATTGTTAAATTTATAATTTTTATTACTATTTGGAGTAGAATTTATTCCCATTTCTATTTCAAGTTGGTTATTGCTGGTACAAAAATAAAATATTAATTTGTGTGTATTTGCCTTACATCTAGCCACTTTGTCAAATTCCTTTATTTATTCTAGTAGATTTTTTTAAAGTCTCGAGAATTCTGTATAATTTTTTTATCTCACTAGCACATAAGGATGTTTTTGTTTGTTCTTGTGTCATTTTACTATCTAAGTTCTCTGGAATTCAATGTTGAATTTCAATTTCAATATTTAAAAACATGGTAAGAGTACACATCAATGAATATTTCTCATATTCTTACAAATGGTTTCAGAATTCATTGTTATAATCATGTCTGATGTTGCTACCACAAATAATCTTTATAATCTGGTAACTTTTGAATTTAATTTAGAATTTTTATAGAATGGCTGTGGAAATTAGTCAAATTACATTTTAAGTACTTATTACTAAAATCACAGTTTTCATTTAATGTGTTAATATAACGAGTTTCACTTCTGTATTTCCTAATATTGAAACTTCTTTCTGTTGCTCATAGGGTAATGCTATTCTAATACATAAACCTCAGTTTTATGCATATTTAATTGTGCCTAAAAGCCTTCTATAGTACTTTTTTTTAGTGGGGACATCATTAAATAAACTGATATTTCAAAGAATTGAGAAGAGACTGAAATTTGTTTAGCTCAAACTAAAGATTGACAGTCATTTCCTAAAGCCCCTTCACTAACACGAATAGTGATGTTTGTGTAAATAGTACAACCAACTCTATGATTCTACGTTTGAAACTGTATATTTGTTGTGATTCCTAGGTTTAGACATCTAGATCTGAACACATACACCTAACTTTGTTTTCTAGTGAAGTTTTAGCTGAGCATTTATATATTGAAATATATTAGTATTAATTACCTTTATTCCTTATTTACAGCTCTGATAGTATATTGATTGTGTATAGAAATTGATTATCAATTAGTGAGTTTTATGCAAAAATAGTAAAAGAAGAATTTCAGAATATGTGTTATGAAAAGTGGCTGAAATAAGTTTTGGGGAACAAGGAGATTGAATACATACACAGAGACTCAAAAATATGACTATCTTTTTATGGTCATGAAATTAATGTAATTCTAATGTATAAAATTAATTGGGGGAAGTTTTCATTTTTATATACTCTAAAATAGTTTAAATAATTTAGGAAAAAATCTTCTTCAGTTGGTCCTGGTGTCTTTGTTTCAATAATTAGTCTTCAATTGCCTTTCCAGTCTTTTTGTGTTACTTGGATGTTAAAGTTTCTGCTTCTTTTGAGGTTAATTTTAATGACTTATATTTTGCTTTTAAATTATTTATTTTCTTTACCTTTTAAAAGATTTGCCCTGATAATTACATGCAGTAATTTCTTATAATCTTTGTAATATCTATGGTTATATTTAATCTCTCTTTAGAAATTTTATTTTATCACTTATGTCTTTCATTTATCTTCTCAAATAAACACTTTCTGAATTATTTTATTATTGTAACATTATTTCAAAAGTAATATACAAGAGAAAAACTTCAGAAAACAGAAATTTCTAGAATGTTACACTAATGATTTTATTACTAGAAATACTAGTAACAGGCTGCTTAAATTTATTTCCACTTTTTTGTTCAGCAGTTAATCATTTTCCTTTCATCTTCTTTCCATGGAATTTTTGATTTTACATTTCTAGTTCTGAAGAGAAACTCTTTGAGATAACAAAAACTCATAAACTCAAAAGAACTGACCACAGTGTCTTGTTTTGTCACTTTAAACTTCTCCTTTGTTCTTCTTCCTCACAGATACAGAATAGATTTTTTATGTGTATGCATGTATATGTCTGTGTGTGTTTCTTAACTCAGACATTATTTCTTGTGTCTCAGAGTAACATTGCCATAGAAATTCAACAACCGTCAGTTGAGTGATGACAAGCAGGAGAATGTAAAATGCTTAATTTGGTGTCCACGTATTTCATTCCATATAATTTCAGAAACTGTTATCAATCATTATATTCAGAAATTCAGGTTAAAATGTTATTTTAATAATTTTAGATTTAGATTTAAATTTGTCTTGGATAACAGGGTCTTAGTAAAAACTGGCAAATAATTTTAACTTTAGATATGTTTTTACTTTTGTCAGAATAACTAGTACCTTACATTTGGGTCCTTGTAATCAATCTGATTCAAGACAATGGTATAAGTAAATATAAATCACCATCAGATTTATTTTAAAAATGGTTCAATACATTAGAAACTAATACAATTCTCCACGATGGGTCTTCTGGATATTTCATATATTGGCAAGATACTTGCATTGAATGAACAAATAAATTAAACATGCCCTCACTTGGCACAACCACCTGAAATAATTTTTTATAAACAAATTAAATCCCCAGAGGGAATTTTTCAGCTAGGATTTGCAGTGAAGAAATATTATTCAATATTTGAGAGTTACCTTTTTTAGCAATAATCCTATTATGCTCTGGGTTACAGTACTATACCTAAAATGATGGAAAATGTTTGAATGTAAGTGAAAGGAGGTTAAAACAGAGTATTCTAAAGGCCTTGTATTTGTGAAACAGATAATACAGATATTGATACATTTTTAACTTTGTTAGTTAAAGATTACATGTTAATATCTCAAGGATGTACACTACAGGAACAAAAATATATTATCTGTCTTTTAGATCAGTGAAAGGAAAAACAATGGAACAATAAAACATTCAATGAAAAGAAGACAATAAATGAGGCAAAAACAAAGCAGAGGTATAAAAAATGTTGGCAGACCTGTATTCATGTATGTGCATAACAACAAAATATGTAAATGAAATAAATTACCTAGTGACAAGTAGATTTTGTCAGATTAGATAAGAAAATGACCCTAATCCTGTCATATGCTATATGCTATTTATAACAGATATACTACTAATAATTTTAAAAAGAAAAAAAGATATACTAATAATATAGTGACAAAAAAGAATGAAAAGGGAGGACTTAATGTACAGCAGCTGAATACGTTGTTGAGAGACTGGGAAACTTTTTGTACAAAGAGCTATCTGGTATTGTAGGTTTTGTGGGTTGTGTAAGGTCTCTGTTACAACTTCTCAATTCTGCTGTTGTAGAATGAAAGCAGGCATGGACAATACTTAAAGGAATGAGTGGCTGGGTTCCAATAAAACTTTACATAAGGAAGCAAATGAATGAGATCTAATCTCTATGGATGAGATGAGAAGACCTGAACAACCCTTACTATTGAAACAGCTAAATCACTGAATGAAAAAGAATGTTGAGCAATGAAAACAGTATGGAATTATGAAACACCAGCTCCCTAAATTAAGTGAAATCAGGAATCCTGGGGCAAATAAATGCTAACCCAGGCTTTGTCTCTGAGAATTTCTGAAAAAATACTATTGTCCTAACACCCTCCCTGGATTACTGGTCTATTTTTGTTCTATTTCATTTCCTATCTTTGAGACTAAATCCTTATATACAACCTATCCTCATATTCTCTTCTTAAAATATTTCAAGTATGTTTTTTTCTTCTCATTATGATTGATCTCCCCTTGTCAAAGGCAAAAATCACCTTCATATTGCAAAACATAAAGGCCATTTCTCCGTTCTTGTCTGCCTCCTCATCTCTGCAATATTTGGCCTGAGTGTTCCTGCCATCCTTACTGAAACACACTCTTCCCTGCCCATTGGGCCATCCCAGGCTCCAATATCATTACTCTCCTCATGACTCCCCCCTTCCTCTGGAACCTCTGAACGTGGTTGTATGAGACCTCTTTATGTTCTCTATCTATAAATTATCTTTAAGGTATCCCATCTAGTCTCATGGATTTAAAAGGCCATATACCATCCTACATACGCAAATCTTCGCCTAAATGGTTTCCTCAGCCTTAACTTCATTTCCTATGTCTAGACAATGAATATACAACTTGACAATCACATAAAGTTTACATGCCAAAATCAGAAAAGTGTATTCCTGTGCACTGCCTTACACACACACACACACACACACACACACACACACACACACATCTCCTTGCTGTTCCCTCAGTCTTTCTCACAATAACCTCCACCCCATAACCAACTGGTAGTCAAGCAAAATCATGAGATACTTTTGATTTCCCTATTTCCTCCCACACATACCTTAATCAGTTAGGTCTGTTAAGTTATCATATGCTTGGGGTACATATTAGGGTATAATAAATGTTTGTAGTATTATGTATAATAAAGCTGAGACTTGAACAATACAAATTTTAAAAAACTCAATTTAATAGATACATCTAAACAATGCTGTAATCTATAAGAGTACAGACATTATTCACTTAGCTACATATTTGCTATCCCATATCCTCCTTCCCTCAAAAGAGGACTCAATTAATTACAAAAAAAAAAAAAAGAATTTTTGTAGGAGCCTACAGACATGTTGATTAATAAGATAGATTATGACACAGAATAAGTCTAATTACATGGATTCTTTCATAAAGAAAATATCATTGAGGCAGCATTCAGCTAAATATAGGAGGAATATTTAGCCATTCTTAAGAATAGACACACATACTAGTAGACAGAAAGTTGAATTCAGAAAATCCAGGCTAACTACAGGCATTTTTCTTAATTTTTATCCCTAATTATATTTATGAATGACAAAAATCTTTTAAACATAATAAAAATAAGTGCATTCTTACATATTGGCTGGCTTTAGAAATTAATAAAAACCCATGTTAAATACATTACCAATCAAGAGTTTGTCTAATGCTGAAAATATTTTCAAAATATAAGGCAACACCTTATGAGTTAAAAAAATTTGATAACAAAAAAGCAATCTTGATCCTATATGCCTTAAAGATAAAGTATTTTTAGTAGTTTGAATATAAACAACTTACAGAGAACTTGTATCTGTTTAGTATTGGATTTTATACTTTATTTTAATAACCAAGCAAATAGGGTGACCCCTTCTGTGGATATCAGTCAGCCTCTTTCCTCAGCCACTCCTGTTATTGTCCAATGGGCTCATGAAAAAACAGTCGTGGTGGTAGGTTATGCATGGGCTCAGCAACATAGACTTCTATTCATCAAGGCTGAGCTGATATAGCCTCTGCTGAGTGCCCAATCAGGCAGCAGCAGAGACCAACACTGAATACCCATTATGACACCATTTCCCAGGGTAGTGAGCCAGCTACCAGATTTGCAGATTGATTACATTGGATCACTTCCATCATGGAATAGACACGTACTCTGGGTACAGGTTTGCCTTCCTTACATGTAATGCTTCTGCCAAGACTGCCATTCATTTGCATACAGAATGCATTGTCCACTGTCATAGAGTTCCACAAAACATTGCTTCAGATCAAAGAACTCACTTCACAGCAAAAGAAATGTGGCAATGGGCCCATGCTAGTGGGATTCATGGATCTTACCATGTTGCTCATCATCCTGAAGCAGAAAGATTGATGGAATGGTGGAATGGCCTTTTGAAATCTCAGGGCTAACATATCTAGCCATCTGTGGAAATGTAAATTTAAGGGCCTATATCTAGGGATCACTGGTCCATTTTATATAATTCATGCCTGAGTTTCCAGCCTGTTGGCTTGCTCTACAAATTTTAGCCTGATAGCCCCCAAAATCACATCACATGAGCCATGTGTGTGTGTGTGGGGGGGGAGGTGTTCTTATATACCTCCAA
The DNA here is from genome assembly GCF_059928025.1 of Delphinapterus leucas. Lineage (NCBI taxonomy): Eukaryota > Metazoa > Chordata > Mammalia > Artiodactyla > Monodontidae > Delphinapterus > Delphinapterus leucas. The sequence continues at coordinate 44,417,843 of NC_143132.1, forward strand.
GGTCCTTGTATCCTAGTACTGCCCTGACTTGAAGCACATATAACACTTTCCCTTGCTCCCTTATCTAAATACACTTAACCATTCTTGCAACTTGAAAACACGCCAGGCCTGTTTTTGCCTCGAGATTTTGCACTTGCTGTTTCCTCTGCTAGTAATGCTTTTCCTACATACATCTATAAACCACACATCCTCACTTCCATTAGATCTTCCTTCAGGTCTTACTCAAAGTTTGTCTTCTCATGAAGTCTTCTTTAACACACTCCCAAACTCTATTTTCTTTCCTTGCTTTATCTTTTTTCTTAGCACTTACTTCTATTTAATTACCATAAAATTTCCTAATTTGTCTCATTTATTATGTGTCTCCCTCATTAGAATATAATCAGGGATCTTTATCTCTTTTGTTATTTTCTGTCTCTCCAGAGCCTTGAAAGGTACCTAATACATAGGAATTGATCAAAAATCTTAATTATACATTTTTACAGCTTCCTGATATGTGTATATGGAGAACACAAATGGTTGGATTCATCCTGACCTGGTGATTCACAGGCAAACGTGACAAAAGGAAAGGAAATTAAGGGGGATGAGGTTAGTTTTAGGGAATTATTAAACTGAGAAATCACGGAATCTGTAATAAGGAGGAAAATGTATATAGGGAGAGGCTGATGGATTGAATGCCATAGAATTGAGTCTCTATGAAATCTTTTAATTTTATGTATGAGGAAACCCCAAACCACAGTTATATTACCTTGCTAAGGCTTAAACACATAACTAGGGGTATGGTGAAAAATTGACTTTTGTATCTTGACTCCTAAAATGTACAACCTCTTATTTTCCCATGGTCTATAACCTAAAAGAGGGAGATAGAGGGGGAGGGAGAGAAAGAGAGAGAGAAAACATGAGAAAGAAAGTCATGTGGAATTTTATTCTCTAACACTTAAGAAGAAAAACCAAATTCTGTTGCTATCATGTGGGCTTAAAATAGCAATAGATGTTTTTATATTAACTTTAAATCAGCATCAGTGCTTGAGGGATAATGTCCATATGCTTTTATTTATTTTAGTTTACAAGACTAAGAATATGGTGTTAACATTACAAAAAAACAAACAAACTGTAGAATTTTTCTTTCATTTTGCCTACTTATGCAGATGCAATATGATGTGTGTATGCTTTACCCTTACTGAGCTCTATGTATTCTACATGCAATGAAATTTTCTTAAGGAAGAAAGTGAAATTTCAGTGTTCTGGAAACAGAAGAGTAAATTTTTACCTTTGTTCCCTTATTTTTTTTTTAATAACATCTTTATTGTAGTATAACTACTTTACAATGTTGTGTTAGTTTCTGCTGTATAACAAATTGAATCAGCTATATGTATACATATATACCCATATCCACTCCCTCTTGCATCTCCCTCCCACCCTCCCTATCCCACCCCTCTAGGTGGTCACAAAGCACCAAGCTGATCTTCCTGTGCTATGCAGCTGCTTCCCACTAGCTATCTATTTTACATTTGGTAGTGTATATATGTCAATGCTACTTTCTCACTTCATCCCAGCTTACCCTTCCCCCTCCTCGTGTCCTCAAGTCCATTCTCTACGTCTGCATCTTTATTCCTGTCCTGCCCCTAGGTTCATCAGAACCATTTTTTTTTTTTAGATTCCATATATATGCATTAGCATACTGTATTTGTTTTTCTCTTTCTGACTTACTTCACTCTGTATGACAGACTTTAGGTCCATCCACCTCACTACAAAAACCTCAATTTCATTTCTTTTTATGGCTGAGTAATATTCCATTGTATATATGTGCCACATCTTCTTTATCCATTTATCTGTCGATGGATACTTAGGTTGCTTCCATGTCCTGGCTATTGTACACAGTGCTGCAATGAACATTGTGGTACATGTTTCTTTTTGAATTATGGTTTTCTCAGGGTATATGCCCTGTAGTGGGACTGCTGGGTCATATGGTAGTTCTATTTTTAGTTTTTTTAAGGAACCTCCATATTCTCCATTTTTTAAAATGTGCATTCCAGTAGTATCTTACCTGTTCTGAAACAGAGTCCTCTGTGTGTATGTGTATGTGTGTGTGTGTTACAGGGGGGAGGGGTCATTTATCATATCCTGGGTTTCTGTCTTACTTCATTAGAAGCCTATATTTTTCTTGAATAATAAACAAAGGACATTTTATATATCTTCTGCTTTAAACCAGTTCATATATTCTAAAACGTAGTGTGAGAAAATCATGGTTTGACACATAACTTCTTTTAAAATTGAGACTTGTCTCAATACTAATGTCAGTTTATTGGTATAATACTGGCCCTTTTCTCTTATACTGTATAGTAACATGAAATATTGTTTATTCAAGTGTCAGTTCAGTGTCCTAAACTTCCTTAATAAATCTTATGATCACCAACGCCTAAGCAACTTGTGGTAGTAACCCAATCTCCGAAGCACAAATGGTTCCACTGTGTACAGAAAGAGTTAAGATATCTTCTCAACTGAGTTACTTTCTCCCAGAGAGTGACTTATGGGGTCGATTAACTTCAACGAGATTACAAATGAACACAAGGAATTGACCTGCCTTGTTTGAAATATACCCTAATCTGTTTCATTCAAGTGGGAAGCATGAAATAGATTTGTACCTAATTTATAGGTCCCAAATTATCTGCATTTAATCAATAGTTATTGAGCACCTACTGTGTGAAATACATGAGATAGTCACATTGGAGAATACTACTATGTAAAGCACACTGTCACACTCCTGGATGATTTACACAGTTGGGCTTTTTCAATAATGTCTAAGCGTTTAAATATGAGAAAGGTGTAAGAAAACATTAATTCCAAAAGGAAGAGAAGGGAAGAAAGAAATAGACCAGGCTAAAAAGCACTGAACTAAGTATCTTGGTGAACATAAGTATACATAATACATTTAAACGTTCTGAAAATGTCATGGTATGTTGATAATTATGCATGTTTATAATTATTCAGCATTGTTTAAGTTTAAACATACTAAGGTAAAGTATTGAACTATATGCATTGTCCTAACACATAAAGAGTTATAGGTAATTTCTTGAATTTTAGTGAAATTTTGTTTTCTCTCAAATTATAAGAATAATGAATAAACATTAAGTGAATTTATAACTATGAGTTCTAGAGTCTCAAAGTCCAAGATCAAGGTGCCAGCAGGGATGGTTTCTAGCGTGGCCTCTCCAACTTGCAAATGACAGCCTTCTCACTTTGTTCTCACATGGCCTTTCCTCTGTTCCAGAATGGGGAGAGAAAGAGATCTCCAGTGTCTCTTCCTCTTCTTATAAGGACACCAGTTCTATCAGATTAGGGCCCTACCCTTATGACCCCATTAACTTTAATTACCTCCTTAAAGGCCTTATCTCCAAATACAGTCACATTGGGGGTTAAAGCTTTGACATATAAGTCTGAAGGAGACACAATTCAGTCTATGACAGTAGTGAAAGAAAAAATTTTAAAAGGTATATGACTCTTGTATGATACCCTTTTAAGGAAAAATAAACGTGGTAGGGATGATGATGGCCGAGGCTCTTAGAGATTATGCCCATGAGATGAAGGTATTAGGAAAGCACAGTTTAGTTGCTGTACAGTCAAAGAAGCTATTTACAATGGCGATAGGGTGAACTGTGTGAAAGGGAAAATAAATAAGTAATCAGTCATTGTGAAAAATATTAGTAGTTTAAATCAAAGCATGGCTATTTATTTGTATTAGCATTGTTAATTTACTTTATACATTTTCTACCTTGAAAATATTTTATTTGCCTTTTAAATGTAGAATCAGAAATGACCCATGCATATACATACTGTTGCTTTATGAAAATTTTATTTCTGATACAAAAAATTTCAGAGGAAATTTCAGCTTGGAAATGTAATACCTTAAGATTTTTCCTATTTAACATCTATTATTTCATAACAGAGTTTATGTTCCGATTTTACCACTTAATGAATAAATCTTAATATATTTACCAGCTAAGCACATCTAAGTTATACTAATACCCCTTTAAGTATGACTGAAACAGTATGACTGGCAGTAAAGGAAGGGGGAGAGAGAGAATTGTCTAAATTTCTTTAGATGACAGGAAATGAAGAGTTTGAAAAGGTGACTGTAATAAGATTCCCATCCTGGTTGAAAATAATCAAACAGATATGCTCTTCATGTTTCCCAATTTTGGTAAATTTCTCTTCATTATTTTACTTTTATTAATTGCTCAAATCCAAGCTAGAAGTGAAATATCCCATTTTCTTTGCTGGTTAACTCCCTCAATTTCTTGTGCTTGCTTCCTTTTCTTGAGGACTACAGACTCTTTCCAATAGCAGGTTATGTATTACCATTGCTGATTTCTGTGAAAACGCAGGTAGAATTTATCCTTCTGTTGTGAATCATGATACAAGTAATTCGACTTGAACACATACAGCTCCTCACCCAAAGCTTATGTTAATGCTTTAGCTGCTCTATGTTCATTTTCTGCTTCTGCAACTCAACCACCATTACTTGTTACTTAAGCTTTTGATGACAGGGAGGTAGTCATAGCTCTAAAGTATGTGATCATTGCAAAAAATAAGTTCAGTTAAAAATATTGAGAACTTAGCATGAACACCAGATAAAAAATAAGAAGTTTTCAAAGCAACTAGGTTTTTTTTGTTGTTTTTTTTTAAGTATACATTTCCAGAGGACTGCCTTCTCTAGGGATGACTGGCATAATGAAAGTGAGTTAATCTATACAGACCGAGTAAAATAACTGAGTATTTGATTAAACTAAATGTCTACTGTTGTACTTCAGCGATAGAAAGGGACTTTACAACGCCTAACATTAAGTCTAGGTTAAGGGAAGCAAAGTGAATTTGTGAGATTCACATACTACATTAGTACCATCATTCCCACTCTTCATTTCTTTGCTCAAGTGCAAACTCCTCATTTAAGAAATCCCTGTCAGGAATTCTGTGACCAACTGATGTCATATAGTTAAAGAAATTATTGTTTGGCTAATAGTTCCAAATGCATAGATTCCAATATCTTTGAAGAATAGGTAGCAGTTAGTGAAGTTCTGTCTGAATGTTCATCTCATCTTTAAAACAGCTTTTACCGGGGTGGTACATCTCCAAATAAACTATTTTATCTCTGTATCTCTGAAAAGAATGTTTCTTTTTTTCAATTTTTAATATATTTTGATATGTTAGACACAGTCTTTCAAAATTTCAGATTCTCTGTTCATTCTAAGCATTTAATATCTGCATGTTACCGTCCTAGTTTCCCTGAAGTCAAGCTAAATATATCAGGCCACGTTGAAATGAACAAAAGTGGTTAATTTGAAAAACTATTTAATTTAGAAATTTAAGGATCAATAATATCACTAATATTGAATGACAATTATTTTAGACTTTATTTCAGAAAACAACATTAATACAAGTTGGTTGTTGAAACTGTATGAACTATGATAATGTTTAAATGTACAGAAAAAAATTCAGAAGAAAAAACCCCCAAACTATTAACATTTTTAAAAGACTTTCACTCTAATTCTTTAAAAAATTTTATTTTTATTAGGACATTTAAGATCACCACTGAGTTTTTTTTATATTACTTGATCAGTAGTAATGATCTCTAGTCAGTAACATGCTATTTCATAGCCATTTTAAATAAATATCCAGCATATAATTTATTGAAAAAACTTAGATTGATGTAAAAACCAAGTAAAAGATTACTGCTTTTATCAATATTATATAATATTTGTTTCTAGGCTTTGGGTTTGAGAAGATTATTAAATCCTTTCTCTTCTATTTGGAAATTACATATTCAGAAATAAATCCATAGAAAGCAATCAGAGATGTGCACAAGAATGGTTTATCAGTATATAATAATAGCTCAATCTAGATGGACTGTCAAAGAATTTGCTTAGTCAGGCTGTATAATGATCAAGAAATGATAATTATATCATACTAAGAAAATCAAGTCTCAGTTTATACATTATTCACTTTGAGCCATATAATACAATATGACTAGCAGATTATCAATTATAATAAAAGAATAAAGCTTTACTTTGAATATTGTATCAAATATAGTTTGATAAAGACAATAGCTCACCAATTTAACTTTTTTTTTTACAGATGATACATAAGAATGGGGTAGTTATTAGTACATGGAGAATGTGATTTGAGCCATGTGGGTTTCTCATAGTCACAGTGCATTTCTGCTTCAACTAGGTTGGCTTTTTATCACACAATGCTCAGTCTCTTGGTATATTGAAAAGAATGGCAAGTCACTCTACAAAAGAAAATGCAGGGCATAAAGTCTATTACACTAATGCATATATGCATTAGTAACATTTCGGAGGAAAACTATTAGTCAGGTCTGTATTATTCATATTAATGTTTCTTAGTTTTGAGGAATTTTTTTCCAGACGCGCAGGCTCAGCGGCCATGGCTCACGGGCCCAGCCGCTCCGCGGTACGTGGGATCTTCCCGGACCAGGGCACGAACCCATGTTCCCTGCATCGGCAGGCTGACTCTCAACCACAGCGCCACCAGGGAAGCCCTTGAGGAATTTTTAGACATTTAATACAACTGGAATGTGTGTGGTTCTTTTTTTCACTAAGTTATTTTATAATCCTATTGTGCTCAGGAAATTGGTTTTATAGAGAGAAATCAAACAAAGTTAGCTTCTTATATACATCTGCTGAGTTTTACTTTATAGGTTTTTGCAGAAATAGTTAATATTTTCTTTATCTTCATTATTAAGTTTGTTTATTCTAGGGTTTATTTGGTTTGGTTTTTCCGCAAAAGAAAAATATGAACTTTTTTCCATGATAATAGTTAAGATTTTCAATTTGCATTCACTGGGTTTCATTTTTCTCGGATAATTCCTCTTCCATTATACATTAATTGTTCTGCTTTTCTTTCTTGAAAAATATGCAGTACAAGTACTCAAGTAACTCATTTTTATCCCCTGTCTACATTATATTTTGCCTATTTTCATCTTCATGTTTTATCTGTTTATTTGGGGAGGACTTTATTTTCTGGCTCAATTTTCTTCAGCCTCAATAGTGTACTTTATTCACATGGTGTATTTTATTTCCATATTGCATTTTTACTGTCTACCTTATTTATCCTCCTTTTAAAATTTCATCCCCTGTTTTGCTCAGAAACAAACACTTATTCTTGTACCATTCGAATTATAATTTTCTAGGAGCTCCAGCTGTGCAATCGGTTAGCACAAGGTGCTTACACAAATTATTATTTCCTAACATTACTTAAAAAATCTGAATGTTTTCTCCCACTATTTGCTACTAATATGCTTTGAAACTTTATCATTTGACACATCCTGTGTTTTCTAGGAATGCTGCTTCTTGCCAGAAAACCACCTCCAAACTGTCTATTCTGCGGATCACCATAGACAGTAGCGTCCCAGCCCTGCTGCACTTCTCTCTCCATGGAACCTACATGGACAGCTCCCTGGGGTTGAAGTCTTCATTTTCTAAACTAATTATATATTTTTCCTGTTTATTTCCAACGTTATGGATATATTCTTGCAAATATGCTAAAACTATATGCATTTATGTAGACTTAAAATATTTTTGTCTGTTTAAAAATATCTTTATCTTAATTTGTAGCTTGATTCAATAAATTTATAGGGTGAAATAGGGTTTTTCTCCATATTTGAAAAAAATAGAATGGAAGGAAAAAGAATCCTACCCAGACACATAATTACATATTTTTAAAAGTATCACATGTACAAAGAAAGTAACACAAAAGCTTTTACAGTGGAAAAATGTTTTAAATAACATGAAAGAGAATGAGAATCACAAAGGTCATGAGAATAGTCAACTAAAAAAACTGTGAACACTGAAGCATTCTTATAACCAGATATCAAGTGAATTGTGTACTGAGTACTGAGGTTAGAGGCAGAATTTACATCCCAGTCATAAAAGTTTATAAGTACACTCCACCTTTGTATATAATTTTTTTTGTATATAATTTTAAGACAAGATTGAAGTTAATTTCCAAATATAGTCCACATATTACACAGTTGACTCTATATGAAGCTTTGTAAAGAGTTAAGAACTAAGAATAGCTCATGAATCCCCTCCTAATCTCTTGGCATTATATATTTTCTCTCTTTAATTCACTGCTCCAATTTAGCACCCCTAGTACCTCCTCTAGCCAAGACCTCTGAACCTTGACTTGGATAACTATAGTCATCATACCGAAAAATTATTTTAAGCCTGAGTGCTTTCATTGCCTCTGCCCCATTTATCAGTCCTTCTCAAGCTAGTCTCATTTCCTCTAACGTATTTTAAATCACCAGAACATGAGCATTTGATTCAGAAAACAAAACCAGTAGTAACCAAAAAACTTGCACAAAATCTAAGCACAACAATGAAGTTACAGGCACAGTTACTAAAATATATTGTATGAATTTAGCCCAAATTTCAAAAATTCTTTCAGTAATTTGTTTTGGCATCATTGGCTTTTTGTTCTTTGCCATTTGTCTTCTTTCATGCCTAGAGCAGATAATCCATAGACTAAAAATTTAACAAAACCATTTCTGTCAAATGGTCACTCTAATGACTTGCTTTTGACTGAATTTTTGGAAAAGACTTTTCTCTAATTACAGTGGTTTACTTACTTTCATAATCTTTTCTTGTGTGCAAAGTACAGACAAGAGTACACTGTTGAATACACTTTTTAATGAGCATTCATCAATTTTGCAAATAAGAATTTGAGGCCTTTCCCTCCCTGTAAAGTTTGATGATATAGCAATCTCCCTAAAAGCATACCTTTTAAAATAATTTGTAATATTTTATGAACAGAAAATATGCCACTTTCCAGGAATATTAATCTGAAATCTTGCAGTTCAGTCACATCTTAGTCACCATCCCTTCTCTTCCTTCCCGATTATTTCCTTTCTTTCTCTTCAACACCTTCACTTTATTCAGAAACTAATCAAATGCAGCTTTTCATCACAAACTTGGGAAACTCAATTTTGAACTGTTTATATAACAGCATTCAAACTCCTAAGCCTTCAGTCTGTAACTTATAATTATCTGCCTATTAAGAAAGCATTAACTAACATCAAAGTCATAGACATCATACCTGATTGTCACTCCATCAGGTTAGACTTTTGTATATATAAGCTTCATTTTTGTTGACAGGACTAAAGTGGAATTTAACTTGTAGCTGTAGCATCAGTACATTTAAATGTAAATTTACTTTTTCAATGATAAATTTTCAGAATTTAGCCTGAGAATGTGAATCAATCAAGGTATTTGCGCACACAATTTCCTGTGTAAAACATCATACGACTAATATAGCAAGTATGCAAAGCTATCAGGTTGTAAACTTCCCTAATCCTATGTCTACTGGGTAAAAACTTTATGTGAAGTAAACTTTGAATAATAATAAAAAAATCACAGAAACAAATGGATATACGATGCAAATGTTCTGGAGAAAAAATAATTTGATCAATTATTCATATTTATAATATCAACCCCCAAATTATATGAGGCCACCATCAAAAGTCTGTAGCAATTTAAAGAAAAAATGCCTGCATTTATAAATAACATTTTCCAAAAATATTATTAATTTTGGTCATTGGAAACATCCAAACAAAATAAGCTTAGATTCCAGTAATGACTATATATTTAATACAACCTCTGATAATTTGTCATTTAAATTTCAGCATACAAATTATTCAAAATTACAAACTACAAGAGAAAATATGACAGTAGTCAATATGTTTCCATACCACTTCCAGAAGATTAGTGTACACAAATTTAGAAATAAAATATTGAACACATCACGTATAGTTTTGTCTTTTGAACATAGGTAATAAATTACTTGAAAAGAATAAACATATATAATTTATTAATTCCAGTTTTACACTGAAATTACACATTGTATTTCTATTTAGTTTAAATACAGACTTGAGCTTTGTCTGTTTAGAATAAAAATAACTAGCAATTTATTCAATTAAATAAAAATAAACTAAAGAAACTACAAATCTCATTATTTGAAGTCACAATGATCCTTCTAAAATGTTGACTAAGCATTTCTTTAACTTTTGAACAACTAAAAAGCTTCCAGAACTGTGAGAAAATATATTTCTGTTACATGCTGCAGAGTGTACACACACACTTGAAACCAGTAGGAGTATGATGGATTCCAAAAGAAGCAGTGCTTGTTGATTTCATAGCATGTACTCCTTCTATTTAAAACATACTTGCATTCGTTTTCTAAGCAATAGTGTATGCTGAGTCCCAAGCACAATTTTTATTTTTAACCATATCATAATTGGCACTAAACTACTTAACCTGCTTCTGAGGTGTGAGTTGCAATAGAGGTCCTCCCCAATACTCATCATCTTCTGTCACATTCCTTTCAAAATAACTACGGTCTTTTGAACTAGATGCTGATGCATCCATGTCTTCTGATTTTCATGAGGTTAGTGATCTCACTATGGCATTCAATGATAAGTACGGGTAATACAGGTAAATACTGACAAACATATTGTTGCAAGTTACATGTTTACCAACAACTTTGTTGTGCAATGGAAATTCAGTTCTTTGTTTTGGAATAAATATACATTTCTCTTTATCAGCTCACTAACAACAAATGGCTGATTGCAAAATAAAAGAGTGAGCAAACAGGAAAGCAAACAAGAAAGTAAAGACACACACCTAAACTGCACAACTGACTGTCACACCAAACGGACAGAAAAGAAAGAATGGAGTACCTCTGTCAAGCTTTCCATAGACCAGAAGAAGTTTGCGGTTCCTAGCTTTTGTTGAGTGTCCTTTGTGTTGCCAGTGAGATCTACGAATGTAGGGCTCAGGGAGATGGCGGTTATGATGCATCTGAAACGAGTCAGAGAGATTCTGGTCATTCCAGCTGGTCTTCCTGTATTATTCACCTGTTAAAGTGAGAACTTCCTACACACTATACTTACATTTCATACACTATTAGGAAGACCGTAACAGAAACTGGAAGCAAAAATGGAGGTTTACGGAACAGCATTTATTTTAAGGCAGATCTTAATAGTAATAATAATAATAGTAGTAGTTAAAGTAATAATTTATTAAAAATGAAAAGTTTGTTAAATGCCGGGACTTGAGACAACAGGACTAGACTGGCACTTCCCTGGACAGCTGGAGAAATATGGACATTTTAAATGACACTGTATTTTTGCCTGATGCAAATGGATTCTTTGCATTGAAATCGAACAAATTTAATAGGATATTTCTTTGTGTATGTCATTATAAATTGAATTTCTCTGAAAAGCACTTTGCCTTTCAAATGTTTCTAAAACTTGTTTTAAATTAAAAAAAATTCTTGTAGCACATATGTAAATATTTGCTCTCTTTCATTTAAGTTTTTCTTCTTTGGGAAATACAGTTGTAGGGATGTTGGATCAACTTTTCAGGTACATACATTTGTTTCTCTATATTTCTTTTCATTTTGTTCTTTATTACTCTTCCATTTTGCTGTTATTTTAAAATATTTCTCTTACTGTGTTTTCATCAGCACCTTTTTGTCCTTATATCTCTTCAAAATTTTCCTTCATTTTTGTAATAGTTTAATTATTCCTTCCACATCTTACCTGCACTCTGCTCAGGCATGTGTCATCCATCTTCCTTTCTCTTAAATCATGAATCTCTCCATTAAGATTTTAAATATGAAAAATAGATAGCAATTGTTTTTATTGGCTCAGTAGAATATTTAGGGAGGGAGGAAGATAGTTATTTAGGATTTGCATTTTCTGTTAATTCTCCATTTTTTCTTTTTCTTTTTTTTTTTTTTTGTGGTACCCAGGCCTCTCCCTGTTGTGGCCTCTCCCGTTGCGGAGCAACAGGCTCCGGACGCGCAGGCCCAGCGGCCATGGCTCACAGGCCCAGCCGCTCCGCGGCAAGTGGGATCTTCCCAGACCGGGGCACGAACCCTTGTTCCCTGAATCGGCAGGCGGACTCTCAACCACTGCGCCACCAGGGAAGCCCATTTTTTCTCTATTTTTGTATGCATATTTTTCTTGTTTCTATTTAATTTCTCTTCTTAGAGGAAGATGGGCATTTTTGTTTTCTGGAAAAGTGATATAGAGTAAGTTTATTCTGTAGTGAACACACAGAATAGTGTTCAAAGTATGTAACTGTTCTCCAAAACTCACTTTTTTTCCAAGTAAATTTGCTTAACTGTTATATGTCACTACTAAATAAAGAAGCTGTGAGTTTTTCACAATAAAATTTTCTTTTGTGCCTCATAGCCATTGAGAAATGCTAATTCATGCAAATGTTGCTTGATAACTGTGTGATTCAACCTAGATCTAGGGAAGCACCTGCTGTTGGCCTTGACATTCCATTCTTGCTGTTACAAATAAGGGATTTAGATTTTGCATCTATATGTATACTATACAGCTTTGATATGTACTTTAACTTGCTGTTTTTCTGATCTGAAGTTGTGGAATTTTTCTTTCAGCTTCATACTTTTGACACGTTTTGTTTGGTTTTCACTGCTTTCTGAAACTTTAAAAAAAATCTATTTTGTGTTCATAGTTTTTGTTTTCTTCTAGTTTTCTGAAATAGAATCTGTGCTTTTATTTCTCATTATCACAATTTTTTAGTTTATATTCATAAACAGAAGCGACAATGCTGACATTACTTCACAAACTTCTAACTTATGTACCCTTTTTTATTGTTTGTGCATATACTTACCTACCAAAGTTTTTATTCTGTTACATAATTTTTCAAAATATATGGAAAATATGACATTGACATTATGATTTATGTGAATTTATGATTAAATTAGTATTTAGGTACAAAATTTACATAAGAGTCTTGAAACTAACACATGAAACATTTCTCCATAGAAAATAGCAAAGCAATAAACATTTAAACTTACATTTGGCCATTCCTATCTTTTTTTTCTTTAATGGCACTTAATTGTTTCTTAAAATGTTCCTTGGTCTTATTTAATTTCATCACTAATATTCAGTGGTTTTTAAATTCAACAAAATTTGTGTACATATCTTTTTATTTATTATAATTGGCATAAGAAAAAAACAAGATCTAAAATAAACAGACAGTTCTTGCCATAAAATATTTCTATATATATATAGGAAGAAAGAGATATCACAACTTCATCAGAGTCATAGGAATAAAAACCTCATCATTTTGTAATAAATTTTAATATACGTGTTTATCTTTCCAAAATACTACTTGTGAATAAAAATGAATGCAACTATGTGCATGTATCCTTATTCTTCCTTAAATACATCTTATCTATCTTAAAGATAAACTGGACCAATCTATAACATTATGACTATTCTTTTTTATGAACATTTATATTTATCAGGAAACTTAGCTGATGTTATAGTAAAATTTAGTAGTGCTGAAAAATGTGTGAGTTAAGAAAGTCACTTGCATTGTGAATCTAATTTTATTATAAAAATGTTACAACTTGACAAGTATGAGAAGAAACTGGAAATCTCATACAGAGCTGGTAGAATGTGAAGTGGTGCAGTTGCCTTTGCAAATAGTTTGGGATGTTCCTCAACTTCTTAAACATAGAATCACCAGCAGTTCTACTCTAAGATATATAGACAAGATAAATGAAAATATACATCTATGCAAAAACTTGTACACAAAATTCATTGCCACATTATTTACGATAGTCAAAAAGTTGACACAATCCAGCAGTTAATCAACTGATGAACTGATTTCAAAGTGGTATATTCATACATTAGAATATTATTCACCAATAAAAAGAAATGAAGTCCTGATACATGTTACAGCATAAATGAATCTTGAACCCATTATGCTAATAGAAACAAGCCAGTCACAAAAGAACATCTACTGTATGATTCTATATGAAATATCCAGAACAGGTAAATCAACAGAGACAGAAAATAAATTATAGGTTCCCTAGTGCCCATAGAGGTGAGGCTAGGGAGGATTAGTTGGGGATGGAATGTGAGAATGCTAGTGGTTATGCACCTTCTTTTTTGGCAGGGAGGGGGTGTTTTAAAATTAAATTTTGATGAAACTCTCACAAACCTGGTAATTTTCCAAAAGAAAAACCATTCAATTGCACACTTTAATTGGGTGAGTTGCATAATATGTGAATTATATATCAAAAAGATTCTAAAAATATGAGTATTTTCTCTGAGAACCAATTTCAAAATCATTATATTTTATACCTTTACTCATTAGGTAGTATATGAAACTCTACAGTGAATAAAAGCTACTTTGAACATATGGAAGATACTAAAGCATAAGACATTTAATCCAATTCCCAGTTAAACTGATATAGACTAAAATAGAAATTCTGGCACATTCTGCAGCAATCTTTAATAGATGAGCTCTCTAATGCTGAATTTATACTAACATTGTAGAAACATTAATCACGAGTTTTATTATAAAATGCTACCCAACTATTGTACATCTAGAATTAGATATTGAATGATACAAAACTGATATTTAAATTAATTTTTAAAAATACAACCAGTCCTCGAAAAGATTAGAACCATCATTTCTGACAGCTATTCACTGACAAAACTCCAAATAGCTTTGATTTTTATTTGGCTATTAACTCATGCATAGTTAGCTAACCACACACACAAAAAGTCAACAATGCAATTTGAGAAGTCTCACCATTGATAATTGAGACATGTCTCATATTGATTCAGGAAGTACTTTGGCTTATAATTTAACATTTTCAGCTTGATGTAATAAAATAAGCATCCAATAAATTGTTCACCTACACAGAGAGCCATGCTACTTCAATTACACTCAAGTTGATTGAGTCCAATTTAATGTTAATTAGTAATTTACAAGGTTAAGAGGCTCACACTTCTCTAACTCCATGCTGATTAAATGGTCACAGCTCACATGTGGATAAGAGTACCAAGTGAAGTAAACATATGAAAACCATGTTTAAAAGGGGTTATTATTTTATGTATCTAAGTAAATAATCCCCAAATTAAAATCAGCTATTTTTCATCATATTCAAGAATTTGTTTTTTGCTATTGACACATTTTACATTTATAATTGTTTCTAAACACAAAACATCTGTGATTTATTTCCATCTCTTTAGTTCATTTTCATTCCTTACATAACTCTGCTCTTAGGTTTGGTACCAGGTTTCTATTTTAAGAGCAGTGAAGTCATGTGACTTTTTCTTGTGTAGATGTTTTCTTAATTATAAAAATCTTTATTTTTGACTTCATCACTAAATTACCCAAAGGCCAAAATGTATTTATAGGTAAACACTTTTCAAAGTATTGCACATAATTCAGATATCTTAAAAATGAATGAGTGTTACAAAATAAAACAAGAAGTAACTGAACTAGAAATAGAATCTAGCTTTCTTTATTCCCTTTTATATTATAGTAAATATTAAATATGTAGTATATTTTTGTAAAACAAAATACAGTCTCTCTTTTCTTCTCTCATATGTAGAGCATACATATATACCATACTCACATACACATACATTATACCTCTCATAATATTAGAAATCATTCAGTATAATTCATTAAAATTATATATATCATCCAGCATATGTTTTAATGACAAAATGCATACTTTAATTTCACTGACAAAATATTTTTCATTGCATTATCAAAAATATTGATAGTGAGATAACAATACTGTTCATTTGGAAAAATAGGACATAAGCAGGTGCAAAATGCTTGAACATAAAACTTTCCTTTGGTTGGTATAACATATTTAAAGCACTTTCTAAATTATTTCTGAAGGATTAAGTAGGTTGCATTGTTCTATAGCTTTGAATGACATTTGAGGCTGATTTTGCTAATTAGAAATTGATTGTTCTTAAAAAAAAAAGAAATTGATTGTTCTTTACATGTCTCACAAAAAAATGCTTAATGTAGAAGACTGACTCTGATATGGATGATTTTATAAATATAAAACATTTAGATATTTCCTTAGGTCAATGCTACATTTATAAGCCATTTATAAATTCATCATACCTTGAGATCAAAATTAGCACAGCCTTGTTCATGCTTAGAAAACTTTTCTTTAAAGTTGTTTAATTCATCATTTCGATCAAAAGACTAAAATTTTATCTGAAATTCCTTGAGCATGAGATGAATATTTGAATCAGATCTGATGTCCTTTTCTTCACAAACTTGAAGAAACTTTGGGCAGGAGATTCAGATGTGAATAGAAAATGCAACTGTAAGAGGGAAAATATTCAAGCTTTATATAGGAAATACTGAAATATTTCAAGTTGTTTCCATGAGCATTTTATTTGAATATTCTTTTCCAGGAGAAAAAGGGGCATTCAAACCACTCTAGTTAGAAATAAATGGAAGGTTTGAAAAAAAAATGTATTTTCTATCTCAGCATATTCTTATCAAAGAAAAACAATACAAACTTCACAAAAAGAGTAAATATTCCACACCTACTTTTCTGCTTTATTTCCTAGAAAACAAATTTCTACAACAGTACTTTAGTTGTTAGAAATAAAGACACTATTCCACAAGAAAAAATTGCTTCTTAATATTTTCCTGTGATTCAACAAAATAGAGAAAAGAGAAGTTAGAAAATGTCTTAAAATAGTGTCAGAATGTAAGCATTCTTCTAAACTGATTTCAACTCATTTTTCCTTTGCATGTTTTGTGATTAAGCATTGAGAGGTAGCTTTAAAAATTTTTGTTTTAACAGCACCAGAAGATAAAAGTGTGAATTTGATTGTTTTCTTCTTTTTCTCACTAAACCCAAAGACTTTACCAGCTCGGATTTTCAATGGTTATTACTTCAATTTAATTTGAACCATTTTTCATACCAGCATGTATGATAAAGTACACAGAAACCTGTTTAAATGAGTATTTGATGAAATAAGAGCTTTTAAAAGAGCAATAATCGCTAGACACCATCTTTAGAAATGGTCTGTACATAATGATTCTTAAAGAGATGAACACATTACCCAGTGGCCAGTTGTTAGTTTGAACATATTGCAAGTTACAACATGTAGTATATTATGAACAATTAGCTGAAAGCAGTGAAATCTAATCACATTTCTTAGAATCTGTTTGCATGTGTCATAAGAGTTCTCAATCACATGCTACAATGTGACAATTGGAACACAAATGCTGTGAATCCCGAGGCATTATATCATAAAAACATACCACTAACAAGGGGAATGACACTGATAAGAGAATGAAAGGACAAACCACAGATTGGGAGTAAATATTTGTAAATCAAAATCTGATAAAGGACCTTTATATAGAACATGTAAAGAACTTTCCAACTCTGTTAACAAGAAAGGAAATACCCAACAAATAAACTCGTTAAACATATGAACACACACTTCACCAAAAAAACCAAAAATGAAGTCTTGTTACATACCACAAAATGGATGTATTTCAAAATAATTATGATGCATAAAAGGTAGACAAAAAATTTACTTATTATATGATGCCATTTATACTGAACTCTTTTACATGCAAATTAATTTATATTGCCAGAAATTTAATCAGTAGTTGTTTAGAGAAGAAGGTATTACAAAGAGGCATGGAGAAACTTTTGGGGAGAAGAGAGATATGCACATTATCTTGATTGTGGTGATGGTTTCACAGGTATATGCCTATGTCTACATTTTCAGAACAAACCATTTAACTACCTGCAATTTTATTTTATGTAATTATATGTCAATAAACATGCAATAATTTTTTGAAAATACAAATTTAAAGTTTAACAAGTTTTTCTTTATATGTTTTGGAAATGCTATGTATTTTTAGAGTTGATATGTATCAATATGAATAGCAAATCTTTAAGCAGATGACTATTACATAGATTATTTTCCAAGCAATACTGAAATTATTTTTCATTCATGAAATATTTCACTGGACTGCATCCTTGGAACTGTGGAAAACACTATATAGCAATGGTACCAAATATCACTATTAGTCTTCTAGTGCCATATAGCGGCTAGAACGGACACCAAGGGATGATCGACTCTGCACCAGATCCCATTCAACAGTGCAGTGGAAAGGGAAAAATTAACCTGACTAGAGATTACATTTTTAGCTCCCTTACTTGGAGTCATAGTACAAGTTCTTGCAATTGGTGTGTAAGCAGAAGAGATGTGTATCTTATAGTTACAGCTATGAATACTACCATAAACAATATAAACATTTGATCAGTGAAATTATGTGGTGCTCACTGCTCAACTTCTCTTGATCCTTGGAGAATTTCGTAAAGGCTCTGCTACCAAACACTGCTATGCAAGATACTTTTCACTCTACATACTCTGTATACCTCATTTTCCTAAGTATTCAATATCAGACTTTAAAAGATAAAAAATGTGATATGCATCCCCTAAAAAGTTTTGCTACCTTAAATTCAAATCAAGTAATTCCTTTATTTATAGCCATCATGAAAAGATAAATTGAACTCAAATCCAGCTTGATTCTGTCATTTTTGACATTGATTTTATACCTTTCATCAAATGCCCCTCAAAGCTATCTAGACTAAGATATATCTTTAAGCAAATACACATTGTGCAAGACATCCATTACAATAATATTCCAGTTAGCAACATAAATGGTAATCTATGTTTTAATATGGTCCTGAATACTTTCCTGGAAAAAGTTTTTTATTTTGCATTATGGAATAACTCAATTCACCATTAATGAAGGTTTGATAATTGTTGATTCAATATTTGTTTCTGTAATTGTTAGGAGACAATGTTCATAATGAGGTTTTAGGAATTATATGTTTGTAAATATAAATAAATGTTCCATTCATAAATTTGGATTCTTATACTCCAAGTTCTCACCATACTATACAACTTAAACTCTAAGGCCAAATTTCTATTAATTTTCAAAGAGAACACATTTTAATTTTACTTTTGGTAAATGTAATATTGTAAGTTCATATTCTGAAGCCCAAATTAAAACTGACACATATAGAAATAATTTTGAAAGGGACTATTCTTTTTAAAAATTCATACTTGCTTTAAAGATGTCAGACAGAGTTCAATTGTTAAAAAAGATATATAAGATCTAAAATGACAATGCTTAAAAATCTGATGTTATTGCAGGAAAAAGGCACAATGTAGCAAAGACCAAAGGCTGCCTCAAGCAAAGGATTCAGAGGCCACAGTTGAGTTCCTGTCACCCTCCCTCTGTAAAGGCTAAGCTCAGGCAAGATTCCCATTTTGGATCAGAAACCACCACCAAGTGTATGCACTGAACACCTCAGAATCAAGAAGCCCAACATGGAGTATTTGACGTTTATCTGATACATGAATACTCTTAAGAGCCTCATTTACATTGTTCTCAGATCTCCCCTTCTGTTTATTTCAACCCAATCAAAATTCCAAAAGACACACTCAGTATAACCTACAATTGAAAGCAGAGAACTTTAACAGATCTCTCTCTTCATTGTACAAACATTATGCCCATATATTGTTATAGGAAAACCAACACAATAATGGACTTAAATGCTTGACTTTCTTGTGGGATAAATTCTAGATTCTTTAAATTGGTAAATCAGTCCATTCACAGTCTGAATCCAGTCTTTTTTTCTACAAATGCAAATTCAGATCCAAACAAATTAAAATTTTCATCACTGTATTTTCAAATCTGTAATTCAGCAAAAGAAACTTTTTCTCCTTCACATGAGCCACACAGAGGATTGTTCACCTCATGGACTCCGACTCACTCTTAAATGGGCATGTCTAATGTCAACTCCTTTAATTCCTCCCTAAGTGTCCCTGCATTTCTAGAAGGACCTGGAATGTAATCACTGTAACTTGCAACACAGTGAGCTAACAAACCTTATTCAGGTAGCAGTAGTTCTAAAAAGTTCATGATTCCTCTGACCTGTATTAGGACTTAGAAACCTTCATTTTAAATGTATACTCTTAGATTCTTGCAGATTTAGAACAAAAAATAAACTTAAAATTTGTATGGAAACACAAAAAACCCCAAATAGCCAAAGCAATCTTGAGAAAGAAAAAACGGAGCTGGAAGAATTTAGCTCTATATTCTTTTTTTTTTTTTTTTTTTTGTGGTACGCGGGCCTCTCACCGCTGTGGCCTCTCCCATTGGCGGAGCACAGGCTCCGGACGCACAGGCTCGCTCTGCAGCATGTGGGATCTTCCTGGACCGGGGCACGACCCCGTGTCCCCTGCATCGGCAGGCGGACTCTCAACCACTGGGCCACCAGGGAAGCCCTAGCTCTGTATTCTTAGGATTAAAATTCTCCTTTCATGGTAAATTCAATTCAACACAAGGGTATTTTTGTGGATATTGACAAATTGACCCAATCATATATGTATGTATCATATATATACAGATATATGCATATATTTATATATATATAAACATATAAATGCAAAGAAGCTAGAATACTCAAGCACTTTTGAAGAAAAAGGAGTAAGTAGAAAGAATTTTCTTTACATAAAATTTTATCTTATATAAAATTTATTATAATTCTACACTGACTAAGACAGTATGGCGCTGGGGCTTGATATGAAAACAGATCATGATAACAGAATAAATAATTCTGAAACAAATACTTAGCTTTTCAGTCAATTCATTATAACAACTGTCCTACTGCAATTTGTGAGGAAAGGGTCAGGGTCAACAAATGATATTGGGTAACCTGGATATCCATGTGAAAAACAAGTCAGTGTTGACACCTACCTAATATTACAGACAAAAATAAGTTCAAGATGAATTATGGATCTAAATGTAAATTTTTAAAGTACATATAAAAATACATATAGAGAGATAGATGATAGATATAGATAGATAGGTAGATAGATAGATGATTGATAGATCTCCAGCTTTTCTATTGCTTCACATATGCCCTACAGAACTGCAGATGCAAATTTATTAAAAGACATATGACAGAATGTCCATAAATATATGATTAGTAATAGACCCAAACTGACTACAGGCCAAAGACCAAACATTGATTTAGAGCAGAATGGATTAATAACTTGTGATATGTTGATAGAATATGACAGACATAAAAGAGCACATGCTATATGACTCAATTTATATGATGTTCAAGATAAAAATTATATTTTGAGATAAAACTAAACTGTAGTGATAGGTTTTATATTTTATATGGTAAAGTTTTAAATGAAAAAGTTCTGTTACTTGGTGAATACTTAATGGAAAATAACTGTTTTGATAAGCCAGTGGTTCTGACAAGAAACAAATATTATGGTTTGATTTAAGATGATTTTATTGCTATTTTATAAAGTAACATGTAAACTTTTATAAACTCATATTATAATGTCTTAAATATGAATTACTCAGTCAAAACACAAGATAATCTTTAGAATTTTATTTTCTCCAGGATGACACCTATGTGATAGTTCTTTTAAAATTTTACTGTTATACTTATATATAAACTAATTTCAAAATGAAAGGAAAAATATAATATTTTTACTTCAAATATTTCATTAAAATTATTTTAACAGAACATTTGTTTATAGCTATTCTTTTATACATTTCCTTTCATTTGCATAGTTTTGTATAGGGTTTGATTATTTAAATTTATGATATATATTTACATACACACATATAGTCAGGGCTTTCAGTGTATCAGATTGATGCAGACATTTTCTTGATTTCTCACTTATTCTTGTTATTTTTGACATAGTAATATTTGAATTTTATGCATGGCTAGATTTTATTATTAGGTGATAAGTATCTTTGTCTAGTTCTATCCCGTTGTGAAAACAATTATCAAGCACTCATGAAAGTTCTAATTCCTTGCAAATTAATAGGCAAAGGAAATTGTTTTTTCATACTCTTGGTTGTACTTGATCAGATTCAAAGCAAGTGAGCATATAGCAACAAAATTCTGTAGGCAAGAGAAAAGCCAAGATAGGACACAGAGGAATATAAAACATTAAATCCAAAGGCAGCCAAGAAGTCCAGTGAAAAATATTCACAGGACCTCAAGTCTTAAATGCTGATGGATGAGTAAGCATACCTTCATGATCTGTGCACAGCAATAGGAGCTTCCAAGTCAAATATAATAGCTAAATTCAGACTGAAAATAAATATTTGTTTCATTGTCCTTTGTCCATTTATAGAAATTTGTCCTGTGCTAAGCATATATTATAGGCAACTTCCAATTTGGGAGAGATAGAATAAACCAATATTAAATAAACTTTAAGAAGCCAGGACAGTGAGGGCATGGAGAGAAATCCACTGTATTTAGCAATCTTTGGGAAGACAAAGGAAAACTAAACTTTAAGGCCTACACAGACATTCAGTGGTTACCACAGGGTGCACTGACAGATAAAAAAGTAACTTAATAGCTCTCTGACTGTTGCACATTAAGTTCTTGATAAAATCTCTCCCTGAAAAAATTGACAAAGGAATTAAGTTGGGGGTCACAAATACTAGAATAAAAGCAAAGGTAG
The DNA here is from genome assembly GCF_059928025.1 of Delphinapterus leucas. Classification (NCBI taxonomy): domain Eukaryota; kingdom Metazoa; phylum Chordata; class Mammalia; order Artiodactyla; family Monodontidae; genus Delphinapterus; species Delphinapterus leucas. Next base: position 44,440,272 of record NC_143132.1, read on the forward strand.
GGAAGAGTTAAGGAGAATTATAAAACAGCAACGCACTGAATAATGGTCAATCAGATATCTTCAGGAATTGACTGTCTTTTTTTTTCACTATTAGTTATATTCTCTTGATTTTTTTGCATGTTAAGTAATTTTTTATGATATCTGGCCACTGAGTGTATAAGAATTGTAAAACTTCCAGACAATGAAATCTCATACCTGAGAGTATGTTAGGAAAATGGAATGAGATGCTAAGCAATTCATCCAACCAAGGGTTGGGAGCAATCAGAGATATGTTATAATTTATTAATATTCAATGTAAATCTTGATCAGCCTGGTTTCTAAGTTACTACCCTTTCAGAGTTTTGATTGAGAGCCCTGTGGATCTTTTATCCTCATAATTGAAAGACCACAGGCAGGGACTTCCCGGGTGGTGCAGTGGATAAGACTTTGTGCTCCCAATGCACAGGGGCCACTTTTGATCCCTGGTCAGGAAACTAGACCCCACATGCATGCCGCAACTAAGGAGCTGGCCTGGGGCAACTAAGACCTGGCGCAACTAAATTAAAAACAACAACAACAACAACTGAGGGCAGTTAAGTTCTTCCCTTCAGAGGTTTTTTTGGTTTTTTTTCCCTTGTTTTATTTATGATTAAATGGCAGACTATTTTATTTTTTATTTTTATAACATTTTTATTGGAGTATAATTGCTTTACAATTGTGTGTTAGTTTCTGCTTTATAACAAAGTAAATCAGCTGTACATATACATATATCCCCCTATCTCCTCCATCTTCTGTCTCCCTCCCACCCTCCCTACCCCACCCCTCTAGGTGTTCACAAAGCACTGAGATGATCTCCCTGTGCTACGTGTCTGCTTCCCACTAGCTATCAGTTTTATATTTGGTAGTATATATATGTCCATGCCGCTCTCTCACTTCATCCCAACTTACCCTTCCCAATCCCTGTGTCCTTAAGTCCATTCTCTAGGTCTGCATCTTTATTCCTGTCCTGCCCCTAGGTTCTTCAGAACCTTTTTTTTTTTTTTTTTTTTAGATTCCAGATATATGTGTTAGCATACGGTATTTCTTTTTCTCATTCTGACTTATTTCACTCTGTATAACAGATTCTACGTCCAACCACCTCACTACAAATAACTCAGTTTAGTTTCCTTTTATGGCTCAGTAACATTCCATTGTATACATATGCCACACCTTCTTTATCCATTCATCTGTTGATGGACACTTAGGGTGCTTCCATATCCTGGCTATTGTAAATAGAGCTGCAATGAACAATGTGGTACATGACTATTTTTGAATTATGGTTTTCTCAGGGTATATGCCCAGTAGTGGGATTACTGGGTCATATGGTAGTTCTAATTTTAGTTTTTTAAGGAACCTCCATACTGTTCTCCATAGTGGCTCTATCAATTTACATTCCCACCAACAGTGCAAGAGGGTTCCTGTTTCTCCACACCATCTCCAATATTTATTGTTGGTAGATTTTTTGATGATGGCCATTTTGACTGGTGTGAGGTGATACCTCACTGTAGTTTTGATTTGCATTTCTCTAATAATTAGTGATGTTGAGCATTCTTTCATGTGTTTGCTGGCAATCAGTATATCTTCTTTGAAGAAATGCCTATTTGGTCTTCTGTCCATTTTTGGATTGGGTTGTTTGTTTTTTTGATACTGAGTTGCATTAGCTGCCTGTAACTTTTGGAGATTAATCCTTTGTCAATTGATTCATTTGCAAGTATTTTCTCCCATTACGAGGGTTGTCTTTTCACCTTGTTTATGGTTTCCTTTGCTGTGCAAAAGCTTTCAAGTTTTATTAGGTCCCATTTGTTTATTTATTTTTTAAATTTCCATTTCTCTAGGAGGTGGGTCAAAAAGGATCTTGCTGTCATTTATGTCATAGAGTGTTCTGCCTATATTTTCCTCTAAGAGTTTTATAGTGTCTGGCCTTACATTTAGGTCTTTAATCCATTTTGACTTTATTTTTGTGTATGGTGTTAGGGAGTGTTCTAATTTCATTCTTTTACATGTAGCTGTCCAGTTTTCCCAGCGCCATTTATTGAAGAGGCTGTCTTTTCTCCATTGTGTATTCTTGCCTCCTTCATCAAAAATAAGGTGACCATATGTGTGTGGGTTTATCTCTGGACTCTCTAACCTGTTCCATTGATCTATATTTCTGTTTTTGTGCTAGTACCATACTGTCTTGATTACTGTAGCTTTTTAGTATAGTCAGAAGTATAGGAGCCTGATTCCTCCAACTCCATTTTTCTTTCTCAAGATTGCTTTGGCTAATCGGGTCTTTTGTGTTTCCATACAAATTGTGAAATTTTTTGTTCTAGTTCTGTGAAAAATGCCATTGGTAGTTTGATAGGGATTGCACTGAATCAGTAGATTGCTTTGGGTAGTAGAATCACAATGTTGGTTCTTCTAATTCAAGAACATGGTATATCTCTCCAACTGTTTGTATCATCTTTAATTTTTTCATCAGTGTCTTATACTTTTCTGCATACAGGTCTTTTGTCTCCTTAGGTAGGTTTATTCCTAGGTATTTTATTCTTTTTGTTGCAATGGTAAATGAGAGTGTGTCCTTAATTTCTCTTTCAGATTTTTCATCATTTTTCATCAAGAGATTTCTGTGCATTAATTTTGTATCCTGCTACTTTACCAAATTCATTGATTAGCTCTAGTTGTTTTCTGGTAGCATCCTTAGGAATCTCTACGTATGTTATCATGTCATTTGCAAACAGCGACAGCTTTACTTCTTCTTTTCTGGTTTGGATTCCTTTTATTTCTTTTTCTTCTCTGATTGCTGTGGCTAAAACTTCCAAAACTATGTTGAATAGCAGTGGTGAGAGTGGACAACTTTGTATTGTTCCTGATCTTAGAGGAAATACTTTCAGTTTTTCACCATTGAGAATGATGTTGGCTGTGGGTTTGTCATATATGGCCCTTAATATGCTTAGGTAAGTTCCCTCTATGCCTACTTTGTGGAGGGTTTTCATCATACATGGGTGATGAATTTCGTCAAAATTTTTTCTGCATCTATCGAGATGATCATATGGTTTTTCTCTTTCAATTTGTTAATACGGTTTATCACATTGATTGATTTGCATATATTGGAGAATCCCTGAATTTTGGGATAAACCTCACTTGATCATGATATATGATCCTTTTAATGTGCTGTTGGATTCTGTTTGCTAGCATTTTATTCAGGATTTCTGCATCTATGTTCATCAGGGATATTGGCCTGTAGTTTTCTTTCTTTGTGACATCTTTGCCTGGTTTTGGTATCAGGGTGATGGTGGCCTTGTAGAATGAGTTTGGGAGTGTTCCTCCCTCTGCTATATTTTGGAAGAGTTTAAGAAGGATAGGTGTTAGCTCTTCTCTAAATGTTTGATAGAATTCACCTGTCAAGCAATCTGGTCCTGGGCTTTTGCTTGTTGGAATATTTTTAATCACAGTCTCAATTTCAGTGCTTGTGATTGGTCTGTTTATATTTTCTAGTTCTTCCTGATTCAGTCTTGGAAGGTTGTGCTTTTCTAGGAATTTGTCCATTTCTTCCTGGTTGTCCATTTTATTGGCATATAGTTTCTTGTAGTAATCTCTCATGATCCTTTGTATTTCTGCAGTGTCAGTTGTTACTTCTCCTTTTTCATTTCTAATTCTATTGATTTGAGTCTTACCCCCCTTTTTTTTTTTGTGGTATGCAGGCCTCTCACTGTTGTGGCCTCTCCCGTTGTGGAGCACAGGCTCCAGATGCGCAGGCTCAGGGGCCATGGCTCATGGGCCCAGCCACTCCGCGGCATGTGGGATCTTCCCCGACCGGGGCATGAATCTGTGTCCCCTGCATTGGCAGGCAGACTCTCAACCACTGCATCACCAGGGAAGCCCCGAGTCTTATCCCTTTTTTCTTGATGAGTCTGGCTAATGGTTTATCAATTTTGTTTATCTTCTCATAGAACCAGCTTTTAGTTTTATTGATCTTTGCTATCGTTTCCTTCATTTCTTTTTCATTTATTCCTGATCTGATCTTTATGATTTCTTTCCTTCTGCTAACTTTGCAGGGTTTCTTGTTCTTCTTTCTCTAATTGCTTTAGGTGTAAGGTTAGGTTGTTTATTTGAGATGTTTCTTGTTTCTTGAGGTAGGATTGTATTGCTATAAACTTCCCTTTTAGAACTGCTTTTGCTGCATCCCATAGGAGTTGGGTTTTCATGTTTTCATTGTCATTTGTTTCTAGGTATTTTTTGATTACCTCTTTCATTTCTTCAGTGATCTCTTGGTTATTAAGTAATGTATTGTTTAGCCTCCATGTGTTTGTATTTTTTACTGTAATTGATATCTAGTCTCATGGCATTGTCGTTGGAAAAGATACTTGATAAAATTTCAAATTCCCTGAATTTACCAAGGCTTGATTTGTGACCTAAGATATGATCTATCCTGGAGAATGTTCCATGAGCACTTGAGAAGAATGTGTATTCTGTTGTTTTTGGATGGAATGTCCTGTAAATCTCAATGAAGTCCATCTTCTTTAATGTATCATTTTAAGCTTGTAAGCTTGTGTTTGCTTATTTATTTTCATTTTGGATGATCTGTCCATTGGTGAAAATGGGATGTTAAACTCTGCTACTATAACTGTGTTACTGTCAATTTCCCCTTTTATGGCTGTTAGCATTTGCCTTATGTATTGAGGTGCTCCTATGTTGGGTGCATAAATATTTACAATTGTTATATCTTCTTGGATCGATCCCTTGATCATTATGTAGTGTCCTTCTTTGCCTGTTGTAACAGTCTTTATTTTAAAGTCTATATTGGCTGATATGAGAATTGCCAATCCAGCTTTCTTTTGATTTCCATTTGCATGGAATATCTTTTTCCATCCCCTCACTTTCAGTCTGAATGTGTCCCTAGGTCTGAAGTGGGTCTCTTGTAGACAGCATATATACAGGTCTTGTTTTTGTATCCATTCACCCAGTGTATGTCTTTTGGTTGGAGCATTTAATCCATTTACATTTAAGGTAATTATCGATATGTTTGTTCCTATTCCCATCTTCTTAATTGTTCTCGGTTTGTTATTGTAGGTCTTTTCATTCTCTTGTGTTTCCTGCCTAGAAAAGTTCCTTTAGCATTTGTTGTAAAGCTGGTTTGGTGGTGCTAAATTCTCTTAGTTTTTGCTAGTCTGTAAAGATTTTAATTTCTCCATCGAATCTGAATGAGATGCTTGCTGGGTAGAGTAAACTTGATTGTAGATTCTTCCCTTTCATCACTTTAAATATGTCCTGCCACTCCCTTTTGGCTTGCAGAGTTTCTGCTGAAAGTTTAGCTGTTAACCTTATGGGGTTTCCCTTGTATGTTATTTGTTGTTTTTCCCTTGCTGATTTTAATATTTTTTTCTTTTTTTTAAGTTTTATAGTTTGATTAATATGTGCCTTGGCATGTTTCTCCTTGGATTCATCCTGTATGGGACTCTCTGTGCTTCCTGGACTTGATTAACTATTTCCTTTCCCATATTAGGGAAGTTTTCAACTATAATCTCTTCAAATATTTTCTCAGTCCATTTCTTTTTTCTTGTTCTTCTGGGACCCCTAAAATCCGAATATTGGTGTGTTTAATGATGTCCCAGAGGTCTCTTAAGACTGTCCTCAATTCTTTCCATTCTTTTTACTTTATTCTGCTCTGCAGTAGTTATTTCCACTGTTTTATCTTCCAGGTCACTTATACTTTCTTCTGCCTCAGTTATTCTGCTATTGATTCCTTCTAGAGAATTTTAAGTTTCATTTACTGTGTTGTTCATCATTGTTTGTTTGCTCTTTAGTTCTTCTAGATCCTTATTAAATGTTTCTTGTATTTTCTTCATTCTATTTCCAAGATTTTGGACCATCTTTACTATCATTACTCTGAATTCTTTTTCAGGTAGACTGCCTATTTCCTCTTCATTTGTTTGGTCTGGTGGGTTTTTACCTTGCTCCTTCATCTGCTGTGTGTTTCTCTGTCTTCTCATTTTGCTTAACTTACTGTGTTTGGGGTCTCCTTTTCTTGGGCTGCAGGTTTGTAGTTCCTGTTGTTTTTGGTGTCTGCCCCCAGTGGCTAAGTTTGATTCAGCGGGTTGTGTAGGCCTCCTGGTGGAGGATACTAGTGCCTGTGTTCTGGTGGATGAGTCTGGATCTTGTCTTTCTGGTGTGCAGGACCACGTCTGGCGGTGTGTTTTGGGCTGTCTGTTATCTTATTATGATTTTAGGCAGCCTCTCTGCTAATGGGTGGGTTTGTGTTCCTGTCTTTCTAGTTATTTGCCATAGGGTGTCCAGCACTGTAGCTTGCTGGCCATTGAGCGGAGCTGGGTCTTAGTGTTGAGATGGAGATCTCTGGGAGGGTTTTCACCATTTGATATTTCGTGTAAATGGGAGGTCTCTGGTGGACCAATATCCTGAACTTGGCTCTCCCACCTCGGAGGCACAGGCATGACAAATGGCTGGAGCACCAAAACACTGTCAGCCACCCATCTCAGAAGAGAAGGGGGAAAAAATTAAAGAGAGAAAAAAATAAAGTAAAATAAAATAAGGTTATTAAAATAAAGAATAAAAAAATTATTAAAAATTTAAAAAATTTAAAAAGTGATAAAAAAGGAAAAAGAGAGAAAGAAGAAAGCAACCAAACCAAAAAACAAATTCACCAGTGATAACAAGTGCTAAAAACTATACTAAAAACAACAACAAAAACAACGGACAGGCTGAATCCTAGGACATATGGTAAAAGCAAAGCTGTACAGGCAAAATCACACAAAGAAGCAGATGCCTATACACTCACAAAAAGAGAAAAAGGAAAAAAATTTATATATTTATATATAAAAAAATGGAGGAAGATAGCAATCAAATCAATGAACAAATCTACCAATGATAATAAACTCTAAATACTAAACTAAGATACACATAAAACTAGAAACAAATTAGATCAGAAAGCAACCCCAAGTCTATAGTGGCTCCCAAAGTCCACTGCCTTAATTTTGGGATGACTTGTTGTCTATTCAGGTGTTCCAGAGATACAGGGTACATCAAGTTGATTGTGGAGATTTAATCCGCTGCTCCTGAGGCTGCTGGGAGAAATTTCCCTTTCTCTTCTTTGTTCACACAGCTACTGGGTTCAGCTTTGGATTTGGCCCTGCCTCTGTGTGTAGGTCACCTGAGCGTGTCTGTTCTTGGCCCAGACAGGACAGGGTTAAGGTAGAAGCTGATTCGGGGGCTCTGGCTCACTGAGGCCGGTGGGGATGAGGTACGGAATGTGGGGTGAGCCTGAGGCCGCAGAGGCCAGCGTGACATTGCAACAGCCTGAGGTGGGCCGTGTGTTCTCCCAGGGAAGTTGTCCCTGGATCACGGGACCCTGTCAGTGGCGGGCTGCACAGGCTCCCAGGAGGGGAGGTGTGCATAGTAGTTATTTGGCATAGGGTGTCCAGCTTGCACACAGGCTTCATGGTGGCTGCAGCAGCAGCGTTAGCGTTTCATGCTGTCTCTGAGATCTGCGCTGATAGCCGCGGCTCATGCCATCTCTGGAGCTCGTTTCAGCAGTGCACTGAATCCCGTCCTTGCACACCCCAAAATAACGGTCTCTTGCCTCTTCAGCAGCTCCAGACTTTTTCCCAGACTCCCTCCCAGCTAGCTGTGGCGCACTAGCCCCCTTCAGGCTGTCTTCACGCAGCCAACCCCAGTCTTCTCCCTGGGATCTGACCTCTGAAGCCCGAGCCTCAGCTCCCAGCTCCCGCCCGCCTTGGCGGGCGAGCAGACAAGCCTCTCAGGCTGGTGAGTGGTTGTCGGCACCGATCCTCTCTGTGGGAATCTGTCTGTTTTGCTCTCTGCACCCCTGTTGCTGTGCTCTCCTCCGCGGCTCCGAAGCTTCCCCCCTCCACCCCCCACAGTCTCCACCCGCGAAGGGGCTTCCTAGTGTGTGGAAACTTTTCCTCCTTCACAGCTCCCTCCCAGAGGTACAGGTCCCATCCCTATTCTTTTGTCTCTGTTTTTTCTTTTTTCTTTTGCCCTACCCATGTATGTGGGGAGTTTCTTGCCTTTTGGGAAGACTGTGGTTTTCTAACAGCGTTCCGTAGGTGTTCTGTAGAGGTTGTTCCATATGTAGACGTATTTCTGATGCATTTGTGGGGAGGAAGATGATCTCCACGTCTTACTTCTCCACCATCTTGTAGGTCCCAGACTTTATTTTTTAGAGCAGTTTTAGGTTTATAGAAAAATTGAGCAGAAAGTACAGAAAGCTATCATGTTTCCTCTCCCCTTTGTGCACAGAATCTCCTATTATTAACATCATGGCCTAGTGTGATAAATCTGTTATTACTGATGAAGAGATTTTGATACATTGTGATTAAAAATTCATAGCTTATATTAGGGTTCGCCCTGTGTGCTGTACAGCTCTATGGGGTTTGGCAAATGTATGAAGTCATCTGTCCACCACTATAAAATGATACAGAATAGATTCACAGCCCTATGAATCTGTGCTCCACCTCTCCCAGTCTCTCCCTAAACTGGTAAACACTAATATTGATACTGTGGCTATAGTTTTGCCTTTTGCAGAATATCATATAGTTGAAATCATACAGTGTGTAGATTTTTCAAACTGTCTTCTTTCACTTAGAAATATACATTTAAGTTTCCTCCATGTCTTTTTGTGGCATGATAGCTCATGTTTTTTTCAATGAATGATAATTCCCACCGTTGCACATCCTCACCAATTACCTCACTATAGTAAAGCTGAAATCAGTTAGGTTTTGGCACAATAGTTTCCCTTGACGTCAGGTGTTTTGGAGAACAGAATGCCCTGAGCATATTTCAAAATGGCTCCTCCAGACCACCCTGTTGCTGGAAGAACAAGAAGATTTTTTTCTAATCTTCTTCCTGACAACCTGGTGGGGGTCCTGAAGGTAAAATTCATAAAAGCGTGTGTCCCTCTGACAAGGCTGGGCCCCAGGAGTTTTTTATCTCTCAAGTCGGTCCATTCTCAATCTGACAATTAGTTGCCGTTTAAGTGTCTCTACCATGCTCCAGTAATGACTTCTGTTTCCAGTAAGCTGATTCTCTGGGGAATCAGCTTACTGATTCTTTGGGGAATCAGTGGCTTTTTGGGGAGCAGTGGCTCCTTTCTGGGGAGCAGTGGCTGGCCCTGTGACCGTAATTCTCTGATGGACCGAAGAAGAGCTGTGTGTTTTTAGTTTATACAACTTTTATCTTGTTGTTAGAATTGGGGCATAGGGGATTGGTAAAGACTTATAAACTCTTTACATGTCTGACCTTCAGAGCTTTTTAACTCCTGCCTGATATAGTTTCAAGTTGTGGCAAATACTTTAAGACAGTGATTGGCCATGTCTCTGAGTCACACCACCATCTTTTTGTTCCCTAAACACTGAATGATTTTTGAAATGTTACTGTGATTTTAAGATATATTTGATCTGACAGTTCAGTCACCTCTGCAAATCCAGAATTCAGCAAAGACCCATTGGGGAAATGTGGCTGTGAGTTTGACGTCCTTTACTCTTCTAATTTGTAACTCTAACCTCACAAGACCATTTAGAGCTTTCCTCATTTTTCTTTCAGAAGGCCAGTTCCCACTTATGGCTCAAAATCTCCACTCTGAATGAGCAAGTTCCTCAAGGAAAATAGTCTGCCTATCACCAACATACAACATACAACATACATATCAACAGTTCAGTCCTCTCTGGAATTTTGATTCATCTAGTCCTCTTTGCTTTCTAACACCTTTACAAGATATATTTTTGTTATTTTCCCAGCATTTTTAGATTTCTTGCAACAGGATTATTGACTTGCTATGGCCCACTACATCTTACATGGAAGTGGATTTTTCCTTTCTGCCATTTTTAAAAGCAATTTCTACTGGATATACAAGCCAAGGTTGGTATTTATTTCTTTTCATAATTGTAGAGTTGCCTTTAGAGTGATTGTCTTTTGGCGTCTGCTATTTTTTTAATGTACACTTTTTCACTGCAGTTTAAGACATTGTGATTTCCAGAAGTTTTATTAAGATGTTATTTTCTCTGAATTCATACCACTTAGAGTCTGCACAACTTGAATCTGTGAGTTCCTAGTTAATGTCTTACATCAGTTTTTGAAAATTCTCAACCACTATCTCTTCAAGTATAACTTATGCCCAATTCTCTCTCCTTTGGTCTTGGAATTCATTATGTGTGTGTTAGATTACTTTACTGTGTCCCAAGGCTTTTATTTATTTTTCTTAAAAAATAAAAAAAAAAGGTCTACTCATGTATTAGTTTCCTAGTGTTGCTGTAACAAATTACCACAAAGTAGGTAGCTTAAAACAACAGAAAATTATTCTCTTACAGTTTTGAAAGCTAAAAGTCTGAAATCAAGATGCCAGCATGGTTGATGCCTTCTGAGAGTTCTGAGAGAGCATCATCCATTTGTTATCTCCTGTCACCTTCTGGTGAAAGCTGGCAATCCTTGGTTTGTATATGCACCACTCCAATCTCCACTTCATCTTTACTTGGCATTTTCCCTATACTTTTCTGTCTTCACATAGCCATCTCCCATTGTGTCTCTCTTCTCTTCTTATAAGGACACCAGTCATATTGGAATAAGGGCTCACTCTTCTCCTGTATGAGCTCATCTTAACCAATTATACCCGCAACAATCTTACTTCCAAATAAGTTAACATTCTGAGGTACTGGGAATTGAGGCTTCAACACATCTTTGGGGGATCATAATTCAATCCATAACACAGTGCGACCTTGCCTTCCAGTTGAGTAATTCTGCCATCTGCTCTTTAAATCTTTTGTTGATTACAGTTCTGGAAGTTACTTTTAATTTTTAAAAGTAGATTATAATTCTTTAATGAAATACTCAATATATTTATTAATTTTATCCCATTTTTATAATATTTTAACATGTTTGTTTTAAAAGTTCCTGTACCCTAACTTCAATATCTGTATTACATTTATTTCTGTTTTTTCTCTTGGTTTTTGCTTTGTAGCATAATATGCCTTGCATTCTTGGTGATTTTTAATAAAATCCAAGACGCTGTGTAAAAATAATTTTAGAGTCTCTCTTAGGATGGGTTTTATAGAAATAAAGCCCCAAACAGAGTGCTTGTCAAGAACATCTCATAATGAAAGCAATGAAAAAGGATAGAAGGGAGATAGCTGAGCAGATATGTGGCTTCTAGTGATGTTTTACCTTGTCTTGATCCATAGAGAAAAGTCTCAGGAGTACATATTGTATCAATACCATACTGTTGGACTCACTTGAGGAAAGAGGCCTGCCTTTTGTACCCCTGCATAAGACAATTCCTTTTCCCAGAAAAGGAATTTTTATTAGCCAAGGGAAATGTTTGGAAAAGTGGGATTTCTCTTAACTAATGGCAAATAATCCTAACATCAGCTGGGAATGTGGCTATCCATTTGTTAAGGATGGTATCACATCAAAATATCATCTGTTATAGCAGATAAAGTCTGTATTAGTATCAAAGACAGTTCACACTTTTCCTCTGCCAGACGGACAAACTGGGGTCAGTTCAGCTCCAGGAATTAGCTGAGTTGAGTTTTAATTGCAGTTTTGAAAATTCTCAGTGTCCTTCTAGTTTCCCTTCTTCCTAGTGCCCTGACCTTTAAAGATTTCAGTTGGGAGGTTTAAGTGTTCAGCAAGGCCCCACCTCTTTATGTTATCCTGAACTTAAATCTTTGCCTCCTCAACACAGACTTTAGAAGACTCCACTCTACTCTTAGAAGTTTTAAGTGAAAGCTTATATCTCCCAGCCACACGACTTCAGGATCTGGCAAATATCTTAAGGAGGACTTGTAACACTACATATTGGAAGCCTCTGAAGTTTCCTTTACTTCCCTCTCTAGCCCATGAGATAAGAAAGAACCCTGAATATTTTGACACCCCACAATAGTTCTACTGTGCCCTGGTAAATCCATATTTTAAGCTTCATGACAATGACCAAGATCACCACACATCCACAAGAAAAAAAAAAAAGTGGCTGCAGAATGTCAGCTCAGGACTTCATGGTTCTACCGCTCCAGAAACCTAACTCCTCTCATCCTCTTTATTTATGATGTCTTTATTTTACTTTTCTAGTTTTCTTATTGTTCATGAGAGGAATATTGGTCTGTACCAAATTCCTCCATCCTATCCAGAAGCAAAAGTTGCAGATTTTTTTAAAACTCTATTAAATGGAAGTTACTGTGCTATGTTATATACCTGTATCAATTTTTTTTAAACATAGCATAGCACAAATCAAATAGAAAGCAAAATAGCAATACTGCAGAGCTTCAGAAAGTAGAGATTAATTCTTAGTTATGGGAAAAGAAAGGTGACAATGAAAAAGTAACATTTCTTCTAGGATTTATAAGTTTGGAAATATTTTAATAGAAGTAAAAATAAACATTCTTAAGTAAAGAGAACAGTAGAAGCAAAACTGTAAAGGTAGACCTACAGGGTATGGATTTAAACTATGAATTGACTACAATAAAAGATAAAACTGTGAAATTTGGTGGTGCCAAATTGTGAACGGATTAGACTGGCACCAATAGTTTAATCTTTTTAGATACATGAAGGTTTGCTGAACATTTTGCAATACTTCTTAAAATAGTCAATACATTCCAAAGTTATCCTGTAGACAATTAACCAGCCCTAAATATTCAAGTAAGTTAGGAAATGATAACAATATCCCTGATGATGATTAAGGAAGCCTAGAGAATTAGAAAAGATGTGAAATATCCAGTCAAATTTGTAGATAGAAGAAACTGAAATTGCTTAGCCATGCTTAAATAAGAGAATCAATATTATAGTACTCAAAATTTTCTAGTTTGATATAGCTTATATGCTAATGTATTGCTAATGTGCCCCTAAAATGTGTTATTCCCTTTATTTATGGTAATACTGAATTGGCTGGGCTTGTGGCCACCTGGTTCAAAACTATTCCCAGTCTTTCTTGTGCATAGCTTTGTATGGTCATTTGGCTAAGATCTAATAAATAGAATGCAAGGGGAAGTGATTCTTCAATTTTCTTGGTCTCTTGCTTAAAAGGAAATTGCCTGCCCTGGACTTTCACAATTTCTTTCTTCCTCGACTGAACAGTCAACATAATAGTGATCCCTGCTCAATCCTGCAAAGGAAAAACCTTTCCCACTCCAACATGAGTGATCATGCAGAGCTGAGCTTCCCTGCTAGCCTAGACCACCCACTTCCTAACCTCTATATGACAGTGAAATAAAATTGTGTCTTGTCTAAGCCAGGAGCTCTTTGTATAGCAGCTTAGCCTGTACTCTAAAATATATAGGGTAACTATTAAAAAAAATAAGTACCCTGGCAATTGGAGGTTCTCACTCCCTCCTTTGTCCTTGGAATCACATTCTGCTTGCCTTCCTACCTTTCAGAAGCTGCCCGAAGGATACAGCCTTGACATAAAAATGTGGTGAGGAGACTACTTGGCCTGTATCCTTCTTGACTGAACCCAGTTAAGTCCTCTTTATAAACTCAAGATTCTGGCAGGTAAGTGCAGAGACTTACTTGTCTCATGGCCACCCAAGACAAGCCTCTTAAGTAAGTTTTCTTAGATATTAAAACTGCCACTTATCTATCTAGAATGGTCTGCCTATTTATTCAGTCTCTTTTTGTTCTCTATCTAGAATGGTCTGCCTATTTATTTATTTATTTATTTTTGCGGTACGCAGGCCTCTCACTGCTGTGGCCTCTCCCGTTGCGGAGCACAGACTCCGGATGCACAGGCCCAGCGGCCTTGGCTCACGGGCCCAGCCGCTCCACGGCATGTGGGATCCTCCCGGATCGGGACACAAACCCGTGTCGCCTGCATTGGCAGGCAGACTTTCAACCACTGCGCCACCAGGGAAGCCCTGGTCTGCCTATTTATTGTCTCTTTTTGTCCTCACTGTATGGGACCATCTTGCCAAGCAACAATAGGTAACAGAGAAAGTAAAGAAGGTCCATACGTGGTAAGGGGAGGGTTTAAGAAATGAAATCCACACCTCAGGATCCACACCTGAAGATTGGTTTATATGTACATGCAAAAAATTCAAGAAAAAATAGTTACCAGATGATTAAAGAGAATGAGAGAATCATGAAGAAAATTGGAAAACAATGTAAAATACAAATGGGGAAGTGAAATTCAATAAGCACTATGTTTATCCATACAATTCATTTTAAATTTTAACAATTCATTGTATTGAGACTAAATCACTAAGCCTCAGCAGTAGCAAGGAGAAAGAAAAACTGTAATCCTTTTTTTTTCCAACGAATTAAAAACATGTTAATTATGTATTATCTTTATTTTCCTGTTCATTGAGTTCTTTAGTTTTCTTGAACCCAAAGGGGACTTTTGGAAACAAATATTTTACCTTGGCCTTATGATGGTCGTATTTCACAACAGATAAACATTTTATTATGCTTAGGAAATAAAGGGTGTTTCTTTATATTTATGATAACTGATTAAGGTCATTTTATTAATATTTGTCATTATAGCACAATAAAAAGTACCAGAAATATTATTAATGATTCAATCCCTACAAGACATTGTAAATGTTTGTCTCTTTGTTCTACAAATATTATTTGAAAACCTGAACTTTTCTGAAAGAGTATCTCATAAAACATATGTCAATTTTTATATTATAAAAAGCATTTTATCCTACAATAGGCAAAAAGCGTACATTTTTCAAGAAGCATATTATTTTAACATGGTTGAATCTGTTGCTGAAAAAGCCATTTACGAATTATAGAATCGATGTCTTCTGATAGTATTGACAAGCGGAATGAATTATTTCAGAATCATCCTATGGGCCTGAAACATAAAGCGATTTAAAAATAATCTGCAAGAAAAAAGCTTCATCATTATCTATTTGAAATGAACTGCAGTTTATATGTTGGAAAACATTGTCTAAGATATATACTAAATGTTAATATATACTTAATATTAAACACATGGGTAGGTCATATTAATGTAAATGCATTAGAAAAATGAGAAAAATATGTGAATATCTTGAGGCAAAAATTATGTTTTAATTCATTACATGTTCTTTGTTGTGAAAAAACCTCACTCTCACTTTTTATCAACCCTAAAAAAATTCAGTTATCAGAATACTATTTTTTAAGAGTTCATCCAATTAATTATGCCTGGAGGGAATACTAGAGCAGTGCTGTAACAGGGGCAGCTCTTCCCCAGAGAATGTGGTTTCTTTGGGTGAGATCCTTGTAGATGACTTTTGCCTAAGGTACTGGACCCTCACTCCTGTAGGAAATAATTGTGGAAACCCCAAGAGAAAGAAAGAATGGCATAGTTATAGAGGTCAATGGCAGACTGGGATAGCTCCCATTATTGTTGAGACTTACTCTAACTTAAAGTGTTTTAGCATTTTTGAAAATGCATTAACTTGTTTTCTGAAAAATGAATAAAAAATCTCGTCATATTTCCTACATATTTTTATCCACCTGTGCCAACACCTTAGTGTTTATGTTATAGAAAGATGAAGTTTACAGCTGAAAGGGACCTAACTGGTCACATCATTAATATGCTTTTTCAAACTGTATTGCCTTGAGTTACAATGATGCAAATAATATTTACCATAAATTGTTTAAAGAATTTAACTCTACATGAAATTAATCAGTACATTGTATACAATGAAATGCTACAGATAAATAAATTAGATGGCAGTTATATAATGATATTCTTTAGGAAGTCAAGATCTTCCACAAGAAGAATATAATTTTAAGACAGACACTTATCAACATACCTTTTTATTATTTCTTGCTAAGGAGTAAGTATGAGAGAATCTTGGTGAGTAAATAATTAATGTAAAGTAAAACTTAGTACAAGCTCATCTAAAATAATAAGTAAAAAATCATCCAATATTAAGTCAATAAGGATTTAAGTAATTCAATGATGAGCTTCTATGACTACAAACCCCCAAATATTGTACTATAATAATTAATTGCAAGGAGAAAAATGATCTAGTAGTCATCATTTTCTTTGAGAGTTGCCCAATTTTTCACAAATTATACAACTAAATGTAAAAATTTAGGAATTTTATGTTTATAGAATAGAGTATAATGATGGTTTCACAGGTGTATACTTATCTCCAAACTCATCAAGTTGCATACATTAAATATGTACAGGTTTTTGTATGTCAATTGTAGTCTGAACAAAATTTTTTTTAAAATAAAAAGCAGGTGGTGGTGGTGGAAACAGCTAAGCTCTTCCACGCACTTATGTATCACAGACCTATTTTATTCACTAATAAAAGATTTAGAATCATAGAAAGGGAATCATATTTGAGACTTGATGTAAATATTTTCCTGTACATAGCCCAATTTTTGAACAGTTTACGTGTCCTGCAAATTTTGGAGATACTACTTCTACATGTCTCTGTGCATATTTCAGTATTTCAACAAACTAAAGTTTCAGTAAAATAGGGAGAAAAACATCTGGTAAGTATTACTTTAAAGAAATGGTACATCTAAGCAAATAGCACTTATGGAGGTATCAGATTAATATTACAACTTTAAATGTACTTTTATCTCCATTCTCAATTTTCTTCTCTGATAAAGTCAGAACATTTAACAGACACAGAGAAAAATGTTTATAAGACATAACAAATGTATATCAAATGCTTTCATAAGCATTATGCTATAAAAAGTAGTATATAAACATTTAAATATAGTAAAATTCACACATATATTCTGAGAAATAAGTGGGCATGAATAAGTCAGAAGTTATCTCTGATGATGAGCCTTAGTACTATTACCTTATATGAGAGAGTGATAAAAATGTCACTTCATTTCGATTTATAATAAGTAAATTGTCATATAGCAAATAGTGGTACCAGATTTTTGTTCAAGTAATCATTGACTACTGTGAAACATTTTTACTTCCTAACCAGAAGTTTTAGTCAGATATTTCTTTCAAGGGTTTAATTATTTTATATCTTTCTAATAATATTAAATGTAAAAATTATTAATATTAACATATGTTTGATTAGATGTAATGAAATTGCTACTGGAAACGTTAAGAAAGATAGTAATGAAAAAAATTTACGTGTGACCTTACCACAGTCTTAACAATTCCAAATTATAAGTGAAAAATGTCATAAATATCTGTCTGTGTGCACATGTTTATGAAAAATTGGTTATTCCTTGCATTTCATATATATAGTGGGATTTCTTTGTTAAACATGATATCATGAATATGACTATGCTTATAAATATATTTTCAAGTATTATTTTAATCTTTATTTAGTAAACAGTAAAATTTATTCAACTAATCCTATTTTGATTCTTAGATTATATACAGTTTTCACTGTTCTTAAAAAGTATTACAATATCACAACAGCTAAATCATGACTAAGTGTTTACATTCATTGCTGTTCTCTTAGGCTGGAGGGAGGGAGCAGTGGAAAACTGAACTTGTTCTGTGTTCCAGCTCAAGTGAGCACAACCCCAAAAAATGTCATAAATGAGGTATTCACTATCAGGAATAAATTGGCATACCACAAAGGATATTTCACTGATCAGCAAATCTACGAGGACTGTTTTCAGAATCAACCATTTCTTTCAGGAACAAGGTCCCTAGACATTTTGAACTTTTGACTTAAAAGGAAGACCATGAAATTTCATAGAGCAGAAAGAGCACTAAATCATTTGTAAGAACAGCCGAAGTCAAGTTTCAGCTTTGGTCCATATGAGCTTTATGATACTGTCCTCAATTCATGCTATTTTTGCAATAATTAAACTAATATATCAAACAAAAACTAGCATATCCATAGTTTTGATTATAGAATGGATTGGATTTTAAAATTTTATCTTGCTGTATACAAATGTTATCATTTAATTTTTTTTCTGTTTGTGTACAGTACCTTGAATCTTTGTGTTTTTCACAATGTTGTTGTTTTCTGTCCAAGAAATAAGCAAAGTCTACAATAATACTAGTTATAAGCTATTGTTACACTCTGTCCCTAGCCACCAAAATTCTCCAAGTTTCAAGAAGATAATTCTTGTGAATTCACAGCTAGATGATGCAATTCAATAGATATTTTTGTTGAGTTATTTGTTAAATGTCATCATCAGATTAATCACTCATTGTCGAATGGCAGAAATCACCACTTAATTTTTTTTTTTTTTTTTTTTTTTTTTTTGCGGTACGCGGGCCTCTCACTGTTGCGGCCTCTCCCATTGCGGAGCACAGGCTCCGGACGTGCAGGCTCAGTGGCCGTGGCTCACGGGCCCAGCCGCTCCGCGGCATGTGGGATCTTCCCGGACCGGGGGACGAACCCGTGTCCCCTGCATCGGCAGGCGGACTCTCAACCACTGCGCCACCAGGGAAGCCCACCACTTAATTTTTAATTGATGTTTTTGATTTAGATATGATATAAAGTAGGAAGTTCTATGTGCTTAAAATATTTCTTAAAAAACATCATCAATATTCATTAACTTTTATATTATTTTTATATCTTAGTGCTGTTCTGCACATTGCAAAAAATAAATAAAACAAAAAACTTTACCCATACAGTTATCTGTTACACAGGTTGTACTGACTTCAAGTGGATTTAAGACATCCACTCTCCAAATAATGCAATACACAGTTCTGCATGCTTATTCAGAAAACTTTTGTGTTCTATATACACAGAACGTATAAAATACACTTTAAAACAAGTTGAAAGTAAAAAAAGCGGCTAATTAAGATCTGAGACCTAAACAAAATATTACAAAAATCTGTGCTACATGTCCCCTCCAGAGATAGCGTCAAAATCCAAATGGACTTTACCCTTTTTATTTCCTCCATAGCCCCTTAAACACCATCATTCTAATACTCTATGGCTATATTTTGTTAAAATATTTGTTTTATTTTAATTATCTAAAAATATCTAAATCCACCATTGACCATTTGTACACAATGTATCTGTCCTGGCCCAAATTCATTCTTAAGTTGATTTTTAAAGGACACTACATACATCAAATTCCAAATCTAGAATGTCTCTATTGTCATATTACAGAGGGGGAAAAAAAATAAATATTTGCTTCTGCTTTACAAATGATTGCGTCCCTAAATATTTTTCTATTGGCTCAATATAAATTAATATAAGCCAAATGCTAAGCATTTGACTTTCAAATAAAAAAAGCAAATATGTTTTTATTAAATTGTTCCATAAATCAATAAGAAAATCCACAACATTTAGAACAAATCAGCATTATGAAAACATATAATATGCAAAATTATTTGAACCTTCCTAGCTATTCAAATGGAAATAATCCATATGCACAATGCTAACTTTTGTTATATATGTGTATATATATAAACACACACATTAAATACATATATATGTTCATACCTAGGCAGCCACAATATATGTAATTTTTAACTATTTTTTCATAATTTGAATTATAAGGCAAAATACTGATAATTAAACATTTTAGTTCTTATCTCTCTTTTTCAATAGTTTCTTTAAAAAATTTTCCTCAAATCTCAAATGTTTCTGCATCTGTATCTAGCAATGCAGCAATAGGGCTCTTAAGTACCATCTTCTTTAAAATTAATAAAGCAAAAAAAGTGGAAAAAATTCAGTGTGCTAAAGTGTGAAGCAATAAGAAATGCCTATTCTTATTTATAGTATCATTTATCTTTGTTAAACTCCACCCCAAAGTTGAGGCAGATGTAAATCTTGAGACTTTCATTGGTTAAGCAAAACCATACTGATTCCATAAAGGTTACTGTTCTTCACAATAATCTTTAACAATGGTATCTGTCTTTTGGAGGGAAATATATACAGATCTCAGAAAATCTCCATCTAAAATTGTAATTTGTTTCATATTTAATGCCCATTTTCTGACAATTTATAAACTGTTAAAACTCTCTGGTTAAAACCTGTATAAAATATAAGATAAAACATATGAAATTATGCTTCTTTCTGAAATCATTATACTCCCACGTCATGAGTTTTAAAAGTTCATTTTAACTTATGTCAGCCTCTCAGAGAGAATTTCAGAATACTGATGACTAAATTCACACTTTAAAGAATCTAGTGATATATTTAAGTTAAAATTTTAACATTGTATATTTGTTATCACATCTCTTTTTGTTTGGAGGAGCATTTATCTGTTTTATGTCCTTATCAGAAGGGTAGAAAATTGTACATAAGAAAATTCCATTTGTTATAAATATGTCATTTTACACTATGTTTCAAAATTCTTACAGAATATACTTAGCAAAATAAACAAGACACAATTTGCTACTTAGATGGAAGTCAGTCTTGAAACTGAGGAAAACATCCTTTTCTAAGTAAACTGAAAAAATATGAATAATTTAATTCCAAAATCATCTTGACAGAGTACCTAACAATTATTTAAAACCTGTACTATTCCTAATTTATAATGAAGTAAATTCAGTCACTGGCCCTAAGCCACCTTTGCTTAAATTTATCTGGCTTGCACAAGAGGAGAATCACCCTTTTAAAGATTTCATTATAGGAGGGATGAATAGATAAGAGCACAGATAATTTTTAGGGCAGTGAAATTACTCTGTATTATACTATAGTGATGAATACATGTCATTATATATTTGTCCAAACCCACAGAATGTATAACACCAAGAGTGATATTTCATGTAAACTATGGATTTTAGGTGATTATTTGTGTCATGGCATGTGTTTTATCTCATTCTCTTCAAATGAAGACACTAACAGAAAGAACTGTCATACTATAAGTTCATCAATGCTTCATATTGGTCACTGAATAATTAATAACATGATGCTGTGGCATCGTCATAATTATAAATTCTTGAAATAACTTTAATTATTCTGAATACAGTTAAGTAAAATCCTTGCTAATTAGCATAGCCCCCTATGTGTGAATGGTGGAGACTAGTGGGTTCCAAGACAAGCAGTCTTATTTGATCAAGAATTCTTGTGAATACAATATCACTAAATGTCCTTTAGGCTATTGTCTGTGGTGTAAAGTGCACGTGAGCACCAGAGCACAGAATCTCTCTTTGACAGGAAACGAATGTCCTTGTGTAGGAAAGGATAGAACACAGCAAATCAACAGAGATGGATTCCCAGGTAATTCCTATAATTAGCTGACAGATATTTTAAAACACTAGACTCGATAAAGTAATACAAAATATGTCTATAACAAGTAAAAAAGATAGTAAATATCGACAGAGGAATAGAAACTGGAAAAGAAGAAACTCTGAAACTAAAAAAAATATGACCTGAAACAGGTACAATAGAAATGGTCCCTTTAGGCTGTATAAGAGCTTACACACCATCCAAGTGCAGATGTGTTATATTGTATTCAATTCTCTGTGGTATTCAAGAATGTGCTAAAGTGTGATGCAGTACCTCAGTAACAGCATTTGTTATTGGGCTTTATTCAACAAGTGCTTTAAAAAGAAGAACTTTGTTGTGAATAATGGAGAATCAGGAATATTCTGTTCTGAGAGATTCCAAAGCTGATTATACATATACATAAAGCTTTAATGCATCCAGTTTTATTCAATATTCCATATTGATTCTAAATGAAAAGCTCTATCCAGAGCCACCGATTTATCCCTGGAATTGTACTACCTTGGTTAAATGTTACATTCTTTTAATAGTCAAATTCTTTGCCAAATTGATATGCATTTTCAGGAGGTGGAGAAAGGACTCTCAAATGTTCAGCACGTATGTCATCAGACAGTTCTTCTGTGAAATTGCCTTGATGAAGGCATTCATTTGAAAATAAAGACCAGGCTATCTTCTCTAAAAAGCTTCTGTACAGCAAAAGAAACAATCAGAAAATGAAAAAATCTACAAAATGGGAGAAAACATTTGCGAACCATATACTGGATAAGGGGTTAACATCCAAAATATGTAAAGAAATGATACAACTCAATAACAACAACAAAAATCAAATCAAAAATGGGCAAAGGAACTAAACAGACATATTTCTAAAGAAGACATCCAAATGGCCAACAGGTACTTGAAAAGATACTCAACATCACTAATCATCAGGGAAATGCCAAACAAAACAAAATGTGATATCACCTCACACCTATTAGATGGCTATCATCAAGAAGACAAGAGATAAGTGTTAGCAAGAATGTGGAGATAAGAGAACCCCTGCACAGCTGTTGGTGGGAATGTAAATTGGTTCAGCCACTATGGAAAATAGTATGGATGTTCCTCAAAAAATTAAAAATAGAACTACCATATGATCCAGCAATTCAAATTGCTCTTGATCCTCAAATGTTGTGTAACAAAAGCTCTAAGTTCATGCCAACTTCTAGTATTCATACCCTTTTATAACCTTCTCTCTTTGAATGTGGGTAGGATCTGTTGTTTGCTTCTAACCAAGAGAATATGGCAAAGGTGGTGGAATCATCACTCCCATGATTATCTTACAGTATGTAAGATTCTATATTAGTAGCAGCTTCACTGTATAGACTTTCTTCCTTAGCTTTGTAGATGCAATCTGCTTTGTCGTGAGAGTGCTTAGGGAAAAGGCCACACAGCAAGGAAGCATAAGGGGTCTGTAATTGCCTAGGGTGGCTTCTAGTTGCAGAGTACAGTCTGCAATTAATAGCCAGCAAAAGGCAGTGCCCTCAGCCCTATAGTCATAAAGAAATTAATTCTCCCAACAATCCAAGTGAGTTTGGAAGTAGATCCTTTCCTAGTCAAGCCTCCAGATTAAAGGCTTACATCTTGATTACCGTCTTATGAGACTCTAAACAGAAGACTGAGCTAAATCATGTCCAGGCTCTTCTACAGAAACAGTGAGATAATAAATGTGTCTTGAGGCACCATTTGTGGTAATTTTTTTAACTTAAAAAAAATTTTTTTATATTATAGTTGATTAACAAGGTTGTGTTAGTTTCAGGTATACAGCAAAGTGATTCAGATTTATTTATTTATTTATTTATTTATTTTTATTTTGGGGCCATGTCCTATGGCATGCAGGATCTTACTTCCCCGACCAGGGATTGAACCCGTGCTTCCTGCATTGCGAGCACACAGACTTAACCACTGGACAGCCAGGGAAGTCCCCATTTGTGCTAATTTGTAAGACAGCAATAGAAAACTTAAATGAGTGCTGTTCCTCATACATTTGTATTATTCAATATCTCCCCTAGTATCTTTCAGTTTTCACATATTTCACTCTTTTTCTACATGCCTCTATGAGCAGATTTAATTTTTCTCAGATTTTTTTTCATGTTCTTTCAATAAAATATTTTATTTACATTACATTTATTTAATAAAGATATTGATGAATAATTTTTATGCTTTTACTTCTCAAATAATTTCACCAACATGGTGGTACAGCATGACTTCCTATCTCAAGGCCACCTCCACTCACCTGTCGATGTAGCTAACTTTCTGCTCTGCTGATCAGTCTTCTAGAGTAATCTAATTTTCTGCTTTGGTGGATGAGTGAACTAAGCAAATTCTCTCCTGCACAGACAAGCTTAAAAAAGAAGCATTCCGATGGAACATAATCAAACTATCACACAAGAGGGTGGGAAAGTAACTACATTTTCACCTTTATTCATTCTATTCACGTCACCTTTCATAAATATTATGAAAAGTGACAATGGAAGAAATGACTCTTGAATACATATCTTTTCATATCTTGTGTTAAAGCCTACCTGAAATAATTGAGACCCCAAAAGTTTTCACCCTATTTTAAAAATCAAACAATTACAGACAAAGATTTCCCTTTAATTTTGGGGTCTAGAGAACAGACCTAAACAGCACATAAACAATAAGTACAAATTCATTAATTCAACAAATATATATGGGTACGCAGAATGATCTAGAAAATATGAACAGAAGATAGTTATCACCCTAAGGGAGTATATAGAATAAGAGGAAAACCATGACACAATGATGACAAAATATACAGCAAAAGTATATGCCACAAAGCAGATAGAAGTAAAATTTGATAAAATTTCATAGAGTAAAAATATATCTAGTTATAGATTAAAGTATGCTATAAAAACATAATAAGCAATAAAAATGCTGTCAGAAAAACAAAAACTACACTCCAAGTAATTGTGAAAAAAAATTTTTTGAGAGTTTGAGAACCATCCTGTTTCCATAAATGATATATAGGATATATATGGTAATGATACTATTTGTATCATAAAACCTTAATTGTGAGTGTGGGTGTATGTTTTAATTTTAGGCAATAAGCAGACGATATACAGCTATTGATTTTTTTTAAATAATCAAATTGTTCAGATGACTCCATAAACAATTTAAATTATTTTTACTAAATTGCCAAAAAATAAATTAAAAGATTGCCTTGATAAGAAGCAACAGCTGTACTCGGGGAGTCTCATCTGCACCTGGACATCTTAGGTAATGCCATAATAAGATGAGACTTGGCAGTTCTGGTGGAGGGAATGAGTGTACTTTTTAAAGTGAAATGGTTTTGATTTATTGTGGCCAGAGGGAGGACCCTTTCAGACTATATTTTCCAAAAATACCCATCCCAATATATATGTCAACATATCATCTTCCTGCAATATGATGCTGAAACTTTTCCAACAAAAGAGGAGATGCAGATGTCCTCCCCTTGAAATCTGGTGGACTTTTGTAACAACCTTGACAAATAAAATGTGGCAGACATGTCACAGTGATTTACAAGTCATAAAATGTGATGTGGCTTCCACCTTACTATCTCTCTTGAGACACATGTCTTGGGTGCCCTGAGATGACATATAAGAATTATGAGTACTTGAAAGACACAATGCTGAAGATAACATTTTGAGAAACCACAAAGAGATAGAAAAAGTTGCCTGAGGAGCCACAGCTGTGTCAGGCCCCAGCTCTTTGAATCTTCCCAGCATCAATTGTCAGACATGTGAATAAAGTAGCCTCAAATATTCCAAACCCACCCTCTGAGGGCTTCTTTTTTTTTGAGACACTAGACACTGTAAAGGAGGAACCAGCCATCCTTAGTGCGTCGGGTCAAAATTTCTAACTTACAAACTCATGACATTATGTGTTGTATCATATAACTATATTTTGGTGTAAGATATTACACAGAATGCCAATTATTTTAACCATAAACCTAGGATCAAATACACTAAAACTATTTGTTGAGTTTAAATCAAGTATCAGGGGAATGTTTGGTACTAAATTAGGCATCAGGAGACATAGATACAGGTCTTAGAACTAAGTGACTTGTGATCTTGGACAAGTCATTAAATTTAGAAGTTTTTCTATCTTTTCTATAAAAGGGAGAAAATGAACGAAGTGACAGCTAATTCCTAGAACCCTGTCTATAAGGTACATTTATTATATGAAACATTCAAAACTTTTTTTCCAAATTTAAGATTGCACATGGCCTATTATGGAACACAACACTGCAAAACTTGAATATTATTTGTTAAGAACACGTGTTTGCCAAAAGGAGAAGTAATTGACTTATCATGATGGCAAGTGTCATTCGATATTATAAAAGTCCTAAGGTAATGAAGTCATATTTATATAACTAAAGGACCTGTTTCAGTTATACACACAAAAAAATGCCTACTTCCATATCACTAGTGAGAATGGATATTTTAAAGCTCTTTTAGGGTTCTTTAGAAGATCCACATTAATGCTACATTACATCACCATATGATTCAGCAAGGGAGACTGGGGTGGCCTCAACAGAGGGCTTTTTGCCAAATGGGTAGAAAAACATTCTGGAAAACAATTCACGCTACAGAATGAGTCCAGGTGGTTCAATCTGAGTGTCTCATTGTTAGAAGGGAAAGGCATTTGCAATGCAGTTTAAGGTGTTTTACTTAAACATCTGCAAATTTAGGCACATAATAGCAGCGGCTCTCATTGATGAGAGACCAACTTTGCCTGGTAGTAGGGGAAGGGAAAAAGTTGGCAAATCATTGACAGGGATTTCTTACATAAGTTTGATTAAACACAGTTATTAGAAACACTTTTCAACTGATGTAAAATAATTTCTCATGTACCTCAGCTGATGATTGCTAATTCCACACAGATAAACATTTTCTGATACTCAAATCAAAGTTTATGCTTTAACAAATATGTGTATATGCATGTGGAGACAACTGATTATAATATTTGAAATTAGTACTTTGTCAGTATTTCATTTTATTGTCCATGAGATGCCAAATATTTCTCTTTGAGATACCTATAATTACTATAAATTTTATTAAAATATTCTAAAGTACTTGACATGATATTTTGTTTAAAATACTCCTATCATTCTAGAGCTAAAGCATGGCTGTTCACAGTCTATGCTTAGAGCTCTGGAGAGTAGAATGATTGAACTACCTATTTCAGATGTCTAAAATAGTTTTGCTTATCTGAAACATACTAATCAATCATGGCAATCTTCTCCACTGAGCCTTGAAGAGGCTTCACAGTACTTCTCAACACACCACCCTGGGCAATTGCTATCAATATATCTTAGCTAGCACTGGAAATAAAGTATATTTTTCCATCTTTAGGCTAGAACTACAAACCCACAGTAAAAGGTACTCTCTTGATTTAGTAGTACAAATACAAGACATGCTTAGTAAAGGCATTAGGATGCAAATCTTCTAGCCTGTCTACTTCTTAACATGAATGATTCAATACAAGGTCTGTTAGAGTCCTGGGTATTACATTTCAAATATTTTTTGTTATAAGTTCTCCACTTCTCAGGGGCACATGGTAGGATTGTAATTTCCTGCCTCTTTTGAGGCATGTTTTTGCCAGTGAAATGTAAGCAAAATTGTTATATATCTCTGAGCAAGTAGGTCTCTCCCTCCCTTGTCAATTCTAAGTTATTTGTTAAGATGGAACCTCCATCAGCTTGAGTCTAGAGTGACTACCATGAGAAGAACTCCCCTTGCCAATATGCAATGGGTGGAGTAGAAGAGAAACAAAAACTTACTATTTTATGCCAGTGAGATAGAGGATCATTTGTTAAGGAAAATGATGCAATACCAAGTCTATCATAACTAGTTCAGAAACTGGTACCTAGAAGTGAGTTGCTGCCATTGAAAACAATAACAATGATTGTAACTTAAAGATGTATTTGACATAGGGGCTAGAAAGTTGGTGGATTGCAAGCTGCTATCAGAGACTGTTAAGATGGCAATCCATAATGCCCCGTGGAAAAATGCTTAAAGTGTCTCTCATAGTAACTTTGGAAGTAGAATATATGATTACTGAATTAATATGTCTACGGAAGGAAGTCAGGAAACAGAATTTTTTAGCTTTTTTTCTGGTTTATGTCAGCTATGTTTGACCAGGTATTTAGAAAAGAGATTACCAAAGTAGTGTAGGATGCTCAGAAGTCGGAGTTGACATCTGTGAGTTCACTCTCTCAAATAAGAAATAAAAATAAGGGCTTCCCTGCTGGCGCAGTGGTTGAGAGTCCGCCTGCCGATGCAGGGGACACGGGTTCGTGCCCCGGTCTGGGAAGATCCCACATGCCGCGGAGCGGCTGGGCCCGTGAGCCATGGCGGCTGAGCCTGTGCATCCAGAGCCTGTGCTCCGCAACGGGAGAAGCCACAACAGTGAAAGGCCCGCGTACCGCAAAAAAAAAAAAAAAGAAATAAAAATACGGCCACACTATGGTTATCAAACATATCCGGACTTTTGCAATTAACCAAAAGCACAGAAAAAGCCCTGAAAAACATTTATTCAAGAAAAACTACTGAACTTTGGTAAGGACAGTGGGGTCTTTGGCATTTTACTTAGAGTTAGTTCCGTCTCCGCCCCCTACTGTCTTGGTGTGGTAGTCATGAGCGATGGCCGACTCACAGCTAACCAAAGGAACTTACCTCTTTTGGAACTTGGTTTAAAAAAAAAAAAAAAGCCTCATCATTAGAAAACAGGTAATATTTTGATCTCCTTTGAAAAGCCCCATTTCGACTTTGTTACTATTTGATCTTATTCCAAGGACAACCCCCTGGAAAAAGCCCTACCTCCAGGGGCTTTTTGAAAACAGTAGTAATCAGCTCAAAACTTATATGCAAACAAAAATCTACATGCAAATGTTTATCCATAATTGGCAAAAATTTCAAGCAGCCAAGATTTCCTTCAATGGGTGGATGAATAAATAAAAATAAATGGTACATTTATATGATGTGTGTTATTTACTGAAGAAAGGAAATGCCCTTTCAAGCCACAAAAGACAGTTTGGTCTGCAACACATATTTCTAAGTGAAAGAAGTTAGTATATAAAGGCTAAATTTTATTTGATTATACTATGTCAGTTTGGAAAAGGCAAAACTATACATGCAGTTAAAATATCAGTGGTTGCCACAGGTTCAAGGTGAGAAGGAAGGTGGAACGAGTGAAGCACAGGGGATATTTTTAAGATAGTGAAGATACCTGTATGATACTGTTGCAGTGGATACATGACACTAAGCATTTGTCAAAACCAGTAAAACTTTACAGCACATAGAATGAACCTTAATATATGCAATTAAAAAAAATAATTTAGCAGGTCAGGTGATCTCAGACTGGAATGCAGAATGTGGCAAAATAGTCTTACTGTATTAGAAACATAGGAAACAACCTTACAGAAAGGAGTGGGGAAAAGACACTGAGCTAAATAATTTCAGAAATGTGTAGAGCCTCTAAGGCCAAAGGCAAAGAAAGACTACAGATGCTTTGTATAGGTAATAAAATGTTTCCCATCGAGTAAAGGCTAACAATTCTGAAACCACTATATATTTAACTGGAATTGAACAATTAAGTAGATGGCCCATGGTGGCAGCCAGATTTCTACCTATTGGAGTAAGAAGTTACAGATAAACAAAAGGAGGAAGTTAGAACGATCCATGTGGTGACAGAATAGAGTTGGACAGGTCAGTATTAATTTATGTTTAGCTTAACATAGATGCAGATGATTACATATAGAAGTGTTCGTACATATATGTTGATAATATGTAACCTTGATATTATGTGATGATAATGCCACTTTATCTCCGTTGTCTTCCCCTCAAAACCTCAACCTCCATCTAATCATGAGAAACGTATCAAACAAATACCAATAGAGGGGATTCTACTAACTAGTAATAACCCACACTCTTCATCAAAAACAATGAAAGACTATAACACTATCCCATTCATGGAAAACCCTACAAAGACATGGCTACTAAATGTAAAGTGGTATTCCGAATTCTGTCTGGAACAGAAAAAAGACATAAGTTAAAACAAAGGGAATCTGAATATAGTATGGATGTTTGTTCATAGTAATGTAGCATATCGGCTATATAATTGTAACGAATATGCCATGTTAATGTTAGAAGTGTAATGTAAGATTGACTGTAGATGAAATTGGGTGTGAGATATATGGGAAAATCTGTACTTTTTTAAAAAAATTATTTAATTATTTTTGACTGTATTGGGTCTTCATTGCTGCGTGCAGGCTTTCTCTGTTTGCAGCGAGCGGGGGCTACTCTTCGTTGCAGTGTGTGAGCTTCTCACTGCGGTGGCTTCTCTCATTGCAGAGCACAGGCTCTAGGTGCATGGGCTTCAGTAGTTGCAGCATGCAGTCTCAGTAGTTATGGTTCGCGAGCTCTAGAGCACAGGCTCAGTAGTTGTGGCACACAGGCTTAGTTGCTCCACGGCATGTGGGATCCTCCCGGACCAGGGATCGAACCTGTGTCCCCTACATTGGCAGGTGGATTCTTAACCACTGCACCACCAGGGAAGTCCCATGTACTTTTAAAAAATATATAATATTTAAAAAATTTAGATATGTAACATAACACAAAATTCATCATTTCAAGGTATAAATTTCAAAAGTTTTTAGTATTCAGTGCTGTACAACAACCATCACTACCTAATTTCAGAACATTTCCACGAACATAAAATAAACTCTGTAGCTATTAGCATTTAGTCACAATTTCTCCCTCTTTCTTTCCTCAACTATCTCATGGCAAACACTAATTGACTGTCTTTACAGATTTAACTATTTTGAATATTTCATATGAATAGAACCATATAATATGTGGTCTTTTGAGTCTGGCTTTTTTCACTTAGCATAATGTTTTCAAAGTTTATTCACGTTTTAATAACAACACTTCTGTCATTTTTATGCTTGAATAATATTCCATTGTGTGGATATACCACACTTTGTTTATCCATTTGATCAGTTGACAGGCATTTTGATTGCTTTCACTTTTTAGCTATTATGAATAATGCTGCTAATAACTTTCATGTACAAGTTTTTGTGTTGAAATATGTTTTCATTTATCTTGGATACATACTTAGGAGTGGAACTGCTGGCTCCCGACAATTCTATGTTTAACTTTTTGAGGAACTGCCCAACTGTTTTGCACAGTGGCTGCACTGGTTTACACTCCTATGAGCAATGTACAAGAATTCCACCTTTTCTACTTCCTCACCAATACTTGCTATCATCTGACATTTTAATTCCAGCTATCCTAATGAGTATAAAGTGATATCTCATTTTGGTTCTGATTGTATTTCTCTGTGGAGCATTTACATATGCTGTTGGCCATTGCATACCTTCTTTGAGGAAATCTCTACTCATATTTTTACTCTACTTAAAAAAAATAGTTGTCTCTTTTTGGTTGAGTTGTAAGAATTCTTTATATATTTCAGATATATTAGACTCTTTTCTTTACTTTTTTGTTATTGTTGTTGTTTTTGTTGTTGATTTACACTGTTGTGTTAGTTTCAGGTGTACAGCAAAGTGAATCATTTATACATATACATATATCCACTCTTTTTTAGATTTTTTTTCCATATAGGTCATTACATAGCATTGAGTAGACTTCCCTGTGCTATACAGTAGGTCCTTATTAGTTATCTATTTTATACATAGTAGTGTGAATATGTCAATCCCAATCTCCCAATTTATCTCTCCCCACACCCTTTTCCCCCTGGCAACCATAAGTTTGTTTTCTACACATGTGACTCTATTTTTGTTTTGTAAATAAGTTCCTTTGTACCATTTTTTTAGATTCCACATATAAGCGATATCATATGATATCTGTCTTTCTCTGTCTGATTTATTTCACTCAGTATGACAATCTCTAGGTCCATCCATGTTGCTGCAAATGGCATTATTTCATTCTTTTTAATGGTTGAGGAATATTCCATTGTATATATGGACCACATCTTCTTTATCCATTCTGTGTTGATGGACATTTAGGTTGCTTCTATGTCCTGGCTACTGTAAATACTGCTGAAATGAACACTGGGGTGCATGTATCTTTTTGAATTATGGTATTCTCTGGATATAGGCCAAGTGGAATTGTTGGCTCATATAGTAGCTCTATTTTTAGTTTTTTAAGGAATGCCAGTACTGTCCTCCATATTGGCTGTACGCATTTACATTCCCACCAACAATGTAGGAGGGTTCCCTTTTCTCCACACCCTCTCCAGCATTTATTGTTTGAAGATTTTTTGATCATGGCCATTATGACCAGTGTGAGGTGATACCTCATTGTAGTTTTGATTTGTATTTCTCTAACAATTTTCATGTGCTTCAATAAGTGGTGCTGGAAAAACTGGACAGCTACATGTAAAAGAATGAAATTAGAAAACTCCTAACACCATACACAAAAATAAACTCAAAATGGATTAAAGACCTAAATGTCAGATCAGACACTATAAAACTCTTAGGGTAAAACATAGGCAAAACACTTTCTGACATAAATCACAGCAAGATCTTTTTTGATCCACCTCCTAGAGTAATGAAAATAAAAATAAACAAATAGGACCTAATTAAACTTAAAAGCTTTTGCATAGCAAACAAACATAAACAAAATGAAAAGACAACCTTCAGAATGGGAGAAAATATTTGCAAATGAAGCGATCAACAAAGCATTAATCACCAAAATATACAAATGGCTCATGCAGCTCAATATCAAAAAAACAAACAACCAAATCAAAAAATGGGCAGAAGATCTAAATAGACATTTCTCCAAAAAAGACATACAGATGGCCAAAAAGCACATTGAACTGACCCTTTTCAAATATATAATTTTGCAGATGTTTTATCCCATTGTACAGAGTTTTTCCCCTGCTTTATTTTTTAAATTCTTATAAATATTTTTTATCAAAGTATAGTTGATTTACAATATTATATTAGTTTCAGGAGTACAACATAATGATTCAATATTTTTATGGATATACTTCAGTTAAAGTTTTTGCAAAATAATGCCTATATGTCCCTGTGCTATACAATATATTCTTGTTGCTTCCTTTATACATAGTAGTTGGTATCTCTTAATCCCATACCCCTACCTTGCCATTCCCTTCTTCCATCTCCTCACTGGTAACCGCTAGTTTGTTCTATATATATCTGAATTGGTTTCTGTTTTATTATATACATTTGTTATTCTATTATTTTGTTTCCACATATAAGTGACAACAGCATATTTGTCTTTCTCTGTCTGACTTATTCCACTAAGCATGTTACCCTTTGAGTCCATCCACATTGTTGCAAATGGCAGAATTTCATTCTTTTTTGTAACTGAGTAATATTCCATTGTATGTATATACCACAACTTCTTTATCCATTCACCTGTTTATGGGCGCTTAGTTTGCTTCCATATCTTGACTATTATGAATACTGCTACTATGAACTTTGGGGTGCATATACCTTTTCTTTTTTTGAATTTTATTTTATTTATTTTTTTATACAGCAGGTTCTTAATAGTTATCCATTTTATACATATAGGTGTATATATCTTTTTGAATTAGTGTTTTTGTTTTCTTTGTACACATACCCAGGATTGCTCTATCATATAGTAGCTTTACTTTTAGTTTTTTGAGGAACCTCCATACTGTTTTCCATAGTGCCTGCACCAATTTACATTTCCACCAGTAGTGTACTAGGGTTCCCTTTTCTCTACATCCTCACCAACATTTGTTATTTGTAGATATTTTGATGATAGCCATTATGACAGGTGTGTGGTGCTATCTCATTGTGGTTTTGACTTGATTTCTTTGTTGGTTAGCAACGTTGAGCATTTTTTCATATGCCATATTCTTTGGAAAAAATGTCTATTCAGTTTTTCTGCCCACTTTTAATAAGATTTTTTATTATTTTGATATTGAGTTGTGTTGCAGTTTATATATTTTGGATATTAACCCCTTATTGGTCATATCATTTGCAAATATTTTCTCACATTCAGTCGGTTGTCTTTTCATTTTGTCAATAGTTTCCTCATTGTGCAAAAGCTTTTAAGTGTGTGCCCACTGACTTTGGTAGGAGACCTGGATCTGACACGAACCCTGCCACAGTGTGCTGGCAGCTATCACCTTGATAGGAGGTGGGGTTGGAGATGGCAAAATTTGCTTTAAATTTGGTGATATATTAAAACAACTTGTAAGTGTATATATTGTATACATCTTTAAATGTTACTCAAATGGTTAAAT
Source organism: Delphinapterus leucas (assembly GCF_059928025.1). Classification (NCBI taxonomy): domain Eukaryota; kingdom Metazoa; phylum Chordata; class Mammalia; order Artiodactyla; family Monodontidae; genus Delphinapterus; species Delphinapterus leucas. Next base: position 44,473,655 of record NC_143132.1, read on the forward strand.
ATCTTTGCAGAAACAACACAGGCAAGATACATAAAAAAGGCAATCCAAACACAGAAGCTAGAATAAGTGGCACAGGGCAGTGTTATACAAAACATGGAATATGGATCAAGCCTGCCTAGGCACAAATTTCCCTAGTAAACTTAGGCAACTTACTTTCTCTATGCCTGAGTATATCATTATAAAACAAAGATAAATAATAGTTCTATGTAAAAATAATAATTGCTTTAAATGTTGAGAGAATTAAATTATGTGTGTGTGTACATGTGTAAAATATTTACAAGGGTAATGATACATAATGATTAGTGATTGCTATATAAAGGTGTCATTAATGTTTTACTTAAAATATCCACATACAAATTAAATTATCAGTAAGGATTAAAGGCATTTACATTAATGTATTAAATGCCACATTCTCATCCACAGTTGCAAAATTCCAAAATGCAGACCATTATGTATATGATTTTGAATGTTGCCTTCAGCACAAATCACATTCATTTCATCTTGGTTTATTCCTATATTTCATGATTACTGTTTATGACTGAGTCTTCATGACTTTTGATGACTAAAATATATTTTGCTATTCTATTGATTCCGTGTATTCTCCTTTTACTAAGCAAAGTAAGACACAAAACAACCACAAACAGGAATAATGTATTGATAACTCCTACAGGGTGCTCAAAACAATCATCCCACAGTTTTTATGATTTTCTGAAATACATTATATCACACTGTGTGGATTCTATTTTCTCTTTTATAATTAATAATATGCTACAGCTTATGGAATTAAACTCCCAATGTTTACAATAATATAACTAATATCCTTCTACATATCAGTTATTTATTTTCCTTTGACTGCTTTGAATATTTCCATTATTTCAAAACCATTTTGACATAAGAAATTACATTATCAAACACTTTGTTTGTAACTGTAACTAGTAACACAGAGAATTAAGTATGAAGACAGCATTCAGTAAGGTAAGTGATGTCACTTTATTAATACCGTGTACTCGAATTGTCATTGACATAGTGAAATGGAATTTGCTTAGACCATGTTAAGTCAGTATTTTTAAAACTCTGGATTTTTACTCTGTGTCAGTACAGAGTGTGTGACTGTAATTTTTAAATGAAATGGTAGCTACTATGGGCTTTAATATGAGACAAACACCGTCTCTCATATACCACCCTTCACCCTAACACACAGACACACATGGCCATTCTATGGTCTAATCTTATGTGATCCTTTTGGTTCAACCTAACTGAACTCTTTTTATATTATATAACTATATTCATGCATTTTCCTAAGATGTTCACTCTGGAATAAGTTTTACCCCAGTTTTACCTGATGCCTTCTTGTATACATCTTCAAGATTTTCTTTTAATTCCCATTTAAAATATGATGGTGTTGAGCATCTGTGTAATATTCCACTTATTAAATAATGAATAGCCAGATGTGTAATCTTCTACAAGTAACTTCTGTGACAGCCACAGGAAGTATAGTAGAAAAAGCATTTCAAGATTAGACAGAAAAAATATATTTAAAATTCATGGCCTCTGTTTTGATGTTTGTTTGTTTTTAAACCCGAGATTTGGTTATTTGTCCTATACTAGGGATTCTACCTCACTAGAGTTGCCAGATCGAGCAAGCAAAGAAAAATGCAGGATGCACGATTGAATTCGAACTTCAGATAAGCAACGTATTTTTTTAGCATAATTATGTCCCATGCAATACTTGGGTATACTTGTTCTAAATAATATTCATTGTTTATCTGAAATTCAAGTTTAAGTACATATACTATAGCAAATAAAATTATAAGACAGTTAAATTTTAATTTCAGATAAACAATGATTAATTGTTTATTATAAGTATTTTATCTGGAAGCTCTATATTCCACAGAGTTTAGAATGCTGATAGAGTGGAAGGGTAGGCCAATTCTATGGGAGAAATACCACTGGACTTCGGATCATTTCCCCAATTCAGAATGTAGCACTAGAACTTCAATTCCAAAGGCTTATTATTTCCTTCATTTCTACTGGTAAGGGTCTCCACTATGCTTCTTTAGTAGGTATGAGCTTGGGGGTGGGGTGGGGGATGTGGATCAACATTCTGTTTTCCTCCAAGTTTGGGGTATTAATGGCAATTCTCCCCTCACTAAGAGGGGTTCTGAGTTTGGGATTAGTATGAGGAATGATACCAGGCTGTGCTTCTCTATTCTGCTCAGAAATGTGTTTCATTCTTTCCTGAGAGTTTGGGTTTTTCTTGTTTGTTTGCTTTGGTTTTTAAATTAAACTGTACTATTTACCCTAAAAAAAAAAATGTCTCTTCTAACTCTTTAGAATATGTGATGTTGGGAAAATTCCTTAACTTGTCTGAAAATCCACACATTCATAAATAAAAGCTAACTTATAAAAGAACAAACTAGTAAGAATTAAAATAAAATTTTACCTGAAATTGATATATATGCATTTATAATTTAAAAATATATTAATGAAAACATTGCAACATATTTATTTCTGTACTAGTCTGAACATTCAAAGAATTTTAATAATACATTTTCTAAACCAGTTGGAACATAAATGGCTTAGTAATAGTAATAAATGATCTAGAACACAGTAATATATGATCTAGAGTAGTAATATATGATCTTAGAACCATTTGGAAGCATAAATTGATTATAATAATTATTACTTTTAGCCAAAACCTATAATTTTAAATAAACTCAATTAAAGTACTACTGGAAATTTGATTCTAGTGATAAAAATATCTATACTTGTTTTTAGCTTTTGAAACAAAGGATATATATTTATTTACTTACTTTTAAAAAAAGTGAATTAACATTTCACATTAATAAATAATTTGTTCTGTACTATATTTATGAGAACTTACTCTATACTCTGTAAACTAATCTATTATGACTCCACTGGAATACTATGGTTTATGAACACATACTTTCCTATGCATTTAAGAAATACTACAGTATTTTTTTTTTTTTTTTTTACAGTACGCGGGCCTCTCACTGTTGTGGCCTCCTCCGTTGCGGAGCACAGGCTCTGGACGCGCAGGCTCAGCGGCCATGGCTCACGGGCCCAGCCGCTCCGCGGCATGTGGGATCTTCCCAAACCGGGGCACAAACCGGTGTCCCCTGCATCGGCAGGCGGACGCTCAACCACTGCACCACTAGGGAAGCCCAATACTACAGTATTTTTATAAATGTGTTAACTCAAATAAACCTCAAGTTGCAATTTTTGGACTGCTGGTCATTTTTTAAACTACCAGCATACATACAGTGAACCATCTTAAATTCATTTGTATTTAATTCATGCACAGCATCATTCTAGGATGTGGATTTTTATTAGAAGAAACACAAATAATGAATACCTTATGATTATTGATTACCAAGTCATTTAGTTAAATGTGGCCTATGCAGTGTTCACTCACATCATATACAACAGTTCAAAGAAAGGTAATTTAGAGTCAAGAGCATAATTTATTTTTGTCATCAGCCTTTTAATTCCTTTAAGCTAAACTTGAAAGAACGCTATTTGAAAATATTTTATATTTTAAAGACTCCCTTTGAGCAATCTAACAACAATTCAGAAGAACAATTCTTGGAAAATGTCCAAAGTATTTGTCTTCATAGATTGTTGACGTAAACACTGACAAGAGAAATATTCTATACTCTATAGTCTAGTGAATACCTGATTATAATATCTGCCAAATATTCCTGCTAAATTGCAATCTTGTGAGGCTTCATGGATGCTAACTATTTGTATTTGTTATTCTTGTATAATAGAAGCTATAATTTTGTGTTCAGTTGAGTAGCAAAGAAATAAGAAGACTCACACCAACCTATATAATTATGATTCTCTCTCACACACAGACACACACAAAATCTCATTACCATAAAGTTACTAATTATATCTTATTGAGCAGTCTTGTACCTTAAAATGTTGTCATGAGTTCTTAGAACAATTTATTTGTTATGGATAGTCACAACTGAGGCTTTAGCAAGTTAATATTGCACAAGTGATACCAAGAGAATTGTATAAGAAGTAAGGTGGCATTTCCCAAGAGTATGCTGAAATTAAAACAAGTATATCCAATGAGACTAATGATCCATCTAATTCAGTATTCTCTATCTTATAGTCACTAAATGTATTTTAATTGTTTTATGAGCTGTAAGCTAAATGATCTTCCATGAGTATCTGCTATGGTAATCTCTCTATCTCACAAGGCAGGACTAACGGGCATTAATGACAATCATATGTTCAGAATCGATGCCAGATGCATTTATTCAATGAGGATCTTCTAGTTAAGAGTCTTTCTCTGCCAAATAACATTGAATTTTGTACAGTAAGGACCCATTTCTAGCCAGCAATGTTACGTTCAAGTCAATGGTTTTCTTTAAATTTTTCCTCCAAATTACCACTATTTATTAGGCATTTACAAGTTATACTGCTAGAATTTTACTACCATAAATTTTATTTTGTTAAAAATCTCTTATATTAGTTTGCATCTATTCGTTGAATGTCCCTTTTTGAAGACCTTCATGCCATTTCTTCCTGGTAGTTTCATTCCAACAAAATGTGCATTTTTCTCTATTTTGAGCATGATTGAATATAAAATGAACTAGAAAATAATATTTTTGAAGGGTAACTTTAAAGAAAAAAAATTGAAAAAGACAGGAATGGATAGCTAGGTAGAAGATTGATAGATAATAAGATAGATGATAGGTAGATAGATAGATGATAGATCAGATGGATAACAGATAAATGATAGATAAAGGAGGGAGAGAGAGAGAGGGAGGAAGGAAGGAAGGAAGGAAGGAAGGAAGGAAGGAAGGAAGGAAGGAAAGAAATTCACCAAAAAATTAATTTTTCTATATTTAGGTAATGGATAATGAAATATTATAATGATTTTTTGTTGTTGTTTCTACTTTGCTATGTTACCAAATAGGATACCATCAGCATTCTTATAAGCTGTAACAAAATAAATGCTACAAAAGATATTAGTGCAGAAATAACAAAAACAGGGCACACATGTATGATTTGCACAGCTAAATTTAATTTAAAATAACTTTTACAAAAGATTAATGTCCAACATTTAAAGGTTAAAAATAAACTGGACACTTTTATATTGGCGTGTAGAGAAAAATATCAACTTATCAACTTAGCTGGCATATGACAATTTCTGTTCATATAAGGTTCTATTTCTATGAAGAGAATAACCATACACTTTTTAGAATTTTTTCTAAGAAGTCAGATAAATCTGGGGTCTAGACATCCAGATGTTGAAGTCGATCCATTAAGAAGTATTGTGTGACCATGATAACAAATAAACTCCTCTGAACATCAGTTTTCTAATTTAAAAAATGAAGACATTGAACCAGATGACTCTAAAGTTTTTATCAACATCTAAAGTCTCAACAAGGAGTCATTCTCAATATTCTATGCTTTTGGTCTGGTGGTGATAGCCCTATATGATCCTGAAAATATCTCAAAAATGTAGCAAAGAATGAAAACAATCTACACAGTACTATGAAAACTGATGGGCTCTAGAGACAACTACAATATTTCACCCTGCAGGAACTGTGTACTTTGACTAAAACAAACGTTCAACTTAATGAAACAATGTCAGTATTCATTCTGTGGTAAAACCTGATGATGCTACAATGGCTGAGAGAATGATGGACATGACACATTATTATAATATTTATTTTGATGTTAAATTTTCAGTTTAAGTCTTTAAATCAGGTCAGAGACAATTTATGCACACCTATGTTTCTCTGTTCTATCAGTCATTCTCTCTCCATTTTAATGTGTGGCATCCAGCCTTTAACTGAGTTTCTAAAAGGGACTAATTAATCATGAAATAGGTTTTTGCCAGGTTTTCAGGTATAGATTCATTTATGCCATATCTACTTGAAAGTAAAAGATTATACCGGACTGGAAAATGAACTATGTTATTATCTCACTAGAGTATTATACAGTAAGAGTCACTCTCTTGAAACAGCAAGGATTCCTTCAAACATATGTTTATGATTAAAATTAGGTTCCGTTTAGCATGGCAACTGTGAATGATACATTAGTGCTCCTTTCTTCATAAAATAACCCAATTCTAATATTTAGGATGAAGGAATATTTAATTTCAGGAGATTACATTTTTATTAAAGTACATGGTTCTGATATAATTAAGACGATTTTGGTTTTGGTTTTTCAAATTTTGTTTTGTTTTTTGCTTTTTTTAGGGAAGAGCATCTGTCCTGTATTCTAAATATAGAGGTATAAATAGAATTGGGCCAATTCTTTCCCATTAGACGGTCTAGCTGTATGTGTTTGTGAAGCCTGGAAAAGGAGTAGCTTTCCTTGCTCCTTTCCATTAGCTATGGAGAAGAGGCATGAATCTCAAGGTGACGGAATTACATCAGTTCATTAGCTCAGGTATAACAGAGAAATTATTAATTTTTTAGACTCAGTTTCAACTTCTTCCTCTGCTTACTTATCAAAAAGAAGAGGAGGGGAATTTTATTTATATATTACTAGTTTTAAATTGAAGTTTTTGCTTTGGACTCTTCTAATCAATCATTTAAATCCATCATAGTAAATTTAGTAAATACAAACATTTTTTGAAAAAAGAAAGAGAAAGGTAAAAATCAACAACATGCTTAACAGCCAAAATTGGTTATTGTTACCCTTTTTTAAATGCCTTATCACTATTTTCCATGATTTACTTTGGAAATTTATTTGTTCATTTAGAAGGATACTATTATTCTGTTGGTGACATTTTATACTCTATTATAATTTACTATAAATATATGCCCACTCCTTAAAACACTTCTGTAAGATGATTTTTATAGCTGCAATAATTTCATAAAAGTTATATTTAAAAATGTATTTAAAGATTTCTGCCATATTTTTATATATTTGGCAAGTTTGACTTAGTCACTACTAAAAAAAATAAACAATTTTCATATTTCTGAGTAATCTTTTAGATTACTTTGTAAAGTAGTATGATTGTGTCGAATGATACACACATATTTGTTTATTTTGATATGTATTTGCATTTATATTTAGAACATATTTTAGCCACACTTTTGATATCTGATTTTATGCTTTCAATTTGTAGGGGATATCTATGTCATGGATTGTGTAGTACTGAACCTCTTCTAAGAACTTCAATCTCCCTTGCCTCCCAATCAAATAAATATCCAAAGGCCAGCCATAGTCTCAAGAATTAACATAAATTGGATCAATGAGCTCTTATCCCCAGTGTTCCTCCTAGAGTTAGCTCTGAAAGTGACTAGGTATTAAAATTATTTCATTAGGCAGATTCCGGAGCAGTTAAAAAGGCTGAACAAAGAAGTTACTCCACTGCCAGGGAAATAAATCCACCAGTTAGCTGTACATAAATCCACTGTTAAATAGCTGCTGTATTAATTTAGAGTATGGTTGTAAAAAAACAAAACAAAACAAACCTACAAGATGAAAGAAAAAAGCAAAAAACTGGTTAGAATGTTAGTATTGATATGAAAATGTAATGAAACATTAATAACTAGGTTTTTGGAGGTTGGAATAACGTGGAACTAAAATGTAAAACAAATGGAGGTAAAGAATTCTTCATATATTCCCCCAGGGTATGATAGTGTAGTGGTATTGATTATATTTGGAGACCATTAAATGAACATGTTTAAATTTATTAGAAACACTAAAAATAGCAGGAATAGGGCTTGTTTCTGCTTGGAATGCACATTCCCCAGATCTCCATATGACTCATTCTCTCTTTTTAAGGTGTTTTCCTTGAAGTATTCCCTGACCATCCTGACTTTAAATAATTAACCACTTAATATTCTTGGATATGTTTATCTACTTACTTCTTTTCATAGCACTTACTACCACCTGAACTTATACCATGTATTCAAAGGTTTCCTTCTTTTATGTCTCCCCCTGGAATGCTAGCTCCACCACAGGGAGATTTTGCCTTTCTCATTTTGCTCTTCATTCTCAGTACTTACAATGCTTCAGGGTAAATAACAAATGCTCAATATAGGTTTGCTAACTGAATCAAAGAATGATTATGTGATTAATCAATCAATCTTCCCTTTAATCTTATTGATTCTTTGTCTTTCATCTTTGATTCTGGCATTTTTTTCCCCTCAAATTTGCCTTTATAATACAGAATCGGAATCTAGCAGTGTTAATTTGGTTGGAGTCTTTTTTCCTTAATATTAACATATATTTACAATATCAACATTTATTTTTCTTGATTTGAATTATAAGTTCTGTCAGTTCACTATATTAAATCTAATTTTGTTGTCTGACCAACTCCAGTATCATAAAATCAATTCTCCCCTTTTCCATTTTTTTGAATACTTGAGATATTTTTGGCCATTACCTGTTTCCTGGAATAAATCTTGTAAATAATTCTTTCAATAATATTTTGAATGATTTATTAATATTTTAAACTTGAATTTTCATACACCTAATGACATTTGTTGACTAATATTTTGTGGATCCCTCTTTTTCTTTCTTAATGTAATGCCCATATAATTGTGTATGTTAAAGATAAACGATAAAACATATATTAACATTTTTATTTTGTTATATTTATTTTTCATGTTGCATAGTTATATCTGAAAGTGTCATTTGATATAAAAAGAAACATTATTATCAGGCTGTAATGACAGTCTGATAATATTGATAAATATCAATAATACTTATTGATATTAATAGACTTACTTATGCTCAGAAAACACTAAAAGGTACTTTTATTTCAGATTATTTAAACAAAATGTCACCTATTGAGGTAAAATTAATAAAGTATTATTATAATTTGAGAGGTAGTTATAATTAACAAAAAAGATACACTGATTTTTGATGATTTTACTTTTTAAAAATCATTGAGATATTCTTTATAAATGGTCTTAAAGGATGAATTTGATCATTTTAATTTAAAGGATACCAAATAATATTGTAATAGACAGCTTTATAACTGTCCTACAATCTTTGAACACTCTAGCCGTATCTGGGAATTTTGAGTTTTATAAATCTCTGCTCTCAAGGTAGAAACCAGAATTTAAAAAAAATCATAGTTGCCTACTTCCTTTCAGGCAGAATGCTGGCATACTATGTAGGCTCCACCAATATGATACACTTCATGCAAGACATCCATGAGGAAAAAGGGCTGACATGAAATTCGTTTTGCTTGTGAGATTGACAGTAACATCTGACTTTCGGGTGATGCTGTATTTACAAAGTCAGTTTCTGAATGCAACAGTGCAATTAGCAAACAACAAATCATTTTTTTTCTGATGTTTTGTGGGGCTGAATCAATGATTAAAATTTCCTGAGGCCGTTTCTATATAGGATTTTGGACATTATTCCTAGAAATTTAGATTGGAACTTGGTTCTCTTGACCTCATAATTCTCTGAGATACCCAATAAGATGTTTCTTCTTATTATTGTCAGCTTTTTCTTCCTTTGCATCTATAAATAAAAATGTAAAAAATTATGTTCCCTATCTTTTTATGTGCTTCTCTATTTGGGGATATTTTGTTCTGTCAATTATGTCTAACTAGTATCTAACTGTATTATTACTATGGTCATTTCATAAATACTAGTGGGAATATTGAATTCACATTCTTAATTGCTTCTGGTATTACTTCAGGGTGGCATAAAACTGAACACCTAATAGTTGCACTTCTATTGAAAAATGAACAGGGGAGACAAATATGAACATAATGATTGGAAAATATTCAGGATTATCATCTGTAAATGGTTAATCATAGAGAGGATGGAGCCTATAACAAGCTGAAAGAGAAGTTCTCATAGTTATCATTAGTATCATATTTATCTGTTTACATGTGCCTCTCTTTCCCAGTCAAATGTAAATCCATGAAGACAAGTCATATATATATATATATATATATTTAACTTTGTATGTCACTTGGATAGCAATATTCTGGGTACATTGCAATCACTTCAATGTTTGTTACATGAAAACAAAAATCTGTTCTAGACCTGTCTCCAGAGTTCTTAAATGTAGGTGCTCCTATAATCTCAATTAAATAATTTATTTAAGGTATCAGGTATTCCCAGAATCTGCACATCTTTGGTATACAACAGTTTGTGGCATGTTAGGCTGATAGATTCTTTCAAGGCTAGCTCTGAGCAACTGTTAGCCATAGTAATTACTTTGTGAAATAGTACAGAACCAGTTTATTTTAGATGTGCAACCCATAGCACTTTACTCTTCTGGAATATTGTAAGATGACAAGGGGATGTTTGAAGACCTGATAAAAATCCAAAAATAACGTCAACAACAGCAGAGTGGGAAAGAAAGTTTAAAAGAGACTTTTCAAGTAAAAGAAAACAAGAAACTTTCAAATCATCTTAATATTATAACTAGATCAAAAGATGATTTAAGTTGGATTATAATATCAGAAATTCTTAAGTAAATAAACTGAAGTTAAATTTTATAATTAAATTGGTCCTGCTTTAATTAAGCAAAATCATATTAATAAAAAGAGGCATAAAATATTCATATTTCTTTGAGAGGGCAAATTTTGGTCTAAGCAAGTACAGTGAAATTCAGTCCTATAGAAAGGGTGTTGGAATGATGTTCCCTGACTCTGAGCAAGAACAATAATTCACTTTAGATCAGAGTATACAGAGATTAATGATAGCAGCAGAAGAGATGTGATAACAAGTAAAGCAACTTTTCTTTTTGATTTTTGCCGACAACAATCTTTGCCCTTTTTCCTTCATACTTTTCTATAGTTTTAATTTAATTTTGTTGTGTTACTATATTTGTAATAATCATGTCCACATAACTTAAAGATTGTTTTTTAATTATCATAACAAGACATCTAATCTTTCAAAAATATTTCATGTATAATATTCTATCATTTATCACCATTTATTTAAATCTTCTACTTGTAGTCAGTATGTTTCTTTATTATAGTAAAAACTATAATGATCTTCACAAAATCTTTATCATGTTTAGGATCATGGCCTCCAGTTTGATTTCCAGATGTGAAATCATTCAACTAAGAGATACGAATTTTTAAAAGGTGCATACTGGTAGATTACTTTCTAGAAAGGAAAGTGAAGATGCATTAAATCTGAAACCAACATAACATTAAGTTATATCATAAATGTCTCCCTTAGGAAATTTTTCTACCTATCCAGACTAGTCATAATACTCCAGATCATGTACTGACTATTTTGAGCTTTATCCAATTATCGTCTTCCCTCAAAACTGCCCCCATCTCAAAAATAATGGTTTATTAGTGGTACCAGAAAGAAAAAAAGGAAAATGGCATTTATGATACATTTTTTGCCAATCTCTAGTCTTCACAAGAGACCTGACAAGTTGTTATAGTCATATCCACTGTATAGAACATATAATTCATGGTCAATGAGACTAAATAAATTTTCCAAAATAACAACATTTTTGTCAGATGTCAAAGCTGGGATTTGTATCCAGCTACTTCTGAAGACTAAGTTGATTTTCTTTCTACTACACTGATCATCCTTTCCTCAAGGACCAGCTTCTTGATACGTCTTACAAATGTGTCTCTTCCCTTCTTCAATCTCTCTTTTTTTTTTAACATCTTTATTGGAGTATAATTGCTTTACAATGGTGTGTTAGTTTCTGCTTTATAACAAAGTGAATCAGCTATACATATACATATATCCCCATATCTCTTCCCTCCCTCCCTCCCACCCTCCCTATCCCACCCCTCTATGTGGTCACAAAGCACCAAGCCGATCTCCCTGTGCTATGTGGCTGCTTCCCACTTCAATCTCTTTTTTGTCTTAGATAAGTAAAAATAATAATTTTCACATACTGTTATATGTAGGCATAAGTGTGATTCTGAAACTTGTGCTCAGAGTTCAAAACCTAAATTCATAGCTTTGTGACATTTAGCAAGTCATCTGAACTTTGTTGTGCCACAGTTTATCTAGAAATTGTGATGATAATAATATATTTATCTCACAGGGTTGTCATGAGAATTAATATATACAGAGCATTTGGAATAATACCAGTTACATAAATGTTTGCTATCATAATTATCACGATTTTTTAATTGTTTTGGTTGCAATATTTTAGACCTACTTCCTCAACTTCAAACACTCTAAGTGTCTTTGATATCTACAGAACAAACAAAATCAAATCACTATCCTCCTTTTTTACAGGGAATTCAATACTAAGTTGGAAATTTCTGTAACAATTTAATTTTTAAGAAAAGTGGAAAACACTATTCCTAGATATGACTCTTGTTCAGTTTCTCCGAGTTTTAGCACTGAGATTTGGTCAAATGAATAACCAGCGTGAAGAAAACTAGGCCCTGGTCTTTGAAAACATCAGGAATGTTAGGAAAAGTTTAGAGGGTAGAACACCTGAGACTTTGCTATTTTGGAAGACATCTCAAATATAAATTTAAAGCTATAGAAACAGTGAGTATAAAATATTCATTAGTCAAAGATATTTAGCAGGTTCAAGGTAAGAGATATCTATTTAAATAGATGCAAGAATAAAACATATAAGGTCTAACAGGCAGTTCTAGAAAAGACTATCTAATAAAGAATCAACATCTGCTCCAGTCATGTAAAAGGGCTTTTGGAATGGAAAATGTACTTGTTGGAACTGAGCTACTAATAATTGAGCCAGGTAGATATTATGTAGAAAAAACTCTTGTAACTAAAAATATACATATTATTTGCATAGTTTAGCTTATAAGGAACCACAAATTAAGAAGGACCAAAAATGAAGAGGATACTGAAAGACCAGAGCCATAGTATCTCAGAAGCTGAAGCAGCCATGAAGAACAGAGCCCCAAACTTTAATCAGGCACAGAGGGAAAAGGAAAGCCCACAGTGTTGTGGATGGGAACTGGGGTGTCCACATAATGTTAGAACACTCAAGTGCAGCCTTTTCATGAAAGGGGAAACTACTTAATAAGACAAACAAAAAACCCTTGCTTTTCAGAAACTACTTACAAAGAAGCAGTCCTCTCCTGAACCAGACAGCAGGAGGACAAAATAGTACAACCTGAACATTTGATACCAAAGTACCCTCTTTCCAAGGGTTTTGTATTTTAAAACTGATGCCATTTAATAAAGTACTTCCAAATTGGAAATAATTGCAAGAACTTTTTGGAGGAATAGACTCTAATGTAAACATGCAGAATTCCTACCAATTAATATTTATAAAATATAAGTTCACATTAAATACAATGGCCAATTAGTATATGAAAGGCTGTTCAAATAATGGAAGAGAGGAGGAGAAAAACAAAGGGGATGGAAGAAAACTTAATTGAAAGTGCATTTTAGATTTTAAAGGATACATATTATTCATGCCTATGTATTTTTAATATGAGACTCCATACCAGAAAAAAAATTCCAGTACAGCCACGTCACATAATTTAATATAACTTGTGGGTTCCTTACTATTCTGATATTATGCCCACCTGCAATGTCAAGGTTTAGCTCAGCAGATGTCAACCTTATTGAAACTAACATCTTTTCTCATAGCGAATATTGTGTAACATATTCTTTATTAAGTCAAAGATAATATACTATGTAATACAAATTTAAATATATATTTATAAAATATATATGTACAGGCATATGCATATAATGCTTTATATAGTATAATAAAAATTAATTTTAGTAAAATCACATATAGCTCAACATGTAACATGCTGGATCACATTATTAGACAAAACACAGAGGAAATTGAACAAGATGGCAGAGTAGAAAGACCCTGAGCTCACCTCCTCTCACAAGCACACCAAAATCACAACTATTTGCAGAACAACCACTGATGAAAAAGACCAGAACCTCCCAGAAAAAGATCTCCTACAACTAAAGACATAAAGAAGGAACAACAAGATGGGTATGAGGAGGGATGGACTCATGATATGCTGAAATCCCATATCTCCAAGTGGACAACCCACAAACTGGAGAATAATTATATTACAGAGGTTCTCCCACAGGAGTGAGAGTTCTGAGCCCCACGTTGGGCTCCCCAGTCCTGGGATCCTGTACCCACTGGGAAGATGAGCCCCCAGGGCATTTGGCTTTGAATGCCAGTGGGGCTTAATTTTGGGAGTTCCACAGGACTGAGGGAACAGGCTTCTTAACGGGCGCACACACAATCTCACATGCTCCACAACCCAGGGTAAACAGGAATTTGATAGGAGCCTGGGCCATACCTCCCTGTTGGTCTTAGAGAGTCTCCTGGAGAGGCAAGGGCAACTATGGCTCACCTTGGGGACATAGACACTGAAGGCAGACATTCTTGGAAGCTCCTTCTAATGTGTGGATGCTGATGGGCACTACTGTGGAATCCTCCCTCCAGCACATTAGAACCAAAACGTGGCCCCACTCAACAGCCTATAGATGCCAGTGCTGGGACACCTCACGCCAAACAACTAACTGGGCAGGAACAACCTACCCCTAACCCACTCATCAGCAGACAGCCTGCCTAAAGCCTCCCTGAGCCCTAGACACTCCTCTAGACACAGCCCTGCCCACCAGAGACCAGGACCTAGCTTCAACACTTGTGGACAAGCCCTGGCCCTGCCCTCCAGGCAGCCTGCTCTAGCCTCTGGACCAGCACCACCCACCAGAGGCAATGAAGCCACAATGCCATAGCCTGTAGACCAAGCCTGCCTGCAGCAGGCCAGACCCTGCCCTGGGACCAGCTAGAAGGTCAATGTAAGCTTCAGGACACACTGGACCCCATATGAAGCTGTGTCAGGAACCACCCCTGCCCCCATCAGCAATCTGACTCCAGCTCTGGGATCCCTGGGCCCTGCAGGCAGACTCAAGACCCGGCTCTGCCTATCAGTAGTTCAGCAGTAACCCCAGGACCTGGCTTCACCTACAAGTTGGCAGGCAACAGCCCCAGAGTCTTCTGGACCCTAACTCCACCAGTGAGACAGCACTAGCCCTGGGGCCCCCTGCAGTTCTGCAGTCATCTGCCTTGTTACCAGGCCCCACCAACTGATAGCCAACCAAGCCAGCAGATCACCCACATAGTCAGCCTGACAACTATCATTCTCAAAATATTCTAAAAAATTGCAGAGGAAGGAACACTTCTGAACTCATTCCATGAGGCCAGGATCACCTTGATACCAAAACCAAACAAAGATATCACCATAAAAGAGAATTATAGATCAATATCACTGATGAACATAGATGCAAAAATCCTCAACAAAATATTAGCAAACCAAATCCAACAATACTTTACAAGGATCATGCACCATGATCAAGTGGGATTTATTCCAGGGATGCAAGGATTTTTCAATATCTGCAAATCAAGGAGACACATTAACAAACTGAAGAATAAAAACCATATAATCATCTCAATAGACGGAGAAAAAGTTTTTGACAAAATTCAACATCCACTTAAAAACTCTCCAGAAAGAGGGCATAGAGAGAACATACTTCAACATAATAAAGGCCATATATGACAAACACAGCTAACATCATACTCAGTGGTGAAAAGCTGAAAGCAGTGTACCTCTAAGATCAGGTACAAGACAAGGATGCCCACTTTCACCACTTTTATTCAACATAGTATTGGAAGTCCTAGCCAAAGCATTCATACAAGAAAAAGAAAACCACAAGGAGACATCACTTCACACCTGTCAGAATGGCTATCATCGAAAAGAACACTAATAATAAACGTTGGTGAGGATGTGGAGAAAACGGAACCATCACACACTGCTGGAGGGAATGTAAAATGATGCAGCCACTGTGGAAAACAGTATAAAGGTTCCTCAAAAAACTAAAAATAAAACTATCATATGACCCAGCAATCCCACTTCTGGGTATGTATCTGAAAAAAACCCAAAAACACTAATTAGAAAACATACATGCACCCTGATGTTCATAGCAGCATTATTTACAATTGCCAAGATATGGAAGCAACCTAAGTGTCCATCAACAGATGAATGGATTAAGAAGATGGAATACTACTCAGCCATAAAACAGAATGAAATTTTGCCATTTGCCGCAACATGGATGGATTTGGAGGGTATTATGCTAAGTGCAGTATGTCACACAGAGAAAGGCAAATGATATTAAGTCTATGATATCACTTATATGTGGAATCTAAAAAATATAACAAACTAGTGAATATAACTAAAAAGAAGCAGACCCACAGATAAAGAGAACAAATTAGTGGTTACCAGTGGGAAGGGGGAGGGGCAATACAGGGGTAGAGGGTTAAGAGGTTCAAACTATTATGTATAAAATAAGCTACGGGCTTCCCTGGTGGCGCAGTGGTTGAGAGTCCGCCTGCCAATGCAGGGGACGCGGGTTCGTGCCCCGGTCTGGGAGGATCCCGCATGCCGTGGAGCAGCTGGGCCCATGAGCCATGGCCGCTGAGCCCGCGCGTCCGGAGCCTGTGCTCCGCAGCGGGAGAGGCCACAACAGTGAGAGGCCCGCGTACCGCAAAAAAAAAAAAAAGCTACAAGGATATATTGTACAACACAGGGAATATAGCCAATATCTCATAATAACTATAAATGGAGTATAACCTTTAAATATTGTGAATCACTATATCATACACCTGTAACTTATATAATAAGTTATTGTACATCAACTATACTTCATAAAAGTTATTGAAAGAAGAATTCCCAAATGAATATATTGACTTGCTATATGATGAAAAGAAGAAAACGTAATGACATAATTTATAACCTAAATGTGGAATCACCTTGAAAGTACAAATTCAAATGTAGATTGATACACATATATTATATTGGTAACTCACATTAAAGGTATACCTGCCACTGGTGATGTGCGTTTTTGAAACAATAAATAACTCTTGGTAAAATTCAAACACAAAAAATACAGGATCCCTCAATTTTTACTTAATACGGGTGATGCTTTCTATAAAATTTTTGTTACACCATATTAAAATCTGCAAAATGGAGTTTGTTCTACTTCCAAATGCATTGTTAGTTTCAGTTCCAAATCCCTGTGGGTGTCAGGAGAATGGGATGGTCCCATGAGCTGCAGGAAATCTACCATTGATTAAATGTCTGAGAACCATAAGTTTTATTATAACAAACAATCCCCATTCCTCATGTGAAACAATGTATAAAATACTCACCTGGTGCTGACAGAGCACTGCTGTAGAACCACTGGTCCAAAATAGATTTAGATGATTATTTCAACATGTAAACAAGTAAGTACCTAATAATTTCACTTCCTTTTTAATTCGAAAATGAAGAGGGCTTACCTGGTGGTGCAGTGGTTAAGAATCCACCTACCAATGCAGGGGACACGGGTTTGAGCCCTGGTCTGGGAAGATCCCACATGCTGCGGAGCAACTAAGCCCGCGTGCCACAACTACTGAGCCTGTGTGCTACAACTACTGAAGCCTGCACGCCTAGAGCCCATACTCTGTAAGAAGAGAAGCCACCACAATGAGAATCCCACGCACCACAACGAAGAGTAGCCCCTGCTCGCTGCAACTAGAGAAAGCCCGCGAGCAGCAATGAAGACCCAATGCAGCCAAAAATAAAATAATTTTTAAAAAAGAAAATAAAATGAAGAAAACTTGAGAGTGTTTATTGCACTATAACCTCCTTGCTATTCTACCTTGTTGTGAAATACTCTTTTGATTTGTTAATATGCCAAACACTAAGACATTTTAGGCAGAAAAGCATAAAAATTATAATCACAGAAACCATTAGGTTACTGAAAACTATTTAAAAAAACGATTGCTGTTATTATTACTCAAGATGACAGAACTTCTGGCCAAATCACTCCTGAAAGTGTCTGTCAAAATGTCACTTACTGGGCTTCCCTGGTGGCGCAGTGGTTGGGAGTCCACCTGCCAAAGCAGGGGACATGGGTTCGTGCCCCGGTCCAGCAGGATCCCACGTGCCGCGGAGCGGCTGGGCCCGTGAGCCATGGCTGCTGAGCCTGCGTGTCCGGAGCCTGTGCTCCGCAGCGGGAGAGGCCGCAGTGGTGAGAGGCCCGCGTACTGCAAAAAAGAAAATAAATAAAATGTCACTTACTAAAATGTAACATTTTCATTGAAGATTGTTATATCTTAATCTCAATCATTTTAGATGAAATATACAAGTGCAATATAATCATTCTGTTTCACGAATTACTTTCATATAATAAAACAATATCTACTTTTTAACTCAGAATCAGTTTACTTATTTATTTTAAAATATTTTATGTTTACTAAAAAGTAGTTAAAACAAAAATCTCCTTCACTCTCCTTGCCAGTAATAGCCATGTATCAAATAACCATTAATTTCTTTAAAATAACAGCCAGAGAGGAATATGTTCATTACTCAAGTAGCGACTTTATAGTTTAGCATCCACCAAAGCTAAAACACACAGTTCATTAATTCAGCCAACCAGACAGTTTCCTAGAAGCTGGAAATACAACTGTAAAAAAATCATACTTGGCTCATGCAAGACTGGAGTTTATAGTTTAGTAGAAAATAGAGAAATAGAAATTAAGATCCTTGAAGTAAAATGTTTTATTCTTTGTCTTGACAAAAGCTACCACTAAAATCATATTGGTCCATAAAACAGATATGAACAGGTAATGCAGCATTAGATAATTTTTGTAAAGGTTAGAATAAAGTACATTTATGTTATAGAGAGTAAAACATTGAGTTTTTTGTATTAACAAGCATGCACATATAAACTAATTAGTAAAGGAATAAATGGCAAAAATGTGATATTTTAAATAATATGTGTATAAGTGAATCAATGTTTTTAGAAATATTATAATTAAACTGATGCTTTTGATACATGTAAGTGACCAATCTCTGTCAACTCAATTTACTCATTCATTCATGAAAAGCTACTGATTTTAAATTATGTTCAAAAATTGTGCAAGACAGTGTACCTATGAAGAAAGCAATATGTGAAATCAAATGGAAGTTTCATAATTGAGGTTATGCAAATGATTCTTTAAAGGGAGACAGGAGTGGATATTGAAAGTGAAAAGAAATGAAAGACAGGGGTATATGTGGTCCTGATCATAATGAATTCTGTGTGTCATTTTGGGAGTTGGAAATTTATCCTCAAGATGCTAACAGGGGATTGAGAAATTTTAATAAAGAGAATGACATGATCAATTCTTATTTTAGAAATGTAGCTATCAGCAGAATGGAGAACAGAGAGGATGGAAGAGAATGGATATAGAAAAAAAAAACCCACATTTTTTTCCATGTAGATGATGTTAGGAAATGGAGACAAAACATTCAAGACCAGCAAGAGGAAAAGAGGTAGAAATTTGTAATAGAACCAATACAGGAGAATCTAAATTCTGTCCCTGCTGTTTCCAGAAATTATAGCTACTGTTCTACCAGACTGTAAATATGGCTATTCATTGGTTTTAATTGCTGTGCACATAATATAGATTCCATATATCAACTCTAAGATGCTATAAATTATACTAAATCATGTACTGTGATGCTATTTAAGAAAAGTAAATTACTAGCTTAATTATTACATAATGCTAAGTTGCCATTGATTGTAGAATGGATTCAAGTTTCACAGATAATAAAATGAGAAAAAAATGTGCATCATAGAATTGATAAAGTATATTATTTCATAATATGAGTTCAGATCTTCTGAAAAACATTTTTATTTTATAAAGCTCATTTGAAAGAACACATATTTGAAATTAATAAAAGATGTTATGGATTTGGGGGGAAATCCATGGAATTTTCAGATACCAGAATGTGTAGGGCAGGCCTCACAGGAATAAAAGAGCTGGAGCAGAATCCCTTCCTCTGCTTGTTCCACATGGTGGAGAAGCAGGGATGGTCCTGCCAATTATTACCACCTCTGTTTGTCAAAGGAAATGAAATCCCTAAGTTCTTCCATTTCTCAATTAAGACATCTTTGTTCCCTTATCTTTTTTTCCTGAAACATGATGTGTATCTCCATTTATTTATATCTTCTGTAATACATTTATGTATATGTTTTTATTTTTTGATTATTTTTTTAAATTTAACATCTTTATTGGAGTATAATTGCTTTACAATGGTGTGTTAGTTTCTGCTTTATAACAAAGTGAATCAGCTATACATATATCCCCATTGTTCCCTTATCTTTCCACTAATTTTGCCGAATCATTTTCAATTCTGAGGTCAGATATTTGTGTTTATGGGCCCCAGTGTGTTACACAGAGACTTTCACATAGCCATCTCTCAAAAATGGCTTGATGAATAATTAATTAATTAATTTTTATTCCTATAGTTTACCACTAGACAATGAAGCTCATTTAAATTTAGTAAACATTCAAATTCAGAAGTTTCAAATTTTTCAAGATATATGTAAATTCAGTGTCTTAGCCATTTCAAATTTTTGTGGAATACAGTAAAAGTAAAAGGAGATGAAAAGTAGTCTCTAAAATGTAAACCTCAAATTTCAATAGCTGCTCTCACCATCCTCAGTCTCTTTCAAATATCATACTGTAGCAATCAAGTACTCATTAATATAAGAATTTTCCATAGGATGCAGATACTTGGGGGAAATGATGAGATAATCGACAATTGACTTTGGGGGAAACCAGTTATGGTAGCCATAAAATTCTCCAATTTTTATTATAGTGATCTGGGAAAGTAAGGTATTTAGTAGCATAAACAATAAAGATTCCAGGAATTATATCTAGATTATTTCCAAGCATATAACTCTTCTAGTTTTAATGCAATAGACAATTACAAAATTAAATCTTTCAAATCAGCTATTCAAGGTCTGCAAATCATTCTGATGTTCGTAATGATGCCTTTCAGGTTTCTTTCTCTGGTTAGCCAATACACTGTTTCCCCGACCACAATTTCCTGCCATTTAGCCCAGTATTTACAGTTATCTGTTTAAATTCATGTGTAATTATAGCAACTTAGAGAGTGGAAAACATCGTTGGTGTCATTCTCACATCTGTGAAAAGACCTAACAGTTTTCATATTAATTTATTTTCATGATATCTTATTTCAAACTGGACCCCACAGTACATTTTACTTTTACTTTGAGCAGCAAAATAGACCACTGATGAAAAAGGATTCATCCAATTACTATGAGCAAAGCAGCTTTAACTTCCTTTAGATATCTGATAGCAAGATATAAAATGACACTTCCCAGACACATCAGTAGCACAATAGGGCCCTTATTGATTTTCATATCATGTTCTTCAGTCTGAGATGGCTCTCTTGAGGACTTCACTTCCCAGCAGGAAAAAAATTGCCTTTTCTACGTTTGAATTCTCAGGTCTATTAATACATCCCTAGCTGGAGACAGTGTCATTTTAGCTCTATTTCTTTGTAGTTGATGTGTCTACACCTTGCTATTGTAGTGCCCTAATGGATCCTAGGGTTGTAGGTCAAAGTATGAAAACAAAAAATGAAATTGCTTAGCCTGTGAATCAATAAAAAAGACTCTTAACACTTTTTCTAAGTATAAAATGTGCAACCAATGAAGTGTAAGTGCATTCAACCTTGCACTAAAACTATAAATAGAATATTTCTAACTCTCAGCATTTATATACTAAAAATGAAGATAAATGGTTGCTATTATTGCTCAATGTATAATATCTAGATCAAGAAAACCAACCAAAGTGCATTTGCTATGTTGACTAAAATTATAAAATGTTATAATCTTTCCAAAATTTACCTTTAAATGACATTGGTTGCCCTTTTATCATCATCTGCCCCAAATAATCTAATTTAAAATTCTGTGGAATAAAAGCAGATGAGAACTGGGGGAGAGAGGTGGGTGGTGGTGGTGGGATGAACTGGGAGATTGGGATTGACATATATAAACTAATATGTATAAAACAGATAACTAATAAGAACCTGCTGTATAAAAAAATAAATAAAATTAAATTAAAAAGAAAAAGCGGATGAGAACTAATCAATGAGAACTATCCTCATCTTTTTTTTTTTTTTTTTTTTTTGCGGTACGCGGGCCTCTCACTGTTGTGGCCTCTCCCATTGTGGAGCACAGGCTCTGGACGTGCAGGCTCAGCGGCCATGGCCCACAGGCCCAGCCGCTCCACGGCATGTGGGATCCTCCCGGACCGGGGCACGAACCCGTGTCCCCTGCATCGGCAGGTGGACTCTCAACCACTGTGCCACTAGGGAAGCCCTATCCTCATCTTTTAAATTGATCTACCTAAATTCATTTATTTGACACTTAAAATTGCTTTTAGCAATCACTATATAATAAAAAATAAATTGCTGTTTGAAATTAATTGAGATAAAATATACAGAATAAAAATAGCATTATAGTATTTCCAAATAAGAACAAAATTCTTTTATCTGTAGTCTTCAAATTTATTTCTGATAATTGAACCTTTTACAGATTTTTGACATATTTATTACCTAATAATTTATTTCATTATTCAACAGTTAATTGCTATATATTGATTTATTGTATAACCACTCTATCCCTAGAAATGACCCACAAATTGTTACCACTGGGAAAACTATGCCAAAAACTTCCGGAAAATCTATTTTTCAGCCAATTCAAATTCCATGTTAACCTTGTTTTCCTGGAATTGTTATTAAAAATACAAATTCAACAAACTTTGTATCTGTTCTTTCCATTTAACTCTATTTCTAGCCTTTTTTTTAAACTAAATCTGAACTATTTGCTTTAGTCAAAATAATATATAAATTCCCTCAGTAATGTGAAATAAACTCCATTTGCCATGATTTTTAAAACAATTTTTCTATGGCCCTTTACAGTAATAATCATATGACTCATATTGCCTTTTAATTACCTGAATCTTCATTGACTACCACCACAAACTTTCTTAATGAAATGGTAATAAATATTGTGAAGTTGTATATGATTGTTTCAGTGGCTGAAGCAACCATTTAATATCACACAGGCCACTTAAAACCCATGAAATGTTATAGATGGCTTTATAAATTAACGTTCCTAAACAATGGCTCTTTTGAAAAGGATAATGTTTTATCAATTGCTAATTAGTTATTTAATCTTCACAGCTATTTTTATAATAATGTTTAGCCTAAGGAAGGGAATGGAGTTGATGTTTTAACTAAAATAGGATATATAAAAATATATCTAGCACACAAGTGTTTGCTCAAAGTATATCTAAACAGGAAAACATCACTTAGATGGTTAGAAATGAATTTTTAATACCACTGTTGTAATGATGAAATTTTGGGGAGAAGGTATACTTGAGAACAGCAAGAGAGGTAATCAAAGGGAAAAAAAACATTTTTCGTTAGTACAGCACAGGCTTAGATATCATTTTTTTAAATATTTCATTTTACCCTACTCAAAATATGAATGAATATAAAATAACTGGCTACTAAAATATTTATAGCAACTTGGATATAAATATGTTAAATTTAAAGATCAGAGAAGAGTTATGGAACTTTAAAGCAAATTGCAAAAGAGCAAATGGGCACCACATTTCTCCATACTATTAAACATAAAATTGAGAAATCACTATGGATCAAGATATGATGCTGACCAAAATGACTACAGAGAAAAATTAGAACACTTAATACTCAAATCATTACTGGCCAAAGGCTTAAGAGATCAACTTTGAATTCTGTGATGCCTTTCAGCACTAGGAATATTGAAATATATCCTAGGCCTTGATTAGGAGACATTTAAAATAAGGAAAGCATCATGGCTGAAAATGGGACTTAAGAATTTGATGGGTACCGATGATCAGTGAAAAATATATATTGATTTTTTTAATAGAGAAAGTGATTTCAGTCTGGTTTTTCTCCCTAAATGATACACATATCATAAGATCATCAGTCAACCATAATTACTAGAGTGCATTGACCATGGCTGTTATTTTAATTAAACTGCACCAATAATATATCCTCCAACACTACACACATTGAAACAAATGTTTTTATTAAAATAATGTAATCATAAACATTTACTCATTTTCCCTTTAGCATTTAGTTTTTAATTGTGGCATTGTAAAACTTGAACATATTTATATATTTAAATATATATATCAAAGTGTTAAAATAGTTCTAATGTTTTATGCATTCTTAAAAATAGAATCTAAAGGTTCTAGGAAAGCTATATAAGTACTATTACTATTAATGTTTCAGCCAAAATCTGAGGGAAGAAAATTTGTCCCTCTAAATATTATCTAACAGTAAAAGAAAAAGTGGCACAAATACAATTTTGAGCAAGGAATCTCAAAGTTTTTAAAAAGTAGAGTAGCTACAGAAAAAGAATGCAAAAGGTGGTAAAACTGTTGTATCAAAACCCAAAACTATGGTTTTGTTATCAAAACTATATTGATAGTGCTAAATGGCCCAAAACAGTGAATTCAAAACTTGACCAGTTGGTGGGAATGTAAATTGATACAGCCACTATGGAGAACAGTATGGAGGTTCCTTAAAAAACTAAAAATAGAACTACCATATGACCCAGTAATCCCATTACTGGGCATATATCCTGAGAAAGCCATAATTCAAAAATAGTCATGTACCACATTGTTCATTGCAGCTCTATTTACAATAGCCAGGATATGGAAGCACCCTAAGTGTCCATCAACAGATGAATGGATAAAGAAGGTGTGGCCCATATATACAATGGAATATTACTCAGCCATAAAAAGGAATGAAACTGAGTTATTTGTAGTGAGGTGGATGGACCTAGAGACTGTCATACAGAGTGAAGTAAGTCAGAAAGAGAAAAACAAATCCCGTATGCTAACACATATATATGGAATCTAAAAAATGAAAAAAAATGGTCAGAAAAACCTAGGGGCAAGACGGGAATAAAGATGCAGACCTACTAGAGAATGGACTTGAGGATACGGGGAGGGGGAATGGTAAGCTGGGACAAAGTGAGAGGACATATATAGGCATGGACATATATACACTACCAAACATAAAACAGATAGCTAGAGGGAAGCAGCCGCATAGCACAGGAAGATCAGCTCAGTGCTTTTTGACCACCTAGAGGGGTGGGATAGGGCGGGTGGGAGGGAGGGAGATGCAAGAGGGAAGAGATATGGGGACATATGTATATGTATAACTGATTCACTTTATTATAAATCAGAAACTAACACACCATTGTAAAGCAATTATACTCCAATAAAGATGTTAAAAAATAATAATAATAAAATAAAGATGGCTTCAAAAAAAACTTGACCAGTTGGGCTAAATCCACAGAACAATGAATGCTGTTTATTTCTGTGCTTTGTCATGCAAAGCCTAACTTTCAGAATGCTGTACGATATGTTTCTCTTTGAAAAATGACCCTAAAACCCAAAGAATAGACATTGCTGATGACATAGGCAAGAGGAAGTAAAGAATTCAGAAACAGTGAGGATACTTACTCAGGAAAGAATTTTGTTTAACATATAAAGTGGAATGTTAAATTTGGGGAAGATGCAAATAGAATCTGTAACTTAAGTATGGCTATGTTACTCTCTTTATGGAAAATTAGGACATCATGAGAATATTATTTTTTGTGGCAATTTTTCAGGAAAATTTTAGTCCATGATATTAATTACAAATTTAGAATTTTTCAAAGCTTACATTTTCCTCTTTAATGGAATGCAATAATAATTATAAAATAGATGTCTCTATTTTGCTTTTGTCAGTCATGGGTAATTATTTTTACCAGCTTTATTGAACTATAATTGACAAATATAAATTGTGTATGTTTAAGGTGTATAGCTTGATGTCGATATACATTGTGTAATGATGATTCCACAATCAATCTAATTAACATATCCATCACCTCACATAGTTATTGCTTTCTTTTCATTTCTCTTTTTTTGTGATAAGGACACTTGATATCTACTTTCTTAGTATAATTCAAATTCAGATGTCCCTCAGTATCCTTGAAGAATTGGTTCCAGGATCCCCATGGATACCAAAATTCCAGGATGCTCAAGTCTCTTACATAAAATGGTGTAGTATACTTGGCCCTTCATATCGTAGGGTTCTGCATCTGCAGATTCAACCAACTGATGCTGAACCTGAGGATACCAAGGGCCAACTGTATATAATAACGTATTGTTAACTATGGTCACATTACTGTTCACTAGATCTCCAGAATTTATTCATCTCGTATAACTGAAACTATGTACCTCTTGACTAACATCTTTCCATTCCCCCCACCCACTCCCAGGCCCTGACAATCATACTTTCTGCCTCTATGAGGTTTATTATTTTAAATTCCACATATAAGAGAAATCATGGGTATTCATCTTTCTCTGTTTAGCTTATTTCACTTGGCATAATGTTTTCTAGGTTGATCTATGTTGTTGCAAGTAGCAGGATTTCTGTCTTTTTTAAGGCTGAGTAATATTCCACATTTTCTTTGTCCATTTATCAGATAACAGATACTAAAGTCATTTCCATATTTTGGCTACTGTGAATAAAGCTGTAATGAATATGGGTGTGTAGATATCTCTTTGATATACTGATTTAATTTCCTTTGGCTATATACCCAGAAGTGGGGTTGCTGGATCATATGGTATTTTTATTTTTAATTTTTGGGGGAATCTCCACACTGTTTTCAATAATGGCTGCACCATTTTACATTCCCACCAACAGTGTACAAGGGTTCCAATATCTCCAAATCTTTGCCAGCACTTCTTATCTTTTGTCTTTTTGATAATAGCCATTCTGACAGTTGTGAAGTGATATCTCATTGTGGTTTTTATTTGCTTCATTATGAACAGGAAACCAAGATTAAGTTGCATGTATCACAAAAGGATAAACAGTTTTAGAGGCAAATGATATTTTTATGTTTTTCTTTTAATGATGACTTTGACATCTCTTGAAAGTGTATATTAACATATACTAACAGAAAGAGACAAAATCTCATAGACAAAAGACCTAAAGCCTCAACTGAATACCACAGTCAGAAAACAAATAAATCATTCCAAATTTATAATGTTTTTCTTACTAAAAAGAAAGACTAAAAGTTTTCAAGCCTTCTTGAGTATCAACTTGAATAGTCAAGTTTGATTGTTTTAGAACCAGCATTTTTTTTTAACATTTATTAAATGTTTCTTTGGAAAAAGACATTTCTCAGAGTAGTTATCTTGCCTTATTTTAAGACTATATATGATGATCATCTAGAGAATTGAAAACTGGAATTAAACACTTACACTAAACCATTTTATTTCATAAAAATATAAAACACTACTTTCTGACTGTCTTGAGAGGCAGATAGAAAAATGGAAAACAACATGAATCCCCATGAAAAAAACTTAAGTATAAATTTCATTTTTTTGCCTCTTTATTTTTTCCACTAAATTTATACTCCTCTGACAGATTTTGAATGGATTTTTCTTGTAATGTCAGTAGACATGAAATTATAATATAAAGTCTCCCCCAATCTATGCTTATAATGTCAAAGATTTTAAGTAAGATATTCCATTTTAGGGTACACTATCTAAATTAAAAGGAGTAAAAATAATTCACCTATGGCAAGATATGGAAGTTGTGTGATTTTCAAAAGAAGAAATAATACTGTGATCAAATCAAACAATCTTTATGCATATATTCTTTATAAATTGCAAATTAACAGATTCAAAATTGCCTGGACAATCCCCACTTTTAGAAGCTTTGTACTTTATATTTTTCTCATTCAACATTGCCTAACAAATATCTGTAATTTGCCTCTGGCAAACTTTAGTGAACTTGCAATGGTTTTCAATAAAAAAATGAATAAAAAATCATGTATGTTAATATACTTAAAATTCTGTTAGCAAAATAATAATAAACTGAAAATGGGTAAAACTGAAAAAGCAAATTATTATGTCGTTTTCATTGGATGATTGTAATATAATGTGGATTATTTAAAAATTTTTATACTGAGCATTTTACATTCACTTTAGATACATTATTCTTAAATTTTGCAAAGGCTCTCTTTTAACAAAATGATGATTGACAATCTAATTTTAAGATTGTATCTACTATTTTACAAATGACAAAATTTTAACTTTTTTGAAATTAATAAATATTATTTCCTTATTTACTTCAAATAGGTAAAAAAGGATCACAGAATTGTGGATTTTTTAATATCTATAGTGCATTTCTCAATGTCTAGAGGAAAAGGAAATAGGTTAAAGAATATTTTTTGAAAAGTCAGTGAATATGAGGTGATCCAGCTTACAAATGCATATCTGAAGCTTATTGCAACTTACAGGGGGGACTGTTGGAGAGCAATTAGAAACAAAATCACTACCCAATCCAGGGGTGAAATACAGAGGTGAAAGAAACTTTTCTTATTGAATAAGCATTAAACTAGAATGTAATGCACATCAAAACAGTCTGTTGAAGAGATTGTAAAGACAGAACGAAATCTCACTCTTCCAAATACCCAAGCAATCTGTTACATAAATGTTCTCATGATAACCAATAATTAGTCCTCAGGTAAGAAGAATTGACAGCACAACTTGTCACACAATTCATCCTAAATTTACATTGCAATTGAGATGCCCCTCTATGTAGCTAATTGTGAAGAAAAATAAACTACTCATGCCTTCATAACTGGAGATAGTTTTGTAAATTGGAGCAAAGTGCCTATGGAACTTCAGCTCTTAGCTTCCACAGAAAGTATGATAATTCTTGATGATTACATTTCAAAGATGTGGTTCCCAGATCCTTGAAAAAGTCATTCCTGGATCATAAAGTTGGTGAGCGGCTGACAGCTTTTATAAAAAGATTTACATACATTTCAAACAGACAGAGAAAGAATTTACAATTAGAAGTTTTCTAAAGCAAATGCTCACAGAATAGGGAGTAGAAGAGTCTCTACCCTTCTTTTCTTTTTTTTTTTTTGAATTCTATTTTATTTATTTTTTTATACAGCAGGTTCTTATTAGTTATCTATTTTATACATATTAGTGTATATATGTCAATCCCAATATCCCAATTCATCCCACCAGCACAACCAGCCCCCCGCCACTTTCCCCCCCTTGGTGGCCATATGTTTGTTCTCTACATCTGTGTCTCTATTTCTGCCCTGCAAACCAGTTCATCTGTAGCATTTTTCTAGATTCCACAATATGTTTTAATATACGATATTGGTTTCTCTCTTTCTGACTTTCTTCACTCTGTATGACAGTCTGTAGATCCATCCACGTCTCTACAAATGACTCAATATTGTTCCTTTTTATGGCTGAGTAATATTCCATTGTATGTATGTACCCCAACTTTTTTATCCATTCGTTGATGGGCTTTAGGCTGCTTCCATGACCTGGCTATTGTAAATAGTGCTGCAATGAACACTGGGGTGGAAGTGTCTTTTTGAATTACGGTTTTCTCTGGGTATATGCCCAGTAGTGGGATTGCTGGGTCAATGGTAATTCTATTTTTAGTTTTTTAAGGAACCTCCATACTGTTCTCCATAGTGGCTGTATCAATTAACATTCCCACCAACAGTGCAAGGGGGTTCCCTTTTCTCCACGCCCTCTCCAGCATTTGCTGTTTGTAGATTTTCTGACGATGCCCATCCAAACTGGTGTGAGGCGATAGATACCTCATTGTAGTTTTGATTTGCATTTCTCTAATAATTAGTGACGTTGAGCAGATTTTCACGTGCTTCTTGGCCATCTGTATGCCTTCTTTGGAGATATGTCTATTTAGGCCTTCTGCCCATTTTTCGATTGGGTTGTTTGTTTTTTTTTAATATTGAGCTGCATGAGCTGTTTATATATTTTGGAGGTTAATCCTTTGTCCATTGATTGGTTTGCAAGTATTTTCTCCCATTCTGAGGGTTGTCTTTTCGTCTTGTTTGTAGTTTCCTTTGCTTTGCAAAAGCTTTTAAGTTTCATTAGGTCCCATTTGTTTATTTTTGTTTTTATTTCCATTACTTTAGGAGGTGGATCAAAAAAGATCTTGCTGTGATTTATGTCAAAGAGTGTTCTTCCCATGTTTTACTCTAAAAGTTTTAAAGTGTCCGGTCTTACATTTATGTCTGTAATCCATTTTGAGTTTATTTTTGTGTATGGTGTTAGGGAGTGCTCTAATTTCATTCTTTTACATGTAGCTGTCCAGTTTTCTCAGCACAACTTATTGAAGAGACTGTCTCTTCTCCATTGTATATCCTTGGCTCCTTTGTCATAGATTAGTTGGCCATAAGTGTGTGGGTTTAACTCTGGACTTTCTATCCTGTTCCATTGATCTATATTTGTTTTTGTGCCAGTACCATACTGTCTTGATTACTGTAGCTTTGTAGTATAGTCTGAAGTCAGGGAGTCTGAGTCCTCCAGCTCCGTTTTTTTCCCTCAAGACTGCTTTGGCTATTCGGGGTCTTTTGTGTCTCCTTACAAATTTTAAGATTTTTTGTTCTAGTTCTGTAAAAAATGCCATTGGTAATTTGATAGGGATTGCATTGAATCTGTAGATTGTTTTGGGTAGTATAGTCATTCTCACAATATTGATTCTTCCAATTCAACAACATGGTATATCTCTCCATCTGTTTGTGTCACGTTTGATTTATTTCATCAGTGTCTTACAGTTGAATAATAGTGGCAAGAGTGGACATCCTTGTCTGGTTCCTGATGTTAGAGGAAATACTTTCAGTTTTTCAGCATTGAAAATGTTGGCTGTGGGGTTTTCACATATGGCCTATATTATGTTGAGGAAGGTTCCTTCTGTGCCCACTTTCTGGAGAGTTTTTAACATAAATGTGTGTTGAAATTTGTCAAAGCTTTTTCTGCATCTACTGAGATGATCATATGGTTTTTATTCTTCAGTTTGTTAATATGGTGTATCACATTGATTGATTTGCATATGTTGAAGAATCCTTGCATCTCTGGGATAAATCCCACTTGATCATGGTGTATGATCCTTTTAATGTGTTGTTGGATTCCGTTTGCTTGTATTTTGTTGAGGGTTTTTGCATCTATATTCATCAGTGATACTGGTCTGTAATTTTCTTTTATTTGCAGTAAAAATGGGGATGGGGGAAAGTCATCAGGTGCAATTCCAACTGCTTCTTTCTAAAACTGTACTGGAAAACACACATTGTATGGGGAGGTTCTTTTCATTTTGTTTATAATCCTTTTACTACACATGAGAAGCCTGCACCAAAAAAGGGATATGGAATTGTTTAAGAAAGTCCCTAACACAATAATGTTAATATATTTTCCCCTTGGAAAGAGTAAAGCAGTTATCATAAAACTATGATTAGGTTTACATATGCTTTTGATTGGTGTGAATAGGAGGTCAGTTATATTAGCAGGACCTTAAAGAACTTTGCTTTGATTTTTTTCGAAATAAATGTAAAATACTTGGCCCTGTATCTTCTATTAATCTAAGTAGGCAATGAAGGAAATAATCCAATGAATAACAAGCCTCTGATTCTGATGTAACAGCCTTGAGGTAGATAGACCAATTAAGAGTAGTCCTCCATCTAATTAGAAATAGACCTGGATGGGTGGTAGAGCCCTTACAAGCAGACTAATAACAGAAGGGTCACAGATGCTGTATTCCTTTTGTTAGATGATGCTGTGAGACTCACGTCAGCCCTAATAATTTTTCCTGTAAAATTAAGGCAAATAAGATAAAGTAGGTATATAGTATTACTAAGACATAGTAATGACTTAATGACAGTTTTCAAACAGTCCTTCTGTTTGAAAACTGTTTTGGGTTGCTATGATTTTGTTTGCTTTTTTTTCTCTTTTACTTATACCATCATACAGTGTTTGCACCTATCCCAGATGCATCTATCTGTTCTGTGCATCTGTGTATCTTATTGCCATGTAGCATGTATCTTTGTGCAAGTATTAATATAAATACTGAACAAGACCATCCCCAGGACACATGCCTAGAGGCTTTCATCACGATAGATATTAAATCCAAACATCGAAACTTTGGTTACAGTAACTTAACAAGATATGAAGCCATGAAATCATATCATCACATAATGTATAGTTCTTTATTTCACACACACACACACACACACACACACACACACACTCCACTACCACTACCATGAGTACCAAAAAATGAAAAAATAAAACTAGCCCTTGTAGTTGAAGTTCCATATTATCAAGAGTGCTATTTCTATTACAAGATTGAAGAGACAATTTGAAACTCAGCATGAAGAATTTGTCTTTGTTGTTACATAAAATCTCTCACCTTGAGGCTACTGAGGAAAGAATTCCCTGCTGCATAAAGTGTGGAGGAAGAACAATCAGAAAAAAATAATTATACAAGAAACCTCTACTATTATCTTAAAATATTACTTACTCTATCTGTATAGTCAGATCACAGAAAATGAAAATGTTAGTTGTAAAAGATGACACTGATGGATTAATCTCAGGCTGTATTATGAAGTATCTTGTGAGTTAAAGCTTTCCAGTTTTACCATCAGCATTGTTAGAATATTTGTGTTTTAAGTAAAGCAATAAGATTTATATTAGAGAGGTACTATTCTCTCTCCCATACAGGGGATATAATTACAGGAGAATAAGGAACAACTATGATGCTCAATAATTCCTATTATTAAAACTATAACACTATGATCCTCAGTAATTCAAGAGTAAGATGAATATGATCTGTACCAGTTAGAGTCTGTGGAAAGGGGAAATGTAATAACATTAGAGATTTATTTAGAGGGTAGACCAGGTAGGCTTTAGTGACTGATTAGATAAGGGTAGAGAAGGAAAAGTGGTCAAAAATGATGAAGATTTTAGACCTTGTTAAGTGAAGAAATGATAGTATCATTTGCTACGCTAGGCAACATTGAGACGATAGCAATATTGCAGTATGAGGTAAGGAGTTTAAAACTGGACATATTGGTTTGAAGTGCCTATAAGGCAACTACACAAAATAAATATTTTAAGTATTTAAGCAGATTGTTCCAGAATTCCAAAGAAAGGCCAGTGCTGGAGTGAGGGTTATTAGGATGTAAGTGGTAATTTTAATGAGTTGTCCTAAGGAAATTTTGTGGAAAGAGAAGACAGTGACTATTAAAATCACAAAAGTCAGAGGAAGAGAAATTTAAATAATTTTACTAGAAGTTGTTTCAGATGAAAAGAAACAAGAATGAGTTATGTGGAATTTAGATATCTGATTTGCTTTTAATGGCATTAATAACCATGTTTTCATTGGAAAAGGGATATTGTTAATACACAGAATGTGACAGCAAAGTTACTTAAATTATCACCTGTAGTCCTCTGTAATCAAATGCATGTAGAAGGCAAGACATTGGGTGACCAAGAATTTTCTGCCATAAAATAATTTAGTAAAATTAGTGAGTACAATGGAGTCATTTGGTGGCCTCTTAAGTGTGCTAAAGAATCTAGGCAAAGAAAATGAGTTCATTGCTTTAAATTACAAGCTCAAGATTTGCCTAAGAAACCTAAAAGCTCCTATTTTTAGTTTTTTTGATATATGATCCAGCAATTCCACTCTTGAGTATATATCCAAAGAAAATTTGAAAAGATACATGCATCCCAATGTTCATACTGTTTACAGTAGCCAAGATATGTAAGCAACCTAAGTGTCCATTAACAGATGAATGGATAAAGAAGAGGTGGTATACATATACGATGGAATACTATTCAGACAAAAAAATGAATGAAATTTGCCACATGGATGAAACTGTAGGGTATTATGCTTAGTGAAGTAAGTTATACAGAAAGACAAATGCCATATGTTATCAGTTATATGTGGAATCTAAAAAATAAAACGAATTAATATAACAAAACAGAAACAGACTCACAGATATAGAGACCAAAGTAGTAATTACCAGTGGGGAGAGGGAAGGGCAGGGAGCAATATAGGAATAGAGGATTAAGAAGTACAAAGTACTATGCATAAAATAAATAAGCTACAAGGATACATTGTATAGTATGGGGAAATATAGTCTATTTTATTACAACTTTAAATGGAGTATAATCTGTAAAAATATTGAATTACTATGTTGTACAACTGAAAATAATATAATATTGTAAATCAAGTATACTTCAATAAAAAAGAAGCCTAAAAGTGTCTTAGACTTACCATTTTAAAAAAATGAAACAACAAAAGCACAACAAAAAACCCTTATCTGCTGAAGCTTAAGGATGTGATTTCTGAATGCCAAGCGTGTAGTCTATTCATGTTGGTGGAAAGCAAATTTGATTCCTAATTTCACAGGGTCTCTTATTTTAAAAGTTTGGGAAGAAGTGAGACACTAAAAATCGGGGAAGGGTTATATGGGCTGTATCAGATGAAGCTGGAGACAATGAAACCCTAAACTTTGCTACTAAAAGCATCCCTTCCTTTCCTGTTTGAAGAGGTTAGTTTCCCCTTGCTGTAGAATCTGTAGTGGCTGCCTTGCAAGGAACTGTTGAATCTAGTAGGAATATTCCCCTATCATATCTCAGTGCTTCTAGATCTGTAACCAGACTCAAGTCCCAACTGTCATCATAAGGTGAATTACAAAATGTGACTTGTGAGAAGGTGCAGTGCATGCCAAAAGAATTGCAAAACTTTCACCAAATTATATTTAGAGAAACAGAGGGAATATATGTAAGAATGGATCCTAAGGGTTGGTGATTAGAGTAGAAAAATAGAAAGGTGTAGTTGGCCTATGATAAACATAGTGAAATAACAGAACTTTCCTGTTACGTTTTTAGAGAGATGAACACAGTAGCTCAGACAAATGGAATTCTGGAGTAAATTTATCACATAAGATCTGCTTACAGCCTAACCATTTCCCTACAAAGTATCCATAAAGCCCTCCATCCTCAAGGGAAATCCACAAAGGAGAGGAGTGGCAGCATCCAAGATGAGTTCTACTGTGGCTCTTCTCCAGTGATCAGGTAAACGTCTAACATCAAACTCAGCTTCCTGAATTCAATGGCCATGATACGATCTTGAGCTTTCTTTTTCTACTGGATCTTTAGTCTTTATGTCCAGCTGCCTTGGAAGCTCTCTGAGACATTTTGATAGATGACATTTATATATGTTTATACATGGTGCCTAGTGCTCTTATTGGGAGCCTTAGTCTGCTACAAAACACTTGCCATAGACATAAGGGAATATTTTAATTTTAATTTATGCCTTCACATTTCACACCATTTCAGTCATATGTGATATTCAAGAGCAGAAGCAAGTCAGTGTGGTACTAGATTTCTCATCTGTACCTAAAAAGTTGTTTTAATATAGAAGTCTATTCTTCTCTTGTTAATTACATACCCCTTAAATTTGAAAACTTGATTTTTATTTCTCATGTAATTGATTTCCAATGTTTTCATTTTTTTAGTTTTCATTACCATTCTAATAAATTGGATATATACCAGCAGTGAGGACTACCAATTAACATATCCCCTTATATATTTGTGGGTTTTTTAATGTATCGAATTTACAGAGAATTTTACTTTTACTCACATATCAAACACTTTATCTTGTTCTATTTATTATACTCCTGATATTTAAGGCAGTAAACCATTTGATACATTATTTTCCTCTCTCTGCACCATTAACTTATCAGTCCTTCTTACTAATATGTGAAAGCCTCACTCTAGGCTGGACTCCAAATAAGAACACTTAAATTACAAGGCACTAGGATATATTCCAATGTTAAAAGGAAACCCCACTTGACTTGTGTAAACAGAAGACCGGAAAGATAACTTTATTTTAAAACTCTGAGGATAGAGGGAAAGCACCGTGATTAATTCCAAAAGAAATAAAATTTGAGAAGGTATTGAGAAGTAATATACACTGTCAAAGTTTAACAATAAACTGGTTAAACTTGGACTGGTTCCTCAATGTTCATGCAAATGAATTTCTTCTTTTCAAAACTTACAACTGTTTTAGGTTACCATGATTCATTTTTAGTTAATTCTTCATATTTTCATCTTTGATTAAATTCAACATTCAAAGCAGTCACCAGGACATTGTAAAAATAATATTTGAAAACAATAAGAATGATTGTTTTGTTTTCTTTTAGGCTTTGAACATCATTTGTTCTATATGCAGATAGATGCAAAGCTCTTCTTTAAATATGTAGAGAAAAACATACCAGGGCACTGTGTGTTATTGTAACAAAGAATTGGTATTGCAAATTTTGACAGACTAACATATTCTTCTCCAAGGCTTTTCAAGTTCTATACCCACACCAATTCTCCTGACTAAGGGGCTTGGAGTCAGTCCTTGATTGTGTTTTGATGTTTTTGCAAATCAACAACTGAGTTCAATTTTAAGCAGTCAAAACAGACATTTGTCATTGTGTTTGCATCCGATTTCCTACGGCACCCTGCCTACTTTATCATGCAAGTAGGGGAATTGCTGGCAAAGCAAGAGAGACCAAGGCAAGCTGCTGTGACCTAGCAAGAATCATGTCACATGTAATTATCATAATTTATAAGGATCACTCCAGGCTCACTGGTGGTGTTGCTGCACACCAATTGGACTGCGCTATAATGTTTAATATTTGCACGCAACCTGAAGCTGTTGAGAATTTCCACTTCAGCTAGAGCCTCCTTCTTATGAAATATTCAGTACATGAAATGT
The DNA here is from genome assembly GCF_059928025.1 of Delphinapterus leucas. Classification (NCBI taxonomy): domain Eukaryota; kingdom Metazoa; phylum Chordata; class Mammalia; order Artiodactyla; family Monodontidae; genus Delphinapterus; species Delphinapterus leucas. Next base: position 44,510,137 of record NC_143132.1, read on the forward strand.
CTCCAGTGGTGCAGAGTGGTGGGTTTTTCTCTCTGATTTGATTAGCAGTGATGATTCTTTCATGAGCTGTGAATGTCCTTCTAGATTAGCATCATCCAGGTTCTTTGGTCTTGTCACGGAAGAAGAAGGCTAGGAGGACTATTGCTTATGAACATGTTTAAAGCATGCCTTTAACAATCTATGAAGTGTTTCAAAGTAAGATTTTAAAGATCATTCAAATAAGTTCAAATACCTTCCTTTCTAATAATAATGTGTTGCTCAAATCTGAAACCTAATGGTGTATTAGAAGTACATAGAAACTCAAGATTTAGAAATGATACAAATTAGGCATTGATATAATTTCATTTAATGGGTGGATAGTTATTAAATGTTACACAATTCTAAAAAAGATACATTTTTATTTTATCAAGTTTTGTGGGTTGCAGTGATTTGTTCTTGCAATTTGAGGATTACTATTCAAAATAATCCTTAACTTAAAAAGAACAAACCTGTTCATTGAAATCACAAGTATTTGAAATAAAATGTCTAGAATCAATACAAAATGAATGATATTTTTATCACCCATAAGAAACCATTAAACCCTATTTTTTGTGTGTATGAGTGTATACACATATAAATATAAATCATATAAATATGTATATATATAAATTCTGTATAATATATAAAGGTCTATTATATATACATAAATTTATTTTTAATGTAGAAAATACAAGTATATGAAGCATTAATATGCAAAATGGTTTTATTGTCCAATTTATTTCTGCCCCACTCACCCACAAATAAATAAAATTTAATTTCTTTAGTTAATGGGAGAAGATTCTCACTAAACTTAGGAGATGTAATGAGTCCTCTTATTTTCTGAACATTTAATTCAATCTATATTTTATGCATTTTTTATTTATAAAGTAAAAACTTACCAAAGCTGGGAGTATCTGTGAATTTTTTAAAAAAAATTCCATTGTTTAAATGATTTGTTTACATCATTCCAAATTATTTATTTAACAAATTCCTCTAGTTTTATGAATATTTCCCCTTAGCAGAGTAAACAGGCCAGTTGCATACATCACTCATGTAAGACAGGGTACTAAGGTACTAAATGCATTTAAATATTTTTATATTTGTAAGACATGTAATTATTGCAATTGTGTTCTAATTTCAAAGGGTTCTAAAAATAACCTCTTTTGCATTATCTTGTAAGAATTTAGAAATCTAAATTAATTTAGATTTTTATATCATCATTTAATTAAAATACATCGTCATTCTAAAGTCTCTGTTCTGTAATTTGTTATGAATTGTTTCCAAGTCTTAGCTATAAAAACCTTGCGCCATACCTGTTTATATTAATCTAGCATGCACTTTATGAATACATTTTCATAATAATTTTTAATATCTTAACATTAGGTTATCTCTGTATAGACACAGAGATCCTCCATATGAAAACATTCTAAAGACCTGCTTTAACTGATACTCAGTAGGTAATAATTATGCTTGGAGATAATTCTGGAAACACTGTTAACAGAGCTTTAAAACAGAATTTAGTCATTTAAATAATGATTAAGAAACACAAAGTTTAGAAACACAGGTAATCATATTTCTAGCTAAATTTGTGGTTAAAGAGACTATCTCTACTTTGTATAATGATTATAATGTCTCTATTATATGTTATGAATAATTATTCAATGCCATTAGAGGTACATGTATGAATTGAGGGATAATCATGCATACAGCACATATTTTATAAAAAAGGCTCATTTGCCATTAAAAATACACAACAGATACAATAACATTCCAGACCTGTTTGTATTTAAAGTTTAACATTCCAGGGTTATTTGATAATCAATTACCTAAACAGATGAATGAGTGAGCTCTTAAATGAATATAGGTAATATCTCAGTGAGAAGTACAAAGTTTTTCTTATCTACGGTCTAATAAGTCTGTCTGTAAAGAAGGTCCTGATTCATGTTGTGGCAAACAAATTGATAGAGTGGTTCTAAACACTCTGGAATCAGCTTTCCTATCATATCTGTTCTATAAAAGTTATATCAACATTTTCATTGAAATATAGAAAGTTCTTCATATAGCACTAGTCCTGGATCTGCTGCATTTTTTTATTGTGTTTTACTTCTAGTTACTAATAATAAGTTACAAAATATATTTATCCAAAATTTTAAAATATCTAATGAACTGGGTACAATGTACTGAAATAAGCACTTAACAACGCTTCAGACATGTGCATTCTATTGATAAAGGGACAAAACCTTAGCTTGTTTACAAGGCTGTCTTTTATTTTAAAACTCCATCTGTGGATGATTTGGTGGTTAGAATGGTTACTTGCTCCCAGTAGAGTACAGTATATTTTCAAGTTTATCGTGTACCAAATATTTTTAGTTGTATTGTTGTTGTTTTTGTTGTGTTGGTTTTCTCTCTAGTGAGTACATACAACTATTAACAGTAATGTGGGATAAATTCAACAGACCACATTTGCTCACAATCATGAGCTTATTATTCCTTCAAATTATTTTTGTATGAATGACTTAATAGAAGTTTCAAAGAATGTATTTCTTTGCCAAATTGACTTGATTTCTGATAAATTATTTTGTCAATCTAAAGTCATAAACAATAAGAATATCATGAAAGATAAAATTGACATTTGTACATGTGATAAATTCTACGTGTACATATCATGAGAAATTAAGCTTTTAGGATTTTTCTTTAAATATTATAATTATATGTCCAAATATAATCAGTCAAACCCTCCTAGGGTATGATTTCCTACTGGAGAGAGAGGGACTCTGCTGATCTGGGATGGCACATTAGCATGGTGGAGTTAATGCAGCATCCCAGTGAGTTTAACTCACTCCCACGGAGTAATTTTGACCCTAGGAGAATTGTTTCATTATATCCTAACATGAATTAAGTGACACTTTCAAATTATTTCTTTTATCTTAACCATTTCCAAGACTGCTATTGCAAATATATCCTTAGGAGTGAGAAAATACCTGTTCTTCTTTCTAGTAATGACTTGAAATTTTTACATTTATTGAAAGAGTTCTGTTAAGTTTCCATTGTCAGATCCAGAGTTTCCTAGCTGCATCTCTTTGATGCTCTGGATTTCTACACAAGCTCTCACCTGGAAGTTTGCTTTTTTCCTCCATCTGCTGGGCACCAGTGTTGGCTGCTCAGCAAAGGATCATCAGAGGGAATGGCTAGCAAAGGTAAAAACAGTGGAGTACAGCAGCTATTAGGGAAACAAACAGACCAGCAAATCCCATAGTAGTGCCAAGATATTTTATTAGAAAAAGGTCTATGCCTTCCACCTTACTCCAGCATTTCCCTACAACATGCCCGTAGATAAAATCCAAAATGAGTTTTGTAAGATAAATTAGAAATTCTTAATATAAATTAATATGAAATATAGCTGCATTCCACTCTTATTTTGGTGGGAAACATTTAAGTATATCAAAAACTTATGATGGAATAGAAGCAGTTAAAATGTGACTCAAACTTTTGTATACTGAATATGACTATCTTGTCTCTTGCAGCACTCTTATGAAAGTAACATTAGTTTTCATAGCTGAAATAAAAAAGAGACATGGAAAAAAAGGAGTTTGATATTTGCAACAGCAAATGTTAGGAATAATAGTGATAACATCTAATATTTATAGAGCACTTCTATAAGACAGACTCTGTGCTAGATGCCTATTATATATTATTTAATGTAAACATGACGACAGCACCACAAGATAACATCTTAGTTTTCTAGAAATGCTGTAACAAGTTAGCACAAACTGGGTGGCTTGAAAAAATAGAAAATTATTGTCTCACAGTTCTGGAAGCAAGAAGTGCAAAATCATGGTGTCAGTATGGTCATTTCACCTGAAAATGTAAGGGGGAGTCCTCCTTGCATCTTCATAGCTTCTGGTGGTTTGCCAGCAATTCTTGATGCTACTTGGCTTACAGCTGCAGCATTTCCATCTCTGCTTTCATAGAGACATGGCATTTTCCCTGCGTGCCTGTCTTCACACAACATTTTCCTCTTTTTCTTAGGACACCAGTCATGTGGGATTAGGGATTCACACTACTCCAGTATGACCTCATCATAACTAACTGCATCTGTAATGACCCTATTTACAAATGAGGTCACTTTCTGAGGTATTGGGGGTTATGACTTCAACATATCTTTTTAAGTGATGTAATTCAACCACAAGTATTAAAGTACTCCAGATTATTCATTTTCTAGATGAATGAACTGAGGCTTCAAATGGTTAATTTCTCCAAAATATTAGACCATGTTTTCAAACTCTGCTATTTTGTCAGTAATATGTATGTGTTTGATCTCTGTTACATCCTGATTAAAGCCATGGTCCTAAAAACCATTCGTTTTCCATAGAAATCCACAATGCAAATGTAATCATACTTTCATGGTGGAAGCCAGAGAGATTATTGGGGACTGAGAGGCAAAGAGAACACAGCACATTAAGAAATGAGTCCAAGAAGATAGAGAGATAAAAGGCCAATCTGTTAGGGGACCATAGTGTGTAGTATATCTCCCCATATGTGTAGTTAAGACTAGGACATCCAAGAAATAAAACCATGAAAATAATGGGACTCATGTTATGTGGCTGAGAAATAATGACCTCCTTAATGGATTAGGGTAGAGTGGGAAGAGGTTGAAGAAGATAGGATCTGCAACAAGATGATCAAAGAAAACATAAAATCTTGAAAAAATATATAAAGAAATATAATAATTGTGAACTCCGATTAGTGAACCAAAAGGTCAGGGAGTACTGCAACAACTAAAGGATGAAGCAGATAACAAATCTTTACTTGCTATGGAAATACAAAATTCTAGAAGTAAATAATATTTTATAAATTAACATCAATAGGATAATAGCAGTAGAAACACAATAACACAGTAATTTAAACTACATTGGAGTAGTGCAGTAGGTTTCTTGCATGTACCTTTCTTCTAGTGATTTCTGTTATCAAATAACGTGTATCATTTTTGTAATACTTTAGGTGATACTATGCATTAGTCCAAGCAAAGTGACCAAACAGATTAGGGTGACCAGAAGCAGGAATAGCATGTTGTTTCTAATAATTAATAGGTAAAATATATGCTACATTCCTTAGGGAGTTGGTGGTGGTTTAAAATAAATCATTATCTATTAAAAGTCACAAATATGTTTTAAAATATGTTTCAAATGATTCACATTATTTAATCATAAATTTATGTTATATCTTCTAAAATATTTAACTTGTTTCTGAGGTCCTGAACTGATGAAATAGATTCACATATTATCAGAGTAGAAGCATTAGAATGAAGAAAAACCCAAACCACCACCTTGTAATGATATGAGTATTAGCAGGAATTAGCCAGGATTGGCAATGAAATCATTCATGACCAGGCTCTTGATGGCTTCTGATAGTGTATTATCCCTAACATTTACCTTACTTTACCTAGGCCTAGGCATTTCTAATTGTTACTCCTGGAGTTATATGTGCACATAAGTGTGATTTTCCAAACATTCTAATTCGATTCCTTTTTTTTTTTTTTTTGCATTTATTAGCAATGAGGCAGACTGGATAGATATATGCACTTAAAAATCCTATTAATAACCAAGAGAGTCTCTGATACCGGGCATGGTCACCTCCTCCCACCTCCTATCAGTTCCTCTCCTGCCCTAGGTTTGAAGTTCTCTACTGTTAGCTTACTGAAAGCATCAACAAGATCATCATGATTCTGCATCCTAGAGCAGAAAGATGGCTAGTTTGAAAGCCATAGAAAGTGAATATCTCCCTTTATTCTCAAATGTATGATGACACCTTAATATGCTTTCAGTGTTTGGTAAGCTAGTTTACTAAACTGCTGCTATTCTAATCTATTCCATTGCTAGCTGGAACCTATTGATACCTAATGATTTCACTGAACATTTAAAGTAGTAGTTGTTATCAGGAGACCAAAAAGAAGATATAGAATGTACTAAAGAGTGTGATGAATAACACTTATTGGAATCTAGCTTTATTGTCATGGAAAGATTAAGGTTTTGGGGGGGGAATATACCAGTCAAATATTAGTATAGTTGACATATCTAAGTTGAAGAATTTAGTGGGTAGCAGAGTGCCTAATAATAAACATCATGTGAAGGTGACAGACAGGTAGTGGCAAAAATTAGAATTCAAATACAGGCAATTAGTTTTGGAATCCTCATGCATAATGTATCATAGAAAGAGAACATAAATAGCATGTGAAAATTGAATAAAGGTAATTGGTTAAGGATACCATAAGGGAATTTCCATTTATGGATAAAAAGAGATGAGAGTGATCAGATTTACCCTCCTGCATGAAAAAAACAAACAAAACCCTAAAAAATATATATAAAAACCTGGTTCTCATGGTATGGTACATCAGGCAACAAAAACCAGTGATTCATAAGGATCAAAAATAAATAAATAAATGAGCAGTATTATCACCCAAGATTACTCCCTCAAGAGAGGTTCCTTGTCATTTGCTGGAAGGGCAAACCAGGCAGAGCTCAGTTGTCTTCCTGAACTGTAAAGGTAGAGATGGAAATATAAGGAGAACAAGGCAACTCAAATACAGAGTACTCAAGAGGGAAAAAGGATGTCATCAAAAGAACACAGTCTCTTCAATAAGTGGTGCTGAGAAAACTGGACAGGTGCATGTAAAAGAATGAAATTAGAACACTCCCTAACACCAACACAAGAATAAACTCAAAATAGATTAAAGAGCTAAATGTAAGGCTGGACACTATAAAAGCTCTTAGAGGAAAATACAGGCAGAACACTCTTTGAGAAAAATCGCAGCAAGATCTTTTTTGACCAACCTCCTAGAGTAATAAAAAAATAAAATAAACAAATGGGACCTAGTGAAATTTAAAAGATTTTGCACAGCAAAGGAAACCATAAACAAGATGAAAAGAGAATACTCAGAATGGGAGAAAATATTTGCAAACGAAGCAACTGACAAGGGATTAATCTCCAAAATATACAAATAGCTTATGCAGCTCAATAACAAAAAAACAAACAAACCAATAAAAAAATGGGCAGAAGACCTAAATAGACATTTCTCCAAAGAAAACACACAGATGGCCAACAAACACATGAAAAGATGCTCAACATTACTAATTATTAGAGAAATGCAAATCAAAACTACAATGAGGTATCAACTCACACTGGTCAGAATGACAATCCTCAAAAAATCTACAAACAATAAATGCTGGAGAGGGTGTGGAGAAAAGGGAACCCTCTTACACTGTTGGTGGGAATGTAAACTGATACAGCAACTATGGAGAACAGTATGAGGTTCCTTAAAAAACTAAAAATAGAAATACCATATGACCCAACAATCCCACTTCTGGGCATATACCCACAGAAAACCACAATTCAAAAAGATACATGCACCACAATGGTCATTGCAGCACTATTTACAATAGCCAGGACATGGAAGCAACAGAGGAATGGATAAAGAAGATGTGGTACAAATATACAATGGAATATTACTCAGCCATAAAACTGGGTCATTTATAGAGATGTGGATGGATCTAGAGACTGTCATACAGAGTGAAGTAAGTTAGAAAGAGAAAAACAAATATCGTATATTAATGCATACATGTGGAATCCAGAAAAATGGCATAGATGAACTTATTTGCAAAGCTGAAATAGAAACACAGACATAGAGAACAAACATATGGATACCAAGGGGGAAAGAGGATGGGGGGTTGGACTGGGAGATTGGGACTGACATATATACACTACTATGTATAAAATAGATAACTAATGAGAACAGACTGTATAGCACAGGGAACTCTACTCAATGCTCCGTGGTGACCTAAATGGGAAGGAAATCCAAGGAAGGGGGGATATATGTATACATGTGGCTGATTCACTTTGCTGTACAGCAGAAACACAACACTGTAAAGCAACTGTACTCCAAAAAAAAAAAAAGAAGAACACAAATAACAAATGTTCGTGAGGATAGTGGAGAAAAGTGAACACTTGTGGACTGCTGATGGGAATGTAAATTGGTACAGCCACTGTGAAAAACAGCTTGGAAGTTTCTCAAAAACTTAAAAATACAACTACCATGTGACCCAGCAATTCCACTTTTGGGTATATATCTGAAAAAAACAAAAACACTAATTCAAAAAGATATATGCACCCTAGTGTTCATAGCAGCATTATTTACAATTGTCAACATATGGAAGCAACCTAAGTGTCCATCAACAGATGAATGGATAAAGAATAGGTGATATATAAATATAAATATAAGTATATATATAGTGGAATACTATGGCAACATGGATGGACTTGGAGGGTATTATGCTAAGTGAAATATGTCACAGAGAGAAAGACAAATACTGTATGACAGCACTTATATGTGGAATCTGAAATATATAACAAACTAGTGAATATAACAAAAAAGAAGCAGACCCACAGATACAGAGAACAAACTAGTGGTGGCCAGTGGGGAGAGGGAAGTGGGGAGGGACAATATAGGGGGAGTGGGTTAAGAGGTACAAACTATTAGGTATAAAACAAGCTACAAGGATATATTGGACAACATGGGGAATATAGCAAATATTGTATAATAACTATAAATAGAGTATAACCTTTAAAATTTGTGAATCACTATATTGTTAACTTGTAATATATAATATTGTATATCAACTACACTTAAAATATTTTTTTAAAAAGAGAGGAAAAGGGATAGATAGATGATAGATAGATGATAGATATACAGATAGATAGATAAGGAACAATGTATATATACAGAGAATCCTTGTTGAGTATACAGAAGAATAGCATCAGTGTATATGAAGAAACTACCTATGAGAGGGCAAAGAAATATCCACAAATATCTAGAGGAAATTGTACATGGCACTCACATAGAGGAAGAAATAGTGCTTGTCCCCACTAGTCATATTAGAAAACCTTATAACTAACAGGGAATTGGGTAAAATAATGAGGAAGGCCTTGTCTCAGTAGTGGGGAACAGTAAGCCTTAGATAAACACCACTCTGTTCTCACCTAACAAATTTTAAAAGAACTTAAATGATCAAAGTGTTCCCAATTAACTACATCCAAAAACCAAGCTCAAGGTTATTTATAAGAAAACAAGCATGTCCAACACCCAGTAACATAAAATTAATAATGTCTAGAATCCAATCCAAGACTATCAAACATTCAAAGATGCAGAAAAATACAATTCTTAATGAGGAAAAAGGTCAGTTAATTGAAACTGACTCATAGCTGGCAAAAATGATAGAATAAGCTGACAAGAATGATAACACAGTTATTATAATTGTATTTGCTATGCTTACAAATTTAAACAGATTCATAGAAAATATAAACAAAGACTCAAATTGAAATTTAAGTGATGAAAACTACAACATGTGAAATGAAAAATACACTGGTGGGTTTAAAAACAGATTAGACATTGTAGAAGAATATATTAGGGAACATGAACACATAGCAACAAAAAAATCCAAAATGAAGCACAGAGAGAGAAAAAAAAGAATTAAAAAAATGTAAAAGGATCACTGAGCTTTCGGACAACATCAAGAAGCTTCATATGCATATAATTGTTATCCCTGAAAGAAAGAAGACAAAAGGGTATCAGAAAAATATTTGAATAATAATGGCTGAATATTTTCCAAATTAGGTGGAAAATATAGTCACACAGATCCAAAAGCTCAGTAGTCCCAAGCACAAGATAAATGTAAATAAATAAATAAATAAACCAATACACACATACTCAAATAGTACAAAACCAGCTATAAAGAGAAAATCTTTAAAGGAGTCAAAGTAGAAAGCCATTAGATACAGAGAATCAAAATAATTATGACACATTTCTCTTCAGAAATACAAGAGGAATAGGATCTTTAACATACTGCTAGAAAACTTAAACTAGAATTCCATTACCAGAGAAAATATCTTCCAAAATGTGCACTGAATAAAAATGATTTGAACATACAAAAAGGAAAAGAATGAACTATAAGAGGCCTGCACTATAAGATATGCTAAAGGAAGTTCTTCAAACATAGAAAAAGTACACCAGATAGAAATACAGGTTTGTACAAAAGAATGAAGGATACAAAAATGCTAAGTACTTTGGTAATATATAACATATATATTAATATAATAATATAATATGTAATGTACATATTATATAGCTTTTTTATTATTTAAGTATTTTAAAATATAATTGACTGCTAAAACAAATAGAATAATAATTTTTTTGGAGTTAACAGTATATGTATAAATAAGATATATGGCAAAATGGCATAAGGCCTGGAAGGGAAATGCAATTATACTTTTTTATTCTTAATCTATATTCATTTTGATAAATATTAATTTGCTTAAAGTTAAACTCTGGTAAGTGAAAGAGGTATACTATATACCATAAACCCTAAAGTAACCACCAAAGTAACAAAACAAGAAATACAGCTTATAAACCCACAAAGGCAATAAAATGAAATTACAAAATTATTCAGTTAATCCAAAATCTGTAGTGAAAGAGTTAAAAAATTTTAAAAAGTGGTGGGACCAATAAAAAACAAAGAGCAAGATCATATACTTAAATCTATATAAATAATCACATAAATTACAAATGAGGGTTATATATATGTTCATTATCTTGATTGTGTTGATATTTTCACAGCTGTATACATATATCAAATATATCAAATTATACACTAAATATAAGTGTGATTTATTGTATGTCATTTATAGCTCAATAATAAGGAGACCTAAATATTTTGCAGACATAAATACTGGAAGAAGTCAATAAGGCAGTCCTGCAGCAAGATATGTTAAATAAAAGTCTTCAAGAAAAAGGAAAAAGATACCAGATGTAAATGTGGATATATACAAAGGAATTAATAGTATCAAGAATGGTAACAATTTTGATAAATGTAAAGTCCATTTTTATTATTGTATTTACCTTTAAAATTGACTTCTAAAGAAAAATGATAAAAATAAATTTGGGGAATATATAAACTATCAAAAAATATTTGTTGATTATAGCACTATCAACAAATTTGACTTAATTGGCATGTACTGAAAAGCCTCAAATCAATTACCTTAGCTTACAACTTTAGAAACTAAGAAAAGAAAATAAATAAATTGCTTTTTTCCTCATCTTTATTCATTCACTTTTCAACATTTATTGAAAAACACGGTAGGCAGAATTACTGGTGTTATGCCCTGTATAACCCACGCCACCTTGAGTGCGGGTGGAGCATGTGGCTGTTCTGGCCAGTAGAATATGGCAAAAGAAAAGGAATTTTGCAGATGTAATTCAGGTCTCAAGTCCACTGAGTCTGAGTTAGTGAAAAGTGAGATAATCCTGATTGGGCATGACTTTAAGCAAGTGAACACTTTAAAAGAGAGACAGGGTTGAGGTGGACTTGAAGGACCCAGCCACCATGAGTTCTACAACCATGAGAAAATGAATTCTACCAACAACCTGAATGTGACTGTAAGTCAAAAATTCCCTAGTTGAATCTCCAGATGAAAATGCATCACTCTTTATACATTGACTTCGAGCAAAGAATTCAGTTAAGCCATGCCTAGAGTTCTGCTCTGCACAAACAGTGAGATAATAAATGGGTGTTGTCTAAACCAGTATTTTGATAATTTGTTACACAGAAGTAGAAAACTAATACAAGAAAGTACTCTGCTTCTTGCACTGTATTCTAGAGTTTATGAAAACAAAAGTAATAAGGAAAATAATTGAAATTATCTAAGGGGTAAGTACAGACTGCTCCAGAGAGAAAAGAGAAGAGGACCAAACACATTAGATCCTGGGTCACTCCAACTTTAAGTAGAAGATCTAGGAACAGATAATTAAAACTAGGAGGAAGAGGAAGATCCACGAATAGTGGGTTAAAAGTAGGAGTTAGTGATGTCCTGAGAAAACAATATAACACTTTCAGAATCTATAGATGAAGTTATGTTTTGTTAAAAAAAAAGAAAAGAAAAGGAACAACTGTTTCAAATTCTACTGAGAGGTCAAGAAAAATAAGTAGTTTTGTGATATGGACATAATTAGTGACTAACAAGAGAACTTTCTAAATGAATTGATAGGGATTAAATCCTGATTTGATTGGATTCAAAAGAGGATACAAGTAGAGAAGTAGATAGGATTAGAAAAATTACTAGTAAGTGTTTCCATATATATTACATGCATTCATTCTAGCAAATCTTACTAGAAAGAATTATTGGAAAGTTTCTTCTTTTTCTGTCTTATGATGAATTCATTTCAAAGCTGTAACATGAGAAATCTGTTACCTCATAATTTTATATACATTAGATGTATTCTTCAAAAATGAAGGCAAACTAAAGAAAATTTCAGTTAAATAAAACTGAAAGAATTTATTGCCAGTAGATCTACACTGCAAAAACATACTACATCATGTTCTTAGCTCGAAGAAAAATGACAAAAAGATGGAAATTCAAGTCTTCAGGAAGTAATGAACAACAAAAATGAGAAATTTGAGAGTAAATATGACTGCTCATTTTTCTTCTCATATTTTTAAAGAACATATAACTCTTTTTAAAACAAAAATTATAACACTATTACAAGATTTATAATGCATAAAGATGTATTATATGATAATGACACCACAAAGGTCAGAAGTAGATGAATGAAACTATACTATTGCAAATTTTTCACATTTTATATGAAGTAGAATAATATTAACACTAAATACACTAGAATAATTTAAGGGGACATAGTCAATTCTAGTGCAAACACTATCACATTAAAACAATAAACAGCTAAAATATAATTAAGACAATATAATTACAACAAAATACTGAAAAATGTGATTAAAAAAGTAAATACATGAAACTAAGGAGAAAGATAAAAAGCTAATGTCAGAATAAGAAGAAAAATAGTAGAAAAATAGAGAAATCTAATCTTATCAATAATTATATTAACTATAAATTGAATCAAATGCAGAGATTGTCAGAAAGAACTTAAAAACAAGACCTTGCTATGGAATGTCTACAAAAGATACATTTATGGCACAAGAACACAGAAATTTTGAAAGTTAAAATCAGGCTACGTAAGTTCAAGACAAGTAACATTACTGGAGGTAACAGAAAATATTTAATCATCATAAGAGTGTTCCACAAAATGATTTTAGAGAAATAAATGTTTTCTGAAGGATTACTTCCCAAAACTTCTGCTGCCAGTGTCCTTGTACCCGCAGTGAGCCACAGCCGCCCCCAGCCTCTGCATGAGAGACTCTAACAGTCATCATGTAAAAATGCATTGTGGAACAAAAACCACACTCACAGAAAGATAGACAAGATGAAAGGCAGAGGGCTATGTACCAGATGAAGGAACAAGATAAAACACAGAAAAACAACTAAATGAAGTGGAGATAGGCAACCTTCCAGAAAAAGAATTCAGAATAATGATAGTGAAGATGATCCAGGACCTCAGAAAAAGAATGGAGGCAAAGATCAAGAAGATGCAAGAAATGTTTGACAAAGACCTAGAAGAATTAAAGAACAAACAGAGATGAACAATACAATAACTGAAATGAAAACTACACTAGAAGGAATCAATTGCAGAATAACTGAGGCAGAAGAACGGATAAGTGACCTGGAAGACAGAATGGTGGAATTCAGTGCTGCAGAACAGAATAAAGAAAAAAGAATGAAAAGAAATGAAGACAGCCTAAGAGACCTCTGGGACAACATTAAACACAACAACATTCGCATTATAGGGTCCCAGAAGGAGAAGAGAGAGAGAAAGGACCTGAGAAAATATGTGAAGAGATTATAGTCGAAAACTTCCCTAACATGGGAAAGGAAATAGCCACCCAAGTGCAGGAAGTGCAGTGAGTCCCATACAGGGACAAAGGAGAAACACACCGAGACACATAGTAATCAAACTGGCAAAAATTAAAGACAAAGGAAAATTATTGAAAGCAGCAAGGCAAAAACGACAAATAACATACAAGGGAACTCCCATAAGATTAACAGCTGATTTCTCAGCAGAAGCTCTACAAGCCAGAAGGGAATGGTATGATATATTTAAAGGGATGAAAGGGAAGACCCTACAAACAAGATTACTCTTCCAGCAAGGATCTCATTCAGATCCGACTGAGAAATCAAAAGCTTTACAGACAAGCAAAAGCTAAGAGAATTCAGAACCACCAAACCAGCTCTACAACAAATGCTAAAGGAACTTCTCTAAGTGGGAAACACAAGACAAGAAAAGGACCTACAAAAACAAACCTGAAACAATTAAGAAAATGGTAACAGGAACATACATATCGATAATTACCTTAAACGTGAATGCATTAAATACTCCAAATTAAAGACACAGGCTCGCTGAATGGATACAAACACAAGACCCATATATATGCTGTCTACAAGAGACCCACTTCAGACCTAGGGACACATACAGACTGAAAGTGAGGGGATGGAAAAAGATATTCCATGCAAATGGAAATCAAAAGAAAGCTGGAGTAGCAATACTCATATCAGATAAAACAGACTTTAAAATAAAGAATGTTACAATAGACAAGGAAGGACACTTGATCAATGGATCAATCCAAGAAGAAGATCCAACAATTATAAATATATATGCACCCAACATAGGAGCACCTCAATACATAAGGCAACTGCTAACAGCTGTAAAAGAGGAAGTCGACAGTAACACAATAATAGTGGGGGACATTAACACCTCACTTACACCAATGGACAGATCATCCAAAATGAAAATAAATAAGGAAACAGAAGCTTTAAATGATACAATAGACCAGATAGATTTAATTGATATTTATAGGACATTCCATTCAAAAATGGCAGATTACACTTTCTTCACAAGCGTGCATGGAACATTCTCCAGGATAGATCATATCTTGGGTCACAAATCAAGACTCAGTACATTTTAGAAAATTGAAATCATATCAAGCATCTTTTCTGACCACAACACTATGAGATTAGGAATGAATTACAGGGGAAAAAATGTAAAAAATACAAACACATGGAGGCTAAACACTATGTTACTAAATAACCAAGAGATCACTGAAGATATCAAAGAGGAAATCAAAAAATACCTAGAGACAAATGAAATGAAAACATGACAATCGAAAAACTATGGGATGCAGCAAAATCAGTTCTAAGAGGGAAGTTTATAGCTATACAAGCCTACTTCAAGAAACAGAAAAATCTCAAATAAAAAAATCTCACCTTACACCTAAAGGAACTAGAGAAAGAAGAACAAACAAAACCCAAAGTTAGCAGAAGGAAAGAAATTATAAAGATCAGAGCAGAAATAAATGAAATAGACACAAAGAAAACAATAGCAAACATCAATAAAACTAAAAGCTGGTTCTTTGAGAAGATAAACAAAATTGATAAACCATTAGCCAGACTCAGCAATAAAAGGAGGGAGAGGACTCAAATCAATAAAATTAGCAATGAAAATGGAGAAGTTAAAACAGACACTGCAGAAATACAAAGCAGCCTAAGAGACTATTACAAGCAACGCTATGCTAATAAAATGGACAACCTGGAAGAAATGGACAAATTCTTAGAAAGGTATAACCTTCCAAGACTGAACCAAGAAGAAATAGAAAATATGAACAGATCAGTCACAAGTAATGAAATTAAAACTGTGATTAAAAATCTTCCAACAAACAAAAGTCCAGGACTAGATGGCTTCACAGGTGAATTTTATCAAACATTTAGAGAAGAGCTAACACCCATTGTTCTCAAACTCTTCCAAAAAACTGTGGAGGAAGGAACACTCCCAAACTCATTCTATGAGACCACCATCACCCTGACACCAAAACCAGACAAAGACATTACTAAAAAAGAAAAGTACAGACCAATATCACTGATGAATATAGATGCAAAAATCCTCAACAAAATAATAGCAAACAGAACCCAACAACACATTAAAAGAATCATACACCACGACTAAGTTGGATTTATCCCAAGGATGCAAGGATTCTTCAATCTACCTAAATCAATCAATGTGATACACCATATTAACAAATTGAAGAATGAAAACCAGATGATCATCTCAATAGATAGAGAAAAAGCTTTTGACAAAATACAACACCAATTTATGATAAAAACTGTCCAGAAAGTGGGCATAGAGGGAAACTACATCAACATAATAAAGGCCATATACGACAAACCCACAGCAAACATCATTCTCAATGGTGAAAAACTGAAAGTATTTCCTCTAAGACCAGGAACAAGACAAGGATGTCCACTCTCACCACTATTATTCATCATAGTTTTGGAAGTCCTAGCCACGGCAATGAGAGAAGAAAAAGAAATAAAAGGAATACAAATTGGAAAAGAAGAAGTAAAACTGTCACTGTTTGCAGATGACATGATACTATACATACAGGCTCCTAAAGATGCCACCAGAAAACTACTAGAGCTAATCAATGAATTTGGTAAAGTTGCAGGATACAAAATTAATGCACAGAAATCTCTTGCATTCCTATACACTAATGATTAAAAATCTGAAAGAGAAATTAAGGAAACACTTCCATTTACCACTGCAACAAAAAGAATAAAATACCTAGGAATAAACCTACCTAGGGAGACAAAAGACCTGTATGCAGAAAACTATAAGACAGTGATGAAAGAAATTAAAGATGATACCAACAGATGGAGAGATATACCATGTTCTTGGATTGGAAGAATCAATATTGTGAAAATGACTATACTACCCAAAGCAATCTACAGATTCAGTGCAATCCCTATCAAATTACCAATGGCATTTTTAACAGAACTAGAACAAAAAATCTTAAAATTTGTATGGAGGCACAAAAGACCCAGAATAGCCAAAGCAGTCTTGAGGGAAAAAAAGGAGCTGGAGGAATCAGACGCCCTGACTTCAGACTATACTACAAAGCTACAGTAATCAAGACAATATGGTACTGGCACCAAAACACAAACATAGATCATTGGAACAAGATAGAAAGCACAGAGGTAAACCCATGCACCTATGGTCAACTAATCTATGACAAAGGAGGCAAGGATATACAATGGAGAAAAGACAGTCTCTTCAAAAAGTGGTGCTTGGAGAACTGGACAGCTACATGTAAAAGAATGAAATTACAACACTTCCTAACACCATACACAAATATAAACTCAAAATGGATTAGAGACCTAAATGTAAGACTGGACACTATAAAACTCTTAGAGGAAAACATAGGAAGAACACGCTTTGACATAAACTACAGCAAGATCTTTTTTGATCAACCTCCTAGAGTAATGAAAATAAAAAACAAAAATAAACAAATGGGACCTAATGAAACTTAAAAGCTTTTTCACAGCAAAGGAAACCATAAACCAGACCAAAAGACAACCCTCAGAATGGGAGAAAATATTTGCAAATGAATCAATGGACAAAGGATTAATCTCCAAAATATATAAACAGCTCATGCAGCTCTATATTAAAAAAACAAACAACCCAATCCAAAAATGGGCAGACCTAAATAGACATTTCTCCAAAGTAGACATACACATGGTCAAGAAACACATGAAAAGCTGCTCAACATCACTAATTATTAGAGAAATGCAAATCAAAACTACAATGAGGTATCACCTCACACCAGTTAGAATGGGCTTCATCAGAAAATCTACAAACAACAAATACTGGAGAGGGTGTGCAGAAAAGGCAACCCTTTTGCACTGTTGGTGGGAATGTAAACTGATACAGTCACTATGGAGAACAGTATGGAGGTTCCTTAAAAAACTAAAAATAGAATTACCATATGATCCAGCAATCCCACTACTGGGCATATACCCAGAGAAAACCACAATTCGAAAAGACACATGCACCCCAATGTTCACTGCAGCACTATTTACAATAGCCAGGTCATGGAAGCAACCTAAATGCCCATCGACAGACGAATGGATAAAGAAGTTGTGGTACATATATACAATGGAATATTACTCAGCCATAAAAAGGAGCGAAATTGGGTCATTTGTTGAGACGTGGATGGATCTAGAGACTGTCATACAGAGTGAAGTAAGTCAGAAAGAAAAAAACAAATATCATATATTAACGCATATATGTGGAACCTAGAAAAATGGTACAGATGAACCAGTTTACAGGGCAGAAATTGAGACACAGATGTAGAGAACAAACATATGGACACCAAGGGGCGAAAACCGTGGGGGGGGGGTGTTGTGATGAATTGGGCTATTGGGATTGACATGTATACACTGATGTGTATAAAATTTATGAATAATAAGAACATGGTGTATAAAAAATAATAAAATAAAATTCAAAAATTATTTTTTAAAAAAAGAAATATTTTCTGTTAATACTAGAGCTTTAAAATACAGGATGCAAACAGACAGATATTTGGAAAGAAAGTGAATTTCAACTCTAATCTCACTTTATACAAAAACTGACTTGTAGACAATATTATATCATAAACTTTAAAATTTGATAAGAGAACATGAAAGAAAATCAGGGCTTATATAATAAATGAATATGAACATAAGCACTAAACATGAATATATTAATGTATAACATTATTAGATCCATAATATTGTGAATATATATAATATAGTTGTAATAAAATACATTATACTCATAGTATATAATATAAATGATGTATGAATAACTCTTACCCCTCAACGATAAGATGACAAACCAATTAAATGGGTGATGCATTTAAAAGATGTACAGAAGAAGAAATTCAAATGTACAAAATATACATAAAAATTCTCAACTCTAGGCACAACAGAAATAAAAATTTAATTCGACATGAAGTATTAACATATACCCATCAGAATGGTCAAAATTTTAAAGGACTGAAAATGCCAAATGTTGGCCAGTATGTGAAGCAACTGAAACTCTAACAAATTGCTGGTAAGATTCAAAATGGAACAACCTTTCTGGAGAAGAGTTTGATAAGTTTTATAGAGTTAATTACACACTTAAATTGTTATATTGGTATCTAATTATACACTTTGGTCTTTACCAAAGAGAAACAAAAACATATTCCTAGAAGAAGACTTGCATATGAGTGTTTATAGTAGCTGAACTTGTAGCAGCCCAAACTGGGGAATTCCAAATGTCCAAGAGCAGATAATGGAAAAACAAATTGTGGTATGAAGAAAGTCATACTGATAGACAACATCATGAACTAATTATATATATATATATATATATATATGTATATAGTGAAAAAAAGTATACACATACTCTATCATTCCATTTTTATAAAATTACAGAAAAAGCAAAACAAATGCATAATTAAAGAAAACAACACTTTGTGGCCTGGATTCAGTAGGTGTGAGTGTGATGGACAGCAAAGGGGAACATTTTATTATGTATAACTTATATAGCAATACATCTGACTTATGTACAAACTCTTGAAGGCAAAATAGATGGAAATTAGTGGAGGACTAGACAAACTCAATCACAGTTGGAGATTTTCATGCAACTTCCTCAATAATGGATAGAAAATAAGCCGAAAAAAATCCAGTAAAAACTTATACCTAGTGTACATCTCATTGACTACATTGATCTAATTGATATTTATACTACAACCGACAACTGTAAAATTCTTTACAACTGTACAGGGACTATTATGTATACAATTTATTCTGGGTCATAAAACACATGTTAGTAAATTAGAAAAGATTAAAATATTACAGAGGTTGCTCTCTGATCACAAAATAATTAAACTTGTAAACAATAATTATGAAATAATTTTTAAAATTCAAAGTATGTGAAAAAATGTGAAAATTTTACACCACACTTAGTAAAAAAAAATGGGGCAAAGAAATACAAGAGAAATTAGGAAATATTTGGAACTGAGTGATTTTGAAAATTCAACCAATCAAAATTTGTGTAAAGAAGTTAAAACAGTGCTTGGAGATAAATTTACAGATAAATTTTAAGAGAAATCAGTGATATGCATTCCTTTTTTAGGAACAAAAATAATGAAGAACAAAAAACAAAAGCTGGTTTTAGAAAAGAAATAACACAGACAATAAAAGAATCAGTGAAATAGAAAATAAAATAGAAAACATTATGCTAAGTGAAATGTCAGATGCAGAAGAACAAATACTGCATGAGCTCACTTATATGTGGATTCTAAAAAAGTCAAACTCATAAAATCAGATTGTAGTATGGTGGTTTCCAGGGTCTGGGGTGTGGGAGAAACTGAAAGTTGTTGGGCAAAGGGTACAAAATTTCAGTTATATGGGATAAATGTTTTCTGGAGACCTTATGTACAGTCTGGTAACTATCATAGTGGCGAATACTTGAAATTTCCTAAGAGAACAAATCTCAAATTAAAACTTCTGAACACAGAGAAACACACACAAGAGGGTAACTATGTAGAGGTGATGGATAACTTATTTAGGTTGATTATGGTGATTCTTTCACAATGTATACATATACACAAAAACATCAAGTTGTACACTTTAAATGTATGCAATTTCTCTTTGTCAAATATATCTCAATAAAATGATTTTAAAAAGAAAATAAGTCTAAAATGTGTTTCTTTGAAAATATAATTCAAACTAATAAAATCAAATCATACTTATAAAGGATGAAAGCTTACAAACACAATAGCAATATAAGAATAGAAAGAAGAGAAAATGTGGACCCTGTAGATGTTAAACATTAATAAGGAAATATAATGAACAACTAGTTACCAATAGACTAAAACGTAGAAGAAATTGACAAATTCTTTGAAAAGCTTAACTTACCAAACGGGACATAATATGACATAGAATACCCAAACAACCCTTAACTCTGATGCAGACAGTATTTTAAGAAAAGTTTCACACACACGTACATACATACAACTAAAAAAAACAAGCCAGATAATTTTACACAGGAATTGAATCAACATATGAAAAAGAAATAATACCTATGTTACATATAGTCTTTGAGAACAAGCATTTAGTATCATTAACTATCATTAAAATCCCAGTGAGATTCTGCTATAAGTCTATCAGAATGGCTAAAATTAGAAAGACTATTCAAATCTCGTGTTAGCAAGGATATGGAACATCAAAAACTTTCTTATATTGTTGGTGATACTGTAAAATGTTACAACCACTTTGGAAAAATACTTAGAAATGTCTCATAGATAAGCATAGACCTATTCTATGATCAAATAATTGTATGCCTAAATATTTACCCTAGTAACTTAAAACGTGTGCCCATAAAAAGCTTGTATCGTAATGATTACAGCAGCTTTATTTATAACAGTCCCAAACAGGAAACAACTAAAATGCTCATGAAGAGAAGAATGAGTAAAGAAATTGGCATATATTAATTAAATAAAATAATACTTAGCAATACAAAGAAATGATTTACTGATATGTGCATGATACCATATCAATTTATCTTTAAGCAAAGAAACCACACACAGAAGTGTACCTATTGTATTATTCCAGTTAAATGAAATTCCATACTGGGAAAGACTAATTTATCAAGAAAAATCAGAAAAAAATTGCCTCTGTGTGGAGAGTATTTACTGAAAAGGCATGAAGAAATTTTCTAGGGTGATAGAAAATCCTATATCTTGACTATACACCAAGCTCATCCTTATCAAACTCATCGAAGTACACATTTATGTGTGCAGTTCACTATATGTAAAGTTAAAAAAATAACTATTGAAAGTAAAAACCTGGGGGTCCCTAGAGTTTTAAGGAAAATCAGAGGTAAAGTTTGTACTCAGTAAATTGATATAGTCACTTTTTCTTTCTCTATTCTATATAGGAATCTCTCAGTTATTATAGAAAAATGAAAGATAGGTTAGAGATTAACATATCTGTGATTTTGAAAACCTACTGAACTCCAGAGTTTAAAACTGTATATAAATAGTGAGTTTTATTTTCGCTTGTTAACTTTATCTTTGAGGCAGTCAAAAGGTACACATACCTAAAGCCATAAATATAGGGTAGTTATAATTTTAAAGAGTGTAGCAAAGCATTAATTCAACAAATATTTATTAATAATCAAATATAAAAGATTTTAAATCTCTCCTTTCATGGATAATATAAAAGAAGATGTCTTTCCAAATGATTAAGCTATTAAATTAGCACGTGTATATGCCAAATATATATCCACAACTTGATTACTAGCTGTGGATGTGTGGATGTGCTCAAAAGCACGTGCACACACACACACACACACACACACACACACAGGCTGGAAATACTTAAAGCCAATATTTTCACTAGGTTGACCGCTGGAACTGAATCAACAATTGAATTCTAGGAAGTCCTTATTAATATATTAGGTGATTATCAGATTTTGAAATTGTCAATATTGAAAATATCCATGTATTCTTTTGAAATTCATTGCAAACCTGCTGCATTATGGCATTGGTCAGTGACATTTAATATAGGAAACTCTAGAACAGTGCTATATAGTAAACTGGTGGTTATTAAAATAGTAACTTGAATTTTCCAGTTTTTCAAAACTCTAATATTGACTAAGATTTAAAATGTTTAAATTCCAGAAATGTTCAGAGCCTGCTACCTTAAATATCCCCTGAGAATTATTACAAGGAAATAATAGAGAAATGTTGGTGGAAGTAGAGGTAAGCTTCTATTTTAAAAACCTGTGAATGTTTATTAGGAAGAAAGTAATAAATACATCCAGGGTCATAGGACCATTGTATAGAACAGTAGGATAATAATGCTGAAACAATTCACAGAAACCAGCAATAATAAGTCACAAAATTAAGCCCAATGGAATTAACCATAAAATCCAATCAATGGCTCACTCACTGAAGGTTAATGAAGAGTTTTGTACAGTTTCAGGTTAAGTTTGAGAGATTTGTATCATATAGGGTGCACATATATGTAAGAGAAAATTCCAACAAACAAAAGCAGGGATTGTGGTAAAAATTTCAGACAAAAAAATTAGTGGATTGGATTGACATCATATTGGGAAATGGAATGCCACAATAAAGATATAATAGTCACTACTTTTCTTTTCCATTCACATATGATATTATTTTACTATTTTTTGAACGATTGCTTTTTAAAAATACATTACTACATCTCATAAGAAACGTGATAAATAACAATTTTGAAGATCAATTTTGAACATACCTTTAGGAAGTGCTTTTGATTAAATTCCTTGAAATGAAAACTTAATAGTAGAAACAAAATAATAAAAAATGACCTCAACTTAATTATGTAGTAATACATAGTTTTATAGTTATGTGATAAAAACTATGTAATAAAATTTCCTAATTGGAAGTACCTAACTAAATCAGTACTCTATAGATTGTAAACTAGCATATTAACAGAAAAAATATGACATGCTCTTCAATATTTTTCATTGATTAACTCATCCCTATCTAGGTAAATTTTTAGATACCTATTTATAATAATTCATATTGTAATTTATATTTAAAATATGTAATATATAAAAACAAAGGTATAATATTACTAGATAAACCATATTAGTGCATAATATAAAGTTTTATGAACAGAGAAATGTCATCGTACATTCAAAGACAACTATAAACATAATGAAAGCAACAGTGTAACTATGATTACATTCTAAATGAACTGTACATGGTGGTACATTCAATTAGACACAGTCTATCGTATAAATTCCATTTGCTCATTAACTTTCTCCTTTAATGCTAAATTACCCCATTTAAGATCAGCAGGGAGGACTTCCCTGGTGGCACAGTGGTTGAGAGTCCGCCTGCCGATGCACGGGACACGGGTTCGTGCCCCGGTCAAGGAAGATCCCACATGCCGCGGAGCGGCTGGGCCCGTGAACCATGGCCACTGAGCCTGCGCGTCCGAAGCCTGTGCTCCGCAACGGGAGAGGCCACAATGGTGAGAGGCCCGCGTACCGCAAAAACAAAAGAAATCAGCAGGGAAAATCTGTATATAGGAAACTATTGACCTATTAACAAGTAGAATATTTTGTTTTGAATTTTTTAAAAATTGCAGTTACCTGCAACTTTTAAAAGTATGTCATTTATGTGATATGTTTTGTCCCACTGAGTTTTCGCCTTTGTGAAACTCTTCTATCCTTTCACTAAAATCAAAATCATCCCGTTGATTCATACTTAGTAGGAAACTTGAAATAAGTTCAGTAAAAGTTTCTATCCAGCTATTATACACTGTCTATTCCATTTGGAAAAACAAGGCAGATACAAATTCATGAACTTTTCTCCCTTTTTAAATTCCACTATTCAGTGAGTTGTGTTTATTTTACTTGTTGTAAAGGACTCTAAGTAAACCTGGTTATGTTTGCCTTATTAACTTTAAAAGTGTATTGTCGGGCTTCCCTGGTGGCGCAGTGGTTGAGAGTCCGCCTGCTGATACAGGGGACACGGGTTCGTGCCCCGGTCCGGGAAGATCCCACATGCCGCAGAGCGGCTGGGCCCGTGAGCCATGGCCGTTAAGCCTGCGCGTCCGGAGCCTGTGCTCCGCAATGGGAGAGGTCACAACAGTGAGAGGCCCGCATACCGCAAAAAACAAAATAAACAAAAAGTGTATTGTCAACCTCATTGCTCTGCTGGAGTAGAGTCATAGCTAGCTGACAATAGTCCACCACCCATCTTTTAAAATTCATATGCTGCTGAATTTAGTGTTGTTTTGAATTATGCATGATATATTAAATAATTTTGGAGTGGATCTCCTTGTCCTGATAGTAGCAGCTATTCTATCAGGAGATTACTCTTAAAGTAATATACCAGTTATTTTTCTTCTTAACAAGCTTATCACTAGCTTGATTCACAGCAAATTATTCCTCCTTGAGGGTTTCTTTGAATCTGCTCTCATGTCTTGTGTGAATTCCTTATTTCTTCTTACTATTATAACACTGTAGCCAAATTTTGACAGGGGAGGTTATTACTAAGCATTCTGTCAATTTATAAAGTAATTTGATTACTATAAAAATCATATGATTTAAAAAGTAGTTTTCTTTTTTGACCCAGCATTTCCACACATATTGGGATATAATGAGATACCTCCCATAGCAAGTAGCTCCCTACTATAAGTTAAGTGAGATAACTTCATTCTTATGTTGTTTTTCTTTAAATGTCAATTTTTTGGAGCAGTTTTAGATTTACAACAAAATTAAGAAGAAAGTACAGAGATTTCCCATATACTCCTTACCCTCACACAGGCATAGTGGCCCTATTACCAACATTATTAACCATAATGGTACATTATTTTTTTTTTTACCAAGGATGAACCTACATTGACACACCCAGTGTTCTGGATTTGAGACATTCTAAGAGATGTGCAGTGATATCTAATTATAGTTTTAATTTTCATTTTCCTGATGATATAAGATGTGGAGCATATCATCATATGCGTTTTGCATCTTTATATCTTTGGTGAGCTGTCTGTCAAGGTCTTTGGCCCATTTTTTTTATTGGTTTGTTTGTTATTTATTGTTGAGTCATAACAGTTCTTTATCTAGTTTAAATAACACTCTTTTATCAGATGCGTCTTATATAAATATTTTCTCCCAGCCTATGGCTTGTCCTCTCATTCACTTAATATTATTTATAAAATATTAGAAAAGATAATCTTCACTTAGGACTGTTGATATTCTTAGAAGTAGCTATGATTTATATAAGGAGAAACTGACAGAATTAAATAAAAACTAATAAAACATGAATGAATTATGTTATATGGTCAACTTCAAAGATGAGAAGAAACAGAAAATTGTATGTGACCAGAACTATAACCAATCTGATACTGCAAGGTGAAATATATCTTTCAAGTTAATAACCAGAATTTTAAAATATAAACTCCATAGAATTAAACATAAATTAAAGCAGAATTGGAAAAAGTTCCTTATAAATATAGTTCTAGGCATGTATGTAATTCTATATAGAAAGAGAAATTTAAAACTTACCTGCAAAGACAAAAAGAGGACTTGAGTAAATGGTAAATGGAAAGAAATAGGATACTATGTTCCTGTTTGGAAAAAATTAATGTACAGTTGACCCTTGAACAACTCAAGGATTGTAGTCTGCCCTTTGAATCCTTGGTTCCTTCACATCTTTGGATTCAACCAATGACAACGGACCGCGGAGTAGTGTAAAAATTTACTAATAGAAAATGTATATAAATGGACCCGTACAGTTCAAACCAGCTTTGTTCAAGGGTCAACTATAACATATATATGTCAGCTCTGCTAAAATTAATTTGTAAATTTAATTCAGTACTACTAGTTTCCAATTGCATTTTTACTCTATTTTAAATTCTTATTTTAAAATAACTTTAAATTCAAAAGAAATGGCAAAAATAGTATAGAGAATTTATTTGTACGTTTTACTTATCTTCCCCCAATAGTATCATCTTAAAAAATTACATTGTCAAGATCAGGAATTTGACATTTTTAAAACTATTAACAAAACTAGGAACATTATACAGATTTTACCAGGTTTACTTGCAGTCTTTTTCCTGTGTAGTTATATGAAATTTCATTACATGTATAGATTCCTGTACAGTCAGATTACAAAACTATTTAATATTCACAAATAAACTCTTTGCTACCCTTTGTCACAACCTTCCCTAAATTTAAGCTCTGTCAAACATTAATCTGTTCTCTATGACTACTATTGTGTCACATTGAAGAAGTTATATAAAAGGAACCAAATTGGTATTTTTGCTCAGGATAATGCCCTTGAGATTCACAAAATTGTCTGAATCAATATTTTGTTCCTTTTTACTGCTGAGTTCTATTCCATTATATGTATATACCACAGTATGTCTATTTACCTGTTGAGGGAAATGTATGTTCTTTTTTTTTGTTTGTTTTTGACTATTAGAAATTAAATGGCTATGAACATTTGTGCACAGATTTGTGTTAAATATAGGTTTTGATTTCTTTAGGAAAAAACCCTGAGTGTAACTTTTGTGTAGTATGGTAAATATAGCTTTAACTTTATAAGAAACTGCCAAACTATCTTCCAGAGTGACTATGCTACTTTACATTTCCACCATCACTATATGAGAGATACAGTCCTTCTATATCCCCATCATACTTTGTATTCAATGCTACGTTTTTGACATATGTCCATAAACCGCATATGTTACTGCTTCTAGCCAAATACCATCGTATCCTACGATAACAACTATTATATTTTACTTATCTGTTCTCAATGTTCTCTTAAACTTTGCCCTGTCTTCTCATTACTAAAAAATTACTGCAAATTAATGCTGTGTAAAATATGTATGTGTAAACTTCACTTGTATATAGCCTAGTAATGAGCTCACAGGATAAGTATAATCTTAATAAATAGTGCCAGATTTCTTTCCAAAATAGCTGTACCTGTGTACTTCACTAGAATGAATTTCTATTTCCCATCTCCTAATCAAAACTTTCATTGTCTAATTTTTATCATACTGATTTCTATAAATTAGTATTTTTTTGTTTTTGTTTTAATTTGATCACCTCTGGTTGCTAGTAAGTTTGAGCATTTCTTTATAACTGTTGCACTTCAGAAGTCCCCTTCAGTGAATTTTGTGTTGACTCATACATTGACTATATTTCTCCTGGGTTTTGTAACTTTTTCTTATTTTAAAGGACTTCTTGGAATACTCTACCATCCCCTTGTTTCTTCTAGATATTGCAATAATTTTCTTCCAGTACGCCACTTTGCTACAATTTCCGTTGCAAACAAATTCCTTAATTTGTATTTAATAAAATCCATTATTTTATACACCGAAAAAAGAACATTTTGGATATCATTCAGCAAGGTTTTCTACATCTTAATTACAAAACATTCTGCATAATTGGGGCTTATATAAAAGGAACATATTTAATGACTGAGAATTATTTTGTGGAACTCTAAGCATTTTCAATACTTTAAGTTCTGCCTTTGGAAGAATTGAAAACTATTTACCTGCCAGTTTAAAATATTTTGACACATTTTTCATTACAATGTTTTCCATTCTCAATCATTTTTGTAGGAGTATTGAAATTACATTTTCTTACTTTTATTTTCATGTCTGATTTTAAAGTGTGAAACAGCACTCTTGAAACTTTACATCACACATCTCATATTGTGAAAAGTTGAATTGATATCAAAAAGAAAAATTGTTATTTCTTTCCTCTTATAAAATAGTCTTTGGGTTTCCCTGGTGACACAGTGGTTAAGAATCCACCTGCCAATGCAGGGGACACGGGTTCGAGCCCTGGTCCAGGAAGATCCCACACGCCACAGAGTAAGTACAAGTCTATGCGTCACAACTACTAAGCCTGCGTTCTAGAGCCCATGAGCCAGAAATACTGAACCAACATGCCACAACTACTGAAGCCCGCACACCTAGAGCCCGTGCTCTGCAACAAGAGAAGCCACTGCAATGAGAAGTCAGTGTATCGTAACGAAGAGTAGCCCCCGCTTGCCACGAGAGGAAGCCCACACACAGCAATGAAGACCCAACACAGCCAAAAATAAATAAATAAAATAAATTTATAAAAAAGAAAAATAGCCTTTCCTCATAGAGATCCTGACCCAAGATGACACACAGCGTGGAATGCTGTGTTACAAGAGCAAAGTTGCCTGTAATTTAAAATACAATACTGAGACTCACTTCTCTCAAAGAGGGTTTCACAATCACTGATGAGACTTAACTTAGAGAGACAGAAAGGAAAATAAATAGGTAGATAGGTAAAAAAGCAAGACTTTTATTTTGTCTTTCAAAAAATAATGTGGAAAAAAAAAGTCTACTCTATGCAGTAGCATCCCTAAGCTATGGTACATTTGAGGGAGGAAAACAAAAGTAGAAAGTCACCTACCATATGTAGTGTTCAGGATTTTTTCAACATTCAATCAGACTCACTTTATATTTGATCTGGATGTTAGGTCTTCGTACATACAACCAAGGTTATATCAACTTTAAGAGTACTCTCTGAAAGCTGACTTTATTTGAGTAGATCAAATTATCATTAGGTATTAAGGATGAGAAGCTTAGAAGCAGTCCATAAGAAATAGGGAAGGAAAATAAGACTGAGAATGAAAATTAACCCCCCAAATAAGAATGTGAGAAACAACAGAACCAGTGGTAAGTTATGTTAAACAATAAGGAAGGAGAAAGTTTCACAATGTATAGTGCTCTTATAGAGAATTATGTTGGTAAGAATGTTGAGTGGCTATTGAAGAAGTCTGAAGATGATAATACAAGTGCAGCATTTCTTGAGTTGTATTCTATCCCAAATTATGTGCATATGTGTTTAAATATAAAAAATATTTTACTAATATTATGGGATTTTCCTCAAACTTTCATATAAAACTAATAATTCTGGACCATATTTATTTTGTGGCTCAGAATGTTAAACTAACACTAACATGGTGGTTCTGGAGAATGGGAGTTCTCAATCTCCAGTTTTGGAAATATGACTACTCAGCAAAAAAGGAAAATAAAGCTAAAATAAAAATGCATGGTGATCACTGGGCTTAGAAAGTTAAATCAATGAATACTTAATTTGCACCAAAGTATATATGTTATTTAGCTAAAGTAATTGTAGGAACACAAACACAGAAAGGCTAAGCTTTATGCTAAAGTAATTTTTTTTTTTTTTTTTTTTTGCGGTATGTGGGCCTGTCTCTGTTGTGGCCTCTCCCGTTGCAGAGCACAGGCTCCAGACGCGCAGGCTCAGCGGCCATGGCTCACGGGCCCAGCCGCTCCGCGGCATGTGGGATCTTCCCGGACCGGGGCACGAACTCGTGTCCCCTGCATCGGCAGGCGGACTCTCAACCACTGCGCCACCAGGGAAGCCCCATGCTAAAGTAATTTAATACCTAGCTTAATACCTAGTTGGTTAGACAAAATAAATATGTAAAAACTAAATTTCAATACAAGCTGGAAATGTTAAACTCAGTGCTAGTTGGGATATGGTAAGTGAGTTATGAAAGGTCAAATAACAATTATGTACAAAAAATTCTAAGAGAATTGTTGACTATTCAGGATAGGCCAGATTATTGATACATCAGCTTGGACAGGAAAAAAATCTGCTTTATGGATTTGTAATATAATTATCAATTCAATTACTTTCCTTAAAGCATCAGAGAGAATACCTTGCATGTAGGCAGCACTGGAAACACATGAATGAGTAAACACATTACATATAATGTGTAGAGCAGGCATTAGAAAAATGATAATTTAATTTTTGTGTCAGCAGAATAATAACTTTTATATCTGTTACTGATCATGAAAGCAATCTACCCTTCTGATACCCTGGAAGTTGAAGCAAAATTTACCAGCACAACAAAAACAGGTACTGTTCTCACATTTCCATGGGTTTTGCTGTTAATACTTATTTACAGTAAGGAAGACCCAAATGGTATGTTCTTTTCAACAGATTTTTTTTCCTTTGCAAATAGTGAAAAATGTAATGAATGAAAAACCTTTGCCTCCTAGAGTAGTGTGGAAAAGCATATGAATAACTCATTCTACTCAATATGTAATTGACTTGAAAACCAAAATAGCACAATTAGATGACTACCTACTTGATTATATCAATTAATTAAAACAGGCATTTTTTTCCAAAATAGTCTTTTTGTTCTACAATTGCTTCTCTGTTATGTATAAATATATATAAGTTTGAAAATGTAAAATTGATTTACTTAATTCTAAATTAAATTATACTAATTGAGCATTTTTAGGTATGTCACATTTCATTTTAATCTGAAGCTTGAAAAAATATAAGATTATCTTGTACTAGCATACAAATAATAAAAAAAGATCAAGTTCAGAATAACAGTGCTGTGAGCAATTCATTTTAAATAATGCATGAAACATAGTCTTAAAGTCAGTTGATTATACATTGGGAATTTATAATAAGAAGGAAATCCTTTTGCTTGTGCTTGAGTAACAAGTTCAGTTGAACAATGGAATGAAAAAAATTAAAAAATTTTCTAAATTTTTGATATTAGATACCACAAGCTATTGCAATATGCATTATTCCAAATAACTGGTAAAAATATATATAAGATGAAATGGCAGAATCCATTTTATCCAATAATATTTAGATTTCAATCATGAAATGTTCTGGAAAAATAGTCATACCACCACTGAAATTTAAGAAGATATTACAATGTGTATTTCTTACATAGTTGCAAAACACACGAGGAAGAGAAAAAATAAAAGTGTTTCCTAGTCAAATAACTTTAAACAAGATGTGTGTCATAATTCTGACTGAGAGATTCCTAAAACACAGTAGATATTAAAGGTGAGGGCAAGTCCTGTAGTAAATCACCTGCTTAGTCTTTTTCCAAACCTAATTGATCAAAAGTGAGAAAGAGGGCTTCCCTGGTGGCGCAGTGGTTGAGAGTCAGCCTGCCGATGCAGGGGACATGGGTTCGTGTCCCGGTCCGGGATGATCCCACATGCCGTGGAGCGGCTGGGCCCGTGAGCCATGGCCGCTGAGCCTGCGCGTCCAGAGCCTGTGCTCCGCAACGGGAGAGGCCACAACAGTGAGAGGCCCGTGTACCAAAGGAAAAAAAAAAAAAAGTGAGAAAGAGAAAGAGAGAGATAAAAGTTTCTTTGATGACTTCTAATTATTACAGAGCAAGTTTTCCCTATACACACTTGGGAAACTTAATGGCTTCAAACAAACAAACAAAAAATGTTCTTTTACAGTTCTTGAGTTCTGAAGCTCAAAAGTTTAAAATGTTCTTACTGGATAAAATCAAAGTTGTTAAAACAGCTACAGTCCCTCTGGAGGTTCTAGGGGGAGAAATGAGTTCCTTGATTTTTCTATCCTCTAGAGGCTGCCTAGAATTCTTGGCTTGTGGCCCCACCTCCCATCTTTAACTCGAGAAGCATAATATCTTCAAATCCCCCTCCTCTCTGACTTCTGTCTCCATTGTTTCCCTTCTCTGATTCTGACACTCCTGCCTCCCTCTTATCAGGACCCTTGATTACACTGGGCTCACCCAAATAATTCAGTATGATCTCCCTGTATTGAGTCTTAATCACATCTCCACAGTCTCTTTTTCTATATAAGGTAACAAATTCACAGATTCTTGGGATTAGGACATGAACATATCCAGGAGGCCATTATTCTGCCTACCACAGTATACCTATTGACTGCCCCCCAATCACATCCATCCCACATGCAAAATACATTTATCCTAACTCAATATCTGCAAAAGTCTCAATCCATTACAACATCAACTCAAAGTCCCAAAGCTCATCTAAATCTCAACAACTCAAAAGATCCACATTTTATCGTCTAGATTATCTAAATTAGATATGTGTGACAATAATAATTTCAAGGTAAACATTTTTTTCCAGCTTAATGAAGACTAACTGACAAATAAAAATTTTTTACACTTACCATGTATAAATGATTACTACAATCAAGGTAGTTAACATATAGTTATTATTTTTGTGTACAGTGAGAAGATTTAAGATCATCTCTCTTAGCAGCTTTCAACTATACAGTACAGTAGTATTAACTATAGTCACCATACTATACATTAGCTCTCCAGAATTATTCATCGTTCATAACTGAAACTTTGTACCTTTGACAAACTTCTCTCCATTGCCTCCATTCCCCAGCCCCTAGAAACCACCATTCTACTCTCTGCTTCTATGAGTTCAACTTTTTTAGATTACACATATAAGTAAGATCATGCAGTATTCGTCTTTCTGTGACTGGCTTATTTTACTTAGCATAATGTCTTTTAGATACATCCATGTTGTTACAAATAATAAGATTTCATTCCTTTTAAAGGTTGAAATAAATATATATATGTGTATATATATATATATATATATATATTTATATCACATTTTCTTTATCCATTCACCCATTCATTGACACTTAGGCTGATTCCATTTCTTCACTATTGTGAGTCATGCTTCAATGGACATAGGAGGGCAGATATCTATTTGAGAAAATGATTTCATTTCCTTTGGATACCCAGAACTGGGATTGCTAGATCATATGCTAGTTCTATTTTTAATTTATTAAGAAACCTCCATACTATTTTCCATAATGGCTATACCAATTTACATTCCCACTAACATTGTACAGAGTTCCTTTTTCTCCACATCCCTACCAACATTTATAGATTGTCTTTTTGATAATAGCCAATTCTAACAGGTGTGCAATGGCATCTCATTGTGGTTTTGATTTGCATTTCCCTGATGATTAGTGATGTTGATCATTTTTTCATATACCGTTGGATACTTGTATGTCTTTTTTGTTTTGAGAAATGGGTATTCAGGCCCTTTGCCCATTTTAAAATCAGGTTATTTGTTTTCTTGTTATTGAGCTATTTGTGTATATATATTGTACATTATCCCCTTATTAGATGTATGATTTGCAAATATTTTCTCCCAATCCATAGGTTACTTTCACATTTTGTTGATTTTTTTCCTTTTCTGTGCAGAAACTTTTTAGTTTGATGCCAATCCCATTTGTCTATTTTTGCTCTTGTGGTCATGCTCTCAATATTGTATGCAAAACAGCATTGCTCAGACCATTGATAAAAAGTTTTTTTCTGTTTCTTTCTACAGTTTCAGGTCTTATGTTTAAGTCTTTAGTCAATGTTGAGTTGATTTTTGTAAATGGTGTGAGATGAAAGTCCAATTTCATTCTTCTGCATGCAAATATTTACTTTCCCCAACATCATTTACTGAAGAGACTGTCTTTGTCTAAGATCAATTGATCATAAATGTATGGATGTATTTCTGGGCTCTATTCTGTTCCATTGGTCTATATGTCTTTTTTATGCCAGTGCCATACTGTTTTCATAACTATAGCTTTGTAGTGTATTTTGAAATCAGGTAGTGTAATACTTCCAACTTTGTTCTTTTTGCTCAAGATTACTTTGACTGAGGACTTCTGTGGTTCCATATCAATTTTAGGACTGTTTTTCTATTTTTGTAAAAAATGCCATTGGAATTTTGGTAAAGATTGCACTGAAACTGTAGGTCACTTCGGGCAGTATGAACAACTTAACAGTGTTAATTCTTACACTTCATGAACATGGTATACCTTTCCACTTATTTGTGTCTTCCTCAATTCCTTTTATCAATGTTTTACAGTTTTCAGTGTACACACCTTTCACCTCCCTGTTTAAATTTATTTCCAAGTATTTTATGCTATTATAAATGTGATTGTTCACTCAATTTATTTTTCAGATAGTTCACTGTTAGTGTTTGGAAATTCTACCTATTTTTGTATGTTGATTTTATTTACTGCAACTTTACTAAATTACTTTATTAGTTCTAATAGCTTTTGGTGGAGTCTTTGGGACTTTCTATACATAACATCATGTCATCTGCAAACAAAGACAATTTTACTTCTTTTCTGATTGCTCTAACTAGGGTTTCCAATACTATGTTAAATAGAACAGGCAAGAATGGGCATCCTTGTCTTGTTCCTGATCTTAGAGATTTCCAAATGTTAAACAAAATTACTTTCCTAGCATAAACCCATCTTGGTCTTGACGTATTATCATTTTTATATACAGTTAGGTATTACTTACTACATTTTGTTAAGAAATGTTTCAACTATGTCCATGAGGGTTTTTGGTCAAAAATTTATGTCGTCTTGTAATGTCTTTGGTTTTAATATCAGGGCAAAGCTTGTCTTATAGAGAAAATTGTGGAAAATTGGCTCCTTTTCAATTTTCTTCAAGAGTTTTTACGGAATTGATATTATTTCTTCTTAAACATTTATAGAACTCATAGTCAATCCACTTGATCAATTTTCTTTGTGGAGAAGTTTTTAACTAAAATTCAGTTTTTTTAAACAAGTATATTCAGGTTATCTATTACTTCTCAGTAAGTTGTGGCTTCAAGAAGTTATCTATTTCATCCATGTTGGTGAATTTATTTAGACCAATAAAATTGGTCATAATAATCATTTACTAACCTTTCACTATCTGTAGACTACAGTGATGCCATGGATCTTATTTGTGATATTAGTAATTTGTGTTTTTTCTTTCTTTTTTTACAGATTAGTCTAGAAAGAATTATATCTTTTTTTTAGCTTCTTAAAGATCAATTCTGGTTTCGTTAATCTTCCCTACTTATTTTGTGTTTTCTAATTTATTGATTTCTACTCAGGTATTGATTTTTCCTCTATTCTTATTTTCTGTTTAATTTGTTCTTTTCTTTTGAGCTTCTTAAGGTGGAAAATAAGGTCATTGATTGAGAAATTTGTGCACTTTTTAAAATCTATGCATTTAGTGCTATAAATATCTACATCCTATTAAGCAGAATCCCACAAATTTTATTGTATTTTGAATTTAGTTTAGTCCAATTTAAAATAATTTTCTAGTTTTATGTATTATTTAACCCATAGGTTATTTAGAAATGTGTGTTTAGATTTTAATATTGGGAGATTTTCCAGGTATCATTCTGTTGTTGATTTCAAATTGAATTTCTGTATTGACAGAGAACACACTTTTTATGAACTGAATAATTTTAAATTTATTGGAAATTGTTTTATAGCCCAGAATATGATCTATTTTGGCAAATGTTTTGTGTGCCCAGGAAAAGAGTGTTTGTTCTGCCATTGTGAAGGATATTGATTTGTAAATATCAGTTAGACCAAGATGGCTAATAGTGTTGTTCATTCTTCAATATACTGATTGGTTTTCTGTCAAATTCTTATATCAGTGTTTTTGAGAGAGCAGTATTGGACCCTCAAGCAATAACTGAGGATTTGTCTATATCTGCTTACAGCCCACTCAATTTTTTCATGTACATTTAAACTCATATAAAGTATATAAATATTTACAATTGTTCACTTTTCGGGTTTTTTTTTTTTTTGCGGTAAGCGGGCCCCTCACTGTTGTGGCCTCTCCCGTTGTGGAACACAGGTTCCGGACACGCAGGCTCAGCAGCCATGGCTCACGGGCCCAGCCGCTCCGCGGCATGTGGGATCTTCCTGGACTGGGGCACGAACCCGTGTCCCCTGCATTGGCAGGTGGACTCTCAACCACTACGCCACCAGGGAAGCCGAATGTTTACAATTGTTTATCCTTTTAGTGATTTGATCTCCATATCATTAAGAAGTAAATTCCTGTATCTTTGGTAATATTTTTTTCCTCAGAAATCAGCTTTGCCTGTTATTGATATAGGCACTCCATCTTTTGCATTACATATCTTTTCCATACTTTTGTTTTTAATCAATGAATGTTTTTTATATTTAAACTTCGTTTCTTGTAGTCATCATCTAGATCTAGGGTTTTTTTTTTTTAACTCGTGTTTGTTAATCCAATTTGATAATATCTTTTAATTGTTGCATTTATATAAGTTACATTTAATATGATTATTGATGTTGTTTTGTTTAAATCAACCAAGCTGCTTTTGATTTCTATTTGTCTTACCTGTGCTTTTTCCCCATTGTCTTTTTCTCTGCCTATTTTGGATTCAATATTTTTAAGTTTCCCAGTGTATCTCCTTTACTGTGGTTTTTAATTTTTTGTTGTGTGAGAAACACCATTTCTTGTGGTGTAGGCTGTTGGTGATGAAGTCTTTCAGTTTTTCCAAGTCTGAAAGAGGCTCAGTTTTGTATTAAGTTTTGAAATTTTTTAGGCTTGTTATGGAATTTTAAGTTGACAGTTGGTTTTCCATCTTCATACTTAAAAATATTGCTCCACTCTCTCTGAAACTGTTTTCATTTTTCTCACAAAAAGCTAAAATCATCATTATCTTTTAACATGCCTTTTTTTTTCTGGTTGATTTTAAGATTTTCTTTTTATACCTGATTTTGTGTAATTTAATTGTCATAGGTCTTGGCATAATTTCTTTCATGTTTCTAGGAATTAGGTTTCATTAAGCTTCTTGAGTCTGTGTTTTAGAGTTTACACAATAGTTAGAAAAAATTGGGAATTAATTCTTCAAGTATTTATTCATTCCTACTTCTCTCCTCTACTTGTAGACTCAATTTACACACCTCACTGGTTATTTATTAATTTTTAGTGAGTTTTTTTCTATCAGTGTTTCATTTGGGTCATTTCTATCAATAGAGCTTTAAGATCACTAATGTTTTACTATGCAGTATTTCATATGCCATTTCATTGCTATTGTTTTCATCTTTAGAAATTTGATATGGACTGTTTTAATATCTTACATATTTCTACATAATATATTCAAATTTTCATTTTTTTAACAATTGAAATACAGTTATAATGTCTTTTACTGTTTTATATATTTTGTTCATTTTTTTAATTGTTTCACATGTGAGGACAAGCCCAGTCCTTTTTACTACATCTTGATAGAAATCTTTATAAGCACCATTTTGTGAGCGAGTTTGTTTATCATGGAGTTGCTCTACAGCAGGTCCTATTATTACCATATTATTGTTATTGCGTTCATATACTCTAAGCTCACCTCTCTTTGAGTTATGGACTTGTAAAGATGAAGCACAGACTATGGCCTACAAGGCATCCACTGAGATAATATGATGAATCCCTGTCCTGGTGACATCCAGCTATCTTGCTGTGTGTATTTATATTTCTTTTTTGTAGTCTTTTGACATCAGCAGGTATCACTTTCCAGTGTGTTAAATGTTTACAATGAAAAATAGAATTAACATTAAGGATTGCTTTGCATTTCCAATTCTTCTTTATTCTAAAATAATACTTCTCCTTTACTGGGTAATATTTTAAGTCACTTATTTAAATCAGAGTAGCCATAATCTTATACATGTTTTGGAGATGGTGATCTCTTTAATGTACGTTTCAGTAATTTGTTATCTGGCTTTCTAGGTTTGTTCACCATTCAACTGTTCACACACAGTATAATCTTTTTATCACAGCTGTATCTAATCCCAAATGGAGACAGCATTGTTATGTTGGCAATGTTTTGTTGTTACTATTGTTGTTGTTGATGTTGTTATTGTTGTTAAGCATTGTCAACTATAGTAGAAGGGAAACTGTTACTAAAAATAGTGACAACAATAGATGATGGATACACACAAAACATTTTTTGAGTTAGAAATCCACTTTATGCTTGAGAATTTAGTGAAATCATGGGAGAAATGTTAATAAATAGAATTGGCGCAAAAGCTAAACACTGGTATATAAGTTTATGCTTGGGTATGAATCCTAAAACAAATTTAAAAGCTGAGGATTCCATTTCTTTCCAATTTAAAATGCATATTCATCAAAAATACATTTACGGAAAGTTAATAGCTTTCTGATTAAACAAAATCACATGAAAATACTAGTTTAAGTAACCTACATTACCAGGTTTTAATGAACTGTGGAGACCACAGGCACACATTTTGGAATTACAGTTTAATATATCTTCAGCTACAGAACCAAGAATTAGTTTGCCTATGTTCCTACTCAGGGAGAAGTTACTAAGTAGGGAGAAGGGTTAATTAAACACAACATTCAAACTGATCTAGCTTTATAGAATGGAGATTTTTTTTCTTAGTGAAAGATAAAAACAAAATGACAGAAATGTATAGTTATCAGTATCTGTATAGAAGATAACTTTTAACATTCTGTGGATATTTATATCTTCTTAATACCTGGAGAAGTCCACCAATTTTTTAAGTACTCAAGATTAATATCCTAACAATATGTCATCTCAAGTCTTACAAGATTTCTCCATGACCAGTTCAACCCTATCTAAGCTAAAACCTCAGAACACACGTTGAAAGTATCCAAGAAACAAGAGTTGCCAAAATGTCTGCCTGGCATTTGCTCGTTTTAAGAATTACCTCTTATAGTCTCATATAAGTGTGTTTCCAGTTTCCTCTTTTAAAGAGAAACCTACATCATATAAGTGTGTTTCCAGTTTCCTCTTTTAAAGAGAAATCTACATCTTAGCTCATCATAGTGCTTCCAGTGTGAGCAATTTGGGGGTTGGAGATGTGTCTCAATTATATTCATTGAGCACAAGAGAGAAATCCTACATACATTAAACAAATGAGTAAGTATTCAGGAATGTTAGCATTCTTTTCCTCCCAAGAAGTTCACACCAACTTCTATCATTTTACAGCTACTCCTCCCTACCTTGTCTATATTCTATACCATTAGTACTAGTCTTCTGAAATAAGCAATAAAAGCAGAACCATTTTGTTCAAAATCCACTGTCAAGATGCCGCAATATTATTGAGAGCATAACTGCACATTCACAAGTATAAAGGACATTGACAGTGCAATACGCCCTCAATTTTGAAGCAGTTGTGGAAGTTTTAGCCCTGATTCTTCTAACTTGATAGATGACCATAGGTATTTAATTTAAAATCTATGAATCTGATGTTTGACTGTTTTTAAATGGAGGAAATAACACCTGATCAACTTAATTCATGAAGACACAGTTGTAATTCTAATTAGTGAATGATTTTAAAACTTTTTTAACTATATAAAAGTTTAACTATCATTGTGTTATGTCTATCTTAAATGATGATTAATTTCTTAAAATAAGAAATAAGTACTTTTCAACATTTAAACAATTTTGATCCATTCATGTACTCATTCAATCATAAAGTAAATAGGTATTTACTGTCTACCTTCTATGTCCCAGGAATTTTTATATTCACTGAGATTTCAATAAACATGAGAAAAGAGCCTCATCTCCCTCTTTTTTCTCTCTCTCTCTCTTTTCCCTCTCTTTGTATATTCAATTGAGAGAACTCAATTTAACATATAACTAAAAACAAGAACATCAGATAACGAAAAGGGTTATGAGGAAAACTTAAAGGAGCTTTATGTTAGACAATGATTTCTACTTTTGTTATTTTATGAAAAATCTGTCTTAAGAGGTGACAATTAAACTGAAATTTTAAGAAAAGAGAAAGTATTGCAAAATCAAAACCACTGTGAAGAGTTTTAATGCAGAGTAAATGGTGTCAAGGTAGGAACAGACTTGAATTGAAAAACTGAAAAAATGTCTATGGTACCTTTGTCTTGACCAGATGGGTAGGAGATATTAAAATAAAATCAAATGGAGACTAAAGTTGAAGATCCCTCAAGCAGACAAAACCATTTAAGCCACAGAAGCAAAACTTAGCTTACTCTCTTCATAAATGTAAGCAAAACTTAACTTGGGTTATTTTTTATAAATGCCTCTGATAATCATAAAAGAAACTAAAGTCTCCTTCCTAAAATAATATAAAGTAATCACTTTTAACCAATCTTATGCCATCTGAAAACCCTCACTGTAATAACCAATAACTGTAAAGGTTAAATAGTATCCCCACTTTCACTTTTTAAGTCATCCTGTAACATCATGCCTTTGAATTTCATAACAGTTTCATGTTTGAGGTCTCCCAGTTCATTGTTTCTCATTCAATAAAATGTTCATTTCAAGGAAAGCTCTCTGAATTTTCTTTTGAAAGATATATACAAAAGTGTCCAGGAAGAGCCTGGTTAGGTGATGCAGACTTTTGTGCCCTGGCTATTATTGGCTGTACTGTGTTCCCCCAAATTCATATGTTGAAATCTTAATCCCAATACATCAGAATGTGACTGACTCTAATCTAGAATAATTGGTATCTTTAAAAGAAGAGGAAATTAGGACACAGACACACAGAGGGAGAACACCATGTGAACATGAAGACCACCACCTACAAGCCAAGGAGAGAAGCCTCAAGAAAAAACCAACCCTGCTGACACCTTGCTCTAAGACTTCTAGCCTCCAGAACTGTAAGAAAATAAATGTCTGTTGTTTAAACCGCCCAGTAGGGTACTTCGTTTTATAGAAGCCCTAGCAAATTAGTACACTGGCTAAAGGGTTTTTATTTTATTCTAAGTGTGAAAGTCAATCACTGAGGTCTTTCAACAAGGGAATTTCACAATCTATCTGATTTATATTCTTCTAAGAACATTCTGGACACTGTGTACAATTAATTTCTGTAAGGTGGTAGAGGGGATAGTAAAGAAGCCATAGAGAAAGCCTTCTGCAGACCAGCAGGATATATACAGACTTGTGTGTTTGTGTATGTGCATATAAAAATTATTTAATACCTGTACATAAATTTTAGCTGCATATGTAACCACAGTCCTTCATGGTATGTATTTATTTTGGCAGATTTGTTAAAACTCACAACGAAGACTTGTTTTAAGATTAAATTTCATAGATAAATCTGGATGCTTAGCTAACTGGCCATATATATCACTGCCCTACTAATGACAGATCAATTTTTGTCAATTTTGTTTTGCTACTGTTTTTTGGTAAACAGTTTTCTCTCTCCCCAAAACAGAGAAAAAGAGGACACTTTCATATATACATATATATATACATATATATATACACACACACATATATAATTCAAATAAAAACCAAGCTATTAATATATGAAAGAAAACTGACAAGTTAGGAAAGTTTAGTATATTGAAAAATGCACAGTACTGGGAATGAAGGAACACATCCCTTAATTCCTTTACGGTATGAGGTAAACAATTTAATTAATAACTCTTAATTTCTATGAATCTATGTGCTAACAGAACCTATTAGAAATGTTGAATTGATCAAAAAGACAGTGATTTAATGGCAACCAAACAAAAACCAAGCAACTACAATAGATATTAAAATACTGATATAAATAAATTGCTTAATTAAAACCCCAGATATAAATACCAACTCTCCCTTTAAAATGAGATATTCCATTTTAAAGTACATTATTTGCATCTTATTTAATTTACAAAATTGTATCATATCGGGATGTAAAGTCAGTGAACAGCATTCTTCATAGATATAAAGCATATGTTACTAGTAGCAGTTGCCTGATGAAGCTTCATTATTCAGCTCAAAATGGCTGAAGCTATAATCATTAAACATATGTCAAAGACACAGAAACATAACAACTCTGGTATAAGAGAGAATTAAGATGGGAAAGAGAAATATAAAGATCTTTATAGAGGCACAAAGAGAACTGGAAATCTAATTATAAACATGTTTTATTATAAGAGATTCAGGGTTGTCTTCACATCATTTAATTAGAACAAATGAATTATAGCCAGGGTCAATTTAAAAGGGTCATTTAAGATAATATTTTACAGGAAAGTTGGCGATTTATTCAAATGGCAGCTACTGCTTCCACCCAGAAACTGACAACAGTACCAGAAATAACATAGAGGATCCACCTTTTAAGTTTTCCCTTTCTGTTTACAAATATATGTAAAGGAAATGTCCAGTGGGCTCTCTGTAAGTAAACCCTGAGATGAAGATTGAGGTACCAAATATTTATTAGGGATCAACCTCTGTGAAAAGAAAACGTAAGAAGAAGGATGCAGAAGAGGAACAAGTCAAACTGTGATACATGTAGGATAAAGCCTCAGCCAGCCTGTGGAAGGGGCACTTGAGAGAGTGGCATCCATCAAAGTTTTACCTGATGGACAAAAATGGCCAAGCATTTATACCGCTGCCTTGCTTAGTCATTGGATGCAGGCTTCCCTGAGAACGGGTGACTTTAAGCAAGGTCAGTCTCCACAGCTGAGGCAGACTCTGAAGAAGTTGATAGTTGGAGGCAACTATCTGCTGACCACACTCCTCAGGGGGAGGCAGCAAGCCCTGTCGTGAAGTTGGATCTGGATGGCACATTGCACTATTTCCACCACTTACGCTGCTTGGATCCACTTCTCCATATATGTTGGTGGAGCACTTCCCTCAAAATTCCATTGAACATTTCTTTCTGATAGGAGACCTAACAGAGGGATGTTAGTGCAACAGACCTCAGCCTTTGCAAATGCAATTGGTCTTGGTACTTCAATGGATACTCATTGTCACCACCCTCCACTGTTCATTCTAGATTCTCCTTGTTCTCAGTTTCTACCTCTTTTTGCCTTGATGTCTTACCCATTGGTGTGACCCAGAATTCCAACCCCAAGGTACTTGAGCCCCAGGTCACCACGACCTTCTTAAGCTGGAGTTACTGTACTTTTCCAATTATATTCGCTGTTGGGAAAGGAGTATCAAAAATCCCTTAAACTGATTATCTGTATCTTCCCTGCATTTACTGAGTAGCATATACCCCTTATTACCAGTGTCAATCACACTTGCAAAAAACACTGACTTTTCTTCTTGCTTGCTCTTCCCTGGATAAAAAAGCCCAAAGTGTCCTGGCAACAGGTGTAGATAATAGTCCAATGGAACTCTTGCATTTCCTCTGACAAGAGTATGCCCCCTTTTGGCCTAGGACCTATAATCCTGCAGTGCCCAGATGTATAGACATTTCAATCATAAAATTTCCTGGTATATCATTAGAAGTGGTAATAACTGGGGATATTCTTGTTTCCATGCCTTGCTTCTCAGACCCATGTATTCTTCCTCTGGAGAAACAGTGCAAAATAAACATTTTTTCAATACATGCTATGCATCCTGGATGATGCATGCTATTCTTACAAAATATTTCCTTAGAGCTGTTATGTCCAATGTGTCTTCAGCAAGCCAGTGGCTTCTGAGTGGTGCAATATGTGACCAAAATATTAGATCTTGTGGAGGCCACTCCCACAGCATCTTTGATTTACATGTGCCCCCTGGTCTGATACAATATTCTGGGGGATCCCATGTCCAATGCCCTGTTGACAAGAAAGGCAAACCCATACTCAGAATACATGTCTATGCATGTGAGAACTCCTGACCTGACCAGAATGCAAGGGGCACAATATAATAAATTTGTATTTACACCAAGTATTCAGTAGGTTTCCTCTAGAATGATGTAATTTGGGGTTTTATTGTTGGTGTCTATTGCTGGCTGTTTAGATCTTTGGTCAGTGTGACTTCATTCTGTTAGGCTTCTGTCTCTGCCACCACAGCCTCTTCTGTCATATCTTTTCATGCCAACACTGGCTTGGCCATTGAAAGAGTCTGGCTGACACCAACTAGCCAGGTAGTTTTATTTACTTAATAGTTTAGTGCTTCAATGGTGAAAACTCTCTGGTGAGCAATAATATGTGATAGAAACCTCTGCAAATGTCATGCTTACTTCAATATGTCCATCTACATGCATTCACCTCAGAATACTTTCCCCCCATTTTCCCATCTTTTTTCTTCCAATTTCCTGACCAGCTGTCCAGGAGATTTGTCTCTAATCTTAAAACTATTTACATTCTAACCTTGATTCTTTGTTTTCCACAAAAGTGGAAAGTAGATGCACTGCCCAAATAATTTCCTTAGATACTATCTTTCATGTTCACCCGTGAGTGGGCTATAATATAACTGCTGTCTATTTTTTTATGCGCACCTATACAAAGAAATGACCCATCTCTAAATTAAGCTCAGACGTTTTTCTCCTTATTCAGGTCATATGGAATTGCCCATCAGCAACAGGTGTGGGTTGAGGGAGGGGTACTGGTATAACCCTTGACTGCCTTGAGAGTTGTGGGGTTTTGTAAGTGAAAATGTTACAACAACTTCACATT
Organism: Delphinapterus leucas; assembly: GCF_059928025.1. Lineage (NCBI taxonomy): Eukaryota > Metazoa > Chordata > Mammalia > Artiodactyla > Monodontidae > Delphinapterus > Delphinapterus leucas. Next base: position 44,554,476 of record NC_143132.1, read on the forward strand.
TACTTTGGACAGGATTTCTAAAACACTCCTGATTTACTTTATTTCCTAAATAGTTTTAGAATATGTCAGGTTCCTGAATCTTCAAAGGGTTTATGTCCCACCCTCTGGAGTGTAGGTGTCTTACCAAATCTTCCAGCATGCTAGTCATGCCATGCTAATAAAACTCAATCAAAATAACATCATCAATGTAATAAATCACTGTGATGTTCTGCAGTATGTCCAAGGTATCCAGATATCCTCTGACTATATTGTGATGGAAAGCAGAATGATTGACATGACTATAAAACTAAATAAGTATAGCTGTTCATGTCATGTGATTGCACACTGTTTCTGACCTTTTTTGATTGAAATAGAAAATAACATATTCACTAAATCAATGGCCAAATGTCATGCCCCTGGGCTATATTAATCCTCTCTAGCAAAAATACTACAGGGCTTCCCTGGTGGCGCAGTGGTTGAGAGTCCGCCTGCCGATGCAGGGGACACGGGTTCGTGCCCTAGTCTGGGAAGATCCCACATGCCGCGGAGCGACTAGGCCCGTGAGCCATGGCCGCTGAGCCTGCGCTTCCGGAGCCTGTGCTCCGCAACGGGAGAGGCCACAACAGTGAGAGGCCCGCGTATCGAAAAACAACAATATTACATTTGATTACTTGACTGTTTTTGCAATAGTCTATAGTTATCTTTCATGATCCATCTGATTTTTATAGGAGTTTAAATAGTGAATTACACGAGGACACATAGGAGACTGATTACCACCTCCAAATCCTCTAGGTCTGTAAGGTGACACTAATCTCCTCATGACCCTGCATGAGATACTACCTTTTACATACTATCTTGGCTGGAGACAGAGCCAGTTTCAGAGGCTTTCAGTTTACTTTTTCCACTTGATAGTTTCTATCCCACAGATCAAGAATGTAGGGGCTGTGCAAACTACCAACTATATCAATTCCAATTATATATTTAGGGATCAGGAAAATGTCAATAGTTGGGTTCAGAGACTGTATGTTCAACCAGTGTAAGCCAGACCCTAGCTAAGATTTAATTTATTATTTGTTTTTTATGTGCTACTACATTAAGAGAATGGTCATGATGACATTTCAGGTCTCTGGGTATCGGTGACAATTGGGTACTCCTAACCAGCATTCCTAACAAGGTTTAGGTATTCTCCATTCCCAGATGCAGTTACCCATATAAATTGCCTTAGGGTCCTTTGAGGAAGTACTGATGGATTCATTCCATATATAACTGACTTGGGATTGCAGAGTCCTTCTTCCTGAAAACGCAGCCACCTCTTCAGTCCATGGATTTTGGGTCTGATCACACGATCAGTCTTAAAAACTGGGATGGAAATCATGAGTCTTTATTTGGGTGATTGACCTAAGGATTTTAGTTATCTATTCTTGATTTTTTTCTTGCGGTACAACTATCCATTTATTTATTCCAAGGCTGCAGATGGTTCTATTAACCATCTCCATAACCATCTGTGACTCAGATTTCCCCAGTCACTACCTGAACCTTGGTAGTTATTATAATAATTACAATCCTCTGGCTTGTGGCAATTAAATGCTGTAATCTGTTCTTTACTATTGAAGAAAACCACCACTGAATTAATTAGAGATGCTGGTGCCCTTTTCACCAGCACATTCTTTATAAACTTGTTAAATGGCATGCTTGTGGTCTGTTCTTTTCCTTAGAACAGTGGTCCCCAAGCTTTAGGGCACCAGGGATCAGTTTCGGGAAAGACAATTTTGCTGCGGACCGGGGGGGATGGTTTTGGGATGATTCAAGCTCATTACATTTATTGTACACTTTATTTCTATTATTATTACATTGTAATATATAAGGAAATAATTATACAGCTCACCATAATGCAGCTTGTTTTCCTGCAACTGGAGGGTCCCATCTGGGGGTGATGGGAGACAGTGACACCCGAAGTGTGTTGCTTATGTCCAGTGGACTCCGTAATCTCGTTTTGGTTGCTGTCACTGCAGAAAACCCTGCCTTTACAAAGATAGGATGTTGGAAACGGAAGCAGGCTATTCAGTGCTTTTGTGGCAATCTCAGGATATTCCGCCTTGACTTTAATCCAGAATGCATGGAGATTTGAACTTGTCTCAAGCACACTCTTAAAGCCACCGCCATTTGCGATCTCAACAGTTGATCCTCTTCTAGCACGGACAAAGTCAATTCACCTGCCTTATTCACAAATGGGTCATGGATTCATTCCTTTCCACTTCGGGGGTGTTTTGTGGTTGGGAAGTAATGCTCAAACTCTTTTGAAAGCTGAGATAGGTAATCATGCACCAGCTGGGAGAAAGGCCCTGGCTCAGTCTCTTTCAAAATCTCTACTAATGTTTGAAACATGTCAAAAATCCCGATGTTCACTGATCACCCCCAAAATTCCAGTTTGGCTTTGAATGCAGCCACTTTATCTGCCGACTTTAACACAGCTGTCGTTCTCCCCTGAAGTGACAGATTGAGTTCACTGAGCAGGTTGATTATGTTACACAAGTAGGCAAAGTTTTGTGACCCATTCTGTGTCACTGAAATGTGCTGCCAGTGGTGACTGTTTTTCTAAAAGAAATCTCTGGAGCGGCTCTTGTAACTCAAAAACTCTGGCCAGTGATCTACCTTTAGAAAGCCATCTCACTTCTGTGTATAAGAGAAGACGTGTGCTCTGTGTCCATCTCCTCATAGAGCTGCACGAAAAGACGTGAGTTAAGGGCATGTACTTTAATGTGGTTGATAATCTTAGTCACGTCCTGCAAAACGTTGTTAAGTTCAGGTGACATTTTTCAGCTAGCCAGCATTTCTCTATGGATGACACAGTAAGTAGACTCACATTCAAAAGCAACCTCTTTGACCCAAGTAGTGAAACCAGAAAGCCGTCCAGTCATGGCAGCCTCTCCGTCTGTGCATATACTGACACAAAATTACCAATTCAGTTTTCCTGATATGTAATCATTCAAAGACTTGAATAGTTCTGCAGCTGTGGTGTTGGTTGGCAACGAAAGTACACATAACACATCCTCATGCACATCCTCCTGAAATATATATTGCACAAAAACAAGCACTGTTGCCTTTTTGTCAACGTAGGTAGACTCATCAACCTGGACGAGTCACCACAGTGACTCATTAATCCTAACAATTGTGCCTCAATATCCTCTGCTATTTTGTCAGTTCATCTAGCTATGGTGCTAGCTGAAAGAGGAATATGTGCCACCTTTTGAACTGCAGCCTCTCCTAAAAGTTCACAACAAATGTCCTTAACAGCAGGCAGGATCAACTCTTCACCAAAAGGGCTTCTTAGCTTTAGCAATGCAATTAGCCACTAAGAATGGCGCTCTCAGTACAGACACATTTGACGAAGTGGTGGCCTTCAATAATTGCTTCTGTTCTTCGTGTTCACATTTTTTTGTTTGAAAAACTCCAAAGGCTTGTCTTTTAATACAGGGTGCTTTGTCTCCATGTGGTGAGGCAGTTTTGAAGGCTTCATGGCTTCACTGGATAGCCACATATTATACAAAGTGAGCTTGGAGAAGGTGACTCACCTGTTGCAATGAACCCATAATTTAAGTAGAACTCTTGGTATTTTCTTTTAAATATAGCCTTCTTTTTGTTGGCAGTCTTAGAGTCTTCTGCTGTCTCATCATTGGGTCTTTCCCCTTTTTCAAAGAAGCTGTCTAGCAATGTTTGTTTTTTATTCATTTTGGCTAGGGTTAGCTTGTGGGCTTACCAAAACTGTGCCTGAGACCAGTGCACAGTGCAGGAAAGAGGCACGGATGGAAGTGGTAAATAAAATAATGGGCAGGCCACAGGCAGACTAAAATAAGTGTTGGATTCTAACTTAATGCCTGCCACCAGATGCAGCTGTACAATTGAAGTACATCAACTCACTTGCCACTCTAAAGCTTGCCACCGGATCCAGCTTAATTGTCACTTGCCACTCACTGATAGGGTTTTGTTATGAGCCTTCAAGCAATTGATTTATTATGGTCTCTGTGCAGTTAAACCTCTCTGCTAATGATAATCTGTATTTGCAGCCGCTCCCCAGCATCACTGCCTCAGCTCCACCTCAGATCTTCAGGCATTAGATTCTCATAAGGAGCACACAACCTAGGTCCCTCGCATGTGCAGTTCACAGTAGGGTTCACGCTCTTATGAGAATCTAATGCCTCTGCTGATCTGACAGGAGGCAGAGCTCAGACAGTAATGCAAGTGAAGGGGAGTGGCTGTAAATACGGATGAAGCTTTGCTAGCTCGCCCGCCGCTCACCTCCTGCTGTGCGGCCTCATTCTTAACAGGCCACAGACTAGTACTGGTCCATGGCCCAAGGGTTGGGGATCCCTGCCTTAGCACACACTCTTCTGGTGGGTCTTCCAATCATACATAGTATATCCATTCTAGGACACTGAATTTCCTGAGCATTATAATCCTTCTATCATTGTTTTCCCTGGAATTTCTAGCACTTCAACTTCCCATAGCATGGAACATTATTTTTTTCAAGTTTAGGGTACCCATCTATTAATGACTTTGCTGCATATACTTGATCTGAGACCAGTGATACACAAAGACCATATACCTTTCTCAAGTTATCTATTAATCCATATTTAAGTCCCATTGCAGAATAATCATACCAGTAACAACATACAATTCATATATATACATGCATTATACATACATTTGGTGATATATATGTGTGTATGTTATATGCATGTACAAGAGCACATATATGTGTAGGTAGATAGATGAAGAGATTGATAATAATTCCTCTGCAAAAAATAGTTGAGTTGATGTCAACTTCCATATACTAATTTCTAAGAGTAAAACAATAAAATATGTGTCTAGCAGTGGGCATTTGATTTATGTTGTTATTTTTCTTTTCTTGAAATAAACTTTTATTAAGCAAGAGTTCTTTTGTTATAAAAGAAGTACTGAATATTTATTTGCCTGTGAAAGTGTGGATCAAGAGAGCAATGAACACAAACTATTGCTATCTATTTAGTCACCAGCATTTTAAGTCAAACTCCTATGTGCTAAAATGATAAAGTGTTTAAAACAATTTTTTTAAATAAAATGATAAAGTGTTTGGTACATAAGAAATCCATCATATAAATATAGTTTTGATACAAGTTGGAGCAGGGAAATTATTATGCTGTTGTAAGAAAGATTACTATCAAGTAAAACTAGGATGAAATATAAAACTACAAAGCAGTAGAATACAAATATATAAGAATATTCTTACCATACTGTTCAAGATGATTCAGAAAACAAATTCAGTGCTAAAAAGTAAATCGTGATTTGAAGATTTGCATTATAGGAGATGGGAAAATTTCTAAATTCTTAAAAAGACAAAGATGTTTCATTAATAAGGAAAAAAACTCTCCTTTAATAATTGCATATCCTGTTACATTATACAAATATTAATTCAAACTACAAAGATGCATTTTTCTGATTGCTATCGCTGCATAATAATTTGCCCCAAATTATTCACATAAAGTAACTGTTTGATTAGTTTCAAAAACTGTTGATCAAGAATTTGGACATCATACAGCACGGATGACATCTCTCGTGCATGATGTTTGTGGACTCAGATGGGAACCCTCAGTAACTGAGTTTGACTCAAACAGCTGAGGATTCCTCAAAAGGCTAGGGGATGGGGGATGGAGGGCGGGATGAATTGGGAGATTGAGATTGACATATATACACTAATATGTATTAAATAGATAACTAATAAAAACCTGCTGTATAGCACAGGGAACTCCACTTTGCTGTACAGCAGAAACTAACACAACATTGTAAAACAACTATACCTCAATTAAAACAAAACAAAACAAAAAGCCAGGGGCTGGAAAAGCTGAGTACAAAGGCTTTTATTTCCAGATAGATTATTTTGCGCATCCGCCTCTGGACTGAGAAGAGTGTGTGGTCTCTCCAATGGCTTGGTGTTCTCAGCATGATAACTAGGTTCCATGAGAAAGCTTTCTAAGCGGGTGATCATTCCAGAAGAACTAGGGAGAAGATACATGGTCTTTTCTGACCTTGCCTTAGATAGAAGTTATCATCTATTCTTCCTTACTCTGTTACCTAAAACTACAGTCTTGTCCAGATTCAAGTGGAGAGGATATAGACCTGATCTCTCAAGGGAAGTGTGTCAAAAATGTTTGTGCCATTTTTTTAAAAAAACTGCCACATGCAGAGGTAAAATAACAAGGACTGATTTTTGTGGTTTCAAGAATTAATCTAGATGAATAAAAAGGTAAGACTGGGTCATTACTGAGTATTACAAGTAAAATGTATTATCATTTTCATTTGAGTTACTGGGAGACAGACAAAAAAAAGTCAAATCTTTCAATATACTCCAATACAATTTAATGGTTTCATGACTTCAAATAGTACTTCAAACTTAAACACTGTGGCTTTGTTACTTAACTAAAGTCAAATTAAACAGAGCTTTCAGCATTTTGATATTCACATTATTCTGTAAGTTCCTACCAAATAATATTGTGACACTAAAAAAAAATTAGAAATTATCTAATAGTAGCAAAGTCTCTCAATTCTGACTACAAAAAGATCATCTTTGCATAATGTTGAACAAATGTACCTTTTACTTTATAACGTCTGGTTTTAAATACTGCTACTAATACCAGTCACTCTATAATAAAGGTAAGGCCAAACCCAATACCATCTCCAGAATCATGCGATTAGTTTTTCCAGATATCTGGATCCCACCTTACAAAGAAGAGGGCAATAGAAGGAATGGTCATGAGATAGAGCTAAAATTTATTAAGTAATGTGAAAAATTTCTTTAAAAGATTTCAATAGAATTAATTAACAAGTTTCAATTGTCACACTCCTTCCCCATAAATACCTTACACACATACTACATAGTAGGATAGAAGCTCATGAGAAGTAAGAATACCTATTTTATAAAATAAAATTTTACTCTTCTGCATTTCAGAATCATAATACTTAAAATATTAACTTTCCTATATTGGGCCACTCTAGAACTTTCAGAGATGATTTTACCCATGACTTAAACTTATCTAATGATGTGGACTCATTAACCACCTAAAAAGGAGAAAAAGGAGGGGGCTCTTAAAAGACGCTTTCAGTTGTTTTAACATACTATAGAAAAGCAGGATTCATATGAAAGCAATTTTTTTAGTAAAAGTGTCTAAATGAATCTATTAATTATGCAAAGATACATTCAGAACATAGTCTGAAAGCAATAGGCTGAGGAAATGAGACACTAAACAGCTGTGAATAATAAAGAAAAATGGTTGTTGTGTGCTGCGCATAATAAAGTCTCAGAGTTGCATTAAAGATCCTCAAAACTGATATTGATCCAACACAAAAGGCTTTGAACCTCTAACAGTTCCAACAGTCTAAACATTATTTTTGGCTACAATGGTGAGAATACTATGTCGAATCTTTTATAGAACCAGCATTCCTGTTACCTGAGTACAAGTTAATGGAGTAGAGTTTCTCATTTTGTTTTATTCTGGTCCTTAATACAAAAACTTACCCAGCTGGTATTTAATCAATATGTACTGCAACATTTTTCTAAAAAAAAAAAAAAATCTTCTAGGTCTTATAGTTCTGGCAAAAGAGTTAATTTAGCATAAATTATTAACATCTAAATACAATTTAACTCCTTGTGATAATGTCTGTCTATAGATTAGTGAAAATAAATATTTTAAAGTATATGTAACATGATTTAAGTAGGATATTAAATATCCATATATATAATACATTGTTTAAAAACCTATCATATTGGGGCTTCCCTGGTGGTGCAGTGGTTGAGAATCTGCCTGCCGATGCAGGGGACACGTGTTCGTGCCCCGGTCCGGGAAGATCCCACATGCCGCGGAGCGGCTGGGCCCGTGAGCCATGGCCGCTGAGCCTGCGCGTCCGGAGCCTGTGCTCCGCAACGGGAGAGGCCACAACAGTGAGAGGCCCGCGTACCGCAAAAAAACAAAAACAAAACAAAAAACTTATCATATTGATATTCATCTGCTATGAATGTGCATAAATGATTATTTAACCATATTAAAAACCGGCCCATGGAAAGTTACCAAAAGTAAAAAACTAGTTACAAATAAACAGGAAGCACAGTGCAGAATTCTGATTATTATATGCTCATATTTTTAAAAGAGTAAATTAGTATTCACAATCAAAAAGCATGGTTCAATTATTGTAATATAATATGTTCTTATGAAAGATAAAAACTTGTCCTAATCTTTGCTTTTATTCTTGTCACAACATGTTAGAAGTTATTTAGCACCTTTAAAGTTGATGTTCATATATACAATAGTAAAATAATGTAAAAATGCTTTGTAAGTCAGACAAGGCAGATAATCAATGATTCGAAGGATATAAAAGGATATTATTTTGAAATGTGTTTTTGCTATTAACAAGTTATTTAAATTTTAAATTATTGCTTTTCAGACTATATTAGACATAAATTTATACTAGATATTTTTATAATTTGAAGAAAATATTCTATTACTAATGTGATACAATTGTAAAAATAATGATGAATGAAGGGGGGGGAGAAGGAAAGACATAATAAGGGTAAAAAGGACAACAACGAAACTTTAAAAAAACACGTAAATGAATATTTAGAAAATATCTAAAAATACGCACAAGATTGATTATTAAAGTTACCTCATTTTTTCAACCCTTTTGTATCCTTGTGCTACTGTCCTTCTCCTTGCTATTATAAGCTACTGTTTATATTATATTGCTATACTTCAAATTATCTACTTAATTTTTATGGTATGAATATATGTGTTTTTTTACAGGTTTATTTTGTGTTCGTTTCAGAAAGTTTTTCATGTGGCTTTATTATAATTTCTTTGTATGTTTTTACTATATATTATTCTAGCCATTTTTAGTTTTTTCCAACAGTTGGAACCTGAAGAGCTGCCTATTATATTTTTGTTTTGTTGTGGTTTTGCTTTTGCTTTTCCTTTGTTCATTGAGTTCTTGTCCATGTGAGTAGTGGTCATGCATTAAATGGTAGGAGATGCACAGAATCGTCTGATAAGGGTCCAGTCCTCACTTCAGAGCACTGGAAAGAAAATTCTTTGCTCACCAGACTCCCACTAGCACTCACAATCTTAGGAGGAGGAAGGACTAGTCACATATTTTCGATTCACTTAGTTTGGGACAGCATTCTGTTCCAGCTTCCTCTCTGTAACCGGACTAGAGCCTGAGGCCTCCTGACTCTAACATGTTTGGACATTACTTGGCTGTTTGCCTCACTAGGGATTCAACACAGGTGATACAGATGATGGTTCAATGGGAACTGAGAGTGCAGAGTCATAGAGATCAATACTGTCTGCCATCTGCTACTATATATTATCTAGAAATAACTGTTGATAGATTAATATTAAATATTATTTATGCTGATTTTTATGGTATGCATAGAGTGAATTCTATTCTTCGTATTTTAATAGAACATCTATTAACAAAGTTTTTTTAAAATATAGGAGTAGAATATGAAAACGAATTGAAAGCATGTGTTATTACCCTCAAAATCCTGGATCTCAGGTGATATAGAGGATAGATATAAAGAAATAGAATTTTATAAGATAAAGATGCCAAGCATGAAATGAAAATGAATTTTTGTAAGACACACAAACTCAAGGGACAAGAGTAGCATCCAGTGGAAAAATGGTCTTCACTCTAGAGTCTACATGTAAGGATGAGAAGAACATCAATGTGTATAGAGCATGAACCAGGTGGAATGAAAGACACATTCATTCCAAGGAAGCACCTGTTCAGTAGTACAGAAAATTAGGGGAAAAAACACATGATAAATGTCAGGAATAACTAGTTCTATGAGGATGAATTTTAGAATATCTGCAGAGGAATGTCAGTTGATAGGCCTTTAAATGCCTGAGAGTCAAATCTGAACAAGAGTAAGCATTTATTGGATATCACATGTCAAACAGTTCACCAGATTATTTATATGCATAAACCCAATTTATCCCTCACTCTAGCTGAAGGAGATTGCCGGTATTATTATGCCCTTTTTGTTGAAGAGTAAACTGAGGTGTAAAGGATCTAATTAACTTGGCTGAGGTCAAATTGTTGGTATGAATCCAAGTAACTACAAAGTCTGCCACGTAATTTTAAGGAGTTAAGTAGATAAGAAAATAAATTAATTGTGTCCCTCATTTCAGAATGTATATGCTAAGATATCATGATCTAATTAAAAAATTGGATCTTTCTTTATAGCACCAGGGGCTTCCTTAAAGCTACAGGCTAAATCATTAAACTCACAACAAATGCCTTCAAACTGTTATTTTGTAAATTGGTACATAAATCACAAACATTAAAACTCCCCAGCACAGTGTACATAATAGTTATTATTCAGTATAGTGCCAGTATTTTTCTGGTGAACAAAATGGAAATATATAGGACTGTAAACCTCTACTAATTAACTAATTATACCCCTTATTAATATAGCTCCAAAGTACATGAATGGTTTAGAGAATCATAGGTATTCTCTTTCATAAATTTCTATTAAGGAGCTTATTCTACAGAAAAAAATTTCAAATAATAACTAGCCCCAGTACTTTAGATTTTTGTTGAAACTACGCAGTATTACACAATATAAATAATCTGTTTACATCATGCTGATTTATAATAAAAGTCTCTTGAGATAGCATTTATAACTATATAGAAAATTACAGTGTTTTTCTGGCGTGCTGTGTAACCTTATACTAATTAAAAATTTACTTTAATTTTATCCCAGTGAGATCAGTGCATTTTAAGATGAGGAAAAGTCACACCATACTCAAAGATATTTTTAGCCAATTTCTAGCTTTTATATTTGTACCTTAAAAGGCTTTGTAATTTTATAAATCATCTCTGAAAAGTGACAGGTTGTGACAAACTGTTTTCACAGGTTGTCAGGTTTTTCTCCAAATTTCCATAGTTTTGAAAAATATAATTTCAGAAGTCTGTAGATAGTATTCAACAACATCTTCATCTAAAATATTACCTAATTGTGGTATAATGCAAGCAGCAGAATGAAGACTTCAAAAATGGGTTTAAGGGACTTCCCTGGTGGTGCAGTGGTTAAGAATCCGCCTGCCAATGCAGGGGACACGGGTTCCATCCCTGGTCTGGGAAGATCCCACATGCCACGGAGCGACTAAGTCCATGTGCCACAACTACTGAGCCTGCACTCTAGAGCCTGTGAGCCACAACTACGGAGCCCGCGTGCTGCAACTACTGAAGCCTGTGCGCCTAGAGCCATGCTCCGCAACGAGAAGCCACCGCAATGAGAAGCCCGCACACCACAACGAAGAGTAGCCCCTGTGCACTGCAACTAGAGAAAGCCAGTGTGTAGAAATGAAGACCTAACACAGCCCAAAATTAATTAATTAATTAATTTTAAAAAATGAGTTTAAAAAGTGATTTGCTAAAATAAAATTGCTCATTGTTTATGAAGGTTACTAGTAGTTATATTATTAGTGAAATGGTACTTATATTAGTGAATGGTATTTATATTATCACATTATTATATTATCATATAATATTCTAAATATGAGACATTTTGAATTATTTTTACTTTTCTTATCATCAAAGTCTTTTATAATTACTATACCATAACAAGTACTTTTGTTTCCATTTTGAAGATTATGTAACTGACAAGAGTTTGCATGTCTCAGAGCCACTCAGTGTAGGTTTCCTTTGATTTTGTTTTTGTTTTAGCAATTGTTTTCTTAAACATTTTATAGCCTCAACGTTATTTGCTATAACTATTGTATCATAGTAAATATGGTTGTTCTAAATATTACCTGGTTCTCTGCACATTTATATATTTCCAAATTTGTATCGTAGTCTTGGTTCTTCATTAGAAGTTTAATTTTCCAGTATTATGTTAAGAAATGTAAAGAGTTTCCTTAAACTTATTTGAGCATTCATTTTCTGAGAAAGTCACCCTCTGATGATTCACCAGCACATTGGATTTGAAGAATCTCAATGGTTACTGGAGTTCATGTATGTCTTTAACTATTTACATTTACTGAAGTATAGAATTTACTTCTTACTCACCATGACCAAATAATTACACTGTACTGTTAAATTATAACAAATTACTAACATCATAATTCCATAAATGTGAAGTTTAGTAGAATGGATTAACCACATAGAAGAAATGACTGATGGGCTTATTTAAACTGCAGCTCAGAAGACAGGTCTGAGGGTTCTCATTATAAAGAAAAAAATAAATGCTGATTTGAGTTCAGTTGGGGTTGGGATGGTCAGTGAGTTAAACAAAACTAAAGTCCTGGAGAATGGGATAGGCATATTTTCCATATACTTTCCTCAAGGAAGAATTGAGGAGATCACCTAGGAAGGAGCAGAAAAGAGTCTAGACAAATACAAATTGGAACAGAAATAAATACCTGAGATGCATTTTTTTAATCATGAGAGCTCAACCTGTACATGTACTTATTTGATATCCGGAGTGTCAGAGACCAACTGAGATAAAAAAGACGAAATAGTGGGGGCTTTTGTGTGGTAAGGAGAAGTGAGAATGGCCTGACTGCTGGTTGGAGATCTGATTTCCAAGATAAAAACAGAGGGGTGGAAGACTGTGAGAAAAAGAAATCCAGGTCTACTTACTCTTATGTACATCCAGAGCTGCAGTGACTATGTAGCCTCCTGATGACTGAATATTAAGGCCTAATTCAAGACATGCAATGAATGTCCTGGTGACCAAGCGTGGTGTGTAGGAGTTGGATTCTAACAGAAGAGTATTGCCCACCTTACTGGACCAGTCAAGTTTATATAGTGGAAACTATAAATATACCAGAGCTCTGTCTTCAATTTTTTCCAAAGGTCTTCAGTTTCTTCTGAAATCCCTGGGGTAAGTGCCCACATAAAATGACTGAGATTAGAATACCAAAATCAAAACTGTCAGAATCAGAATTAATATTATTTAGAAACATCAAAAGTGTGATCTTTTATCCTACCTTTACTAAGCAACTGAAAAATACTCAAAAATATGAATGCCCAGTGATTAAACGTATTTATTATAAAAAAAAATTTCTAAATCCCCTTTTAAGGGCTCACTTGATTACAGCAGGCCCACCCACAGTAATTTGCTTTTGATTAACTCATAGTCAACTGATAAGGGAAATTAATCACATCTGCAAAATACCTTTTGCCATTTAAAGTAAACAAACAATGGATGTGATATTCCATTATATCCACAAGTTCCATCCTTATTCAAAAAGAGGGGATTATACAGGGCATATATATCTGCGAGCAGGAACCTTGAGAGCCACTTTAGAATTCTGCACACTGCAATGAGAATTATTAAATGTGAGACAGTTTGTTTATTAATAGATTGTTTCCAAGTATATTAGGGTATATTCAGAAAATAACACCACGAACAGATGGAAAATTTTTAAATAAGAAACTAGCTTCAAGTTTGTTGGCAGAGATGAAAAAGAAAAACGTTAAGTAAATACAACAGGAAGCTGTAATAAACTTTAGGGCTGGATGAGCCAGAGGGAGACCGTGCTACGAGAACACAGTAACATGAGATAGTTCCAGAACCAAGACTTGCTGTGCAGAAGCATCAGGCAGGAGCTGGCACTGTGAAGAAAGAGTCATCTGGCTGGAGCTAGAACTGAGGGTCCTCAAGAAAGTATAGAAACTTGGACCACCAAAAAGTGCTACACAAGCATTATTTGGGACTTCAGAGAGAGAGAGGAAAGTCCTCTAGCCTCTCTTCCTCTTTCCTGCCAAATTCTCTCCAATGATTTCCATTGGCTGAACTCAGAAGGCAGTGCACAAAGACTTCTGATAAATGTAACATGTGAAAGTCACCCCACCACTACAGAGTGCAGAGGAGGGGAAAGGAATCTGAGAACAGACAAGTGGCAATCAAACTAGACTTGGGTTAGATATAGGTCCATTGGGAAAATATATTCTACTTGAGATTATGCAAAATGAGGGAGGTGAAGATAGACAATATTTTTTAACAGTAAGTGATTTTATAGATATTAAAGTGCTGAATACATTTATGTATGTATGCATTATATAAATGTGTGTATGTATACATATATTCCATATATATGTGAGATTTTAAATATAAAATTTAGAAAAATACTTTAGAAAACAGTAAAAGTGAGCTACAAAGTAGAGAGATATTAAAATGAAGAAAGAATTTCAATTCCAGCAAAGTTGCTGTGCTGTGTGACTAAATGGTTAACCAAGAATAGCCATGGTTCATGCCTGCTGCCTCTGTCACTCTCAAAAACTTCTCTGGTTTAGACAAATTATATGTCAACCTACCTAGAGAAGAAAATGAACCAACTTGAGTGGAATAAACTACTAGAAACTCATTTACATCTTCCTGAAAGGAACAGGGAAATAGCAGATGAAAATTAAATACTTGAGGCATACCTCACTACTGCAGAAGAAAATTTGGTATTTAAAAAAATGCTATCCAATTAAATGTTCAGGCAGCATTCTCAGAATCACACCACATAAGCATTATTTTTAGCCAGGTTCTCAGAGGTCCAGGCTTCAGAAACATTAACAACAGCTTCATTTCAGCAAACTGCTATGGCTGATTGAAAAGTGGGAGGGACCTTGGATATTAGGGCTAAGTTTGCCCTGGAGAAACAATTTCTCAGGCCTAAGCAGTTCCAAAGAAGGAGTAAACATCTAGGAAATTCTTTCTCTCAAGGGAGTCTAGACTCTGTCTAGGACATTAGGGTTCAAAGAACAACATGAAAGGGAATACAGAACTTAAGAGGATTGAATATGCTCGATCCAAAGTAAAAGCACCTCAAAAATGATCCAGTGACTTGGGCTATCACAATTGCAAACTTTTCAACTTTGCAAGATGTCAAGAATATTTCCCAGTGTCTTTCTCTTAGCTTATGGTGTTTACCAACAAGTCTTGACATTCCTTTGCTTATAAACTCATCATTCCAATCTCTGCCTCTGTTGTCACATGATCTTCTCCTTGTGTGTCTCCTTGTCTCTCCTCCACTTCTTATATGGGCAACAGTCATACTGGATTATGGTCCATCCTAATCAACTATGACCTCATCCTAACTTGACTGCATCAGCAAGGACCTTATTTCCAAATAAGGTTGTATTCATGGATACCTTGTGAGCAGCATGGGCTGTTTAGAGTTCTTCTCTTCCCTTTTACAGAATGGTCAAGGATTTTATATATATATATGTATACTAATTCAGTTGAAGATATTGTTGCCTCTCTGTATTTGGGTAGAGGTACATACAATACCAAATTTTAGCATAGATGACCACAAAAATCTAAATTTTGTGTTGATAAAGATATATTTTGACCATTTACAGATGTTTTAATTAGCAGAGCACTCCAACAACCAAGTTTCTGACAGTAAGTTTCTGACTACAGACAAAATGTTGGAAATTAGGGGAAGAAAACCCAAAATTAACTTCTCCCTCTCGCTCTCTACCTCCCTCTCTTCCCAGCCTCTCTTCTCTTACTAAAAAAAAATTGTTTACAGTTGGCCCTTGAACAATGCAGGGATTAGGAGTGCTGATATTTCCTGCAATTAAAAGCCATGTATGACTTTACAGTTGGCCCTCCATATCTGCAGTTCTGCACTCACAGATTGAACAAATCTCAGATCGTGTAGTAGAGTAGTATGTATTTATTGAGAAAAATCCATGTGTAAGTGGGCCTGTGCAATTCAAACATGTGTTGTTCAAGGATCAGCTGTATATTTGGCGGGGACACAGACCCACAACAAATCATCATTTTATGTTTCTCTTTATTATACAATTTCCACATCAGAAGTCTTCTAGAGACCAAAGAGAATTTTGGGGAATATGTGATATTTTAAAATTACAAAGTTTTAAAGTTTTCCAGTTGTAGTTTTATTTTGTCACTAGGATAGTTAATAATTTGTCAAAATTTGACTTATAGAAATGTAAAATTTTGAGATATTCTTAGTTGGGGATTGGGCAGAAGTGACCTGCTGTAAATCCAAATTGTGTATTATGAGAAAGATAATATTTTTTGTCATATCATAAAACAAAGATAGTTGATTGAGCCTTAAATCAGACAGTTCTTTCCCAAAGAATCTTCCCTATGTTCTAGATGGTATACACGGATTGGTTAAATTAAAATACTAATCATACACATTGAAACAAATTTTCCCCATTATTGAAATAAATCAAATGAAAGGATTACATGGTTCCTATGCCCCCCGACTAAATTTTTAGATTAAAGAAATGTATCTATTATAAGTAGAACAAAGCATTAGTAGGCTTCAGGCAAGTAGTGTGTAATATTAAAGTTGATGCAGTTCAACAGCAACTTGGTTCCTGATAGCCTTTAATAAAGGATATCTGTTTTATCAGGTTTTTCTCTAATTACCACAAAATTATATAATAGATCAATACATTTTAATAGTAAGTATTTGCATTATAGATCAGGTGGAGAATATCCTAAAGTTTTATGCAGTCAGGAGCATTTTGAAATTTTGTCTTTTTTCTATCTACTTATAGCTACTATGATAGCGTTCACTTAAAGCATTGGACAAAATTATAACTTAGTAAAAAATATATCACTACATTTAGAAAACTCGTAGACACAAATTTACATATGAAAACGATCTCAGTCTATCTCTGTATTTTATGTATGTTCTGTCAAATAGATAATTTGTTGACCATGTTCAAATTAGGGTGTGTCTATGAAAATCATATATGAATGCAATACTTATATAGAATTTTATATTTAGATTACATTTGCATACCAATTTTTTGAAACTCATGAGATGGTACAGACAATATTCTAAATGTTAAACAAGTTCTAGTATTACAACTTTTCTTTCTTTTTCTTTTTTTCTTTCTTATATTTTCTCTTGGCTTTAAAAGTAGGCAAAATTTCACAATTAAAATTATGGAACTATCACTGCAATGTAGTAATTAAACAGAACAGAGAATAGACTATATTGGTGTGACATTTTGTGTATGATTGCTGGCATTTGTGCAAGAGCATTTTTAAGTAGCGAAGGATTCAGTTTTGTTTTTTTCTTTCTGTAAACTCTCAAAGATATTCACAACTAAAACTATATTAGAGGTTTGTGGCTCTAGCAGTGTATTACTTTAAGTGTACTTAAAGGTGAGGTTTCCCTTTTCTCCATATAATGTATGACATATATTAATAAATCCAATTGTTTAGGATAAGCTCTCAAAATGAGATTTTTTAAAACAAGACATAGGAAGATAAAGATATACATATGCATTAAAGAAAACCATTAAAGAAAATTAAAGAGCAGAAAAGAGAAATTCAGGAGCCAGGATGAGCTGTTGAGGAAGAGGCAATGTGAAGGGTTAGTCTCTACTTTAGACACTGGAAAGCTCTGTAGGAGCAGGAGAACCAGTTATTGTTCAAGTGTGATAGCAGTGAGGGTGTCAGTATGTGAAAGTTCCTGGGATTAAAAATATTTCTAAAAGAAGAGATAATCTAAAACCACCTTCTCTGGGCACATATGGAATATTTATTCACTTCTGTACTTGTAATTTTGTCTGTAAATAGATAACTTATTAATATTGTGGCACAAACAGCCCTTGAAATATCATCTCCCAAATCTAATTCATAATAAAGAATCATAGCTCCCTCACTATAAAAATAATTATATCTAGCTAGATTTATTTTAGTAAACAGCACTTGGAGTGGCAAAATGCCCAGGGCTAAAACTGCAATTTTATAACTCTGATACTAATTAATACTGTAATATCAAATTAAATAAAGCTAAAACCATTTTTTAGAAAGCAACATTTTATGCTCAGAAATTTATTGCAGCTAATATCACTTCGTAATGACTTAGAACTTGAAATTAGCCAGAGCATTTTTCATAATGATAAATGTATTTGCATTCTAATGAAATGGAGTTTGGATCCTTCTTGAGAATGACCATTATTCCTCATGCCATTGTGTTCTTTGAAGCCAAGGCCTTCTATAACACTAATTCTTTATTTTGCTCAGCATGGAAGTTAATTTGGATTATTAATTTTCTTTATGTACTCAGTGTATAACTTTATATAGTTCATATGTTCTTACACTGATACTGGTTGAAGTATTAGTTCTATCCCAAGAGTTCCTTTGACTATCTGGATCTCTATTTGAGATTATTTATTTTCCCCATTTAATTTTAGTTCCTTCTGTCTACCCTTTTGTAGGGTCAAGTATGTATTGAATTTTAGGTACACTTGAGACCGGGGTATTGAGCAAGCTGAAATGCATTGTGCACAAGGAAAACAGTACTGAAAAAAAAACCATAATGGGCATTTTATATATATATAATATATTATATATATATATTAATATATATATATTATTATATATATATATTTTTGGTGGTGCTACATAAAAATTTTGAAGCTATAATACTGAATTATTAAATATATTTGCTGTCAGTTTGGAGCATAAAACATGGCATTTTTTATGAGTTTTTTTTTCTTAACAGAAAATATTCACAACTTTTCGGATTGGCTTGCTCAACATTTATTCAAATTTCCTTTTGAAGTGCCTTCCTGGATCTCACATGTAGAAAAACTACAATCTGTATTTCCACAATCCTTTGAAGAAGCTAGGCATCCAAATATGATTTAGGTTCAGACAATCATATGTAGTGGTGGGAGACTAGAAATCAAAATCTTGATAAATAGGACTTCCCTGGTGGCGCAGTGGTTGAGAATCCACCTGCCGATGCAGGGGACACACGTTCATGCCCCGGTCCGGGAAGATCCCACATGCCGTGGAGTGGCTAGGCCCGTGAGCCATGGCCGCTGAGCCTGCATGTCCGGAACCTGTGCTCCGCAACGGGAGAGGCCACAACGGCGAGAGGCCTGCGTACCGCAAAACAAAACAAAACAAAACAAAAAAACAACCTGGATAAATAGTGAGAGAAACATCCAAATGGACAGGTCATATACAAATGTCAGTAAAATACAAATCATTTGAATGAATCCATATATATATGTATATAGTCATAGTACTTCTAATCAAGCAAAATTTTTAGTATAAAGGGTGGAAAGAATAGATAAAATTATTATATACATGAAGGAATTCACATACCAAGCTTATGTATTCAAGAAGAAGAAATGTTTCACTAAGAATCAGTACACAGAAAGCAAAAGAGAAAATAATGTCTAATAGAAACTTTAATTCAAAATCCTGGGTATGTTAGAAGGAAAGAAAATAAAAAGTATCACAAATATTTTTGAATTTATCCTTAACATGTGGAAAGGCATATTTTTGTCTCCAAACCCAAAGATTCCAGGTGAATCTCTTTGTCACTGACCATGAGTCCACTAGAAATGGAGTAAGTGTGGCCTTCAAAATGCTGCTCCATAGACATATTACCAGTGCTCTTTTCAAAGTCTATTATACTAAACTTACATCACTTTAAATTTGTAATAAATTTTAAATCTAAAATTTAATGAAATAATCTCAGTTAGCCTCTAATGAGCTGTGTAATTTATATAAAGAAAAAAATGCCTTTAAGAGGCATCCCTTATCTTTGTTGTGACATTTTGTGTTGTAGTATGGCATCATCAGGGAGTAATAGCTTATCCCCCAAATTTTATCTCTGTTACGTATCTCATCTTTAGTGCTAGATATTTCAAATGCAAATATTGCATTGGATTCATGCATTTCTAGGGTAAAAGTTATGGTATAAGCCAGCTCTAAATTTTATATGAACATTTTAGTATGTATTGTTTGAGTAGTTAAGAAGGTAAATATTGATATTTCCCTTTCAATAATGCCCCATACATTAACCCATGTAATATATAATCTGCAAAACAACTTTGAGAGATGTGTATTGTCATTATTTCCATTTACCCTGGATTTTTGCCAGTGATTGTATTTAAAAATGGGATGGAAGCAGAATTCTGTTTCTATACCCATTCTTGGAAGATGTTTAAATTAAAATTTATTAGCAATAAATAAAAACATTTACCCTTATATTTAAAAAAATATAAGCAAATATAGAAAGGGGAAGAATTGACTCAATTTTTATTCTGAAAATATGAATATGTGGTGAACTTCCCATGTTGTTGGAAGAAAATGGTATAGAACTTCGTATTTTTAAAGACACTAACCATTTCCTTTGACCATCTTTGACTAATCTTCCATAGAATCCTTCTTGCTCTTCAGTCTTTCTGTTGAATTGGCCAAAAAGTTCATGCAGGTTTTTCCATAAGAATCAGATCCTTATTTATCTTAGACTGGGTATAAGTAGACTCTTTTATTTTGTTTTTGTCACCATGCTGTACATTATAACCCTAGAACTTATTTTTCTTATACCAGGGAGTTTGTACCTTTTGACCACCTTCACCCATTTCACCCACCCTATCAACCCCCAACTCCGGGAACCACCAACCTGCTCTCCTTTCTATGAGTTGTTTTTTAGATTTCAAACATAAGCGAAATCATACAGTATTTGTCTTTCTCTATAAACCCTTTAAAGTTCCTTGAATTAGTGTTACCAAGGGACCCTTTCCTTCTAATTATATATGCTGCTTTTAAGATCACTATTTGGAAATATATATGTATAGAGAAGAACTAATTATATATAACTCAGTTGGAAAGACGCAAATTCATAAAAACAAAATACCACTGGAAGCTCTATTTCAGTCCTTAATTTTAGTTAATTCAAAACCTACTATAGCAGTAATTTAATAATTCTTTTCTATTATTAAAACACACATAGCAACATGTTGTGAATGGTATTAACGCTAAAGGTAGTGAAAAAAATCTTGTATTTTTAACTGTTAGAAGAGAAAAACCAGAAAAAAAGAACAGCTTGAGACTCAAAGTGGTAATGTTTTAAAGTTTCCATATAAACCAAAAATCTTATTATCCACTTAATAAAATGAAGGCTCAGAAGTCCAGTCTGTTAAGCTATAGTTCTAAGGTAAATGTTCCCTAGATGAACTTGATTCATCCTATATGCATTCTCATCCCTAGTCATAAGTCAGAGCTTTTTGAGACTACTCTTTCAGACCAGCAAGTACTATTTAGGGCACTGAAGCAGTAACTTAACACTATCCTGGTGACCTGTAACAGCTGATACAGTTTCCAAAGGTAGTTAACTTCTAAATAGGCAGTACTTTACTATTTAATATGTACTGCTTCAGTAGACTAGATATTATCTTGATAGCCAAAAAGATCTAATGCTACTTCCAAAATTTGGTGGTGGGGGGTTGGTGGTAGACAGGAATACAGCAATAGTGTTTTCCTATACTATGTATGTTACAAGGCATAACATACTTTTACCCTGATCACAGCAGCAAGAATATAAAATGCTTTGAAACAGTTTAAACTCATTTTATATGAACTAAGAGCATGATAATATCAATACGTTAGCTTTAGAAAAAATAAATGTTTATTAATTTAAAATGCAATATGAAACCTACATCCTATTTTAAAGATAAAGTTATAGGCTTCAAGTTTCAATTCGGGGTGATGTATAATTTCTAAATTCATACTTTTTCTCACTTCTGTGTTACCTAATATATGCTTTTCAGTTTTTACTAGTAACGTTTATTAACAAAGACAACTTTACAATAACAGCGCTTGGAAAAGATTTTACTGTAGTTTGGTGTATTCAAACTAAGATCTAATGTATATCAGTTAACCATGATTTACATTAATACTTGAAATAATTTTACAATTTTTAATAAAATAACTTTCTAACTAGTTTCTATAACTCAAATATACTTAAGCTTGAGGCCAGAAACTAATGCTCACATTCATTAGGACTTCTTTCCTAATTCCTGCAGCAAGGTCTCTGATAGTCCCCTGAATCACTCTCCTTAAACCCAGTGAAAACTTCAATTTGTCTGTAAACATAGTTATGGTTTATTTGAGTTCTAAAGTCATACTGTTCCAATATATTTAATATTCTTCCTTTCTCCCATCCCTTGAAATACCTCTCCCATAGCCCTTCCAATCATATCTATTCAAATATAATTCTAAATATTTAAATATCTAGATATAAGAATCATGGGTCTCAGTGTTTGGGGAAATTGGGACTTTGCATGCAGGTATGAGTATTTTAGAAGCTGTCCATGAAGTGCTTGGGACCCCAAAGCAAGAAAATTTTGTTTATTGTGATTCTTTCAATACCATCCTCCACAAATTTTTCAAAGGGGTCTTTACTTCTCAACACTTGCTCATTCCCACAGAGTAGCATTACCAGTGGTTCAATGGCAATTACAAAAGTAATGTACTAGAGAAAGATTCTGAAATAGGTTTCTTTACAGCAGTGATTTTACAATAGAAGTGGACAAGAGGTGGCGTATATTAGGGGCATTCAATTAGAGGCTATGGACTCTCTCTCTGCCAAAAAGAAATATATAGAGAGATGCACTTATAAACTCTGGTTCATAAACTAGTTCAAGTGATTTGTTAAATCCAAAACAAAATATGGATTTTCTAGGGGCTTCCCAGCCTTGTTTTAACCAATCTATCTTACTCTCATCACTCTCTTTAGTCTGAGTAATTAAGCTTGATTGAAAGAAAGGTTGCTCAAATATTTTAAATGGCTCAAAAGAGATCAATTTCCACTTTCTTTTAATTATATTGACAACAGTTTACAACAAAAAGTCTTAAATCTTGTAGCAGTGTCCTGAAGAAAGTAGGAATTCAACCATTATTTTCTGAGTGAATAACAAATGATGAAATGGAATAAGCTATTTGATAATATCAAATTTCTTAAAGAATAAAAAAATGCTTTGTTTTATATATGCTTCATTTCTTTTGCATGGCTATATAAAAGCAGATAAATTATTTTAAAATGAAAACTTTCTGGTTTGAAGGAAGAAGTAGAGAGTAACCAATAACTGACATGTTTATAAAATAAACTAGGAAAACTTGGTTCAGTTTGTCACATATTAGTAACAATATTATAAATAAACCTCAAGTTCCTTGCTAAAAATTGTTCTTCCAAACTATCTATATGAGTATATTAATAGCAGAAACAATCTATGATATCTCTTCTAGCTTTAAAGTATGAAATAGATGTCAGATTCTCAGCATTAAATGGATGCTAATATATATATTTTTTAGGGTGATTATTTTGATGCTCTTCCAAAGTACTGTCAACAGTCTTAAGTTGGCCATATTTTTTGCTATTCTAGCATTTGATAGCACAAAATGTCTGTTGAGATTGAAGGATAGAGTTCTGTGTGTGTGTATATATGAGTGTACAATTCAACTCTGCATCTAAAATGCTGCCTCACATGTGTAGACAGTATGTACTTCAGAGCTTAACATTCCAAGAGGGCTTTTTGTAGTGTTAGAAGTTGTAGCATATCTTCCGCATGTGAACTTTCCAAATAAACAGGCTTGCTTATCAACCTTAACACAGAAGCTGAACAGTTTCCTGTAATTCACTCAGGTAATGAACCAACACAATAGGTAGTCCTCCCCTGGGCAGAGCTAGGTTTGCATCTTAGCCTTTTTTTCCTTAAATTTTAAAATATATTAAGTCAGTTGCAATGCAGCAATATGAGCTTCTAACATATCCATAAATGAAATCTCCAGATCAGCCTCTCATAAGCAAATAAGCAACCGTAACATCTTGTAAATTCTCCCTCTGAAATCACAGAGAAGAAACTCGATACACTCACCAATGATCCTTATCAAATAGCAACTTTGTGGAATGCTCTTTGCCTTTATAGTCTCTCTGGAGGTTACTAACTCTAATGGGAAGGCAATGTACCATTGGCTATTATTCTTGCCAGCAGGGAAAACTGAAGAAAGATGCATCCGTTAATTCTGTGTTCTCATTGCAGGGTATGAGATCCCAATGGAAGTATCTTTACTTCCCTACTTCCCTTTGAAAATAATTGTAATTTTTGCTACTTATTTATAGCAGAGGGTTAGATCCCTGCTCCTAGACATTTTATGACTCTTAAATCATCATTGTGAATGATAGTTCATTATATTTTTTTCTCTCAAAGTTAATCTTACAATATTCTTTAGATATTAATTTTATGAAAAATAGAGTCCTTATCAACTTTTCCTGAAATGGCAAGGCAGATTTCATACTGTTTCTGAAATCACCATGTCTGGTAAAACGAATAATATTATGTTAAGGGGGTGAGAAGGAGAAGAGTTTTACTAAACAGTGTTTTGGGTAATAGTGGATAATAAATGTGTTAAGCTTTTTGCCTCTCAAGTGGAAAATTAATTAATGAGCCATCTTAGGCAATTGCAAGTAACAGAGACATGACTATATTGGAATAAACACAAAATGGTTTAATGTTCTTGTTTAATAAGAAGGCTGAGGTAGGCAGTTGGTGATAGTGGTTTAGATGCTCAAAAATGCCAGGCTTGGGATCTTAAAAATCCTTATGTTCTTTTTCTCATAGTGTCAAAATTAATGCTAAATCCAGCCATCACAATCTATTCTAGATTGGCAGGAAAAGGAGGAAAAAACTAAGTTGACTCTCTTTAAGGAACTTTCCCTTAATCCCCATCCCAAAACTTTTCCTTGTATATTTCATGAATTATTTTAATTTGGAATGGAGTTGTCACTATGTAACTGAGTGGACGCTACACCACAAAATGTAGTTTTGTTAATAAGGAAGAAAAATAGAATGGATATTGGATAAGCAATTACAAGTCTATTCCAAAAGAACTAGATTTTTTTTACTAGATTAGAAGACACAAAATTGAATTTCTATTTTGAAATAGATAATAAGGATCATACCTAAAATGTATTAAATATTATCTACTTGAAAATAGGTAATATTCAGGTCATAGAAATTATTTCATTTACTCTTTGTAACAGTCCTGGGAACTAGGTATGTTGCAGATACAGAGCTTGGTTTCTCTGACTCACAGTCCTGTAGGGTAATTTTTTTTTTTAATATTTAAGCATTTCTTTTTTTCAACTTTTTATTTTATATTGGAGTACAGTTGATTAACAATGTTGTGTTAGTTTCAGGTGTACAACAAAGTGATTCAGTTATACATATACATGTATCCATTCTTTTTCAAATTCTTTTCCCAATTAGGTTGTTACAGAATATTGAGCAGAGTTCCCTGTGCTATACAGTAGGTCCTTGGGATTGACATGTACACACTGCTATATTTAAAATGGTACATTTTGTATTATTTAAAAAATAATATTTGCCTTGTTTAACAAAATAATATTTCTAAACTAAAGATTCCTGTAAGTTGTATCATTAAAATACATATGTGCTGAGGACAAAATTGCATTTTATTGTCTTTTTTCCTAGTTATGGAAACAAATTAAAGCAGATTATGAGCCCAGTTATGCTTGTATTCTTGAGCCAGTGCCACAACTGTTAACCCCACTTCAGGTCTCCAGGATCAGCTCTTTGGATGAGGGACTGTTTCTCTGTGCTAATAATTTTTCTCAATTTCACCCATAGCCCTTGGAATGTTCCTAAAATGGTCACCCTATAATTTTTACATACAGAGAACCTTTCCTAGTGGTACAGACATACATTGTCCATTGGCTGCTCAAATGTGATTCATTATAATTGAATGGTTTTTCATATGTTTCTATATGAAATCATTTTCATCTTTTGACATTTTTAATGTAAGATTATTTATTTGTTTGTTTATTATGTATCCCTCAAATATTTTTTAAAAGTGGGGTTCAAATTATAGTAAAATTTGAATACTGTAAATATACTATTTGAAATATGGAATTGGAATAAAAATTAAATTAAAACAAACTAAAAACTTAAGTTTTATTGCCATGACAAAAATGGAACCAAATAGTCTGAAGTAAAGGAAACATAATAATTCATTGCTAAGAAGAAAAAATAGTTTTAATTTCCTTGAAGCTAATATTTAAAGATTTTTCTTATCAATTTTTATAAAAGAAAACCATTATGGGCATGTCTTCAAGAAAGATTTGACTGAAAATATGTATATAGACTCAAACAAATTACATTACTCTCTAAAATGTTCCATATGTCATGAACATGAATTGTGTACTTTTATTTGAATAGTGTATCATATTTGTGACTGGAGAATAAAACAACTGCCATTAAAAACTTACAAAATACCAATGAGAGTTAATATACTGATTTATAATGCTAACTTATATCTATTATTTTAATCTCTTAAAGTTGTATTATTTTTATTATTTTTTATAGATAGTCCTCTTTTCAGAACTGGTGGTAAAGAAATGTTATTTAAATAATATATTGACAGGGAGTCTTGCTATTGAAAGAAGAGGACTATGTCACAAACTACTCAAAAGAGGTAATTTTTAAAATATCATCATACTCTAATATAGATATTTTTCTATAATGTGATATTAAATCCTAGCGAGGAAAAAGAATAATACATTCTATTATGATGGGGAGGGAAGTATTTTGATCTATTTGAATACTGTTATTTCATTTCAGTTTTGTATGAACAGGTTGATCCACAATATTACAATATTATCAAGCATAACTTTGAATAAAAAGGGTTTGTAGCTAAAATGTGGATTATTTATTATTATTGTACATCTATATTCAAAGTTATGTTTGTGTGTGCTGTGACTTCTCAAAATTTTTGTAATTTTTTCCTAAAAGAGTGATTTATAAGCTGACATATACACACTTCAAGGAAGGGTTTTTTTTCTTCCAATGCATTGAATATACAGTAAAATATTATAATATTTTCCCAAAGCACTTTGCAAATAAATTGTAAGCAGAAAACATTATTAAATTGGAAAAGATCTATGCCTGTGCATTAAGCTAGACCTATTATCTTTCATTTTAGAACCTTATAAACAGTTTCATATTGTAAGAGTACATAATGAATTATGCAAGTTGCACTCTTTCTGACAGGTATTCTTAAATTTAAATGTCTTATAAAGTTGCTTAAACTTTCTCTAATTATCTTCTGTATACTGCCTCCTGAACAAGTATTTTTTTTCTGTTTGTATTCACTAAAGCTATCTATAGTCTCTTTGTGGATTGAGAACTGGTAGCCAAAGCACTTCATAGTCTAAGCCAGTTATTTGTTATGTGACCTTTAAAATCCATTCATCTTCCATGTATTTTGGACCTTCCATCAAATATGCATATTGATATGTTCCCATTTATAGGCAATGTTGAGTAACTATAGAAATTTATAATAGAATAATTTATTCATTTATCCATTCAGCAGTTTATTAAGCACTAATACCGAATCCC
The DNA here is from genome assembly GCF_059928025.1 of Delphinapterus leucas. Lineage (NCBI taxonomy): Eukaryota > Metazoa > Chordata > Mammalia > Artiodactyla > Monodontidae > Delphinapterus > Delphinapterus leucas. The sequence continues at coordinate 44,581,695 of NC_143132.1, forward strand.
ATACATCTAGTCACTGTAATACGCACGTATAAAACACTTGTCCAATAGCAAGTTAAAGCTCATGTTCACACCCAATGCAAAAAAATAGCAAAAAGGGCTTCCCTGGTGGCGCAGTGGTTGAGAGTCCGCCTGCTAATGCAGGGGACACGGGTTCGTGCCCCGGTCCGGGAAGATCCCACATGCCGCGAAGCGGCTGGGTCTGTGAGCCATGGCCGCTGAGCCTGCGCGTCCGGAGCCTGTGCTCCGCAACGGGAGAGGCAACAACAGTGAGAGGCCCACGTACCGCAAGAAAAAAAAAAAAAAAAAAAAAAGCAAAGAAATTACAAATAAGTGAAATAGATCATCAGAGGACACAAAATGGATGCCTAATAGCTACAAACTTAAACTCATGTAATTTTTAAATAGACTACTACTCAGTGCTTCCTTTCATTGAGAATGTTTATAACATTTATATGATTTTTTATCTAACTCGTTATCTGTATTCCAAGGATTATACATCAGATTATAAACAAGCATTTGAAAGGACCTATGGAAATGGGCACATGGTATCTAACTTACAAATGATATATCTCACGTGGCTGCTGGAGTCAGTGAAGACACAGAAAGTGACAGCTGATACCCAGACAACGAGGAAGGAGTGAAAACTAAAACAGAATGTAGGTTGAAAACAATAGCATTTCTGAGGGCAATTTAGTGTATCAACAGATGTTACATTTAAACCTAATAATAACTCTAAAGAGTAGACACATATTCAGTGCTGGACTGAAATATGTGGAACACTTGAGAGATCAACTGTGTGGCTCTGGATTCAAGTTACATTCCTTCAATATGTGTATATTTATTTAATGGTGGCAAAAAGGAATATATGTTTTACTCAATTCAAATTACATACTTTTGTCTTATATTTTAAGTAAATACTTATTATAGTATTTGTTATGTGATTTTTTTTCCCCTATGTGGGAAACATTTTTTAACCTGTAAAAAATTTAGGGAACAAAACAAATCATTACCATTAACTAGCATCATTATATGTATTCATTGGTCTTAAACTGAATTTTGATTTCAGATGACTACTTGTTAGCAGTTGTTCTCACTTTCATTAACCCAACCTACAAATTCAGTCATTCTGTTAAAAAAAATCAGCAGAGATACCTACCACCTTTGAATTTTTTCTTCTTTTTGATACACTGTCTGAATCTGTAGGAATTTGATCAATGTGCATTCAGTCATTAACATAGGGGTTTCTATGAGCAAATCTCAGTTGACTGGCACCAAAACACCAGTATGTTTGCAAATCCATGACCTGGGCATCTGCCTTTCTGGCCAATTCCTTAAGCTCATTTAACATAGAATGACTCAGATAAGGAAATGTCTCCTAATGGTAAAGTACATGAGGTTCACAGTTAGACATCTAGGCATAAGCCCAGGCAGAGCAATACTTAGTAACTTGGTGACAACATTGGAAAAGTATAAGGAATTTGTAACAAAAGACCTTTAGGAGCTCAGTTTCTTACCTAATAAAATGAATAATAATAGTAGTATCCACTTTAGAGACAATTGTAAGATGTATATCAGATGTGAATAGAAAGTATACTTATATTCAAAAAGAAGTCAAACTATGTTCAGTATTTTCTGTGAATAAATTTGAATAGTAATGATAATATTTTAATAAATATCCTGGAATATATAATATGGTGCTTAAAGACATTTTCCTATCATTTGGAAAATTTAGAATATTTCTTTGGTTATAGTAGAATCTTAAACAAGCAATAAATTGCCTCTGTCCTTTAAAATTTTGGAAAAAAAAACTATGCGTGCATTAAAATATATAGTACATGGAAATAAATCTTCTCAATTCTAATTGTGGAATTTAAATATTAAAAAACATTTTATGGTCTGCTTGATGACTGGATAAGTCTTCATGAAGGAAATGAATCTTGAGTCAACTTCTGAAACAGAGAGTCTTAAATTTTAGTGTATAAAAGAATCAACAGGGAAGCTTGACAAGAATCAGTACTTCCTATGAGTAGGCCTGGGATATAGAGCAGAAACTGAATTTTCTAAAAGCATTACAGAAGATTCTGAAGCAGCTGAACATCTGTCCACAATTTGGGAAACACCGTTTCTAGAAGATAAGTAAAATTTACAAAGAACAATGTAATGCACGATGCACAGGAGGCAGGCATAAAATAATGTTAAACATTTTAAGTGTAATAGTAACTCAGGAGTAGAGAAAGGTTTTAATAGATGTTTCACAGCTTAGGTTGGTCAGATTTGGAGTGTCCTAAATGCCAGTCTGAGGAACTTGAACTTAATTCTGTAGCTGACGGAGAGCTACTTTATTTCGTAAGGGAATTGCAAAGACTTAGTTTAAAATTAAAGATGTAGTTTAAAATTAAATTGTTAGTACTTCTTTGTCTGGGTATGGAAGAATAAGAGTGAAGTTAGGAAGATAAGTTAGGAAACCAGGACAGTAACAAATGAAGGAATGGACTCCTGGTCTTCTTCATTGGTTAAGGGTAAAGAGAAACAAAATACATCATTGCGGTTGTAGTGGTGACCAAAATTGATAAGATTTTAGATATAGATGTTAAAAAAACAAGCAGACAGATACCTTGAGATTTAGAGTTCAAAAATTGATTGTAGGGCTTCCCTGGTGGCACAGTGGAGCCTGTGCATCCGGAGCCTGTGCTCCGCAACGGGAGAGGCCACAACAGTGAGAGGCCCGCATACAGTAAAAAAAAAAAAAAATTGATTGTATTGCTTATCATAGGAAAATAATGAGTCCAGTTACATGAAGAAGATGGTTGTTTTAGACATATTTTTATTTCCAAGTGGAGTAATGTAGTAAGAATTATGAGATGCACTTTTATAGTTTAGAAATTGATTAGGATTAAAAACAGGGTTAAAAGTAATTTCCATAAAATAATAATTAAAAATCAAGATGAAACGTTGGTTTTAAATGCATAAATTGACTTCAACTTTATATCTATCTTTTATGCTTCAGATTAATCTTGCTTCCTCTGTGAAAAGCAGTCTATCTGTTAGAGAGAGAGAAGAAGAGAGAGAAGACAAATCTTTACCTTTCTCCACCCACTGTGGAGCACTGTGCTCCCAAGAAGGAATCTTGTCTCCACACCAACCTGGAAGCCCATAGGCAGCCAAGTAGAGCCCTGGAATAAACTAGCCATAGTCACTGAGTGCTGGATGTCACATACATCTGCTGTTTATGAATGCTTAGCTTCCACTCACCCAACTTCTGAAACCAGTGCCATTTTTACTTTGGAAAAACATCCCTCTCTGAGTTTCAGTCCATGAGACTTCAATCTACCAGATACCTCTGCTCAACTTGTTCACACATAACTCAGGCCAGACCAATTAATGCAATTTATTTTTCAGTCACAATGACTAATCCACACAAAAAATACTCTCTTAAGACTCTAGAAGAGAATCCATTCCACGCTTCATTCAGCTTCTGAAAACTGCCAGCATTCTGTGGCTTGTGGCTGCCTCACTCTAATCCCTGCCTCTGTGGTCTCATTGCCTCTTTTTCCACTTATATTTCCCTCTACCTCCCTCTTATAAGGATATTTATGAATTCATTTAGGACCCATCTACATTATCCAGGATAATCTTCATATTTCATAATCCTTAATAATATATAAAGTAACATTCACAAATTCCAGAGATTAGAACATGCACATTTGGGGACACCATTATTCAGACTATCACAATGACCATTTTCCAGGATTTTACATTAAAATGTTTGGATAGTTGGGTCATTTTTGTGTATGTGCTTGGAATGATTGAAAGATAGAATGAAGCTTTATTGCTTATATCTAACCTGCCACTGCCAGAACAGAGAAAAGGAATACAATCTATCTATTAAATGAGGGAAAGGAGAGACAAAGCCTGAAACCTGGTAACATCATTTTAGTACCTACACTCAGTCCTGCCTAATGTAAACTCTACTCTCTGGACTTTTCAAGATAAGATTCCCTGAATTCCTTAGATTGTTATTGTTGCCACTGCTGTTGTTTAAACCAGTTTCAATTGGAACTTAAACATAGATGTCTCACTACTCTTTCTCTGTTTTCAAACAAATGTTCCCAGGTTTTATTTTCTGAGGATCAGTGTATTTAACCTACACTTAATGTAATACAAAAAGAATGTTATATCTATATTTATACTTCCAAACCATAAATAATTTAAAATGTTGCCTTTTCTCCCCACTTGTCTCTCTTTAGTAGTCGACTGGCATAACTGGAAACAAAACAAATATGGCTTAATATATTTTTCTTATCTGCTGACTCCTATGCTTAGAAACAAACAAGCATACCAATATTTGCTCTTTACTAAATTCAAGATGTGTGAACCCATACTCCCAGTTCCGAACAATGCAGGCTGCTTGGCTTCACAGCAGGATCACGCTGTTGAAAAACAATCATGTATATAATACTTCATCCTTCTCTACATTTATACACACTGCTCTACTGCTTAATTTTTGAAAAATTTTCAACTTTTAAAGAGTACATCTTTGTATGACTACTATGACTTATTGATAAGTTGTTAACAGCTGAGTCCCTTGGTACCTCTGGTACCCAGAAAAATAGCCCCCAAAGATGTCTACATCCTAATTCCCAGAATCTGTTTATGTTACCTTATGTAACAAAAGGGACTTTGTGGATGTGATTAAGTTTTTTGACATGGAGAGTTATTCTGTGTTATCCATGTGAACCCAATGTAATCACAAAAGTCCTCATAAGAAGGAGGAAGGGGAATCAGATTCAGAGAGACACTGGAAGATGAAGAACATGGCCATGAGCCAAGAAACACAGGCAGCCTCCAGAAGCTGGAAAAGGCAAGGAAACAGATCCTCCCATACAGCCTCCAGAAGAAGTGCAACACAGGTTTCCCTCTCTGATAGTACAGCATTCCCAGGAAACCTTTCGTAAGTCGAAATGGTATAAAGTGAAGAAGCAATTAACTTGGGACACATCTTGCTAACGAATGCACAAAATAGATCAAGATAAAACACTGATGCTCACAGACACAGTTCAGAGCTATGGCAGCTTGATGCTGAGATGCTGAGTCTAGTTCTCCAGCAAGGAGTCTGGTGGGGCCACTCTCACTGCCGGGAATGTGCACTGCCTCTATAAGCGCTCCCCACAAAACAAACTGTGAACACTATTTCCACTTTTTACCTTTTTTCATAAAAGCAAAAATCCTTTTTGGATTTTTTTTTCTGTTGGCAAAAAGAGGTCTTTTGTAAAAGCAAAGCGGCATAAAGTGAACTTTCAAAAAGCGAGGGAGGGCTTCCATGGTGGCACAGTGGTTAAGAATCCACCTGCCCACAAAAACAGAAATACAGATCAATGGAACAGGATAGAAAGCCCAGAGATAAAGCCACACACATATGATCACCTTACCTTTGATAAAGGAGGCAAGAATATACAATGGAGAAAAGACAGCCTCTTCAAAAAGTGGTGCTGGGAAAACTGTACAGCTACATGCAAAAGAATGAAATTAGAACACTGCCTAACACCATACACAAAAATAAACTCAAAATGGATTAAAGACCTAAATGTAAGGCTAGACACTATCAAACTCTTAGAGGAAAACATAGGCAGAACACTCTATGACATAAATCATGACAAGATCCTTTTTGACCCACCTCCTAGAGAAATGGAAATAAAAACAAAAATAAACAGGACCTAATGAAACTTAAAAGCTTTTGCACAGCAAAGGAAACCATAAACAAGATGAAAAGACAACCCTCAGAATGGGAGAAAATATTTGCAAATGAAACAACTGACAAAAGATTAATCTCCAAAATTTACAAGCAGCTCATGCAGCTCAATATCAAAAAGACAAACAACCCAATCCAAAAATGGGCAGAAGACCTAAATAGACATTTCTCCGAAGATATACAGATTGCCAACAAACACATGAAAGAATGCTCAACATCATTAATCATCAGAGGAATGCAAATCAAAACTACAATGCGATATCATCTCACCCTGGTCAGAATGGCTATCGTAAAAAAATCTAGAAACAATAAACGCTGGAGGGGGTGTGGAGAAAAGGGAAGCCTCATACACTGTTGGTGGGAACGTAAATTGATACAGCCACTATGGAGAACAGTATGGCGGTTACTTAAAAAACTAAAAGTAGAACTACCATATGACCCAGCAATCCCACTATTGGGCATATACCCTGAGAAAATCATAATTCAAAAAGAGTCATGTACCACAATGTTCATTGCAGATTTATTTACAAGAGCCAGGACATGGAAGCAACCTAAGTGTCCATCAACAGATGAATGGATAAAGAAGATGTGGCCCATATATACAATGGAATATTACTCAGCCATAAAAAGAAACGAAATTGAGTTATTTGTAGTGAGGTGGATGGACCTAGAGTCTGTCATACAGAGTGAAGTAAGTCAGAAAGAGAAATACAAATACCATATGCTAACACATATATATGGAATCTAAGGGAAAAAAAAAAAAAGGTCATGAAGAACCTAGAGGTAAGATGGGAATAAAGACACAGACCTAGTAGAGGATGGACTTGAGGATATGGGAGGGGGAAGGGTAAGCTGTGACAAAGTGAGAGAGTGGCATGGACATATATACACTACCAAATGTAAAATAGATAGCTAGTGGGAAGCAGTCGCATAGCACAGGGAGATCAGCTCGGTGCTTTGTGATCAGCTAGAAGGGTAGGATAGGGAGGGTGGGAGGGAGGGAGACACAAGAGGGAAGAGATATGGGGATATATGGATATGTATAACTGATTCACTTTGTTATAAAGTAGAAACTAACACACCATTGTAAAGCAATTATACTCCAATAAAAATGTTAAAAAAAAAAAAAGAATCTGCCTGCCAATGCAGGGGACATGGGTTCGAGCCCTGGTTGGGGAAGATCCCACATGCCACGGAGCAACTAAGCCCATGCGCCACAACTACTGAGCCTGTGCTCTACAGCCCGCAAGCCACAACTACTGAGCCCACGTGCCACAACTACTGAAGCCCGTGTGGCTAGAGCCAGTGCTCCACAACGAGAAGCCACCGCAATGAGAAGCCCACACACTGCAAGGAAGAGTAGGCCCCACTCGCCGCAATTAGAGAAAGCCGACGAGCAGCAACGAAGACCCAGCGCAGCCAAAAATAAAATAAATAAAATAAATAAATTTAAAAAAAAGAAAAAGCAAGAGATACTTGTACTACCAAAACCTTGTCTTTAGCTCAGTAAAGCCCATTCTGACCTCTAGAAGCATAAGATAATATATTGGTATTGTTTTAAGACACTGGACTTTTAGTAATTTGTTACAGCACCAAAAGGAAACTAACACAGTGTCCCCACCCCCTTGTTGCTGCTAGTGCAAATAAGGAGACTAATGTTCATATGTGCAAACTTCCTTGGAGGATACCCTTTGATGATTGAAGCTGCCTAGGCCTGTGGTCCTGGGATTTATGCTGCACCCCACCACACTGGTAGCACAACTCTATAGGCAATAACTGACTTGGATGGAGGTATATATGATCCATTGGCCTGTCTCAAGTGTGAGCAGACACAGCAGAACAAATTACATTCCAGAGCTCCCCATGAGGTCACCTAGACTTCATCTGAAAACACATTCTAGCATAGTTCCTTTGCCTTCCTTACCCTGCTTCTCTCACTCCTCTACATATTTTCTTGAGAGCATGCTCACAACAGATCTCTAGCATCCAATTACCCACTCCAAGCTCTGCTAATGGAGAACCACCTAAAACAAATACAAATTATCTTTTTTTTCTTAAATAGAGAAATATCTTTTCACAGTTAGTTTCTCTTATTCTTATAGCACTTAGAAAGCTAGGTAAAATAAGACATTATTGTGATTTCAACAGGTTCACTAAATTCAAACAAGACTAAGTCTAATAAGACATTTTTTCTTCATTTCTAATATAATTAGTCAATTGTATTATCATTTATATATTTAACTATACATTAATTGTTTAAATATTGGTTAGAATAACTACACACTGCCCATTATATACCTTTCAAATGTGGAAACTTTTTACATTAAGAAAATTCATGGATCAAATCTGTCAAATCCTCCTAACTACTGTGACAGTATTTTTTTTAAACAATGTGACTCCTATTAAAACTACTTAGTAAATGTTTATCCGCTATTGGCCTCAAATTTTTTTATTGAAAAAAATTAACTTACATATCCAGACTTTATATTTGGATTAGTTTAGCACTAATGGAAAAGCACAAATTGTTGTCTTCAAAGCCCAGTGAACCCACGTTTAGAAATTATATAATCCCCATTCTTGCAAAATTACTAGAAGTATAGATACTTTAATTCATATCACTTAACATTTTTAAAAAGTAAAACTATACACTTTATTGAAGGACAATGTATTTAGTAGAAAATATTTTGTTAACTAAATATTGAATATAAAAATTAAAGCATATGAGAAGTTCTCAATGTGTTGTCCGAAAAATAATGCCCATGTTGCTAGTTCTAGCATCAAGAAGAAGGAGTAGTAGAATATACTTAATTACTGGATCATTGACACAAATAATTTTGTAGTAGAATATGAGTAAATATTTGAAGTAAATTCGAAGATATTACATGTAAAATAAGAGTCCACGGGCTTCCCTGGTGGCGCAGTGGTTGAGAGTCCGCCTGCCAATGTAGGGGACGCGGGTTCGTGCCCCGGTCCGGGAAGATCCCACATGCCGTGGAGCGGCTGGGCCCGTGCGCCATGGCCGCTGAGCCTGCGCGTCCGGAGCCTGTGCTCCACAACGGGAGAGGCCACAACAGTGAGAGGCCCGCATACCGCAAAAAAAAAAAAAAAAAAGAGTCCACACTTTAACTATATTGTATTAGTGAATAAAGTAGAGGTGACCACTTTTATAATACTTCAAACCTGGATTATTTATCTCACCACATCTAAATTCTGAAGTATTAAGCAAAATGTTTTCCATTGAAATTGTGAACTGTTAGACAAAATAAAATAAGTTATTATAAGGGGAGGTATTTTGCATTCATTCACACAGAAGCAAATTTCAGAGTTTGTGTATAATTGTAAAAGGAATAGAACATATATAATATATTCAGAAACAAGATAGCGAGTGGAATTAAAAAGGAGGAAAGATTTCATTAGCTCAAAAATTTTAAATCCTAATAAAATAACGTGACTATATTAAGCCAATTTTATTTTAAACTCTCAACAAATAAGAATAAATAGGAATTATAGGAATTATGTAGAAAATAACTCATGAGTCATGTTCTTTATATTTATAGATGCAAGCAATAGTGAATGCTGATAGTTCAGGGTTTTGGGGTTTTGTTTTCATTCCTTCTCTCTTTTTTTTTTTTTCCTTTTTGCCTGGAACTCTCCTTTCTGTCTCCCTGTTTTGAAACCCCAAAAAAGAAAACAGTGTCTCAAAGATAAAACACTTCCAAGATTATATATCATTTTACATGAAAAAAAAAATTCCATTAAAAACAGCACTTTAAGTGTATTCAAAAATATAGCAAACCAATGCGTAGAAATGTTGAAATTCCCTGACCAGCTGGTACACTTCGAAGGATACTGCCTAATAAATACTGAATTGATAAAATCTGGTAATAACACTGATAATAACCAACTTGAAACATTTTATCTATATATTTAGAATGCTAATTAGATAAAAGAAGCATGCTTGCATAGTAAGACCTTTACAATAAAACTATGGCTTCTCTCTCAATCATTTTTAATAATGGTTTCCTTGTTTCTCATTTTTTTCTGTATACTTAAGCACTTTATCCTTTTCCTGCTTGGGGACTCAATTATGCTGGCAGTTTTATGAATTCCTTTGTATTTTTAAGGCAGACACATTGTTTATATATGGAAATGACTATCTGTATATATTGTTAGGAGGCTGTCTTAGTGCCTTCTTATTTATTATCTGCTTTGGAAAGTGCTTTAATACAGTATTTCTTAAGGATAACTGTTAATGTATGTTTTTTATACTACTTAATTTCTGCTTACATGAAAAGACAACTTGTTTAAATTTTCTGACAAGTAATAAGGTTAATTTTTACATAGTATGTATTTTTTACCAGAATACCACCACAACAAAATGGAATGTATAATGCTGATTCAATATCCCCTAACTAGTGTTCAGCTGGTCTGGAGCCTTTAAATACAAAATGTTCTGTGGAAGGTGGACGTAACAGTACAGATAATGCAGATCCTTAAAATAAGTTCAGTGTGTCTATCTGTGGAGAGTAGAGGGCAGTATTAAAATGAACATCCTAAGTTGGCATTTTGAAAGTCGGTTTTGAAGAGTAGCATTGGGAAATTTCCAACATTGTGAATTAGAAAACTTTTGAAAAATATATTAAAAAACTGTCAATGTGGCCATCATTTCATGATGTATGTAAGTCAAATCATTATGCTGTACACCATAAACTTATATAGTGCTGTATGTCAATTACATCTCAAAACTGGAAGAAAAATAAAATGTTCTATATTTTAAAACAAAAAGAAAGAATACCCCTCAATGTTCATTGTCAGGTAAGTACCTAATTACATATAAAAAGATCCTTTACTCATCACATCTTTACTGAGAATATGCCATGTTCTAGGTAGTGTTTTAGATGCCTAAGTAATAACAGCAGTGGTAGGAATCACACACTTTTCTCTAATGTAGTCTTCATTGTAACAGGGAAAACTAATAAGTACAAGAAATAAAATGCATAGTATATTTGTCAATGATAAGAAGACAAATTTGTCAATTGCTAAGAAGACAAAACAAACTATAGGGATGGAGGTGGGGTTGAGGGTGTAGATAGGGTGGCCACAGAGACCCTCACTGAGAGTTGACTTTTGAGCAAAGAGAAGACATATGAAAGTGAGTTGGCTAGCCATGGTGATGCTCTGAGAAGATCCTTACTGTCAGAGAGACTAGCAAATGCAAGCATTTGAGGCAGAAGCCCGCTTGGTGTGTCTGGGAACTACAGGGAACCTCAGTGGCTGGAGTAAAGTCAAAGCCATGGGAGAAGATTGGCAAGATGGTCAAAGATGTAATGGGAAGCAGATCATGCAGGGCTGAGTTCTGTTAAGGATTTTTCTTTAATTTGAGTGATTTGAGAAGGCAGGTCCCCACTTAGTTTTAGCAGACCAGGTCAATTTCAAATTAACCCATGCTGCTAGATCAGTCATTTCTCCTCATTTGTTCCATCTTCCAAAATCATGTTGATATCTTCTGTTCAGTGATGCCTCCTCTAGAGTTCTTCTCTCTTTTAGTATATTTTTATTCCTTTTCTTTCAATTTGTGGCTTGGAGGATTTGGGTATGAGATAGAAATATAGACAGGTTTAATGGGAAGTCTGTATTTTTAAACAATGGGCAAATCTAATACACATGTCTGTTGAGTGGATTCAGACAGGCAAATTCTGACCTTTGTACCAGGTTACATTCCTCTATTTGAGCTTTTTTTTTTTTCTTACACAGTTATTTTTAGGAATAAACTTGAATTCAATTAAAAATATAGATTATATCTACAATATGCACAGCCTGTTTCTCCAAGCTTGGAAAACTTGAACAATATTTATTGTTATAGACAAAAACATATACATGCTTAGTTTATATATGTAACACCTATCTATAACACAGCATAATATAATTACTTAGATAATATTATTTAGTATAATAGCATTACTTACCATAATTACTAAAGTATTGCTTTAGTTGAAAAATACGTAACGATTACTTAGTGTAATGTCTGTATATTTACATTTTTACATGTTTCTCTAACCAAGTTGTTAGTTTCAAAAAATCGTTCCAATATGACATAATCTTACATCATTTCTTCTTGGAATAACTACAATAGCAAAAGTACTTGTCAACATATTATATTAAAATAAAGAGACATAACAGAAAATAGTATAAAACTGTGCAGTGACTATGTAGGGTTTATGACACATTTATAATTCCTTCCTGATCACTATTGATCTCAGCTACATTCATTGTTGCATCATTCCATTTTCTCGCTAATGTAGAAGACTTCAGGGGTTATTCTTGTTTTCCTCTCAGGCCACAGCATCTTAGCTTTCCAAGAAACACACCTCCTGCCTCTTGCATTGGTGGTTGCTGTCTCACATGCTCACATTTTGAACTGTTGTGATTTCCTTTCCCAATAATTCAGTATTTATTTAGTGGTAGCATTTGTCTTGTCAGCTCTTGATTACGATTCACTTTTAAAAACAAGGAAAAGGTAAGCTATTTTGTTGTTCTTGTTATGGCGGTTTTGGTTTAATTTTCTTCTTCAACAGCTTTGCTTGCTCATAAAAAAGACACTATAGTTTTCCACTGACAACTTATTTTTACCTGGAAATATTCTGCATTCACTTTTTTCTCATCCTCTGACTGCTAAGGCTCAAATTACTTACATTTTTTTTTCAGTTTAACGACCTCAAAAATAATGATAGTTTCCTGGCTGAAATAACTGATTACTCACACAAAATATTTTGAAAATATTCAATTATTCAAAATGCATCACACTAATTAGAATTATCTAAATACTCATTTTAAAATGTCTTGATGTTTTAAAAAATTTGCAATAAAAAATTCTAAATTCACACCTGATAAAAATATATATTAAGAGGTCTCTTTTTTAACTTAATGAATGGCAAAATGCTCTCAGTATTGAAGAAAAAAATGCCTATCATTTGCCAATCAACATCTAACTTTTCTTAATGGTATTTCAGCAACTTGTCCAAATCATGCAACAAGTATTTATGTTGTTGAGGTGTGCCATGTTTATTCTAGATCTTAGATTATAGCAGTAAATAAACAAATATGCTTGCTCTCATGAAGCACTTCTTTGGTGTCAAATATTATTAATTTATTTAATGTTTATTAAATAATAATAATATTTAGTACTTTATTTGAAACAGTATAAATAGATTTTGTTATCATTTGTTCACTTATGTCAAATAATTTTTGTGTGTAGATTATAACTCACTAAGATATAATTCACTAGTAATTTATTAAATTCAAGTGAGTGAAAATTTAAGAGTATATTAGATTTAGATTTCACATTTAAAGAGGATCTGAAATAAGCACATTAATTATAAAAATACATTGATCACCTAACAAAAAGAAAAGCTTTTCTACTATTCCATTGCTAAAGATGTTTTTGAGGAAGTAAAATGAAAGAAAAATTATTTTAGTGTGAAGAGCTTATCACTGATTTCCTTTGTTAGCCTTTTTGGTGCAGGTTTTTCCCAAATCTCCACAAAGCAATCACTGATATGGAAGGGATTCTTTTTGATGCCAAAAGTCAGCTATCAAACATATGTCTTTGCCATGTTAAATATGTAATTAACGTTTCTTCCCTAAAGCATCAAGGAAAAATGTAACAGTAGTTACTAATATTTTAAGCATTTATAAAATCCAGAACATTTTAAGGAAATGCAATTCACAAATTATGCATCTCTTTTAGTAGGTCTTTTCATGTTCCAGTTATTTGGATTATGAAGAAAAATACTTCACTGTAAGAGCTTCCAATGTATTCAGATGGAAATATACTGTAATGAAAAAGATAAGTCCATATGCTATGAATTGGCAGCAGCTGTTTCACTTTCATCCTATGGGATGAGGGAGGAACAGAAACTGGAACACCCTGATGAATATTAAGGTGCTAAGAAATAGGGTACTGGCAAGATAATTCTACAGATTTTAAATTCTTTGTGGTAATATCATTAAACCCAATGGCAGAGTGATGAGACAGTATATCCACACAGTGCAGTTACCTGAAAACTGAAAAACTTCAATTAGTGTAACAGTAGTGTGTATGTGTGTATACTAGGACAGCTTAAATTTCTTTGAGCTATTTTACTGAATTAGCCATGTGTCCCAAAACATTACAGACACAATCTTAGCAAGGGCATACCTTTAAATCTTAATACCAACCAATAAATTTTTTTAAAGCTAAAAGAGACTCTATGTAGGGTCTTTATCATATAATATAATAGGTAAAATTGTTTACTTGATGAAACAAAGTGCTTCAGGAAGTATAGGAAATTACATATTATGCTTTTTTTATGAAGCAGTTTTGTTCTATAGTCTCAATACAATTTGCATTGCCTAACAGTACCTATAAAGCTGCATTAGTGGTTAAGGGCACAAGATTTCAAGCCAGATGCCAGGAATCAAAATCAGATTTTATCATCACCTTGCTTAAGTGAGCAGAGCCCTATGGGGCCTTCCCAGGACAGACCCAGCACCCCCATGTCCTCTGCTTTAGCTCCTCTCTGAAGTAACTAGATAATATCAATAGTATTTGATGCACATTTCCTGAGTTGTTTCACAGATGCTAAAACCCCCATCAAATGGAAGATGTTAACTACTTGATAACCAGGAGCACATAGCCCCCAGACCAATTGGAGCCTCAGGATTGATAATGTTAACCCCTGTGATGCCACCCTGTTACCTCACCATCAACCAATTAGAAACTAGTTCACGAGCTGATCACATACCCTGGAACTCCCCTCCCTCACCTTGCCTTTAAAAATACTTTCCTGAAACCCATCTGGGAGTATGGGCTTTTGAGCACTAGGTATCCCAGCCTCCTTGTCTGGTGCCTTACAATAAATGCTGCACTTTCTTTCACCACAACCCGGCGTCAGTAGATTGGCTTTACTGTGCACAGGCTAGCAGACCCAAGTTTGGTTAGGTAACACTTGTGTGAATTTGGGAATGTAACTTAAACATTCTATGCAAAAGCTCAATCATCAACTCTAGGTGTTCTTGGAGATATATCATGTTAAGTGTCCAAATATTTGACTCAATTTTGACACTGTCTACCCAGAAATAGAATCAGATTCCACAGGTAAAAGACTCAGCCCCACAAGACCATCCTCCACTTCAGATGCCAATAAAAAGCCCAGGTTACTTGTGCTGCTCATCAGCTACAAACTGGAATTTCCAAAGATACCCCTCCTTGGGTTTGATTAATAAACAACTCACTGAACTCAGAGAAACATATTACTTACTAGATTACTGGTGTATTATAAAAGGATATAACTCAGGAAACGCAAGATAAGAGATGGATAGGGCAAGATACGCAGAAAGGGCGTGGGGGAGACTCCATGCCTTCTTCAGGCATACCAGTTCCCCAAATCTCCATGTGTTTGGAACCCTGTCCTCTTGGGTTTTTGCAGATTCTTCCTTCCATAGTCATGACTGATTAAGTAATTGACAGTTGGTAATTGATTCAACCTCCAAGCCCTCTCCCCTTCCTGAAGGCCGAAGGGTAGGACTGAAAGTTCCAACCCTCTAACCACACAGTTGGTTCTCCTGGTAATCAGCTCCCATACTTAGGTGGGGTCCAAAAGTTACCCCCTTAACATAGCAAGAGACACCTTTGTCCCTCTCAACACCTGGGAAATTCAGGAGTTTGGGGAGCTGTGAATCAGGAACCATGGACAAAGACCAAATATGTATAAGTATATTTGGTCATCTGAATAACTAAATACATATTTTTATTATAAATCACAATATCAAAGCTACAAATGCTTCCAAATAGAAGCTGAGTTAGCCTACAAAAAAATAGGCACTATAGGTTTATTAAACTAAAACATATTCTGAAATAAATGGAAGAGATGGATGTGTTGGGAGGATATTGTACAAGAAAACCTAGCAGAAATTTAGCACAAAGATTTTTTCTAACATTTCTACAAGATAAGGTAAGAGGGAAATATATTATATTATAAAATGTTCATTGTCTAATAAAAGGGCATTCTAATTTTTCAAGGGAAAATATTTGTTTATTTCTTGTATTAGTATCTCAGAGAAATTCATTACATTAATTGTTCCATAAGAGACTTTGGACAATACAGTTTTAATACAATTCAATATCATCTTGATAAATAAAAATTCTTTTGGAAAATAAAGTTTTCTCTTGCAAATATAATAGGTATCCTACTAAGTCCATACTGAGAACTATGAACAAGTCATAGCTGATAAACTGGTGGCTAGACTGCTGGAACATTGATTCTCAAGATTTTACTTATTTTGCATGCAGCCTTGCTTTGACAGATCGAAGAGACCTATGTGAGTATATCTTGGAAAATTAGGGAAAATAGACATGGTGTTAGCTTGGCCTCAACATTATTTATGTGTTGTTTAGGTTTTCCATATTCTGACATACTTTGTATCAACTTGATCAAACTTCTACTGAGTATAGTTTAAGTCATGCCTTTTTAGTGTACTTCTAACTTAGCTCCTTGCATTTCCTTTAAATATTGCTTTGTTAAAGTAGTTCCTATGCAATTTGATGTATATTCATAATTGTTGTATCTTAATTATGAATTGTTACTTTAGCATTAAAAAGTTCCCTTCTTTTACAAGTTTAATACTTTCTGATATCAATTTTTCTTAATTCCAGGATTGCTACTGTTGCTTTCTTATTTTGTCCATTTGCCTGATGCATCTTTGTACATGTTTTTGTTTTTAACCTTTTAAAGTTACTCTGCTTTAGATCTCTCATATACAACATGTGGTTGTGTTTCTGGGTGAATTCTCATCACTTAAAGTATGTTGATTACAGTTTTCTTATTTTCTGAGATAAGGTTTTTATAAATGTATTTTATATTCTTCTGTCTATATTGTGGAATAAGAGAGGTTTGCAAAGTTCCTAGTTAACAGTATTTTCTTCTGTCAGTACAGCAAATTTCTGTTTCTTTAGGGGACTTGTTTGTTTGTTTTGGTAGTGGGGGGAGAAGCTGTGTGTCTTCCAGTGTTTTTATTCTTTTTTGTTTTTTTAGCATTACCATAAGTTTTCCTATTTTGCTTATTTTATCACCAAAGGAAATTTCCTTGCTTTTGGAGTTCGATCTCCAGAAAGGATACCTTTTCAATACTTGTCACTTCAAATCCTAGACACTTCTAACTAAATGAAAGAATTTTTTTCATAATGTCGTACATATGTATATCAAATCACTGTAATGTACCCTTTAATTATCTTACAATTTTATATGCCTCAATAAAGCTGAAATTAAATCAATCAATCAACCAATCAATTAATCATAGGTACTTTTAAGCCAATGATCTACCAGATAACTTGTTTGTTATTTCATACATTTAGAGGGACTTGCTGAAGGTAGTTTTTGAATTACTGAAGGTAGTTTTTAGCTATTAAAATTAAATTCATTGGTTCCTTTTTACTTTTTAAGTGTGGGCAGTGACTGTGTTAAATTAGAATGTGTCTGGGATTATATTTCTATTGAACAAGAACAACAGTGATGTAGACATCTGATACTATTTAGGGTAGTGCTCTTTTTTTTTTTTCATTAGAAACTACGTGACTTCTATTTTTTTAAGAGTGATGCTAGTAGCCAGTGATGATCATTGCCTACATCCATTTTTTCATTAGGTGTTACAAAAGGGAGAGATTCTAATTCTAAAATTCCTTCTTATTGCTTTAACTGAAACCATATATAAAGCATTATTCTTAAATTTAGCATTTATGGTACTTCTTCATGTCTACTTTTATGTTTCAGATAGACAGTTTTGAACAAATTATACATTTTTAGAATATTGAGAGATTGGGATGGGTTGACAAGTCATTTTAGAAAAAAAATAAATTCAAAGTAAAATGTTAGGAATATCTTCAAGGAAAAGATTGTACTTACAATCATTCAGCGGGAGCATGGATGTATCAGAGATAGGAGGACAAAAGAGGAAAGAACAATTCAGAAAGAGGAAATGTGTATACTCAAAAGAACATGAGTAATTCTATGCTGGAATAGAGTATTTGGGTAGGAAAATATTGGAGCAAAAAGAAAGTGCTTTAAGAACCTTGATTGATGCTATATCTATGATACAGTGTCCATCATTGTTCCAATTCACAGGGGAATTCCTCAAGGATTAGTCTAATCCCACCATGGTCTGCAATCAGTGTAACTCTTCATGCATCCATATACACACGTTATCCAAAAACCCTAACCCTGTTTCAGCAGTACTTAACAATTATCCAAGATTCTGGACCAACTGGTGTTTGAAAAATGATGAGTTGGTGCAGAAAAGTGGAGACAGGACTCAGAAACAAGTCAATCTCTTAGTTCCTCCCATTCATCTCTTCAGCCCTTCTGAAACTGATGTCCTTGCCCTTATCCTCCCTCTCCCTGTTGTTCCTAATGGCCATTTTGGTTTCTCTTACCCTGTTTCCCAGGGAATATCTTATTTCAACTCCCAAGATGGGAAAGTGATCTCACTAGAAAATTTATTATTCTGGCACTAAAATTGGTATGTTCTTTGAGTCCTTATTTTCTTGAAAAAAAGAAAATATCTCTCATAAAAGTGAGAGAATAAGAAAAGAGACAGAGAACCACACAATAAATCAAGATATAATTTGATGCAGTGCAGTGTGATAAAGAGATTGTCCTTGTTCTCTAGGTAAGTAACGGCTCTTTTCTATAGGTTGTATAATGCGCTTATTACCCTTGAAAGATGCCCCCAAAGATCCTTAGAACCTGTTAGTACGTTGCCTTACGTGGCAAAAAAATAAAAAATAAAAGGACTTTGCAGATGTGATTAAACTAAGGTTATTGAGATTGGAAAATTATGTGAGATTATTGGCGGTGGGCTCAATGTGATCACAAGGGTCATTATAAGAGAAGACAGGAGGGTCAGAATTAGAGAAAAGTCGACATGACAACAGAAGCAGAGAGAAAGAGAGTTCAGAAGATGGTCTGCTAGTTGCACTGAAGATGGAGAGTGGGGCCACAAACCAAGAAATGCAGGCAGCCTGTAGAAGATAGAAAAGGCAAGGGAAGGTATTCTCTCCTAAAGCCTCTAGAAGAAATGCAATCCTGCTGGCCCACTTTAGACTTCTGACCTACAGACCTATAAAAGAACTGAACAGGGAGGGCAGTTATAATTATGTAGTGATTAACCCTGTTAAGAACCTATCAATGTGGAACTGAGAAACCCTAGACCAAAGTGATCGTAGTGTAAATAGCAAGAAAAAGTTAGATATGAGAAGAAATTTTTGGAAGGAATACAAATTATTTATTAAGGCTAAGGAAAAAGAAACAGTTTAAAAAACATACCTTCAGTTTGGTTTTTGAGTATTACCTTATTTAAAAATAGATGTTGTAAATAACAATTGTAAATTGGAGTTAAAAGTGATGAATTAAGCTTTCTGCACAGATTCACAAATGAGTGATAACACACTCATTTATATATGACATGTCATGTTACAACCAAAAATAGTGGTCAATATTTTTCCAACTAGTCATAAAATATTGAAGTTGAAGAAGGTGTTTGAGTATTATGAAAATTCACCAACAATTTCTCTGTATTTACCAAGGCATTCTATGCTCTTTATAAATGCCAAAGGCAAAAATCCTCTTATCCTATTTGTCTTCTACAGCAAGAGGAGCAAAATGAATAATCCCAAAATACTCATAAAACTTAGAAGATTATGAGATAAATATTTACTTTATACTCATCTAGCCCAAGAAGGAAAGGATTTAAATTCCTTAATGTTCAGATGAGTTCACAGTACCACCCTAGGTACTACTCAAATGTGTATAAATCTTATTTTATATACATAATCAATAAAAGGATCCATTATAAAAATAAATCCAGAATTAACTTCAAAATATTTTTTAAAAAGGAAATATAATAATTCCTTATATAGCTAATATCTTATGGCAATAACACAGTTTATTTACAAATGCATGATATATAATTTATTTTTACAATATTACTTGCAAATGAAATTTGAGTATGCCCAAATTTATCCAAGTATCTGAATATATTATTCATATTAAATTTCAAAATCAAATTTGTCATTTCATGTTAGTCAAAACACTAACATTTATTAGAATCTCAGGGATTACATCATAATTCCTTTTTCAATCAGTCATCACATAATAACTGTGTATTTTATCATAAACGTTAACATCAATGAATATAATAGAGTTTTTTCAAATCTTTTTAAAGAAGAATTAAAATAATTAGATGATAGGACTAATGTAAGCAGAGGTCTTTGCAAAGTTAAATATGAAATAAAGATGTTTGCTACTTTTAGAAGGGATATGTAATATAAGCATTATCAAAATGTCCATTAACTTTCTGTACTGTTTCCTTTTATGAAACTGCTTAGGAACCCTCAATTCAGTCAATTCTAACTTTCCATTAAAATTAAAAAGAGGGAGAAAATAAGGCACCAATATAGTACTGAAAACATCTATTGAAATATTATCCAAATTTTATGTGAAATTTCAGAATAATTTTGATTAAGTACTTATTTCTTATACCCAGGCTTCCCCTCGTGATAAGTAACAAGTTTTAATTTTTCCCTGTTGTCCTATGTGTCCTTCCTCACCCCTCTCCTCAAATGATGGTCCTCAATACAGAGAAGAAACAAATCAATTAGGTCTTTAAATAAATTTTAGAAACAACCAGACAACTAGATTTAAAAAGCTGAGTTTTCAGGTACATTAGTTCATAGCTTGTCCCTCTGTCTGAGTGAGTTTCTGGTACCAAAACTCAATAGGTAAATAAAAGAAGCTGGATAAAAAGTCTCCCTAAAATCTTAATTGATTAGGGAAATATGATAGAAACACCACTACCTCCACCTAGCGAAATTACCGTTTTAGGACTAGGATTTGGGAAGCCAGAAAAAAAGCAGTAGGAATGTGTGTACATAGATTAGATCAAGGGGATTGGACTTGGAGAGATAATTTACACAAGAACAGAAGAGGCACTGAGCAAGATATGAATCTTGGAAGAAGAGTCAGCTTTTCCAACATAGTGAAAAAACATCTTGAGGGAGATCACTCTGGTGAGTAAGAAAAGACACAAGACACTTGATGATAGTATGGGGTTCCTGCCACCTCACTCCCTTAGATTAAGTCCCTAAATGGACTACTCTCCATCATGAGCTTACAAAAAGATATATTTTTAATATTAGCAAATTGATCACAACTTTATACATAACAAAAATATACTGTGACCCAATAAAGTTTATACAAACTATGCAAAAATCACATAATATAATGTACCAGTTTATTAATGTTAAGTCCTCCAAAGACGTCTTGAATGAGCAAGGTCACTTTCTTTAAATGGCAGAGCCATACTTGAAAAAATAGTCTGTGTAAGTAATTGTTTGATGGAGGAAAGGGCAAGTTGGTTACATATACCATACTTTTACCGGAAGCTAACCTATTATATTACTTCAGCCAGATCTGAGCCAAAGAACCAAAAGAATGTAAGCCCTTGATTCACTAGCGGCTGGGCCCCCACCTTTCCTCCCTGACACAAATGGCTCAAGCATCACTCTTCTGGAAGGTTCCGGAAACCTGGTGCAAACAGACAGCAGTACACTTTTCCTATCTTTCTCTCTTTAGACGCTCCTCAGGTCTGTGACATTCTTAAAGACTCTTTATTTCTCAATATTGATATAAAATGTTCATAGTATCTTTGTGTGCTCTTTATTAGTAAACTTTTTTTAAGTTTAATAAGCACATGTATTCATAAAAGTGGTCTCTTTGCCTTGGGGATATTTCTTCCGTAAATTTGGAACCTATCAAATTAATCATATAGAAAGATGAAGAAAACTAAGTTTCAGCATATTAGAGATGTTAAATATTATCTATTTAACAATAATAGCCTTTTAAACCATCAAAAGTATTTCTCTACATAAAATGGATAAAATTACTGTTTAATAAAGCTATATGATAAGGAAACCATACTTGTTTATATACATACATATTCTTATCCATTGTGAAAACATATGGAATATATGCTTTCAATTTAGACTCCCTCAGATTAAAGACAGGAAAACAGGCACAGAATATCATGGCATGATCTATATTGCCCTGTTTGGTAATTGATCAAATGAGAGTGTTTTCTTTTTTAAAAAACCAGTAGTGAACATATACGTTTTTTCTAAGATAAGGAAAATAGCTTGGTGTTCTATTTATACTCAGCAACTTCTCTAATAAAATTGAAAGTAGCTAATGTTTATTCAAATGATAATAAGTAAAAGTGCCATGTGTTTTAACCATGATAGAATACAAAATGAGTAAAAAATGGTTTCGATATTACTATTATATCTGATGCCTAAGAAAATAACACATTACTATGTTAAAAGTATACAACCTCGTCCATCTTAGGCTTTCACAAAAGCTGTGGATACAGATCTGTCACTCTTTTTGACACAGTACTGACAACAGCCCTATCCCATAGAATGATGAAAACCTAATGCAATCAGAATTTCTAATCTCCCTGCAATCACACATTCTTTCCTTGAAGCTCTGCCAGGAAGTGTTTCCTCTGAGAACAATGCTCAAACTTTTCATTACAGAACTCAAAACCACTTAAACTCACAGCATTTTGGATACTCACATTTACACTAAACTTGAAAGACTGAAGTTGAATTCATGTGGGGGGGTCTGAATCTCAAGAAGAAATAATCAACATTTTTTTTCTGTCTTGAAAATTAAATGCTCCATAGATGAGATCATTGGTTTTGTTTCAAGTTTGATTAAATTTTCTCATTTCTTTTGGGACCCTGTGCTTTTGTGGGATGTCGTGAATAACTGAATAAAAGGCAAGAATACAGGGCTCATCTGCTTTAAATGGGCCTGAGTATATGTGACTGTGTGTGCAAATGTGTATGCACGTGTGTGCTTGTGAGCATGTGTGTGTGTGTTTATATGCTGTCATTCTGTAGGAATTGATTTGCTCACTACATTATTAGGTGATGACATGTAAGATTTATTGTTTTGGGTTTTTTTTGAGATCACTTGAGTGCATTCAAGGACAATGCTGGACTACGCTTAAATTCTTCTAAAACAAACAGAACCAAACTTGTGATAAATATGTTTTCCCTTAAATCTAATTGAAAGTGACTTTTAAGTTACCATTAAAAGAGAGCATCTTTTATAATTATCCAACACTGCAAATGAGGAATTAACAAACTCTCTCCATTTCCTCTAGGAATCACCCAGTTAGTTTTTTGTCTTAGATCCCAGAGAAAGATTTGAAAGCAAGGGTCAGCAGGTTTTTTCTATAAAAAGCCAGGTAGGAAATATTTTTATGCTTTCTGGGTCAGAGCTCTCTGTTCCACCTACTCAACTTTGCCATTGTAGCATAAAAGCAGGATGGTTGTGTTCCATTAAAACCTTATTTACAAATGGAGAGGTGAGCTGGATTTGGCTTGTGGGCTCTAGTTTGTCAATCCCCATCTTAAAGTAGGAACATATGCAAATTATGGCAAGGTTTAAGGTGTCAAATCTAAATATTCTGCATTAATAATAGACTAAAGTAAGCACGCATAATAAACTTATTCTTATTAGTAACTATGTATATTCACATTGAAGCCTATTAATCTGAAAAGGACAGTTATAAAACATTAATGTTTTTGACATTCATTGGAAATCACTCTAATAACAATATTTCTATTTCATTTTTCAGCAAATAGAAAGAACAGAAGAAATTATAAAGTTGATATAAAATTTTATTTCTCACACTTTTTTATGAGGTTCTCACACTTTTTAGATTTGATAGTTTTTCTCCTTAAATCTTACAAGTTTTCTCAAAATACTAAAATAACATTCTTCAGTGAGTTAGATTTTTTTTTACATATACAGTATGTGTCTCCTTAAAAATGAAAGTGATCTATAGGTATATGTTAATAGGAGGTCTAACTCAATATAATATAAAATTACCTCAGAATGTAGCTTTTTAAAACGGGCTGAGTTTTTTGGCTATATATGAAAAGGGTGGGAAATTTAAAAGGATAAGTAGACATAGCTATGAACATACAAAATGGGATACTGTCTATATATACTCACTCTCCACTTCGCCCTTCCTATTGAGTAACTTACAAAACATCCACCAATGTTGTAAATACCTAATCTTTTATTAAATCACTTCCTGCCATTAATATCAAGAATGGTTTCTGTCTCCAGTATTGAACTCTGACCTTTGCTGACCTTTGTTGACCTTTGTTATGCCACCACAGTACATTTTCAAAACTATAACCTGGATAAATTAAAAGGAGACTTTATGTCAACATCCACTGTAACGAAAGTCGAACTGACTGGGGAAAGTGTAAATATTGGTTTGGCTGGAAACTGAATGCAAGTTTTAGCAAAGCCTTACAAGGAGAGATAAAGGTGGAAACAATTTTAAGTGTTTTGAAGAACAGCCTTTGCAGGAGATAAGGCTTCAAGCTTTTCTCAAACATCTGCCAATAAGGCATTTTGGGCAGACAAAGCAGGAAAGATCAGATTTAAGGTGCTTCTATTGAAACCATGCTTATTGTATCAGAGGATTTGAAGATAACCACAGTTAGACTGGGGGAGAAAGTACTAACCTGGGTATTGGGGTTAGTAAATAAATGACAGATTTCTGATTTAAGAATTCTATCTAACAGAGACCTTTGTTTGTGGTCACTTTCATGTGGAAATAACCAGATGCTAGTAGATCTCAGAGCTAAAATATTTCCAAGAGAACCTGAATCTGGCCTGTAATGCCAATGACTTAATCCTTATGGCAAATCACCAAGAATCCCAAGCCTACAGCAAAAGAAGTGGACTCCAAACCTGTGCAGAAAATCTTTTTTTTAGATTATTTTGAAATAATTTTTTTTTACAAAATCTTGCTAGTACTAGCTGGAATTTGTTCAAGAAAATTCATTTCAGCAAACAGTGCTGACTACACATTAAGCACTTTATTAGACACTAGTGTATATAAAGAAGTGTGTGTGTGTATGTGTGTGTGTGTGAATGTGTATGTGTATTCATGTATGTATGTTCCTAAAAACCTACAATTTGATATACTGAAGAAAAATCTTAAAGTATCATTCTGGATTCTTCTTTCATCAAAAAAAAAAAAAACTTGTATGAGTTGTACAAAATCTTGGAGAATAAAGAGGCTTTTCCACAACTGTTACCCTTTATATCTTTATATCAATATTTGCTGATATTATTTAATTTCACATTTTCTTTCAACTATATTATTAAAGATATCTCCTCTCTGGTCAACATATTTCAATCTTCCCATTTTTAATATCATTTTATAAATTTTAAAATCACTTTACTGAGTTATAATTTATATACAATGACATATACCCATTTGGAATATGGAGTGGATGAATTTTGATAAAAGTATACACCCTTGAAATTACCACAACAAGCATGATATAGATCATTTTCACCATCCCAAAAAGTTATCTCAGTGACCTTCTGCCATCAATTCCCTCTCCCAACTGTCAACTCAGGCAGTTATCAGTTTGCTTTCTATCACCATGGTTTAGTTTGTTCTATAATATCATAAAAATTATTTATAAAAAACATAGTTTTTCATGTCCAGGTTTTTTCACTCAGCATAATGTTTTAGAGATTTATTCCTGTTATTGTGTGCATAGATAGCATGTTTATTGCAGGGTAGTACTGCATTGCATGAGTATGACACAATTTGTTTTTCACTCACATCTTGATAGCAAAGTAGGTTGTTTCCATTTTCAGGCTATTGTGAATAAAGTTGCTATGACTACCTGAACTCAAATTTTTTGTGGACTGAGGAACACTAGACAACACTTCAGCACTGCACTTGCAAGCCATTTTAAAAAGTGAAATCACCGACAAAGAGCACAAAAATGTGCCAATAAATCAATTGTGAAAAGGACACTTATTTAAAGTTATGAGAGCTGAAACAAAAAGGCAAAACATCTCCTTGTCCAACCTCAGCTGGGAAAGTGCTGGCCATCCTGCTGGGATTAGTTCCATTATAAGAAGAGATATCAGAGAGCTCGCTTCCTCTCACTTTCTCTTCACCACATGCACAGGGGGAAAGGTCATATGAGTACACACAGCAAGAAAGCAACTGTCGACACCCAAAGAGAGTGTGCTCACAAGACACTGACCTTGCTGGCACCAAGTTCCTATTGTTTAAACTGCCCAGTTTAAAGTATTTTGTTATGGCAGCCTGAGATGACCAATAAATACAGCACTCAATTGTTTTGCTGCTCTGCACATGTCCACTAATGCCCCTGAAGGAGCTGCAAGTATTGATTCTGAAGTTACAAACAAATTTTAGTGAGTAGGTAAATTTGCAAATAGGGAATCTACAAATAATGAGGATCCTGTGTGTGTGTGTATGTATCTCTGTATTGGATAGATACCTGGAAGTGGGACTCAATTGCTAGGTCATATGGTAGATATATGTTTAATTTTTAATAAACTGCCAGACTGTTTTTCAATTTATACTTCACTCATCAGAGTATGAGATTTCTACCTGCTCTCAGTACTCCCATACATTTGATATTGCCAGTCTTTTTCAGTTCTGCTATTGAAGGGTGTGTGTATGGTTATCTCATTAAAACTTTTTCTTTTACAAATTTATTGGCATATAATGTATGGAAAAACCTGCATGTGTGCAAAGTATATTATACTTTTGAGAAATCAAGTTTATTGAGGCACTTTATATAATCAAATGAACCCATTTTCAGTGTAGAGTTGAATGAGTTTTGATAAATGTATGATCCCATGAAACCACTACTGTCGAGATATCAGACATTTCCATCACCCCCAGAAGTTTTCTTATTCTCCTTTCTTCACTTAGTTCCCACCCCATTCCACAAGGTCAAGGTTAAGGTCTCCCATGCTTCTTTTGGAAATGTTATGGTATCTTCTGGAAGTTTTTGTTTTCATTTTTAATTTTAGCTTTTATGTTTAGATCTATGTGCCATTCATTCTAAGGTAAGTTTTGTGTTATTGTGAGGTTAGGGTCACAATTTATTTTCTTCCATATGAATATATTTTGTTCATGCAACATCTACTGAAAAGATTATCCTTTTTCCTTAGAACTTTATCAACACTCAGTTGTGTGGGTTTATTTCTTGATTCCAATTCTTTGTCCTTGATTTATTTGTCTGTCACTACACCAGTATCATGTGTTCTTGAATATTTAAGTGTATAGTAAGACTGAAATCAAGTAATGTGACACATTCGTGTTGGATGTGGTGTAAAATTCTACTATTTCATTAAATAATTTATTAATTCAACTAAAAATTATGGAATGCTTACTTTGTTTCAACTACTTTGTTCTGCACTGAGAATGAAAAAAGAAAAACTTATTTCTCAAGATCTCATAGTCTAAATGTAATCTGAACAAAAAATGTTGAAATAGAAATGTATCCCAAATAGGACAAAAACAGGAAATTTAGGACTTAAATTTATCTGTGCAGAGCAGAAATGCCTACAAGACTAATTACACCCCTAGTAGAATTGTCCATTCTCTTCCTATCACACAATAATTCAGAGGCACAAGAAGGTAATCATGCTTGTTAGTTTCACTGAATAATAATAAATTCTGGTGCAAGGGGATCACAGATCAAACATATTTGTCTTAATATGTTAAATAAGATGGTTACAGGTATAATTTAATTCAATGGTGGGTCAATTAAGAATAATAAATACATTTGGAAAAAAACCCAGGTGGTAAAAATTAATAGAAGTTAATGCTTTATTGGCTATGTATGTTGCAATAATGAAGGAAGGCAGCTGTCAAAGAAGAGTGTAACTGGGGTGGCTAGATGAACTAGGCTGTCATAAACTTAGATTACATATATGAGAAGGAGGAGGTGCAAGTAGTTGACAATTTAGAACATCATACAGTTGAGGTTCTTAAGGTATTTATGGGAAGGCCATTAGGTCACTATAATTGTTTGGGAAAGACAGGCAGCCTTTTAAATGCCAGTGATGCATCCCTAATCACATATTCCAGAAATTATATCATTAAACACGTGAACTGGATCATGAATGCATTATGTCCATACTAAAAATCATCGTCTTTGAAAGACTTATGTGAACTTTTAGTTAGATAGTACTCCACAATTCTATCAATTATATATTATTATTTAATTCGAATGCACATTGTGCAGTTAAGTTACTCATGAACATTCTCTGAGATGTAGACTTCCTCAAAATTGATCCAATTATAAAAGTCATATAAAGGTGGGAAACATTTTCATAATTGTTCACTACATCATCTACCTCAAGGTCAACTTTTTCATTAGTTACAGTTATTATTTCAGGGATTCAGTTACATAGTTGCTTGAACACATGCATGAATAGAGAATAACTTTAAAATATTTTGGTATGTTGAAGGTACCCATGTGACCTATATTTACGAATGAATGGAATAGTTTTTTAGTAAAACAAGTATATAATTCAGGATCGTTGATTTTCATAAAAAAATTATTTTTCTACATACCTGTTACAGAGAATATAAACATTATTTCAGTGACCAACACTGAATATCTTTGGTTTTGATACCATCTGATAACATCAAGTATGATTTATCTGCCATGCTTCTATTCTAGATACATAGGAAGGATATAAAAAATGGTAATTATAATTCAAGTTATTTCTCCATTTGTGTTAAACTTTGTAATTGAATCAATCCATATCATCTGTATGCTGCATATCTATTTCACTCTTTCCACCCTTTCCAGCCTCCACATTCTAATCCACCATCAGATTGGTCTTATTAACAATAAAATGTAAATATTTATGGAAAATGATTATGTACCAAGTGTTAATGCAATTAATGCAAAGGTGTTCTGCTCAACCTTTGCATTAATTAACTCATGACTCTCCAAAATGGGCTGTTTCATCTCTAGAGGTATGGAAATATTTCTAAAAAAACTGTGTCTTGTATCATTTTAAAGGATTCAATTCCAGGTACACAACTTTCAAATGCAATAGTCCCTAAAACCACTATTTCTTTAAACATCTATGTTTATGCTCATTCCACTATCTTCTTTCCTCTTTCACAATAGTCTTCTCCCATATTAGGAAAACAGGCAGAATTTGTCAGTGACCATTAATCCTATAATGGATCACAAACACAATATTTCAAAATATTGGTGTTTATATTAAGAACTGAAAATATGAATAACGACTAATTTTTTTTCAAATCAGATCATGTGCATTTATTATTATCAAAAAGTTTTGAAGGAGGACCTAAAAAATAGTCAGCTAATAGGTTGTTAAAAATAATAGAGTACTGCAAAGATCATTTATCCTACCACACACAGAAAAACATAGATACTCAACAAAATCATGGCTTTTCTTTAACCCATTACAGAGTTAAGGTCATAGGAAGTAATCTATCCTGAAATTCGAATGAAGACATATCCTGTCTTTGGATATTGGAGGAAAAGTTGCCAGGAACCAAAAATGCTGGTAAAAATAATACAGTTAAAATTGTTAACAAATTGCTATAGGCTAAATGCAGACTAGCATTAGAGTACAGAAATCCTAGGAAACGCAGACCAAAAAAGAAATTCACACCCACTCACGGGCTCTTTTCCACAAACTTACCACTTGCTCACAAGAAACACTGTTGGCAGGAGAGGTCCCTAGGTGCAGACCTGGGAGAGGAGAGCATCAGCAACTAGGGGAAAAAAACAAACTCCACCCCTTATCCTTCACCCTTTTCTCCCCTATAGAGACTTAAGCCACTATGCGGTAAACTGTCATCCTAAAGGCAGAGGAGGGTGATCCATTGTGATTGGGGTGGGGAAAATAAAATCAAACATTTCTACTGCTTGGAAAGGGGCAGAAAACGCTCTCTGAACAAGATACTTAGAGGTATCCAAGATATCCAACCATTGTATATGTGCAGGATAAATTAGAAAGTCTCATTGTCAAGACTCAGAGACACAGACTCTGAATACAATTTAGGCTGAATGAAACAACCGAAAACTCTGCTCTCCTCACCCTACACACCAAAATGCCTAGCAAGGACCAGGAAATATTCAACAGCAGTCTACCACTAGTGTCAATACAAGAGAATGAAGATAGAATCTTTCTAACGAGCAGGCACACAGGGAAAGCCTAAAGCAAGGGGTAAAATGGGAACATTAAGTAAAACTCTCAAGCAATCAGCCCCATAAAAGTCTAAGGTAAAGCCAGAGGATTTGAAGCTGGTGGTACACTGAGAATAATTCTAAAAACAACCAAATCCATACCCAGAAAATCTTCTCTTGTCGTAGTCTCCATCTAAAATGTAACTTAATGGTCGAGTATATATTCCCAGGAAACCAAATGATCCATTAGGAGGAACTGGAAGCTAGAGAACCTGTGTGGTTCTTAAAGAAAAATGCATCAAATCTAATAGATGACTTGGCTACATGATTAGCAAGTATACAAATGATTATGGGCAGGTAGTGGACTCAAACAAAGTGACTAAGGAGTTAAACGTGATATCAGAATAGAAGCTTATAAATAAAAAGATTTAAAATTTCATTAAACCCTATTTTTTAAAGAAGGAAAGGAAATAAGAAAATAAACAACAAGAATGCACATTAAAGCACAATTAGTGATTTTGTCCCAAGGATTTTGAGCAGAGTCTGTCTCTTATTAAAGACCATCTGCTTTCAAAGGATAGGAGTAAAAACCCTCAAGCTGGGTTCTACAAGTAGGGACAATTTTCTAGTACTATGAGTATTTAATTGATAGAGATAAATTCAAGAACAAATTCCCGTAGGTCTCATCACTGTCCTATTGTCATCAATACCTGTTAGGGTTATTTCTTTTCGGATACTAATACTTTCATTCCCTGATGTTTCTTTCAAAACACGAGGTCTGGGTTTTAGGTCACTCAAGACTGCTTACAAGAAGGTTGAGGAAAGGCTCCTGGTATATGTTGAAAAGAAGACAGGGTATATTGCATTAGTCCTCTGCAATCATTAGCCCTGTCTACTGTGATAGTGTGGAGTCTAGAGTCAGAGGTGATATTTCTAGATGCATAGGTAGTCAGTCACTAATTCGTAGGGGAAGAGTTGAGAACCCAAGAAGGATTGGATCTCAGTTTCATTAAATCACTCACCATAACATACTTAAACTAGAAATTAATAATTGAAAGATATTTAAAAGCCCCAATATTTGTAAATTAAACAATACCTGCTTCTAAGTAACTCATTAGTCAAATAGAATAAAAGGAATATTATATTTGAATTAAATAAAAATTAAAGCACAGTATTTTAAAATTTGTTGTGTGAAGTTAAATGATTGCACTAAATAGTTCCTTAGAAGAGAGAGCTCATATCAATGACCTATGCCTCATTTACGAATCTAGCAGAAAGGAAGAGCAAATTAAATCTAAAACAAGCATAAAGAAATATTAAAGAACAGTCAATCAGTAAAATGTAAAACAAAAACTAAAAAACTAAAGAAAACAATCAATGAAACCAAAAACTGGTTCTTTGAAAATATCACCAGTATTGATAAAATTCTCATTACGATGAACAGAAACACACACACACACACACAAATTACAAATATTAGGAAGGAAGGAAGAGAAATCACATCATACCTTACCAATATTAAAAGAGTAATAAGAGAATAGAGATATTCCTCCACTTATGATAGAGTTATGCCCCAATAAGCACACTGTAAATTGAACATCTCATAAGTTGAAAAAGCATTAATAAGCTTACATTAGCCTAAAATTGGGTGAATAACATCTAAGGCAAAGCCTATTTTATAACGAATTGTTGAATATCTCATGTAATTTATTGAATATCACACTGAAAGTGAAAAACAGAATGGTTGTATGGGTACAGAATAGTTGTAAGTGTATTGGTTGTTTTCCCTTGTGATCGAGTGAGAGGCTGACTGGGAACTGCAGCTAGCCCAGCATCATGAGTGAGTATCGAACTGCATATCGCTAGCCTGGGAAAAGATTAAAATTTAACATTCAAAGTATGGCTTCTACTGAATGCATATCTCTTTTGTACCATCATAAAGTCAAAAAATTATAAGTTGAACCATTATGTCAGGGACAATCTGTATTACAAAAAAATTTATGTCCATAAATTTGAAATTTTAAATGAGATTGTATAATTCCTTGAAAGATTCAAACTAGCAATCACTATCGAAGGAGAAATAATAATCTGAATAGTTCTATATCTATTAAAGACATTGAGCCTGTAGTTTTAAAATATTCAAACTAAGAAAACCCTAGGCCCTGATGACCTTCCCGGTAAGTTCTACCAAACATTTAAAGATGAAAAAGTACAAATTCTATATAAATTCTTCCAGAAAATGAAAGGGGAGGTAACTTTTTCCAAATTATTTCAGAAGACTATCATTACCTTTATTTTTAAAAAATGAGGAAAAATAATTACAGACCGATGTTCCTTATGAACACACTTTCAAAGTTATTCAATAAAATACAGCATATATAAAACATAAAATCCAGCAATATGTAAAATAC
This sequence comes from Delphinapterus leucas, assembly GCF_059928025.1. NCBI lineage: Eukaryota > Metazoa > Chordata > Mammalia > Artiodactyla > Monodontidae > Delphinapterus > Delphinapterus leucas. The sequence goes on from NC_143132.1 coordinate 44,613,997, forward strand.
AATATATCATAAACCAATTTTTGGTTTATCCCAGGAATGTAAGGCTGATTCAACACCTGAATATCAAATAATTCACCATATTAGCAGACAAAAGACGAAAACCCATACCCTAATAGATGTAGCAAAGTTCTCTAACAAAAAACATTTACTCATGATAATAAAAAAAAAGTCTAGGCAACCTAGAAATACAAGAGAATATCCTCAACCTGATAAACAGCATCAAAAACAGTAACATACACACAAAGGCTACAGCTAATACTGCATATAATGATAGAAGACTAATCAGTTTTCCCCGAAGTTTGAAACAACGTGAGGATATCTACTCTTACCATTAAATAAATACCTTTATTAAATATCATAATGGAGGTCCTAGCTGGTACAATCAATCAAAAAACATAAATACAAGATGTACATACTGGAAAGGAAAAAAATTAAAATTCTCTTCTCACAGATAACTTGTTTATGTAGAACATGCCACAGAATCTACCCAAAAAAAGTTATTTGAATAGTAAGAAAATTTAATAATGTCACAGCATGCAAGGTCAATATGAAAATATTGATTATATTTTAAACACTGACAATGACTAATTGAAAACTAATGATTTTATTGTACCATTTACTGTAATACAAGCACCATGAAATACTTAGCTATAAGTCTATTAAGATATGTGCAAAGGGGCTTCCCTGGTGGTGCAGTGGTTGCGAGTCTGCCTGCCGATGCAGGGGACACGGGTTCGTGCCCCGGTCCGGGAAGATCCCACATGCCGCGGAGCGGCTGGGTCCGTGAGCCATGGCCGCTGAGCCTGCGCGTCCGGAGCCTGTGCTCCGCAACCAGAGAGGCCACAACAGTGAGAGGCCTGCGTGCCGCAAAAAAAAAAAAAAAAAGTACAGGGGCTTCCCTGGTGGTGCAGTGGTTTAGAATTCACCTGCCAATGCAAGGGACACAGGTTTGATCACTAGTCCAGGAAGATCCCACATGCCACGGAGCAACTAAGCCCGTGGGCCACAGCTACTGAGTCTGTGCTCTAGAGCCTGCCAGCCACAAGTACCGAGCCCGTGTGCCACAACTATTGAAGCCCACGCCTCTAGAGCCCATGCTCCACGACAAGAGAAGCCACGGCAATGAGAAGCCCGCCCACCACAACAAAGAGTAGCCTCCACTCACCACAACTTGAGAAAGCCCGTGCACAGCATCGAAAACCCAATGCAGCCAAAAATAAATGAATAAATTTATTAAAATAAATAAAAATAAATAAATAAATAAAAGTACAAAAAATAACATCCAGTGACCAACTAATGTGTGATTTTGGTAAAAATCATGGAAGGAATTTAAATAATCATGTGACATTGCTATAACGAAATCCCTTTCATTTCTATCTACTTACTTATTTAAACTACATTTCCTAGTGCTTAATTATAAAAATGGAACATAGCAATAGAAATTACTGTAAATCTATCTTATTCCAGCATTAAGTGATAGTCATGGATGCATTAATTAATCATGAAGCACGAAATTTTACTTTATCCATTTCATTAATAGATGTATTTCCAAAGAAAGTTTATTCATGTGTAATGTTTGTCTATTTAAAAAGTAATATATTAACATTTTAACATCAATGATACACAAGAAATTAGCTTGAGAAGTTTGAGAAATTATTTTGAGAATTTGAGAAGTTTTCTCTAAAAATAAGCTGATACATGATTAATAATATAGTAAAATTTAAATATTATGCAACGTTAATATATATTAATGGATATTATATATACATAATATATCAGTATATAATATAGGAGATATATGTGTTGATCATATTATTTATTACCTTACCATATTATTTCAAATTTATGTGATATATTAATATATAATGTACATATATTTATATATAAATATAATATTATTTGTCACTATATCATTAGAAAGGTATGCTATTGTGATAAATGAGAATATTAATGATAAAATATGGCATTATGATAAAATTTTATTGAAAGAATGGAATGCAAGAACAAGTTCAATTTTCCCTGTTTTGTAGTTGAAACAAAAGAAAGCAAAAAAATCAAAATAAAAGCAGAGGATTAGAGAATTAATTAATTTGATCATTGTCACTTAGTACAGGGCAATGCCAGGACTAATTCAAATCTAGGTAACATTAACACCCATGTTCTCATGTTCTTCTTTGACATACTGGCAGAGTGTTCAGAAATAATGTATATAGGAAACAGACATAAATGCAGATGCTTTGGGGTTTTGTTTTTAAAATCATTTATCAGTTATATACTTTGCATTATCTTTTCAATGCATCTTATATAAAAAGTCCACCATTATTAATTATTTTCAGAGTTGATATGGATAAAAGATTTGTCTATCTTAATGTGTTGCCTCAAGTGGCTTCGGGTTTTTGCTGTGGTAGTTGTCGTTTTTATTTGTTTGTTTTTGCATACAACTGAAATTATATAACCTACCATTTTCATTTTTTCCTTTCCTAGTAGGAAGTTTGAAATAAACATAAGGATAAGCTACTTCAAGCTGAGTTGTAGATGTTCCTCACCGTATAGATGCTTAATACACACATGGGTGTCTTTGTATGTTTGAAAGGTTTATAAGAAACATATATAGTATTATATTTATATTTCTTAATGGATTTTAGTTAATTAATCACAATAATACTATAAGCATTCTTTTCTATTTTAAATAATAAGCAAATCATTTTTCAATGTTCTCCTTTATTAATCTAACTTTTAATTTATCCATATTACTAAGTCAATCATATGCTGAAGCTTAACTGTAGACAACCTCAAATTGTCTTGGGAGTAAGTGGAAAACAAATGAACAAACAGAAAAGATCTTACAACCTTTAAACTATAATTAAAATTTGAAGCCTTGAAAGTTGAGTAGAAGGAAAGAAACTGCTTTGTTTTTAAACATTATTTTCCTTTGCTTTAAAGATGATGTACAGATCATAATATGCTATTATAACAGGCTGAAATGAAATCTACTTGTTTATGCCAAATTTGAATTTCAGAAACAGATTACTTACTGAACGTCGAATGTCAGAAGTTGATATAAAACAAATGTGGAAAGGTCTCTCTAAATGTCACACCCTATTCTTTTCAAATCAGAATTAGATTAATTTAGCTCATTAATTAACAGATGATATTTTGCACAGCAACAATTTGTATAGGATATCAAAGTCACTATTTTAGTGTGCAAGGAACTAGAAATACAATTTCCTGTCTTTTAAAAGTGAATCATTAGTATTACATATTAATTTCCTCTTAAATTCTTACTTGAAAAATAGAAAATTCCCAAAGGCAATAACTTTTTTTAAATTTACATATCCTTAAACATAATTTGACAAAAAAATGACCATTAGTAAATGCAAAATTAATTTTTAGGGGAATCTTATATTTCCTGTTTTCATTCAAATTTTGAAAAGATTCTAGAATTAACATTTTTCATGTACTCAAAAGCATTCTAAATTAATATGCTTTTATTTCTTAACTGCTATTTAAAAAACCTGTAAAGCAAAATCTGTGAACATTAGTTAAATGCAGGATAGTCTGTTTTACTATTTGTGCAGTTTTATCAAAAATTACATATCACAAGTGTCAATTAGAAAGCTGAAAGATTTTGGCATAAACCTTATGCAAACATCCCTCGGGCTTTATATAATTTCACTTCTCTAACTCATTTTTATAAAATATGATTGATACTTTAAACATTTTTTTCCTACTGAGTTTATTATCTTTAAGGAGAAACGTGTCAATATAATGTACAGTTTTTAGGAAGAAAGCATTTTTATGTCTCCATTAGTCAATCTAAAACTTTATTCTTTCAAAAGCAGGCGGTTCTTCTAAGCAAAGCTTTTATAAAATGTAGCCAATTTCCAGGATAAAACAATAACAATAGAATCAGAAGTTATGAAAGTGACTTGAAGGACATCCTGAACATCTCTCAAAGGAGCTAATGACTTTTCAGGCTTTTTTCCCCTAAGTGAAATCAATCTCTAATTGATCCACACATTTGTACACAGTTGATAGGAAATAATCATTCTTATCTCTATTTTGTAAATGACAACTTTGTCTTTTCTGCTTTCATCATTCTAAAAAACCTATATGTGACTCAACTATATATTTTAGATGGTAACTTTCACTATATTTCTTTTTTCAAATACTTATATTCACAATGAATAATTGTTATATTCTATGATTACAAATTTTCTTACAGACAGTTCTAGCTGCATTTGGTTTTGTTTATTATTTTTCTATGTCTTATATGCAAGCTAAATGCCTAGCAAGGCCACCTTCACTTAATATATCCGGAAAGGGAGTAGGTCCCAAATGGCACCATCTACTAGACAAGTGTTTTCCAATTCTTCTGTCCTCTACAACAGGTCATTGGTTATTCTGATGTTCATCATGGCATAGACACAGGAACTAAAAAGTTCAATGTCGTTACTTGCACAAGAGCCACCTTTTCTTGGACAAGAAAAGACTTACAGCAGACTATGCCTCCTTTTATGACTACATTTCTTACTTCCATGAGCATAGAACCTTATTCAGGTGTACAGATTTCACATGTAACACTTAGCTCAAAGGAGAAAAAGAATTAACAATATGTATAAAATATGAAGTGTCATTGGAAAAAACATGAGATGTCTATCCCACCCTCACAATTTAAGGGAAACACCCTCAAACAATAAAAACCTTAAAAAGCTGTTGTATTGGGCCACTCTGTGGCTTCTAACCTTGTATCCTGGGGCTAAGGTCTGCAACTATCTTCAGAAGCATGTTTTTCTTTAACTTCATTGTGACTTTCAGTCTCCATCAGAGTTGGTCTTGATCTTGAATCCATCACCTGGGAAGATAGAGAGTAATTATTCCTTAAAGAATTGATCCAAAGATTCCAGAGGGAAAAAAAGTTTGTGGTCTTCAGAACCGATAACTTAAAAACTGTTAGGAGGGTGTGGAAAAATAAATGGTACTGCATATTTTGCCGAAGAGTTTCAACTGGACCCCACGGTCCATAGTGGGCATATGGTAAGGAAATTCTAAATTTGTTTCCTTTGACTCTTTCCACCAAGCTGATTTGCAGCTACATTTCTTTATTCTTTGGTTGTTCAGCAGGATAACTTCACACACACACACACACACACACACACACACACACACTTGTGCAGACAGTCACGGGTACCTCAGAAATACTACAGTTTAAACCATATTAAAGAGAATAAATATTTTTATAAATGGATTTTAATTGACCATGCTCACATGAAGTTACTGTTTCACATTGTTAATGTATAGCAATTAGATATCTATGGATTAGTTTTATGTCTTCCAACAATTATCCCCAAACTTAAGATTTCTCTCTATCCATTCAAGTTTTGCTTCACAAAATTATTAAAAATGTAGCTTGTGTCTGTTTAATATTAAGATTATAGGCTGATGTTTTAAGTGTAATTTTTTCTATTAGGAATACAAACTGATTACAATAACTAAGTAGATAAATTATAACTTTTTCTCCATTTGGTTGATAGATGTTACCTTATTTACCAAAAGAATATTTGTTGATTCTAACGCAATGATTAAGGATACAAACTTTGTAGCATATGTTTCAATCTTTTTTTTACCTACTTACCATTCCGGTTCAGTGCTTCTATGAAGCAGTGGGTGGGAGGGTACAGGAAGGCTCATATCACTGCTGGAAATACATACATGACTAGATAACATCATATTCCATATTTATAGCTTATCAGTGAGCATTTGATCATAGAACTATAGTCATGAGAAATGACATAAAATAGAGGGTTTACTACAGAGGTTTGACCTTACAAAAATGTGGGAGCTGATTACACAGATCACATGCAGTCATTGCTTCTTCATCAGGTGCTGGGCCTGAGGTCAGCAGAGCAAATGGCTTTGAAGGCAAGGTGATTGTAAAGTAGGGTCAAGCAAGGACAAATGGAACATGCGAGGAGGATCTGGAATCTGTGCCAGTCTCTCATTGCCTCCCAGCCTCCATCCTCATGTTGCAGGTGACGTGCAGGAGAAGGTATCATCACAGAGATAAGCACCTGAACCAGGAACCAAGGAAAATGAAGGAAGAGTTCCAGCAGGACAAGGAGAAACAGAGAGCCTGGCTACTACTGCCCAGGTTGCATGCCCTGCCCTAAGACTTGGAAAAACTAAAGGAGTATACTCAGTGAGCACTGGAAGAGCTCTAAGATGAGCTGCTGCCCCACAGCAATCAAGTAAACCTGCAGATCAGTGACAGTGTGCATGAGCTGTAGGAGAACACAGTACCCTACACCAAACTTCCAAGCATAAAAAGAATATGGTTGTCTTTTACACTTCAAATGATGCTCAGAATGTCTTCTGTGACCCATTCCACCCTGGAACTATGCAGCAAAGGTTATGCCTAGAAAACGCAGTTCTAGTTTAACTAAGTTGAAACATTTCAAATCTACCACAGTCCACATTATTTCAACACGCCACCTACATATTTATTTTTAAAAACATTCTGAACTTCCAAATAAAGACAACAATGAGATCTCAATTCCAGATAATATTGATGTAGCTATCTGTTACACAATGCAAAGCAGGGTAACTCTCCTCCCAAAAGAACATTCAAAATCTTTTTATAGGCATAACTCATTTTATTGTGTTTTATTTTACTGTGCTTCACAAACATTGCATTTTTTTACAAATTGAAGGTTTGCGGCAACCCTATGTTGAGCAAGGCTATTGGTGCCATTTCTTTCCAACTGCATTTGCTCACATTACATTTGTGGCATATTTTGGTAATTTTTGCAATATTTCAAAATTTTAATTATTTTAATATTTGTTATGGTGATCTGTGATCAGTGATCTTTGATGTTACTATTGTAACTGTTTTGGGGTGCCATGAAATGCACCCATGTAAATCATTGAACTCAAATGATAAATGTTATGTGTGTTCTGACTGCTCCACAGACTGGCAGTTCTCTTTTGTTCTCCCTGTCCTTGGGCCTGCCTATTCCCTAAGACACAACAATATAGAAACTAGGCCAATTAATAACCCTACAGTGGGCTCTAAGTGTTCAAGTGAAAGGAAGAGTTGCAAGTCTCTCATTTTAAATCAAAAGCTAGAAATGATTAAGCTTAGTGAGGAAGGCATGTCAATAGCTGAGACAGGCCAAAAGCTAGGCCACCTGTGCCAAACAGCCAAGTTGTGATTGCAGATAAAAAGTTCTTAAATGAAATTAAAAGTGCTACTCAAGTGAACACACAAATGATAAGAAAGTGAAACAGTCTTGTTGCTGACACAGAGAAAGTTTTACTGGTCCGGATTAAAGAGAAAGACAGCCACAACACAACCTTAAACTGAAGCCTAATCCAGAGCAAGGCCCTAGCTGTCCTCAATTTTATAAAGACCAAGATTGGTGAAGAAGCTGCAGAAGAGAAGTTTGAAGCTAGCAGAGTTTAGTTCACGAGATTTAAGGAAAGAAGCTGTCTCCATAACATAAAAGTGCAAGGTGAAGCAGCAAGTGCTGATGTAGAAGCTGCAGCAAGTTATCCAGAAGATCTAGCTGAGATAATTAATGAAGATGGCTACACTAAACAATAGATTTTCAATGTACATGAAACAGCCTTATACTGGAAGAGGCCATCTAGCATTTTCATAGCTCCAGAGATGTCAATTCCTGGCTTCAAAGCTTTAAAGAACACGCTGACTCTCCTGCTAGGGGCTAATGTAGCTGATGACTTTAAGTTGAAGCCCATGCTCATTTACCATTGTGGAAATCCTATGACCCTTAAGGTTTATGCTAAATCTACTCTGCCCATGCTCTATAATTGGAACAACAAAGCCTGGATGACAGTACATCTGTTTACAACATGATTTACTGAAGATTTTAAGCCTGCTGCTGAGAACTACTGTGAGAAAAAAAGATTCTTTTCAAAATATTACTGCTCATTAACAATGTAGCTGGTCACCCAAGAGCTCTGATGGAGATGTACAATGAGATTAATGTTGTTTTCATGTCGTCTGTAGCCCATGGATCACGGAGGAATTTTGACTTATTATTATTTAACAAATACATTTCAGGGACTTCCCTGGTGGCGCCGTGGTTAAGAATCCACCTGCCAATGCAGGGGACGTGGGTTTAAGCCCTAGTCCAGGAAGATCCCACGTGCCACGGAGTAACTAAGCCCGTGTGCCACAACTACTGAGCCTGTGCTCTAGAGCCCACAAGCCACAACTACTGAGCCCACATGCCACAACTACTGAAGCCCGTGCACCTAGAGCCCATGCTCCACAACAAGAGAAGCCACCTTAATGAGAAGCCTGTACACCGCAACAAAGAGTAGCCTCTGCTCACCGCAACTAGAGAAAGCCCACGCGAAGCAACAAAGACCCAATGCAGCCATAAATAAATAAATAATTTTTAAAAAAATCATTTCATCAGGTGCCATACATAGTGATTCCTCTGATGGATCTGGGAAAAGTAAAATAAAAACCTTCTGGAAAGAGTTCACCATTCTAAATGTCATTAAGAACATTTATGATTCATGGTAAGAGGTCAAAATATCAATAATCATAGGAGTTTGACAGACATTGATTCCAACCCTCATGGATGACTTTGAGAGGTTCAAGACTTCTGTGGAGAAGTAACTGTAGATGTATTAGAAATAGCAAGATAACCAGAATTAGAAGTGGAGCTTGAAGGTATGACTGAATTGCTAGAATCTCATGATAAAACTTTAAAGGATGAGCAGTTGCTTCTTATGAGTGAGAAAATAAAATGGTTTCTTGAGATGGAATCTACTCCTGGTGAGGATGCTGTGAAGATTGTTGAAATGGCAACAAAGGATTTGAAATATTACATAAATTTAGTTTAAAAGCAGAGGCAGAGTTTGACTCCAATTCTGAGAGAAGTTCCACTGTAGGTAAAATGCTGTCAAACATCATTGTATGCTGCAAACAGATGATTCATGAAATGAAGAGTCAATTGATGTGGCAAACAATACTGTTGTCTTATCTTAAGAAATTGCCTCAGTCACCCCAACCTTCGACCTTCAACCACCACCCTGATCAGTCAGCAGCCATCAACATCAAGGCAAGACTCTCCACTAGCAAAAAGATTAGGACTCCCTGAAGGTTCAAATGATGATTAGCATTTTTTGGCAATAAAGTATACATTTTAATTAATGTATGTACATTGTTTTTTTTAGACATAATGCTATTGCTTATTAATTAGACTACAGTATAGTATAAACATAGCTTTTATATGCACTGGGAAACCAAAAAAATTGTTTGACTAGGTTTATTGTGGTGGTCTGGACCCAAACCCACAGTATTTCTGAGGCATGCCTATATACATCATTGGTGATGTTCAATAATCCAGTCTCTGAAGGGGTTGTCACAGAGCTGGTACTGTAAGTAAGCTTTTAAAAGGTCATTTCATGCCTGATTCTAGGACTGGGTCAGCAACAATATAAGATGAGCTTGGAGCATCTTTTAGTATGAGAAAAAAGTGTTCAAGTATTAAAGGATGAGGGCATGTCAAAGGACCCAGAAGCTAACATGAAAGCGCTCCCAATGGCCAGAACTGTAGTAATTTGAACAAAGAAAGAAAAAAATGCAGTACTGGTTTATAATGAAATTATAACATAAATACACATGAGTTCATACTACTATAAATAAATGATTGAATGAATAAATAAATGGGAGAGAAGAGACAACTCTTCCCTACAGAAGAATTCCAAATAATACATGTAGATACGCTCTCCTCCAGGAGGTGAACTTCAATGTTCCCACCCCCTTTAGGATGGCTTGGATATAAGCTGGAATATGGAAATGGAGAAACAGTAACTTTACAGTGGGGAAATCTAGCAAACACTAACACCAAATGATTATGGTTAACATTACCAGTGATGTCATATGGATATAATGTTCCCCTGGTATGATGTAATAACAAGGGTACTCCATTCATTACAAAAATCAAAAACCCAGTCTAATCGTGACAAAAAATCAGAAGGAATTATGTTCCTTTCACATACCTGACCATTCAGCCAAACCACTAGCTACAGTATTTGAGTCGGTATAAATCTATGCCTCTGACTATCTCACCTTTTGGAAAATAAACAATAGCATACTATTCGATGGTCTACCCACTGGGAGGATTTTGCTTCACCACAGTCCATCAGGGCCACCTCAGTATAGGTCTGTAGTGTTTTAGCTGTCCACTTTCATATATTACCAACAAATCACGTAGAACCATTACTCCTCATGAATCTATAGAATAGTTGAGAGGGAATAGTCTAAGTAGCAGGAATATGAGCCATGGGCTTCTGGGAAACAAGCTCAAGCATCTTATGCCTTCAACTCTTGCTTGAACTCCAACTCATATAATCAACATCCATCTGATGATGTAGTGCTATAGGCATACTCAACATTATGGTTTGGTGTGTGAGACAAAATATAATTCCTTATGGACACCTCAGATTGCATGTTAATGTGGGGGTCCATTATCAGGCAAACATGAGACAGTGCAAACCATAAATTATGTCAGAAGAATACTTCTCAGCAAAGGATGGTGAAGTTTTCCTCTTAAAATTCTAAAGATCTGCACTATAATTCACATATAAGTAACCAGAAACAGGGATATTCACTAAAATATCTGTAGAAAGCTTCACTTTTCAGGTAACTACATATAATGGTACTGCTGCTGAGGTCACCTCAACATAGAGATATAGAGATTTCTCCTCAAATTGCTGGCCTTGCAGTTATCTCTTTATCTCCCCTTCCCAACAGTTAAACTTTTTTTAACTATTGGCTCTTTGATATCTAATCTGCATAAGAGAAAAAATAACTACCTATCTACTTATTTACTTCCTTTAGTCAATTTTCTATTACCCTTTAATCTTATATATAAACATTAAATTTTATCATTAATGCACACTCTCTTAGATGGAGCCCATTTTTGGCCACATATAAATTCATACATGAGAATCAATCTAAAAAGCAGTATCACTAAGCCCCAGTGAAAAAAAAACTTCTTCTGAAAATAGAAGATAATTTATAAAGACTCTATATCTTATTTTCAGTGAAACTGGAAAATGTTCAGTTAGTAAAACTAACAGGAACATCTGATGAAGAAAAGTTAACTATCATTAAAATGAGCAATCAGAAATATTGTAGAGTCCAGAATCAAAAACATCCTGGCATCAACATTTATAAAACAAAAGATGTTGGCAGTGTTCTGACTTCCACTCTTGTATTAATAAGTATTAGAGGGTCTGTCATTTTTTCCTCTTTTATAGCCAGAACCCATTGCTTTGTTACAAGAGCAATTACAATATAATGCTTGAATATTCTTTTATAGTATCCTTGCTTCACAATAATTTAAAGAGAAATGTCTTGTTTCTTATACACAGTGACAATAATGACAACAAAATAATGATATGAGGATAAGAATATTTAACATAAATTAACTGCTTATCACGTGTCAGATATTAGGGTAGTGTTACCAAGTAAGGGCTCATTGCCTGATGTACATACCAATAAAAGCCAAAATATGGCACTGGCTTTTGAGAAAACAAAGCTTTATTGCGAGGTTGACCAGCAAGGAGACAAGAGGGAGACCACAAATCTGTCTCCCATACCTGGGAGTTGTACAAACTTTTATGAGTTAGGGAGGATGGGTTGCTATGAGAAAGTACTGGCAGGGCAGGTTTTGATGGGAGGGCTTTGGAACTTAGCCAGTTATCGTAAATATGGTAAAGAGAGCTTCAGCACCAGATCTTCCCGGACAATGGACCCTTTGCTTCTGAAAGGGTTTGAGAGTTCAGGTTTACGTCATGTCCCAGTCCTTTGGTTCTGTGTGGTGGGGTTGGGACTTGATTCTGGGAGTTATTTAGGTCAAAATTTTCTCCTCTGCACATGCTACAGCTGCATGACTAGTGGTTTTGTTCCGTTGTCTCTGGAAAACAACTCAGTATCTTGTTAGACAAAGGATAGGGCCGGTTTGGGCTGGTTCCATGGTTACAGTAGGAATTTTGAATTTAAACTGAATATGTTCTTTCCAATTTTATATCTCCCAAATATATATTCTGATGTCATTCCTATGGGATTCTCAGAGGGAGTTTTAGGCAAATGTTTTTGCATTGACATCTTAGCTGGAAACAGAAAAAGAGTATATGTTTTTTATGTGTAAAAAATATTCCAGTGTGATTTACAGGAACAAAGCAAATAATAGTATGATGATGATAAATAGTGATTATAAAGCTAGGCTTACATTTGTATGAGGAATATAATACTTTCTCCATTTTACAGGTGTAGCTTGCCTGTATATCTAATTACAGCTAGTAATTAGATAATCCAGACTCAAACACAGGAATTATTCTTTTAATACTAGAATTTTGGTTTTGGTCAAAGTAACTCTTTGTTGGTGATAGCAGGTAAAATATCATGTTTACCAATTCATCACTTGAATGCAAGAATATAATAGAAATCACATTTTATGTTTTGAGTAAATTATACAATGGAGATATAGCTCGAGAAATTTATTAGTAGAAATATTCACTATTCAAATAAAATTTGTAGTGATATCAATACATTTTAAAAGCATGTCTCTACTGTCTGCAACTACAGAGATCTTCAATTATCAATTGCCACCATATATGGGAAGGCATACTACGGTTCAAAAATAAAAGAGAACAGTAGCTATGGAAGAAAATGTGACATGAGAGTGAATAAAAATAAATATATAAAGCGTCAAGTTGTTTTCTATTTTTAAATGATTAGAGGCCCTTGGTAACTATGCCCAACTTATAGATGATTGGCCACTCTTTGTAATCAAATTGCTTTTTGGTATAAAAACCCAGTTTGGGAAAAGCATTCTGTGGATTGCTGGCTTAATGTCAATAAGCCTAGCAAAGCTCCCCAAAGGGAACAAAAGTTATCTTGAGGTCTACCTGCCCTTGGTGTACATCTCTGCTCATGCTGGTATATGCCAGGAACTAATTCTAGAACGACTGGCAGCATTCCAGGTGAATTTGATTGCACTGACCAAAGTTAGCTAGGAAACTTATTCTCTTTTGACTCAATCACTACAGAGATTTCAGTTATAAAATATGCAGTATTTTTTTAATAAAACAATTATTAATTTCATTTGGATCTTAATGAAAATATGTAGATAATGAGAAAATGGGTCTGAAATATTTTATAAAGATGATTGACACTTTTCAGAGTCTGGGTTGGTATGCTTCATCTACCCAAACATGGAGAAAAGGACACTGTATGAAATATTTTTCTGTGGTAGTATTTTATCTGAAGCTGTACTTTTTACTTTTATTATTCTGAATACTTTTACAAAGGTATAAACTGTTAGCATTCACTTCTGTAAAATCAACGTGAGTATATAATGTGACTCGAAGTGAAATGTTAAACATTTTCTTATACATCTTATAATTTGTATGGAGAATTGTTAGCCTTCTGACATTTCAAATTTTATTAGTAATATTATTTGGGGGCTTCCCTGGTGGCGCAGTGGTTGAGAGTCCACCTGCCGATGCAGGGGACATGGGTTCGTGCCCCGGTCTGGGAAGATCCCACATGCCGCGGAGCGGCTAGGCCCGTGAGCCATGGCCGCTGAGCCTGCGTGTCCCGAGCCTGTGCTCCACAACGGGAGAGGCCACAACAGTGAGAGGCCCGCGTACCGCAAAAAAAAATAAAATTAAAAAATATATAATAATAATATTATTATTTGGTCTAAAAATCCCATATTTACATTTTATAAATTTTTTCACTATAATATATAACATAATCCCTATAGGGTATTGATTGCCATTATATTATGCTGACATAATAAAAACAAACAGAAATGGAAATGCATGCACACAGATAGATATAGTTAATTTTGTTTTTTGGACCTTCTGTAAAAAGAAGGTCCAAAAATTCTCCAAATTTCACAAAACAATATTATTATTTGTACCCTCTTCCTTCTACCTCCCTTACTCCAAGAAAACATTTTCATATGTTTTATGAATATCCTTTAGTTTGAATGTATCCTTTTAAATTTTTAATGCATATTTCAAATTGCATATAATATTACATTATGTATCGCATTCTGTTTCTTACTTTAAAAAGAAATAAGCTACATATTTTAAGATCCACACAAGCTCTTAAGTTTGAGAAGAGCCCATTAATCTTAGTTCCTGTAGACCACACCATGATGTGTATCTATTTTGCCTGCCCACGCTCCCACTGCTGAGTATCCAGTTTGTGGATGCTTAATGTATTCTCAAATCGCTGACATCAAAAGCTTGCAAAGAACATCATAATATATGTTCTCTTATGGACTTGTGTAGGATGTCTTTAGGATGTATAGCTGAAGTAAATTTTCTTAGTCATAGATAAGGTGACCAAATAATTCATCATTAGATTGTGACATGCTGGAGAGTAAAAGGGGGTGCTGTCAGTAATCTCACAAGGATAGGAATAATTCTGCAATATTCAAGCACACTGGAATATTGGATGTGCGTATATTTAATTTGACTGAATACTTTGAGATTGATCCCCAAAATGGCTTCATAAATCACTTGCCAACAAATACATGGCAATAACTAGATTTTTAAATGTTGCCAGTATAATACAAAGTGATATTTTATTATATTTTAATTATATATATTTTATATCAATAAGTTAACGTATCCACATATATTACTGTTAGGCTTTTGGGTCACCTTACCTGTAAATTGCTTATTAACTTCTTTTACATATTATTCTTTGGAGTTCTTCTCTTTATCTTGTTGGATTTACCGGATTTCCTATATATTCTTAATATTATTCTTTTATTCATTTTTCATGATATAAATACCTTCACCTAATCTAGCATCTCTCTGTTTACTTTGATCATGGTCTATATCATAGAGATCTTACTAAGCAACAAAGATACACTCTTTCATTTTTCTTAATCAGTTCTACTGAGGAGTAACTTATATACAATAATTTTCAAAAATTGCAAATATGCAATTTGATGAATTTTGAGAAATCTGTGCACTTTTGTATCTTACAAAAAAAAGCAAGGTTACAGAACATTTTCATCATTCATTGAAGTTCTGTCCTGCACTTTTGTAGTCAGGTTGCTGTCTCATCCCCAGAGTATTTTCTTTTTGTCACTCTACTCTTACCTCTTCTAGAATTTTCATATAAATGGAATCAGAGTATATAGTATTTTTTGTCTAACATTTCATTTAGCATAATGTTTTTTAGATTTGTCCATATTGTTCTCTGTATCTGTAGCTAATTATTTTTTATTTCTGAGTAGTTTTCCATTGTATGAATATACCAGTTGTTTATTCCTCCATATTTCAAAGATATTTGCTGGCTTCTCCCAATTGTTTTTGTTTAATAAGTATTAACAAAACTTCTATGAAATTTGAAATACAAGTATTTGTGTTAACATGTACTTTCACTTACCTTGAATAAAAGCCAGGGGTAGAATCACTGTTTTATATTATGTTTAAAGTTTAATTTATGAATATCTTTCAAGGTGACTTTATCATTTTCATTTCACCAGAAAAATATGAGTTCTATTTGCTTTACATACACAAAAATACTTGCTACTGTCAGGGGGTTTTGTTTTCTTGTTTGTTTTAGTCATTCTAGAAGTTGTACAATCATATATCATTGTTTACTTCTGACAAAAGGCCTTTAGTAAATAAATGTTTAGCAAATATTTTTCCCAGTGATTGACCTGCATTTTCAATGTCATAACAATGTCTTTTGAAGGGTAGATTTTTCTAAAATTTTAATCATGTCCAAAGTGTCAATATTTTCTTCTATTTTTCATGAGGTTTTTTATTTTAAACAACCTCTATCTAAGTTTCACTTTGAGCCTCTCCTCCTTTCATCTAGAAGTTTTATAATGATTTCAAAAAGATTAACATTTTAACAATTTTGAGTTCTTTAACATCATTAACATAATATCTTTATCCATTAATTTAGATTTTCGGAAGTCTCTCAAACATATTCTATAGTCTTGAACGTATAGATTTAGCATCTTTTGAATAAAATTTATCACAAAAATAGATATCTAGATCAATGGAACAGGGTAGAAAGCCCAGGAATAAACCCACACACTTATAATCAATTAATCTACGACAAAGGAAGCAAGAATATACAATCGAGAAAAGACAGTCTCTTCAACAAATGATGCTGGAAAACTGGACATCTACATGTAAACGAATAAAATTGGAACATTCTCTAACACCATATATGAAAATAAACTCAAAATGGATTAAAGACCTAAATGAAGACCAGACACTATAAAACTCCTAGAGGAAACATAGGCAGAGCGCTCTTTGGCATAAATTGCAGCAACAGTTTTTTTGGATCCATCTCCTAGAGTAATGGAAATAGAAACAAAAATAAACAAATGAGACCTAATTAAATTTAAAAGCTTTTGCACAACAAAGGAAACTATAAACAAAATGAAAAGACAACTCACAGAATGGGAGAAAATATTTGCAAATGGTGTGACTGACAAGGGCTTAATTTCCAAAATATACAATCAGTTCATACAGCTCAATATCAAAAAAAAAAAACCAAAACAACCCAATCAAAAAAGGGGCAGAAGATCTAAATAGACATTTCTCCAAAGAAGACATACAGATGGCCAACAGGCACATGAAAAGATGCTCAACATTGCTAATTATTAGAGAAATGCAAATCAAAAAACTACAGTGAAGTATCACCTCACACTGGTCAGAATGGCCATCATCAAAAAAGTCTACAAATAATAAATACTGCCATGTATTCTGGTATTGCTATAACATTATTTCTTTATGTTTGTGCATTTGCCTAATAAATCTTTGTCAATATAATTAAATTTGATCTTTATTTTTAGGATTTGTTCCCTTGTAAAAGAGCACACAGATAAATTTTTAACCCAAGCTGACAGGGTTATTTAGTACGGTTATTAATGACATTAATTACAGATATTCTCTTTGCTTGTATGTTCGAAATTCTGACATATAACTTCATACATTCTGTTTTATTGTGTCACCTTTGTGACATGAATAGACATTTTTCCCAAGAAAACATACAGATGGACAACGTGAAAAGATGCTCAACATCACTATCATCAGGAAAATATAAATCAAAACCACGAGATACCACCTCATTCACATCAGAATGACTATCATCAAAAAGACAACAAATAACAAATGTTGGGGAGGATGTGGAGAAAAGGGAACCCTCATGCACTGTTGGTGGGATTGTAAATTGGTGCAGCAAGTATGGAACACAGCATGGAGGTGTGTTCCTAATTCATAAAAATATATGCACTCCAATATTTATAGCAGCATTATTTACAATAGCCAAGATATGGAAGCACCTACATTCTTGAGCAGAAAATGATGGCAGCCTATTCCCAGAGAAGTTTCGGCATAACAAAAAGGCACTAGTAGATTTGAGTAGTGCAGAGGTAGTTTATGCCTTTCTCTACATTTGGTCAGCTCTACTTTCTTATTGGCCTTGGCCACTTGCTGTGTTTCTTAGCTGATGGTCAATTCCATCCTTCTCACCATTGTCATTGCTCTTCATCTAAAACCACTGCCTCCCTCATATGCTTTGTATGACAAGAGTAAGACTTCAGTATAACTCTCACTATTATACCTGAGTGGGAAGTTATATAAACTCCAGCACCCAGGTCTGACCTAATGCAACTCACAGAGACTATGTTTTTACAGAAGTACTGGATAACATAATCCTAAATCAGAGGGACTCTGGCTGCCAAGAGGGGCTGGATAACATAAACCAGATATAGTAAAGGTAAAGTGCCATGTGGTAAACATTTAACATTGAGAGACAGGTGATAAGAAGGAGCCAGCAGATTATTTGCTCATTCTTCTGGCCCAGATGGATGTTCTGACATCTCACCAGGGATGACAAATGTGACCAAGAAAACAACTAAGTTTCTTATGAGGCAGGGATAAATTTAGCTTTGCAACACTTTTTATTTGCTCTCTCTAAAGTTATGGTACTTCCTTTTCTCAATCACTCTTGCTTCACTGGATTGTAACCAATAAAGAAGCAGCATGTAAGCTTTGCCTCAAGCCAGTTTTTAAGGAACCTATGTGAAGAAGATGATTTTCATTGCATTATACATTACAGTAATAGCCACATATTTGACAAATACAATATTTATACCTTATTAATGATAAAAATATAGGAAATGTTATATTCTTCTGAACCCTCCTTTTTTTAGGTTTTGCTTCAAATCTCATTATTTTTTTATTGAAATCCATTAGTCTTCCAACTATTATTAAATTTTATATTTAAATGGTTCTCTTGTTTGAAAAATACAATATATGTCATCACTATTCATTTTATAATTTAAGATATGACACATTATTTTTAATTCTGAATTTCCTATACTTCGTACATTCTTCAGGTGCAAAATTTTTTTGTAAAATTGTGAACAGAATCTAAATCAAATATATTTCAATGATACATTATTCTAAGCCAATTAATATGCTGGATTGTATTGAAATTTTTGCTCAAAAATGACATTTTGGCCAGATATCTATTTTTAAATTCAAATATTCTCATCTTAATTTCTAAAGATATCTCTTCTTTTCTGATGTGCTTCTGCTGCATTTGCTTGGTACATTTAATTAAAGTCCACCATTTTTAACATATTTTCTAATTTTGCTCAAAGGATCTATTCTATCATCAATGAGTTTCACCACTATTGCATTTACTGTCATTTCTAAGTTAGTTAAATTTTCAAATTGTTGCCCTAATATAGTGATTCATAAAAAATGCAATATCATTGGGACTATGAGAAGCTAAATGAGATAATATATTTAAAGCACTTAGCACAAAGCACAGCACACAATAAGCACTCAGTAAATTTTAGATATTATTATTACTTTTGTTTCTACTATTTCCATTTGCACTAGGCTGAAAAATATTTCCCCAAAATAACAGGCACTAATTTCCAGAATCTGTGAGACTCTTTTGCCATACCTTATATGGCAAATGACGTTATTAAAGACCTTGAGAGGGGATAATCCTGGATTATTTGGGTGGGCCCAAAATGCAGTTGCACACCTCCTCCTGAGAGAGAGGCAGGGGGAGGTTCACACAGACAGAGGAAGGAAAGAAGCAGCCAGAAGAGGAGTAGGAAATGTGACAGTGGAGGCAGAGATCAGAGTGACGCAGTCACAAATTAAGCAATGATGGCAGCCACCTAATGCTGCAAGAGGCAAGGAACAAATTTTCTTCTAGAGCTTCCAGAGGTAGCACAGCCCTATGGACACTTTGATTTTGGTGAAGTGACACTGATTTCAGACTTCTGGCCTCAAGAATATGAGAGACTAAGTTTCTGTTGTTTTATGACACCAATTTTGCAGTAATTTGTTATTGCAGCCATAGGATACAAACACACTATTACAATTATTACTATTAATTATATTCTATTTAAGATATATCTCCAACAGAGAAACATTAAAATATAAAAATAAATTCACTATTTATAATTCAACATGATAGTAGGAGTTTTTAAAACAGGACATTGTCTTTTAACTAAAAGAAACTAAATAGCAGTGATATTATTTAGCTTTGTTTTGCACGTGTGAAATTTAAGAAAACTGGGCATATTCAGCTTTTAGGCCACATTTAGCAGTAGTGACAGAAATTGAAACATCCTAAATTTGTCAAGGTAATCATTCCTGAATAGCTTAGATACAGTCTCAGAATTCTTGACACAGCACCAAGAAAACCATTATAAAGTGATACAAGACAGCACATGTATAAAACAAATGTACTATCTTAAGCAAAAATTGTGAAATGAGAAAATAGAAGTAGAGTATATTTTTGTGACTAGAGTTTTGATTTCTATTTTATTCTCACTTCCCTACCCTTACATTCTTATTTTTTATGTTTCTCTTAGCATTAAGATAAAAACCATAAAAAATTTTCCAGGAAAGATGCAGCATCAATATATTGTTTTGCTGAATATTTGTAATTATACTTGTGGTTTCTCCTAAATAATGTCTCAGCTAAGTATGAATTTCTAGGGAAATGATATCTTCCTCTGAAATTAAAGAAGTGCAGAAAGATAGCTATTCAGCCTGAACTTTATTCTTTTATATAAACTACATTTGCCTTTCAAAAAATTTCCCCTTATTGGGTTGATTATTGTATATATTGCCTTAATGATTGGAGATGTAAAAAAAATAAATCAAATACTCTATGTATCACATGGGTATATAAACAGTGTGAGCTGTAAACCTACAATGGTTGTATAAAACTGAATGCTAAACAACTAAGGCAGAATTTTAGGTAAAATCTGATATATTTTGTCCAACACCCATTTGGCCACAACATACTATAATGACTAAGAGTATGGATTTGGAAGCTAGCTTCTCTCCATTTTTATTACACTTCTACCACTTACTAATTATGCCTTGATTTTCTCAATACTTACTGGTCTATTTAATACATGTAAAGCACTTAAAATATTGCCTGAAAACATAAAATTTGTTCAGTAATTTTTCTTAGTTTTTTATTATTATACAAAGCTTGAATTTCTAGGGAAATTTTTTAATGCCAGGAAGAGTCAGTTTTGTCAGTGCAATATAGAGCTAAGGTGTAGTGCAGCTGCTTCCAAGCATTTGAGGGGCAGCAGGGGAATGAAGAAGCAATCCTCCTGGGTCATAGCTAGCTTTTTTCTAGCTTGTTTGATTTGTAATAGTAAAGACTATTACACCAATAATCATGAGAATTATTGATCTGTAATTTTATTTTTTAATAGCCTTGCCAGATTTTTCTATTAAGGTTATGCCAGTTTTATAAATTGAGTTAGAAAATATTCCCTCCTTTTCTACTTGCAGAAAAAAAAGTAAGATTAACGCCATTTCTTACTTGAATGGTTGATAGAATTTATCAGCGAAAGCCTCTAAGCCTAAAGTTTTCTTTGGGAAAAGTTTAAATAATCAATTAAATTTTCAACATATAGATGTATTCAGAGTTTATTTTCTTACATAACCTTTTGTAAATTATATTTCCAACAAATTTAAACACTTTAAGTTCTCAAAATGTGTTGGCATGAAGTTGTTTATAGTATTCTCTGATTATCATTTTAATGTCTGCAGGTTCTTTGCTGACAATCCATTTATTTTATTTCTGCTTTTGCTGATTTGGGTTCTCTGTTTTTTGCAGGGGTATGGGGAAAGATTGTCAATATTGTTTATATTTTCAAAGAACTAGGTTTTGGCTTTGTGAATTTTTTCTGATTTTAGTCTTTTATCTGTTTCATCGGTGTTCTACCTTCATCATTTTCTTCCATCTATTTTTGTATTACTTTTTCTTTTATTGTATTTTAAAATGGAAACTCAGGTCATTGATTTTAGAACATTGTTTTCTCTTATTATTTTAGCTATAACTTTTCCTCTAAGTCCTGTTTTAGCTGCATCCTAACAAATTTTCATAAGTTATAATTCCACTCACATACTAGCTCTTTCTTTTATGGTTTCACAATGAAATTATATATATATAAAATTATATATACTTATGTATATATAATTATATACTTATATATACTTATACTTCACGAAATCTGTCACCTCAGCTTCTCGTCCTGCTTTTTACAAGGAACTTATCTTTCCTTTCCCCATTGGCCCTATCCTGCTAAATTTGGATTCTGCCCCCTGAATTGTCTCCGTAGTGTGGAGCTTTCTGTTGGCAGGGGGTTGAGTTGTGTTAATTTAGAGTATTTATAGGGTTCAAACTGCTCTGGCACTTTAATTCCTGCTTTACTCATGAAATTAATCTTGAGTAACTCTCCCTGGTTCCCACTGTTCTTTCAGAACGGCCCAACACTTCTCCGGTAACTCAAAACTTCAGCAGAAGCCAAGTTTGGTTCCTGTGCTTCTTCCCATACAGACACAATGTAAGTCTTGTAGCTGCCAGTGGTTTGTCCCCACTCACTTGTATTTATGAATCTTTAGAGATATTCTGCCACCAAGTTTTGCAACAGACATTTCTAAATGTCTTTAGTTTTACTATCCTAGTGGCTTTGTCTGTTTATATGGAAGACTTTGAGGAGATAAAAAACAATAACTATGATCATGCCACCACATCTTCTCCAAAAGCTCTCTTCTTGTAACTCTTTTACCCCCATTTTATATAACTGACCTTTAGACATCTATGAATTATTTTATAAATTATCTTATAATCTATGGATATTAAAATATAGAGAGATTTCAATAAGCATAGAAAATTATAATTATTCTAATGAGTAGTCACTCAGTAACAATTTCTAATCTGCCTTAAGGATGTGAAGTACATATTTAGCAAACTTACTACATTTCAGCTTCTTTTGAAAGTAAAATCTAGATGTCAGATATATAAAATGCCTACATTGTGAGCTTTATATTATACAAGTAGTTTGATGGGATTTTTCAGGGAATTTTCTAGGTAAACCATAACATTGATTTGGTAACAAATATACAGCACAGAATAATTTCTGAAACTAATACCTACGCACTTCAATTCAGCAGAAAATCAGTTGGGTCAGTGATGATGCAAAATAAATATACTGTGAAAACAAAGTGGCTTCCTTGTATTTTTTTTTTTTTTTTTTTTTTTTGCGATACGCGAGCCTCTCACTGTTGTGGCCTCTCCCGTTTCGGAGCACAGGCTCCGGACGCGCAGGCTCAGCGGCCATGGCTCACGGGCCCGGCCGCTCCGCAGCATGTGGGATCTTCCTGGACTGGGGCACGAACCCGTGTCCCCTGCATCAGCAGGCGGACTCTCAACCACTGCGCCACCAGGGAAGCCCTGTATTGGGTTTTAACTGCCTTTAGGGTTTTACATGTTTTGCTAAATTGAAATTTCATACACTAAGAATAACACTGATAGCTCTATAGCTTCCTAATCCCATGCTTTTCTGACAACGCCCTTTCTAGAATAGAAAAAAAAAATGAGAATTGCTTAAACTCTGAAAAATGCTCTTCTTTGAACTCAATGAAGCACAAAGATAAATAGTGTAAAGGGAACGTAGCTCTATTTGTGACTGCTTGTAGTGTGAAATTGGTTGTTTGGTGATCTCTAAAGACTTGTTTTCTTTTCAAAACACTGTATGCTCCTCCTTGCTCTGACTATGAGAGGAAAATGGGAATGTAAAATAGAATTTGGATTAAGGGACATTCCTTTACTTAAACAAATTTTAAAGCGTTCTGTTTCATTTTTGTGGTGTTTTGAATTTTATGAAAACCTTAACTGAAGGCTTCTATCATGATGTACTGTAGTATAATTACACCATGTCTTTTTTTGCCACTCTTTCATTTATTATCCATGATACTCATTCTATTTAATAATCATTTATTGTAATACAAATGTTTTGTTTTCTTTTTCCATGTGTATTTTGAAAATTTTCAACTAGGAATACAGAATCTCTTTGAAATCAGTTTGCAGGTTTATCACAGCCCTCTAGCCTCTAAACATAGCTCTTGACACAGTTTATAACAAATTATATTTTCACACGGATTTTATCATTTGGAAAAATACAAAATGTGTTTTATAAATAACATAAATAATATACATAAGTTAAGTATGTTTTGAAGTATTTATTTCACTAAAAACTAGAATGAAGTTAACTAGAGTATGTAAGTTAATTTTCTATGAATTCTAAGTTGGTAACATGTATATTTAATACACCATGGAGAGAAGAAGTCAGTAAATTACACATCTTTTAACCATTTATATATTGGTATTTCATGAAGTACTAGATTAAATGTAATTTCTACTAGTCTATATTGCACTATTTTGCCACTGTTCTTATCTACCTGAAATTAATAGTTCAACAAGTCATAGTTCCTTGAAGAAAATAGTTTTTCACATTCCTTTTTTGTCCAATATTTATTATGAAATAAATGCAAATATATAAAAATGTTGATACAAAAGATCAACTGATATTTTATGCATCTACATACACATACATATACCTTAACTATCAGGTTTATATTTATATATACATAGGTCAACTCATTTGAAGTAAGTTCCAGAGCTAAGATATATAAAAGGTGAATTTGCTTCTGGCCATATTTGAATAACTGGCATCTCCAATATACAAGATTTCATACTGGGCACGACACAGTAAAACTACTAAAAATCGGTGATAGAGTGAGCATCTTGCATGTATCCAAAGTGAACAGACACATTTATACAGTTAAACATTGATACGAACAATGAATGATTCCTTATAGAAGTAATACTGACATGAAGATTCATATGATCCATAATGAGTTAATTTTTATATAATTCAAGGAAATAGTGGAGGTTTTAAAATTTTTTGTCTATTTCTGTCACTGATAATTCATATATCTAATCTAGGTCATCACTCAGTATGCCTCTGTTACTTTTCTTTCTTAACAATGGGTCAAATTACCTTCCCTTGCTCCTTGGTTTTTGATTAAATGCTAATATCTTGCTTTACAAAATTAGAGACTGCAGTATGTATTATTATTTGTTCACTGGAAAAGTCATGCCAAGTTAATAAAATCTGTATGTGAGCTGAATCTGACTTTAGTATTGCCTTAGTTTGATTCAGCTCACCACTAGCTTCACATATTTTGAAGGCAGCATGAGGACTTATCCCTCAGTAGAGCACTGGATCTGAACACAGTGGAGATTCTGGTGTTCACTACCTGATCTGCATCCAAGGCACCAATGTTCCTAACTATGGAAGAGCCCTCTGCTTTGAAATGTGGATACCTGATTTGGGGGTTACTCTCGTTCTCCTTGTTCTATCATCCCACCAGCAGTTTTCTATCTCTCACTATAGAGGGGCACTTCCCCCTCTATAAACCTGCCTTACACAATGAGGACCTGACATTTCTTACCAGGTTGCCTGTGGCTCTCTTCTCCTGACTGCAGCTTGTAGCAAGCCATTGCCTTTCACTTATAGAGGATGTGTGCAGACTTTGAGGATACCTCTCTCAGTTTTCCTACCCTGATTCCAGTCTTTGGCCTACTATCACTATACACTTGCTAAAAGTCCATGGGGAAGTGTTGGTCAGTAGCTACAGATGCATTCTGTGGCTGTGGTTCCTGCAGTCTTTAATCTCTTATGCCAGGCCAGTTGCAGCTAGTTAAATATGATTAAAACATGGCTAGTTTCTCCTTAATCCCAACTGTAGTGTATTCCTCTTTGTCCCACTACTTTATCAAGGATGAAAGCCAAGGTGGATCACTTCTCTACTAGAAATGACAACTTACATTCTGAAATTTAGTTCAATTAATTTTCTTTCATGCTCAACCACCTGATAGGCTTGAAAAAATATACTGTTTTCACTTGTCCAGTTTGCTCTTATGTGTAGGGTGGGAGCAATCTTCTTTTGCAAGTTTCTACATCCTAATTAGAAGCTATAGTTTACTGGATTTCTCTTGAAGTTGGTAATTATAAAAGCATATATAATTCAAATTTTAATTCCACTTTCATGGGTATGACATATTTATAAAGAAATAAGCTCCTACTTATTGTTTTCAGCCTCTTTGTACATCATATTATGTTTAATTATCATCACTTCTTCATTAACTATCTAAATTCTATTGTTTGATTTTAAAAGTATAATTCATCCATAGAATCCTGTTTCTTCAGTTTCCTGTATCATATATATTTGCTAGAGTTCATCTGTCTCATACATTGAAATTTTATATTGAACAGCTTTGATTTTGTTTATAAATTATTGTCCACTTTACGGTGGAAATGAGCTTATCAAAACCGACATATTAGAGAAAATACATAATAATATATCTTTCTAAGCATTAAAATGGGACAAGTATAGTACACCCACTTATGCGAGTCATCAATTTGAGTACATTTCCAATTGCAAGAATTCATTATATTGACACTCAGAAGGAGCCATTCAAATGTCAGCTTCTCTTAAACTCAGAATCTGAATAGCTCCTGAGAGATGTGACAGAAGTGAGTAAAAGAGAAAAACAAAATTAAACAGATACACACAAAAAAGTCACAGTCAGGCAGCCTACAAATGTTACTGGAAAAAAATCAAGGTCACTGAGTTAGTATATTTTCTTTAGGGATACTGAGTATTATTTAGATTAATCAGTGGTTGTCATGAATGACAAAGATAAGAAACACATGCATTACCTAAAGAGTATATTAATTTTCCCTAATAGATTTGTTCTAATATATTAAATGTTGATTAAGAAGTAAATTACAGAAAAACTACTTAAATATACAATCTTGAATAAAGTTGTCAAACTAACAGAAATTCAAAATAACAGCCATAAAAAGAAAACAAAACGAAATATAGAATCAACTATAATTCTATTTATTAAGCTGAATCTGTTAGAGAAAAACATTTAAGAATAAACAGATGTGGAAATGAAAACTCAAGAAACCCAGTGGGACCAAAAACACTTAAGGTTTAGTCATTTCTACACTGGAAATTATTCCAAGACATGTTTTATTGTTACCACAGCAGTTTTCATGTTAAATAGTGACTTATTTATTCTTTTAAATGACAATATGAAAACCAGGATTAACTGTTCTTCCACTGAATAATAAAGCTGACTAACCAGTCATTTCAACAATAAATATGAGAAATGGAGATTCCTTAAATGTAATTCAAATATGTGGAAAAGTTCCAATATCTATGGAAATGAATGGTACATTTTGATTTTAAAAAGATCAAGAAGCCAAAGCCTTGAACATGTCTGGTAAAGGTTCAGCGAATATGTGCTATGGAAGACCTGGGTTTCACTTAGACAGTAAAATAAATGCACTTATAAATGTTAGCATACTATGACACTGAGGAATACAGTTTAACTGGAAATCAAAATTAAGAAAAGGAAAATAGAACCAAGCTGGATTTTGAATCTGAACTATACATTGTTCATTTTTCTCTTTAGAAGAGAATAATTAGAAAGTTGTTTTAAGGTAAATAAACTATTAAATAGAAAAAATCAGCCACTGAAGAACAACAGAGGACTGTGTTTTGCCCATTCCAGAGATCTGATCTGGGGTGTATGTGTGTATGTCTGTATGTGTCTAGATCTAAGGACTGCACTGTAAATACAGAGATAGGAGGCTATGGGGTTTGAAGAAAGATGCTGCTGAAAAAGAAAAAATGGAAAGGAGTATAAAAATCAAAAAGGGAACTAGATATGTTGTAACAAAAAATAACTTTGAGGGGCTTCCCTGGTGGCACAGTGGTTAAGAATCCGCCTGCCGATGCAGGGGACGCGGGTTCGATCCCTGGTCAGGGAAGATTCCACATGCCGCGGAGCAACTAAGGCCGTGCACTGTAACTACTGAGCCTGCAGTCTGGAGCCCAAGAGCCACAATTACTGAAGCCTGAGCGCCTACAGCCTGTGCTCCACAACAAGAGAAGCCACCACAGTGAGAAGCCCGCGCACCACAATAGAGTAGCCCTTGCTCACCGCAACTAAAGAAAGCCCGTGCGTAGCAAGAAGACCCCAATGATGAAGACCCAACACAGCCAAAAATTTAAAAATAAATAAATTTATTAAAAGAAAATAACTTTGAAACATTTGACTTAAGTTCCAGTATATAGACTCTACTGAGAATTACAGACTTGCAATGTCCTAGGCATTTCTTTCTATAACATTCTTGCTCTATATTTGAAAACCTCTGGTGATACCAAACTGTCACTCCTCACTTTCCATTAAGATAAAAAATTGCCTTCATAAATTATAAAAAATTGATTTGTTTTTATATCAGAAATTAAAAACAAGCAGAAGGACAGTGACGTCATGGAGAGGAATATGAATCCTGCAAAGGACAACTGCCTCAAATTATATACACAAAAGCTTTCACCTCCTGCCACATTCAGATGTGCCTGTTTTCTATCCCTACTGTTACTCATTGTATTAGTCAGGGTTCTTCAGAAAAATAGAACCAACAGAATGTGTGTGTGCATGTGTATATATCTATATCTATCTATTTATCTATCTATCTATATCTATCTATCTATCTATCTATCTATCTATCTATCTATCTATCTATATATATATATATAGAGAGAGAGAGAGAGAGAGAGAATGAGAGATTTAAGGTGGCTCATGCAATTGTAGAGGCTGGAAAGCCCAAAATGTTCAGGATAGGCCTCAGGTTGAGACCAGGAAATGCTGTAATTCAATTCAGAAGACCATGTGCTGCCAGAGTTCCTTCCTTTTTGGGAGAGGTAAGTTTTTGTCCTGTTAAGGGTTTCAACTGTCTGGACAAGGTCTACCCACATTATGGAAGGTAATCTTATTTACTCAAAATCTACTAGTTTAATTGTTAATCTCATCAAAAGCCAAGAAACATCCAGAAAAATGTTTGAAAATATCTGGGCAATATGACCCAGCCAGACTGACACATAAAATTAACCATCACACTCATCTTATTTTCTTTTGGGTCACACTTTGACTTCCATTTGTCTTATCTCCCACATGTAAGATAAATTGGGGAGATAAAGTAATGTGTCTCCATTCATAGTCAAACTTCTGAAAGAGTTATTCATTTTGTTTTCTCCACATCTTAATATTCTTTTCAAAATTTATCCTTGTTTTCCCTTAAAATTTCTTATGTTAGTTTCCATTAAAACAAAATATATTTTCCCTTATTCCTTCCTGATTAATTCTTAATATTATGCATTAGTCCTGTTTTCTCTATCCAATTTCTAAAAGTTGAAGTTCTTGGAGTTCAATATTGGGACATCTCATATATCACTTCCATCAGGAATCTCAGTTATTGCTGTGATTTTAAATTCCATCTGTAGGGTAATTAAAACATTAACATAGAATTATCTTTGCTTCTGCTCCACACCTACAAAGACAACTGCATATTTGATATCACCATTTAGTCATCTCATGAATATCTCAAACTTCAAATGTCCACATAATAAAAAAACTTCTCCTCCAGTCTCCCACCCCTCAAATAGATGCTCCATTTACTAGCCAGTGAGACATTTTCTTGACACCATTCCTCTCCTTCATCTCCTACATTTAAACCAGCACCAATTTCCTCTGAGTTTCTATATTAACTTCCTATTGCTGCAATAACAAATTACCACAAAGTTAATGGTTTAAAACAAAACAAATTTATTCTGTTATAGTTCTGAATGCCAGAAGTCTAAAATCAGGGACTTTGCAGGGCTGTGTTCCCTCTGAAGAATTCATAGGAGAATTCATTCCCTTGCCTTTTCTAGCTTCTAGAAGCTGCTTACATTCCTAGGCATGTGGCCCCTTCCTGTATCTTTAAGGCCAGCAATGTAACATTTCCTCTCTCTGTCTCCCCTTCTCTCCTCCCCTGCCTCTCTTTCTCACCTCTGCTTTCATCATCACATTCCCTTCTCTGACTCTGAGTCTCTCCTTCCTCCCTTATTTTCTTCTAAGTACCCTTGTGATTACATTGGGCCACCCAGATAACCCTAGATAATTTCTCCATATTCAAGATGCTTAATTTAATCACATCCTCAAAGTTTCTGTCACTATGGAAAGTACCATATTCACAGGTTCCAGGAATTAGGATGTGACTATCTTGGGGGGTCATTATTTGTCCTAACACATTGTCCTTCCAAATCATTATTTGAATCTCTACTCTACTTTTCTACTTATACTTTCCAGGCCCAAGATAACATTACCCTTTCCTGGAATGACTTCCTGACTGGTTACCACTATGCACTCTTCCAGTGCATTTCCCACTTAGTGACCACAACTGGTCTCATTAAAGAAAAATATGATCATATTATCTTAAAAAATTTTAACAGCTTTCCATTGCATTTAGTGTAAATGTCATAATCTTCAATGTGGCCTTGCATAATCTGACTCCTGTATAAAATCTCATACTTCATCTAATGCTCCTGCTTACTTAATCACTACACAACCGATACATGGCTTCCCATTTAGCCAAACTCATTGTAAGTCTTTGTAAATTCTTTTACTCTGTAATGCTTTCCCCTGACTCTTTTAATGCAATATGGTAGTACAAGGTCTGTGTTATAAAATAAGTTAAACCTACACGGTCTTTATTATCCAGGATATTTATAAGTGTAACTCTTGAACTGTATAGTACTTTGAAAAGAGCTCCAAATGCTTTCAGTGTCTCTTCTTTCTTTAAGTTCATGAATTTCAATGCAAATGTAAATCTTCTATAGCAGTACTTTTTCTTTCATCTTAATAGATAAGCAGTTCATCTGTATTTGCTTTCAGATTAACTCTCCACCCTCACTTTCTATGTTTTATGGTGCTGGTAAATAATTCTCCTGACTCCTTTGCACTAACTTCCAGTTCTATTCAGCCAATGGGAGGTCTTAGTGGATGTATGGAGGACAAGAGAAAGAAAGAAGCTAAGGTATTCTCACTCACTGCATTGGGTAGCATGTGTGGCAGAGATTGAGTCTTCTCCATCGCTCTAGTTTCTGATAGTCAGCACCTCCATCATAGCTCCAGCTACTCTCAGCTAAGTCTCCAAATTCAGTTGTTTGGCCACAGCTCCTGGTCTCTGTCCACACTAAATGCTCTAGTCATAGGGATGAAGATAGCTTCCTTACTGATTGTATAAGTCAGGGTTCTCTAAAGCAACAAAACCAATAGGATGCACATATACATATCATGTGATATGTATGTATAAAGATATATATATGATGCATATATACATACACTCTATATGTGTGTGTGTGTGTGTATATATATATATGTATGTATGTATGTATGTTTGTGTGTCAACTGAAGAAAAATGCACAACCTATAAAAGCTGTGAGTTAAGTTCTATTAAGGGATCTTACTGAGGACTGTAGCCTGGAAGACAGCCTCTCAGTAGCTCTGAGGAACTGCTCTGAAGAGGTAGGGGAGGAGCCAGGATATACAGGAGGTTTTTTTCTTTCTGGAATAGAATACGTAGTCGAACATCGAAAGATGACTGCTAATCACAAAAAACAGACATCTCGGGTTAATGATTTTAGTGCTTTTCTATGTGTGGGAAGATGTAAGAACCTGGGTTAATTGAAATTATTCCTTTGATATGCATCTTAACTATCTAGGGCCACTATCCAAAGCACAGAATGCTTCCTGTTTTTCTTCATTCTGAATTCCCCTCAGGGTGGGCATCTGCAGTGGCTAATGGCTTAATCTTTGCAGAACTGGAATGGTGGGCAACATTCCTTGTTCACATGTGATTGTAAATATATACAAGGGTATAGATATACAAGGATTTATATATATAAGGAGACCATATCTATCTATCAATAGATAGATAGATATATCGATATACATATAGATATGGTCTCCTTATAAAGGCCATTCAAAGATTTGCAGGCAAGCTAGATACCCAGTAGAATCAGCGGTGTAGTTTTCGTCTGAGTCTGAACGCCTGAGAACCAGGAGAGTTGATGGGGTAGTTCCAGTCGAAGCCTCTAAACCCAGGAAGAACCGATATTTCAGTTTGAGTCCAAAGGCAGAAGAAATTTTTATATTCTAGTCAAAGTCTGTCAGGCAGAAGAATTCACTCTTGCTCAGAGGAGGGTCAAAGTTTCTGTTCTACTCAGGTCTTCAACTGATGTGTAAGGCCCAGCCTTACACATTGCCCTACATTAGACAGGGCAATCTGCTTTACTCTTCGACCCGTTTAAATGTTAATCTCATCCCAAAACCTTCTAACAGAAACACCTAGAATAATGTTTGAGCAAATCTGGGTGCACCGTGGCTCAGTCAAGTTGACGCATAAAATTAACCGTCACACGGATGTTGCTAATTTCTAGGTGGCATCACTACATAGTTTGTATTTTCAGGTATTCCTTCACATGAAAAAACAAATTACCTGATTTAATTCTTTTTTACATACATAGAGTACTTTCCATTTTTCTGAATGGCTCTTAACTGATGTACCAGGTTTCATTTCTGAATGGGTAATTTCCCCTTCCTTGGGTTCTACTTACCTCCAATATCTACATTTACCACAATTTATTCATCTTTTTAAAAACAACCCATGATTTGTAAATAAGTGTATAAACATGGTATTTACTCCTCTTCCCAACGATTTTCTTTGGTAAATCAGGGTACACATTTATGCACTCATTGCCCTTTCCCGCATTTTCCCTTGCTTCTAAAGGAGCACTTTATGTACCTCAGGTTAAGACTTCAGAAAAATTTTTGAATAGTTTCTCCCCTTGATTCAAAACAGTCTTTTCCCTCATTTGTAAGTTGTCTTATCAAGATAATTGGTTCAAAAATTAATGAGTGAAAGGTGAGGAAAACGGCATGCATTTATATAATAAATTGTAAGTTTATATATTTTACAAAGACTTGTAAAATCTTGTTTTTCTATGATATTATTGCTTTATTTAAATAAATATCTATAAACAAAATTGAAACATGGTAAAGCTAGTATCTAAATTATCTGTTTTAAAATGATTCAGATATAGTTAAAATAGAAAGTTACCTTTAATAATGTGATTTCTCAAAAGAAAATTACAAGCAAATAACTGCTACATGTTAACTACATGAGTTAGAAAACACAATAAAGAAATGTGATAGAGTTTGGCTTGGCTAGAAAGCTTCTAATTGTCATTGATCAAAACCTTAGCTTTACTAGAATTTCACCTTCATCAGGAAGAAGTCACTCAGGCTTGAAGTTCAGAAAGGAAATTTTGTAAATAAAACAGTCAGAGTAGCATGAGATGCAGAAAACATATTTAACTAGATGTTATGTATAAACAGTGAATATCCAGAATCCTTTTGACAATTATTAGAGAACCACCCAGAACACAGATAGGAAGGCTCTTTGTAAATAAGATTCTATATTAAACCTGGTGATTCATAATTATCACACAAACTGAACTCACTTGGAATTGCAATAGGTTTAATGTTTTCTTCTAGGTTTAATGTTTTCCAGATTAAATTGTTCATTAAAGATATTTAAGTCCAGATGGACAGCAAAACAGTGGTAATTCTATAAAAACCTCTCCTTATATAAGAGGCTTAAACACTCCTCAAATATAAGACTTATGACAGAAATTTAGAGTTAAATATGACACCAAATATATTGTTTGAACAGAAATAATTTTCTCTTAGTTCAATTACAAGATTACTGAAAATAGCTTTTAATATTTTTAGGTAATTTAGATCATCTTAGAAATTACCAGCAACTTTTTTAATTAAATATTTTATGAGAGACTAATGTGATTGGAACACATATTTTTCCGACAATTGAACAAAATTATTTATTAGTAAATCTGATTATTAATTAATTAATGTTAATCAAATATTTTCATTTCTTGACTAATAAGAAATTTTAAATTAAGCTTTCACTTTCTTATTGATTTGAGGACCATTTTCCCAAACATATCCCCTGAGGTTATCTGAATACTTGTCATCATGGCTACCTCTCTGGATTCATGTTCATCTTCTTAAAATCAAGTCTTCGCAGGAAGTATACATTGCTCTATAATTCCCATACAAAAAGTACTAATTTTCAGTGATCTCTACCCTGGGAAATAATTATTTCCATTCTATATTCTCTGTTTTCTGCTCAACTTTTGCTTATTCTTTATCTCCCTACCCAGTTTAGAGTAAAGGGTCTTGGTGTCACATACAGTAACCAGGCTTCTTTCCATCCTTTCTTCTCCTGCAGGGTACCTGACACCTGCTGACTACACCATGCTCAGATTTTATATCTTAACCCAGTTATGGATGCAATAAAATGTGAAACTTAGTAAGAGAGTCTTCTTGTACTGGGCTGAGGAAATCTGCATCTAGAAGATGGGAAAATAACTGCGTGTATGAAATAATATAAAAGCATTTTTAAAATACTAGAGAAGTGACTAAAAGATAGTGTGCAGCTTGTATGCTCTAAAGAAGTTCCAAAGAGTTCAAAAAAGGAGACAACAATTATTTCCTTCTCCCCACACAACCCCAAAAATCAAGATTCAGATGGGCTAAAGGAAAGATTTCAGTTCTAAATAAGGAAGAAATTGTGTGTGTGTCTGTATGTCTGTGTGCGTGCGCGCACGCTTGGGGGGGTGTAGTTCAAATACATAGAGTTAAAAGGTAACTGGCAACCAGTTACATACCCAAGTACCCTTCTCCCAGCAACCAAATCACTAAGTGGCATTTAACCAAGCATTCTTTTATTTTTGCATCTAGTCTAAAAATGATTATCTAACCATTCACTTTCTATAAAATATCACAAGTATCACTTAAACTTTGGGCTACTGGAAGCCAATTTAAAAATTTACTGTTGATACATTTTGTCTATTTGCCTTTCAAATGTGTTTTAAAATATAGAGATGATCTTGGGTTTGGTGACAATTTTTTAAATACAACGCCAAAGATACAATCCATGAAAGAAATAATTAACCTGGGCTTCATTAAAATTAAAAACTTCTACTTTTGAAAGATACTGTCAAGAAAGTAAAACACAGACTAGGAAAAAATTGCAAAAGACATATCTGATAAAAGAGTACTATCCGGGGCTTCCCTGGTGGCGCAGTGGTTGAGAGTCCGCCTGCCGATGCAGGGGACACGGGTTCGTGCCCCGGTCCGGGAAGATCCACATGCCGCGGAGCGGCTGGGCCCGTGAGCCATGGCCGCTGAGCCTGCGCGTCCGGAGCCTGTGCTCCGCAACGGGAGAGGCCGCGACAGTGAGAGGCCCACGTACCACAAAAAAAAAAAAAAAGAAAAGAATACTATCCAAAATATAAAAAGAATTAAAAATCAATCAATTAAAACTATTAAAAATCAACAGTGAGAATATAAAAACCCTGATTAAAAACTGGAGAAAAGATCTGAATAGACACCTGACCAAAGAAGACACACAGATGGCAAGTAAGAAAAAAATGCCCAACATCATATGTCATAAAGGAATGGCAAATTAAAACAACACTGAGATACAACCATACACCTATTAAAATGGACAAAAACTGAAACATTCACAACACCAAGTGCTGGTGAGGATATGAAGCAAAAGGAACTCTCATTCATTGCTGGTGGAAATGCAAAATGTCACAACTACTTTGGAAGACTGGCAGTTTCTTACAAAATGAAATATATTCTTACCACATGATCCAGCAATCATGCCCCTTGGTATTCTTTCAAGTGGTTTGGAAACATGTCCACACAAAAACCTGCACAGGGATGTTTATAGTAGTTGTATTCATGATTGCCAAAATTTGAAAGCAACCAAGATGTTCTTCAATAGGCGAATGGATAAACAAACTGTAGTATATCCAAACAATGCAATATTATTCAGTGTTCAAATGAAATGAGGTACAATCCATGAAAAGATATGAAGGAACTTTAAATGCATATTAATAAGTGGAAGAAGGCAATATGAAAAGTCTACATACTGTATGATTCCAACTATATGACTTTCTGGAAAAGGCAAAACTATGAAGACAGTAAAAAGAACAGTGGTTTCCAGGGGTCAGGGTAGAGGGAGGGACAAATAGGCAGAGCTCAGGATTTTTAGGGCAGTAAAAATACTCTGTGTGATAATATAAAGGTGAATACATGTCATTATACACTTGTCAAAATGCACAAAATGTACTACACAAAGAGTGAATCTTAATGTAAACTATAAACTTGGTGTGATAATGATGTGTTGATGTAGGTTAATCAATTGTAACACATGTACCACACTAGTGTGGGATGTTAATAGAGGGAGGTTCTGAATGTGTGGGGTCAGGGGGTATATGGCAACTCTGTGTACTTTCTGCTTACTTTTGTTGTGAACCTAAAACTGTTCTAAAAGTAAAGTCTATTTTATTTTATTTTTTAAAATTTTTATTGGAGCATAGTTGATTTACTATGTTGTGTGTTTCAGATGCAGAGCAAAGTGAATCAGTTATACATATACATATATCCACTCCTTTTTTTTTTTTTTAGATTCTTTTCCCGTATAGGCCATTACAGAGTATTGAGTAGAGTTCCCTTTGCTATACAGCAGGTTCTTATTAGTCATCTATTTTATATATAGCAGTGTGTATATGTCAGTCCCAATCTCCCAATTTATCCCTCCCCCCTCTTATCCCCTGGTAACCATAAGTTTGTTTTCTACATCCATGACTCTACTTCTGTTTTGTAAATAACTTCATTTGTACCCTTGTTTTTAGATTCCACATATAAGTGAAAAGACAGCCCTCCGAATGGGAGAAAATATTTGCAAATGAAGCAACCAACAAGGGATTACTCTCCAAAATATACAAGCAGCTCATGCAGCTCAATATCAAGAAAACAAATAACCCAATCAAAAAGTGGACAGAATATCTAAATAGACATTTCTCCAAAGAAGACACACAGATGGTCAAAAAGCACATGAAAAGACACTCAACATCATTAATTATTAGAGAAATGCAAATCAAAACTACAATGAGGGGCTTCCCTGGTGGCGCAGTGGTTGAGAATCTGCCTGCCAATGCAGGGGACACAGGTTCGAGCCCTGGTCTGGGAAGATCCCGCTTGCCGCGGAGCAACTAGGCCCGTGAGCCACAACTACTGAGCCTGCGTGTCTGGAGCCCGTGCTCTGCAACAAGAGAGGCCGCGATAGTGAGTGGCCCACGCACCACGATGAAGAGTGGCCCCCACTTGCCGCGACTAGAGAAAGCCCTCGCACAGAAACAAAGACCCAACACAGCCAAAAATAAAAAAATAAAAACTACAATGAGGTATCACCTCACACCAGTCAGAATGGCCATCATCAAAAAAATCTACAAACAATAAATGCTGGAGAGGATGTGGAGAAAAGGGAACCCTCCTACACTGTTAGTGGGAATGTAAATTGGTAGAGTCACTATGGAAACATTATGGAGGGTCCTTACAAAACTAAAAATAGAAATACCATATGACCCAGCAATCCCACTTCTTGGCATATACCCAGAGAAAAACATAATTCAGAAAGTTACATGTGGGACTTCCCTGGTGGCACAGTGGTTAGGAATCCGCCTGCCAATGCAGAGATATGGGTTCAAGCCCTGGTCCGGGAAGATCCCACATGCCGCGGAGCAACTAAGCCTGTGCACCACAACTGCTGAAGCCTGCGCACCTAGAGCCCGCGCTCCAGAACGAGAAGCCAGTGCAATGAGAAGCCCGCACACTGCAATGAAGAGTAGCCCCCGCTCACTGCAACTAGAGAAAGCCCGCACCCAGCAACGAAAACCCAACACAGCCCCAAAATAAATTTATTTATTTATTTATTTGTTTATATATTAAAAAAAAGTTACATGTGCCCCAGTGTTCAGTGCAGCACTATTTACAATAGCCAGGACAAGGAAGCAACCTAAATGTCCATCAACAGAGAAATGGATAAAGAAGATGTGGCACATACATACAATGGAATACTACTCAGCCATAAAAAAAGAACAAAATAATGCCACTTGCAGCAATGTGGATGGACCTAGGGATTGCCGTTAGTGAGTGAAGTAAGTCAGACACAGAAAGACAAGTGAAGTCTATTTAAAAAAATTAAATCCAAACTAAGTGAATTACTATCTCCACACACCTAACTCTCTAGTGTGATTTTTTTTTAACACATGGACTCTAGATAAGAAAGTTACAATCACTAAGGTATTCAATATATGATTTCTGCTTAACCAAATGAGGACTTCTATGTGTGAATAAAATGTAAATGCATTTTTAGATATATGATATCCTAAATAACTACTCTCCATGAAAATAAAGTAATATCCACGAATCACACATTTCAATTTTGTCGAAGAGCAATAATGAACCAACCTGTTGTTGTGTTTTCATGGACTGATGGCAGATTGTTTTTTTCTATACTAAGACATTTATTCCTAGTTTTGAATTTTGTCTCTTTTGTTTGGATTTGGTCTCTTTTCATAATTTTTCCCTAGAATATGTTTAACATTTTGTTACCCATATGATTCTATTATATTTTATGTATTGTCTTTGGGCCATTACTCCAATAGAAAGTAATTCTTATTCTGGCTCTCTCTTCCATGAGTGATTACTATCATTTCCTCCTCTCTTGTCATTTTCATCATTTTGTTTCTTCCTCTGGAATCTGAATAAGTATACTAAAGTTGTTCTCCATATCTTTTTCCTCCCATCTTTCCTTCCTACTCTCCTTCCTTCTTAACTGCCAGTTCCCTATTGCAATAGTACAAGTACTTATGTGCCACCTGTCCAAACAAGAAAATTATAAATCATTGTATTTAGAGGACTCCAATGAAACAAAAAAGTCCCTGCCCAGTCACACTTGTTTTACTCCAA
This sequence comes from Delphinapterus leucas, assembly GCF_059928025.1. Lineage (NCBI taxonomy): Eukaryota > Metazoa > Chordata > Mammalia > Artiodactyla > Monodontidae > Delphinapterus > Delphinapterus leucas. The sequence goes on from NC_143132.1 coordinate 44,652,248, forward strand.
TCAGTTAACAAGCCTATATGTACTCTACTAGAACTTCTGATTAGCTTCTCATGAAACATAAATAAAAGTAGACAGACAAGGATAATAAACTGTCTGTGGATATCTCTTATGGAATATCTCTAATATACAAGAAAGAGAACAAAACCAACAAGTAGAACCAATGGAAACATAAATAAAGAGAATTAATGCAGAAAGGAAAATAAAATTATAAATAAATATGTAATAATATCATTCTATGGATAAGAGAATACTTTGACCTGGTTCACAAGAACTGTGATGTTCTAATAAAGCAACAAAGAGAATCAGAAAAAAAATCAGAAATTAAGAACAGGCAGCAAAAGTTTAAAATTAATAGAACAAGAGCTTCCATTTCCAAGAAGAAAGAGTTGATATACTTTTCCCTATTCCACCTTCTAAGTATAAATAGAAACTCTGGATATTACATATAAGACATACATAAGAATACAGGTAGAGAGAAGACAGCAACCAGCTAGGAATCTCATGTCCAAAGAACAAAATGGTAGTGACTTGCCTGGGTTTTCATTTTGCCTCCTATACTACAAATTTGATGCTAAAGAATCTGGAAATACAAAAATGGGCACAATATTTTTTAAAAAGCCCCAACAAAAGTCAACAGACTCAAGAAGAGGCAGCACAGCATAGAAAAAACAGGAAACGTTCAGGAATAATTGTGCTAGCTAACTAAACACCACAGGATGGGAAAACTGTGTCTCCTCCTAGCCTTGCCAGCAAAGACCAAGGAGGTAGTCTACATTTCCACAGTTGCCAGGCTGTAACAAGGAGCCCCAATTCCCCTACCTCCAGCTGTGGTGTCAGTGAAGGTAGAGTACAGAGCTGGGACTTTCATCCCCATTAGGCTGTAACAAGCTCCCAAGATAACAGTAGAGACCATGCAGGGAACCTGGATTTCTATCCACATCTGGCAGTAAGGAGGGGTACTTCCCCCTTCCTCTGAGGTCATGTCAGAGGGGACTAGAAAAGGCCTCCTCATCATTATCCAACAGTAAGGAGACCACTTATCCCCAGGACTCCCACCTGTAGTGTCAGTGGAAGCCATAAGGGGTGCTGTAATGAGGCACTCCTACCCCTCTTGTTCAGGAAACTGTCAGAGGTGAGCCAGAACTCCCATTCCACTGAGCAATAATGAGGAGTGCCCACCAAGGTAACAATGGAGGACAAGGGGATAAACCCCCACTTGGCAGTAATGAAGCGGTAGCTCTGCCAGAGATGTCAGAGGAAGCCCAGATAAAACAAAGTTTAAATATGATCCAGAGTCTCATAACATAGTACACAAATGTCCAGATTTCAACTAAAAATAATTTATCATACTAAGAAGCAGGAAGATCTCAAACTACATGAAAAAATATTATCAATTATATATGAACATTAAGATGACAAGATTAGAATTATTTGACAAAGATTTTAAAGCAGCCAGCATCTTAGCTCTGCCACCTTCCAGTTTTGACTTTAAGGAATCTAAATAAGAAGAACTATCAAAGCACTATAATGATCATATGAAAACGCAAATAAAAAGTATTTGGTACCTCAATCAATCAATCAATAGGTCAATCAGCCAGCATATAAATGCTTCAACGAATAATTATGAACATGCTTGAAACAAATGAGAAAATAGAAAAACTCAGCAAGAAAATAGAAAATATAAAGAAGAATCAAATGAAAATAAAATGCCTGAAAAATTAAATAAATAAAATTTAAAAATTCAAAAGATAGGTTCAGAATGGAGACAGCAGAATGGAGAGGACAGAATAAACATCAAATAAATTGGAAAATATAACAAAGAAAAAAATACAGGGAAAAAAATGAATAGAGACATGGTGATCTGTGGAACTATAACAAAAGATCTAACATTTCTGCCATTGGAATCCCAGAAGGCAAGCAGAAAGAGGACAGGGCTAAAAAAAGTCCTGAATAAACCATGGCTGAAAACTTCCTAAATTTGCCAAGAAATATAAACCTACAGATTCAAGAAGTGAGCAAACCTCAAACACAATATACCCAAAGAAATCTATCATAATCCAGGGCACATCATAGTCAGTCTTCCAAAACTAAAATAAAAAATCTTGAAAGCAGCAAGATGGAAATAACACCTTATCTACAGAGAAGTAGCAATTCAAGTAACAGATTGCTCTTCAGAAGCAAGGAGAAAGTATTATCAGAGCTGTATAAGTAAGTGGCAAACTTCTCTCAAATGCTAAAAGAAAAAAACTACTAGATGTTTCAGAAAGAGAGAACAGGGAAAAGGAAGAAGACAGTTATTCAAATACATAATCATAAGTTTACAGTGTGGAAGGAAATATATGAAATTTTAAAAAGCTCTGAGTAGTTTGGGACAGTGAATGTGAAAATATCAACTTTAGGCATAACAGGGAGAAATGTAGAACAAAGAAATAATGGAAATATCCTAAATTCTTCCACAAGAAGAAGAGAAATATCCTATGTCAATGATCAGATATCAGAAGCACATAAAATTTTTAATATTATACCTATTTCATAAATTTGTAACACCTATTTCAGCATGTGTCCCTAAAACAAGTAGTTGTATTTTATTAAATGTTTTAAAAGAAGCAAAAAGGAAAAAGTTCATCCACATAGGAATAATAAACTCACTCAGAAATTAGCCTTCTTAAAATCTCAATTTTTAAAAGCTACTAACCTGACATATTATACAGGGCAAATATTTTATAGTTTCATTTTAAATATGAAAACTAGTATTGCAAATAAGCAGTAAGTTTTCTTTCACTTTGTAAACAATTAGGTGTTTGCTTATTTGTCAGAAATAATGTGAATCTGAATGCAAAAAAAAGGTATGATGAAAAATTACTATGATATTTAGTAAACAAACAAAAAAGTAAAGAATTTAATGCCATTAAAACTGGATGGAGAATCAACTGTTATATAGTTATTAGAAAAATGAAAATCTATCAGTTGGACATAAATGTCACATCCTATAGAAATGAGAAACACACAATGGGTGAACTTAGTTTATTTTGACTTTGTAATTTATCTTGGGTACCAAAATTAATGGAGAAAACTTGAGATTACACAGAAGAAGCCCAAAACAAATGCTTAGTCTAAGAGGAACTAAACATAGTTGGTAATTAACAGAGCAAATCTAGGCCAAAAAACATAGAATAGATGTTCAAGTGTAAATGACATCACAGTACATTAACATTTTACTATTTTACATTTGTTGTTGCAATGATAATATTATCAGCTACAGTTCATTCATTTTGCAGAAAAAATGCACACATTCAATGAGAGAGTAGCACTGAACGTAACTTTTATTTAACATTGTTTAAATGATATAGCAAAATAAATAGAAAATTTTCTTACTACGATATTATCTGTTTGTCTACTCTTTTTGCTGGTTTTCCATTCAATAACAGTGGTGTTGCTTTAAACACAGACATACATATACACATACACATGTCAATAGATTAATTTATCAAACAATGCAACTTCTATGGTATTTTTTCCCTTTCCTATTTTCTTTCAGTAGAGCAAAAAGTATCGATGCTAAAAGAAACCTGTATTTAATGCTTGAAAAATAAATAGTCATGTAACTTTAAAGTGGAGTGACCTGGGAATATTGATTCTGGTTATAAAACGAAAAAAGAGAGATGTAACACATTTTTTTTGCCAATATTGCAACACTCAACAGTATATACACCACACTTTCTGGTTTCAAAGTGTTTTTTATGTCTTCTTCCATGCCATCGTCAAGGGATTTGGCTGGTTTAGCTCCAAGCATCAAGGATTCAAGTTTGAAACCACATTGTGCACAGCTTAGAAATCAAATTTGCCTGGGCAAAAGATATGAGTAGCCTCCTATGAAGAAATTCACCCTAAGGAAAAAGTAAGTAGAGTCTCACAAATTAGATTCATGGTCATTATGTCAAAGTTGAAGAGAAGGGTGATTCTAAATAAGGGTTTACTATCCCAAAGATTGTTCTATACATAAGTTCTCATGGGCACATAGTTCAGTCACAAGGTAACAACAACAACAAAAAATCCCCATAGAAATAGAAATAAAATAAAATGAAATGGAAAACAAAGATTTAGCACATTGAGTGTCCATGCATCAGCCCTGTTGGCATTGAGATATTTACCCCCTGTGAAAGACATCGTCCAAACTCAGGCACTAGCATCAACATCAAGAGGAAACAGCTGCATTCCTACTTTACGTTTTCATCACCCTGCCACCACTGTTAACATCAACATTAACAGGATAAAATAATTATTATGCCCCAAAGGCCCTAAACTGGAGACATAAAAGGTAATACAGCAAGTAAGAAAACCAGATTGTGAAGCACAGAAGAGTCACAGTCACAAGCTTCTAGGAACAATTTGTATTATTATCGCCTAACAGATATGTCCTGGGAACAAAGGTTTTACAGTCATAACAGGGAAGTATGGTGGTAAAAAGTCTGAGAGACTCTGACCCTACTATCATGAGAGGCATTATCAGGATTTGTTACCTGGTTCAGTTAATAGGTGCAACAATTAACAACTTTACTTAGGAAAAACATGTTCATGTTTTCTTCTTGAGCGACCAACAAATAGCATGTCCATGCTACTGAAAATGTACTGAAATATCAGAAAAGAACTGTATAACATAGGAGTCATAAAGTGGTCAAGCTAACCAGGGAGGCCTTAGCCAAATAAAATTATATTTAAATGAGTCTATTATAATGATACTGTCATAGTTGGTGTTTTTACCCAGTCAGGGAGTGTTGTTTAGTTTTGTTTTTGTTGAGAATGACACCAAATTGTGTGAGACCAGCCAACTTTTAGAATCCCACGGATATAATCACAAAATAAAATGTTAGTAACAGAGCATATGTTGAGATATTTCCAATTATGACCTCATTTTAAACACACATGCTAAAGAATTTCAAAATCTGTTTTGTAGTGCACAGATATAGATCCGAAATGTTTCATTCATTTTCAAAATCTTTGAATTATGATTATCAACTTCATTTTGTTAACAGGGGAAAGACCATATGCTAAGACCATGACCTTCTAAGAATAAAACAGTCTTCCACTTTACTTACCCCCAATCAGCACATACATACAACACAGTCTACTTTTTGTTAAATATCCGCCTCAACGTCCATTTAGCAATCATAGATATTTTCTTAAACATCTTTCTAAATGACTAATACTGGACTGATGAAGACAAGAATATGTTGAACTGTATGTACTCATATACTTTTTACCTGAACTAAATTATTGATATCTTATATTTCATCATTCCCAAGGTCTCTGCTACTCACATTGTTATTTGTGTTAATTCATACTTATTTTATTTATATTATGTTGGTGAAATAACAAAATAACTGAGAAAATCAAAGCATTTATTCATTTTTCTTCTAAAATAGATTCATAGAGTTTTAAAGTTACATGGGGGCTTCTCTGGGGCTTCCCTGGTGGCACAGTAGTTGAGAATCTGCCTGCCTTTGCAGGGGACACGGGTTCGTGCCCCGGTCCGGGAAGAGCCCACATGCCGCGGAGCGGCTGGGCCCGTGAGCCATAGCCGCTGAGCCTGCGGGTCCGGAACCTGTGCTCGGCCCCGGGAGAGGCCGCGACAGTGAGAGGCCCATGTACCGCAAAAAAAAAAAAAAAAAAAGTTACACGAAACAGAATTTTTCTTCTTTATTCAGGTGTACGTATAAAATACATGTGATGAAAACACATGTATTAGTTTTACTGGCGTAAATATGCTCTTTGGGTAGAGAAAAATTCGCAAGTACATCTGGATACACTTTATAAGTTGCAGACTATTTCATGTATAGTGCCAAACCTCTTACTCATAACACTATTTGTAAGTAAAAATGAGAAATTTTGCTCTTTAATCTCCAAGATCAAATGCAGTAAAATTACAAAGGAACTTGGCCAACATTGGCAAAACGTCATAATTTTAGATAAAAATGCCTTAACAAATTTGTTTTTAATTATCTGACAGGAAATTCACAACCATTTCTATTCCTAATCATATTATGCCCAATTTTTTAAACGCCAGACTAAATTTCAATGAACACTTCAGAACAAAATGGCATTATTAGTTTGAATTCTGACCCCAAGGAAATGCCCTTAAAGTATGATTTTTTTAACATCTTTATTGGAGTATAATTGCTTTACAATGGTGTGTTAGTTTCTGCTTTATAACAAAGTGAATCAGTTATACATATACATATGTTCCCATATGTCTTCCCTCTTGCATCTCCCTCCCTCCCACCCTCCCTATCCCACCCCTCCAGGTGGTCACAAAGCACCTAGCTGATCTCCCTGTGCTATGTGGCTGCTTCCCACTAGCTATTTATTTTACATTTGATAGTGTTTTATGTCCATGCCACTCTCTCTTTGTCCCAGCTTACCCTTCCCCCCTCCCCGTGTCCTCAAGTCCATTCTCTGCTTCCCTCACTAGTTTAATGAACATTATAGCATTTTGTCTCAGCTGATTCTTTTCATAAATAATCCTTGCCCAGCTTAATCCATTTTTTGGAACTACCCTTCAGTAATGTTCAGGCCATTAGTGGTTTAACTCTTTTTTTTTCTGTCATTGATTATTAGTACACACTGCTGAGCTTAGCCAAGTTAAGCAATATGATACATGTTCATGAATCACTAATTTCAAAAACAGCATATGTTAAAACATAACCTTATTTTTTATATACTTCATTAGACCACAAAGTAATTTGTTTTAATATTTAAGGTTTGGGATTTTCCCAAATATAGTTTAAAAAATGACCCAAAGTATGTTTATTCTTTTATATTTTGCAGGAGTATAGACAAAGCAATTTCAAAAGATTAATAAAAAACTCCATTCTCTACCATTTCAATCTGTCAATAAGAAAACATATTACATTTTTATCATGTCCAAATTCAAGGCAAGACACATGGTGATGGAAAATGTCAAATTTTTCAAACAGTGCAAACATTAAAAAAAATCTAACCGGCCTTGGAATGAAGCTTTCAACTATTGGCTTTTGAAAGCAATGGCCATTTTTTATTTACTGTTACCAATTTGATCAATAAGTTAAGAATAAACACTTTATACACTATAATTTTGTGGGAACTAAGTGTACAATAAAAAAGAGATCTGGCTGGAGGAGGATTTAAGGTGACATGTAAGACAGACACGGGGAACATCAAATTCAAACACCATGAGGACAGAAAGAGTTTGGGTACTGACGGAAAATAAAATATATTTAGCTAGAGACTGGTAAGTAAGGGACAATTGGTAGACATTGGAGAGGTAGGTCAGTTGAATCTTTTTGGTCATGATAAGCAGAAAATTTTTTTTAATTAAATGAAAATCCATTAAATAGAATTATGACATGAATTGATTTACACTTTACAAATATTTAGGGGATATTTAAATGTACAGAAGACCACTTATATGTGGGTTTTTTTCAATAACTACATACCATGGTACTACACAATCCTCGGCTGGTTTAGTCCACAGATGTGGAACCTCAGAGATGGATTTTCCACTGAATGGTGGAGTGGTTCCCCTCACCCCCACTGTTGTTCTCGGGTCAACTGTAATTATTTTCCCTGTAATTCAAAATTATTTTCCCTTAACTCAAAATATTGTTTAGAAACAATTATTCTGGGAAATGGCCCATAAGCTTCACCAGACTTCAGGAGAAATGTTAAGACTGCCCAAATGAATCAGGAGGTTGGAGAAACAGCAAGCATGGAAAAAGCAAAAAAACAAACAAACAAAGCTAAAAGACTACTCCAGTACATCAAAAATGAAAGGAGAGTTTGACCTATGATGGTGGTACTAGAAATGGATATCAATGGATAGATTTAAAATATATTTCAGAAGTAATACCAAAAGGACTTGTTAGTGGGTTGAATGTGGAGATGAGGGAAAAAAAATCAAGGATGACTCACAGAATTTGGTTGTGAGCAGTTGTGTAGTGACACTTATAAGGTATTCTCTCCTTGCATTCTGAGTCCTACTTAAAATTAACTCTTACTGATAAAAAAGAAAAAAAGTTTTACTTGGTATTTCTTTAAATAAAAATAGAACAGAGGAAATATGTTTTGGGAAACAGATAAAATTATTTATTTTATTTGTCTGTATTCTAAAATGATCAGACCCAGAACAACATGATCTGATATGATGATACTCAGACTTGGATTATCATCATATGGATGGTTCATTATGATGGAATTTTCATATGTGAATTAGCATTTGAGTTAGCTAGAAAACAAACATGTCTAGATAGAAATAAAGTAAATTTAAGTTTTTCAGTCATACATTCAATTATTTTATACTTGGCATACAGTAATCATGTGGTTCTTTCCATTAATTACTGGTATTTGTATTGCTCTAGGAAATTTACATTTATCTTTAGATTATTATTTTTTCTTGTTTTCAAATAGGGAGAAAGAACAGGTGCCAAGGGAAATTTAATTTTAATTGTAAATCACAAGGGAGAAATGAGGGCTGCTAGTTGGAAAAAGAATAGAAATCAAATTATAAAGTTAAATGTTAATGCTTTAAAGTGAAGAAGACAGAAGAAAATCAGATATGAAGAAGGAAATACATGGATATTTGTAAAAAGCATGAGAACTGGTAGGTGGCAGCAATCAGTTTTCACACACAAAAAGATGTAGGCTGTAATGATGATGTGACAAAATGACAGGTGTGACAGGCACAAATCAGTGATGGAGGTATTTACAGAGGTATATTATAGCTGTAGGCAAAATTTTGAAATAGGCTAAGTTTGTTTTCAATGCCCTCTCACTTCCCTTCCAGCATCCCTGGATCCAACTTGAAGCACTCAGTGTCCTCACTTTGACCTCTTGATGTTTATGCTTTCCCTGCTCTGGTGTCCATACAAGTCAGCAATTTTGCGTCAACACTTCATAACTGATACAGCAAATTTACCTAGCCTGCATTATATTCATTCAGGTCCTGACTCCTTCATGACCAACTAATTTAGGAAATTATACTTGTTGCTAGTGGCCGGATGTGTTAGCAACCTAAATGTCATATTAATATCTCACTTCATGTATCCAGAGACAAAATAACTGCTTTTAAAGAGTGACGATTAGAGCAGGAAATGGGGACAGAATCTTAATATAGCAGGTGAGATTATCTGTAGCAGGTTGGATTTGGGGGAATGTAGAAATTATACTAGGTAGATGTTTGATGAGTACACATATACATAATATCAACCAATAAAATAATCATGCTCCATTGTATGCCTGTCCAATTAAGAATGATTTGAAGAAAAAGTGTAATCTGTAAGTTCTGCTTTTTGAATAGTCTATCAGTGGTGAGATGAATTATATGAGAAACATAGCAAGAGAAAGGACTAGCAGAAATTTTCCTAGAGAAATAATTACAATATGTACAGACATTTTAAGAAAACCTCCATTTGTGCTAATTCAGATGTACCCGTTTAGTAAAAATCATATTTTACACTGAAACTGTTTATTTAATGACATGTATTTTCCAAGCAAGCATGTAATTCCAAGTTTATTTTTTCTAAACTATTATGACATAATAAACCAGCACTGAGACATGCACATAGTCGAATGAATAAAATAAAATTGTATGTCAATGTTTTATAGAATAGCACGTTTGTGCTAAAAAAAAATACTGTAAATACCATTATTGTGTAAATCAAAATATGATTTAATCATATATTTGAAAATGCATTGTATATGTAATTCAATATAGTATTGAAGAAAGCAAACATTATTTAAATAGCTAAATAAAATTTTCATTACCTATACCAAAATAGAATAAATGTAAATAAATATTTGATGAACTATAATGGCAAAATCAACATAATCGTTATATGAATTGGCCCCATATTTATCAATAGAATTCTTAGTTTTAAATCCTAATAATTTAATTTTGAAATTGAATTGCCCAATTAGTTCAAATTCTTTATTTCACTAGTTTTACAAAATATAAATTTACAGCACATACTTAGTCCCACTGTTTTGGAAACTTACTGTTTCTAACAAAATTTATCCAGAATAGCATTTACATAAGTCTCAGTGATCTATTCATAATAAATAGCAGAAAAACAAGAGAAAGCAGAAGGCTGTGTACTGGTAGAAAGTATGTCTATTATAATTTGGAAAGTAGATGAAATACTTAATATACTATCATATCTAGATAGGAATATTTGCAAGCAGAGAGTTGAATGTGCCATCTCATCTCCTCTTGATGTGTATAGTAAAATGCAAGAGAATGATTTAAAATAAAATTGTTGAACATAAGAGAGCAACAACCTTCTGGGTTTGAAAATGCCCAGCCTCTCCAGGTGGCAAAACATGTTAAAAGTAAGCAATGTCTTCTGGGCAAAACCAAATCCAAGGCATATGCAGGAAAATGTTTTTTCAGTTTCCTATTTCTGCTGCAACAAATTACCACAAACATAGAGGCTATAAACAATACAAATTTAGTTTCTTACAATTTGGTGGTCAGAAGTCCAAAATGCATCTCAGACCGCTGAAATCAAGGTGTCACCAGAGCAGCATTTCTTCTGGGGGCTTTAGGGGAGAATCTGTTCCTTGCCTTTTTCAGCATCAAAAGCTATCCACAGTCCTTGGCTCATGGTCACATCAATTTGACCTCTGGTTATGTCATCACATTCCCCTCCTCTGACTCTGACTCTCCTGGATATCTTATAAGGACCCATGTGTGTGTAGTTCCCTCCCACAGTGAACAAGGCTGATTTGTGGCCAGTTAGATATTTTGTACACGATACTATGCAACTTTTGAGGTTAGGTCAAAAAACACATTAAACTTTCTGCCTTCATTGTATCACACTTGCTCTTGGAGAAGCCATCCAATATGTCACATGGATACTGAAACAGCCCTGTACAGAGGCCCACTTGTAGAGGAACTAGGACCTCTCACCAACAATCAACACCAATTTGCCAGCCAGATGTGCGAGTAAACTTTGTAGTAGAACCTCCAGACCCAGTCAATCCTTCAGAAGACTACAACCCTAGTTAATGTCTCTTAGAAACAGACCCAACCCAGTTCGAGAACTGCCCAATCAAGACACTTCAGATCCTCAAAATTACGAGGGTCTGAACATAACCATAAACATTTACTAACATAAGCAGAAACATTTATTATGCTTATAGTTATCTTAAGTCACTTTGGGATAATTTGTTATACAGCTATAAATAACTAGTACATGCAGTTTTGTCTCAAGATGAAAAAGGGTAATTTTATTTTCCATTATGGCTTTTACCAAGGAGTCCTTGCACATGCATGCACACAGCAACAATTCTATTCTATTCCCCACATAAAAGAAATATAACTCATACCAGAAAACTACTATATATGACAGAACAATTTATTCTGACTTCAGCAGTCCCATTACAAAATCCCCTTATTTCAAATATATAAGGAGATGTGATGGCCAGTTGCACCTCTTTGGTTTATACAAAGCTTCAATTTCAGAAAACATTTGTTTTTGATGGGTATCCAAATTTAGTTCTATTTTCTTCTATCCAAATAAAATATAGCAATTCTAGTAACTACATCCTCCAACATGTGACTCAAAGAATTTTAATAGTATACACCTCTAGCAAAGTTATAACTAGCATCCATTAATTTCTCTAGTTAAATATACACAGATTCATCACATATCTATCAAAGAAAGACAGAAACCAACTTAGCAGCAAACTTGAGCTATACTTCTCAAAAACGGAGGGATTACTCAGGGTCCAGATACAATAGCCACAGCATATCATTCCCAGATGTTGAGCCCTAAACAAGGATCTGGCATTTTCAAAATGCGGCTATCAGAGAAGCTTTCCCATTTTATCATTTCATTGTTGCGGTATGCCTAAAGTGAACTATACTCTCCTAATTAAGAAACCTGAGCTTGCAACAAGAGATTGTCATACTTAAGTGAAGTAAGTCAGAAAGAGTAAGATAAATACCATATGATATCACTTATACGTGGAATCTAAAATGTGACACAAATGAACGTTATCTATGAAACAGAAACAGAATCATGGACATAAAGAACAGACTGGTGGTTGGGGGACTGGGAGAGGGATAGAGTGGAGGGTTGGGGTTAGCAGATGTAAGCGTTTTTTTGCCGTACGCAGTCCTCTCACTGTTGTGGCCTCTCCCGTTGCGGAGCACAGGCTCCGGAGGCGCAGGCTCAGCAGCCATGGCTCACGAGACCAGCCGCTCCGCGGCATGTGGGATCTTCCCGGACCGGGGCACGAACCCGTGTCCCCTGCATCGGCAGGCGGACTCTCAACCACTGCGCCACCAGGGAAGCCCCTGATGTAAGCTTTTATCTATAGAATGGATAAACAACAAGGTCCTACTGTATAGCACAGGGAACTATATTCAATATCTATGATAAACCATAATGGAAAAGAATATAAAAAGAAAAAAAGAATGTATATATATACAGCTGAATCACTTTCCTATACAGCAGTAATTAACACATCACTGCAAATCAACTATACTTCAATTAAAAAAAAGAAATCTGAGCTTATCATCCTTTTAAAACAAGTGATAAACGTTTCACTGATGGTACTAGTAAAAATACCGCAACTGCTACTATTTTCAATTTTATTCATTGAGTATATCTCGGAGAAGTTGAGGCAATAAAAGTATTGCTGGAATAATCTAGGATTCATGAGATTTCATTGCACATCAAATTTTAGGAACCTCTATATTATCTGCTTCAAGATACAACATTTTAAAAACATTTACAACATATTTATATTGTGTGCTTTGTAGGCGAATGCCAGGAATTAGAATGAATACATTGAATTTCAATATACCGAAGCAGGATTTTAAAGGTGGTGGTGGAATTTATATGAAAATGAATTTCTACTGTCTGCATATTGCACAAAGGTCTATAAAATATGCTAATTAAAGAGGCTTTCAAAACAAAAAACTGAATACTGTCAATGTTCCTATCTTTTTGGATGCTCAATTATCTCATATAAAACATGAAGAAAAAATAGAAATTTCTACTGTAGTTACTATGAAAATCAAAGATACAAAGATTTGTAACCTAATGTCTAAAGTAGAATTTTAATAAGAAAGGTAAAACAAGTTACTTGGGTCCACAGAGACCTTATACCCATTAGTAAATATTTCATAGTACAAAATTTTGCCCTAAGTCTTTGAGACACAAACTTTTCTCACAAACTAAGGATATTTCTATTTCAAAAATATTCTGGATTGACATATAAGCCATATGCCAAATTACCATATTCAAGAACTGCAAAATAACAACTTCAAAGGAAATCTGGACACAAGTGTTCTTGTTAGAAAATTATCTCTTTGTAGGTATCTTACATTGGCAGCCAATATGCAAACAACATTTTGTTTGGGAAGAATAGAATCCAAGTAAATGGAGATCGTAAAATAATCTGAAATTTGAATATCATCAGGTTTGCAAATTCTGAAGAATCCATCTGGAAAATCAAAATGTATTTGGCATGGCAACCAAAAAGGTCAAGTTCTTGGGCCAGGACACAATATTTTTTTTTTTTTTTTTTTTTTTTTTTTTTTTTTTTTTTTTTTTTTTTTTGGCGGTACGCGGGCCTCTCACTGTTGTGCCCTCTCCCGTTGCAGAGCACAAGCTCCGGACGCGCAGGCCCAGTGGCCATGGCTCACTGGCCCAGCCACTCCGCACTATGTGGGATCTTCCCGGACCGGGGCACGAACCCGTGTCCCCTGCATCGGCAGGCGGACTCTCAACCACTGCACCACCAGGGAAGCCCAGGACACAATATTTTTGTCACACATTTTGTATTGACAAATTTGGTCTTCCTTCTTCTGTGGCTATTGAGTAGGAAGTTGAGATCATTTTCTATATCCAATATTGTATCTGGAATCAAAATTACTTGGTGACAAATTAATATAATATTACTTTTAAACCTCTAAATATTGATCAACATTTTCCTGACATTTAGTCTTTCAGAGATGATATCTGAATATAATCTGATATGATTTTTCTGTTTTGTTTTTTGTGTTTTTTAAGTAACTTCGTAGTTTTTGTATGGATATATGTTATTATTTCCTTTATAATTATAACTCAAAATGTAATAAATTATCTTTTCACTAACTTTGTCTGGATTCAGTAAGCACTTTGGTGACAGCTAGCCAGGTAATTTATCAAATCAGGAAGTTGCCATTCTTCTATAATAAGTTTGATTATTTTTTTTCCTTCATGCAAGTAAGTTAATATTATAAGTTTGTATCATTTTTTTTTCCTTTCTCCTCAATGCCAACCACCTCATTCTTGGAAAGTTTGGCTTATATGCCTTATACTTGATATGCTAAGGGACTTTCTCTAAATGTCCTGAGAATCACTGTTGCAATTTTCCTCAGTGCATTTTTTCCAGTTTCCTAAGTAAACGAATTATAATTTTGCTATTACATTTTCAATTAACTTTTAATTTCTCTGTCTTCATTTAAGTGCTTATACCTCAATAGGATCTTATGAATCCTTGGTCTGCTATCATTCTTCTTGATTGTGCTTTATGACCTATCACTTTCATTTCATTGAGGTGATGTTTTCTTGTACCTTTTAAAGAACATAAATCTAATCTGTCTAAATATTTTTCCTTTATTTCATTGATTGTGGACAGCTTCACCTACTATTCTATAATATTATTTCTTTTTTCTTCTTTTTCAAAATATATTCCATATTTTGGATTTTTTAAATATTTTTTTCTGCTTACTTATCTTTGACAAAATATATGTTGAACTAGACCTAATATTTGCCAAGGAAGAAAATATGGGACTATTCCTTCACTATTACCACTATTCATCTGGGAGGTTAGAGCATCCTGCTCTCCAGGCTACAGCTTGAGACGGATGAATACAAAGCCTAACATCTTTAGTACCTTTATACAGGACATCTCTCCTAGACTTGGGTGCTATTGCTTCAGTAAGGTCTGCCATTCAGATATCTTAATTTGAAAATACATTGCCCTATGGCTCCTCCTGATTTGGTTTTGCCTATAAATCTTATGTGGTTGAGCTATAACTCCCAAAAGAAAACCATGGCCAGCAGCCTCTACTCAGCATTCTGACAGATTGAATATGATTAAGGAAGTCTCAGAAAGTTTTTGGAAAGGATAAAGGATAAGGATGAAAAGTACAATTTATTTCCGGTTTCCTAGGTTTTATAGTTGGTAAAATAAGGCATCTGTAAACCTGCAAGCAGTAATCTGTTGGGAAGCCTAAAGCCTTCCCTGACAGAAGGGAAGCCTTGCCTGATAGACACATGTAACATCTACAAGTCAACAAAGATCTTCCTTGATATGGCTCCAACTGTTTTTACCTACTGAAAAATCTTTTCAGATTTTAGAAATAGGTTGGATGTAAGTCTTAATTTTCACTGATTTAACTGTATAATTTTCAGCTAGGGTCTATTTTCCCTGCCAAAGAGGTATTTTACAGGGATATTGAGAAATAACACACTAGGAAATCATAAAAATACTTTGTAATCCACTGATTAAGCTTTATTTCCTGAAAATTTCACTAACACCAGATCTTTGTGGTATTTGATTAAGCCATTTTCTTTGATTTATATTTGCTGACAAATTTTAATTGATCTTAGCTCTCCAAAAAATAGGCAGCATGATAATATATATTACTATATATTTCTAAATAGTTAATTCAGTAAATAATTTTTAAGGTAAGATCAAAAGTTGAAAGGTCTATTTAAGCACACTTTGTGCTAGAGATATTTATTCATCTATTTTAAAAAATGCATCAGTAATGAGACAACTACCAAGTTTTTTCCTTTAAGCTCACATAAATTGAAGTACCCATAGAAATCAATTTATGGGGGGATAGAGTCAAGATGGTGGTGTGAGAAGACATAGAGTTCACATCTCCCCACAACTAGGGGGGCTGCCAGATGCTGGTGAGAGACCTCAATGCCCAAGGAGACAGGAGGAAGCCCCAAGTGAACTGGTAGGACATGGGGGGACTGAAGGGGGAGGAGAGGTGGAGGCCGGACAGGACCAGCACCCCGGAGGGGTGGCTGAGAGAGGAGAGGGGTTCACACACCTAGAGGAACCCTTGGGGGCTCAGATCAGGGGGGAGCGCACCCAACCTTTCCCCTGCCCAATCAGCCAGGGAAGTCTGCTCTCAGGCCAGGTACTACACCCTCAGAGGTTTGCCCTGGGCTGCGTTGGTCCTGGGGGTATAGGAGGAAGGCAGGGAAGAACAGGAGAGGCAGGTGGGAGGGGCCCTCCAGGATGGGAGGAGCAGGAGAGAAGTGGAGGGAGATAGCCCCACCCACTCAAGCCCCTGGGAAGCCTTCTGGACTCCAAGAAGGGGTCCCCCACCCCCTGAGACAAGAGACAGGAGACAAGCCTGGGCCCCTTCTGTTCCGTTGAGCCTAAGGCCCACCCCTCACACCTCCCAGGGCCTTTTCCAGGCCCATGGGTCCTAAGTATAGGCCCTGCCCAATGCCCAAACCCAGCCCCTGCTTAGGCCTCCCTCTCCACAGCCAAGGCCTTTTCCACCTTTTTCTTTTATTCTCCTCCTCTTTTTTACTATTATGGTTCTGTTTTACCTTCTGGTTATTGTTTCATCTATATTTTTATTTTTATATTCTTTCTAACATATCTGTTAGTTTCCTAGTCTACTTTATTTTTTACTTTGTTATTGTTCTCTTTTTTTATGTTTTTGCCACCCAGCACCACTTTCAGAATCTTGGTTTACAAGCTGGGGGTCAGGCCAAAGGTCCTGCAGTGGGAGCTCCTAGTCCGAACCATTGGATTAACAGAGAACCTCAGACCCCAGGGAAGAGTCACCAGGAGTGAGGTCTCCCAGAGGTCCTCTTCTTGGCACCAAGACCCAGCTCTACCCAACATCCTACAAACTCCAGTGTTGAAAGCCTCAGACCAAACAACCAGTAAGACAGGAACAAAATCCCACTCATCAAAAGAAAAAAAAAAATGAGATGGCAAAAAATATGTCACAGATGAGGGAGCAGGGTAAAATCCTATAAGACCAAATAAATGAAGAGGAAATAGGCAATCTACCTGAAAAAGAATTCAGAGTAATGATAGTAAAGATGATACAGAAACTCAGAAATAGAATGGAGGCATGGATGGAGAAAATACAAAAAATGTTTAACAAAGATCTAGAAGAACTAAAGAACAAACAAACAGAGATGAACAACACAATAACTGAAATGAAAAATACACTAGAAGGAATCAATAACAGAATAACTGAGGCAGAAGAATGAATAAGTGAGACAAAAGACAAAATGGTGGAAATAACTGCTGAGGAGCAGAATAAAGAAAAAAGAATGAAAAGAATTGAAAACAATCTCAGATACCTCTGGGACAACAATAAATGAACCAACATTCAAATTATAGGGGTCCCAGAAGAAGGGAAAAGGAAAGGGTCTTATTTGAAGAGATTATAGTGGAAACCTTCCCTAACATGGGAAAGGAAATAGTCACCCAAGTCCAGGAAGCACAGAGAGTCCCATACAGAATAAACCCTAGGAGAAACACAGACAACACATATTAATAAAACTAACAAAAATTAAATTCAAAAAAAAATATTAAAGGCAGCAAGGGGGAAAAAATTAACATACAAAGGAATCCCCATAAGGTTATCAGCTGATTTTTCAGCAGAAATTCTGCAGGCCAGAAGAGAGACGCAGGATATACTTAAAGTATATCCTGAAACAGATGAAACAGAAAAACCTACAACCAAGTTACTCTACCCAGCAAGGATCTCATTCAGATTCAATGGAGAAATCAAAAGCTTTTCAGACAAGCAACAGCTAAGAGAGTTCAGCACCACCAAACCAGCTTTACAACAAATGCTAAGGAAACTTCTCTAAGTGGCAAACACAAGAGAAGAAAAAGACAAACAAAAACAAACCCAAAACAATTGAGAAAATGGTAATAGGAACAAACATATCAATGATAACCTTGAATGTAAATGGATTAAATGCCCCAACCAAAAGACACAGAGTGGCTGAATGGATACAAAAACAAGGCCTATATATATGCTATCCAGAAGAGGCCCATTTCAGACCTAGGGACACACACAGACTGAAAGTGAACAGATGGAAAAAGATATTCCATGCAAATGGAAATCAAAAGAAAGCTGTAGTAGCAATATTCATATCAGATAAAAGTAGATTTTAAAATAAAGACTATTATAAGAGACAAAAAAGGACATTATATAATGATCAATGGATCAATCCAAGAACATGATATACCAATTATAAATGTTTATGCACCCAACATAGGAGCACCTCATTACATAAGGCAAATGCTAACAACAATGAAAGGGGAAATCGACAGTAACACAATAATAGTAGGGGACTTTAACATCCCACTTATACCAATGGACAGATCATCAAAACAGAAAATAAATAAGGAAACACAAGCTGTAAATGACACAACAGACCAGATAGATTTAATTGATATTTATAGAATATTCCACCTGCAAGTGGCAGAACATACTCTCTTCTCAAGTGCACATGGAACATTCTCCAGGACAGATCACAACTTGGGTCACAGATGAAGCCTCGAAAAATTTAAGAAAATTGAAATCGTTTCAAGCATCCTTTCTGACCACAATGCTATGAGATTGGAAATCAATTACAGGAAAAAAAAACTGAAAAAAAACACAAATACAAGGAGGCTAAACAGTGCACTATTAAAAAACCAAGAGATCACTGAAGAAATGAAAGAAGAAATTTAAAAATACATAGAAAAAAATTACAATCAAAACATGACAAACCAAAACCTACGGGATGCAGCAAAAGCAGTTCTAAGAGGGAAGTTTATAGCAATTCAATCCCACCTCAAGAAACAAGAAAAATCTCAAATAAACAATCTAACCCTACACCTAAAGCAACCAGAGAAAGAACAAAAAATCCCAAAATCAATACAAGGAAAGAAATCATAAAGATCAGAGCAGAAATAAATGAAATAGAAACAAAGAAAACAATAGCAAAGATCAGTAAAACTAAAACTGGTTCTTTGAGAAGATAAACAAAATTGATAAACCCTTAGCCATACTCATCAAGAAAAAAAGGGAGAGGATACAAATCAATAATATTAGAAATGTAAAAGGAGAAATCACAACAGACCCCACAGAAATACAAAGGATTATAAGAGATTCCTACAAACAACTATATGCCAATAAAATGACAACCAAGAAGAAATGTACAAATTCTTGGAAGGGTACAATTTTCCAAGACTAAACCAGGAAGAATTAGAAAATATAAACAAACCTATCACAAGTAATGAAATTAAACCTGTAATTAAAAATCTTCCAAAAAACAAAAGTCCAGGACCAGATGGCTTCACAGGCAAATTCTATCAGACATTTAGAGAAGAGCTAACACCAATCCTTCTTAAACTCTTCCAAAAAACTGCAGAGGAAGGAACACTCCCAAATTCATTCTACAAAGCCACCATCACCCTGATACCAAAACCAGAAAAAGACAGCACAAAAAAAAAAGAAAATTATAGACCAGTATCACTGATGAACATAGATGCAAATATCCTGAACAAAATACTAGAAAATAGAATCCAACAACATATTAAAAGGATCATACAACATGATCAAGTGGGATTTAACCCAGGAATGCAAGAATTCTTCAATATACGCAAATCAATCAATGTGATACACCACGTTAAAAAATTAAGGAATAAAAACCATATGATCATCTCAATAGATACAGAAAAAGCTTTTGGCAAAATTCAATACCCATTTATGATAAAAACTCTCCAGAAATGGGCATAAAAATCAAAGAAGAAATGTTAATAAAACATAGAAAAAAATGACAATAAAAACATGACAACCCCAAACCTACCTCAATATAATAAAGGCCATATATGACAAACCCACAGCAAGCACCATACTCAATGGTGAAAAACTGAAAGCATTTCCTCTAAGATCAGGAACAGACAAAGATGTCCACTCTCACCACTATTATTCAACATAATTTTGGAAGGCCTAGGCATGGCAGTCAGAGAAGAAAAAGAAATAAGAGAGATACAAATTGGAAAAGAAGAAGTAAAACTGTCACTGTTTGCAGATGACATGATACTATACATAGAAAATCCTAAAGATGTCAGCAGAAAACTACTAGAACTAATCAATGAATTTGGTAAGGTTGCAGGATACAAAATTAATGCACAGAAATCTCTGGCATTCCTATACACCAACAATGAAAAATCAGAATGAGAAATTAAGGAAACAATCCCATTTAACATCACAACAAAAAGAATAAAATACCTAGGAATAAACCTACCTAAGGAGGCAAAAGGCTTGTACTCAGAAAACTATAAAACACTGACAAAAGAAATAAAAGATGACATAAACTGATGGAAAAATATACCATGTTCTTGGATTGGAAGAATCAATACTGTGAAAATGACTGTATTACTCAAAACAATCTACAGATTCAATGCAATCCCTATCAAACTACCAATAGCATTCTTCACAGAATTAGAACAAATAATTTTACAATTCATATGAAAACACGAAAGACCCTGAACAGCCAAAGCAATCTTGAGAAAGAAAAACTGAGCTGGAGGAATCAGCCTCCCTGACTTCAAACTATACTACAAAGCTACAGTAATCAAGACAGTATGGTACTGGCACAGAAACAGAAACAAAGATCAACAGTACAGGATAGAAAGCCCAGAGATAAACCCACACACATATGGTCACCTAATTTACAACAAAGGAGGCAAGAACATACAATGGAGAAAAGACATCCTCTTCAATAAGTGGTGCTGGGAAAACTGGACAGCTACATGTAAAAGAATGAAATTAGAACACTCCCTAACACCATACACAAAAATAAACTCCAAATGGATTAAAGACCTAAATGTAAGACCAGACACTATAAAACTCTTAGAGGAAAACATAGGAAAAACATTCTTTGATAAAAGCCACAGAAAGATCTTTTCTGACTCACCCCCTAGAGTAATGGAAATAAAAACAAAAATAAACAAATGGGACCTAATGAAACTTAAAAGCTTTTGCACAGCAAAGGAAACCATAAACGAGATGAATAGACAACCCTCAGAATGGGAGAAAATATTTTGCAAATGAAACAATGGACAAACGATTAATCTACAAAATATACAAACAGCTCATGGAGCTCAATATCAAAAAACAAACAATCCAATTAAAAACTGGGCAGAAGACCTAAATAGACATTTCACCAAAGAAGACAAATAGATGGCCAAGAGGCACATGAAAAGATGCTCAATATCACTAATTATTAGAGAAATGCAAATGAAAACTACAATAAGGTATCACCTCACACCAGTCAGAATGGCCATTATCAAAAAAATCTAGAAACAATAAATGCTAGACAGGGTGTGGTGAAAAGGGAACCCTCCTGCACTGTTGGTGGGAATGTAAATTGATACAACCATTATGGAGAACAGTATGGAGGGTCCTTAAAAAACTAAAAATAGAACTACCATATGACCCAGCAATCCCACTACTGGGCATATACTCTGAGAAAGCCATAATTCAAAAAGAGACATGTACCATAATGCTCATTGCAGCACTACTTACAATAGCCAGGACATGGAAGCAACCTAAATGTCCACTGACAGATGAATGGATAAAGAAGATGTGGCACATATATACAATGGAATATTACTCAGCCATAAAAACAAATGAAATTGAGTTATTTGTAGTGAGGTGGATCGACTTACAGTCTGTCATACAGAGTGAAGTAAGTCCGAAAGAGAAAAACAAATACCATATGATAACACATATATATGGAATTAGAAAAAACAATCGTACTGATGAACATAGTGGCTAGGCAGGAATAAAGACGTAGACATAGAAAATGGACTTGAGGACGCAGGGGTGGGAGAGGGAAGCTGGGGTGAAGTGAGAGAAGCAGCGACATATATACACAACCGAATGTAAAATAGATAGCTAGTGGGAAGCAGCAGCATAGCACAGGGAGATCAGCTTGGTGCTTTGTGATGACCTAGAGGGGTTGGACAGGGAGGATGGGAGGGAGATTCAAGAGGGAGGGGATATGGGGATATAGGAATGCATATGGCTGATTCACTTTGTTGTTCAACAGAAACTAACACAGTATTGTGAAGCAATTATACTCCAATAAAGATCTATTAAAAAAAAAAGAACAGACCTTTAAAATAAAAAAACAAAAAAAATCAATTTATCATGAATAGCATTTTCCAAGATCTTACAATATTCTGCAATAATCAGCTTCTATTCAATATTTTCACATATGATGACTATTCTGTACTTTAAAAGACATCAGTGAGTTTGACTCACTATTTGGTTCATTAATGTGTCTCCACAGACTAGAAATGTGCTCAGTAGATACTTGTTGAGAGAATGCTTCTAAGACTACATGGACAACATAACTAAGTCAGTCTCATTAGGTCAGTGGTAGACAAAAGTGGTTTTTTAACTGAGAGATGACTCTAAGTTTCTTTTGGGGAGACCCAAAGTGGAAACTAATTTCATAATAATACCAAGGCATGCTTTGCCTTTTTTCACTATGCTAACATTGGCACTGATGGTCCAAAAGAAATGGTGGGTAACAGTTCTGACAGTGGCACCAAACTATGCTCATAGTCATATTCTACAAAGCCATCTACTCACAGCAAAATAAAAATGCCAGTTTCACTTTTTAAATGCCCTTGATGAAACAAAAATGTAATTAATTGTATTCAATTTAGACACTTATATACATGTCTTTTTTCATGTTCCATGTGATGAAATGGGAAGAATGCGTAAAATACATAAATTCTTCTTCCTGCAACACCATTATTCTTAAAATGACTAACAGATAAATGGGTTATTCAGATTTGTTTTGGGACACAGTATAGTAAAATATACCAATAATACTAAAATGTCAATAATTAATGAAAATTAAAGAAAAGCTAGGACAATATACAAATACAAAAAACGTGTATGCTACAGATGAAATTTCATGTAAATCATTTTGAATATCTGGTTAACCATATGTAAGATGGCTATTTGTAAATACTTTTGTAAATCTGAAAACAATTTAAGGTCCAGAATAGGGGTCTGCATATCAAAACTATGGAATATTAAAGCTATTATACTACATACAGCCCTGTGAAATGAAAATATAGTTATATGTTTCTTGATAGAAAAAGATGAATAAAAATATTTAGTAAGCAATACAGATTACAGAACAGAGTGTGTTGTGATGTCAACAGTGTATCAACATAATATCATGGGAAAAACCTGAAAGACTTTATACAAGATGATAGGAGTGCTTAATTTTGTGTGGTTGGATTTAGGGTGATGTTTATTCTTTTTTTTCCTTTTGTTTTTCTTATCTATATTTCCTGATTTATTTTTTAATACGATGAATGGCTGAGTCTTGGGTAATAAGTATGTACAGTGAACAGAAGAATAAAAATTCAATCAGTTTAAGTTTTATCTCCTCAACCTTGTGAATTTTAGCCTATTGAGGAGGGAATGTGGCAGCAAAAGTTTTGGAGATTTTTTGGGATAAATCTTGATGTAGTCACTGAAAACCTTATTGGACTCTGCTTTCAGGAGAAGGGCTTCATTTTAATCTATCATATGATTAGTTAATGCCTTAATTGGTGAAAACAATTTTCCTTCATTTCCTAGGAAAGTGGTTATCAAATATATTAATGAATGGAAGAATGGCACTCATAAAGATAGGTCAGCTAATCAACCAGTAGGTTTTCTGAATGCTTATTAGGTGTTCATTTCTTTACCATGAAACCATTCTTTTTCTGAAACCCAAGAGGAGGTATGCCCTAAGATCGCTGAAAATACTTGTTAAGTGTTTGGCAGAATACAATATGAAAAGATGTCAAACAACTACATCTCCCTAATGAGCATTCTGTTTTAAAGGTACTGTGACTTGCAATGATTATTTTCCCCAAGTGGCACATTGGTATGTATTAAAGAATATAATTTTTGTCAATTGCTAAAATAATCTCTATGATTTTATGTGTTGCTTAGTAAAATGCATTATTCTACAGAAGAATCATGTTGTTTAAGGGACATTTACTGAGATATATTGTCTCTGTATCCTTAGATAATTCCAGCTATGTTCTGAAAAAGAAGCTAAGATGCCCACTCAGCCAAACATGATATTTTCCAAGAGGGCTGGAGTCATTAAAAAGAAAATTAAGTGGGAAGAGGGGATGCCCTCAAACCTCTCCTTTGTCCTTTATTCCTTAAAAAAATACAGTTAGTATGGAGTGATTAAAATTACAATATCTGTTTTTGACTTCAACGTAGAAACTACACCTGTGACTGTGATCTAGCTTGGGCGATTGTGAGCGGCTTGGGTCAGAAAGGTTAAGACAGACAAATATATTTTTGTGGCAAGTAGTACTTTCCTAGCAAGAGGCAAAGAAAAGGCTGAATGACAAATAAAATATTCAGCAATTATGTGAACTATAACCCTTCACAGTCAGAAACTATGATGACAAGCTTTCAAATCCCGAGGGCTTGTCTCAGTCAAGAAGAAGGTAGTGAACAGACAGATCAAAATTAGAGTTCAGCTAATTAGGTGGCCCATTTGACTAATTACAGAGCATATCTCCAGGGCAATGGATATAGAGATGGTAATAGAAGGAAGCTGACTTTTCCTATTTAAAGGTAAATTTATTATTTGAGAAAAATAGGTTCTCAAGATAAACAAAACTATAAAATTGCAGTGTAGATGCAAGAAAAATGTTTAAGAAATTTAGAGTCTTTTTAAAATAGCAATGCTGACCATTGGAACATCTTCGAATAGTAATGAGTACACGGCACAAGTAGACAGGATATGGAAAAAGAGGATTTAAAAGAAAATCATTTCCTAATATAGTAAAGTCATGACAGGCAGAATAATGTAGTAGAAAGTGAAAAATCTAAAAGTTTAGAAACCAGTATGCCATTATTCTAGGCTGTGCCACTATTCATTCTGGGAATTTAGCCCAGAATTTCATCTTTTTGAGCGTCAGATTCTTCCTCTACAGCATGACATGGTAAGAGTAGATAATTTAATGACCTCTGAATTATTTTCTTTATGTATGCATGTTTTTGTCAATAAAATAAGAATGTTTTTCTCTGATTAAGCTAGTATTTTAAGTCATTTTTTAATTCTTTGGATAAAAGTACTTTAAAAGTTGAGTAATTATAAATACAATTTAATATTTAATTTATTATAATATGGTGTTTGGGGTTTATAGCACAGAACTACGGTATGAGGAAATTTTAAGAAGAGAGCCTTGCAAACAAGTCTGTTTTGCACAAGGCCACTGCAATGTTCCCTTAAACTTTTAAATGCAGTTTAGCTCCTCCCTCGTACAAGCAACACTGATGGAAAGATATGTACTTTATGCTTAAACTTCTAATAATCATAAAAATACAAGAGTATGAATAAAAATAGGTTACAAGCTACATTTTCTTGGTACATCACATCTATGTCATATTAAATAACAGTTGGACAACTGTTAGATAAAAAGTTAAACAATGGCTTTCAAATTTCATAGTTTGTCAAAAACCTTTTAAAAAAAGATTGATTGAGGGCGTCCCTGGTGGCGCAGTGGTTGAGAGTCCGCCTGCCGATGCAGAGGACACGGGTTCGCGCCCCGGTCCGGGAAGATCCCACGTGCCCCCGAGCGGCTGGGCCCGTGGGCCATGGCCGCTGAGCCTGCGCGTCCGGAGCCTGTGCTCCGCAATGAGAGAGGCCACAACAGTGAGAGGCCCACGTACCGCAAAAAAAAGAAGGAAAAAAAAAAAAAAAAAAAAAAGATTGATTGAGAGTGACAAAATATTCAGTCTATTAAGAGTATCTAATATTTAATTAATGATAGTCCCCTAAAATATTTTCTAAACAAAACTTACTTATCATATGCTTTTATGTAAAATGTAAAAATTATCGTAAGCGTACAGAGTATTATAAATTCCAACTAATTAACTCTATTATTTTTAAAGCTAAATTAATTGATTCAAATATAAGTTTCTGAGAAATATTTTCACTGCTATAAAAAGAATCTTAAATTTCTATGCATTGGATAAAAATATAGAGACAGCACATAACTCATCACACTGAAGGGATATCTCAATGTCACATGTCAGGCAGCTTTGCACCATTATTCAGAGTTCAGTCTCTGGAGTGACTTAAACTTTAGCTTAAACTTGGCTTAAACTTTAGCTCTAATATTTACTGCTGTCTTATCTTAGATGAATTATATAACCTCTCTGTCTTAGTTTCTTCAGATGATAGTACTATCATATAACTGTGTAATTGTTTGCTAGGGCTACTATACCGAAGTACCACAAACTGGGTGGTTTAGAACAACAGAGATTTATCGTCTCATAGTCTGGAGGCTAGAAGTCTGAAATCAGGGTGTAGCAAGGCAATATTCCCTCTAAACTCTCTAGCAAATGACTGCTCCAGGCCTCTCTCTCTGGTAGCTTCTTGTACTTCCTTGACTTGTGGTAACCGAACTACAGTCTGAACCTGGTGTTCTCCCTGTGCCAAGTATCTCTGCATGACAATTTTTGTTTGTTTGTTTTAATAAGGACACCAGTCATCATTAGATTAAGGGCTCATCCTACTCCAGAATGACCTCATCTAAACTTGTCTAATTACATTGGCCACAACCTACTTGAAAATAAGGTCACATTCTATAATACTGAGGATTAAATCTTCAACCAATGAATCTGGTCAGGGGGCACACAATTCAACACATAACAAACTCAAGGGGATGTTGTAATCATAAAGTGGTGATATATAAATGGATATATATATATATGCACAAATATATATATATTTGTATAGGATAACACTGCATGTGAAAGCATGAAAAAATGAGTAAGCCTATAATTCCCTTAGGGAATCACAAATCAAATTTTATGGAATCCAAGAATAAAACATAAGAGAGAAACAGCTTTTCCTTTCACTCTCTATGAAAACTACCCTAATCTGCCTCACCATTACTTTTTTTTACCTATACTACACCTCTTGTCTCCCTACACTTCTCTACATAGACTTTCCTACATAAAAAGCAATGAGAGTAATATTTTTAAAACAGAAATCAAATCATGACCATTCCATTACTTAAATTCATGCAATGAGCTTAAGGGAAAATTCAGACTTTCTGCCATGTTCTATAGGCCCTTCATGAAGGGTTCTTACAGCTCCAACTTTATTTCAGATTTTTACTAAAAGCATACTGACTTCATATCTGTGACTCAAAAATACTCTTGTTACTTCAAGGATGTCTCAGTTGCAACTTTGCTTGGAATATTTTTTACTCCAGTCTTTGCATGGTTGACTTTTCATCTCTCAGATTTTAGCTCAAATGTGTAACTAGTATGCATTAGAGTCATAGTATTAGCAATTGATGACATTTATTGACTGCTTATTACTACTCTAGTAGCTCTACATGCTCGATTTTAATTAAATCTCAGCACAACACTCTAGGTTAGATCCTCTTATTGTCATCAACTGAGGCATCATTAGATTATTAATTTAACCAAGTTCCATGATATACCCTGTACTCAAACACGATTTTTCTGAAGCAAAGCTTATGTTGTATTAATGACTGCTAGATACTTATTCTCAATTACAAAAAGAAAGTTAGTTTGGTATTGTCTCATTGAACAAGATGCCAGAGATTCTGAAAAACTACAGAATTTGCAAATCATATAAGTTTAGGGCCTTAAAGTGTGAGTAGATAATTTTATATACTTCAGTAATTTTAAGTATTTTTTATTTAAAAGAATACAATAACATTCATAATTATATCCTTGAGCATCAAGAAAAGTTTTTCATTAGAAATTTCTTTCCACGATAGCATAAAATAGTGCAATTTTAGAAAAATGCCTATGTTACAATAAATGTTAAATTTGGTGCTTAAAAGGAAAATGTTTCAGACACTTGATAGTTACTCCATTACCTGATTTAAAAAAGGAGTGAATGGAATGTTTCCCAGTTCACCATCAAACTTGCTTTCTTAAATGTGCTTTCCTCTAAAATGAATCATTCACAACAAAGCTCAGATGATGGCATCTTGTGAGAAATGTCAGGAAGTGAAAACTCAGATTCAGAATCAACATTTGTAACTGAAAGTAAAGCAAGTTTGTTTGTTTGTTTTTCTAAAAAGGCATAAAAATATGATTAACATTGACTCTATTGTTTATAAATGAATACACATCAAGATAGCAATTTGATCTGCAATATATTGTAAAGATGAATAATTATGGTTAATATAGAAACAGAATTTTAAAGTCCTAATTAACACAAGTGTGTAAGAAACATAATGAAGAACACATTCTTTGTTAATGAGGCAAGCAGCCACAGGCTACCCCTGCATCCATACCCCTCCCTCCCTCCGGCCTGAGTGAGCCAGAGCCCCCGAATCAGCAGCTCCTTTAACCCCGTCCTGTCTGAGCGAAGAACAGACGCTCTCAGGCGACCTACATGCAGAGGTGGGGCCAAATCCAAAGCTGAACCCTGAGAGCTGTGGGAACAAAGAAGAGAAAGGGAAATTTCTCCCAGGAGCCTCAGGAGCAGCGGATTAAATCTCCACCATCAACTTGATGTACCCTGCATCTGTGGAATACCTGAATAGACAACAAATCATCCCAAATTGAGGAGGTGGACTTTGAGAGCAAGATATATGATTTTTTCCCCCTTTTTCTCTTTTTGTGAGTGTGTATGTGTATGCCTCTGGGTGAGATTTAGTCTATATAGCTTTGCTTTCACAATTTGTCCGAGGGTTCTGTCTGTCGGTTTTTCTTTTTTTTCTTTTTTAAAAAATTTTTTTCTTAATAATTATTGTTTATATTAATAACTTTATTTTATTTTATCTAAATTTATTTTATTTTATCCTCTTTTTCATTCTTTCTTTTTTCTTTTCTTTTCTTTCTACTTTTTCTCCCTTTTATTCTGAGGCTTGTGGATGAAAGGCTCTTCGTGCTCCAGCCAGGCATCAGGGCTGTGCCACTGAAGTGGGAAAGCCAACTTCAGGACATTGTTCCACAAGAGACCTCCCGGCTCCATGTAATATCAAATGGCGAACATCTACCAGAGATCTCCATCTCAACACCAAGACCCAGCTTCACTCAACGACCAGCAAGCTACAGTGCTGGATACGCTATATCAAACAGCTAGCAAGACAGGAACACAGCCCCATCCATTAGCAGAGAGGCTGCCTAAAATCATAATAAGGCCACAAACATGCGAAAACACACCACCATATGTGGACCTGCCCACCAGAAAGACAACATCCAGCCTCATACACCAGAACACAGGCACCAGTCCCCTCCATCAGGAAGCCTACACAACCCACTGAACCAATCTTAGTCACTGGGGACAGACACCAAAAATAACGGGAACTACAAACCTGCAGCCTGCGAAAAAGAGACCTCAAACACGGTAAGATAAGCAAAATGAGAAGACAGAAAAACACATAGCAGATGAAGGAGCAAGG
The DNA here is from genome assembly GCF_059928025.1 of Delphinapterus leucas. NCBI lineage: Eukaryota > Metazoa > Chordata > Mammalia > Artiodactyla > Monodontidae > Delphinapterus > Delphinapterus leucas. The sequence continues at coordinate 44,681,777 of NC_143132.1, forward strand.
TAAAAACCCACAGGACCTAATAAATGAAGAGGAAATAGGTAGCCTACCTGAAAAAGAATTCAGAATAGTGAGAGTAAAGATGATCCAAAATCTTGGAAATAGAATAGAGAAAATGCAAGAAACATTTAACAAGGACCTAGAAAAACTAAAGAGGAAACAAGCAACGAAGAACAACACAGTAAATGAAATTAAAAATACTCTACAAGGGAACAAAGCAGAAAAACTTACACAGAAAAACAGATAAGTGACCTGGAAGATAAAATAGTGGAAATAACTACTGCAGAGCAGAATAAAGAAAAAAGAATGAAAAGAATTGAGGACAGTCTCAGAGACCTCTGGGACAACATTAAATGCACCAACATTCGAATTATAGGGGTCCCAGAAGAAGAAGAGAAAAAGACAGGGACTGAGAAAATATTTGAAGAGATTATAGTTGAAAACTTCTCTAATATGGGAAAGGAAATAATCAAGTCCAGGAAGCACAGACAATCCCATACAGGATAAATCCAAGGAGAAACACGCCAAGACACATATTAATCAAACTATCAAAAATTAAATACAAAGAAAACATATTAAAAGCAGCAAGAGAAAAACAACAAATAACACACAAGGGAATCCCCATAAGGTTAACAGCTGATCTTTCAGCAGAAACTCTGCAAGCCAGAAGGGAGTGGCAGGGCATATTTAAAGTGATGAAGGAGAAAAAACTACAAACAAGGTTACTCTACCAGCAAGGATCTCATTCAGATTTGATGGAGAAATTAAAACATTTACAGACAAGGAAAAGCTGAGAGAGTTCAGCACCACCAAACTAACTTTACAACAAATGCTAGAGGACTTTGTCTAGGCAAGAAACACAAGAGAAGGAATAGACCTACAATAACAAACCCAAAACAATTAAGAAAATGGGAATAGGAACATACATATCGATAATTACCTTAAATGTAAATGGATTAAATGCTCCCACCAAAAAACACAGACTGGCTGAATGGATACAAAAACAAGACCCATATAATGCTGTCTACAAGAGACCCACTTCAGACCTAGGGACACATACAGACTAAAAGTGAGGGGATGGAGAAAGATATTCCATGTAAATGGAAATCAAAGAAAGCTGGAGTAGCAATTCTCATATCAGACAAAATACTTTAAAATAAAGACTATTACAAGAGACAAAGAAGGACACTACATAATGATCAAGGGATTGATCCAAGAAGAAGATATAACAATTGTAAATATTTATGCACCCAACATAGGAGCACCTCAATACATAAGGCAAATACTAACAGCCATAAAAAGGGAAACTGACAATAACACACTCATAGTAGGGGACTTTAACACCACACTTTCACCAATGGACAGATCATCCAAAATGAAAATAAATAAGGAAATACAAGCTTTAACTGATACATTAAATAAGATGGACTTAATTGATATTTATAGGACATTCCATCCAAAAACAACAGAATACACATTTTTCAAAAGTGCTCATGGAACATTCTCCAGGATAGATCATACCTTGGGTCACAAATCAAGCCTTAGTAAATGTAAGAAAATTGAAATTGTATCAAGTATCTTTTCCGAACACAACGCTATGAGACTAGATATCAATTACAGGAAATGATCTGTTAAAAATACAAACACATGGAGCTAAACAATACACTACTTGATAACGAAGTGATCACTGAAGAAATCAAAGAGGAAATCAAAAAATACCTAGAAACAAATGACAATGGAGACACGACAACCCAAAACCTATGAGATGCAGCAAAAGCAGTTCTAAGAGGGAAGTTTATAGCAATACAATCCTACCTTAAGAAAAAGGAAACATCTCAAATAAACAACCTAACCTTGCATCTAAAACAATTAGAGAAAGAAGAACAAAAAAACCCAAAGTTAGCAGAAGGAAAGAAATCATAAAGATCAGATCAGAAATAAATGAAAAAGAAATGAAGGAAACGATACCAAAGATCAATAAAACTAAAAGCTGGTTCTTTGAGAAGATAAACAAAATTGATAAACCATTAGCCAGACTCATGAAGAAAAAAAGGGAGAAGACTCAAATCAATAGAATTAGAAATAAAAAAGGAGAAGTAACAAGTGATACTGCAGATATAAAAAGATCATGAGAGATTACTACAAGCAACTCTATGCCAATAAAATGGACAACCTGGAGGAAATGGACAAATTCTTAGAAATACACAACTTGCCAAGGCTGAACGAGGAAGAAATAGAAAATATGAAGACCAATCACAAGCACTGATATTGAAACTGTGATTAAAAATCTTCCAAGAAAAAAAACCCCAGGACCAGATGGCTTCACAGGTGAATTCTATCAAACATTTAGAGAAAAGCTAACACCTATCCTTCTCAAACTCTTCCAAAATATAGCAGAGAGAGGAAGACTCCCAAATTCATTCTACGAGGCCACCATCACCCTGATACCAAAACCAAAGATGTCACAATGAAAGAAAATTACAGGCCAATATCACTGATGAATATAGATGCAAAAAATCCTCAACAAAATACTAGCAAACAGAATCCAACAGCATATTAAAAGGATCATACACCATGATCAAGTGGGGTTTATTCCAGGAATGCAAGGATTCTTCAATATATGCAAATCAATCAACGTGATACACCATATTAACAAACTTAAGGAGAAAAAACATATGATCATCTCAATAGATCCAGAGAAAGCTTTCGACAAAATTCAACAGCCATTTATAATAAAAACCCTGCAGAAAGTAGGCATAGAGGGAACTTTCCTCAACAAAATAAAGGACATATATGACAAACCAACAGCCAACATCGTCCTCAATGGTGAAAAACTGAAACCATTTCCATTAAGATCAGGAATAAGACAAGGGTGCCCACTCTCACCACCATTATTCAACATAGTTTTGGAAGTTTTAGCCACAGCAATCAGAGAAGAAAAAGAAATAAAAGGAATCCAAATCGGAAAAGAAGAAGTAAAGCTGTCACTGTTTGCAGATGACATGATACTATACATAGAGAATCCTAAAGATGCTACCAGAAAACTACTAGAGCTAATCAATGAATTTGGTAAAGTAGCAGGACACAAAATTAATGCACAGAAATCTCTGGCATTCCTATACACTAATGATGAAAAATCTGAAAGTGAAATTAAGAAAACACTCCCATTTGCCACTGCAACAAAAAGAATAAAATATCTAGGATTTAACCTACCTAAGGAGACAAAAGACCTGTATGCAGAAAATTATAAGACACTGATGAAAGAAATTAAAGATGATACAAATAGATGGAGAGATATACCATGTTCTTGGATTGGAAGAATCAACATTGTGAAAATGACTCTACTACCCAAAGCAATCTACAGATTCAATGCAATCCCTATCAAACTACCACTGGCATTTTTCACAGAACTAGAACAAAAACTTTCACAATTTGTATGGAAACACAAAAGACCCCGAATAGCCAAAGCAATCTTGAGAATGAAAAAAGGAGCTGGAGGAATCAGGCTCCCTGACTTCAGACTATACTACAAAGCTACAGTAATCAAGACAGTATGGTACTGGCACAAAAACAGAAAGATAGATCAATGGAACAGGATAGAAAGCCCAGAGATAAACCCAGGCACATTTGTCACCTTATCTTTGATAAAGGAGACAAGAATATTTAGTGGAAAAAAGAGAGCCTCTTCAATAAGTGGTGCTGGGAAAACTGGACAGGTACATGTAAAAGTATGAGATTAGAACACTCCCTAACACCATACACAAAAATAAGCTCAAAATGGATTAAAGACCTAAATGTAAGGCCAGAAACTATCAAACTCTTAGACGAAAACATAGGCAGAACACTCTGTGACATAAATCACAGCAAGATCCTTTTTGACCCACCTCCTAGAGAAATGGAAATAAAAACAAACAAATGGGACCTAATGCAACTTAAAAGCTTTTGCACAGCGAAGATAACCATAAACGAGACCCAAAGACAACCCTCAGAATGGGAGAAAATATTTGCAAATGGGAGAAAATATTTGCAAATGACGCAACTGACAAAGAATTAACCTCCAAAATTTACAAGCAGCTCATGCAGCTCAATAATAAAAAAACAAATAACCCAATCCAAAAATGGGCAGAAGGTCTAAACAGACATTTCTCCAAAGAAGATATACAGATTGCCAACAGACACATGAAAGAATGCTCAACATCATTAATCATTAGAGAAATGCAAATCAAAACTACAATGAGATATCATCTCACACTGATCAGAATGGCCGTCATCAAAACATGTAGAAACAATAAATGCTGGAGAGGGTGTGGAGAAAAGGGAACACTCTTGCACTGCTGGTGGGAATGTAAACTGGTACAGCCACTATGGAGAACAGTATGGAGGTTCCTTAAAAAACTACAAATAGAACTACCATATGACCCAGCAATCCCTCTACTGGGCATATACCCTGAGAAAACCATAATTCAAAAAGAGTCATGTACCAAAATGTTCATTGCAGCTCTATTTACAATAGCCAGGACGTGGAAGCAACCTAAGTGTCCATCATCGGATGAATTGATAAAGAAGATGTGGCACATATATACAATGGAATATTAGCCATAAAAAGAAACGAAACTGAGTTATTTGTAGTGAGGTGGATGGACCTAGAGTCTGTCATACAGAGTGAAGTAAGTCAGAAAGAGAAAAACAAATACCGTATGCTAACACACATATATGGAATCTAAGGAAAAAAAAAAAAAGGTCATGAAGAACCTAGGGGTAACACGGGAATAAAGATACAGACCTACTAGAGAATGGACTTGAGGCTATGGGGAGGGGGAAGGGTAAGCTGTGACAAAGTGAGAGTTGTGGCATTGACATATATACACTACCAAACGTAAAATAGACAGCTAGTGGGAAGCAGTCACATAGCACAGGGAGATCAGCTCGATGCTTTGTGACCACCCAGAGCGGTGGGATAGGGAGGGTGGAAGGGAGGGAGACGGAAGAAGGAAGAGATATGGGAACATACGAATATGTATAACTGATTCACTTTGTTATGAAGCAGAAACTAACACACCATTGTAAAGCAATTATACTCCAATAAAGATATTAAAAAAAAAAGACTTTATTTCCCAACACACTCTGCTTGAGTTCCAAGAGTTAGAACCCATCCCACAGCATGCAGTTTTAACCATACCCAGAATCTTTAAAATTTGTAGCCAGAATCATATTGATAAAACTGGTTAACCTTCTATAAACCTAGCTCCACAATTTCATATGCATCTAAGGTAAATATGGAAGGGCAGCTTAGCATTTTTTTCTTCTAATAAAATTATATTAATTTTATTTCAGAGGTTATTTTCTTATCCTTGAGAGTATTAATTATTAAATCATATTTTGCTTTGCAACATTTGTAAAGCAATGTCAAAATATGGCTCTTTCTAAGGAATAGAATTATTAGAAGGGATGTCTAGTCCTAGTGCAATTTCCTGGTAACTTCCTACTAGACATAATCATAGCCTAGGTTTTTTCAGAGATATATATTTATTTTATTGTTGTTATTGCTATTTGGCCATTGTTGGAAAAGCTACAAAGCTCATGTCTTGCCAAATAGGCGCTAACAATATAAATATAGATCTAAACCAATTCAGATTTCTATTGTTACTGGAACAGCTGAAATAGTAATATCTTGGGTTTTCAACTGAAGTAATAAGGTTTTATGAATATATTTATGACCAGAAATTATACTGTCAATTTTGTTTTCGCTTGGTCCTTCGCAAAAACCTTGTAATAGGATAGCAATGACCTTTACTTAGAGTAAAGTCATCAGGGAATTGAAGCTGGTGACAATTTTACAGTCTTTTAAAATGGAAATCACTACTTTTTATTGAAAAGCTCCATGGGCAAATCATGGAAAACAAATGCAATTTTGAAAATTACTTCATTGATGGGATTTTAATAGCAATGTTTGATATCAGTTTGAAGGGAGTTAGCATATCTACTCAGCTTGTGAAAGTCAGAAGGGAAGAGCAAAAGAACAGTTTCCAGTTCCAGAGAAGGTCATAAGGGACTAAAAAATTGAGACTGTGAAAATGGTAATATCAACATGGGCAATAAATTATATTTTCCTTAATGGCATACAATACTATCACTACTGACCTAAGTAGACAAGAGGTGGGTTATACAGTAAACTGAATTCTGAGATATCTTATTTCCTGGATAATTTCTTCTCCAGTGCTGGAATCCTTATAAGAATTGGAGCAGAATATCTTGATAAACAGTCATACCTATGTTTTGCAAATGAAATTTATCCATCTCTATATTTCCTTGCTTGGTGGGGACTAGGGAAGTATAACAATAAAACTAATCCATAGCTTCAAAGTTTTTATAGATAAGTGACATAAAGAATACTTTCTGAACTGGATGCCACCAGTTGGAAAAAAATGGAATATTCAGGGCCTGTAGAATTGTCTAAACTATAACTTTTACATGAAACAACCATGGATTAATCAGATTTAAACATCTCAGTTAGGCAGCAAAATACCATTACCTCTCACAGACGTTTCAAAAACGCTTATCAAATGATTATACACTTATTCAGAACTAGAGTACAGCTTCCTTCAACATTCATTCCTACTTATTCCTGAAATTTGAGGGAAATTTGCTTCATGATTACATCTAGTACATTCTATGCTTAAAATTAATCAGTTCCTCTTCTAACATACCAATTGATTGGAAGATGACCTCAATTAGAATATAGTGGTTGTCAGGAGAGTAATTTATTATGGATAATCTGCAGTGTGGATATTATAGTGGCAGATACATATTTTATTAAATACTGTTGAGGACTGTTGGCCAGCTTAGGCCAAAGATCATCTTTAGTGAGTAAAAGATCATTCATAGTTTTCTGTCAATGTCTTTGTTTTCAATGTTTAGTTTAGATAAAAACAAACAAACAAAGGTCTAGCTTGTTGTCAACATGCAATTTTATTTTCTGAGGCAAGTCACTTAACCTCTTTAAATTTAAACATTCTTATAAATTGAAAGGTTGTCTAGTTGAACTCTACAGGTGTACCAGTAACTCAGGACCCAAAGATAAATGAATCATATTTTGCCCTTATGTTATTCACAGACTAGGGAACGGCAGCGATATAAACTAACAGTTGCAGGACAGTGTGCAGTCTAAGCTAAAAAGTGTAACCAGAGTTGGGAGAAGAGATATAATAATGTATAGAGAGTGACCTAAGTGCTTCCAAATTAAAAAATCGGATTGGTGATATTTTTGCCTCTAATGACAAATTTGATTGCAAATTGCTACATATTTCAAATCCTATACAAAGAAAATTTGAAATATGTCTTCAGCAATGGTCCTCTCAAATATACACACTAATATTCTAGATATTACCATTATGCCATATCTTTATAGGCACAGCATATATGTAATAGTACTATCTATTGAAGACTTTATTAGTTCTGCTTAGTAAATGTTTAACAGTTAGGGAGAGTTAAGTCATTATACAAGTTCATTCAATGACTTTTATTATTATGGTAAAGAATCTGAATTTTGTCAAATATTTCCAGTTTTAAAAGTATAAAAATAGGGGCTTCCCTGGTGGCGCAGTGGTTGAGAGTCCGCCTGCCGATGCAGGGGACACGGGTTCGTGCCCCGGTCTGGGAAGGTCCCACATGCCGCAGAGCGGCTGGGCCTGTGAGCCATGGCCACTGAGCCTGCGCGTCCGGAGCCTGTGCTCCGCAACGGGAGAGGCCACAACAGTGAGAGGCCCGCATACCACAAAAAAAAATAAAAATAGGTCTATATTTTACAACCAAATACTATCAAAAAGTAATGACAGTTAAATCAGTTCTTAAATGGTGGGCATGATTAGAACTTGTAGAAAGGAAGTAAAATGTGACCAAAAGGGAATTGTAAGGTACACCTGCCAACAGTGCGGGTGAATAGAGAAATCATGGATTTTGTACTGGGTCAGTAGCTGTCAAGGAATATATAAGTGAATATTTGAAACCTAGATATGATTGTTTCATATAAATAATTTAATAAAGTATAATTAAACCAGAGTATATAATGTAGTTATAATTTAAAATTATACCCCCAAAACACAAATATACAAACATATATCAAATATTGTATTTCAAGGCCTCATTGACTTAGGAGATTCTAATGAAAATTTTAAATATTTTCTCCCCATCATCACCACTCCAAAAACAAATTTAAATGTGAATAATTAACATTGTGATAGGTTTTAGTTTGATGTAGTGGTGATGGTAGATGTGTAAACATTGGATGCTAGCATTAGAAGTATTGATTAAAAAGTAACTTCAGTTTGGAAATACCGACAGACCGTCATCCCAACTGCGATATTGGTGATCTGATGTATGGTGTAAGAGGCACCTACTCTTTCTCTAGATGGAAAAATATTACAAATTGGACCTGAGAAACCAAGAATCCTCATCAGAATTACATTCTCAAGACTAGGAAGGCAAGCATTCTGATTCCAATTAATTATTCTATCTCTTCATCCTCATTAGTGCCTCTCATGTCAAGTGTACTTTTGAAATAATCTTTGATGAAAGAATGAAACATTTTCATGAGGATAATTCCTGAGAGATTCAGCCTTGTGGAATACAGCTATCTGCTTTTACCTATCCATATGGAGCAGATACTCTGTGCAAAGAGATGGTATATATTTGGCAAAGGGAGCCACATAAGACCATAAGACTCAGGTCCAAACACAGAAAATTTATTGCAGTTGGTAAGGAGAGCTAACACACCAGTGAGGACAAGAGTTTTAGAAAATAGTCTCCAAAGCAGCACTTAAGATAGAATGTGATAACCTTCCTGCTGGGGGCCAAAGTCAAGAAAGCCCCCTTCAGTTCCAACCAAGCCTGGAGGAACTGCCCAAACTGCAGAATAGTACATGGACAAAAGTGTTTAGTTCCCTGCACAGATTTATTCAGTAAAACTTAGAAAATAAAAATAGTGAATAGGAAAGAAGAGGATCGTTGTGTGCTTATGCCATAATTTTTGGACTAATCATTGCACGTTAGATACAGAGGGATAAAACACTTTTCAGTACACACGCCAGCAAGTGATTAAAACATCTGGAGACCTGGAAATATTAATAAATAATTCATACAAGAACAGAGTAATTAAAAATTAAGACAATTAAGTGATCCAGGACAAAGACACAACTCTTCTTTAAACGTCTACTTTAGGCCAGGCATTCTAGCAATTTGTTTCTATGCATACATATATTTATTACACATGTATGGCTGTGTGTGTATACATACACACACATAAATACAAATATAATACACAACTGACAGGTGCAATAATCTTGTGGCATATATATGTATACACATAGATACACACACACACACATCACACACGTGTACTCATGGTAGCCATACTGTCATACTGTCTTATTTTAAGATAGGAGCAACCAGAATACATATAAAAGTGGTATTAACTTTTTTCTCATATTCTTACAACTAAAATATTGATTTTCTTATACCTCGTAATTTTATTATGTCTCTATCATTTAGCAAACTTGCTTATTTTTGTGATTTACAATTGTCTATGTGCTTTTTCTGTCTCCTCTAGAAAATCGTAAATTCCTCACGTACCACTTAATCTTATTCACCTCTACATCCCCATATGCCTTGCTCAATTCTTTGGGAAGAGTGGACTCTGGCAAATTCTTTTTGTAGCCAAAGTTGATCAAATACAAAAAGGAGTTCCCTTTTTGTACTTCCTTTCTAGGACTACCCCTGACAAAGTACTACAAACTGGTTGGCTTAAAACACAGAGCTTTACTCTTTCTGGAAGCTGGGAGTCTGAAATCAAGGCATCAGCAGGGCCATGCTCACTCTGAAGGCTGTAAGGAAAAATATCTCCTTGCTTCTTCCAGCTTCTTGTGGCCCCAGGCATTCCTTAGTTTGTGGCAGCATAACTCCAATCACTGCCTCCATCTTCACATGGCTTTCTTTGTGTGTCTGTGCCCTTTCCTCTTACAATGACATCAGTCATTGGATTTAAGCCACTCTAAATCCAGGAGGATCTAATCTCCACATCCTTAACTAATTACTCCTATAAAGTCTCTATTTCCAAATAAGGTCACATTCTGAGGTTTTTGGATGGACACGAATTTGGGGAGGACATAATTCAACCCAATACACCTGGAAATCAGACATTTCTATAAGACAGTCAATAAGTACATCATTTCTTCATCCAGCAAATATTTATTGAGGGCTTCCCTGGTGGCGCAGTGGTTAAGAATCCGCCTGCCAATTCATGGGACACAGATTCGAGCCCTGGTCCAGGAAGATCTCACATGCCGCGGAGCATCTAAGCCTGTTGCAACAACTACTGAGCCTGCGCTCTAGAGCCTGAGAGCCACAACTACTGAAGCCCGTGCGTCACAATTACTCAGCCTGTGAGCCACAACTACTGAAGCCCGCATGCCTCGAGCCCGTGCTCCACACAAAGAGAAGCCACCCAATGAGAAGCCCACACACCACAACGAAGAGTAGCCCCCACTTGCCGCAACTAGAGAAAGCCCGTGTGCAGCAACGAAGACCCAACGCAGCCAAAAATATATATATATATTTATTGAACTTGCTATGAATCAGATGAAGGAACGTGTCAATGAACCAAACACATTCTCTGCCTTCAAGGTGCTGCTCACTTTTTATTGGGATGGGGGGGCAGCAAATATAAATAAATAGATTTTAAATAGGAGAATGTATACATATATATGGAGGTATACAAAGAAATAGATACAGAAATAGAGATAGAGGTAGAAGTAGAGTTAGAGATAAAGAGATTATCAGTGCAATAAATAGAGCAAAAAAGGAGAATAAACATTACATCATTAAGGTTCTACTTCTCTGATTTGTATTAGCAAAGTCCATATAAGCCTCTAAGTCATATTTTGAATAGGAGTCTATTTAGCCTAGTATTATTGTAGCTTAAATAGCTCCTCAAAATGAAGTCTTCTCATTCTCAAGGAACTTTTTGTGTAATGAGTTATGGTAGATATATGCTAGAATTATAATTTAGCATGCTATTTTTAGTGGTTTTCCATGTAAACAAATAGATAATAAAAATCTTAAAGAAATGTAATTCAAACTTAAAAGAGTCACTGACTAAGCGTAATAGAGAAAAATTACAAATTTGCCTTTTGATAACTATGATGTTGAGATTCGGTCCCCTTGCTTAAAAATGGAAACAAAATGGATCCTTAAGTAGATAGTCATGAGGATTAAATGAGATAACAACATGTCAGGGTGGTAACCTAGCACATTATGTGGCACATACTAAGTTTTAAACTAATGCTAGTTGAAGCTAAATGACTGTTTTTTTGTTTGTTTGTTTTTTGTTTCTTTGCGGTACGCGGGCCTCTCACTGTTGTGGCCTCTCCTATCGTGGAGCACAAGCTCCGGACGCGCAGGCCCAGCGGCCATGGCTCACGGGCCCAGCCGCTCCACGGCACGTGGGATCTTCCCGGACCGGGGCACGAACCCGTGTCCCCTGCATCGGCAGGCGGAGTCTCAACCACTGCGCCACCAAGGAAGCCCTAAATGACTTTTTAATTACTCTTTCTCCTAATATTCATCATAAAATTGTAATATAGTTTTTGCTGTCATCATACAGCTATTGACTGTTTTACTGTAATTGAACTGAATTTATGGCCTCACCTGAGTTCATAATAAGAGATTTTATTAAGAAGACCTGAAACAGGAGCTTCCCTGGTGGCGCAGTGGTTGAGAGTCCGCCTGCCAATGCAGGGGACACGGATTCATGCCCCTTTCCGGGAAGATCCCACATGCTGCGGAGTAGCTAGGCCCGTGAGTCATGGCCGCTGAGCCTGCGAGTCCGGAGCCTTTGCTCCACAACGGGAGAGGCCACAACAGCACAACAGTGAGAGGCCCGCGTACTGCAAAAAAAAAAAAAAAACCTGAAAGAGGTCAGAAAAACAGCCTTCACTATTAAAGGGAACTTTTCAGCTTCTTTTTATTTTACCCCCATTGAATTTAAATCTTCCTTTAAATATCTAATCATATTCCTCTATAAGTTAAACATATTACAAGGTAAATTATTTTAGTGCAATTGACATAGTTTTATCATACCTCCAGGAAATTAATTTACCATACAAATGTCATGGGTTGCCTCCTCTGATAGCTGCAAGCAAATTGATACTGAATAGCACCCTCAGTAGCACCCTTATGCTACGATGAGTAGTTTGTTTATGAATAATATGGGTAATCAGAAGAGGGAATTGCATTAATTTGAGAAGAGGGGACAATGCCACTCTACCTTTAAAACCATGTCAGTCTTCTAGATGGAAAAACTGCATTTGGTTAGGAGTACATGTTTCTCTCCCATCTCATCTGATTTTGCTCTAATCAAACTATTGTCAATCCTTTTATTTTTAATTCAAGTCTAGGTATTCCTCTACTTACTGTCGAGAGATTTAGATGAAGTATCTGTTCCTTTTGACAGACTAAATCTGTAAGACCACTTTCCTTAGTTTGTCATGCAGTATTTAATAATTCTCTCCTTGAATTCAGAGTTTCTTGAAATGGGCTGAAATCTAAAAATATTTCTGGCAGAAGCAGTTATACCAGACATCTTAATTATTATGTTTCCAAGGAAATGACAGGCTACATAAGGGAAGCTGACATGTCTCCCTACAGGTATGTGCTTTTTATATTGGAACTTTAGGCTATTATAAATTACCTGGGCCTGAGACTGGCATGAGCACAAAGCCTCAGATATAAACCATCTGCCATATAATGAAGCTAGTGTTAACCCCTTCAGATTTCCCCTTTTTGCCTTGTGGTACACTGCCGAATGTAAGACTTGTAAGAGCACACAGATTTCTAAATGGGCCGTAAATTTATCTGACTGTCTCATTTTATTTTCTTGAACCCCTGCTGTTTATTCTCCACTGTTGGAATCATTCCTAAAGATCAGATTCAACAGGAAGATGGAGTAAGCTGGAGTCATCCATCTGAGGAGTGCAGGAGGTTGGCAGTTATTCTGTAGGGTTCATGCTCTTGACACCTATTGTTTGATTTGAGTCCCTGCCTACTCTGCTGAATGCCATGTTTCCACATCAGGGAAGGAATGTGATCTTTGCACCTGCTGTCTCCTCGTTAGAAGGGAGGGGAGCTGCACTTGAGTGATCTTTGAGTTAAGCAGCTGACATAACAGCACTGTGCAGTAAACTGAACAGAACAAATGTGTTAAACTGCTTCCTGTTGGGAAGGTATTTTGAATTGTACTGCCACACTCTTTTAGCTTGCTTGCTGAATTTGGGCCACTTTGCTAAGTATCATTCCATTGCTAAAATCCTCCGCCAAGTGTAAGTTCCGCTGCTAACAATTGAAAAGGTAGTGATTAGTAAAACTGTAATTCTCCAAATACAGGGAAGTATCAAACGGTGCCTACTAAACTTTGTGTTATTAAACCTCTAGGAGTATGTGACTGATGTATTTCATTCATAAAGTAAAAATAATGATATGTATTTTTTACAAACATATTTTTATAAAATGCTTCATTACCTACTGAGAGAAAACACTGTACCATTATAAATTTTAAAAAGCTTTGGAGATATCAGGAAATGGACTAGAGTCTGGTCTTGGATCTAACACTTCCTTTCTATTTTACCTTGGATATGTTTGAATGTCTGTTTTTCACCAAAAACAATAAAGAGTGCTTCCCTGGTGGCGCAGTGGTTGAGAGTCTGCCTGCCGATGCAGGGGACGCGGGTTCGTGCCCTGGTCTGGGAAGATCCCACATGCTGCGAAGTGGCTGGGCCCCTGAGCCATGGCCACTGAGCCTGCGCGTCCGGAGCCTGTGCTCCGCAACCGGGGGGGCCACAACAGTGAGAGGCCCACGTACCGCAAAAAATAAAATAAAAATTAAAAAAATAAAGAAAAATGTAAAACGAATAAACCAAAAATCCAGCTATGTTATGCCCTGCCAACTTCATAGTGCAGTTGCAATAATCAGATGAGAGGAAAAATGTGACAGTGGTTGAAAAACTGCACAGTGTTATAAAAATGTACATTTTTTATCACCATTTCATGGGCTTTCTTTTATAATTAGAAATTGCTCGTCCTCTTCTGGGAACACAAATCAGCAAACAGTCCCCGAATGAAAAAATGAGTGGTGTGATTTTGTTAATGAGTGCCTGCTTGATAAATCTGGTGGTGAAGAGGACCTTCATTCACAATAGAGCATCTTGTCAGTCTCTCACTACAAATAAAATCCAGTGAGATCCATCAGGACACTGACAGAAGCTGTTAGTAGGGACTCCTGCCTATAGACAGCTCAGCCAGATTGATGAGTTTATAGAAGTCCAGCCTCTACACTGCTTCTTTATTAGTTATTCCAGAAGGTTTTCCAAAAAATTTATATGTAGCCTCATTTATATATTGTTTTATAGGTGGTTTATCTTAGCATAAACCTCAGACATAAGGGAACGTCACTTTCAAATAAGATATATAACAAAAATTATACAAATATGATATTATAATCAAGAGTATTCTTCCCTTGCATCCACGTTAAATGTTTTTTATTATATATTTGGTTTTCTACCCAAGATAGATGATTTCAAGTGTTGATATAACCAATGATTTAGCTACTTACTAGAGTTAATTAAATACTATTTTACTGCTAATTACAATACAGGTAATAAATAATCTTAGATTACAAAAATAAGGAAAAATTATTATGTAATACCATTTTGAAGTATCTTTATTTCAGTTCTTGAAAGATAATAAAACATATTCATTGCAGACATTTTTATCACTATTTGATAAAATATCAGTTACCAGATAGGGTGCAAGTTATGAAATTATATATCAATTTCAAATTTTAACTGTTCGCTCTTGCCATAACTCACTTCTTATAGCAGAGTTACCAGCCCACTTTTCTGAGCCAGTGCATTTATTTCCCAGCTGTTGTGAGAGTTGACTTCTAATGGCTCAAAGATTCCCTCTTCTTGTAAAATTGCCCTTGGCAAAATAGAAGATGCCTCATTGAGAGGTCTTGCCCATCCAGGGGAAGCCCACAGCCAAGGACTGACTAAAAGGGGGCACAAATTCCTACTCCTTTTGCCTCAAGTTGGGATCAACTTTGTGTTGCAATGTATGCAGTTTAGACCTGAGACCATGTCCTTGCATGGGTCTCCACTGTGTCACCCCTCTTTCTTTATGTAAATCTTTTCTCCTAAGAGAAAATCCTTGATAAATCGTGTGTTCTCAAATCCTTGTCTTAGTCTCTGTTTCCAGGAACTGAATCTAAGAGAGTTAGTACAGGAATGGCCCTAAGAAGCAGATTCTAAGGATTCTGGAGTTCAGTCATGCATCAGCTAGCAAACAATAAGAATCCCGTCTCTCCATACTGGGATATTGATATTTCTTAACATCCTGTAGAAGGCGATTACTAAGATTTTTACACACAGTGAACTGGAGGAGTGGAAGGAAATGGACTGGCTTATCTCTAACATTAGAGAGGCATAGGGCAAATAAGAATTATAAAGACTATTTAATCAGGTGCCTACTACTGAGAACTACTGATGCTTTTAAGAGAGAAAATTACCAGTTTAAGCAATTAAATACTAATTAAAAGAAAAGCATGAAAGCCAGAGTTGCCTCTGTGGAAGCATGTGATCTGTTTATTACCCTCTGCTGGAGAACAATCATCTCCTAATGTTCCATTGAGCCTGTGCCTCCTCTAAACCATCCAATGCCTCTGGTACTTAATTATAAACAATATTTTTAAGAGAAGTTTCTTTCTTGTTCAGGCAATGACAATAGCTCTCTAAGCAAAGGCTTAGCTAATATTATGAGCTTGCAGAATTATTCATGGTTTTGAGGCTAGTTAATACTCAGTTTCATCCCTCTGCATGCTATGCCCCAAGGCCAAGTACCTGGAAGGATACATAGCAAACAGTATAAAAAGTGTGATATGGAAACCTATAGTAGATGCTATGGACAGGCTAATAATAAGGTTTATTTTGAAATAGATATTCTTTAATTGTTTTTCAATATAATATTGAATATATTCAATATTATCTAATAAGAATGGAAAGACCTCCTTATTATCTATAAATAAAATTTACATTGAGAAATAAATTCAATAATTAACTCCTAATTGATTCATAGGAAATGTCTTGAAAAAATTAGTAAAACATTTCGCACTTTTCTGTAATACCATATTATTCCCTTTTTTTGTGTCTGTAGATGTGTATCTATTTATCGCAACTGAAGCATTTTCAGTTTTCCTTTTTGCTAGTTAAATAAAGAATTACTTCTAAAAACTGTATTTTAATCAGTTCCCTTGATGTTTCAGAAACCTTTATATATGGTCACTTTAGGCAGTTACCTGTCCTACCCAATCAGCAGGCTCTGGATTAAATGGCTTAGAAAAGAAGTAAAAGGAAATGGAAAATCCTAGAGGCAATATTTCTTTACTCCACAATTGGTCATGTGTCCAGTCCAATTATTTTTTTATAAATGTTCCCCATTGTTGAATTTTTATTAGGAAAATATGAACTATTTAAAAAATATATGTTACCCAGAAGTTTGTTAGTGATATAGTAAACAAAATGACTTTTACTTACATGTGCAAAAAAAAATAATAATAAAGGAACTTGCTTAAGCAATTGTAAGGTGATTTCCCCTACCCTATTTTTAGTGTATTGTAAAATCTTTCAGTTCATCCGTTGTTACATTAGAGTCGTTCATCCTTTCCTCACTACAGTTTTACTCTTCATCAGTTAATGACTGAATATAATTTCCTCAAAACAATACTGAATTATAATACTTTGGTTTACAAAATCTATACAAGTAGGGGAATGTTTTAAGTAAAATTCTGACATTGAAATACAGCACACATAAAAAGTACACAAATAGGGGCTTCCCTGGTGGTGCAGTGGTTGAGAGTCCGCCTGCCGATGCTAGGGCACATGGGTTCGTGACCCGTTCTGGGAAGATCGAACAAGCCGCGGACCGGCTAGGCCCGTGAGCCATGGCCGCTGGGCCTGCGCGTCCGGAAACTGTGCTCCGCAACGGGAGAGGCCACAACAGTGAAAGGCCCGCGTACCGCACAAAAAAAAATAAAAAGTACACAAATAACAACTGTACATATACAGGAATGAGGACAAAATTAATATGCCCAGTTAACTCCCAAACATGAGAGAAAATAGATCATTACTTATTATCTCAGAAGCTTCTCAGTTACCCCCATCTAATTACCTCCCTCCTTCCTCTTCAAAGTTTAATCATATTTTCTGCCTTCTATAATCATATATTTGTTTTATCTGCTTTTGAATCCTATATAGATAAAGTTACTTGTGTCTGGGTACCTTTACTCAAAAAATTTGGGGGCTTCCCTGGTGGCGCAGTGGTTGAGAGTCCGCCTGCCGAGGCAGGGGACACGGGTTCGTGCCCCAGTCCGGAAAGATCCCACATGCCGCGGAGCGGCTGGGCCCGTGAGCCACGGCCGCTGAGCCTGCGCGTCCGGAGCCTGTGCTCCGCAATGGGAGAGGCCACAACAGTGAGAGGCCCGCGTACCGAAAAAAAAAAAAAATTTTGGAAAGTTCATCCATGTTTGTGTATGTAATAGTTCATTCATGTTTATTTCTGTGTCATATCCCATTGATTATATAACAATTTATTTACCCAGTTTTCTGTAGATGAACATTTGTATGGTTTCATTTTTGGCTATTACAAAAGGGTGCCACTATGAACATTTTCCACATGATTTTAGTGGACATTTGTATGCATTACTCTCATGTATATACACCACAGTACTAAGTGAATTTAGAAAAAATGCAGTATACAAAGTTAAGATACATAAATTTATTGTAGTTCTCTGTACTAGCAACAAAAAATATGAATATTTTAAAAATCCATGTACAATAGCATCAAAGGCCAAATAATTAGGAATAAAATTTTTTTAAAATGTGTAAGATGTGCACTAAACTATAAAATATTACTAAAGGCAATTAAAGAAAATCTAAAAAATGGAGAGATATACATGTTCATAAGTTGGAAATTTCAATATTGTTAAGCTGTCAATTCTCTGCAAATTTTTCTATATTTAGAGCAATTTAAAAACAATCTCAGCAGGACTTATTTTTTGAAAATTTCAAATTTTAATCTGAAATGTATATGAAATACAAAGAACATAGAAAATAAATATCATTCTTGAAAAAACAAATTTGGACGTCTTGTATTACATGTATTCAAGAAATAATACAAAGCTACCATAATCAAGACAGTATGTCACCGACATTAAGGATCAACAGGTAAAGAACCCAGAACTGAACACAGACTTATATAATTATTTGATTTTTGACAAAGGTGTGTAATTATCCAATGGAAAAAAGGAAAGTTTTTTCAAAAAATGGGCCAGAACAATTGAATATTCTTTTGAAAAAACCATTAACCTTGACATCTTTCTCACACCCTATATCAAATTAATTTAAGATGAGCCATATGTATGCATAAAAGCTAAAACCATCAACTTAAAAAACTAAACATGAGAGTATCTTTTTGACTAAAGAAATGAAAAATGTTTTCAGACAGATCACAGAAAGCAGTAACCATTAAAGAAAAATTGATAAACTGGATATCATCAAATTTAAAACCTCTGCTCATCTAGAATATATTGCCAGTCTTGCAACCCAATGAAAAAAACAACTCAAAAAAAATGAGCAAAATTTTGAGCAGACACTTCAAAATAAAACATAAAAACAATGGTCAAAAACAGGTGAAAAAAAATTGCTTAACATCAGCTCAGCAGTGGAATTCAAACTAGAACTATAATGAGCTGTTACTAAAAGATTTACCCCTTCATAAACAGTTAAAATTTGAAGTTTGATTTTATCAAACAGGCAAGATGTGGAGTGACAAAAAATCCATTTTTTGGTGGTAATATAAAATGGTGCAACTACCTAGATAAAATTTAAGCAGTTTCTTTGAAAACTAAATAAATACTTACCCCAATCACCCAGCAATTCCAATTCTAGATTTACCAAATAGAAATAAAAATATATGTCCATAGGTGACTAATACAAAATTGCTCATAACACTTTTATTTACAACTGCCAATGACTGGAAACAAACCAAATGTCTAGCAACAGTAGAATGAAACACAGCTATTGTATATTTATACAATGGACAAATACTACACAATAAAAAGGAATAAAATACTAATACATGCAATAACATGGATAAATCTCAAAAAGTCACTATGATAAGTAAAAGAATCCTTATACACAAGAATTCATTATAAATAATTCCATTTACTTGTTAGAACACGTTAAAAAAATCTATGATGGAAAAATCAAAATGGTGATGACCTCTTGGAGGATAGGGCTGGAAATTAAATGGGAAAGGGTATGAATGAGCTCTCTAAGTTGATTGTAATATTCAATATCAAGATGGGGATTAAATACAGCATTCATCAAAGCTCAGTGAACATATATTTGAGATTTGCGCATTTCATTGTATACAGAAATCTGCATACATTTAAAAAACGTGTAAACAAATATAGAATTCTAATTAATGGTATGCATGCTGAAGTATGTAGCAGGAAGCGTATGGATGTCTGAAATTTATTTTAAAATCTATAAAAATAAATTTCATCAACAGATGGATACCAAGGTGAATATATGGACACATGTGAGATAAAAAATATGAATGGTAGAATCTAGATGGTAAGGATGTGAATGTTAACTGTAAAATTCTCTACTTTTTTGTATATTTAAAAATTTTAATAATAAATTGTTGAGAAAAACTGACCAGGACTTTTGCTGCCAGCCATATTAGAAAAATTGCTACCAGACTTTCTCTCTTGAGTAGCAACTAGAAAACAGAGAAAAATATATGAAATAAAATTTTTCTGACAGTGGACAACAGACAACTGTGACCCCAGAGAAAAGGGAAACAAATGATAGAAACATAACTTCGCTTGCTTTCTGGCTGGAGTCATTTCCAGAATGAAGACAAGGGTGGTGGATACTAAGCAGTGTACACCGCACTGAGTTAAAGAGATGGAAATTCAGCTTGCAATAGCAAAGACAACTGGAACTTATTGTATAGAATAACAGAGAGAAGGGAATAATATAGAAAAACAAGTTCAGAATATTGGCTATGGTCCTCTTGATTTCATCATTGAATCTAAAGTGCAAAGGCACAGGGTGAAAGTACACAAGACTAGTCAAAGAACCACTAGGAACTGTAAGGTGAAGTTATTTTAGAGCTTACACCTGTGAAACATTTGCAGTCCCACCGACTAAAGTAAAGAAACTCCACTGACAACTCAGAACATTAGCTAGAAAAGTTCAAACATGATAAAATTCAAACATGATAGAAACCATGGAATAAAGTCTACTCTAAACCTGCTCTACAAAATCTGGATTACAAGTCCCTAACGAATCAACCAGATATGAAAGTAAATTATATACCTTCCAAAATGAACTTCAATACTCTTTAAAGTGGGATAAAAAAAATTCAGACCCAAGAAAATCTAACATTTACAATGTCATGATGCAATAAAAAAATTATTAGATGTGTACAGAAATGGAAAACATGGCCCATAACCAGGAAAAAAAATCAACAGTGAAAAGAAACTCAACAATGGCAGAGATAATAGAATTAGTAGCTGAGGACTTTCAAAAAACTACTATACCTCAAAAATTTTAAGGAAAAAAGAACTTAATGTGGGGAGAAATAAGATATATAAAGGAATCATATAGAAGTTTTATATTTAAAAATATAACATATCAAATAAAAAATTGCTGGGTATTTAAGAGCAGGTTACATATGACAGAAAAAAAGATCAGTAACCATGAAGACATAGTAATAGAAAGCACATGGAAGCACAGAAAGAAAAAGACTGAAGGGGGGAAAAACAGTCTTATTGGCCTGTGGGGCAATATTAAGCCTCCTAATACACATGTAATTGGAGTAATAAAAGGAGAAAAATGTGGACAGAAAATTTTTTTTAAGTTCTCACAAATTTTCCATATTTGAGGAAACTTTTAGACCTACACATCCAAGACGTCAACAAAATCCAAGAAGGACAAACAAACAAACAAAAAAAACTGCACTAAATAAAGCATATTAAATTCCAACTGCTGAGCACCAGTGATAAAGAAAAATCTGAAAAGAAGCCAGAGTAGAGAGACATATTACATACAGAGAACAAACAATTAGAAAAACCCCAGAATCTTTATCAGAAATTAGAGAGACATGGAAATTGGAAAACACCATTAAAGTACCAAAGGACAAATATTAAAGTGAAATTAAAATGCCATATCCATCAAGGGAGAGGAGTGGGCAAGATGGCAGAGTAGGAAGAATCCGAGCTCACCTCATCCCACAGGTACACCAAAATTACAACTATTTACAGAGCATTTGTTGATGAGAAAGACCAGAAGACTAATGGAAAAGATCTTCTACACTAAAAGATATAAGGAAGGAACCACAACAAGATGGGTAGGAGGGCTCGAGACATGTTATAGTCAAGACCCGTACCCCAGGGTGGGCGACCCACCAATTGGAGGATAGTTATAATAATAGAGCTCCTTTCTAAGAAGCAAGGGGTCTGAACCCCACATCAGGCTCCCCATCCTGGGAATACTACACCAGGAAGATGAGCCCCCAGATAGTTTGGCTTTGAAGGCCAGAAGGGCTTACTTTCAGGAGAGCCAGAGGGCTGTAGGAAATAGAGACTCCGCTCCTAAAGGGTGCACACAAAACCTCACACTCTCTGACACCCAGGGCAGTAGCAGTAATTTGAAAGGAGCCTGGGTCAGACACACTTGCTGATCATGGAGAGCTTCCCAGAGAGTCAGAAGGCAACTGGAATTCACCCTGGAGACATAGACACTGGTCCCAGTCAGTTTTGGGAGATTGTTCTACTACAAAAAAATGTTGCTGGCAAGCGCTATTTTGGAATCTTCCCTCTAGCTTATGAGCACTGATACCTGGCCTCACCCATCAGCTTCTTGGCACCAGTACTGGGACACCTCAGGCCAAGCACCTAGGTGGGATGAGACAATCTCACTCACCAGCAAGCCAGCTGCCTTTAGACCCCTTGAGCACACACCACCCCAGAACCTGTCCCTGTCCACCAAAGAGCCAGGGCCCAGCCCCACATAGCAGGGCACTGGCATTAACACCAAGACCCCCAGAGCCCTGCAGCCAGAAACGCTGGGACCCATCTCTGCTCACCAGGGGCCAGCACTAGTCCTAGGACCAACCTCACACATCAGTGAGCAGGTACCATCCCCAGGACAACCTGGGCCCCAGTCCCACCCACCAGCAGGACAACATATCAACTCCAGGACACCCAGGGACCTGGAGTCAGAGAACCTGGGACCTGGCTCTACTTACCAGTGAGCCAGCACTAGCACCAGAACCCCCTAGGCTTCAGCCCTGCTCACCTGTGAACTGACACCAGCTCCACGATCCCTGTGCCCCTCAGCCAGAGATCCCAGACCTTGCTCCCCTCATCAGTGGGCCTTTACTAGCTCCAGGACCTGGTCCCACATACTGGCAGGGGTACACTAACCCTAGGACTACTGAAGCCCCACAACCTGCCATGTCAGGAGGACCCAGACCACCCTTCAGCAGGCCTGCACCAGCCTCAGGACTCCCTGAGCCTTGGTTCCACCCACTAGCAGGCCAATGCCAGCTCTGGGACACCTAGGGACCCTCAGCCAGTCACCTCAGCATCTGACCCCACCCACCAGCGTGCAGACACCAGCTTCAGAACACCAAAGACGCCACAGCCAGCCATGTCATGAACCAGCCCCACCCACCAGCAGGCTGACACTAGATCTGGGACGCTTGTCCCTGCAACCAATAGACACACAAAACTCTTTAACCAAATTCAACATTTATTTATGATAAAAACTCAACAAAGTGGTTATAGAGGGAATATAACTCAACATAATTAAGGCCACTTATGACAAACCCATATCTAACATCATACTCAACAATGACAAATTGAAAGCTTTTCATCTAAATTCAAGCACAAAACAAAGATGCTCACACTCACCACTTGTATTTAACACAGTATTGAAAGTCCTTGACACAACACTCAGACAAGAAAAAGAAATAAAAGGTATCCAAATTGGAAAGGAAGAAGCAAAACTGTCACTGTTTGCAGATGACATGATACTATACATAGAAAATTCTAAAGACACCACCAAAAACTACTAGGAATCACCAATGAATTCAGTAAAGTTACAGGATAAAAAATTTATATACAGAAGTCTGTTGCATTTGTATACACTAACAGTAAATTATCAGAAAGCAAATTAAGAAAATAATCCCATTTACAATTGTACCAAAAAGAATAAAATACCTAAGAATAAGTCTAACTGAGGAGGAAAGAGACTTTTAAATGGAAAGCTATATGATACTGATGAAAGAAATTGAAGATGACACAAACAGACAAAAAGATATACCATGTTCAAGGACTGGGATAATCAGTATTGTTAAAATTACCATACTACTCAAAGCAATCTACTAATTCATCATAATCCCTATCAAAAGTACCAATGGCGGACTTCCCTGATGGCACAGTGGTTAAGAACCCACCTGCCAATGCAGGGGACATGGGTTCGAGCCCTGGTCTGGGAAGACCCCATGTGTCACAGAGCAACTAAGCCCATGCACCACAACTACTGAGCCTGTGCTCTAGAGCCCATGAGCCACAACTACTGAGCCCATGAGCCACAACTACTGAGCCCACATGCTACAACTACTGAAGCCCGTGCACCTAGAGCTGTGCTCTGCAACAAGAGAAGACACTGTAATGAGAAGCCCATGCACTGCAACGAAGAGTAGCCCCTGCTCACTGAAACTAGAGAAAGCCCATGCACAGCAATGCAGCCATAAATAAATAAATTTATTTAAAAAAATACCAATGGCATTTTTCACAGAACTAGAATAATTCTAAAATTTGTATGGAAACACACAAAACTCCAAATAGCAAAACTATCTTGAGAAAGAAAAACAACGCTGGAGGTATCATGCACCCTGATTTCAAAATACATTACAAACCTACAGCTATCAAAACGGTATGGTACTGGCACAAAAACAAACATACAGATGAATGGAACAGAATACAGAGCCCAGAAATGAACCCACACTTTCATGGCCAATTAATCTACAACAAAGGAGGCAAAATATACAATAGGGAAAAGAAAGCCTCTTCTATAAATAATGTTGGGAAAACTGTACAATTACATGCAAAAGAATCAAACTGGACTACTCTCTTACACCATGCACAAAAATAAATTCAAAATGAAGTAAAAACTTAAATTTAAGACCTGAAACCATAAAACTTCTAGAAGAAAACCTAGGCAGTAATCTCTTTGAGTTGAATCTTAGTAATATTTTTTTGGGATATGTCTCCTCAGGCAACTGAAACAAAAGCAAAAATAAACAAGTGGGACTACATCAAACTAAAAAGCTCTTGCACAAGAAAGGAAAGTGTCAACAAAACAAAAAGCTCACCTACTGATTTGGAGAAGATATTTGCATCTTCTGATACATCTGATAGGAGTTTAATATTAAACATATACAAAGAATGCATACAATTCAACATCACAAAAACAAACCAATCCATTCAAAACTGAGCAGAGAACCTTAATAGACATTTTCCCAAAGAAGACATATAGATGGCCAACAGGCACATGAAAAGATGTTCTACATCACTAATCATCAGGGAAATGCAAATCAAAACCACCATGAGATGTCACCTCACACCTGTTAGAAGGCTATTAGCAAAAAGACAACAAATAACAAGTGTTTTTGAGGATGTGGAGGAAAGGGAACTCTAGTGCACTATTGGTGGTAATGTAAATTGGTGCAGCCACTATGGGAAACAGTATGGAGATTCTTCAAATAGTTGAAAGTGGAACTACCATATGATCCAGTAATTCATCTCCTGGGTATTTTATCCCAAGAAAATAAAAACACTAATTAGAAAAGATATATGCACGCTGATGTTCATTGTAGCATTATTTACCATAGCCAAGATATGGAAGCAACTTAAGTGCCCATCAGTAGATGAATGGATAAAGTAGATGTGGTATATATAAATACAATGGAATATACTCAGCCATAAAAAAGAAGAAAATCTTGTCATTTGTGACTACATGGATGGACCTAGAGGTTATTATGCTAAGTGAGATAAGTCAGAAAGACAAATACCATATGATTTCATTTATATGTGGAAACTAAAAATCAAAACAAATGAACAAATCCAACAAAACAGAAACAGAGTTATAGACAGAGAGAGCAAACAAGTGGTTGCTCGAGGGGAGAGGTTGGAGGGAGGAAAGAAAAATGTAAGGGAGATTAAGAGATACAAACTTCCAGTTGCAAAATAATTGAGGCATGGGTATGAAATAGGCAGCGTGGAGAATACAGTTAATAATTATGTATGGTGACATATAGTAACTAGACTTATCAAGGTGCTCATTTTGAAATGTATAGAAATATTGAATCACTATGTTGTAAAACAGGAACTAACAGTGTTGTAGGTCAATTATACCTCAGAAACAAAAAAACAAACTCATAGGTAAAGAGGTCAGATTTGTGATGATGAGAGGTGGAGGGTGGGGGTGCAGGAGCGGTTGGATGCAGGCAGTCAAAGGGTACAAATTTGCAGTTATAAGATACATAAGTACTAACTTGTAATGTACAACATAATAAATATAATGAACACTGCTCTATGTTATATATGAGAGTTGTTAGAGTAAATCCTAAGAGTTCTCATCACAAGGAAATTTTTTTCTATTTCTTTAATTTTGTATCTCTATGAGATGATGGATATTCACTAAACTTATTGTGATATATTTATGATGTATGTAAATCAAATAATTATGATGTACACCTTACACTTAAAATGCTATATCCAACAAAAATACCTTTCAAATTTGAAAGGGAAATAAAGATGGTTTCAGAACAACAAATAATTAAAGAATTTATCAAAGGTAGATGTTGGATTACAAGAATTTAAAGGAAGTTTTCAGACCATAAGAAAATGATAGATTAATCCTTTGTCAGTTACTTCATTTGCAAATATTTTCTCCCATTCTGAGGGTTGTCTTTTTGCGTTGCTTATGGTTTCCTTTGCTGTGCAAAAGCTTTTAAGTTTCATTAGATCCCATTTGTTTATTTTTGTTTTTATTTCCATTTCTCCAGGAGGTGGGTCAAAAAGGATCCTGCTGTGATTTATGTCAAAGAGTGTTCGTCCTATGTTTTCCTCTAAGAGTTTTATAGTGTCCGGTCTTTAATTTAGGTGTTTAATCCATTTTGAGTTTATTTTTATGTGTGGAGTGAGGAACTGTTCTAATTTCATTCTTTTACATGTACCTGTCCAGTTTTCCCAGCACCACTTATTGAAGAGACTGTCTTTTCTCCATTGTATGTTCTTGCCTCCTTTGTCATAAATTAGGTGCATGGGTTTATCTCTGGGCTTTCTATCCTATTCCATTGATCTATATTTCTGTTTTTGTGCCAGTACCATATTGTCTTGATTACTGTAGCTTTGTAATATAGTCTGAAGTCAGGAAGCCTGATTCCTCCATCTCCGTTTTTCTTTCTCAAGACTGCTTTGGCTATTCGGGGTCTTTTGGGTTTCCATACAAATTGTGAAATTTTTGGTTCTAGTTCTGTGAAAAATGCCAGTGGTAGTTTGAAAGGGAGAGCACTGAATCTGTAGATTGCTTTGTGTATCTAAAAAAAATTTGTGAATCTAAAAAAAAAAAAAGAAAAAGTGGTTGTGATGAACCTAGGGGCAGGACAGGAATAAAGATGCAGGCGTAGAGAATGGACTTGAGGATATGGGTGGGGGAAGCGTAAGCTCGGACGAAGTGACATAGATACACTACCAAATGTAAAATAGCTAGTGGGAAGCAACTTCACAGCACAGGGAGATCAGCCCGGTGCTTGTGACCACCTAGAGGGCTGGGATAGGGAGGGTGGAGGGAGATGCAAGAGGGAGGGGATATGGGGATATATGTATACGTATAGCTGATTCACTTTGTTATACTGCAGAAACTAACACAACATTGTAAGGCAATTATACTCTAATAAAGATGTTAAATAAAAAAAAGAAAATGATAGGAATTTGGTTTCACAACTGACATGTAGACAACTTGGAAGTTGTCACATCCATCCTTACAAGAAGAAAAAGATGAAACTGAAAATCAACGTTACTCTGACTCATCAAAGAATGAGACTTGAAAGTGTAAATCACTACTCTTAAGTCTGACGAGACAGGTGAATACAGAGTATTACATGAGTCTGCATGAAACAGAAGCATCTAGAGTCATAAAGTGAAAGGAGGGAGCAGTTGAATGAAAATTTTGATGAATTACTGGAGGCTGAGTGTGGACTAGCATGAGAGTGAGAGAAAGTCCTGGGGACCACAGTTTTAGGGAATCTCTCAAGTTTCATGGGTTTTACTTCCAAGTATCCCACCAAGCTATCACAGTAAAGATCTGAGAAAGAACTCCTTGAGGCAATGGCAGGGAGAGGTAAAGCAAATTCAGACATGAAGGAGCCAGCTACATTAGGAGATTCAAGATTTTCTCGACTGTGGGTACATGCATATTTATTACACTTCATAACTTAAATATGTGCTATACATACTTTTATGTGGGAACATTTGTTGAATGTATGCAATGTAAATTCTGTCTTCAAGAATTCCTTACCTTCCGTTTGGGGAAACAGACTCTCAATAAAATATTTTACATAGAACAGAGAGAGAGGTTTCCCCACAGCTGTTATGAAGGATAACAATCTTTAATATATAAACACACTAACATAGTTGTGTTGTTGTAAATCATCTCATAATTTTAGTTATAGTTTTGGGAAGGAAGGTTGCCTATGAATTGTTATATCATTTTTGTTGACCTAAAACAAATAGATTGCCAGATAGTTCTCCAGCAAAAATGGGTTTATTTGAGATCAGCAGAGAATTACAGTTCAGAGTCTGCAACCATGACAAGCCACATGCAAGTACCCAAACAGCAAAGTGGGTAGAATGCTTTTACAGAGAGGAAAAAGAAGTTGGGAGGGCTATAATAAACAACGATTCCATAGCTTTTCTTTGGCTGAGTTCTTTCCCAGAGAGGAGTCATTCTCCCTGTTGGGCTCTGCAATCTTTGCAGGGTGTGAGAGCTCCCCCTTCTGGCCTCCCAACTCTATTTAGTTGAGGTTTCTCTCTTTTTTTTTTTTTTACAATTTTCTTCTTTATTTGAAGGTTTTGCAGTAACTGATTTTTACCTTAGTTATCCAATCACATTTCTTAATTATACAACAGAAATCTTATTTGAGTTGAGTAAATCTCCATAATGCTCTCCATATCTACCAAGTTCATTTCAGCTGTGTCCATGCTCCTATTTTTGGCATCTAAATGTCCTCTTATTTTTTCTCTGCCAATAAAAATATATCATTTCTTAAGATTTATTTCAATCCCCACTTCCATGATGCAGCATCTTCCATCTGCAGACAAACTAATTTTTCTTCCTCTGAATTTCTATGGAATTTACACGTTACCATACTCTGAAATTTGTTTGGTCGCACCTTTTTTCTTAGATAATTCCTTTATGGATAATTATTTACAAACCTAAATCAAAACTTCCCCTAGGATTTACAAATCTTTTTTATCGTATATACGTCATAGTGGACAGCGCAGATGAGTATATGAAAAAGAGGAAGAAACTATGTTTCTGAAAACATGTTTCTGAAAATCTGTACAGTAGATCATGTTATTGTCCTCAGTTATTCACTCTTATTTCTTTGTTAACAGATAATACTCTCCAGCCCCCATTAACTTCAGTCATTGCTTTTGCACAATCATTTTGCTTTAGCCAATGGAATATGAGTAAATGGGATGTTTGCTACATCCAAGCAGACATTTTAAAGGAACTGCAAGTTTTCGCCTGCCCTTTTGTTCCTGTGCCCTGTGCTATGAGGAAGTAGGACACAACCCAGAAAACTCTGTCCTTTGAGGTAGCAAACTGTGAATACATATTGTGCAGACCTAATGTGAAACTGCATCTCAAACTAAAGTCATAGCAGACAAAAGTGGCAGAAAGAAATAACTAGGTCACCAGAAATTTTAGTTTGTTTACTTTGTATCATGTCCTAACAATATCTAATAGACTCAAATCCAGCATTTTGTATATGACAGTACTTGAAGAAAACACATAACATTTAAACCACAATTTCTTCATCTATGTATGGGATAAACCATGCTCCACACTAACACAGACACTAAGAAATTGTCATGAAGAGCATCAAATACGATTTTTTTAAAAATAGTGAATCTCTTGGTTTAGTTTCTGAAATAATAACTTAGTTTTGAAATACATAAAATACTTAGGGCATAACATGCAATGAAATAAATGTTTAATATGTTTAAAAATAAAACAAATTATAGAACACTATATAACACATTTATTATTTAGACGGTATTGAGAATCCAATAATATTTTGTAAATTTGACTTAAATTTCTGTTTGAGAGACCAAGGAAACTTGAGATGATAAATTCAAACCCAATTCTCAATTATGTACCTTATTCATTTTTACCATTGACCCTGACTCTTCTATAGTAAAAACTTGAAATAGCCATATTAAATTGAGAGGAAATCTTGGCCATTGTTAATGATACATCTTTGATCACCTCCCCCTGATAGTCTGCTTGGAGTTTCCTATAAAAGAATGCCCCAAATAATATAAATAACTATTAGGAGAATTAGAAATTTAATCATGTGTTTTTCAATATAGTCAGCATTTTCATATATACTTTAACAGCACTTGGCTAATAGAACGCTGCGATAAAGAAAATTATAAGATTTACTCAATTCTATGATACCTAGAGAAAAAACTAGTATTATAGTAATAAATGAGAAATCTATATTCAAAGACCAAATCCATTTCTTTTTTTTTTTTTAACATCTTTATTGGGGTATAATTGCTTTACAATGGCGTGTTAGTTTCCGCTTTATAACAAAGTGAATCATTTATACATATACATATGTTCCCATATCTCTTCACTCTTGCGTCTCCCTCCCTCCCACCCTCCCTATCCCACCCCTCCAGGTGGTCACAAAGCACCCAGCCGATATCCCTGTGCCATGCGGCTGCTTCCCACTAGCTATCCACCTTACGTTTGTTAGTGTGTATATGTCCATGACTCTCTCTCGCCCTGTCAAAGCTCACCCTTCCCCCTCCCCATATCCTCAAGTCCGTTCTCCAGTAGGTCTGTGTCTTTATTCCTGTCTTACCCCTAGGTTCTTCATGACATTTTTTTTTCTTCTTAAATTCCATATATATGTGTTAGCATATGGTATTTGTCTTTTTCTTTCTGACTTACTTCACTCTGTATGACAGACTCTATGTCTATCCACCTCATTACAAATAGCTCAATTTCATTTCTTTTTATGGCTGAGTAATATTCCATTGTATATATCTGACACATCTTCTCTATCCATTCATCCGATGATGGGCACTTAGGTTGTTTCCGTCTCCGGGCTATTGTAAATAGAGCTGCAGTGAACATTTTGGTACATAACTCTTTTTGAATTTTGGTTTTCTCAGGGTATATAGGCCCAGTAGTGGGATTGCTGGGTCATATGGTAGTTCTATTTATAGTTTTTTAACGAACCTCCATACTGTTCTCCATAGTGGCTGAACCAATTCACATTCCCACCAGCAGTGCAAGAGTGTTCCCTTTTCTCCACACCCTCTCCAGCATTTATTGTTTCTAGATTTTTTGATGATGGCCATTCTGACTGGTGTGAGATGATATCTCATTGTAGTTTTGATTTGCATTTCTCTAATGATTAATGATGTTGAGCATTCTTTCATGTTTATTGGCAGTCTGTATATCTTCTTTGGAGAAATGTCTATTTAGGTCTTCTGCCCATTTTTGGATTGGGTTGTTTGTTTTTTTGTTATTGAGCTGCATGAGCTGCTTATAAATTTTGCAGATTAATCCTTTGTCAGTTGCTTCATTTGCAAATATGTTTTCCCATTCTGAGGGTTGTCTTTTGGTCTTGTTTATGGTTTCCTTTGCTGTGCAAAAGCTTTGAAGTTTCATTAGGTCCCATTTGTTTATTTTTGTTTTTATTTCCATTACTCTAGGAGGTGGGTCAGAAAGGATCTTGCTGTGATTTATGTCATAGAGTGTTCTGCCTATGTTTTCCTCTAAGAGTTTGATAGTTTCTGGCCTTACATTTAGGTCTTTAATCCATTTTGAGCTTATTTTTGTGTATGGTGTTAGGGAGTGATCTAATCTCATACTTTTACATGTATCTGTCCAGTTTTCCCAGCACCACTTATTGAAGAGGCTGTCCTTTCTCCGCTGTACATTCCTGCCACCTTTATCAAAGATAAGGTGTCCATATGTGCGTGGGTTTATCTCTGGGCTTTCTATCCTGTTCCATTGATCTATCTTTCTGTTTTTGTGCCAGTACCATACTGTCTTGATTACTGTAGCTTTGTAGTATAGTCTGAAGTCAGGGAGCCTGATTCCTCCAGCTCCTTTTTTCATTCTCAAGATTGCTTTGGCTATTCGGGGTCTTTTGTGTTTCCATACAAATTGTGAAAATTTTTGATCTAGTTCTGTGAAAAATGCCAGTGGTAGTTTGATAGGGATTGCATTGAATCTATAGATTGCTTTGGGTAGTAGAGTCATTTTCACAATGTTGATTCTTCCAATCCAAGAACATGGTATATCTCTCCATCTATTTGTATCATCTTTAATTTCTTTCATCAGTGTCTTATAATTTTCTGCATACAGGTCTTTTGTCTCCTTAGCTAGGTTTATTCCTAGATATTTTATTCTTTTTGTTGCAATGTAAATGGGAGTGTTTTCTTGATTTCAGTTTCAGATTTTTCATCATTAGTATATAGGAATGCCAGAGATTTCTGTGCATTAATTTTGTATCCTGCTACTTTACCAAATTCATTGATTAGCTCTAGTAGTTTTCTGGTAGCATCTTTAGGATTCTCTATGTATAGTATCATGTCATCTGCAAACAGTGACAGCTTTTCTGATTTGGATTCCTTTTATTTCCTTTTCTTCTCTGATTGCTGTGGCTAAAACTTCCAAAACTATGTTGAATAACAGTGGTGAGAGTGGGCAACCTTGTCTTGTTCCTGATCTTAGTGGAAATGCTTTCAGTTTTTCACCATTGAGGATGATGGTTGCTGTGGGCTTGTCATATATGGCCTTTATTATGTTGAGGAAACTTCCCTCTATGCCTACTTTCTGCAGGGTTTTTATCATAAATGGGTGTTGAATTTTGTCAAAAGCTTTCTCTGCATCTATTGAGATGATCATATGGTTTTTCTCCTTCAATTTGTTAATATGGTTTATCACATTGATAGATTTGCGTATGCCAATTTTTTTAAGGTATGGTGATGAGCACAGTGATATAATTTATTATTAACTTCCAGAACAGCCTCCTTTTTTCAATATTTAGATTTGTTAATTACTCATTAAACATGATTTGCAGTTTGTTAGCTGAGATTACACCAACGTCTTTGGTGCTATTTATTCAAGAAATGACCTATTACACATTTTTGTAAATAAGCAGTTGATCCTTGTGATTTTTTTTTATCTTAAGCAGCTTAAAAATCTAAGGCTAAGAAGAAAGCATTATTAAAGGAATTTTTCCTAGGAAAATAAGGATATCACAAATTTTTAACAAAAGAGAGGCTGTGCCACATTTTTTTTAAAATTATGAGGTTGGAAGTGTAACAATTTATAAATAATATAATTATATCAATTTACAAATTTATGTAACATTTAAAAATTTCCCAGGAAATAGCTGATGCAGCTATCCCTATTTGTTCTTGTCAGCAAGGAATACATAACCTGCTGAGTGTATAATAAGTAAAGATGTTACACTATACTGTAGAAAGACAGATAAATATTCCCTCTATTGCTATAGATACAATTTAATTGTCCTCCTAAATCAGTTCTTAATTTGAATCTCTTAGAACTTCTTAAAGCTTTAGTGATCTTAATCATTCAGTAAGACTGCTATATAACCTTTTAGTTCACTTTACCTGCATCATTTAATTCACTTGACATGACAGCCAAATGAAATAAGATTTAATGTTCCTATATACTTCATATATATGAAGTATGCCAAAGATTCTTTGCTTGCCCAAACTTTAGTCAGGCTCGTGAATCTTCTCCTAGGCACAACTGTTCACTTTCTTTTAAAATCTAGTTTTAGCAAGAACCCTGCTAATTCAGTTTAACCAGAACTCCTCACCCTCCATATCTGGTCATGTTCTTCATCTTCCACCATTCCCCAGGGTAATGTCTACTCACCCTGGTCTGTCCTAGGCAAGAATCCTGTTAGTTTAGCCAGAACCCCTTCTACCTCTGAGGTTTCCTCTTAATAATTTTGTATCCACTGACCTCCACCCCCAACCTTGTTCCTTGGCTATAAGTTCCCACTTGTTCATGCTGTATTAGGAGTTAAGCCCAATCTTTCTCCCCCACTGTAAAATCCCATTGCAGTTGTCCCTACACTATTGCAAAAGTCCTGAATAAAATCTGCCTTGCGATCTTTAACAGGTGTCATTGGAAAGTATTTTTCTTTAACAAGTATATGACGTATATATAATAGTTGATGTAATATCTATTATAAATTAGCCCATGTTAAGAATTAAAAATATCATCTTGCCCGTTCTGAATGTGAATAGATCTAAATATGTCATCAATTCAATGACAATTATCAATTAAGCACTTTCATAATGAGGCACTGTACTAAGCCTATATTACTGAGGATCTATCAAATAATGAAGCTAATAAAAAGCTCTTTGAAGAAATATTCCAATAGTATGGTTTTTTTTGACCACTGGTAGTTCTTTATAAAAATATAAACTAGGGCTTCCCTGGTGGCGCAGTGGTTGAGAGTCAGCCTGCTGATGCAGGGGACACGGGTTCGTGCCCCGGTCCGGGAAGATCCCACATGCCGCGGAGCGGCTGGGCCCGTGAGCCATGGCTGCTGGGCCTGCGCGTCCGGAGCCTGTGCTTCGCAACGGGAGAGGCCACAACAGTGAGAGGCCCGCGGACCGCAAAAAAGAACCTAAAGTCCCATACTATACCGAGTTGTCTTTATTTTGGTTTTAGAATCAGAATACAGGTGATTGAAAGGTGCACTAAAGTTTCAGAAACATTATGATTAATTCTAAAACTCAGAGATGCCAATTCAGAAAATTAAAGAAAGACTCTAGATACCTACGTTTTTAACAACACTGTGGTGATTCTAATACAGGTTATCAATGTAATATACTTTGTCCATTAGACTAACTTAGCACAACAAAGATTTCTGTAAACTCTGAGAAGTACTTAGTATTTTCCTGCTTTCACTTTTCCTATCTTCTTTGCCCTTGCTATTACTATATCTTAATAAGGCCACTGAATTCTAAGAATTTGGAATTGAAAACCTGGAACAAATTTTAAAATTTTAGAGTCTTATTTTATTAGCAGAAAGTTATAAGTAATACAGAATTATTATGACCATAAACTTTGGTACAACACTTCAGTCATATTCTAGATAGTGAGCTGGGGGCACAGAAACTTTATTCCTTTTTTCAGTGCATTCTAGCTAAGGACTGTGACTTAGATATTCACCATAATATCAACATCTATGGTGAATCTGCTGCCATAAAACTTCCATGGAATGTTAGCGATGATGATCATCCTACTTCAATCTCTTAAAGTTAAAAAATATTAAATGTAGAGATTTTTAACCACTCAAAGAACTCTAATCTTATATAATAATTTTAACCTACAATTTACACAGGAAAATATTTTCAATTTGGAAATAACTTTTGACTTCCCCAAATCAATTAGATTTTCTCAGTTATCATAAGGATTCTAAACACATTTACTGGAAATGCTACTAATTACACTACCAGTTAGCTTTAGTTTCATAATAAACCACTCTAAAAGTTAGTGGCTTTAAACATCAAACGTTTATTTATTAGCTAATCATTCTGCGGGTCAGCAATTTGTCCTGGGCTCAGTAGATCATTGTACTGTTGGTCTGTCCAGGCTCGGAAGTTCTCACCTTGGCTCGCTCTTGTACCTGCAGTCAGTTTCTAGTTTAGTGGAGAACAGGTTGATTGCCCCTGAGGGCACATCTGTTCTCTGTGCGGCCTCCTGTCTCTCAGCAGGCTAACTTGGGCTTGCTCATTCACACTTGCTCACAGGATTCTCAAGGACAGAAAGAGAGCAGACCTCAAAGCATTGTTCTTTTCAAGGCTCTGCTTACATCATGTTTGTCAATGTCCCACTGCCCAAAACAAGTTTCATGGTCAAATTCAAGGAGTGAGAAAATAGATTCACTTCTTGATGAGGGGTTCAAGATTACAAGGGTGAAAATGCAGGTTTTGTGGCCATTTTCATAAGCTACTGTAACTAGATTAACTCAGTTACTTATATTGCTGTTTACATGTTCAAGTATATAATTGAAAGTCTTTCTAGCAACTTGAATTCAGTAATGTGGATAAACTATAATCTTCACAGATGCTCCCTGGATTGATTTTTCCCCTTCTGATAGTCTTAGTCATTTTATTGGAATATTTAGTTCCTTAACATTTAATTTAATTACTTCTATATTTATATTTATATCTACCAACCATTTGCTCTTTGGCCAACGAGCTTTATGTTATCTTTCTCTTTTTTTTTAAACGTAATTTTAGTTTGATCAGATATTTTTATAATTCATTTTTTTCCTTTATTCATTTAGAAATTTTATCAAATTTTGTCTTAGCAAAAAACAAGGTTTTAAATTTTGATAATATTTTAGTGAAAGAATTTATTTTATTTTGTACTAGTTTAAGGGAACCAGGAAGGAACAATTATAGGAATGTATTATAGGAACTATACCTATGGCTAAAGGGCAAGAGAGGAAATGGAGTTAGTACAGCCTCGAGCCACTGAATAAGGGCTCTTCAACATGCAGCCTTAGTGGGGTATAATAGCAGCCAGAAAGATTGGATCAGGGGAATATATCCAATTTTTATTCTCCTAACTTTAGATTTCATACCAGTGCTTTCTATTAGCCAAAGCTAATAAAGAGATCAAAGGGCAAGAATGTTCATGTAATGTCAGCCTCCTGGGATAGAGAACAAGACAAAGAAATATAGAGAACTGATCTATCTAGAATATGACAAGCAGAATAAACAGCACAGAACTCATAAACACATTTACCATTGTTTTACTGGTTAAACATAAGTCTTGGTTTATTTGGTCTAATGCTAACCACAACTGTACTTCTTCCCAGACAAAGCGAGAACCTTCGGACACTTTAACTCTGTTCCCCCTTTCTAATTTCCATATACTCTTCCCATGTATTTTAATTCTGTGTATTTATACTTTATAACTCTTCATTATAATTACTGTTTTGAGAGAGGCAATATTTATTTCTTCACCAATATTTGTGTGTGATTGCTCTATTTTTTTTATTGAATATATTTGACATGTAACATTGTGTAAGTTTAAAGTGTATAACGTGTTACTTTGATACATTTATATATTGTAATATGTTTGCTTTTGTGGTGATATTTATCACATTACATAATCATAGTACAATACATTGTCTATATCCATTTTACTGTGCATTACATCTCTACAGCTTATTTGCTATTCATTACAAATTTGTAACCTTAAATACTATCACTCTTATCACCCCCCCATGTCCTGGTAACCACTATTCACCAATATATTTACCCTTATTTCTTCCTGTATCTTCCAGCTTCTATACTTTTACTGTTTAAAGGGCAATATTTGGTGTTTCCTTTATTTCAGATCTATTATGGTAAATTATCTCAAGTTTCATGTATCTGTAAATGCCTTTTTTCCTATTCATTCTAAAGGCTTTTTTTCTAGCTTTAAAATCCTAGGTTGACAGTTTTTTTATTTTGACACTTTATAATTTGTCTTCTAGCTTTTATCACTGTTGTTGAGAAAATAGACAAATTCTTTGTTGTTTTGTTTTTCTCTAGTAGCTTAAGATTTTCTTTTTGTTTTTACTTTTCTGTGAGTTATACTGTTTTGTTACCATATAGATTAATTTTCTTTTATCCTATTTTATAATCATATGTTTTCTTTAATATATGGCTTATTGTCTTCATCAGTTTTGAAAATGTTCAGTAATTTCCTCTTCAAAATTATTTCTAGTACATTTTCCCCCTTCTCTTTCTGAGACTCCATAAACATACCCAGTCATAGTCACAGGTTCTGAGCACACTCAAGGGAAAAGGGATCATACAAAGTATGTACACCAGGATGGGAATCTTGAAGGATATCTCACAATTCTGATGACCATAGAGAGCAATATTCCTGATAGGTCTGGGAACACCATTGCCTTCCATCCTGTGGTTTAAATAAGCAACTATTATGTTAAATACTGTCTTAACATCAGTACTCAGGAAGAATGTATTCTTTCTGAAGAAAAAATATATATTCTAATGGTAAAATTCCATTAAGAGAACCGCTGCTATTAAATTAGAGTCAAGGTGGAATAAATTGATATACTTTTATGTGAAGTCAAATATATATTTAGAAATAAAAGAAACTATTTTGAGTAACAAGAGATGATGATTCATCCATGTCATAAAATAAATTGCACTTTCAGAACTGTTAAAATGTTAAGCTTATAAAATTACCGTCTACTCACTCTATGGATGACACCGATCATTAATTTCTCTTGTTTTCCTTCCTGATTACATTTGAGTATGTATTTTTTCCTACTCAGTGTTGAAAAAGTATATCAGGGAAAAAGGAAGAATAGAGGAGGTATTAAAATATGGTGATGATAGCTTGCATAAGAACATTCTTTCAAGGAAAAACACAAATTACAGAAAAGAATCAAATGAGGCAAATATTTATTGATTGCCTAATATTTGTCATAGTGTTTTTTGTTGCTTACCTTTTTACCCACACAACTGTGGCTACAAAATGGCTAACCAAAAATACTAAGAGCTCATGTAATATCGTTAAATATTGTTCTTTGTCACCATTCATCACAGCATTCAAGATTCATCTCTGAGGGAATCAAATTGCTTCTCTTTCTAACAAATAGAGTAAAACTATAATTCCATCCTACAAGCTTTACTCATTAAAACTAAAAGGTAGTGATTAATCTACCTGATCTTGCATGTATAAGCCAACTCAATCCATTCATTAGTTCCTGCTTCACAACAAATAAATGAATGTCTCTGAAACTCTGGTGCTATTTACAGCTGTCTCTCCACTTCTCAAATGCTCCTTAGTTTTTCCTTTTGGTTTTGACCCACTTCTAATTCAACCCAATTTTACCTATCATTAACCAACCCTCATTTATTGCTTTATTTCCCTGATTTTTGTTCTCCCTTTCCTGTTGGATTTGCATACTAATTACGGTTTCCCAGACTTGATTTTTGGTATTCCTCAAAGCTTTTGGTTCAGAGATTTTCTCTTTTCATCCCTGGTTGCCACAGATAGGCACTCCCACCCAAACTTTATCCTTTAGGAATTCAAAAAATTGTCACAATCTAACTTAGTCATTAACCACTACCACACCTCTTCCCCTCCCCATCCTATGAAGGGAGATACAGACTGTAGGCAGAGATAAGTCAAAGAGAGAAAGAAAGCTGAGCAAAATTAAGTCAAGCTATTCACAAGCCATAAATAACTGTCAAAAGCATTATATATACACCATAGGGGGCTAGGTAAGAACTAAATGAAAAAAAAATTCAAGCAAATTATTTAGCACAGTGCCTAGCACATGATAAGTATTCTATAAATATTAATTTTAACTTTAACTTTCTGTGGAATAATGCATTGCTCTAGGGAAGAATTCACACTCATTTTCTTGGTCTGTGCTGAGATGGTTCCCTGACTAGGTATATTTTAGAAACTCTAAAAGTTGACATAAAGCAATAAATATACTTGGAGAGTCATCCAGGCAAATCTGTTTTAATAACTTTTAGTTCATTTTGGTTATTAAGATAACCTTAAATGAAATAGAACCACAGTGATTATCCAGCACAAATGACAATCCATCAGTATGAATATACCTAGTACATATATATTATATATATGTAAATACACATATATAATATTAACTTTCTCTTTTTTTTGGTCTGTTTTTGTCTACCTAATAAAATGCTTCACACATTATATTATGCTGATATTCCTCTTGATTTTTAAACTATTGAGAATTCCCTTGGACACTGTCATGTTGCATAGTGATTGAACTTTTAATAGACATTTAATTTGTGGTTCTAATAATAAGCCTAGATGTAAAATATCATGTGTATGAAGACTTACAAGGTACAAAATCAGTATGCCATTCAGATTTTATAATAAGCTCTCCTGAGGATAAGGAAGTTCAGAAAATTTTTAATATTCATATTTTTGTCTTTAAGATCTACTTTTATTTCAAAGTAGGTAAAGCAGTTTTTCTTTCCACCTTATTACAGTTCATGGAATAGAGTAATAGACTAACGTAGAAAGGGACCGGGATCTGGTTGATTGTATACATATGAGTTGACCCTTAAGTTGTAGAGGCATTAAATATAAGTACACATTTTTATTTTTCTGTCTCACAAATTAAACATCTCATTTCAAATCACTTGACCCATTTCAGATTGTGAACTTTGATCCATAATTACCAAACTGATCTACTATATGAACATAAAAAGTTGTAAATACCAATTCATGCATGAATATTGTGTCACTTAATAGAAAGCAATCTATGTAACAAATTAGTTTCAGAGTATAGAACTGGAAAAATATTAACATATTTCTTGATTTGTATAGAATAACAAGAAGAGGATCATCTTTTATTATTCTGTCATCAGGTCTTTGATAACAAATGGATGACTGATGGAAACTTCTTGACAATGCTTAGACATTTTGCTGTTTTGTTGTCGTTCTGTGGTAAGATAAACATTTTTTCTAAGAACTATTTCCCTAAAACAAAAAAAATTATTGTAACTTATAGCATATTTTGGTGGAAATATTGAAATCTGAGGGCAAAAATGCCTGGGTTCTCGTCCTGTGTCACTCATTATGTTTGTGATTTCAGTCAAATCTCTTTATGAGCTTCAGTTTTTTCATTTGTAAAATTATGTAATTATTTTTTAGTTTACTAACTAAACTCACAAGCATTATTTAGGAATCAAATGAAATAATGTACATAAATTTACTTTTTATACAGCAAAGCTCTCTAATAAAATTAGCTATTACTATATATCAATATTATAAAAATTACATTTCACTTTTTAAAACATGCTAATGAACCTAAATTCAATGTAGTCATAAAAAGCATTATAATTAATAATTTATGTTTGTTGAAGGAACCTAATACATGTTCAGTACCTATTATTTCTTAGGCCTTTTTAGTTTATCTCTAAATCAATCTTTAGAAAGTTTATTTGGTGAAATACTTTATTCTATGTTTTGAGATGAAAGAAACTGAGACTCAGATGAATAAGTAGTTTGTCCAAGAAGCACAACTAATAAGATACAGATCTCAGATTTGAAATCCTGTCTCTGATTCTGAAGTGAAAACTCTTGAGACACCCACTTCTGTCTTACTAATTTATTAATCAGAATGGAATAAACATGTCATTTATCTTCAGCCTACTGAAGATAAATGTTACGACTTTGAAATTCAGCCATGAATCAGGCTTCATTCACATTTTATGAAAGTCCATTTGCATGCATTCTGTATATACAAAGAATCATCTCTTTGTAAAATATGCCATCTTCAATGTGGAATCACAATTTTATAGGAATGGTACTGTTTCCTTAAACATAAACTCATAATGCGTAAGTTAACTTGGGGAAAGGCTACCTCAGGTCAAAGATCCCAAGTACCTTGAGCTAATAAATATTTAAGTACTTGATCCATTAAATGGCACTTACAGGCACAATTTACTGGTTGCAAGAAAAAAAAAAAGGAAAAATATGGTAAAGGAGGAAAGCAAGAGATGTTATGAATACCTACTAGCCTCAAAGTTGTTTTCAACTCAACTTTTAGAAGATGTATATATAATAACATAGGCCATTTTGATTTTTCTAATGAGCCCAATCAAATATACGAAGGCTGGGGAGGGGGTTATTTTGCTCTTTTTTTTTTTTTTTTTTGTCAAATCAAGAAGTGTATAAAAATACATGCTAAAACTTGACCCCTTACCCAAACCTCTATCTATCCCTCCCACAACTCAATCTCATTCTATCCTTCAGTCAAACCTCATTTCTCCGTCCTTCAGCTTCTACTTATGTGATTGATCAGGGTAGACAGTGGCCAGGTTTGTGGATGAGTTAAGAGATGGTTAAATGTAGGGCATACCTTGAGGAAATAATGAAACAGGATTGACTGAATGGGATACAAGACTTAGGAGAGGATTACGGTAAACATTAGGTAGGAGATGTGGCTAATGATTTTACAAGAACCACAGATGAAATAAAGGTGTTGTTGAGCAAACTTAATGTAAATAAAAAACATTTTCTTCAGAGGAGTCAAAATGACCTGGTGCTTACATTAAAGCAAGCATGTCAAGAATGATTCAAAAGTCCTTATATAAAGCAGTAATACTCTTCCTCATTTTTATCTAACAGTTTCAGGCTCACTTAAAACTTAATGAGTTTCCTACTGTACAAAGCATTTTCACATTTAATTACTAAAATCCTCATAATGGCCCTAGTAAGTTGTTATTAATAACCCCACTTTGCACATGAGGAAGTAACATCAGTTGTTTAGTGTAATTCATTTAAAAAAGTGACTGGGACTTCCCTGGTGATGCAGTGGTTAAGAATCCATCTGCCTGCCAATGCAGTGAACACGAATTTGAGCCCTGGTCTGGGAAGATCCCACATGCCGCAGAGCAACTAAGGCCGTGCACCACAACTACTGAGCCTGCATTTTAGAGCCCGCAAGCCACAACTACTGAGCCCTTGTGCCACAACTACTGAAGCCCACGTGGCTAAAGCCCGTGCTCTGCAGCAAGAGAAGCCACTGCAGTGAGAAGCCTGCACACTGTGATGAAGCGTAGCCCGCACTCTCCAAAACTAGAGAAAAGCCCGCACGCAGCAATGAAGACCCATTGCAGCCAAAAATAAATAAATTTATAAAATAAATAAATACATAAATAAAAGAAATAAAAAGTGACTGAACCAAGACTACTTACTAAAATTCAATAGTCCTTTAAATATCCTCAGCTGTGAGGACATTTCCTGTTATTGAAGTGCCCCTACTAATTTTGATGGAAATTTCGATTTGCTAGACCTAACATAGAATCTGGATAATTTCTGCAGTTCTTTTACTCTATCTCACCAGCAGAATTACCCAATAACATTAGTTTTCCAGTGCCTTGCATACATGTTGCTGGGACACATCATAAAATCACTTAAGAGCATTCACTCAAACTCAATTCTATTAACTTTGTACTCAAATTCCAAGATCCAGTCTAGTAATGCTTTAATCACCTGGCTGTGGATTACCTAACTTGAAGATTTTCTGTTACACAGTTACATCTCTGGCTAGCTTCAATAATAGTTTCTTCTCTTGGTGGGTTGAGTGTTCAGTGTTAAAAATCTCATTGTGTTGTTAATACCATTATTTATCCATGGACCATTCTTTTATTCAAGGTAACCCGGAGCAAGTTCTACAGCAAACATGTAGGTAAATTGAAAACAAATCATATTAGAGATATGATTTATGGAAAGGAACTAAAATAGCATTAATTCATAGAAACTTAGGGCTGCAACGGGTGTTATGTATTCTTAAACCAAAATCCTTTCCATGATCTCTCTGACAAGGGACCATTATAGGTTTTCTCTTTGAAGAATATCTTTTTTATTCCATAGTAGGATGAGGCTATTTCAAAAAGTAACAATCTGTTAACTATGCTAGAAAGCTTGACTTCTGAAAGATACAATCCAGCTCTCTAAATTCTATGCCAGTCCTGGTAGAACTGTGGCAAATATGGCTTTGTAGGTTTCTGTGAAAAGCCTTTATTGAAGAGACTAAGACCTTACTCAACAATGACTCTGAATTCTCTCAACATGAATACATGTTTCTGAATTGATCTTTAGTCAGTCATGTACCCTAGTCTCTTCTGCCTTAAAAAAAAATGCACGATCTTCCCACAGTGCATATCAGCATAATGTATTTATATATATTATGCATTGTAAGAAACGTATGCTTCAAAACAGACTTTCAAATATATGGGAACTAAATCAGCTTATTCTCATAAAGTTTCTATTCCTTTTAGCTTTACAAAATTAATATATATGATATATACATTCAAATATGGATTGGAAGGTAATACAAAAATTGTGAAATTGTATAATGTATTGCACTTTTGATTTTCTTGTTTTATTAAACAATAAAACTTATAGAGACTTCCCTGGCAGTCCAGTGGATAAGATTCTGTGCTTATAATGCAGGGGGCGCAGGTTTGATCCCTGGTTGGGGAGCTAAGATCCCACCTGCCTTGTGGCACGGCCAAAAAAAAATATATATATATATTGCATAAATATAGATCTTGTGTGTATACACCAAACTGAATAAAAAATCAGAAGTATGCAAAAATTATAAAAAACATTTTACAGCAGAAAATACAAAACAAAATCTACAAACAAAAAAGCTGGAGAGTGTGTGGAGAAAAGGGAACCATCTTGCACTGTTGGTGGGAATGTAAATGGAT
Organism: Delphinapterus leucas; assembly: GCF_059928025.1. NCBI lineage: Eukaryota > Metazoa > Chordata > Mammalia > Artiodactyla > Monodontidae > Delphinapterus > Delphinapterus leucas. Next base: position 44,725,566 of record NC_143132.1, read on the forward strand.
ACAACCACTGTGGAGAACAGTTTGGAGGTTCCTTAAAAAACTAAAAATAGAACTACCATTTGACCCAGCAATCCCACTACTGGGCATATACCCTGAGAAAACCATAATTCAAAAGGGCACATATACAGCAATGTTCATTGCAGCACTATTTACAATAGCCAGGACATGGAAACAACCTAAATGTCCAATGACAGATGAATGGATAAAGAAGATGTGGTACATATATACAGTGGAATATTACTCAGCCATTAAAAGGAATGAAATTGGGTCATTTGTAAAGATGTGGATGGACCTAGAGTCTGTCATACAGAGTGAAGTAAGTCAGAAAGAGAAAAACAAATACCATATGCTAATGCATATATGTGGAATCTAGAAAAATGGTACAGATAAACCTATTTGCAGGGCAGGAATAGAGATGGAGATGTAGAGAACGGACATGGGGACACAGGGTGGGATGGGGGGGTGGGATGAATTGGGAGATTAGGATTGACACATATACACTACCATGCATAAAATAGATACCTAGCGGGAACATGCTATAAAGCACAGGAAGCTCAGCTCAGTGTTCTGTGATGACCTAGATGGGTGGGATGGGGTGGTGGGAGGGAGGTCCTAGAGGGAGGGGATATAGGTATACGTATACCTGATTCACTTCATTGTACAGCAGAAACTAACACAACATTGTAAAGCAATTATACTCCAATTAATAAAAAATTAACATATATGTTGTATACATTCAAATATGGATTGGAAGGTAATATGAAAATTGTGAAACTATATAATAATGTATTGCACTTTTGATTTTCTTGTTTTATTATATCATAAAAGTTATAAGAAATATTTTACAGCAGAAAATACAATTGAAATTCAGCCACATTGTCCTCTGATATTTAGATAAGACTATGTCATATACATAAACTGGTGGACCTGAGGTAGGGGATAGATGGGCCCCTGGGCTGGACAGCTGACATTTGTCAAGCAAAGCAAAACTGAAACTTTTTTTTCCCTAGACACTCCAAGGACAAAGTTAATGGCAGGAGCTGAGCTCTGCTGGAGTAAAGACATTAGATGACCACTCCTGAGGTCAAGGAAACCTCCCCCACTGCACATGCACAGGAAGGCTCCTTGGGAGTCAAAAAGGGAGGCGGTACCACCCCATAATAAACGTGGACATACCCACACAGGCCTCTGTGCTGGAGTCCATCTTAGTAAAAATTTACACACAGTTGTTGGGGAGTGTGCTAGGGCAGGTCAGATGTGTAAGAGAAACCAGATAATTGGCTAAAGGTAAACAAAGACCTGGAAGAACTGTCCTATATAAGTGACAAATCACCTCTTTACTGCACTCCTCATTCAGGAAGCCTGTGCTCCTCTCCAGGTATGTATTTCTGCCTTACTTCTCACTTAAATAAATAAACTGTGCGCTCTCCCATACGTTGTGCTGTGTCTGTAATAATAAGCTTTGTGCCTGTTTTTGCAGTTTTTGCCTCTTTGAGAAATTCATTTTTCAAAAGGGGCAAGAGCCAGGGGAACTTTGCTTCTAGCCTGTAGCCCCTGGTGGACTAGTGGCTAGGTTCAATTCCTGGGCAGCGAAATAAGGTCCTGCTTCAAGACTGCTGTCACTCCGAGAACAGACCAGCCAATGCAGAGCCTTGTGATAGGCACATGGAAAGGCATGGTCGAGTCACAACATTCTCAGCATGAAAAAGTAAGTTTGTTTCTGAGAAGAGCAGAGCTCTGCCTCTCACATTTGCTTCAAATTCAACCTCTTGGGAACTAATGTGTTTCCTAGAGCGAGAGAGAGGCCTGTGAATAATAACTTAAAAGAATATATTTTCAGATAAAAATGCTGTAAAGTACCCAGGCATAAAATAATACTATTTTTCAATAAAATAAAATAAAAACAAGGAAGATGCTGTTTCTTCACACATTGCCATATTTAGTAGACACTCTGAGGACTGTAATTCATCAGCAGCATCTACAGAAGCTGTTGTGTCCCACGGGAGCTGACAAATCAGTTTCCAAGACTTACAAGGATCACTCCTAAAGAATGCTCAGAAATATTGGAGGAAATTTTATAGTGTGCCACACTGCTAAGGTCCTAATGCAACATGTGGGGATCGGGCCCAGAGAAATATGAGTTACTTATATTACCGAAATTCAATTTTCGGTAAATTTTCACACTAAAAGCTGGTGCAGCCTATGTTACATATAAACATTTCAAAGAGCAAAGCCCTTATAACTTTCTCTTTCCCAAAAGACAGATATTTTCTTAAGAGAATATTTTTTTCAGTTGGGAAGACTGCAAGATGAGTTTTGCAAAGTGCTTTGAATTGATCATATACATATCTACTTAATAAATGGCAGCTATTTATATACAACATGAGAAGCTTTCATATGATTTTAAGAACTTGAAGCAGTAGACTCTTTAGGAGGATCAACACTGCAACAATGGTGAAGTTGATAAGGGGAAAGCAAGACAAAGGATAGGAAAGTCAGTTAGGAAAGTATTCTAATACTCAAGTAGAAAAAATGGGGAAGTGGGTAGAGTTCTGGGGAGAGACTGGAAAGTAAATTTAAGAACCAATTGGGAAATTCAATGTATAGGACTTGTTAACAGTTATCATACTGAACAACGTGTGCCGGGGACTTTCATGCATAATTCTCTCTTTCAAATTTCTTAGTCTAGCATGGAAAATATAATCACTGATAGTTATAATATGTGACATTATGCAAAGAAGTCTTGAGGCGACATAGCAGACACTGTTACTGCCATGCCCTGTATCAGCTCAACCCACTTTAATTCACCTGTAGCTATGGTCCAAGTGTCCAGCAAGCTGATAGCTTCACCTGAAAGCCTTTGCCTAAAGGCTTTTCAGCACTTTGGGTGCTTACTTCACCAACCACTGCAGGCTCAAGATGGAAACTGGGAAATTAGCACACCAACACTGGAAGAAGCCCTCAACCACTGTGAGGTGTATGCCGTATGGGTTCTCGCAGAGTGTCCCCATTGGGATTGAGTCGCTGTTTCCCACAGTGGTAAAATGCTATTGACACACCTTTATCCTTATTTCATCGTCTCACTTTCCCTACTCACTCATTTGTGCTTCCTAAGACTACTTCCCAAATTAATAAGCTGCAGTTAAGTCCTAAGTCCTTTTTTCTTCATCCTTTTCTTTTTTTTTGGTGGGGTGTGACTGGACTACAAAGTAACAGAGTTGGAACCGGAGATGCCATTAGAGAGCAGTCTTCAAAATGAGCTTTAAAAATTGTGTCATTTGATCAGATGTCAACAAGGACCACAGTGTTGGTGCTAAATGGGATGGTGCTAACCTCTCACATGGCGTAGCTTTTCCCAATTACTAAGATCCTCACAGTGGTAGATAAAGGTGAAGTACAGGTGGAAGCACACTGGTTTATACTAATTCTCTAGCACTTGAAAAGAGGAGACAATAAAAACTAAAATGTCAGTGGAGCTGACTGGTACTTGCTGGACAAGCCTTAACAAGAATAACGGGCAATAAGCTAATCTTCTATTGGATAAGAAGATCATTGATGGTTTCTTGGAAGAGATGAATATGTATTAAGGTTTTAATTGGAACTGAAAGAAACAAACATTTCAAGTAGTGGAAGTGAGAAGCATCACTGTGTGTGTGTGAGAAGTATAAGCCATTTCTTGTAGGATACAGTCAGGGGCCAGCAACAAATCTGGGCAAGATGTTCAAGGTCAATGAGGGTTTTACATGCCATTTTAAGAAGCTTGGGCTTTATCCTATATGTAACACAGAATGATTCTTGAAGGCTTTCTCAACTCTGCTGAACACAGAAAATGACTATTTTCTCAATTTTTTTAAGAATAGTACATAACTAGCACCATTCTAGATGCATAGGAAAGCACTTAGTTTACTATATGTAATGGATGTCTAAGGATGTTAGGGCTTACTTCTCACAGAAACCTATTTGGAAAAAGCTGAGGGTTTTATAGTAAACATTACTATAGCCTTAGTTTTAAATATAACACTCTTTACTTACGCTTGGATTATTTGAAATTAAAGTCAAATTGAATGGGACAGTATAATTCTCCATCTCTCACATTTACAAAGAGAATCCAACCAAACTACTTGAGACAAAATATCAGACTTCATAAGAAGAATAACTTAAATATCTCATGAAAGATTACTGTACTGCCTGAAATAATGAGGAAAGATTTCATCTCTGCTTTTCCTTTTGAATTCTGCTTCTAACCTTCAAAGCAACAACTCATACTCAAACAGATGCATAATTTTGTTCAAATTCAGTACTTTAAAATCAAATTTTGGCTGTGAATTGAAAAGTTGGATCTTTTCCCCTTAAAATAATGCAATATACGAGAAATTCGGTTTTCTGTCTGATTTCTGCTTTTCCTAGTGTCTACACAAATTTATTGACCAGAAACTTTGAATGAGAAACAACAAGATGCCATTGTTATAGTTATAAAATTTCAATTTTAGGTATGAATGTTGAAAATATCCATGAATAAATTTGCAGGCTATCATAGTAAGTCAACAAGTGAATGTCTTCTGTCTCTCTGATTCTATGATCGTTATTTAAACCTTATGCCAAAATACTACATCAGATAAGTTAGTAGCTACGTGTATAACAATAAAATGTATATAAGTAACATATTTACTTATAATTCAACTTTTAATTACATTTTTATAAACTAATATAAGAAAATTTGGTGGTCCACCAGAAAAAAACTGGACATAAGATAATATTATATTCAAGACTCCTTTATTCTATGATTTCAGAGACTAAATAAAGAGAAAATATAAAACTTAAAGCTTCAATTATTCCAAGCTGTACTAATCATGACATTCTAGTTTCACTGCCAGAAAAATTAACAATCCAAATCTCAATGTCTTAAACTAACAAAAATCTTTTTTTTCTCATCTACACTAAATGCCCAATGCAAGAGAGTTGGACAGCAATTGGGAGCAAGGCTCGAAGTAGCTACTTCTAAATCCAGGTTGACTGTGGTTCAACAGTAGGATTGCCATTTCCTGCAACTTGGGAAAAGAGAATATGTAAACTCCCAACAATTGTTCTTTACTTCATCCTGGAAATAATACCTACTAATTTTTTATAGCTCGTTGGCCAGAAATAGTCACATGTTCCCACTATGTTGTAAGAAAGCTTAAAATTTATATTCCCTGTGCTCAGGAAGAAAAGAAAATCTGGATAGTCATAAGCATTAGTAACATCTATTACATATGCTAATTCAATTACCAAATTTTAAGGTGAAAACCATAAACATTTCATCGTCACTATAATGAATTAAAGAAACTTGTTTAAATTGTATGTCATGAAGTGCAGTTATATAATAAATCAATTTTCTTATTTACAGCTCACAGACTCTTTTCAAAGAGGTGCTGTTGGAACAAGATCTTGACAAAACCATCTTGAATTTATGCAAGCACTTATTGTCAAGAAACTGCAAAACATTTATTCAGACTTGGTGAATAATACATGTACTCAGATTTTCCTGGGAATTAGCAAAAAATAGTCTGGATTGAAATAAATGTAAAATCATTTTTACTAAATATAGAGAAAGTAAAGAAATGTTTGGATTCTCAGAATAAATTGTCTTTTTAACTATGAACCATTTAGTCCAATCACTTGTTCTCTCCACCTGATCTACTATTTAATATTCATCATACTTTTTAAATTTTACTTTTTTATTGATTATCCATTTAAGCACCACAAATGATGTTGAGAGGTCTATATAGATAATATGAATATATGCCATAAATTAATTACACAGTACAACTTAAAACTATAACTTGATTCTCTAAAGTTTTAATTTCTCTCTACATGATAGGTCATGAGGAACACACAGAACCACAAATAAATAGCTTAGAAGGTAATGCACACAAAATCAATAGCAATTGTTGTTTCTGATTGGTAGCATTAAGCTGTTTTTCTTTGTGACGTTTTTCTGTGTTTCACGTTTTACAGTTGACATTCTTTCCCATTATAATTCTGGCACCCGTCAACACATAATATAAAAATAAACCCAATGTGAAGTCATCAGAATTTCTAAGTTAAAAACATTTTTAAAATGCAAAACTGTATCTACAGATAAAATTTTTGAACACACTCCACCATTTATTAATTGTATCAGCTTAGGGAAATAACAGTTTTCCACCTCTTGATTACATCCTCCTAAAATACATGAATAAATATGCTCATTGTCCATCAATATCCATTTGCTCCCTTCATAAAGAGAATTATTTCTAGATATATAATCCTCAAAAATGAAGACTACATTTCTTACTTTTTCCTTCTCTTATATTTATTTATGTGGCTAAATTCTGACAGATGAAAGCTGCCATGTATCTGCTTCTGGATATCTGCTGGTTCACCCCATTTTTGCTGCTTCTTCCTCATCCCTTTCTTCCCAGTCTTCCTTCCCAATCACAGCATCCCACCATCCCCAAGCCCTCACAATGAAACAGTCAGTTGGAAGGATTTTTTGAGGGAAATAAGCATTTCTCTTCTTTAAGCTACTGTTACTTCTAGTTTTCTGTAAGTTTTAGCCCACAGAATCTTAACTTGACGAATAATACATCAAATAATATTTTAGGAATTAAATAAGATAATACTTGCTATAAGTTTAGCATGCTGTTTCTTACGTGGTAAATGGTTAGTTAAACGTTGCCTATTATTTCTCTTTTATTAGTTATTTTAAATGGTTTATGTGTGTTCAAGCAAAAGAAGTCAACTTAAGAAATATTTATCGACAAACCTCTCTTTCTAAGCATTGAAACAAAGGAGAGAAAGCTAAGTTTCTGCTCTTAAAAAAACAAAAACAAAAACAATTTTGTTGGGAGTAAATGCTGAAATAATTATAAGAAAATGAAAGCATATAAATCTTTCCACAATTCAGTTACAAACTAGGTGTTATATGGATTAAAAGGAGTTTAAAGCAATTATTATTTCACAGATAGTTCATACATAAATTTTAAAATCCAAAACAAAATTTGTAGACCAAACACCCTCAATCATTTCTTTTACAACAAAATACTTCATCAGAGAGAGAGAGAGAGAGAGATACACACACACACACAAACACACACACCTTAGATTGATTCTAGAACTTGACATTTGGAAAGATTTTCTTCTGACCCTCAATTTTATATCAATAATAAACTGTTAAACAGGCTGTCGACTTTTAAATTCAAACTCAAGCATTAAATATTCTTTTTCATGTAGAAACTTTATAACAATAAATTTAAAGAAATGTTTTTCTTCTGAGAGATTGATTTCAAAATATGTAATTATTATTCATATATATGTCACAGATCTCTTTGTAACAACGTATTATATTAACCGTCAAAGTTCATGATTATAAATTGTAAATTAACTTTGCTGAATTTTACCATTTAATAGTTCATTGGTCTTTGTACATCTTTTGGTCTTTTCTTTCATGGTCTTGTACTTCTTGACCCCCTATCGCCTATAAAAGTCAGAGAATGTAATATCCTGGTAAAACTATAATCAAAAAGGTACATGCACCCCTATGTTCATAGCAGCACTATCCACAATAGCCAAGACATGGAAATAACCTAAATGTCCATTGACAGATGAATGGATAAAGACGATGTGGTACATATATAAAGAGGAATATCACTCAGCCATAAAAAAAAAATGAAAGAATGCTATTTTCAGCAACATGGATGCACCCCGAGATTATCATGCTAAGTTAAATAAGTCAGAAAGAGAAAGAGAAATACCACATGATATCACTTATATATGGAATCTAAAATATGACACAAATGAACTTGTCTATGAAACAGAAACAGACTCACAGACATAGAGAACAGACTGTGGTTGCCAAGGGGGAGAGGGGCTGGGGGAGGGATGGATTGGGAGATTGAGATTATCAGATGCCAACTATTATGTATAGAAAGGATAAACAACAAGGTCCTACTGTATAGCACAGGAAACTATCTTCAATATCCTGTGATAAAACCTCCCATTCCCTAAAGGTAACCGTTTAAAAATTTCATGTTTTATCTTTCCATTTTTCAAAAGATATAAACATATACAAATACTATATATATATCTTGTGTATACATATATACACATACATATATAATACACATTATACATACATGTATATATACATATATATATACACATACACAGTTAACCCTTGAACAACATGGGTTTGAACTGCATGGGTCCATTTATATGTGGATTTTTTCAGTAAATATATACAGTCGTCTGTCTGTATCCACAGGTTTTGTATCCAGAGATTCAGCCAACCTCAGATTCTTTATTATGTTTATGATCTGAGGTTGGTTGAAACATGGATGTGGAATTCAAGAATACTGATGGCCACCTATGGCAACTGAGCATCTGCAGATTTTTGTATCCACAGCGGGTCCTTGAACCAATCCACCATGGATATCAAGTAATGACTGTATATACATAGTGCATATATATATATATATATACACACACACACACACATAAACACAATAGTACTGCATGTATATATATACATACTTATATATATGATGCTATAGTTAGTATAACTTTCTTTTCTCTTATAAAGACTGAGATGGAACATCTCTTCAAATGCTTAAAAGTCATTTGTACTTCTTTTACTATAAACTTGCTCTTCATATTTCTAGCTTGTTTTGGTTGTTGACCTCTTACTTCTTTATTTCAACAGCTCTTTATATATCAGGGATATTGATTCTTGGTCTTTGATATATAAGTTGCAAATATTTTTCTCTGCTTGTCATTTATTATTATTTTTACTTCAAATTTGTTTTCTTTTGGTATGAAATTAAAACTTTTTTGTGGCATCAAAAAAATATCATGTGATAAACCATAATGGAAAAGAATATAAAAAATAATGTGTATATATATATGTATAACTGAATCACAATGCTGTACAACAGAAATTAGCACAGCCTTGTAAAGCAACTATACTTCAATAAAAAAAAATTTTAAGTCAGAAAATATAGTTTAAACATTGTTTTTGTTTATATTTAGCATCATACTCCATTTATAGTAAGTGCTGAATATTTATTTATTTTTTTACTGTAGGACAACCAGTTTCTTTAAAAATAAAGCTCGACTAGCCAAGCTTTATTCCTAATTAAAACTGCAAATTTGTGATACTCAAGTCAATGAATATATTTACTCCATTTGGAATAATGTATTTGTCAAAGAGTCTTTACATGGCTTCCCTGGTGGTGCAGTGGTTGAGAGGCCGCCTGTCGATGCAGGGGACACGGGTTCGTGCCCCAGTCCGGGAAGATCCCACATACCGCGGAGCGGCTGGGCCCGTGAGCCACGGCCGCTGAGCCTGTGCGTCCGGAGCCTGTGCTCCGCAACGGGAGAGGCCACAACAGTGAGAGGCCCGCGTACCGCAAAAAAAAAAGTCTTTACAGGTAATGGCCCAGGGCAAATAAAATGATCACATTAGGTGGGACATTATCCCTCTCTATTAACCGCTTATCTAATCACTGAAGTTAGTGTTAATTGATATTTTAGACTACTTTTTAGTTTTTATATGTAAACTCAAATATCAAAGGTTATTTTCCCAAAAAAACCTTTTATTAAAGTTTGGAAGGTGATATAAATTTTTCAAATAAAAATATAAGATGATAAAAATAACAAAAAATATGCTTATTTTGACCTAAAATATGTTGAAAGTATTTGAATTCTTTCTTTTTCTGCTGATACTAGTCACATGTCAAGTAACAGCAAAAAAATTTCTAGAAAATATATATAAATAATAAGAAAAATATCAAATAATCTTAAATCAGTTTAATTAATGTGGTGATTTTTATGAATAAACTGAATTAGATATTTGTTAATTCCCTATTCAACAAAATACATTAAAGTGTTTTTAATCTTTCAGGGTTGTCTCAAGTCATACTGAAATGTTAATGTATTTTTTAAAAATCTTGGAAAGTAGCATTATATCATTTCCTTTTAGAATTCTTGGAGATTCAGAAATGCATATACTAAAAAAAAAGGACACAAAATGCCTTTTGATTGTATGTTATCATGATAAAAATTAGCAAAATATATTAATATATATTCTTTGCAACTATATAAAGCTCTCCATCCCTGCAGAGAACACAAAGCTGTTTGTGTTTCTTTCTTTCTTTTTTAGTTCTTTACTGTTTTGTTTTATTAACAGGTAAAACTTTTTTTCTTGTCCCCATGTCAAAGATTGGAAAATTCTAAATTTTGTTAAAATTCTAACAATTCCAAGTCAATTCAATTCATCTTCTCATACAAAAAAAAAAAAAAACCTATCATTTTAATTAACTCTTCATTTTCAAGTGTCCATAAATCTGAACTGTTCCAAAAAGAAGTACTGAAAATGTTTGCTCTATCATATTCAGTCATAAAAGCATAACAGAGTATATAATCTTTATAGACCTTTCTTTTGTTTGATATAATTCAATTTATTCCAGCCCTAAACTATTTAAACAAAGGTCTGCAATTAGAAATGCAGAGCAGGATTTTCAAAAGGTTACCAACTGAAAAAAATGTTACAAACATTTTAACATGACAGGTATAAAGTTTATACAGGAGCAAATCATGCCACCTTGTTGGTTTAAAATATCTTAATATTTGATATAAATATTTTTTTTCCAGAATGACACAAAGTAGTGAAAAAAACTAAACAAAATTGTTACTCTCTGTTTAGGAATGCCCCAACGTCCATCTGTCCATCCCAAGTATATATAGGACAGGTCTTATTTTTTAGAGCTTTGTCATGCATGCTTTCCCAAACAAAGATCTCAGGAAAAAAGAAATTGCCTTCCCTGGTTGCCTTTATTTAGAACCTTGATTTGGCTGAAATTAGATTGTTGCCAGTCCTGGGATCAGAAAAAAAAAAAGTCAATTCACTTAAATACAGAGTGTTCTTTCACTGGAATTTTTATTAGTAGTTTAGAGTATTTTAAGAGCAAAGTTGGAGAAATATCAGAGAAGACAACATTAAAACAAGTATTGCAAGGAGGACAACTCAGAAAATTATAAAAAACAAACTGAATTAAATTTAAAAAAAGAACAAACAAAAATTTGGTTACCATTAATATGAAATTTGCTATTTAAAAAATAACTATTTTATACTTGAATTGCTAAAACTCCTTCCCCGAAACATTATATTGGCATTTAATTTTCATCATCCTACATTTGTATTAAAAAGACTTCAAAAAATTAAAACTAAAAGAATCCTCCTCCGTTTCTTTTTTTTTATTGCAAACATATATGTAGATACAGCACCCCATGATGTTTATTTTTAAAATGAAAGGTTAAAACTTTCAGTTATAAAAGACATTACTGCTATAATTATTTGACAGTAAAATATTGCCTTTCTGACCATGATCTATGCCCAACTGTCAGTTGCAGCAACCTAAGCAAACCTATAGCCTTTCCAGTTTGTCAAAGAAGCTCAATAGATAAGGCCCTCAGGCACATCCAATGCAACCATGGGAATTCAACTACAAGTTTTCTGATCCACTTCCACTGTTTCCTGACCAATGGTTCCCTGATCAGTAAATGTCTCCTAGTTCCACCAAAACCATGCACGTTTCTGCTTACACTTAGGATAAACTGGAACACGATACAAATGACCTGCAAGGACTGTATGGACCGGCTCTGTATTAATTAGAATTTGATTTTATTTCTAGTCTCAGAAACCCAAAATAACTTTTTAAAAGTTAGAAATGAAATGTATTTATCCCTCATATCATGTAGGCACTCTTAAGATCTACATGTAAGGTTATGTACTATCAGGTATCTAGCTCTTCTGACTTGTTTCTTCATAATGCATGACCTCTTTGTCCACCTAGTCCAGAAACACTCTTCCAGTTCTAACTATTATATAAGCATTCTAGACAAAGGGAAGAAGAAATAAAGGATACAAAGGCACAACCCATCACTTTAAAGACACATTATAGAATTGGCAAACACTACTTTACATCCCATTGACTTGAACAGGGCCATAACTACACATAAGGAAAACTAAGAAATGCAATCTTTACCACATGCCAAGTACCAAGATAAAAATTGAGGATTCCACATACAGCTATTCTTTTGCTATCCTTTTACAATTATTTCTCAGTTGAATAAAGTTCATCTTCTGCAAGATTCCTCTGAAAGGATAGTACAGTGATTCTTGTGTTCTTGCCTGTGAAAAAAACTGAAGTTCTGGAGACTTGTTAAATGAGGACAACTTGGATGGTTGTAAGTTCTTGACTTACATTTTTGTCTCCTTGATTTCCTTGAAAAGGCATCTCCATTTTTGTCCAGCCTTATACGTTGCTGTCAAAATTCTGATGCTAACCTGATTTTCTCTCCTTTGTCAATTAATACAACTTTTCACCTTGATACCCACAGAATTCAGTTTTTACCTGTAAGTCCCCAAAATTTTATTTATATAACTTGAAGTAGACCATTTCAGGTCAAATTTCCCAAAGTAAGAGGGACTATTTCAAACATGTAGATTCAGATCTTCTATTGTTTCAGAAAATTTTCTTATATGTTACTTTAAAAATTAGCGCTTTTTTTTCATTCTGTTATTTTAATTTTTTTTAATGTTTTTTTCATTCTGTTATTTTAATGTTTCACAGGCTCCAAGATACTATGTTGAATCTTCATGTTATTACTGTTTCTCTCTGATCCATTTTACCTCTCATTATTTCTATTTCCATTCTGTTGACTGCATTTATTCATTTCCTCAACTCTCCTAATTAGATTTTCACTTAAATCTATTTACATTTGATCACATTGAAATTTAGTATTCAATTTTAAATGACTTGGTAGTTCATCTATTATTTTCAGCTTATTTCAGGCAATTCATTTTGTATCTTCCTGCTTTTTATCAAATTCTGTGGTGATTATTTATTTATTTTTATAAGTGCAAATGCTTAAGGATATTTGATTCAGGGGACTTCCTTGGTGGTCCAGTGGTAAAGAATCCTCCTTACAATGCAGAGGACACAGGTTCAATCCCTGGTCAGGGAACTAAGAACCCACATGCGGCGGGGCAACTAAGCCAGGGCTCCAAAACTACTGAGCTCATGCACCTCAACTAGAGAGCCTGCGTGTCACAAACTGCAGAGCCCACGTGCTCTGGAACCCCTGTGCCACAACTACAGAGCCCACGCACCCTGGAGCCTATGCACCACAACTAGAGAAGAGAAAACCCGCAGGCCACAACTAGAGAGAAGCCCACACGCTGCAATGAAGAGCCCATGCGCTGCAAGGAAAGAACCTGTGTGCCTCATCATAGATTCCGTGTGCCACAACTAAGACCCGATGCAGCCAAAAATAAATAAAATTAATTAATTAAAAAAACAGATTGGCAAAAAAAAGGAAATTGATTCAGATTTGAATCAGTATTTGATTCAGATTTCAAAATTGTGATACAATTTTCTTCTGTTTTGAATTGTTTTCTTAGTTGTTTTTTTCTTTTTTTCCCTGAAATGTTTTGATTCTTATTATCTAAATTTTGACCGAAAGAGTCTGGCCTGTGGAATGTGGGTAGAAATAATCAATACCACCAGTGGCCTGTTTTTTAAACATATTTTTTTTCTCCTCCTTTCTTCTCATGATTGCCAGCCTGACTCAGAGTATTCATCTGAGACACCAAAACCCTAGGGGATGGTAAAGCCTCTAGACTAGAAGCCTGGAGTGAATGTATGGGAAAGAACATCCCTTCCACTTACTGCTCACCTTGAACTGTGATATAAATGAGAAGTAAGCCTGACTCCAAACCTGACTCTATCTCTCTCTCTCTCTCTTATTCTCTTCCTCCCCTCCCTACTTTTTTTTAAATTTAACACAAATAAATGCAGTGTTTACTATACCCTAGTAGGTAGTTTACATGCACAAATATTAACTAATCCTAAGGCATATTTAGGTTAGGTTTATATCACATAACTGAAAAATACTGGGGCCAGCCAGAGAGACTGGCTATATTGTTTTGCTTTTTAACACTTTTTAACACTGTTATGTATTGCATCTCCATTGGACTCTTTTCTTACATGCTTCTTTGTCATGTATATTATTTTATTACATTGTATATTAATATGTCTGCAGTAACAGGAACTTAATTTCACATTGTAAATATTCAACCAAAAATAGACTTTTAATATTACCTTGAAAATGTGAAATGCTTCTTCCATTTTAGCAACTCATTTCCATTTTTAATTCAAGTGTAAATTTTCTAAGGTCTTCCATTTATCCATTTATTACTTAGTATAATTTTAATACGATGCATAATGTGCACCTGAACAATGTAGCTAACTAATGAGAAATAATTTTGATCCACACAAAGTAAAATTATAACCTTAGTTGGAACATTATATTGAAAAGAAGCTCATAGATAATAAGTAACTGAAATAAGCTCTGGTAAAATATTTCTCAGTATAAAATCTTTACTTTTGGAGTTGTATTATTGAGGGAAGGCAACTGCATTTTGATAGTCTAATAATTTTAATGTGGCTTTTATTAAATTTTATTTCATTTTGTAGAATTTTGAAATGATGGCATTTTTGAACATTCTTTTAATTTCTATTCCACTGTATTTTGTTTTACAAATCTGCGGTTAGATTTATATGACCCTGGAAGATGTTTAGCTATTTAGAAATTGGAACTGTTGCTTTGATCTTTCTTCACAAAACCTTGCTCAACCTAACACAGCATACTAAGTGTTCATAATCCCCATTTATGTATTAAGAATAATGTTATTATTTGTGGTCAGAAAGAGGTCTACCTTTTGTGGAAACGTCTATCCAGTTAATTGCTTTAAATGTGGCTATCTCTGCTTTATCCTACACAGGTATCCTACACAGATCACTGTTTAACTCTTTAATCTTCCCAAGTTATTTTCTCGATATGCTTTAACTTCATCAGACTGACCCAGAACAATCTCTGGACTATCTGTGAGATCCATTTAATACAATACTAGGAGTGATATAAAGACACAATTAATAGCAAATTTCTCTGCCAATTTGCTTGGATTCCTTGCAACAAAAATGTTTAACTTGAGATATTTTTGCCAAATGTCTAGTTATACCAATAGAAAGTGAGAAGAAACTGATGTATGCCTCTGCAGATGACCATGATTTTCTCCTTTTGCTTTCCTTATTTCCTTATCACCCATACATATGTATAGGATCCAGGGAGAGATTTGAGGAATCATAAAAAGTCGTCCTGGAAAGAGCCAGGATCACTTAGCCACTACTGGGTGAAGACAACCCAGGAGAACTCATGCAATCAACTGTTCATGAATGGAAAATGAACTTTTATTATTCTAACCCACTAAGATTTGGTTTAGTATTATTAAGAATATATTAGCCTATCCTGACCCATATCAAAGTTGAGTAAATTGATATCAGAGGCTAAAAATATGAAAATACATAACTCGAAGTGGCAACATAACCAAGAAAATTTCACAAGGATAAAAGAAAATTATAGTTCAATATCCCTCATGAACATAGTTGCAAAGCCTTAATGAAACATTCCTTATAAAATCCAACATATAAGAAGGATAATACACTTCAAAAAGTTAAAAGAGTTTTCAGCATACTAGGAAGAGAAGGAAATTTCTCAACTTCATAAAAGACATATACAAAAACCTTACCAGTACAGTGTACTTCCTTGTGAAATATTGAATGAATACCTTTTCCCTAAGGTCAGAACCAAAGAAAGGTTGTGATTTTTTATAAAGTCTATTCAATATTGTTTGCAGTTCCTAGCCAGTGCAATTAAGCAAGAAAAATAAATAAATAAAAGGCATATTGGGTTGGAAATATAAAAGGTAACACTACCCTATCCACAGATAACTTCTATGCTTGTGTCCATAGAAAATCCTAAGGGCTGGAGACTTCCAGAATGATGGCAGGAGAAGCTTGACAGACCACCTTCCAAGAGAAGCATCCATTTATAAAGCATCATCCATTATAAATACCAAAAATTTTAAAGGGAACACAGCACATGAATAAATATTTATTCAATAAAATCAAATAAATCCCAATTAGAAGAATGAGAGTCAGTGATACTTGAGCTACAATACACTCCTATATACTGCCCCCCACCCCCCCACACACACCTTTGCAGCCTAGTGTGATAAAAGGTTTACTCCATGTGAAGCAAAGAAGACAGTTTTTCCAAGCTCCCAATAAAGGGCTATGGAGAGGAAGGCCACAAGCTTTTCTCACACCCCTCCCATATCTGTGTTGTAGAATCTATTGCAGCCATATGCGGCCAAAGGTCTGGGGTTCCTTCTTCTACCCAGCCTCCATTCATAGGACAGAAACTCTACCCCAAGAAAAACAGAATGTGTACTTGTCCCCAATCACCCCACTTCAGCTCCCTGTAAGACAGAGATTCCTTGTCAAAAGGGGTAAGCTGAGACCAGGGGGTTAAGCCTCACAACTCCCATGTAGATTCCGATTATCAACTGGAGAAATCATAATACAAAAATCCTGCCAGTGAGAAAGAAATTTAAGAACAGAGAGCTCTACAGCTCTAAGGGTTCAAAACTAATTCAGAGCTTGGTGAAATTCATGTCCTTAGGACATTGTTGAAAACAATGGAAATCACAGAGGTAAGAAATTAAGTGAAGGGTGGTTGTTCCAAAGTATTAACAGCAATAAGAGAAGTGATAGACCAGCTGCAAGTTTAACAAAGACAACCAGGGAAAAGACAGCTAAAAATCTTGAAGTCAGAGAAAGCCTGACCTGGCAGCACTCTGTCTCTGAAAAGGGGGTCTAACTTTAATTAGATCAGGTTGTGAAGTGTGATATTGTTATTTATCATAACATAACATATATATATATATATATAGTCTTTGTTTCCCTTTCTGGCACAGAGCTCCTAAAACCTTTGTAATTTCCTAAGTGATGAGAGTGATAGTCTCTTGTTATGTTAATCAGGTGACTTTTGGAAAGCTCCTAAGGATGAGGGCTGGTTGCCACAGAGGCAACTATGTAATTGAAGGGTTAAAATTTCAGTCCCACCTTCCTGATTTCTGGGAGGAGAGGGGAGGGGCTGGAGATTGAGTTCAAAAACCAATGGCCAATAATTTAATCAATCATGCATTTGTAATGAGGCATCCATAAAAACCAAAAATAAAAAGGTTCAGCAAGCTTCCTGGTAGCTGAAAGTTAAGACTGAAGGAGAGTGGTACACCCAGAAAGAACATGGAAATTCAGCCTTTTCCCCATTCTTTGCACTATACATTTCTTCCACCTGGCTGTTCCTGAGTTACATGCTTTTATAGTAAACCAGTGATCTAGTAAGTAAATGTTTCTCTGAGTTTGGTGAGCCACTTTAATGAATTAATTGAACCTGAGGAGGGGTAGTTGGAAACTGATCTGTACCAGGTAGGGCAGAAGCACAGGTGACAACCTGGACTTGTGACTGGGTGTGTTTTGGGGGTGGGGGGCAGTCATTCTTGTAGTACTGAGCTCTTAAGCTGTGAGATCTGATTCTGTCTCTAAGTAAATAGTGTCACAATTTAGTTGAATGGATTGTAGGACACCAAGCCAGTATCAGAGCATTGCTTAATGGATGTGTGGGAACCCTGCCCCCCCCCCACACACACATATTGGAAATGGGTGATCAGGACTCAGGATCAATTAATGCCCAAGGCATTGCTGAAAATATGGACCAATTAGATATCTATTAGTGGAGGCTAACAGCTAAGTGTGATACCAGTAGAGGCAGATCAGCCAGAAAATTAATGGAGAGATCAGGGAAAAAGAAAGTCAAGAGAGACTAGGCAAAAGCACACTGATCCTGAAATTAAGGAAAACTGTGCACACGTCTAATGCTATGCATTCTAAGGAGATACATCAGAGGCTGCACTCTGTGGTGGAAATTAACTTTATTGAAGTAGTCCAACCAGATCATTTTTAAAAAATAAAGAAGAAAGAAATGACAACAACAATAATAAGCCCCAGGTTGGGAGGGGGTGGTGTCACTATATATTGCTACAATATATTATCTAAAATGTCCAGTTTTAAAGAGAAGCTCACGGGGCTTCCCTGGTGGCGCAGTGGTTGAGAGTCCACCGGCCGATGCAGGGGACACGGGTTCGTGCCCTGGTCCGGGAAGATCCCACATGCCGCGGAGCGGCTGGGCCCGTGAGCTATGGCTGCTGAGCCTGCGCGTCTGGAGCCCGTGCTCCGCAACGGGAGAGTCCACAACAGTGAGAGGCCCACGTACCGCAAAAAAAATAATAATAAATAAATAAAGAGAAGCTCATGAAACATACAAAGAAAGTATGTTCCATTTATAGAAAAACAAGCAAACAAAAGAAGCTTTTAAAGGAAACTACATATCGGACTTAAAGACTTCAAAGTGTCTACTATAAGTATGTTCAGAGAAGTAAAAGAAACAATGTTTAATGAATTAAAGGAAAGTGTGATGACAATGTCTCATCAAACACAGAATATCAATAAAGTGTTAAGAATTTACACATAGAGAAAGAACCTAAAGGAAATTCTGGAGTTGCAAAGTATAATCACCAATATTTACAAAGTAAGAACAATTACAAGGGAACTAAAGCAAAAGTAGAAATAATATTAAAATCCTAGGTTCAAAAAATTTTGGCCTGACAGCTTTGAATGCAGTAGTCTGATTCATATTTGGAACAGGATGAACATATTTGAGTTACATGGTGCAGATGCATAGCTATCTAGAGGCTTCTTTGGATGTAGAGGAAGTCAGATAGTTTTTTTTGTTTGTTCACTCATATGTGCATTTGTTTGTTGTGTGTGCATGAAAAACAGAAATGAGCTAAGTGCAAAAATGAATTAGAATGGATTTTCAGACCACACTGGAACTGTATAGGCCTAAATTTGCTGAAGAAATCAAATTGATATTAATGAACTTAAATAAAAGTAAGCTCCAGGCTCAGATGGTTTCACTGATGAAGTCTACCAAATATTTAAGAAAGGAATAATACCAATTCTCCACAGCCTATTTCAGAAAATGGAAGCAGAGGGAACATTACCAACTCATTCTATGAGAGCAGCATTACCCTAATACCAAACCAAATAAAGCCCAATATCTCTCATGAACACAGATGTGAAACTGTACAGCGAAATATTAGCAAATCACCTCCAACAATGTATAAAAAAATTATATATCACAGAAAGTAAAATATATTCAACATATGCAAATTTGGTTCAACATTCACAAGCCAATTAATGTAATTTACCACATCAACAGACTAAAGAAGAAAAATCATGTGGTTATATCAATTGATGCAGGAAAATTATTTGAGAATATATAATGTGCATTCATGATAAAACATGAATCTAGAGGAACTTCAAGAACTCATAAAAAACATCTACAATAAACCCAAGGCTAACTTCATATTTAGTAGTTAGCAACTGGACACTTTCCCATTAAGATCTGGAACAAGACAAGGATTTCCTTTCTCATCACATTTATTCACCATTATACTACAAGTCCTAGCTATCACAATACAGCAAGAAAAGGATATAAAAGTACACAGATTTGGAAGAAGATAATAAGCTGTCTTTGTTCTGAGATGATATGATTGTCTACATAGAAAATCCCAAGTAATCAATGAAAAAACTCCTGGAATTAATAAGTGATTATAGCAAGGTTGCAACATACAAGGGTAATGTACAAATGTTAATTTTGTTTATATATGTCACCAATGAAAACTGGGTTTTGAAATTTTAAAAAGACACACAATTTACAAGCGCTCCCCCCAAAATGAAATTCTGATAGAGAAATTGAACAAAATATGTATAAGATCTATATGCAAAAAATTATAAAACTTTGATGAAAGAATTCAAAGATTTTTAAATGGAAAGAAATACCATGATCATGGATTTGAACACAATATTGTTAAGATTATCATTCTTGCCAACTTGATCAACAGATTAATGAAATCTTAATCAAAATCCAAGAAGAGTAGATATTGAAATAGTAATTTTAAAGTTCATATGAAAAAGGAGAAGACCTAGAATACCCAACATAATACTAAAAAATAATAGTGTTGGACAACTGATTCTATATGACTTCAAGACCTATTATACAGCTATAGTAATCAACACAGCATAGCACTGGTGAAAGGAAGCACATAGATCAATGGAACATAGATGAGAACCCAGACATAGACCCACACAGGTAGAGCTGACTGATCTTTGAAAAAGGAACAAGGCAATTTAACAGAGAAAAGTGAGAAAGGATGCTCCTTTCAATAGATGGTGCTGGGACAAAGAAAGAAAGAAGGAAGGAAGGAAGGAAGGAAGGAAGGAAGGGAGGGAGGGAGGGAGGGAGGGAAGGAGGGAGGGAGGGAGGGAAGGAGGGAGGGAAGGAGGGAGGGAGGGAGGGGAAGGAGTAGAGGAAGGAAAGAAGGAAAAGGAAAAAGGAATCTAAAGGAATTTTACACTTTTCACAAAAACTAACTCAAAATGGATCAAAAACCTAATGGATCAAAAACCTAAGGGTAAGATGCAAAATATATTATTCTATAACACTGGAGAAAAATAAGTGACTTTGGTTTTGGTGATGAATTTTTAGATGCAACATCAAAAGCGAAATCTATTTTTTAAAAACAAGTTGGACATAAAAGTAAAAACTTCTGTTCTGCCAAGACACTGTTAAAAGGATAAAAAGACAAGCCAGTGACTGGGAGAAAATACTTGTAGAACAGGTCTCTCATAAAGGACTTGTATTCAAAATATGAAAAGAATTCTTAAAACTCAACAATAAGATAACAATCTTTTTTTAAATGGGCAAAATATCTGAACAGATGCCTCAAAAAAGAATATATACTTCATGGCAAATAAGTATATGAAAACACATTTAAAATTATTTATCAATAGGAAATAGCACATTAAAACAATGTGATACCACTACACATCTTTTAAATGGCTAAAATACAACAACAACAACAACAAAACCTGATAATACCAAATGTTTTTGAGAATTGGAGCAACAGGAACTCTCAGTCATTGCTAACAGAAATGCAAAATGGTACAGTCAACTTGGAGGACAGTCTCAGTTTCTTACAAAGCTAAACGTAGTCTTGCCAAACTATCCAGCAATAATCTTTCTAAGTATTTAACCGAGTTGAAAATTTATATTTATGCAAATCTAAATGTGAATGTTTCCAGCAACGTTATTCATAATTGCCAAAGGACAACCAAGTTCTCCTTTAATAGGTGAATGGATAAATAAATTTTTGTACATCCATATAACTGAATTTCATCCAATGATACAAAGAAATGAACTATCAAGCCATGAGAAACATGGATGAATCTTAAATGCACACTGCTAATTGAAAAGAGCCAGCCAGAAAAGAGAGCATACTACTGTATATGATTCCAATTATGTTAATTTCTGGAAAAGGCAAAACTACAAATAGAGTTTAAAAAAATCAGTGGTTGCCAGGGATTTGGGAGTGAGAGTGTGGGAGAGTTGAATAGGTGAAATGCAGGGGATTTGTGGGTGTGAGACTATTCTGAATGATACTGCAATGGTGAATGCATGATATTATGCATTTGTCAAAACTCATAGAACTTTATAGCACAAAAAATAAACCTAAATGTATGCAATTGTTTAGAAAGTCCAGGGATCCCTGGACAGAATGCAGAAATGTGACAAAATAATCTAAATGCACTGCTTATGTATGAAATAACCTCATTGTAGAGATGGGGACTGGGGCTGGGAGACGGCGGGGGGGGGGTGGGGGGCGGATGGGATGGGGATGTGCTGACCATAGCAACTATGGAAACAAGTGGGGAGTGTAAGACTTAAGGAAAAAGGAACTGTAAATAAGTACTGTAATTTAGTTGACAACGTTTTTCCCACAGGGAAGTAATTCTTATACTGCTATACATGTATACTGGAATTGAACGAATAAGCAAATCTATGGTGGATGGAGGAAGCTAGGTTCTCACTATTGAAATGTGAGTTTATAGGTAAGCAAAGGGAGACTAGAATGATCCATATGGTAATAGATTAGAGTTGCAGCCATCAGAATGAACTCATAGTCAGCTTAATATAGATACAGATGGGTATAAAAAGAAGTATTTCTAGGTATGTGAATGTACATGTGTTAGAATACACACATACCTCTCCTTATTCTTATTCCTTTCCACTGAGTGGGCACAGAAGCAAAGATGCCTTTCTTTTCGTTTTGTTTTGTTTTGTTTTGGCTGTTCCACGCCACTTGTGGGATATCTTAGTTCCCAGACCAGGACCGGGGATTGAACCTGGGCCCCGGCAGGGAAAGCACTGAGTCCTAACCACTGGATCGCCAGGGAATTCCCAATATCTTTGTTTCTAATACCATTCTTCAATAAAAGAAACCAGTTTCCTGAGAGAAATGGCTGATTCTAGGACCTAAGCAGGAAACATACATGGTAAAACTGGAGCATCTTGTTTAGTCAGATCAAAAAAATAGCTAAATGAAACCCATATTGATGGGATGTGAAAAAGACACAGAACCCAACAGAAACATCTCCCAATTGCCAAAGATGGAACATTTGAACAACAAAATAGAGCAATATTGAGCTACAACTCAAAGTAAAAAATAAATATCCATGTCCCTACTGAAGTGATATACATAAATGATCAAATAAATAAATAAATGGGATGGAAAAGACAAATGTCCTATACAGAAGAATTCCAAATAATTTATGAAACCTAAATGTAATTCCAAATAATTTATGTAACAAAATGTATCCTTAATGGGATCATGGAACAGAAAAAGGGGAATTAAATTAAAAGCTAAAGGAAACTGAATATATCAAATATAGCTAAAAACTCTTGTATTCAATTTATTTTGGACAGTTACATTCATGAATAAAGCTCAAGAAATCAGAAACATGAGGACATTACAACTTTAGTTTCATGCTCTCTTCACAAGAATTTCTTTCATATATACTAACTACAAATCAACAAATTACCTCTATAACATGTTTCTACATTATGTTGAAATTCCAAAGGTTAGATTTGTTGATGAAGTGCTCATTTCCCCATGTATTCTCTCTTTCATGTTCTTTTAAATTAGCCAAGAATAATGTCTGAGGCTCACTCATTCAAAGAAAATAAAAGATGAAATATCAAGAGTTTGGAGCAAAGTTAGCTATTATATGTGAAAGAATAAAAAATAAGTTTCCCATTTGCAATAATATATTTCTTGTACTTGAAATCTCAAGAAAAGGGAACTACCTGAATGCAGAAACCATGGAAAATTATAACAAAGTCAAAATTTTTTAAAAAAGACTTTTAAACCTATTCACATATAAAATCATCCTTTTACAATAATTCTCACATTAAATATCATTGTGCTAAAGGTTATTTCTACTGCAAGTCAAGAGATAAATTGGTATATTATGTCCTTTTGTTTCCTCAAGATACTGTAACATTATTATATATTTCCTTTTATAAATTACTAGAAAAAGTATTTTAATATCACTTTGTATAATGATTAGTTTTTCAAATGTTGTTATACCATAAGAAATTATTTCACATTTCTACTTCAATAAGTAGAAATAAAATAACTTTTCTATAATTTCAGATTTTATATTTCCATCAATGAGATGAATATGGTTTTAAAAATCAGAATCACTATGGTCAAGCTTAAGTCAATACAAACTGTGTAATCTCATTCATTTTATTCAAAATATCATTGCTTCATGAATCACTGATATTTAATCAATGTAAATTTGAATTTCTTTAAAGAATGGACATCATTTTAAAATTAATTTTTATTTTATTCCCTTTAATATTTAAGAAACGACATACATGGGGATGAATATTAGGCTGATGTGTAAAATTTATGTTGATCACGTTCTTTGGAAATATATCGTATTTCACATTTGTGTCTCAGGAATTTTTAAAATTTCTAGTACCTATATATCTTTAGAAACACTGACTACTTTAAAATGACATACATAAAATACCTTAAAAAACAAATTGAAAAATTGTAAGAAACTCTTGATCTCCAGCCCTACCTCTACCATCTCCAATATTTTTTCCTTTTATATGACAGCAACAGAGGGCAAGAAAGTAAACATGAAACTATGAAAACATAATTTATTTGCAGAAATATAAAAAAATATCAATGACAGGAACAAGAGTTCTGCTGTACCCCTAAATCTTCAAGCTCACAAAATTGGTATGATCCCAATTATATACAATTCATATCCATTGCCATTTGATCTTATCCTTTTCCAATGAAAAAGCAATGATACACCTCACTCATTCCAACTCTGCCCAATGTAGAGTCAGCCACCACAAATTCTTGTTTAATTTCTTTGAGTAATGAGCAGTTTTGCTCAATGTGATATCATTTTTACGAGAAGGGAACTCAGCATAGAGTCTGTTTCAGTTGAACCCTCCTCTCTCCATTGTACGATGCAACTATATTCTTAAGTCTTTTCACCCAGGAGCTCTCAGCTGTCTAAACACACTGCTGGGACCCATCCACTTACTCTCACGTATTTTCACATGACCTCCTACCAATTCCAGTTTTCCTAAATCAATAATTTAATAAATAAAATTTATTTTATTTATAATAACAGTAATATGAAAATAGCAAGAAAAGAATAAACTAGAAATAGAATACCAATAGGAAGAGATATACAAATCTACTGGGAAATATAAAGAAGGCTAAAATACGTATATAGAAAACATTCAATAAGATATTTCAAAGATGGAAATATAAACTGCTAACAACATGGAAATCCATTGTGATCCTTATCAAAATCTGTCTTTTTTATTTTCTTGTTTTGCTTAGTTTACTTTTGTTATTATTTCTATATTTTGGAAATGTAACAAGTATGAATTTTATCTAGTAAAATAAATATCTATAAATAGCCAGGAAATTCCTTTGTTAAAAGTTTAAAGATGTCATATTTTTATAAAAAGTATTATAAAATTATAGCAGTAAAGTTGAGTGGTAATGGTTCACAATTAGACAGATTCAACTGACATAATCAGTAATTAATCTCAAGTATAAATGAGCATTCATTACGTACTAAATACTATTTTAGTGAATTCTTTTTCATTTCCAAATGACTAGTACAAAATGACTCAAGCCAAAGATTAAGGATGGCTTAAGGCGGGGTTTAAAAGGTGCTCAAATTATATCTTATGCCACCAGGAATAGATTTTCTATCTCTCTTTCCTGTTTTCTCCCAAAGCTCTCCATGTTCAGCCAGTTTTCCATTCAGCCTTTCAAGATAGATGTTGTACCTACAATATTCTATATCCTTTTTTTATTTTTAACATCTTTATTGGAGTATAATTGCTTTACAATGATGTGTTAGTTTCTGCTTTATAACAAAGTGAATCAGTTATACATATACATGTCCCCATATCTCTTCCCTCATGCATCTCCCTCCCTCCCACCTTCCCTATCCCACCCCTCTAGGTGGTCACAAAGCACCAAGCTGATCTCCCTGTGCTATGCAGCTGCTTCGCACTAGCTATCTATTTTACGTTCAGTAGTATATATATGTCCATGCCACTCTCTCACTTTGTCCCAGCTTACCCTTCCCCCTCCCCGTATCCTCAAGTCCATTCTCTAGTAGGTCTGCATCTGTATTCCCGTCTTGCCCCTAGGTTATTTAAGTTCAGTTGCAAAATCACAAGAATTTCTTTCCCAGAATATTTAGCAAAAATCCTAGGATGTCTTTTTTGATCAAATGGCAATACTGAAACCAATCAATGTGCTCATTGACTGAAGCCTGGTCCTTTTGCTCTTTAGTTGCAGTTTGGAGGTAGGGCCTCAATCATAATTCATACAAATTATTTAAGTATTTTCCATATAGCTGATGCCTAAAATAATTTCTATCTCTATAAATGATACATGTCTAGCTTTCAAATTCACATATTCTAATTTTCAAGTTTAATTTTATTATTTAAATGTTAAAATAATTTAAAAATGACTGAATTTCTTTCATAGAGAGAATCTTGTAGAACTATATGATGTAATGCAGGAAGAAACAGCATCCAAAATGAAGGTGGATATACTTGTTTTGACTAAAGGGAAGGGATTTTTTTTTTCTACTGAAAGTGGAGCAAATAGGATTTGTAAATATAGAGAAAAGTTGATGGCTGAAAGAAGAGAGAATATTTGCCTAACGAAACAATCAGGAAGAAAGATTACATGATGAAAGTAAAAAGGAAATAATTAGATTAAAAACCTTAAAGAAAACAATAAAAGGTACTGAGAAACTGGGGCAATAGAGCATAGTCCTCTTGAAATTAAAATATTTTTAGCTGAATCTAGGCACACATTTATTATTTTATCTGACAATAATATAAAGTTACTACCTTGGAGTGGGCATGCAGTATATTTGTTTGATTGGGGTTTGCAGAATACCTGCAGCAGAAGGATAGAAAGGGCAATAGAATTGAGTATAAGAAGAGCAAGAGACTGATGTTATAGATGAAGGGATCTGCACTGGATAGAAAAGAAAAAGGATGGAACTGAAAAAAACACAAAAAGGAACTGGAGATCTTGATGAAACTGCAAAGATAGCTATTGATGTTGAGAGAGGGATAGAGCAGCAAAAATAGGAGACTATGTTCAAAGAATGCAATATTGATTTCCCAGCTAAAGAGATTTCAGTAAATAAACTCTGTGTTGTGAACATGGGAGTGAGACTGCTAAAGTGACATGTTAATAAAGATTATTCAGATTTAACTGGAATTCATGAAGGCTTTAATGTATCTTCTCTAGGCTTATCCAAGTTTAACCAATGTTGTAATGAAATGGTTCTGTGAGTGTTGGTCAGAAGAATTTGATTTAGCCCTAGATTCCCCACAGTGTTTTCCAGCAATAGTTTCAGAAATGCAGAAGTGATTGTTGATGACATAAGGATCCCTAAACAGTGTTCAAAGTTTTATTCATGTATGTGATAACTCACCCACTCATTCTTTTTAAAAAATGTATTTAGGATCTCTATTTGTCAGGCATTGTTATATACATGAGGAATATAAAGAATAATATGACATAATCTCTGTCCCAAATCTCTGTTTTTATGGGTATTATTATGGAAGAAGACATGATACACAGTGGGAAAAAGAAGAGTAGAAGCTAGGAAAGGGATAACAGTTGAGAGCTCCATTCTCTGAAGTAAGTAGAGGGAAAGAAAGGAAGGAAAGAGTAAGGAAAATAGATGCCTTACTCCAGAGAAATCTTTTAAGATGGGTTTCAAAACTACCAATTAAGATGAAACCCATAATCCGCTTAATCAAAGAGAAAAGAAAATGCTTTGAATATCTGAAATTTATCCTAATCAGGAAAATTACTGGAAGTGCTCTGATTAATATCAAATTCAGTGATTATTAACAAGGAGCAATGTGGCACATTAACACAAAAATTTAAAATATTAAATTCAATGTACTCTCATATTCTCACAAAGGAAAAAGGAAAATTATAACATTTAAATCTGGGAACGTACATTTAACTCAAACTTAAATGCTAAAATATACTATAAAAACTACTGGTAAAATAGTCCATATAGTTCTAGGACACATATGTCATTCTTTATTTGCTTCTCCATTACTAGGTTATTTACAGAATGAAAGAGAAATATTTTTCCAGCTATCCCAACCAAGAAATTATGAATACTTTAATATGCAATTTCTAATTTCACATGTACTGAGACCATTGAAATCTAGCTACTATGCAATTTATTTAAATTTTTCATTTACCAGTGTTCATGTCTGTAAATCAGCTTTTCTTTATGACATCAAGATGATATATTGTGCCCAGGCCCTGTCTGCCATACTAAGATCCAGGCATTTCTGGATACATCCGATTAATTTCTAAGAAAGTTCTATTTATACAGAGGTCTTAGGGTAAAAGAAGACAGACACAACAAACTTGACCTAATGTCAAGCCACAGTCTTCTGAGTTAAAGAGAAATTCTGTGTAAGATACAATAACTATCACAGATTTAATGCTCAGCTTAGCCCTCAATGGATTTATCTCTGTCCTATGGCAGGCAGAGAACAGGAATGAAAAGTTGGAAAAGCTTATGTACTGAACTCTTTAAAACCTTTGGGTATACACAGAACTATTTTGAGACCTTTCCAATAATGTAATAAAAAAAGGAAAAAGAACCTTTCCCTATATATCTTTCAAGATAAGCTAGTCTATACTATGTAACAGATAAACACAGAAATCTGTCTGATGTGAGCTGGAAAGTCTTTCTCCAATTTACAGCTAGAATATTTGGATCACATGATCTCCTGGACCGTAATGTTAGGGAGAAGAAGGCTGAGGAAGGCATACTAGCTCTTAACTGCTTTGGTCCAGAAGTACCTTATGTCACTTCCACTCCTAATTCCATCACCGTATCTCACCTAACTGCAGGGGAAGCTGAGAAATCACATGTTCCCATGAGCCCAGAACAAAAGAAAAAAATAAGAAAAACAGGATTTGGTGAAACCTATCCTCCCACCAACTTGTCACTTTTATGCAGATTAATGTCTACTTTCATCATCTGTTTCCCAGAGGGCAGTGGGTACTAAGTTAGCAGGTAATTCTGGAGGGCTGTGGGAAAGCTCAAAATACAATGTTGAGCACCACTGGAGTAACAACTAAGCTTTTCAGGTGCAGCCACATTAACAAGAGGAAGGGAGACTTCCCTATCCAAAAGAACCAGGGTGGCCCACAGAAGAAAAGCTCTGATGCTTGGACTCTGATCCATGCTAAGCAGTACAAATAGACTTGTTAATGAAAATATGCTGGTGAGGAATGGAGAAACTAAGGTTACACATGTGTTTATTTTATGCTTTGTCTTATTTCTTTTTTGTTTGTTCAACTTTTTAAGTGGTCTTACTTTAAATTTTCAGTCCGGTTCAATCAAAATAAAATTATTGGTACCCTGAAGTTTTTATTGGTGAATTTAAGGAGAGTCAGATTTAAGCAGTTTATCTTTAAATTTCCATCTTGAAATGTTCTTGTTCTATTCTATTATGCTCTATAAATATTTGTTGCTTCTTTTTATGTGTAAAGCATTACTAAAGGCACTGAAGGAAATAGAAAGTTGAATAAATGTTTCTTCCCCTAAGGAATAATCAGAAAAATTCAGCGGTGAGTTAAATTCACAAACAATTATGGAACAAAAAACAATGCTAAGTAAATGTGCAGTAAATGTGGCATAAAGCGATGTAGGAAATTTACAAAAGAGAACATATCTAGCTTCAGAATAAAGAAAAACTGAAAAAACAATCTTCTAAATGTATACATATATGTCAATATCTATATCTGTATCTCTCTATATCTGTATCTCTCTCTCCATATATATATTTGTATCTCTATATATATCTGTATCTGTATATATCTATATATCTGTATATATCAATATCTATATCTGTATCTCTCTCTCTCTCTCTCTATATATATATATGTATACATATATATACATATTCTCTTTAGGTTTCCATCCCAGCAATTCTCATGAATTTAAACACAGATTTTGTAGAAATTAACAAATAAATTTCTGATCTCCCTCAAACCCCAGATTATAATTTCCACTTCCTGTTGAACACATCTAGCATGATCTTTCTCCCTCCTTCTGAATGCTGCTGGCACCAGTGTTCCTCCCGTCACATTAGCTTAAAACTGATTTGTTATTGTTAACTTTTCATTATGTATAATGATTAGTTGAAATTAACTTTCCCTTTGTTTACGCTCTACCTTATCATTATTGGGCATTATCTCCCTGCTGTACCTTACTGTAATGTTATCCCTCTCTACACTTTCTAGTTCCCTTCTTAATGCCCTACCCTGGATACAGCCTACATCACCACATTCAGCTACCAATTCAGCCTTTCAATGCCCTGTCCTAATTCAAATACCACTCTGGGAAACCATCCCTAATCCTCTTAACCAAATGGAATGTTAAATTATTCAGAATCTATTTGGTTTATAACTCCTTATTCTATCCAATATTACACTGTTTTGCTTGCTTGTTTTATCATTAGCGCCAGAACGTATTTATCTGCTTGAAGGTAGGAAATGTGATTGACAATAGCCTGTACTTATTAGGTACTTAATACACATTTTAAGCTTAAATGAATTTTCTAAACTGACACCACTTGAAATTCTGAAAGAGAAATTATGAAGCCAGCTGTAAGAAATACCAAAATTCATTTTAGTGTCTTCAGTATTCTATAGTGTATAATTTAAACAATGATAATTAGAGAATTGATTGTATCAGTGGTATTTTTCCAATTTTAAAATATTTCTCATTGATAATCCCTTATGATAATATAATTTACTAAAATAATGATAGGCTTGGTTTCCAGAAAAAAAAATGTCTTCTTATATCCAATGGTTTCTTCTGCCCTCCCCCCGCCAAATATAGAAGTTTTAGAAATGGAAAAAGTGTACCTATTTATCACTTTGTAACAATGAAATGTTTTAACATTAACTCCAGGACAGCTTGTCAAGTCCCACCAGACATTGCAGGAAAAGGTCAAAATTATTTATACATTATTTTATACTCCAATATTAGTAATAGGTTATGGGGAAGCAATTATTTAAGGGAAAAAATAGACTTTTTAAAGATCTCTAGTGGAAGTACTGCCAAGGGAAAAATATTATGGTATCATAGAACTCTAGTAAAAATGTCAACTTGCCTGTTTCAGTGTCTTATACATTGGTTGGTAGTTGTTCCAGGATATCTTTTCACAATGGAAAAGAATAAATTATGCCACCATTATGTGAAATATATGTACCCCCACAGAGAATGCTTTCCTTTATAGATCCTGGTGTACTGTGGTCTCATTCAGTTCATAAAACACTGACCTGTCAAAACATCTTATGATTAGTAGGGAAGTTAAGTATATTTTGAGTATTTCAGGGGGAGTACTTGGTTTATTTTTCAGAGTACAGATATTTCAAAGAAAAATGTCTAATGCTAGAAACAATAAAATTATGATTGCATGATGTTATATTTTGGCAGAAAGTAGCTTCATTCATTAAAGTAAGAGATTTCATTCTCTTTAAACATGGTTAAAATTTTATGAGATTACAGCAACATAAAACTTAGTCTAAATCACCAAAGTTTTTAGTTTATAAAAAAACAAAATCTAGAAAGATTCCTTTTCCTGGGTCCATGATCTTAGTCACTTTAAGACACTGTAATTAAATAATGTTATAATTGAGAGTTCATATAGTCATAAAAATCACTATTCAGTCATTCTTACATAGTCATTACAGGTAAAATGGTGAGACAAATCTAATAGGAAATGACTAGTGTCTAAGGAGAGATAAGATTATGGAAAATATTTTTCTCTTCCCTTATAGAGAAAGGTTATATATGAAGCCAAAAGTCAGGAACAGGAAGAAGTCTACACTGGCAAAGACTCTATCATAAGTAATGGACAGGATCCCAGAATGAAGAACTGGCATCAAGAAGAGCTATATGGGACTCATTCGTTCCTTAATATACAAATATTTACTGAGTGCCTGCTCAGTGCATTTCACTTCTCAAGGTAGTAGGGAGAAAATAGTAAATAAAGCAAACAAAAATGTGTTCTTATGTGGCTTGCATGATACTGAAGAGAAAGTAAACAAGCATAAATACAGGATAGTATAATATCTGACAGTAATAATATTATAAAGAAATAGAGTTGGCTAAGGGAATAACTGATTTTCTGTTGGGAATCTATGAATTGAGAGTGCTGGAGAGGACTGGAAGCCTAGAGGAGGGAAACAGTGTCAGGCTATTTCCTTCCTATTCCTAATAGTGTTAGCTTAGCAGTGATTTTTCATCCTTGTCGTGACCACTGAAACCAGCAGCAGTAGTTGATCCCGGTTTGTTGTCTTTCCAACAACCCCAGAAATACTCTCATTGGATCCCCTCAGAGACAACAGTACCAACAGCTAGCATCTTCTACATGGTTCCATCCCAGCATTGCCCCTCCCCTAATATTAGAACACCGAGACCAGCCAAGCAGTGTCCTCTATAAGTCTGAGAACCAGCTTCATGATATCTTCCCCCTTTTTAATTTTTAACAAGTTCGACATTTTTCCTTAATTCCACAAACCTCAGGAAAGACATCTGCTTTCTGAAGTTACTACTTCCGTATCTCAGCATTCCCTTTTGGCTTTTTGCTCATTACCAGTACTTCAGGGGTTTTTTTTGTATACTATGGTCTCATTAAAATAAGCAGTGTTATTTCCGTATCATAAGTGGACACTCACCAATGCACTCCTAAAAGACAAACATATTCCTTCTCAATCAACCCCTATATGTGTGTAATACACACACGTACAAGGTTATTTAAATACTTACATTGGTCATCTCACTCTCCACAATCCTCATTCCCTTCCTTAGAGTAAAAACCAAAATCTTTAATGTCACGTATAATACCTTGCAGCATCTAGCCCTTGTCTGTCACTGCTGGTTCATCTTTCAATGTGTCCCACCTATATTTTGTATTTCATCACACTTA
This sequence comes from Delphinapterus leucas, assembly GCF_059928025.1. Taxonomy (NCBI): domain Eukaryota; kingdom Metazoa; phylum Chordata; class Mammalia; order Artiodactyla; family Monodontidae; genus Delphinapterus; species Delphinapterus leucas. Next base: position 44,758,074 of record NC_143132.1, read on the forward strand.
ACCTTCTTTTAGTTTCTCCATTGTTCCAGGCATCATTCAGAGCTCCTTTATATGCTGATTCTTTTCCTGTAATGTACTTCTATTCTCAAACACCTAATTGACTATCCATGGCTTATCCTGCATATCTTAGCTTAAATACCTCTTCCACATCAAAGTCTTTCCTGAATCCTTGAATTACATTTAGCCTTCCTATTATAATCTCTCATAGCATCACTTACATTTTTTCAGATTCCCACTCATTGCTCTCTGTTCTAATTACTCACACAATATATGCAAATAAGAATAAATTCTAGTCAGCATCAATCAAATATAAAATATCAAAATACAAATTAAACTTTATATTGCAAGGAGCTACATAAACAATGGCCAATTCATGTGCTGATCTGCCCCTATTTCAAGGCTTTCAAAGTTTAAGTTTTTCAAAGACTTTTCACTGGACAAGTCATTTTTTTAAATGGTTTACTAAAATATTATTCTGCAAAGAAGGTAATTTGGGATTCACTGGCTTAAATGAAGTTAATAAGTTTCTTTACTCTTGGACTTTGCAAACCATTTCAGTTGTCAATAATGATTATAAGTATAATGTATATTTTATAAATATAAAAATAATTCTAAGTATTTCTCAATTTTTTTGTGTGATACTAGGATCCCTTGCTAAAACTGAGGATACGTTGCTTAGGAGATGCACAGCACTGTGGTTTATATCTAATTTAAAGGACCAATAGAACTTTAAAGTTGAAAAAATAATGCTCTTTATATTCTAATATAGCTTGAAAAACATAAATCACACTAAAAGTAAACCTACAGTTTCTAAATTATATGAAAAAACTGTGGCATAATTTCAAACTTGATTAAATCAATAATGAAGAAAACATTTATTGATTGATTTGAATCTGTTGAGCAAATGAGTGCAATTCTGATTAGCTCTTGATATTTCTTGACTTTTTTTGTTGTTGCACCATTTTTTTCTTTTATTTTCAATTATTTTTGTAATCTCTATATTTTATTCTATTGCCATCTAAACCAGGTACTATTGGGTACCAACAGTAAGAGATTAAATGTTTATAAATATTTAATAAAACACTATGGTAAATAAGGGCTAATTTTTGTTATTAATATTTCCACGAAGTTTATTAATAATTGCATTTAAAATATTTTATTTTGTTATATAACAATATTTGTATATTAACCAGAATATATATAACCAGAATTTAATAGTAGCTATGAAAAATAATTTATTTTATCTTTAAATATTCCCTTTTATTATTTACTGAAAAAATATAGGCAAGATAACTTAAAAGTAAAATATACAGTAATAAATGTAATATTATCAAATTAAAGGAAAAATCAGTAGTTTTTGACCACATCTCTTTTCCTAGTTTTTCTCTCAAGAGAAAGATAATTTTTAACATTTTAGCTGTTTTTCCTAATATTCATTTCCATAGTTCACATCTTGATATATCAATCTTAGTCATTATATGTTATAATAGACTAAAATTTTACCTTACATCATTATTCTATCTCCTCCATTCTCTTAATATATTTATGTCAATAATGTTAATTATATCAATACAATTGTATAAATATTGTTGACTGCTAATGGAATTAATGCTCTCAGATTGTCTATCTTGTTTTGCATAGTTGAGGGTCTCTTGGAGATAATAATTGTCTTTTTTTTTTTTTTTTTTTTTGCGGTACACGGGCCTGTCACTGTTGTGGCCTCTCCCGTTGCGGAGCACAGGCTCCGGACGCGCAGGCTCAGCGGCCATGGCTCACAGGCCTAGCCGCTCCACGGCATGTGGGATCTTCCCGGACCGGGGCACGAACCCATGTCCCCTGCATCGTTAGGCGGACTCTCAACCACTGCGCCACCAGGAAGACCCTCAAGGAGAGAAATGTTAAGAATTTTATATATTCTATTTTCTGTCTTTTTTCCAGGTACTTTTTTTTTTCTTTGTAGTTTATTTTGGTCACTCTATCAAACACTAATGGTAACCTGCCAATTGTGCCTTTGGCATTCACTGTACTGTTGCTCTCTAATTGCTTTCTACTCTAAGTACCTGAAAGTGTTTTGCTTGTGGGTATTCTCTGGACTTGAGTCCCTAGTCTTGCCATGGGGAAGGCTGAGTTGAAATGCGAGGAAATTAATGCCTCAAGAAACATCTCCCAAACATGAAAGTTGGTGGATACATGCCTCAGCTTTTTTTTGCCCTCAGGTAGGAAAACTCACATATTTGAAACCTCCCAGAGATCCCAAACAGGAATGAGTCCAAGTTGTCCATAACCAGAACCTGTTAATTAACCTAATCAATACAGTCTCGTTCCCTTCTTTTTCCTTACACCTCCATTCCAGTATCACTATTTCCTGTAATCTCCTCCCACATAAACTACTTGCACTCAAATCTTTGTCTCAAATTTGGAAGAGCATAAACTAAGACATTCTTTATTGTGGGCCGTTACCCAAATGTCAGGTGGTTGCTGGTAGTCACTTCATAGTAAAAGCAATGCCATAAAAATTGATGGAAATCTCTGTGTGCATGAAGAAGAGGTGCATTACTTTAAAGGGGTGTGCTCAACTGGAGGTGATTTTGCCTCCCAGGGGACATTTGGCAACGTTTGGCAACACTTTCTATTGTCACCATTTGATGGGGAGCTACTGACATTTACTGAGTATAGGTCAGGAATGCTGCTGACATTTGAAAATTTGAAAATTTGTGCTCATGAGGCATACTATTAATAGAGTAAAGGGGAAATTTTATATGGTCATTGGAATAAATCTAGAAAAATAATTTGTCAGAAAGCAGCATCTATCCATGATAAAAACTCAGACTTTCAGGAATAGATAAAAGCTTCCTTTGATTGTTAAAGGATCATGCATGTAAAACTTACTGCCAACATCATAACTAAAGATAAATATACAATAATCACCCTCCCTTCCCAAGATCAGGAACAAAGCAAAAGTGTCTATTCTCACCACTTCTATTCAACATTGTACTGGAGCTCTTAGGCACTGCAAGTTAGCAAGAAAAAGAAGTAAAAAACATACAAATTTTTAAAAAGAAAGAAAACAGAATACTCCGTTTTGCAGAGAATAATTGCGCATGAGGTACATCTTAAGAAATTAACAAAACTACCACTAGAACTAATAAGTGAATTTAACATGGTCTTGAGGTATATGGTCAACATAAAATATAAAGTGTATATTTTCAGTATATAATAATTGGAAAATAAATGATTTTTAAATTTTGATTTGCAAAAATATCTAAAAACATAAAATACTTAGGAATAAATGTAATCAAACATATTTGAGATCTCTAAACTGAAAAATACATAACATTCCTAAGAGAAATTAATAAAGACAAAAAAGGAGAGATATGCCATGTTCCAAGACTAGTAGTTGCAATATACTTAAGACATAAATTCCATATTGCTCTATAGATATAACAGATCCCAATCATAATCTCAACAGATTTTTTTCCCAAGAATTTGGCAAACCAATTCTAAAATTTGCATGGATAAAAAGGAATCTTAAAGCAATACTGAAAAGGAAGGATAAAGTTGGAGGACTTATACTACCTGGCTTCGAGACTTATTGTAAAGCTACAATAATCAAAACAATGTGGTACCAGCATAGAACTGACAAACAGTAGATCAGTAGAACACAATAAACAGACCAGAACTACAGCCACATATTTACAGTTATTTGGTCTTTGTTCTAGTTTTATTGAGATATAATTGACATGCAACTGTGTAAGCTGAAGGTGCAAAATGTGTTGATTTGATACACATATATTGCAAAATGATTAATACCATAGTATTAGCTAACACCTTAATCATTATCACATAATTATCATTTTTTCCTGTGGTGAGAACATTTAAGATCTACTTTATTAGCTACTCTCAGGTATATAATTCAGTATTATTAATTATAATCTCCATGCTGTACATTAGAGCTCCAGAATTTATTTATCTTATAGTTGGAAGTTTGTACTCTGATCAACATCTCCCCATCTCCCCTGTTATTTGCTTTTGAACAAAGATGCCAAAAGAATCCAATAGTTAAAAGAAAGAGTTTACAACAAATAGTGCTGAAACTACTGAATATGTAAAATAAAATTTGACTCCTAAGATCATAAGCAAAAATTAATTTGAAATGGATCATAGTCTTGAAAATTAAATCTGTAAAACTACTAGGAGAAAGTGTATGAGAATGTCATATTATTGTGTGTAGGCAAAGGTCTATGTGAGAGGGCTCAAAGTGATGAAACCAAAAGATTACATTACGAAAAGGAAAGATAATCCAAAGACTTGGAAAAGTATTCACAGAACATATAGCTGACAAGAGGTTGGTATCCAGAATACATATGAAGTCTATACACCTCTAAATTGTTTTTCCTTTCTTTCTTTCTTTCTTTCTATTTATCTATTTATTTTAATTTTATTGGAGAATAGCTGATTTACAATGTTGTGTTAGTTTCAGGTGTCAAAATTGTTTTTAAAAAGGAAAACTATTTTAATGATAGTTTCCTTCTCAGAAAGGAGGAAAAAAAAAACTGTCATAAACATTCAAAAAATGCTGAACATCATTTTTGAGTATGAGATATGAGAAAAATGAAACATAAATCTACAATGAATCTCACTCCAGACTAATCACAGAGGCAAAAAATAAAAATAGACTAGCTTCACCAAATATTAGCAAGGATGCAGAGCAATCAGAACTCTGATACATTATTGGTGAATTTGTAAAATGGCAAACCAAGTTTGGAAAATGTCTCACAATTTATTTTAAAACTTTTAAAAACTCTGTCTAAATCAAACAAACAAAAATTATTGTCCCATATCACAATAATTCTACTTCTAGGTATTTACTCAAAGAATTTTAAATAGATATCCTCAGAAAGAATTTTAAAATAATATTCCTAACAACTTTATTCAAAATAACCAAGTTGGAACACATTCCAGGTGCCCATCAACAGGGAAATGGCTAAATAACCATGATATATTAATAGAATGGAATACTATTATATATATTCTATACTAATATATAATAATATTAATATATCAGGAATTAAAAAAGACATACTATTGATACATGCAACAAACTGGATCAATGTCAAGAAATATTATGTTGAGTGCTCTATTAACTAAAACTATATGGTACTGGTACATGAATGGACAAACAGATCATTGGGATAGAATAAAGGTCCAGAAAGATATACAAGTGCATACAGGAAATTTATTATATGTTATATGTTAAAGGTGGCATTTCAAATTAATAAGGCAAAGAAGGACATTTTAATGTGTTGCAGGACAACTGGTTAGCCATTTGGAAAAATATAAAACTAAATCCATACACTTCACCACCATATTCAAGAACTTAATTCAAAATGGATCATCAATTTAAATGTAAAAAACAAAAACAAATGGAGCCATACAAGTACTAGAAAAACATATATATATGAATTTCTCTTTAATTTTGAGGTCAGGAAAAGACTTCCTAACTGTAAATTCAAAACCAAGAAACAATAAACTACTATCAACAACTTCACCTAGAAATGGCAGCAAATTTCTTGGCAAAAAAAACATAAGTGAAGTCAAAAGACAACTGACAAACATAAAATTAAATATTGCAAGCTCGCAATATATACCACAGATAAAGGGTTAATGCTCTTAATAGGTAACTCATAAAAATTAGAGATACTGGGCCGAAAACCCAATTGAAAATTAGGGAAAAAAAAAAACAAAAAAAAAATTCACATTAAAGGTATAAAAATAGCCCTTAAGTGTGTGTAACGATATTCATCCTCACTCATAATTAGAGAAATATAAATTAAAACCTCATTAAGATAACATGTCTCAACAGGTTGGTGAAAATGAATGACATCCCATTCTCTTGGCAAGACTATGGGAAATCTGGCATTATCATATATGGCTGGGAAAGCAACTGCTAAACACTCCTGGAAGGAAATACCCAATAAACTAACACAATTAATTACTTTTTGATCCAGAATTCCCATTTCTAGGTATTTACTCTGATTATACACACCTCCAACAAGACAAAAAATGCATATGTACCAGGCTATTGATAGCAGCATTATTTTTAATTGCAAAATTTTAGAAACAATCCAAATGCCCGTACCTAAAAGAATGGTTGAATGAACTATGGAACCAGTACAATGGAGTATTATGCAACTGTGAAAAGAATGAGGATACCATTAAATGGAAGAGCAAAGTACAAATTCACATGCATAATATGCTAGTTTTATGTAAGAAGGGAGAAAAAAGAAAATACACGTGTATCTGCTCAATAGTGCAGAAAAAAAATGACATGAAGAAATTAAATTGATTACCTATAAGGTGTGAGTGGAAACTGGGTAGAATGGGGAATGCAAACAGGATTAGGTTATTTTTTACCCACTTAAGCGTAAGCATTAATAATCATAATTTTCCATACAAAAAATAATAGCAAACTGTTAACTAAAGGTGCTTTCTCTTTTCATCTGCTAATATGATAACACATATCCCAAATATGTGTAGAATTTTTCTTTCTTATTTATCTTCTCTGACTTAAATAAATCCTTAAATGTCCATTTGAGTTTACTGAGACATTTTTTTCTTTTTTTTTTCTTTTTTTATACAGCAGGTTTTTAGATTGGGATTGACATATATATACTAATATGTATAAAATAGGTAAGTAATACTGAGACATTTTGGACATTTTTTTTGGAAGCCTCAATTCATTCAGGGTTATGGCTTTCTTGACAAAATATTTCCATAGTCTGTCTTTTATAAAATATGTATTTTAAAAACGTCAAATACTTTGGAGTCAGAGTTTTGAGTTTGAATCCTTGCTATTACTTAGGACCTTTGTTTTTGTCACATGGTAGTTTGAAGGTAAGCTTAAAAACATGTAAACTATCTAATACTCAGGAAAAGTACCCAATAAATGATTTTCCTGTCCTTCCAAAATGTCTTACATACCTTAAAGAGTTAAATGTATGAATCTCAGCAGACTTGCTCACTAAATAATTGCATTGATTTTTCCGGTGAAAGTAACTGGCTTCTTCTTTTTTAATTCTAGTACTCTACCCTAACAAATGATTTAATTGAAAAGGTGGAAATTGAAGAAATTCTTAGACATTAAAGCCAATATCAATTGTGTTTAATCCAGGCTTTAAAAGAGCACAGGACTGTATGTTTAATAAAGGTAATTTTCAAAGATGTTTAAATTGTCTTTCCTATTTGCTCAAGTTTTAAATAATCATTTTTTAGGAAGAAAAAAATCAACTCTAAGATAATAATTTGCATGCACACTTATTTCATAAATTCCCTCATTCTCAGGTCAATAATGAATGCTACTTGTGCAGGAATATATCCATTCTTAGTAAATCACCTGACTTTACATGCAGCTTTAAGAACATGTACTTAAAGTGCTTCTTCAAGTACTGATCCTTTAGTAGGTGAGCAGTCACTTGACAACTGAGATTACTTTTATGGACATTTCATTCATTCCCAACTAACCCTTACACATCTATTCTATCCACAAATTACAATTTCGAAATGATCATAATTCAGAATTTGACCATAAAAGAGTAAGACTAAGTGACAAATGTGTCCTAAGATCTTTGTTCAATACAGCATATATTTATAAGACTTCCTTATGTTTAAGATGTAAATTATGAATATTCTGTATTCTCTTTATTTGTAAATTAGATTCACCATAAAAGGGTTCTATGATTATTATATATTTATGACCATCCAGACATCAATGTAAGATTATATTTAAGATAAAATTTATTAAAAGTGAACTACCCCAAAATGCAAGAAAATGAACCATTCTAAAACGTATCTTTCTCTTATTGGTAACATCATAAAAGAGGCTAATTCACATCACCAAAGGGAAAAAATAACTGAGATGACAATGATACTTTAACCAATAAGACTTCAGTCTTCAATGAAACTTACACAAATTGAATTGTACTAAAATTTAATTTGTAATGTAATGATTTCTGAGAGATAAGTACTTCATTTCAGCTATGTTAATTGACTACAGAATTTTGCCAGTAATCAACGGAATAAAGGAGTGAAAGATTAGTATATATGTATTTTATGTATAAAGCTTCTACAAACTTCAAAACGTGTATATTTCCAAGTATTTTCGGCTTCCTGTAAGAAATTTAATCAAATATTGTAGCATAAAGCACTTCAATAACGTGAAGAAATATTTTTTCATTATAGTGTTCACCTGTAGGAGCCATCTGTTCAATTAGAATTCCACTCACATAGGCACTAGATGTTTTCCTCATAAAGTTAGCAACATGCCACTATATATTTTCAGTCAGTATAACAAAACATGCAGCATATTAAAATCATAAAACATGTTTCATATCTAAAAATAATACATGACCTATGACATGATGAGGAGCTCAACTATACTTTACATATCAGGCAGACTTACCTAAATAACTGTGTGTCTGTGTCTGTAATATGTGTGTGTTTTGATGAATATTTCCAAACGTTTTGAAAACTTAAATTCTGTGGTTGATTTTTATGATAGATGAACTTTACAAATTTTACCCAGCAATTTAGCTCATCTTCCTAAAATGGAAAACAGTCACTTTATGCACATGTGAGTTTAGGAATATAGGAATAGAAGCATGAGTAAAATCATCATTTCCAAGACACAGAAGGAGCCTCTGAAACTTTGAATATAATTCCCAATTCAATGTTTCCATCCATTCTAGAATACCTCCAACAGGTGTTTCACAAGCCTGTTTATGAACCTACACTGATAGGGAACCTTATCTCTCTAGGCAGTCTGAGCACGATTATACAAAATTGAAAATTTTAAAGCACTGATATAGAATTATGACTTGCAAATTTTAGTCATACAATATGTAAATCCATGTTGAGTGAACTTTATTATAAAAATGGTGAATATATTTAATACCATGGTCATTATTCAGAATCCAAACAAATATGACAAATATATATGCCTATAAAAAAGTACACAGTTTACTCACAGCTACAAAATACTGAGCAATTAATTCTGACACAGGTATTAAAATCATCCTTAAATTTACCCAAAAAATATGTAACCCTGAGGTAGAAATAGATATTGTTATAGACTGAATTATGTCTCCCTCAAAATTGGTATGTTGAAGCCCTAACACCCAGTACCTCAGAATTTGACTGTATTTGAAGACAGGGCATTTAAAGAGGAGATTAAGTTAAAAGGAGGCCTTTAGTGTGGCTCTTAATCCAATCTAATTGGCATCCTTATAAGAAAAGGAAATTTGGACACAGAGAGACAGCAGGGGTACCTACACACAGAGAAAAGACCATGTGAAGACACAGGGAAGGTGGCCATCTGTAAGCCAAGGAGAAAGGCCTCAGAAGAAACTAAGCCTGCTGACACCTTGATCTTGCTGTTTAAGTCGTCCAGTTTTGTATTTTGTTATGGCAGCCCTAGCTAATACAGATAAGTAAAAATAGAGAAAATAATTAAACTAACTTTATTTGTACAATGTACAAAATAAAACCAGTTGATCACTTGGCAACGTACTTTGAGTTAAATTTCAAGCATAGGGCTTCCCTGGTGGCGCAGTGGTTGAGAGTCCGTCTGCCGATGCAGGGTACACGGGTTCGTGCCCCGGTCCGGGAAGATCCCACATGCCGCGGAGCGACTGGGCCCGTGAGCCATGGCCGCTGAACCTGCACGTCCGGAGCCTGTGCTCCGCAACGGGAGAGGCTACAACAGTGACAGGCCTGCGTACCGCAAAAAAAAAAAAAATTTCAAGCACAGAATTGGAAAACTCAGCTGCATAGTAGAGTGTTAACTCATAACAACACTGTGTCTTGTGTATTCTCATACTATCTATAATTTATATATTCATCATTTGGCACGTAATTACTGAGAACATATTTTGTGCTAAGCATATTTCTAGGCCTCAGATATACAGCAGTGACTAAGATAGGAAAAGCTAGTATTCTCATAAACCTTACATTCTGGTGGGAGTGATGGTTGATAAATAAGCCAATGAATGTGAAAAAGTGATATGTAATAATATATGAAGGATGAGGGCATGACAAAAGTACTATATTTTTAAAGGGTGGTGTTATGTGCTGAATTGTGTCCCCCCCCCAGATTCATATGTGGAAGTTCTAATTCCCAGTACCTCAGAATATGAAAATATTGCAAGATAGTTAAGTTAAAATGAGGTAATTAGGGTAGGCCTAATCCAATATGATTGGTATACCCTTAGAAAAAAAGGTAAATTTAGACACAGACACATATAAAGGGAAGATGATGTGAAGACACAGGAAGAAGATGGCCATCTACAATCAAAGAGAGAGGCCATAGAAGAAATGGACACTACCAATATCTTGATCTCAGACTTCTAGTCTCCAGAACTCTGGAAAATAAATCCCTGTTGCTTAAGACGGCAGTCCCCAACCTTTTTGGCACCAGGGACCGGTTTTATGGAGGACAATTTTTCCATGGACCAGGGTGGGGTGGGGGGGAATGGTATTGGTTAAAACGCATTACATTTATTGTGCACTTTATTTCTATTATTATTACATTGTAATATATAATGAAATGATCATACAGTTCACCATAATGCAGAATCAGTGGGAGCCCTGAGCTTGTTTTCCTGCAACTAGATGGTCCCATCCGGGGTGATGGGAGACAGTGATCCCCGAAGTGTGTTGCTTATGTCCAGCCTGCTCTTTAATCTCCTTTTGGTTGCTGTCACTGCAGAAAACCCTGCTTCACAAAGAAATGATGTTGGAAATGGAAGCAGGCTTTTCAGTGCTTTTGTGGCAATCTCAGGATACTCCGCCTTGACTTTAATCCAGAATGTATGGAGATTTGAAGTTGTCTCAAACACACTCTTAAAGCCACCGTCATTTGTGATCTCAAGCAGTTGATCCTCTTCTATCATGGACAAATTTGATTCACTCGGTTTACTCACAAATGGGTTGCAGATCCATTCCATCCCAGTTTGGGGGTGTTTTGTGGTTAAGAAGTAATGCTCAAACTCTTTTGAAAGCTGAGATAAGTGATCATGCACCAGCTGGGATAAAGTAGGCCCTAGTTCAATCTCTTTGAAAAGCCCCATTAATGTTTGAAACATGTCAAAAATCCCAATGTTCACTCCTCGCTCCCATAATTCCAGTTTGGCTTTGAATGCAGCCACTTTATCTGCTGACTTGAACACAGTTTTCATTCTCCCCTGAAGTGACAGACTGAGTTCATTGAGCAGGTTGATTATGTCACACAAGCAAGTTTTGTATCACTGAAATGTGCTGCCAGTGATGACTGCTTTTCTAAAAGAAATCTCTGGAGTGGCTCTCATAACTCAAAAACTCTGGCCAGTGATCTACCTTTAGAAAGCCATCTCACTTCTGTGTATAAGAGAAGACGTGTGCTCTCCGTCCATCTCCTCATAGAGCTGCGCAAACAGATGTGAGTTAAGGGCATGTACTTTAATGTGGTTGATAATTTTAATCACATCCTGCAAAACGTTGTTAAGTTCAGGTGACATTTTTCGGCTAGCCAGCATTTCTCTATGGATAACACAGTGCGTAGATTCACATTCAGAAGTGACGTCTTTGATCCGAGTAGTGAAACCACAAAGCCATCCAGTCATGGCAACCACTCCATCCATGCATATACGGACACAAAATGACCAATTCAGTTTTCCTGATATGTAATCATTCAAAGACTTGAATAGTTCTGCAGCTGTGGTGTTGGTTGGCAACAAAAGTGCACATAACATATCCTCATGCATATCCTCCTGAAAAATATATCCCACAAAAACAAGCATTGTTGCCTTGTTGTCAACGTTGGTAGATCTGTCAACCTGGACTGGGTACCACGGTGACTCATTAATCCTCTCTAAAAATTGTGCCTTAATATCCTCTGCTTTTTCATCAATTCGTCTAGTTATGGTGCTAGCCAAAAGAGGAACACATGCCACCTTTTGAACTGCAGCCTCTCCTAAAAGTTCATGACAAATGTCCTTAGCAGAGACAGGATCAACTCTTCACCAATAGTAAAGGGCTTCTTAGCTTTAGCAATGCGGTTAGCCACTAGGAATTATGCTCTTAGTGCAGACACATTTGATGAAGTGGTGGCCTTCAATAATTGCTTCTGTTCTTCGTGTTCATATTTTTTTCTTTTGAAAAACTCCAAAGGCTTGTATTTTAATGCAGGATGCTTGGTCTCCATGTGGTGAAGCAGTTTTGAAGGTTTCATGGCTTCACTGGATTGCCTGTTGCCACATATTATACAAAGCAGCGTTGGAGAATGTGAATCACCTGTTACAATGAACCCATAATTTAAGTAGGACTCTTGGTATTTTCTTTTAAATATAGCCTTCTTTCTGTTGGCAGTCTTAGACTCTTCTGCTGTCTCATCATTGGGTCTTTCCCCCCTTTCAAAGAAGCTCTCCAGCAATGTTTGTTTTTTACTCATTTTGGCTAGGGTTAGCTTGTGGGCTTACCAAAACTGTGACTGGGACAAGTGCGCAGTGTGGGAAAGAGGCGCAGATGGAAGTGGTAAATAAAATAATGGGCAAGCCACGCATACTAAATTAAGTGTTGGATTCTGACTTAAAGCCTGCCACCAGATGCAGATGTGCAATTGAAGTACATCAACTCACTTGCTACTATAAAGCCTGCCACCAAATGCAGCTTAATTTTCACTTGCTACTTACTGATTGGGTTTTGTTATGAGTCCGCAAGCAATTGATTTATCACGGTCTCTGTGCAGTCAAACCTCTCTGCTAATGATAATCTGCGTTTGCAGCCGCTCCCCAGCACTAGTATCACTGCCTCAGCTCCACTTCAGATCATCAGGCATTAGGTTCTCATAAGAAGTGAGCAACCTGGATCCCTCACATGCACAGTTCACAGTAGGGTTTGCACTCCTATGAGAATCTAACGCCATCGCTGATCTGACAGGAGGTGGAGCTCAGGCGGTAATGTGAGCGATGAGGAGCAGCTATAAATACAGATGAAGCTTTGCTCACTTGCCTGCCACTCACCTCTTGCTGTGCAGCCAGGCTCCTAGCAGGCCAGAGATCAGTACTGGTCCATGGCCTAGGGCTTGGGGACCCTTGATTTAAGACACTCAGTTTGTGGTCCTCTATTATGGCAGCTCTAGCAAACTAATAATGGTCTAGGGAAAGGCTTTCTGAGGAGCTAACATTTTAGCAGAAAACAATGGCTGAAAAGCAAAGTTTGATGGCTCTGAAACAGCACAACTAAACATCTTTGTAACTGAATAAATTTGGCATGATGAAAGAGTAGGAGGAAATTAGATCAGGGAGGTAGGCAGAGGAAAAATATTTTTGCCTGCAAGGCAGTTTACCAGGGCCAATGATAAAAGAGAACACGCATTTGCTACCCAAAATGTTTCTGTTTTCTCTTATACAGCACTAATCTGACACACAAAATTCAACAACTGAATTTTTAACCTCCAAAATCTCATTACAACCAGCACTGTAGAGGTTGAAGGAAAATGAACACTCCCATTCATTTTTGGTAAAATTCTGATACGCAATATCTATTCAAATTTCAAAAACAAATACCCATTGGCACAGCAGTCTTTAAGACATCTTTAAGAATCTTCTACAAAAATGAAGACAAGGGGCTTCCCTGGTGGCGCAGTGGTTGAGAGTCCGCCTGCCGATGCAGGGGACACAGGTTCATGCCCTGGTCCGGGAAGATCCCACATGCTGCGGAGCAGCTAGGCCCGTGAGTCATGGCCACTGAGCCTGCGCGTCCGGAGCCTGTGCTCCGCACCGGGAGAGGCCACAACAGTGAGAGGCCCACGTACCGCAAAAAAAAAAAAAAAAAAAAAATTAAGACAAAACTACTGAAGGATATAAGTACAATGATATTAATTATACCACTGGTTACAAGAAAAATAGTTTGAAAATATTTGACTAAAAATAGAGCATCTTATAATACAACATTTAGAGGAACATCTATTAGTAAAATATCCAACAGAAGGAACCCATGGTTACAAATAATTTGGTTTTTCTTTCTCCTCAGAGTATAATTTCTTATCTCCTACTGTGTATGATATATAATAAACTGGAATGTGGCCCTTTATAATCTTCAAACAAATTTTTCTACAGAATTTTTTTTCTTCATGATAACAACACTGAGAATTAGATATTATCTTTATTGTAGAAAAAAGACACAAGTGATATAAGATTGAAAATGGTAAAATTAGTGATTCCAAAACCTGTTTCACATTAGAAACTCATAAAGAGCTTTTAAAAACACCAGTTTCCACATTTCATGCTAGATGATTAAATGAGAATGAGGGTGGGAGGGATGTGTAGGCCTTATTTTTGAAAATTTGTCTTATGTAAAAGGTCTAATGTTTAGCTAGTTTTAGAACAATTGGGTTAAAGGGCTTGATTATGTGAAAAGAAAGGAAACCTGATTTAAAATGGAGTCTGGAAGCCCTGAAGGGGGAGCTCTCAAACACTCACCACTTCGTGCAGCCTGCATAACCAGCAGGAAGAAGGACGATAAGAATAATTTTGACAAGCAATGACATTAATCACATGGTCATTTTATCTCCTGCTTTTAAGAAAAGAAGGAAGATCCCTCCCTGCCCCAGCAACAACCCTCTAATAACTGCTTGCAGCCCATGAGAAACCATCAGAACCTTGAACTCTTGTTCTTCTTCAATGAAATTTTGTTCAAGACAACCCACCCCAGTTTCCTCTTAAAACCTAATAAAAGTAAACCCTTCACCTTTGATCTCCACACTTGCCCATGATTCACCATAGCTTGCCTGTCCCAAATTGCAATTTTCTGCTATTCCCAAATAAACCCATTTTGCTGGTAAAATAACTAGCAATTTTATTCTTATAGACCTTCATAATTAAAAGGTCTATACATAGATGAGGTTAGACCAAGTAGGTTTAAAGAATAAAATGCTTAACACATTAAAGCCCCACAAAAGTATTACTTTATCTTTGAAATCAATGTAAAACTTGAAATATGTTGACTAGAGCTAACTTCAATTTTCCTCCAGATGCCAACACTTAAAAAAAACTAGATATATATAAAAAAACACATACCCAATATTAAAAGGAAGAAAATGAATTTATTTTATGCCAGAAATAAAGGGGGAATTCAAAGATAAAGCAGTAAAGAGTTTCAATTCTAGATAATAATCAGTGGGGTGCAAGGACTTGGGTTCTGACCTCCGTGTGGAGACAGAAGACATGGATTTGGGTCTGTGTGAATTAGGAAAATGGAACTAATAGATATGCATAAAGATGAAATTTTGAATGAGCTGTGCTTTCAAGGAAAAGTAATAAGAAGCTCTTGACCCACCAGCCTAGGTAAGTGCTACAGGGGAAAAATATGGCAGAGAGGAAGGAAGGAAGAAAGGAAGGAAGGAAGGAAAAGAAAGAAAGGAAGAAAGGAAGGAAGGAAGGAAAAGTAAGAAAGAAAGAAGGAAGGAAGGAAGAAAGAAAGAAAGGAAGGAAGGAAGAAGAGAAAGAAAGGAAGGAGGGAGGAAGGGAGGGAGGAAGGGAGAAAGGAAGGAAAACCTCAGAGAAGTGAGGAATCTGGGACCTTCCAGGGATCAGAATCATGATATAAGAAATTAATATAATAACAGAACTGGAGCCAGGAACTCTGAGAGGCTCCAAAAGAAACAAAGGCTAAATCAAACTTTAGGGTTACTCTGAAAATACAGGGGCACTGAAATACCTTAAAAGAAAACAAACAAAAATAACAATTCTTATGGTAGGAAATATTTAATGAGAAGGAAATTGTACCTAGAAGGAAAGAGTAAAAATCCTAAAAAGCATGACTAGCAGAAAATTTGTAAACATACTTTTAAATAAAATAAGAAGTAACTGTATTTTTAAACAAAAAGCCAGTGTTGGGAATTTTAAAACAAGGTTAAACCAAACAGTAGACCTTTCTTCATGTAACATGGGAAGAACATGGTAAAAATTTCATGTTTTCTAAGGCATTTTTATTGGCTGAAGAGTGAGACCATGAAATTTATTTTAGATTTTTTAAGTCAAATAAACATGTTAAAATGTAAGAATATAAAATAACATGAATAGAATGTAAATGATACAAAATCCAAATTAGGAGAAAGAAATAAAAAATATAACCATTATAAAGGAAAGCAAAAAAATGAGAGTAACCAAAAACAAAGGCATAATATTTAAAAACAGAAAGTAAGCACATAATAAGGCGGTGGGCAACAGTCCACAAATTTTTTTTCCTTACTAGACTACCAGTTTATTATAAAAGGATATAACCCAGGAACAGCCTATGCATCTCTTCCAAAGGGCAAAGTACGGGGAAAAGTTGTGGAGCTTCCGTGCTCTGGAGTCCAGGCACACCACCCTCCCAGCAACTCCATGTTTTCACCAACCCTGAAGCCCACTTAAAATATGAATCAGAGTGTTTTCGCAGATTCATGATCATCGCTTTGAAAACAACAGATTCTTGAATTGTAGTGAAAGAAAAATCTAGCCTTTTCTGTTTAATACCTAAACACAATGAAACAAATTTTGAAAGCAAAGGGTAGAGAATGTAATGCACACAAATACTAACCAAAAGAAAACTGGTATAGTATTATCAATATTAGACAGAAGGGAATTTAGGCAAGTAAAGATAAAGAACTAATGAGTTGATAAAAGAAAAAATAACAAAATAAAACACACTTGTTCTCAACAACATAACCTTAATATAAAGAAAAGCTATATATTGAGAAAATATCATGGAGAAATTGATAAATACACATTCATTGTGGCAGATTTTAAAACATAATTCTCAAAAAGATACACAAAGTAGGAAAAAATAAGTATGTAGAAGATTCATATAGCACAATAAACTGCATCTCATGGATGCATAAAGAACCCTGCATAACAGTAAAATAGTATTCTTTTCAAGAATCATATGTGTACCATTTACAGAATTTGAACTTCATTACACTACAAAACAAGTCTTAACAAGTACCAAATTATTTAAATCATACAGACAATGTGTTCTAGGGAAAAGAAAATACAAAAAGCCATAAACCAGCAGAGACTGCCAGCTAGTCTTCCATTTCAATTTTCTTCCCCTTCTTTGGCCAACCCAAATGAACTACATTCCTAGCTTCCTTTGCAGTTAAATATAGCCAGGCATCTAACTACCCTGCAATAAAATGTGAGCATAAGTAGCAAATGCCATTGCCAGGTCTAGTTGTGAACACTTCTCCAGGCTCCTATTGCTTCTGCTGACTGAATGCAGATTAAGATCAAGCAAACCCTAAAGGACAGGTTAGGCAGAAGATGGAAGGGAAGAATTTCTCAGGTGATCACCATGTACAGCTGAGTCCACTGACTCCCGTTGAGCCAAGTGTGGAAACACTCAATTTTGACTGCTCTGTTACATCAGTTCAGCCTTCTCTCATGGAAATAATAGGAAAAGAGCCTTGTGGTTTGCAATTTAAAACCATACTTCTAAATAATTCAAAAGTCACAGAAATATAATGTAAATCATTTAATATTCACATCTGAATGAAAAAGAAAAGCAACAAGAGATATTTAGAGCGTCTAAAAAAATTATTAAACAGAAACCTCAACTAGAGTTGGGAGGAAAAAAAGGGTTTCCCACCCTGCAACAATAGCAGAGCCCAACAGGAAGAAGAAAGACTATTCTTTTTTCCAGGTAAGCTTTCAGTCAATGAAAAGTCATGGACCGTTTGTTTACTACAGCCCTCCCAACTCCCTCTTCCTCTCTATAAAAGCATTCTCCTCTCCCCTGCTGTGCAGCAACTTGCATATGGCTCTCATATGTGCAGCATTGTGCAACTCCAAATTGCAATTCTCTGCAGATCCAGAATAAACCTATGTTTGCTAGAGAAATATCTGGACGTCTATTTGTTTCAGGTCAAGTATAATAGCTTCAATACTTAGATTAGGAAAATAAGAAAGATGTAAAATTAATACGGTTAAGTATTCAATTTAAGAACAGCACAGAAAATCAAAGAGATGAGGAGGGAAATAATAATGACAAAAAAGTAAAGAAATAATAGATACTATCAACAAAATCAAATGCTAGTTCTCTGACAAGACTATTAAATTAACTGATTCTTAGTCAAAAAAGAAAACCTGAAGAGACCAAAAATTATGGAACATTAATAAAAATCTGTTCACAAAGGTAACACCATGCCTACATAATATAATTTAGAAGTGATATTAAAAGTTTGAGAAATGAATAAACTCTAGCTTATACAAAATATTGATTTACTATTTTAAAAGGCAAGAAAATTATAGGTATTTGTGTGTATCTATTTTAATGTAATGGTAACAAAGAAAGGCGTTTGTGGTAGATAATTTTATGTATCAATTTGACTGGGCCACAGGGTGTCCAGACTTTTAGTCAAACATTATTCTGGGTGTGTCTGTGAGAATGTTTTTTGATAAAATTATCTTTTAAATCCATGGACTGAATAAAGCAGATTGCTCTCCCTAACGTGGATGGCCTTTATCCAATTATTTGGAGGCCTGAATGGGACAAAAATGTTGATCCTCCACCAAGCAAGGGAGGATTCCTCCTGCCTGACTGCCTTTGAGCTGGGACATCAGCTTTATCCTGTCTTCAATTCAGATTGAAACATCAGCTCTCTCTAGATCTCAAGCCTGTGTCCTTAAAACTGGAACTACACCATTGACTCTCCTGGGTCTCCAGCTTGTGAACTCACCCTGCGTATCTTAGGACTTGTTAGCCTTCATAATTGTGTGAGCCAATGTCTTATAATAAATCATATATATGTGATTAAATATATATATCTGTAATTGGTTCTGTTTCTCTGGAGAACCCTGAGAAATACAGAATTAAAAAAAAGAAAATTGTGGGGCAATTTCCTTTATGAATCAAAATGCAAAAAACATAAATGAAATAATAAAACACCAGTGATATGGATACATATATGTTTATTTACACATAAATACACACACAAATCATGATCAAGTGGGGTTTTTCCTAGGAATGTAAAGAACATCTTTTTATGAATTTTGCCACAGGAATCGATTGAAGGAAAAAAATCATGATTTTAGTACTAGCTAGAATAAAACGTATTAGATAAACCAAAGATCATTAATGACAAATACTTTAGTAAAGCAGAATTTTAAGAAAAAAATTAATTTAATAAAAACTACCTATCAAAAATCTGTAGCAAATATCAGTGTGATAAAAGAATTGTAAGGTATTATCCAAAAGCAAAAAACAAAGTTATCCACTATTATGGATTTTAATCAACAGGATATTTACTAGAAGTCCTATGCAAGCCAATAATAGTAGAAAAAGGAGTGAAGCATACAGGAATTGTAAAGGAATCATTTTAAATGTAATAATTTTATGCAATGATTGCCCATGTGGAAAACTCAAAAGCATCTACAGGCAAGATAATGAGTAAGCAAAATTAAAATATAAAAAAATCGGTATAAAAATCCATACATTTATGCTTAGCAAAACTAATTTTGAAACAAAACTTTTTAAAAAATTCACAGAAACAGTAACCCATATGGTATACAGGAATAAATCTAATGAAATATGTTCAAGATCTTTAAAAATAAAATTATTTTTAGAAAATAACATGTGCATAAAAAAGACCTCAGTAAATGAAGTGATAAATTATATTTATATATATAGTAAGACAATATTATATAGATAATATGTCAGTTGAAAAAAACCCACAACTTAAGAGCTATGAGTTGAGTTTTATTCAGGGTCAGAGGACTATTATCCAAGAGATACCCTCTCAGATAGGTCTGAGGAACTGCTCTGAAGAGGGGGTGGGCAGTATAAAAATAGTTTGGGCCAGGGAATACATGCAGTCAAGCATACGTATCAATAAAAGGTTACTGTTATTCAGGAGGAACAGATCTCTCCATTAATGATTTTAGTGGGTTTTTTTTCCTATGTATGTGAATTTGTAAGAACTTGGGTTCATTGACATTCTTCCTGAGATATCTAACTGTCTAAAAGGCTTTTTTTTTCCCAAAGCACAGAGTGCCTTTATCATGTTTTTCGTCCTGAATTCCTTTCAGGTTGTACGGTCAGTCAATGACTGCAGTGGCTAAAGACTCAATCCTTGTGAAACTGGATGGTGGACAAATGTACCTTGAAAATGAATCTTTAACTTCTGTTACCGCTAATACAGTTGCAGAATTTGAAATTTTGATTCTAAAATTATTAGAAAAAAAAAAGAAATTATTAGAAAAGAAAAAAAAATTTTTTTTAGAAATGTGTTACATTAATTATCAGTGAAACGGAGCAAAACCCTGTTGCCTCCCGCCTCCCAGTACAAAGACTACTCCACGCCCCCTTTCTCCTGACTGTAGAAAAGCTAAAATCTCCCAGGCCTCCCTGCGTCACAAAAGAGTAGGCTCAAACAGTTAATTATTAGGACAATAGAGTCACAGAATCTTCCAGTGTCTGATGCACATTCCGGAGTTGTTTTACAGATAACTATAACTGCCACCAGAGGGAAAAACCTAACTGCATGATGACCAGACTGTAGCCATGACATAAGCTGCTCTGTCTTGAGCAGTACTTATGGCTAGTACCATTCCAAGAACTGGCCTCGAGAATGAGAGTAACATTATTGCTCATAATTATCTGTATTTTTGTGGGTATCAAAATAACTGTAACTTGCTCTGCTCATATATGTAAGCAGGCAACTAAAATTGTCAGCAAAGAGATGATGCTACAGACCCAAGTCAACACCTTCCACTCTAAGAATATGGCGTCTTATATCAGCATGAAAAGTTACAGAAGATAGACCTTCAGCCATAATCCCGTAAAAATGGAATGATGACTGACAGTGGGGATTTGTATGCAACTTTCTGCAGGAAAGAACTCTTTGCAGGAAAGAGCTCTTTGCAGAAGGCCCCTTTTGGCCTGTCACTTAGCAAATCTATATTTTAACTAACCTCCAGCCCAAGCACACCTTTCCACTCTTTTGAACACACAATACTTTGCCTAACCTGTTGCTTTTTTCCTTAGAAAAAAGAAATAGAAATGAAGAAAAAGTGATTAAAAGATGACCAAGTATTTTTCCCCAGCCTCCCCTTCAGTAATCTCACAAAAAAACTATGTGAACAAGATAGCATTTAAAGAAAGATCACAAGGAGTAGACAAGTCTGCATGCAATGGGAGATGGTGACAAATCTGATCTGCTATCTCAATGATTAACTGAGATTATTTCCCTTTTGTCCCTTTAAAAACCTGCATGGCTGGGGCTTCCCTGGTGGCGCAGTGGTTGAGAATCCGCCTGCTGATGCAGGGGACACGGGTTCATGCCCTGGTCCAGGAAGATCCCACATGCCACGGAGCGGCTAGGCCCATGAGCCATGGCTGCTGAGCCTGCGCGTCTGGAGCCTGTGCTCCGCAGCGGGAGAGGCCATGACAGTGAGAGGCCCGCATACCAAAAAAAAAAAAAAAAAAAAAAACCTGCACGGCCAAGCAGAATCTTTGGAGTTGGTCTTGGGACACGAGTTCGCCTTCTCCCCAGATTGCTGGCTTTCTGATTAAAGCAGCTTTTCAGTTCCTACCAGCACTTGCCTTTACAGTATTTACTTTTGAGTGGCAAGCAGCTGGACCCGAGTTCAGTAATATCAGCACTCCAGAAAGGTCTTTCATGCTGCCCTCATTTCTCAACGTTCCCTTTATTTCTGTGACTCTCCAGTATCTTTATAATATTTTGTTTATTTATGTTTAAGTGGTCTGAGTTATCACTGCTATAACCCAGAGAATTTTAGTTAATACATCTGAGTTCAAACTATTCATTTAAGTCTCTCTGACTCTATTACCTCGCCTATAAAAAGAGGTTTTACTGAATATTTTCCAAGTTTCTCTCAAGCACTCAGAATCTTTTTTTTTCATTATCTGTGTTATATATATGCAGAGGACATTATATATATTCTTTACTTTAAATTGGAAACCACCTCTGTTAGGAGAATTAGAGGAATTAAACTACTTACCACACTCATTCCATTAGCATAGATGTATTAGTCAGTCTTCTGAATACAACTACTTTGAATTCAAGTTACTTGCCTTTCACAGGAGTGATGTGTATGGTGAGGGCCTTTCTAAGACTATATGGCAAAATACTTGCTGGAGAACGACAGTGCTTATGCTGATAGTAAAATCACCATAGCAACATAGCCCTGATCTGGCCCTGAAGACTCTTTCAAATAATGCATTGTTCCTGAGATCAGCAGTCAAATTATCTATTTAACTAGAGGAGACTAGGAGAAGAAAAAAGAAATTAAATGGATTTTGTTATGCTCTTTTGAAAAAAAAAAATTATAACACTGATTTGTTGCAGTGGAAATGTAACCTCAAAATTTTAGTTGGACTTCAAAATGAATATCTGGCTTCTTTCTTAAATAAGAAGTGTTTATTTATTTACAAACTAAATCTGACCTTAGTATTAAAATAACCCATGATAAGGTTTTAAAAACTGAAAAATACAAATAAGTAACAAAAGGAAACATAAATGATACATAGTCCTCTCCATGACTCAGATATTATTGTTTTCATTATTTTTGTTTTTGAGGAAAGGACACAACATTTTGAAAAGTCTAGGTTAAGGTTTGTTGAACAAGAATTCTTTATTTACATGTGGAGGATTTTTGGAATTACTCAACAGTTTTAAAAGTATATCTGATACTTAAGTACTTAAATGTGAATATGTAATTTTATTTAAATTAGTCTCTGGCAAAGAAGTCTCTATTCCAAAGCTAAATGTTCACTTAGAAAAATGTAGTGAAAGCAGTAAAAAAGCACGGCATTAATAAGCTGGCATATCTTCAGTGATAAACAGTAACTAAATATATACATTTAGTAGAGAGTAATATCTTTATTATTTGCTTATTAACCTATCCAATGTAAATTTCTTTTTATTTTTAATTTAACTTATAAAGAAGTCTATGTTGATTCCTAGGACTCTATAAAATTTTATAAAATTTCTGCTTTAATGACTTATTAGCTATTTAGATATTTTAAGTTTCTATTTCTCTTGCTACTAGCACCAATTAAGTTGTGAATGTAATTTACACTTCCTGATCAGCAATGGCATATAGATACTACTTACTGAATGCACTGCCTGGAAATTAATGCCCCCAAAGGGCTTTCTTTTGTCAAAAACATTGCTGAATCATTGTGTAAACACTTTGAGAGTATCTAACAAACATCATCAAAGTGGAATGTTGACTGATGCTTCTGGTTTTATGTTCTGTTTCCAAAAGATTAGGGAGAAAAAACATAAAGCATTGCATTATAATTTAGTGTGTCTTTTCAAAAGTTATGACTGCTGAGTATTTCAAATCAAGTTATGATGCAAAGAAGTTATCTGGCTTTTGATGATCAAGAAGGAGCCCATTAAAGCTCTACAAATTGACACAGCAAATCTTATCATCAAGCACCCTGCAAGAAATACAATTACACTGTGCTGTAATGATTCTCAACTTCATAAATAACATCCCCAAATCCATGAATGAAATAAATTCCTTAAAGACTTTAGAACCTAGGTTTCTTTAACGTATGCAAATGCTGTTTCCAAGATGTCTTTGAACTGAATTGAATACTTTATTATTGACTGATGATAATTTTTTTTTTTTTTTTTTTTTTTTTTTGCGGTATGCAGGCCTCTCACTGTTGTGGCCTCTCCCGTTGCAGAGCACAGGCTCCAGACGCGCAGGCCCAGCGGCCATGGCTCACGGGCTCAGCCGCTCCACGGCATGTGGGATCTTCCCGGACCGGGGCATGAACCCATGGTCCCCTGCATCGGCAGGCGAACTCTCAACCACTGCGCCACCAGGGAAGCCCGATAAATTATTTTCAAATAAGAAAATGTAAGACTGTGAGATAGAATCATCGGTAACTCAGAATTTTAAGTATTCTCTTTTCAATAACGTTTTGATGCTATTTGACCCCAAAATTTATCTAGGTGTTCCACTTTTTGTAAATGTATAGTTTTCTATTTTAACACTGAGCAACACCCCTAAAGTTCTATTAAAAACAGTGATTTCTGTTCAGGGAGCATGTATAGTTGACACTTGAACAACAAGGGTTTGAATTGTGTGGGTCCACTTATGGGCATATTTTTTCTTAAATAAATACAATCTGCGCTCTCTATCCACAGTTCCACATCTGCCTTTGAATCCATGGATGCAGGAATTCTTGGATATGGAGAGCCCACTATGGGACCTGAGCTTCCATGGATTTTGATATATAGTCTGTCCTGAAACCAATCCCTTGGGGATATCAATAGATTATAGTATTTGAAATGGAGGCTAGATGGCAGGAGGGAGCCATTTAATCATTTATCTATTCATTCAAAAATATTAATAGAATTCTTCTGTGTGCTAAAACACTTTGATAGGCACAGGGGTTCTATGGAGAGATGAAAAAGAGAAAGAAACAGGCACTTTGCTTTGAAGTAGATGATATATTGGATATATCTAAATAAGTTTCTCAGTATAATTTAGATAGAGCTAGCTAGCTACCATCATTGAAAAGCAAAATCTGAAAGTTTTGAATAATGCAGATCTTTAATATGGTTTTCATTAAAAGACAGAGCAGAGTTTACATGGCTCATTACATATCAAATATTCTTTAAAATCTTTCTTTTCAATCTTTTTCTATTTTCGGTATTTCTAATTTATAGCAACTACTAAAATTGCTATTTCTCACTTATACCAGTAGAGTTCACTCACTGCCATATTGCTATGGATCCAAGACTTCAATCCTCTGCTCTCTTGGTATATATGTTTTTATCTGAAACCTGACAAATGCTACCTGTTGTATACAGCTCTCTGGGAAATATGGATTTCCTTCTACTCTACTGGTTTTCTTCAGAGAATAAGACACCTCTACCTTCGTAATCTCTCCATTACCCACAAGGTCTTGAAAATAAAATTATCCATATAATAAAAAATTACTTGGTGACATCTGATGGAAGTTAGTGTATAGAATGCTGATATGCTCTATTCAGCAAACATGAGCTCCTGTGGTCTCCTATACATGTGGCAGGCCTCTGCTCCTTTATTGGCATTAATAAAGAGTCAGCGCCACAATTCTATGTGCTGTTAGGTGAAGAAGAAACCAGTTCTGATGCACTGTACCTGCTCTGCCTTCCATATTCCTATAAACAAGAGGAAAGGAAGAGTCCCAGGATTCCATCCACTTTGAGTAAGACTGCCATACCTTGCTCCATTCCTACAGCAGCAGAGGTGAAGAGGGGCAATAAAAGTCTGCTTTTACCTGGCGACCTCTTTCCTTCCCTCCCTCATAGCAACCACTACTACAGTCTCACATCCACAACTTGTTCTGGGTTCATGGGAACTTTCTGTCATTATGCCCATTAGTCATTGGCCCCAAACACACTTAGCGCATACAGCCCTGACCCTCAATCTTCCCTCTCCCAAACTTCTTCCCCTTATCACTCTTCCTTCTGTAACTCCACAATCCCTCAGTACTAAAATCATACCACACTCAACTTCTCTGAGATAATCTTCACTCTCCTTTTTGCTTTTAACCCACACTGGCTGTCTTGTGAACCCCAGGGATGATCTCAAGGTAAATTATCTTAAAATAATGGTCATCCTTATACCATATTACTGTGTCCAAATCATTCTTTCTCCCTCCTCCCCCAAATTCCAATTTCAAATTACACGTCAAAATGCTTACTTCAGTCAAAATATATAGTGATATCAAATATTTACATAGGCGACTCTGTCAATACTCTGGCATTTTTTCAAGAATATTTAATACTCACAAAAACCCTGTGTGGTAAATATTATCAATACCCTATTACAGCAAAACTCCCTGAAAGCACTATCTATTCTGAGTTTCCAATTATTCTCCTTCACTTCTTTATTAAATCAATCCCAAGATTGATTTTCCTCTTCTCCACAACACGACAAATATTTATCTCCAACTAGATCCTTCACTCTTGAATTTCATAGATATTTAATAAACACCTGATGATATAGCACTCTTATGGACATCTCAAATTCACCATAATTAAAATTCTTATTCTATCCTGTTCACGTGACTGTCACATCTCAATAAATTGCAAATTTATACTTTCAGTTGCTCAGGGCAAAAATTCAAATGCTATTTTTGACCTTTTTCTTTCTCTCACAGCCTTTACCCAAGCCATCAGCCTATCCTTTTGGTATCCATCTTCCAAACACATACAGATCATGGCCAGTTCTTATCACCTCCAACACTACCATACTAGTCTATATAAGGTTACCATAAAGTTATTGTCCCAACTGATACACTTTCAGGAATAAGACATGAGGAATAAGACACCAGATGTGAACTGGGATTCTTCTACCAAAGAAGATCACTTTGATCAAAGACTGTCACTCTATGTCAAAGCCACCAACAAATTTTATCCTATGTATTTGCAATATCCTAACTTATTTTTCTGCTATCCTTATGTTTTAGCAACCAGCACACATAAAATGTAAGCCAGGTCACATCTCTCCTCTGTTCAATACCATCCAATTGTTTCCCATCTCCATCAGAATTAAATTAAAATTTTTCACAATTGCCTAAAGACCCAGATGATCTAGCTACCACCACCCTCCCACTACCACTTCAGCTGCATTTTCTTTGCTTGTTTTATATTGCTGTAGCCATACTTTCACAACAAATGATAACAAATGATAGAACATGTTGGTCATTGTACTTACTGTACTCTCTGCTTGAAATGCTTTCTTCAGGTATTCCCTGGCTTCCTCCATCACTTTCATACATTCACTGCACAAATGCTAGCTCAACACACACTATCCACACCACACCTGTCAGAATGGCTATGATCAAAAGGACAACAAATAACAAATGTTGACAAGAATGTGAAGGAAAGGGAATTCTTGTGTACTGTTGGTGGAGAGGCAAATTGGTACATCCACTGTGGATAACAGTATGGAGAGTTCTCAAAAAATTAAAAACAGGGCTTCCCTGGTGGCGCAGTGGTTGAGAGTCCGCCTGCCGATGCAGGGGACACGGGTTCATGCCCCGGTCCGGGAGGATCCCACATGCCGCGGAGTGGCTAGGCCTGTGAGCCATGGCAGCTGAGCCTGCACATCTGGAGCCTGTGCTCCGCAAGAGGAGAGGTCACAACAGTGAGAGGCCTGCGTACCGCAAAAAAAACAAAAACAAAAAATTAAAAATAGAATGACCATACAATCCAGCAATTTCACTTCTGTGTATTTACCTAAAGAAATGAAAACACTAATTCAAAAAGATTCATACATCCCTAAGTTCACTGCAAAATTATTTACAATAACCAGTATATGAAAGCAACATAAATGTCCATCAATAAATGGATAAAGAAGGAGTAATGTGTGTATATATACATAAAATGGATTACTACTTAGCCATAAAAATAATGAAATCTTGCCATTTCAGGGATAGACCTGGAGGGCATTATGCTACGTGAAATAAGTCAGACAGAGAAAGACAAATATCATATGATCTCATATCTGGAATCTAAAAAAAACGCAAAACAAGTGAACAAATAAAGCAGAAACAGACTTACAGATACAGAGAACAAACTGGTAGTTGTCAGAGGGGATGGGCTGGCAGATTGGTCAAAATAGGTGAAGGGGATTAACAGATACAAACTCAGTTATACAATAAATAAGTCACAGGGACAAGATATACAGCATAAAGAGTATAGTCAATAATACTGTAATAAATTTGTAGAGTGACAAATGGTTACTGGATTTTTCATGGTGATCATTTTGTAACGTATTTGATTGTTGAATCAGTATGTTGTACACCTGAAACTAATGAATATTGTATGTCAACTATACCTCAATAAAAATAAATAAATGACCTGAAATATTTTTACTGGAAAAAATAATTAAAATAGCAACCCAAAACTCACTACCTCTGTTCTCTGATTTATGTTCTCCATTACACTTAACACCATCAGATATATTATATCATACTTAATGATTTATTGTCTGCAACCCCCCACCAGTATATTAATTCTTGGAGAGTGGGCATTACTGTCTTTTATTTAAATGATATATTTCCAAAACATAGAAGGGTGTGTGGTGAATATTAGGACCCGATAAATATTTATTTATTTAAATAATTTAATAAACAAATAAGTCTCAATAGAAATTTGATCTAAGAAAAATGGAAGAGACTTCTACGAATATTTCCACATTCTTCTTCTTTATGAAGTCAGATACATCCCTTATAAATGCCCAGGGTCTAGTAGGCAAATTCTTCTCAAGATAGCATATAGCCAATAAAAGTCACAGGTGACATTTTTGTTTTCATTTGGAAAAGGTTAAATCATTACAATAGTCTAGATAAATCTCTATCCAAAAGGATTACAAATTATTTATGTAGATACTTCTGTTCTCAAGAAGGTAGAGCATAACTTCTCACTCCTTATGTGGGCAGTGCATGGTAACTTTCTTCCAAAGAATACTGTATGGAAAGGGGGCTGGGGCGGGAAGCAACTTCACAGTTCAGAAACTTGATACACACTACCTGAGCCAGGTGTCAAGAATGACATCAACAATATTAGAAAATGTAATAGAATGTATTCTTGATATAATATGATGAAATGTTACTTGATGTCTGTGGTCTTCCTTTCAAAAACCCATTACCCTAGTCTAATCATGAGAAAAACTTTAGACAAATGCCAATTGAGGGACATTCTACAAAATACCTGACCAGTACACCTCAAAATTGCCAAAGTCAACAAAAACCAGAAAAGTTTGAGAAACTGTCACAGTCAAGAAAAACCCAAGGAGACATGAAGACTAAATGTAATGTGGGATCCTGAATGGAGTCCTGAACAGAAAAAAAAGATATTAGGTAAAACTAAGGAAACCTGAGAAAAGGATAACCTTTGATCTATTATTAAATATTATTAAATAATAGTGTATCAATATTAGTACATTGATTATAACAAATGTACCAGACTAACAAAAGATATTAATAATATAAAAAATTGAGTGTGGGGTACATGGGAGCTCTATATACTATTTTTGCAACTTTTCCACAAATCTAAAGTTATTCAAAAAAGTTTGTTCAAATTTTATAATAAATTATAATTTTACTTTATAATATTGCCATTCTTTAAAAAATTATCTACTCCAGACTTGATACTGCATCCAAAATTCACACAACTTTGATTTTTAGAGTAATGCTTTCCAATAGAACTTTCTGAGATGCTGAAAATCTTCTAACTCTGCACTATCCAATATGGTAGACAGTAGCCAGACGTGAATATTAAGCATCTGAAAGATGGCTAATATGACCAAAAGTTTTAATTTTTAATTGTTTCATTTATATTAATATGAAAGTAAATTGTCACATACAGCTATTACATTTTGAATGGTGTAGATATTATCAATTATACTTTGGTCACAAAAGTTTTAAGGTTAGTATGACTTATTAGTTCTAGTGTGACTTTTGCTCTTGTTTTGATTCTTGTACAACTTACAGCAATAAGGGGTTATTTTCCTTAAAAAATATAAACAAATCGCAGGTGGGCACTTACCTTAAATCATTAGCTCTTATGCAAAAATGGCCTAACAGAAAATGGTATCACTTACTTCTGAATTGCTATAAAAGTGATGATTAAAACTGTGAAAATAATTCTGTATTCTACAGTGTTACATACACAATCAATATAAAGTTGACAAGAAAAAAGAAAAATCAGATAAATATCAAATTGTGCTTTCAGTTATCAAGGGGAAAAAACACGGATCAAACTTATTAATATATGTATAAAGGTTATTTAATATCTCCAGCTCTTGAAAAGTGCATCACACAGTTCAAAAATATGGGAATAAATAGAGTGATTGCCTGCTGAAAAGAGTTTCAAATTTTAAGAAAGGCCAGAAGTTAGACAGCCCATATATTTATTAGGGGGCAGAGAGAAGCAGAAACAAAAAAAGACAAAATTCTAAACTGTGTAACCCTGGAATACATTCTAAAATATATAAATACAACAAGAGCAAAATACCAGGACTACAATTAAAATTACCTCACAACCGGAACACAGGCAGTGCTTCCAATAGCCACCATTTTTATTGCAATACTAATTTAGGATGATTTGTTAAAAAGTTAGCAGCATTTCCCTAGATATAACAAATTTTAGAAGAGTTATTCTTCTTTTTATCTCCTTTCCAGTACATACTTAAATTTTTAGTAGCCCATACTGGAAAACAGATAAAATCCAATAGTGCATTCTATGGTTATATCTACATTGAGCAAATGTTACTATTATAGTCAAACAAAAAAGTCATCACTTCTTTTTCTATGGAATTTAAATAAACGGGCCCTGAAGAATAGTTCCTGAGTGAATTTTATTAAAGATCAGTTTTCTAATGATTTTTTTTTTATTCCAAGATCTCTCTAGTGTTTGCTCTTCTGACATCTTTTCCTGGCTGAAATTTTGAAGAAAAACCTAATATATTCTCAGTTCAGAATATCATAACTTTCTAACCCTCTCCTGTGGTTAAAACATATTATTCACTTAAGGTCAGCATTATGAATGTAATCGAAAATATGAGACCTGGGAATAACAATGTGAACCAACTATAAAAATACATCAAAAGCAAGAACAGGCATATTCATCTCCTAGGAAAGTCAGTTTTTATTAAAGATTATCTGCAGAGATACTGGTATATTTTTTCTTCCTTTAAGAAATCACTATTTTTTCATTATTACTTTTATTCATTATTTGTAGATGTCCTACCAATTAGAAGAAGCAATGGTTAGGTGTTTTTGCCTTGGAATAAACCTAATTTCAATGAATTAATGTTTTTGTCATTAGTTTCAATCAAATGTTTAAATATTTAATATTTAAAATTAAAATATTTAAATAAGAATCATTCTAACTCTAAAGTTACAATGATTCTCTTAGAACTTGCCAGGTATTTTATAATACTTAAAGCATAAGCACAATTTAAGAACACATCTTGCATGTTATTATTGATAACTTTTCAATCAGAATTCAGCCTAAATCGATCTCAATATCTCAATGTATAATGATTAATTCAATAAAGGTTAAACTTTATGTATACAATATATTATTTTCTAATTGAAATTATAGCATTCCATGATGACAAAGTAAAAATGAGGCTAAATACAGTAATTACGTTTTCCTTTCTACTTATTTGAATTGACATTTAATGTGACTCATCATAAAAGTAAAATGTCAATAATACCAACATTAAAATTAAAGGAAATAAGCAACATGCACATTATTCTATTCAAAGATAAAAACTGAATTTATTACACTCTTAATACTAATCTTGCCATCACTTATGAACTCAAAATAATGCCGTTCTATGGCAAAGAAATTGACTCAAAAACTGGTCAAATTACATTTGCTTCATAGATTCCAGCTTTCATCCCTGCAAATGAGGATCACTTAAAGAAGTTTGCTGGAATTACCTCTACAGATTTCCAGGGGCATTGAATTCTGGAGATAATAGAAGTATTTAAAAACAAGCATAGGTACTGAGCAAATAAATGTGAGGCAAGCCATAGAGATAATGCAAGGTCATAGAGAGGCCTGGCGTTAATTCTTTCATTACCGGATAAAAGAACAGTTTTATGGAGGGGCCACATGTCTTGGAACCAATACTGAAATACTTCAATATTTTAACAACCTATTGGTCCTTTTTACTGGAAACTTCTTTTTTCTGTTTACTATGCTGTATTTCCTTCCAATAATTCAAGTTTTTTTGTTTTGGGTTTTTTTCTGCTTCTGTAATCCCTCCTAATCCTACAAATGTCCTACTAGACTCCTCTTTTGGAAAACTTACTGTTCCAGTTACCTATTGCTGGGTAAAAAAATACTTCACAAGTCAATGGCTTAAAACAAAATGCATTTTATTATATTTCATGATATTTTCAGCCAGAAATTCAAGCAGAATTTGGCTGGATTATTCAGGTGCTTCACATGGTATTGACTAGAGTCACCTGGTGTATTCAAGTGAGCTGGTGGGATGGTTGGAAGACTGGGCTCAACTGGACCCCAGTCCCTCCATACATAGTCTCTGGTTCTTCCCACATTATCGCTTCATTTAGGTAGCAGGACTTAGTCCAAAAGGAAAGGTTAAGAAACAAGAAGTGGAAGATGTAAGTCTCTTAAGGCTTAGAACCAGAAAGTGGCAAAGCATCATTTCTACCATATTCAAAGCAGTATCAAATCCTGATTAAAGGGCAGGGACCATTCATCCATCCCACATCTTCACTGGAGTAGTGTTAATAAACAAAATGTAGCTATCTTTAATCTACCACACGTGAACTGTTCCTGGCTGAATAACTCCACAGTCATTACATAGGTAATACTCAGCATTTGCAAAATCAGACAAAATTTGGAGCATCATTAATCAAGAGACCCAGACCTGGCCAAGTGGGTGAATATTAGATAAATTCAGGCAGTGATGCCCAGCTCTTTCATGAATTCTTCACCTCCACTCCCACCCCTAAGTGAGAAATTATTGGATCTTCTAAGACACCAATAATAGATCTTATTTTATATATAAGCCAAGAGGAATCTAGGGAGATCATGATGAGACATGAAAAACTGTAACAGATTTTATAGCAGTGGGTTGTTGGACTATCTTAAACAGCATGTCTCTATGATGGGTACTTTCTCAATCCTCTTTGTCCATATCTTTATAAGCCATGCAGAAAGAGACTTCCAGAACTGATACACCTCTCTCCCCAAGCAAGCTCACAACGTATCTGTGATGGCAACAGTCTAACCCACAGATCTGGGACCTGTTCCTTTATCATTAGGTGAGCTCTCAAAAATAACCAACAACTGAAAAGAGTAAGTCACTATCCCTGAATATCCAGAAGTGGGACCCACTTCTTTGCATTTTGAAAATATAAGTAAATATCACTCCCACAGTGGGAGAAGGGGACAGATTTCTCCTCCTCTGAGTGTCCAATATTTTGCCCCCTACCCCAAAACATTTGCCTGAATGACTCTATCTAAATGGAGCTGAGGGAGAAGTTCTCCTATCCATCTGATCATTTCTGCTGACTGTTCTTTTGGCATCTCCGTTTCCTGAAAATTAGGTTGTTGTTCTTTTCCTTCAGCAAATTTTCTCAAACAAGATAAGCAACATCCAGGAAACTTTGCCATGTTCTTTTGTCTACCTATCCTTTCCCTTTCTCCTTCTTTCATTCCTACCAGTCGTTCTCCAGCAGTTCATCCGGGCAACCTACTATAATATATTTCATCCATGGGACTTCTATACGTAACTATAGCTCTTGTGCCAACAGCTGTCTCAGTGATTTAACACAACAACGGTTTATTTCTCACTCACAATATCTATCCCAGTCTGTCACTCAGGAATCCAAGCTAACAGAAGCTCCACAAATGTATACCTCCAGAAATGTGTGTATTCCTTGGTTGCTACAGTAGAGAAAGGGTAGTTCTGGAGATATTACATTTCTCTCCTATGCTCTGGGCCACATGTGATAAGTTTCACTTATGTTCACAGTCCATAATCTAGAACTGGTTCCATGTCCCTTCCTTTTGCAGTGGTTGGGAGTGTAGTTTCTTTGAGCCAAGAAGAAAAGGAAAACAATACAAGTGAGCACTCACAATATCAACCATGAGTGGTATAGTAAACAATTTCTTTTTTCTTAACAGCAAATTTCAAGCTAAAGTCAAAAGTTGAAGTATTTTATGAATATTCAGATTTGTATGGTCTCCTTGACTATAACTGCAGGCCAGGGAAATGAAAACACAAATGAAAGATGGGAAAAAAATTTTTTTTTAAGTATGGTAATCATAAACATGGACTTCCTTACTTAATTTAGAGCATTGCTCAAATGTCACCTCCTCAGAAGATAAATCTATGGCAAACCTTTTGAAAGTTTCAATTGTATCTCACTTTTTCTTGCCTGCTTTATACAATTTCAGTATTTTGTGAAGTGTGATATTATATATTAATAGCACTTTGCAAAGGGATTTTTTTTATACCTTATCATTTGTCTCTCCATCTAGAATGTAAACTCATTGAGCACAGACACTTCTCTCTGATTCTCAATCACTTAGAACAATATTTGACCAGTAGGCATCTAATATATATTCACTGAATGAATAAATGAAAAAAAAAATCCAAAAGAATCAATGTACTACAACATGGCTTCCATGTCAGCAATTCATTCAAACTGTGTTCTCAAAAATAAACGAGAACATTTCCAAATTCAATGTCATTAGTGGTCAAATTCTTCATAGTATTATAAAATACTACATAAAAATAATAACTAGATTCAGTTAGTCTCTCAGGGAAGCCTCTATATACATAGTTAAGCTCTCTGCTTCTTGTCTCAGAATAGATTCACATCCCCACTCCACCATTTACCAGCTGCATAGCTGTAAGAATGTCATTTAAACTTTCACAGCTTCAGTTGTATCAACTGTAAAATGATGATGCTCATGACATCTGTATAATAATGCTGTTATGCAGATAAAATTATATGACATATGTGGTACAGTATCATGAGCACTAAAGGTTCATAAGGAGTATTAACAACTCTTATTTTAAAAGTATTGAATTTTAACTATGAAAAATAAAGTGTTTCCTTCATTAACTTTGAGTAACTCATAAATTATATATAATGTATAATATTTATACTTTTTAAAAAAGTTTTGCTTTTTTATGATTAGGGCAGTTATATAATGTGTCATCTATAATAAGTATATAATTTATTCAAATTAGGACCTTCTAAGAGTAAAGGGAGGATTTATTAATGATTATACCACCACTGTCATGGTAAAATTCTGTACTTTCCAAAGTAAAGCAAGCTGTTTGATCACTCTACATATAATAAAATTGATTTTCAACCATGAATTTTTCACAACTAAATTAAATCAAGTAATCACATAGAAACTGATACCCCTGAAATAGATGAACACACATCAATGGTGCTATATCTAAATCTGCCACTAAATTGAATTCAATGAAGAGGTAACAATTTATATTTTTTTACATTCAAAAAATATAATTCTATGTCTGCATACTTTCAATCCTGCTAAAATTATAGGACTCTTTAACTCAATGAGAACAATTTTTACAAATTCATGTTATATTCTTTGTACTTTAAGAACCATTCTATTATCTCAAACTCATTCCTTCTTTAGTGCTAATTTAGAAGCAATATCAGATACAACAGAGGTTGAATTGAAAACTTCTTAAAAAAAAAGTTACCATCCAATTGAAATGGAACAACTCAAAATCTTTTTCAATAGAACTAACCATTGAGAATATGCTTTTTTTATGTTCTTCTGACTCTTGAAACGCTAAATAAAACTGATCTTTCAAGCTGATGGACTTTTAAGGGAATTTTGGACAGTAAATTAACTTTTGTATAGATTCCACTTCCCCAGAATAGAGGAAATACATCATTTATTTTGGAAAAAAAAACTAAGTGAAATAAAATTGAATAACATATCTTGCTCCTTAAACAATGTAAATGAAGATTTGGGAATCTTGGCAGGCACAAATCAACGAAGACAATTTAACTGGATTAGCTATGCAAAAATATAACTTTGGTCCTAGGTAATGCTTGACTATTACAATGATCAAGTTAATTAGACTAACATAACATATAGTTGCTTTTTCCTTTCTTTATAATTAGCAAAGCACTGTCCTCTGGATAATTTTTTTAATTATGCTAATATTCACAAGTGCTAAAATAATCAGAAAAATTGAAACAGGATATTTATTCAATATATATTTACAGTCTTCTAAAACTAAACTGCAATATGATGTATGCCTCTCTCCCACATTGAAACAAACGAAGGCTTTATAACAAATATATGATAAATGGAATAACCTGTCTATAAAGGAATGACTCAGAATAAACTCACACTATAATGTATATATTTTAAAATATATATTGAAAAGGCAATTGTGTTTTCTCTGGCTATTGGAAAGCAGTAATACTAAAATGTACTAAATAGATATTAATCTCTAAGCATGTTAACCATAATAATTTATTATGTGAACTGAGAATGAAAGGAGTGGAAGGAGAGGGATGGACGGAGTGAGCCTCTTTAGAGGAGAGGCTATCAGTATGAAAGTACCTGGATGTGAGAATAAAATCTCTTTATGCCCTTTTATTGATTAAAGAGTAGAACTGAAGAGGATAAAGGAGGCCTCTGTGGATTCCTCAAACAATGTTGGGCCATACATGATAACTTGAGATGAAAATTAATCTCTATTTTGCAAAGCTTTTATTACTCTGTGATAGTCAGCTGACAGTCTTGGTTGCTCTTTGTAATGGAATGTTCTGTCTTGTCATTCATTGTTAGAGGAAGGGAATGATCATGTTAGCCATAGCTAGGGTCCCATTTGAAATATTCACACCTAATGAGAGAATTTAAAAATTAAGGAGTTAGATAGAAGAAACAAAAATTTCAGAATGAAAATTTTGATGTGGCAGGGACTGGGCACATGCTCATCAAATTCATTTTCTGTTCTTTGTGGACACAGATTATATTTACCACCTTCTTTTGAAATTTAATGTGTCTTAAGGCTAAGTTATAGTCAATGGAGTATGAGTGGAAGTGGTAGTTAGGTCAGAACACGTAAACCTCTCACACACAACCTCATCCTCTTTACTTTTCCAACAGCTTTATACAGATGAGCAGAGTAATATTGGATCCATGTGCTGAAAATGGTAGAGCCACAAGATGGGAGTGGCTGAGTCCCTGTTTCATGACTTGTAAGAAAGGCACACACCAAAGGACTCTCAACAGGGACTTTACAAGAATGACTACTTCTATCATATTTAAGCTATTGTGTATATTCAGGTGTGTTTACTAGTGCAGCAATGGTCACCTGCCTAATACAAAAGTGGTTTGTGGAAGTGGGTGCTTCATTTGATTTTACTTAGCCCTCTTTTTCTTTGAAAATAAGCTATTGGATCTGACCATCAGGTAGTCACAGGTGAACTTCAAGAAAGCAGTTTTAGTAAAAAGGTGAGGATGAATCATAAAGGAGAGTCCAGGAATTCAAGATTACTGTTGGGTACAAGGAGGCTTTAAAAAAAAAAAATTCTGCAGTCTAGAAACATAACTAAGAATTTAACCAGAGAGAAAGGCAAGAATAATGAAAAACATTGCTTTATCTTTATTTTTAGAATGAGGGTGGCTTGAAAGCATTCATAGACCATGGAAATAGACAAATATAGAGGAAAAAGTAGTAGTATATGAAAAGCAAGGATAAAGTTGATGAAACAATGAGTTGGATAATGCAGATTGGTAGATGTGAGATAATGGGAGAAATATTAGATGTGGAAAAGACAAAGGAAGTAGGAAGTAAAGATGAGCAGAAATACATGTACATATATACATACAAATATTTATACATATATACACCCATACATGTAACGTAGGAAGTGAAGATACGGCTGAGAGTTAGACTCTTGGAGATACAGGAGGTTTGAGGAATGAGCAATAGAGAGTATAAAAAGAGCAGAATAGGAAAAGCTCAACATACTTGATGGCCTAAACAAAACTGAAACCATAACTTCAAAGTGGACATTTGCAAGTAAAAGAAAAATGTAGCTAATAACTTACTATGGTTTTGGTTTTAAAAGAAATTCATATGCTAGAGTACATTATTAGTCTTCTGCCAAGTACCATATAAATGTATCATCAGAGGAGAAAAATAACAGTCAAAAAGGGCAGATTAAATTAGTATAGATTTTATGTCAAATATATTTGACTATATTCTAATTCTTTGAAAATTCATAATGTATGTATGGATTATACTGTAACTCTCAGTAACCAAACTAATTCCAATTTACCATTCCATGTGAACAAGAGTTTACTGTGTATTAAAATGCATAACTAATATGATTCAATGGTCTATGAAAGTGTCAATTATTTTCAGAATGTGCTTGAGGAATCTAAAATTGCCTCAAGGATTTTATAATTGTAGACATATTCTAGGAAATGTACCCATAAATCCCTAGTTTAAAATTGTTCATGTTTTTAAGATTCAGACTGATTCACCTAGAGAGTAAAAATGAGTGGATAGTTTTCAAGAATTAGACCAAATATCTTAATCCTTGCAATATACCCTAAAGGCAAACATTTTCATCATAATGCTCATAAACTCACAACATAATACTGTTATTTCCTGTCTATCATTTCCTTTCTCATATTGTTTTGGAAACAGGATTTTTCTCATACATAACCTCTATTATCATGGCATTATTTTGAGAGGTATTTTATATATATACATGCCCTTAGTATTTTTCAATTATCCAATAAATCATTTCTAGAATGTTTTACTGACTTTCTATACCTCTCAAAATAATCTGGAAAATCAGTTACCTCATTATAGTGTACAACATGTATATGGAACAACATATAGAATTTGTCAAATAGATTACTTTTTATCACACATATTCTTAATCTAAAACTAAGAAATTGTGATTCCTTTCCAGTTAGTTTTGTTTCATTCCCAGAGACATTGCAAATTTCCCCTTGGTTATCTCTGAGGCATATAACCTATTATTCTAAAAATGAAGTCATAAAGATACTGCATTAAAATCCCAGTTCATAAATATGTGTCCTTATCAATATATCATTGGGTATTGGGATATTTCTCTGGATGTGGCTAATTATTGGAAAATGTGTTAAAGGGGAACACATCTGGATAGTGTATATGAATCTGAGCAGCAGTACCTCAGAAATGGAATATGTTCCCCTAGAGAAATATGTCAGGAACATGCTTCCACCAAACTATTCTCTTTGATTATATGGAGCAAAGTTATCCCCACTAAAATACTGGCTTTATTTAATCTAAACAATCAGAATTGTCTGCTTTTCCCTCAGATAAATGGCACAGAGGCTTGAAAAGAAAATGTTATTAGAAGGTGACTCAAGAAAACATTGCAGCGGTTGTCCTAAGCAAACATTCCAAGCAAAGTCCCGTAACACTTATTAATTACAGTAAAACTTTTTGTCCTTTTTTTATCTTAAACAATGAAGATACTATCAGGATATAGCCTAAAGTTTGAACAGAAAAACCTCCTAAGCCACTTTAGCAGGGGGCAGGAAACTAAGAATTTTTAGTGGTGTAACACAGAACTCTGCCTCAGTGTGGCTACAACATTCTTCTGTTTAGCATAGACAAGGCAGATGGGAAAACTTTCTTACAGAATTTTATATCACTGTGTGCACATTTTATATCTGTTTTAAAAATCATGTAAATTTAACCTGGAAAGCAATATGTATTATCATAATATAGGCAAAATATTACATTATAAACAGTTATTAGGTACTAGAATCAGCATATATAAATTGTTTCTGGTTTTTGATAATAATGAAACCTTCAGTTTCCCTATTATTAAATTGCAATAGCATACCAAATAAAATATAAATGAATGTTTAATTTGATACAGTATGCTACAACAGGGTTTATATATTAGCCGGTTTATATATTCCAATTTCATTTGATGGAAATTAAATACAAAACATTTAAAACGATGTGCAAATTATTTATTTGAATGACCGGAACCCATAAGGAGGAAAGGACTTTCTCCTGTACTATAACTTAATTTCCTGTAACAGTAATTTGTTCTTTTACAGGAGCTAAGCAGATGGCCAATTCTGACCACTGTGGACAATTTTTCAAACCTGACACACAACTTTATGCCTCTATTCTTTTATTTTAAGTTGTTCCAGAATATTTTCTGTTCAAAATCCATATCAAGCTTAATTCAAATGTGGCCTCTTGCCTGAAGTCATGACTGATCTACTCCCAAAATGAATTATTTTTCCAGGCTGTATTGCCTTTTAAATGTTTTTCTATAAAAATTTCATCTTATGTAAGAAATTCTTTCATTATCACAGAGGTAAGAATCTATTCTTCAATCTTTAAAATTATACAAGAAAATATGTGTCCTAAATTTAGTTGAAATTTTTCCTCAATACTTTAGAGATTTTTTTAATCTAACATTTAATACTTGTTGAAGTTGAGATCTCATTTTGATTTTTTCTAAATAAGTTATGAATTGTCCTAATTTTACTAACTAAATATTCCATTATATCCCTCCATTTGAAAGCCACCTTGACTGTATACTAACGTTCATCTACTCGTGTTTATTTCGTGATTTTCCGTAATGCTGCAATTTTTGATTTGTCCTTCAGTTCTGTTATTATATTATTTTCATTACAATACTTTAAAAAAAGTTTTGATAGCTCGGAGGACAAATTCAAATCCTTTCTCTTCCTAGGCCTGCATTTTCTTCTCTCTAAAATTTGTCTGGCCTGTACTTACACAATCACACTTCTATCTGCAAACGTAAGAAGTATTCAAAACTCCATTCAATTTCCAAAGAAAGAAACTGTTGCAATTTTGATTAGGAGAGTAATAACTTTATAGACTAACATACAATATAATTGATATCTTTAAAATGTAGAGCTTTGTATCTATTAAACTGGTTTATATTTCTATTCATTTAGGATTACTTTTATTCCCTTCAATAGTGTTTTGTAATTTTTCCCAAAAAGGGCCTATGCATTTCTTATTAGCTATGTTACTAGACAGTCTATAATTTTTTTCTCAATTGTTTTGGGGCCTCTTCTATTACATTTTTTAATTGGTTACTCTTGTATAGGCAAATTATTGATTTTCTTATTTTGATCTAGCTTCTGGCCACTTTGCTGGACTATTTTTTTTTTTAAGATTTATTATTTATTTATTTTACTTCTTTTTGGCTATATCAGGTGTTAGTTGCAGTATGCGGGACCTTTGTTGAGGCATGTGGGATCTTTCACTGCAGCGAGCGAGTTTCTCTCTAGTTGTGGCGTGTGGGATTTTTTCTCTTTTCTAGTTGTGGTGCACAGGATCCAGGGTGCGTGGGCTCTGTAGCTGTGGTGCGCAGGTTCCAGAGCGCGTGGGCTCTGTAGTTTGCGGCTCACAGGCTCTCTAGTTGAGGCGCGTGAGCTCAGTAGGTGTGGCGCGCAGGCTTAGCTGACCCACAGCATGTGGGATCTTAGTTCCCCAACCAGGGATCGAACCCGTGTCCCCTGCATTGGGAGGCAGATTCTTTACCACTGGACCACCAGGGAAAGTCCCTGAACGATCTTAAATCACATTTTTTTGTTAGTTGATTGTATTGAGTTTTCTATGGAGACAAGCATATCATCTGAAAATAATGGAAATTTAACTCTCCCTTTACCATATTCATACTTCACATTTTTTTCTTTCCTTAACATATCTGTTAGGACCACCACTATCACCCTGAATATTAGTAAAATGAGTGGCATCTTTTTCTTATTTGTGACTTTAATTAGAATGAATCTACTATTTGATAAATATAATGCTTAGTGTAAACTTCTCCTATAAAAACTTTCTCAAAATTTTGAAACTTTGTTTGTAACCCTTGTTTCTTTCTTCCCTTTTTTTTCCATTCTGTCATGTGAAACAGTATGTCATTGTGCTTTAATTTGCATTTTCTTGATGAGTAATGATATTGAACATCTTTTCATGTGCTTTTGGCCATTATTATATCTTCTTTTTTTGAGATATAATTGACATGTAACATTGTATTAGTTTCAGGTTATAACATAATGCTTCAATACATGTATACATGTACAATGATCATCACAATAAGTCTAGTTAACATCCATCACCACATACAGTTTCATTTTATTTTCTTTGTAGTGAAAACTTTTAAGATCTACTCTCTTAGCAACTTTCAAATATACAATACAGTACTGTTAATATAGTCACCATGCTATATATTACATCCACAAGACATTTATTTTGGAACTGAAAGCTTGTACCTTTTGCATAACTTCCCCCTTTTCACCCATTCCTCACTCCTACCTCTGGCAACCACCAATCTGTTCTCTGTATCTATGACTTTGGTGTTTTGTTTTGCTTTGTTTTTAGATTCCACATATAAGTGAAATCATATGCTATTTGTCTTTCTCTGTCTGGTCCATTTCACTTAGCATAATGCCCTCAAGGCTCATCCATGTTGTTGCAAATGGCAGGATTTTCTTCTTCTTTTATGGCTGAATAATGTTCCACTATATATACCACATTTTCCTTATCCATTCATCCACTGATGGACACTTATGTTTCCAGGGCTTGGCTATTCTAAATAATGCTGCAATAAACGTGGAGATGTAGATATCTTTTTTGAGTTAGTCTTATTGTTTCCCTTGAATAAATACCCAGAAGTGTAATTGCTGGATCATATGTCCTAGTTTTAATTTTTTTGAAGAATCCTTGTTTCTCAGAACATTTGCTATAATGTGTATTTAATCATGTTAACTTCTTGGTAAATCCAAGGAACATATCACAGTGAGTTACATTGATAACACTATCTAATGATCAATCTTGCATTTCAGATTAATGCTTACTTCTTCAGGATGCTTCTTCTTCAAGCATGCCTGATATGAAACTTGAGGACACTTCATTTAGGAATGCTGAATTAATATACACAAATTAATTTGGCCTGTATTTTAATTTGCTTTTGCTATCTTTGTAGAGTTTTGATTTATCTTATCTTGAAAAATTAAATGATTAATTTTTCAACTTTTCCATGCTTTAAAAGAGTTTTACATTGTGAATTATCTTCCCTTAAATGTAATCTGGACATGTAAATTTTTATAATCTTTATGTTTCTTTTAAGAGTAGGATTCTTATTATATTCTAAATTTCTTCCAGTTATTAGTTTACACTTATTTTTCATTTCTGAAAAATCTGTATTGTATACCTTTTCATGAAAATATCTTTTTTAGTGTTTTATTTAATTAAAAATTTTGTACAGAAAACAGGAAATTCTCTGCCAAGTATTACTCTGTATTTGTGGATATTTTCTTATTTTTTTCCAGTTTTAATGAGATATAATTGACATATAACACTGTATAACTTTAAGGTGTACAATGTGATCACTTGCTACACATATATATTGTGAAATTATTACCACATTAAGTTAGTTAACATATCCATCACCTCAGGTAATTATAGCATTTTGGCTTTTTGTTTGTTTGTGTGTGTGTGTGATCAGAATATTTAAATTTTATTCCCTTAGCAATTTTCATGTATATAATACTCCATTGTTAAGTATAGTCACCATGCTGAAAATTAGAACCCTCGATTTTATTCAGCTTATAACTGGAAGTTGTTTCCTTTGACCAAAACCTTTCCATTTCTTCTACCCTCCCCAAACCCTGGTAACCACCATTGTACATGCTGCATGAATTTGGATTTTTTAAAAAAATTCCAGGGCTTCCCTGCTGGTGCAGTGGTTGAAAGTCTGCCTGCCGATGCAGGGGACACGGGTTCATGCCCGGTCCAGGAAGATCCCACATGCCGCGGAGCGGCTAGGCCCTGTGAGCCATGGCCGCTGAGTCTGCGCGTCCGGAGCCTGTGCTCCACAACGGGAGAGGCCACAACAGTGAGAGGCCCGTGTACCACAAAAAAAAAAAAAAAAAAAAAATTCCACATATGAGATCTACAGTATTTGCCTTGCTCTCACTTATTTCACTTAGTATAATGCCCTCAAGGTTCATCCAATCTTGTTGTTTCTTCCACTGTCTCTTGGGTTTGGCCATGTGATTGCTTTGGGCAATGGGACTTTAGCAAGCATAACATAAGCAGAAATTGTAAAGTTCTCATACATTGGGGCTTGCCCTGTCTGGAATTTGTTTGAAACTAGGCACCATGTGAAGTGCAGCCACACCAGAAAGCTCACTGAGGAGTCTTATTCAAGAAATCTTGTCTGCATCTGAACTTGATTTGATGGATGTAATTAGGAAATT
This sequence comes from Delphinapterus leucas, assembly GCF_059928025.1. Lineage (NCBI taxonomy): Eukaryota > Metazoa > Chordata > Mammalia > Artiodactyla > Monodontidae > Delphinapterus > Delphinapterus leucas. Next base: position 44,801,950 of record NC_143132.1, read on the forward strand.
CAACTTTTGGAGGAAGTTGAACATATCTCCCCATGAAAGAGCTTTAAATTAGTGCAGTCAGAGAATGAAACAAAACAAATTGTTTTCTGGATGGTAATCATATTTCTCCTTTTTGCATCTATGCCCTTGTCCATTTCTTCCCACAGATCTGAGACTGGCCATGAAGTGCTTTGGCCAATGGAACCATATCAAATGTGATACAGCAAGAAACTTGAAAAGTGTTTGCTCACAGGGCTTATCCTCTCTTGTGCTTTTGCAATGCAATTACCATGTGAAGTAACTCAAGGCAACCATGACACATGAATGAAGTCATCCAGGATCAACAAGCTGCTAGCTGACCTAGCAGATAAATACAGCTACATGAATGAGCTAGGCAGTCAGGCAGAGGAATGCCAAGCTAAGCTCAGACCAAGTTCCCAAACCAAAGAATCCAAAGAATCATGAGCTGTCAAACAGTTGTTTTAGGCCACTAAATTCTGGGATACTTAGCAAAAACTATCAATGTAACCCAAACCCTATATGTCACCTTGGCTAGTCCGTAGTAAAATCCTGACAATAATTGCAACCAGAAAATAGCTTTCTGCCTCTGTTAGGAAAAAAAAAATGTATATAGCATAGTTTCTATTTTTTCAGACTTACTCTTATAAAATATTTTAACAATAAATACTTTATAGATAACTGGGGAAATATAATTTTCTAATATTACTTTTACTGACATTAACTATTAATGCTTTGTGTTTTCTTTTCAGTTGATGTTAACTGAAAATACTTCATAAAGAAAATGTATGACAATTTACAATGAAGTCAATGAATAAACAGACCTTTACAAAAATAGGATGTGGGGCTTCCCTGATGGCGCAGTGGTTGAGTCCACCTGCTGATGCAGGGGACACGGGTTCGTGCCCTGGTCTGGGAAGATCCCACATGCCACGGAGTGGCTAGGCCCGTGAGCCATGGCCGCTGAGCCTGCGCGTCCAGAGCCTGTGCTCTGCAACGGGAGAGGCCACAACAGTGAGAGGCCCGCGTACCGCAAAAAAAAAGGATGCAGTGCTATTTCTCCAACAGCTGATAAGCAACCACTGCAGGTTTCCACACATCTATTGGATTTTCCAAGAAAACAAGTTACCATAGCAACTCCAAAATCATATGCTATACTTTTAGACTATTACTAGTCACTAATATTTCTTCAAATGTGAATACATGTATAAATATATCAACTCATGATTAAACACATTGATTTATGATAAATTAGGATGTAACATTTGTAACGCTGCTGCTTTTTAAAATAAATACAGTATCCTGATCCAAATACTTTTAATCATTTCAACTGCAGAAACAAGTATCTAGAAAGCCAGCTATGCAATGGATCTCAGAGTCCTAATATTATTAAAAAAAATACCTCTACTGATCCTATTATCCCCATATCAGAGATTGAAAGCAGCCCTGGGAGGACCAAGAAAAAATATCAAATAGGAATCCTTAATAAATACGTCAGAACTGTGGACCTCATTTCCCACTTCCCAACCACTAACTTAATGGAAAAGAAGAGGCAACAAGTATAAACGTGGGGGAAGAAGCAAACCCAGTACCGTAAGGCATACTGTGTTTTATTGCACTTCACTTTATTGTGCTTTGTAGATATTGCATTTTTTATAAATTGAAGGTTTGTGGCAACCCTACATCGAACAGGTCTATCAGTGTCATTTTTCCAACAGCATCACTCACTTTGTGTCTCTGCATCACTTTTTGAAAAATCCCTCAATATTTCAAACTTTTTCAGTATTATTATATTTGTTATAGTGATCAGTGATTTTTGATGCTACTATTGCAAAAAGATTATGACTTACTGAAAGCTCAAATGAGGATTAGCATTTTTCAGCAATAAAGTTTTTTTTTTTTAATTGAGGTATGGGGACTTTCCTGGTGGCGCAGTGGTTAAGAATCCATTTGCTAATGCAGGGGACACGGGTTCAAGCCCTGGTCCAGGGAGATACCACATACCGTGGAGCAACTAAGCCCCGTGTGCCACAACTACTGAGCCTGTGCTCTAGATCCCGTGAGCCACAACTACTGAAGTCTGCGCCTAGAACCTGTGCTCCGCAACAAGAGAAGCCACCGCAAAGAGAAGCCTATGCACCGCAATGAAGAGTAGCCCCCGCTCGCCGCAATGAGAGAAAGCCCGTGCACAGCAATGAAGACTCAACACGCAGACAAAAATAAATTAATTAATTTTTAAAAAGTATGACTTCCTTAAAAAAATTAATTAATTAATTAAGGTATGGACATTGTTTTTTTAGACATAATGCTATTGCACATTTAATAGACTCCAATATAGTGTAAACCTAACTTTTATATGCACTGGGAAACCAAAACATTCATGTGACTCACTTTATTACATTATTCATTTATTGCAGTAGTCTGGAAACAAACACACACTTTTCTACACTCTGACTCAATACCTACTAATTTTCCACTCCAGCCCCTTCCCTCTCACCTGTCCCTCGTACTCTTCCCCTACGTTAGGGTCCATAAAACTGCCAGACCCTTTTATTGTGACTCCCTGAACAGTGAGATGACCCATCCCCCCACGTCTACTCTGATCCATGTGACCTTTGACCTGTGTACCATTCCATAGGGGAAAATGGAACAGAGAGAGTCCATGCTTTCCCCTGTTTTAGCTCCCTGTTATACCATCACAGTGAGTAAAGGCTTAACTCTTTAATTCTTTAATCAGCTACTCAGACACCTGACAGCACAGCTGCCCAGCTCCCACCTCAGCTGAGCTCCAGACACACGGCCCTTACGCCCTGTCAAAGTTTGCTCCCTTGTATCTTCAGGGTATCTTTTCCCTCAGCAACTTCCCTAGCAACTACCTCAAATTCAGCCACACTATACTTGCACCAGTCTTCATATTTATTCTTTCTTACTCAGTGGTTTTGCACTATTTTCGTCTAGAACACCTCCCCTCTCCCTGCCACTGAATAACAGAAAAACAACTGATAATACTAGAGAACAACATAAACATGACTTCCTCCCCAAAGATCTTCCCATCTCATTTATATGGGGTCACCTTTATGCTCCCTCATCTTGTAAGAGCTTTACCACAATTTTAAACCTGCCTTATGTTATTAGAATGGCTTTTTTTAAGCAGCCTGATAATAAATTTCCTGCTACAATCTAAAATAGTTTTAAAGCTCTATCATATGGGAAAATATATTCTTGTTCACATTTACCATTTCTGGATTTTGCATGTGACTCTAACATTTGTTCTTTCACCTAGCTAATATATACTGATCACAAAATGTAAAACCATAAGTGTTGTTAAAAAATATATACTGTTCTCAAAAGTTTCAAGTTTAGGAAGTTAAAGTCCGTGACTGCAAATATTTGCTTCAACCATGATGAGCACAACACCAAAAAGAAGGACCTCAGCACCCAAGTCCTCCTGAAGGATGCCTTGAAGGTTGTCAGTGACCAAATATTAGTCACCTACCACATTCAGACCCCAGAGGAGGTTACAAGGTATCCAGTGGTAAACAAAACAAACATGGTCCTTACAGCTTGAAGGGAAGATACAGCAGGAGGGGTAGGGGATAAAAGAGGAAGGAAATCAAGACAAGAGAAAGACATTCACAGTTGGGAAGCCATGAGAAAGCATGATAAATATCAAAACAGAAAGGTCTGTTTTTAGTCTCAGTCTGTTTTGTCTGATTCTTTTTGTGTTGTGAGGCCCTTGGAGTATGACAGGAACACTACAGATTCAGCGTTAAAAAGAAAATTAGAAAAACATTCAGTAGACTCTTCTCAAAGGGGTTTCTATAGAGTGAAGGGAATAACAATATTTTTCTTACAAGCACTCAGTGATTTGTACTGCTTGTACAAAGTCCATGAGCAGAGTTAAAGAGAGAAGTGATCATAGGCCAAGAAGAGATAGTTAAGGTGTTATATGGGCACACTCACAGTCCCTGTGTGTTCCCCTGGACCGACCAACCTCAGCAGCAGTAAAACACCAAACAGTTGCAAGAAAAATTTAAATAAGAATTTAAAATTAGTCTGACTTTTTTTGCCAGAATGGGTAAAACTGCTTTTTTTCCACACTGTTTTGAAATATACTGCCTTAGAATATGTCAGCTCAACTCAGTATTGTGCCTACCTGACAGTTCATTCTTAATTCACTCAGCAAATAATTTTTTAAGCTCTTATTATATGATAGTTTTTGTTTTCCATGCAGAGGCTCCAGCGATGGATAAAAAAAGCATCATTTACAAGGAAGCAAAATAAATAAACAAAAAACATAGTAATTCAGATACTGATGTTTTCTAAAGAAAAAAAAATAAAGCAGAAAGGGAGATAGAAATTGCAGTCGTGAAGATATAACACTTTAGGCAGAGATGGAGAGGGAAGGCACTACTGAGGAGATGCTTTAAAACCTGAAGGAGAAGAGAAAGTGAAATATGTGGATACCAGAAAGAAGTGCATTCCAGGCAGATGAAAGAACAAGGAACAATGCCCTGAATCATGCATGGGCTTGGCAAGCACAAAAGAACTGTAATGAGGCCAACCAGGAGGAGAAGGAGGATAGCAGGAAAGGAATAGGGTAGAGCAAAGGGGGTAAATTTTTACCCTAAGTGATATGCAAACTCTCTGTGGATTTTGAGCAGGAATGGCATAATCTTGCCCTGACAGGATGGCTTTGGCAAGGGTTTTGCATGTAGACTTAAAAAGGCACTAGGGTGGGAGGGAGAAGTAGGAAGCTATTAGATATAAATACAGGCAAAAGATGATGATGACTTAGACTAAGGTTAAAACTATGCAAGGGTTCAGAAAGGGCTACTTTCATTACTAACCAACTTAGAGAATAAAGGAAGTTTAAAAGTCCAGTTAAGTTACTGTACTGATAAAGTTCAGGGAAATAATCATGAGTCTCATGTCTCTTTCCATGAGAAGAGTCTAAAAATATGTATTCTACTTCCTCATTTAGAAGTTATATAGGAGTTAGGCTACAGTTGGTAAAATGAGAGAAGCTCTTCTCCCCTCCTTGTTTAAGGAACTACCAAATACAAAAATGGGAAGTTGAGTCATGAAAAGATAAGTCTGGCTTCCAAAGTGATAAGAAATGAAGGCATCCAAAATCACAGAAATACCTTTTGCAGGTTCACAAGCTGTGCAGTAAAGAAGGAAAAGCAGGGACTCTGAAGCCAGACAAACTGGGCTCACCTGCTCTGTGACTTGAGAAAGTCACATAACACCTCTTTTCAAATGGGTGTAATCATGACCCACCTCATAGGGCTGGTTGTGCTTATTAAACAAGTTAATATGTGAAATTATTCGAACGTCTGGAACATGGAAACAGTCATTTAAATGCTAGCTAGAATTTTATATTTCCTGAGGCTAAAGAGAAAAGCTTCACTGTTTAATTCATTATTTTCTTCCAGAATTCAGCCTACTTTAAACCCCACGAGAACACTATCCCTGAAGTACCAGTTAATGAAGCAAGAAAAATTTAGGATTAGAAGTCAAATATTCCTTGAACTCAGATATCTCACTGGAACAAACTACAGCCCAGAGTTGCATTAAAATTTCCAAAATATATGGAATTGAGAGTATTAATAAAGGAAAGCATTTTAGATCAGTACTTTACACACAGTAAACACTCAATACTGTAACTATTTGTTAAATGAATTATATTTTTCAATTCATTTTTTTAATTTTCTATGTGTCTGTCAGACATTGATTTGATATAAAAAACTCATTTTAGTCTCTTTTAGATTCTCAAAAAAGATCTACTGTAGTTGTATTTTTTCCCTAAACTTTATAGCTATGGGATGTGATTTTATCAAGTAAACAAAACTACTAATTTAATACAGTCTCAAAAAGTGTGAACAAAGTAGTACTGGATTTAAAATGGAATAATTTTTTTAAATGTGTTTATCAATTCTTATAGAAAAGTGGGACTTTATTATTAAAGTTGGAAACAAAATCTTTTATTAGGTGCCACACATTTGGTTCATGCTAATTTATCTTTGGCTCTTTAATGATAATGAGTTAAGAACTGAAGTGGGAAAATATTTCTTTAAATTCTATGTAGTATCATTCAGTTTCAAAGTGCTATTTTCCCACAAACAGAATATTTATATTTTATCTGAATTTCTATTTATTTTTCCCATTCTCTGAGCAGTAAAGAACCATGCCAGTTTACCTTTTAGAAGATATTTGTAATGTTAGGTAATTAGAAGACTATTTATATATACACACACACAAGATAATAGATTTTCACATCTATTGTCATTTAGAATAATTTCTTTTATTTAAATTATTTTGTCCTGCCTTAGTCATCATCCTCTCTCAAAACCAAATTACAGGATATTTAAATTTCAACAAATCATTTTAAATTTGCATATTTATAATCAGAGATTCAGACTCTATTTATATTTTCACATATTTTCTTTTATACTGAAAGCATAGAAGCATATCTAAGTTAACAAATTACATCATTCGCACCAGAACTATATGCAAAACTCTGACTCATTAGAGTCTTTTAGTCTTGAATCAAATTTTATATATACTTGGCCCTTGAACAACATGAGTTTTAACTGTGCAGGTCCACTTACACATGGATTTTCTTCAATACATACATACTACAGCACTTATGATCTGAGGTTGGTTGAATCTACAGATGTGAATAGGGAGGAAGGACCATAAAGTTATATGCAGATTTTCAACTGTGAGGGAGGTTAGCACCCCAACCTGGCATTGTTCAAGGGTCAACTATATATCTATACCTTTCAGTTACTAATAGCTCCTTTCAGGGGGAAATATATTATTCTAAAATGTTTTTTCCCGCAGGAACCTAGCATGGTGCCTCTTTCAAAAAACTTGCTCAATTATATGTTAGTTGTATGAATGACAGTAAATATTTCTGGGGGGCTAAATAAATAAATAATATGCCATAATAGTATCACTCATGTGATTGTTGGTAAGCTTAAATAATTTAAGATTATATAAATAAATGCTATATAAACAGTAAAACCTATGCACATTTATTTTGTAGTTAATTTCTTATGCAATATTTCCAGTTGTTTTTCAAATGAATAGTTAACTAGAATAGTGTTAATAAGAAACATCAAGCTCAAAATAGAGCTAAGCCCCACCAAGACTTAGTACCTAATGTAACTGCAGCCTCTCCCTGGACTGAAATTTTCAACCAATCAGTCTGGAAAATCCTGATCAGCTCTAGGTAATCTGCCTAAGGCTTCCTGCCTTCCCCTAAGGGAAGGTAACCTAAAATAATCCACTTTTTAACTTCCTTGTTCCACCCTCTTTCTGCCTATATGAACCTTCCACTTTTTACAACTCCTTGAAACCCCTTCCTGCTTGCTAAGATGGGATGTTGCCTGATTCGTGAATAGTTGAATAAAGTCACTTAGACCTTCAAATTTACTCAGCTGAATTTTGCTTTTTAACAATAGAAAAACATAGAAAAATTATTTTTATACTTCATTCTATAATGGAATTGTTTAGAACATGTTTATGTTAGCAGCCTAAAATATGGCTGAGACACTAATTTATAAAAATAACTTTGTAGGGCTTCCCTGGTGGCACAGTGGTTGAGAGTCCGCCTGCCGATGCAGGGGACGCAGGTTCGTGCCCCGGTCCAGGAAGATCCCACATGCCACAGAGCGGCTGGGCCCATGAGCCATGGCCGCTGAGCCTGTGTGTCCGGAGCCTGTGCTCTGCAGCGGGAGAGGCCACAACAGTGAGAGGCCCGCGTACCACAAAAAAAATTAAAAATAAAAAAATAACTTTGTAGCTAGAAAATTGTCAGAAAATCAGATCCTACTGTTCTCTTGAATAACTTTTAAGAAATTATTCTGAGTTTTTTTTTTTTTTTGCTTTTATTTATTCAAAAGAGAATCCTCTTTTGGACACTTACCAGAATAGATTTAATATCTGTACAAAAATATTTTTTTCCCAAATCTTAATCTGACCTTAATTTATTCTTGTGATTGCACTTCAGTATTATAGTTATCATAGTAAAAGATTAAAAATTGGCTGAAGTTTAGAGAAAGAAATAAAAATATCAAATTTATACATAAAAACACTGATTTCTACATCTATTGTCATTTAGGATAATTTATGTAAATTGGTTTGTCCTACCTTAGTCATTATTCTCTGTCAAAAAAAATTACAGAATATCTAAATTTCCACAAATATTTTGAAATGTGCATATTACATTATAATCACAGATTCAAACCCTATTTACATTTTCACATATTTTCTCTTACATAAAAGCATAGAAGCATACCTAAGTTAACAAATTACATCATTCACACCAGAACTATATACAAAACTCTGATTCATTACAGTGCTCTTTTAAAGCCGCTAATCAAATTAGCAAATCTCATATCACTTTAGGTCTATCTACAAATAAACATCCAAATTATTGTAGAGGGGATCAACTTATGGCATGACAGCATGAGGAAGTGCTGTTGACTCATTTCTCAGTGAAACTGGTGAAAACTAAAGACTACAACCCCTTAAAGTCTCTGGCAATGGTCCTAAGAGTGATCAACACATGAAGAAATTATCTGTTCAAGAAAATCTATAAAAATTTGTTAAGACAGACAAGATTCTGTGTTATTTGAACCAAGAACTCTTCCTCTCATCTTGGTGAGGGCTCTGGAGGCTTGCAGGACATAGTGCCCAGCCTGTTCCCAGGCCCCCAGCTCACCAGCCGGCCCAGAGTAACTGCAATATATTATCTAAAATGTCCAGTTTCCAACAAAAAAATTACGGACATGCAAAATTTGACCCATACACTGAAAAAAGAGCAGCCAACTGTGACAGACAGCACATATCAGATTAGTCAGAAAAAAGATTTTAGAGTAATCAATATAAATATGTTCACAAAACTAAAGAAAACTATGATTAATGAAATAAAGGTAAATATGCTGACAATGATGCATCAAACAGATAATATCAATAAAGAGGTAAGAATTATAAAAAAGAACCAAATTCAAATTATGATGTTGAAAAGCAACAACAGAAAAAAAAATTCACTAGAGAGGTGAAAGATTAAATATGAACTGGCAAAAGAAAGAACAAATGCACTTCAAGATAGGCTGATAGAAATTATGCAAGCCAAGGAAAAGAGGAGAGTCTCAGAAACATGGGACACCAATAAGAACACCAACATACATGTAATGGGACCATCAGAAGGAAAAGAGAGAGCTGGAAGTCGGGGGGGCACCTCAAAGAAATAATGGCTGAATAATCCCCAAATTTAGTGAAAAATGATAACCTACACGTCCAGAAGCTCAACAAACTCCACATCAGGTAAGCACAAAAAGACCCACAAAGGGATACGCCATAGCAAAAATGGTGAAAGTCAAAGACAAGAATAAGATCTTTAAAACTTTATAGAATATTTCTTCACAAAACTCTTTTTGCCTTCAAAAGACCTTAAGGCTGGAGTCAAAAATTCTGTATTCCTGTCTGGATTTGCCATTTATTAACAAGATGAGCTTTAGCAATTACTCAACATCTCTGATTTCCTCACAAAATAGAGTTAATATTTTAGACAAACATAAAATTGTTCTTAGATTCAATAAAGTAATATATATGAAAGTCTTCTGAAAAGGATAAATGTCCTAAACAAATGCAAAACACCTTTTTTTACTTTTTAAGTAAAAAGGTTTTGGGATTTTAAACTGAGCATCTAGATTATTCCAATTCACCCTCTGGAATTGCTTCACTATGTAGACTGAACCTAATCTAGATAACAACTGGCAGAAATGAAGCAGGCCATTTTCTGTACTGTGAACTATTACTCTTTGTAAAAAGACACAATTTGTACATCACTACAGGCAAAGAAAATATATTAGCAATAACTGAATAAGTACTAGATCAATATGCTCTAAATCAAGCACTTGAGTATTTGAGTATTTGAATATTACTAATGCAATTATAAAATATGCCAGGGGCTTCTAAAAAGCCGGGCTTATATCTATGTTGATCAATTTCCTTAGAAGAGAAGAATACCTCTCTTCATTTCTTAATATAAAACTAGTAAGAAAAAGATAGTGTTCTGAATAAATAATATTTATATTTCTTGGGTTATAATGCTTTGATATTAACTTGCTATTACCTGTGTAATATTATAATGATTTGTTATGACCTATATTATATATATATATATATATATATATATGAAAATTTGTGATAGAAGTGATATATGTGAAGAGACATTGATTCATGGAAATGAATTAGGTTATGGTTTCTCAGAAATTGGTGGAAATCATGATTCTCTTTCAGCAAAGTAGACAAATGCTTACAGAGATGGTTTTAACTTTAATAGACACAAAGATAGTTTTAAGTCTGATGGCTCCTGAGAACGATGTACCAAGATAACAATGTTTGTGAGTAAAAGTGAATAGAAGTAGCAGGGAGTTAAACAAGGTGCTGGGGGGGCTGAAATTTTTCCTCATATAAAAAGAAATTTCGATGTAGGCTGTTCCAAACATTCAAGCAGGCAGCCTCTTTACACATCATCAAGAATCTACATTTTTCTCTCTGTCCTCTTCTCCAATATTTTGTTCCATGGTTGCCAGTAACTCCAGATCCTAGTATGATGAATGATGAAGATATTCAGAAGCAGGAATGGGGTGGGGTCAGAAGCAAATGTGGCTTTTATCTCATTCATAAATGAGAGTAAGAAAACTATCCAAGCTGACTTTCATTTACGTGTTCATCTAATCTGTCAGAACTGGAACCATGGCCAACCTTAGATGCACTTCAGCAGAGAATATATTTTAGTTGTATGTTTTTCCCTTAATATTTAAAGATTAGCAATTGAGATTTAAAGAGCAACTGAGTTGAGAATAACTAGCTCTTGGGTTATCTAACCAACAATGTCCAGCAAAAGTACTGTGAAAGAAGAAACTACTAGGCAATTTAAAATATAATAATATTATCTATATAATTTTATTATATATAACATTATAATAATATATAATCTAGGTATATAGATTATATATAGAGATAGGTACATAGGTGGGTAGATAGATATGATTCATTCTTGAGAAACCAGTTTTAAAAATTCCAGTGATAACCTTTGGGCACCCTTTTCAACCCACAACTAATTTACGTATGAAACTCCCTTCTAAGTTATCAATTTTTTCCAATAATATTAAATAACTGTGTTGCCACAAAAGAGTAAATTCTGAATTAATTTGGGGCTAACCTACAAAAAATATGTGACTTAAATTCTTTACCATTGTAGAATTTTTTCCAAACAAAAAATTTCAACTGTTGTTCTTAACAAAATGTTTCTGCCAGGCTTCCCTGGTGGTGCAGTGGTTGAGAGTCCGCCTGCCGATGCAGGGGACATGGGTTTGTGCCCCGGTCCGGGAAGATCCCACATGCTGCGAAGCGGCTGGGCCCGTGAGCCATGGCCGCTGAGCCTGCACGTCCGGAGCCTGTGCTCTGCAACGGGAGAGGCCACAGTGGCCCGCGTACCGCAAAAAAAAAAAAGTTTCTGCCACCAACTCAAAGACTATATACTAATTTTTGGTCTGTTCACAAATGTCCAAGAATATGTGCAGTTTTAATTCCAAGAATATTTGCACTTTTCCACTTCTGAACTCAAGCACAACCATGTGACGTTTCTGACCCATTGCCATGTGACTTGTAGTATAAGGAGAATTCTTCCCTGGCCCAGTGAAGTAGGGCTTACTCATGTTAGTTTTTGCCGATAGAAAGTGAGTGGAAGTGACAAACTCAATACTTGATCAGTAGTTGTAAGAGTAGTCAAATAACCTACCCTATTTCTCTTTTCATTTCTCTACATAAATACATGAAATACAAAGTAATTTATGTAAATATCAGCAGAAAAATTTCAGATTAACTTTTTAAATATTAAAAAAGTAAATGCTTAAAAGTATATGTGATTCTTATAAATAGTCAGTATTATCACCTTATCCCATCCAGTTGAACTCCAGGGAAATATATCTAGATGTTTTGTACGATGGAGTATGCAAGGTCAATGGCCAACAGGACCACAAAGCCATCTACCCCAGCTCCCTTTCTCAGGGGTGTTTGGTCAAGGTGGGCAGATACCTTCTAAGTATGAGGGGAGAGAATGGTGAAGGGAAGTCATTTAATCCAGTGGCTGAAGTGTTTAAAATGGTAATTCTGGGACAGTCAGTTTTATGAAGTATTTCTCCTGCTCATCCTCATCAAGGGCAGTAAGTTTTGCTCTACATGGTAGTTTGTCCTCACTATCATCATGAAAGAGGCAGAGAGCAAGCTGAGTAATTCTAGGACATAGTATATTTTATTACACTCAGAAGCATCATGATTCTAACAGAGAAATTGGCAGAAATCTTAGAAATAAAGATGCTTTGCAAATATTACTTTGTATTCTTAAAATGCAGGCTTATTTAGAAGCAGGGTCCATATCAGATGACCTCCTAAATAATCAATGACTGAACTATTTTGATTTACTGAAGTCTGCACTTTTAAATAATGTTACATTCTCAATGATTATTTCAATATAATTTAAGAATATGTGGAATGATGGGCTTTTAAATTATTATGAAAGTAGTACTTTATTCCTTGGAATAAATTTATATACTCCTTAGTAAATTAAATTTAATTATTGCATAGGCAATTGTATTAATTCATTTACTAGTATTGATATACTGAGATTAAACCATATATGTTGTGTTATTTTTAAAAATAATAGTAAACACTTAAAAAATAAATCTAAATATTTATAAGAACACTGAAAGGAAGAAGGAAAAGAGCAAACAACAGATCTAAAGCAACAGTAACAATAAAATCTTCATTTTTTAAATTTGTTGATGCATGTAGTATGCTCAAATGAACTACATATATTTTAAACAGATATACTGTGTAAAATCTTGACTACCTAAAACTGTTTTATAGCAAGTATAGTTTTATAAAGGTTGAATAAAAATGATCTACCCAGAGTAGCAAGTATCATCACAGAAATTATATGTATCAGGAAGAAAAAGCCAGTATTGTTTTTTCTATTACAAGGGCATTTTTCCTCTCAAGCTGTTCAACCATAATAAATTTGAAGTAATATATATAAAACTACATAGTTCCTTTCAAGCAGTATCTTTTATTTCATAGGACGGTAACTGTCTGTGAGGTTCAGTAAAACCTCAAGATGTTGATCAATGTAACGGTATAACTCATCTCGTGTGTCTCTTTTGTTCTTCATTTACATTTCAATGTACAACATCTTGGATTCTTCTGCCAGTTCTCACTGAATTAGAAGATTTTGCTCATGGAAGCATGATGATGATCAAAAAAGTAACTATTATAGCAAACATCCAACCTCAGAATTATATTTAATGAGATGCTCTGGTTTGTATCAATCCTTTATTTGCCTTAGGAAACAGAATTTTTTGGTAGTTATGATGAGTTGCAAAGTTTATTCAGAAAAATTCTTTGCTCCACATTTACTCTAAAATTTGTCTAGGGAATGATATGTTGAAGATTAAGTATATAATATATTGGCTTGGGGAAGAAAGAACGATCATAACAGGTCTCATTTGTAACTAAGAAAATAACGTATGAAAATCTAATTCAATAACTAATTGCAATATATATTCATCTTATAATGAGTAAATATAATACTTTACAATAGTAACTAGTCATCTGTGCACCATTATAAATTAGTTAGAGCCATAAATCTAGTAACTTTGTGGTTCGTATTGATTTTACTTACTGATAGATTTGTAGCCAGACTGTAATCTATTTAGTCATAGTCACTGTTTCAATATTCAAGTAAAACAGCTTATATAATGCAAATATTGTTTTATTATTTAAAACTTGAACATAGAAAGTTTTGTTACCTTATTAGGAAAAGCTATAGAACAAACAGATGTAAAATAATAAATACACTTAAAATACCTCATATACTCCTTAATACCATTACCGCTAATGAGAATTTCTGGAAGTTTGGTTATTCTTTTTAAATCACTTTTGAGTGTAGAGTTTAGACATGAGACTAAATTATGTCTAAAGATAAAAGTTAAAAACCAATGTATGTTTCTATATAGTACACTAATTCAGTAGTTTGGGGGTTTTTTTGTTTTTTTTTATGGGTGTTTGTTTTTAATTTTTATTTTATTTTTGGCTGCGTTGGGTCTTTGTTACTGTGCACAGGCATTCTCTAGTTGCGGTGAGCTGGGGCTACTCTTCGTTGCAGCGCGCGGGCTTCTCATTGTGGTGGCTTCTCTTGTTGCGGAGCACGGGCTCTAGGCACGCAGGCTTCAGTAGTTGTGGCATGTGGGCTTCAGTAATTGTGGCTTTCAGACTCTAGAGCGCAGGCTCAGTAGTTGTGGCGTGCCGGCTTAGTTGCTCCACGGCATGTGGGATCTTCCCGGACCAGAGCTCGAACCTGTGTCCCCCTGCATTGGCAGGTGGATTCTTAACCACTGCGCCACCAGGGAAGCCCAGTAGTTTGTGTTTTGTTTGTTTGTTTCCTTTTTCCCCACTAATCTAACTAGCATTCACTTAGTTACAGGCCCAGTTGATTATCTCAGTGATAAATGTAATTGCACCACACATCTCACTTTCATCCTTATCTCTGGTATAATAGATATAACCATCTTTCCAAAGGAAACCAACCTAAATGCAGTTCTTTATTTTAACAAACACAGAATAAAATTGCTAAATGTTATTTTTTCAGAGCTTCTCCCTGACTTTGTTAGATTTTTTTCTGACTTTATTTTGGAGATCAAATAAAACTTAAAGGTAAGTAAGAAGAATTGGAATTATGTTATTGAGTAATGAAGATATGGGTATAGTTTCAGCATGAGCTTCAGTTATTATTTCTCTTTGTGTTTCACATGTCTTTATGTCCAGTATTTTATCCATATCTGAGCAGCTTCCACAATTATAAAACCTCTCTTTTGCATTTGTACAATATGTCTTCTTCTTAGAGATTGGTTTATGAGTTTGAAAATAAGCCTAGAGCCACTAAATCTTCTTAAAAGCCCTATAGGCCAATACAATCAATTTGGGTCTTATAGTAGAAAAAAATAGTTCCTCTCTATTTTTCCTGTTACCTTCCTATCCACAATGATTTTTATACCTCATATATATGACCATCCATACGAATGAAGTTAAATTTATCTAATCTTTCAACAGTTTTTGTTAGGTACATACCATGGGCCAACAACAAAGGGAATATCTATCTCCTAACCTAAAGAATTTCCTATAAGCTCAGTGGAGGAGTCAGGTACATGGATAAAAATAGTCTTTCTGCACTTCAATGATTTAATAAAACAGCTATAGAAGGAAAATGCATGAAGTACTATGGTAGCAAAAAAAAGGGGGAAATTTTAGTTTGCCTGTTTGAAAAAGGAAAAGCTTCAAAGATAATATTTAACTGCATGTTGTATGATGATTAGGAGTTTACCAGATTGCAAAGGTAGTGATGGACGATTATTGAGGCAGAGAGAAGAATATATACAAAGGTACAGAGACATAAAAGTGACTGGCTTTTTCCTTCCAAATTCTTCACCCTTCCTTGATTTATACACTTGCTGTGGTGTCATCTTAGGCAGTAGGTACTTCTCCAATACTTGGCTCTGGGCCTGACCATGTGACTTCGACTGATGAAATATGGGATGAAACAATAGTGCTAATGCTAAGAGGCATCATATATTTTTAATCATTCTCATATGCTGTCCATGAAAAGAATAAGGTGGTTGAAAGAAGAAGGCAGAGAAAACCCAGAGCTTAAACACTGCAGTCTAGAGTAGAGGTGCCTAAGTCAATTATGTGAGAAATAAATGTTTATAGTTGTAAGTTACTGGAGTTTGAGGTTTTATTTTATGCAACAAAACCATACTATTATAGCACAAATAAATATCAGAAAGAAGCTCAAGAAAAAAATTTAGAGTGCTGGGCTTCCCTGGTGGCACAGTGGTTGAGAGTCCGCCTGCTGATGCAGGGGACACGGGTTCGTGCCTCGGTCCGGGAGGATCCCACATGCCGCGGAGCGGCTGGGCCTGTGGGCCATGGCCACTGAGCCTGCGCGTCCAGAGCCTGTGCTCTGCAGCAGGAGAGGCCACAACAGTGAGAGGCCCGCGTACCGCAAAGATAAATAAATAAATAAAAATTTTAAAAAATTTAGAGTGCTGAGAGATCGTATGTAGAAGATAAATACGTATGGAGATCATATGTAGAAGATAAATTCACAGTTGCACAAGAACCAAATCAAAAGGCCTTTGAACGGCCATACAACTGTGTTTAGTCCTCATTTTTCAGACAAAGGAAGCAATAGAAAACTTCAACACTATAGTTAAATCTAATCTTTTAAAATCTAATCTTAAAACATTACACTGACAGAATACTACTGGATAAATTAAATGGATAAAGTAGTAAATAAAGGCTAGGGACAAAGACTGGGAATGATTCTGTTGCAAGTATTTTGTAAGAGAGTTTGAAATTATGAACTGAAGTATGAGGATGTAGGAGACAAGTTTAAAGAAATATAGGGAAGAGATTTCACAGAACAAAAGAAATGAATGGATGCAGTGGTATGAAGCAGTAACATGAGAAATTTTGTTCCTGCAGTTTTGGTTCTTGGTTAGACATAATCTGTGTTTTTGATGTTCCTTTAGAGTGAGCAGGGGTTGAGGGAAAGAGGAAGGTGCCAAACCTCTCAATAAATTGAAGTGATTTGGAAATTAGCCATTAGAATGTGGAAAGGTAACAGTATACTGAGAAAATTCGATCTGCAATTGGAGTAATTTTTAAATAAAGGAGAAATAAAACTGACTAGAAAGTGTTGTAAAGGGCGAGAAGAATCTTTTTAATATGTTTTCTGCAGGATATGGGGACATAGGGCAGAATCTTCCATTTCTAGAGGGTAGTGAGAGCTTAAAATAGGAAAAAAAGCTGGAGAGTATAAATAATCTAGGAAAAGGTTAAGTATATTGGTATATTTATTGACATTTGAATATATGTGTTAAATGTATAACTGAAAGAATTAGACACTAATTCAGAAGATGGATGATAGTCTATAGCAGTGGTTCTCAACCAGGTTGATTTGGCTATCCATGGAACATATGGCAATGACAGGAGGCACTTTTGGTTTTCAGAGCTGGGGGCAAAGTATAGGACATGCTACTGCCATCTGGTGAATGCAGGCCATGTATCCTGATAAACATCCTACAATATACAGGACATTCTCCCACAACAAAAAACTATCTGGCCCAAAATATCAATACAGCTGAAATTGAGAAAACCTGGTCTGGGAATTAGTGTGGGGGCAGTGAATGAAAGTCGACACAGGAAGAAGCAATCCTAGAGACCGAAGCAGAGAGAGAATTGAATTAAAAGCAACAAAAACTGTTCTTCTTTTCAGCCCTTGTTCACCTTACCTTAATCCTGATTTATATGGTTTTCTGAAGCATATGAGCAAACCTTGTGTGTTGTAAGTTTTTAAAAAGTGCTTTAAAAATAATATTTCCACCCTAAGAAAAGGGAACCATACTACACTGTTGGTGGGAAAGTAAATTGGTGCTGCCACTATGGAAAACAGTACGGAGGTTCTTCAAAAAACTAAAAATAGAGTTGCCATATGATCCAGCAATCCCACTTCTGGGCATATAACCTGACAAAACTATAGTTCAAAAAGATACATGCGCTCCTATGTTCATAGCAGCGCTATTCACAAAAGCCAAGACATGGAAATAACCTAAATGTCCATCGACAGAGGAATGGATAAAGAAGATGTGGTACATATATACAATGGAATACTACTCAGCCATACAAAGAAGGAAATAATGCTGTTAGCAGCAACATGGATGCAACTAGAGATTATCATACTAAGTAAGTCAGAGAAAGACAAATATCATATGATATCACTTATGTGTGCAATCTAAAATATGACATAAATGAACTCGTCTGTGAAACAGAAACAGACTCACAGACATAGAGAACAGACTTCTAGTTGCCAAGGGGGGAGAGGGGGTGGGGGAAGGATGGATTGGGAGTTTGGGATTAGCAGATGCAAACTATTATATATAGAATGGGTAAATAACAAAGTCATACTGTATAGTATAGGGAACTATATGCAATAACGTGTGGCAAATCATAATGAAAAAATATGAAAAAGAATGTGTATATATACATTTGAATATATATTTGAATCACTTTGCTGTACAGAAGAAATTAACACATTGTAAATCAACTATATATCAATAAAATAAATTTTTAAAAAATATGTTTCCACCCTAAAAGAAAATAAGCATAACTCCCCACTCCTTAAATGTGGGCTGTGCATAGTGACTTCCTTCCAAAAAGTAGTGTAGAAAGGGTAACTTTCTAGAGTAACTTCATGTGGAGAAACCTGACAAACACCACTCCCACCAGGGGACAAAGGTCAACATGAAGAGTGACAAATCATGTTAATAGTATAAACTGTCGATAAAATGTGATGAAAACTACACCTTATCTCTGTGCTCTTCCTCCCAAAACCTCATAACCCCAGTATAATCATGAGAAAAATATCAGACAAGTTCCAATAGGACATCTTACAATACAACTAACTAGTATTCCTCAAAACAATCAAGGCCATCCACAACCAGGAAAGTTAGAGAAATTGTCACATCCAAGAGGAGCCTAAGAAGACATGACAACGAATTGTATTCTGGTAACCTAGATGGAATCCTGGAGCAAAAAAGAACATTAGAAAAAAATAAACTATGGATTTTAGCCAATAATATTAATATATCATTATTGGTTCATTAATTGTAACAAATGTACCATACTAATGTAAGATGTTAATAACAGAGGAAACTATGTGTAGAGGGAGGGGGTAGATGGGAACTCTCTGTATTATCTTCTCAATTTTTCTATAAATCTAAAACTGTTACCAAAATGGAGTCTACTAATAAAAATATTTGAATAAATGAAGAGTATTTAACCAAAAACATGACAATGATAAATGTAGTCTGTGCTAAAATCTGATAAACAAATTGAAAGCTGGAAAAAGTTTTTTGAAAATTATTTAAAAGTTTTACTTAGAAAGTAACATTCAAAAATGTGATAATTTATTTTTATCCCTTTTCCATACATATGTTAGAGAAAAACTGCTAATGCATAACAGTAGCAAAAATGTATTGAATATATTTACATGTAAAAATGAAAGAATTTTTTAAAATACTTAAGTATGAAACATTAGTTTAGTAGATGCTAGTCAATAGTAAGGTTATAGCTATCTTAGATGATACCTTCATTCTCAGAACAAGAAAATGAAGATTATGTTAAAAAGATGAGTGTTCTTTGATGACAAGAAGATTTTTCTAATGGCTATTCTCCACTAAGATACTCATGTAAATTTTAATTTTGCCACATTATAACTTGGCCACAACTTAATTTTTTTCCAAGCCAATTAATTTTTTAATCACATTTGATAAACAAGCCTACATGTTCTTCTTTGATTTTTAAACTTTTCTTAGTACATAAAACAAATTAAATCTCTAGGAGCAAATCCATAAATGTATTAACATAGAAATCATGTACACAAAGTAACACAATATAATTTTATCTTGAAATGCATTTAAGATATGTTTACCCACATATTTTAAATTATTCATAGTTATATAAGTAGTCTATAATCTCTTTTTTCTAGCTTTATTTTTTATGTTATTGATATATGACATTGTGTAAGTTTAAGGTGTACCACATTTTATATAAATAAATATATATAGCGATAGAGATATATAGACATATATATATATCAAAGTAACTACCATAATAAGATTAATAACACATCCATCATCTCACATAGTTAGAATTTTTGTGTGTGATGAGAACTTTTAAGACCCATCCTGTTGGTAACTCTCAAATATGCAAGAGAATTGTAACTATAGTCACCATTCTGCACATTACATCCCGAGAAATTATTCATATTAAAACTGGAAGTCTGTACCTTTTGACCACCTTCAACCATTTCTCCCAACAACCCCTCACCCCCCTGGCCCTGGCAACCACCAATCTGTTCTCTGTTTCTGAGCTCAGCTTTTTTAGATTCCACATAAAGTGAGATCATACAGTATTTTTCTTCCTCTACCTGACTTATTTCACTTAGCATAACGCCCTCAAGGTTCATCTCTCCTGTCACAAACGACAGGATATCCTTCTTTTCTAATACTGAAAACATTTACATACATATATATATATATATATGCGCCACATTTTCTTTATCCATTCATCTATTGACGAATACTTAGGTTGTTTCTATGTTTTGGTTATTGTAAATAATGCTGCAGTGAGCATGGGGATGCAGGCATCTCTTCCAGATAGGGATTTCATTTCCTTTGGATACATACCCAGCAAATGAATTGCTGGACCATATGGTAGTTCTACTTTTTAATTTTTTGAGGAACCTCCATAACATTTTCCATAGTGACTGTGCCAATTTACATTCCCACCAACAGTGTACAATGTCCCTTTTTTAACAACCTTCCCAGCACTTGTTATCTCTTGTCTTCTTATTAATATCCATTTTATCAGGTGTGAGGTTATATCTCATTGCTCTTTTGATTTGGATTTTCCTGATGATTAGTGATGTTGAGCACCCTTTCATGTACCTGTTGGCTATTTGAATATCTTCTTTGGATAAAACTGTCTGTTCAGGGTCTTTGCCCACTTTTTAATTGGGTTATTTCTTTTTCTTTCTTTGTTTGCTTGTTCATTTTGCTATTGAGTTTGAAGAGTTCTTTATGTATTTCAAATATCAACCCCTTATCAGATCTGCAGCTTGAAAATATTTTTTTATACAGTGCTTCATAAGTTGCCTTTTCATTTTGTTGATTGTTTCTTTTGATACACAGAAGCTTTTCAATTTGATGTATGGCACTTGTTTATTTTTGCTTTCGTTGCTTGTGCTTTGGTGTCTTATCCAAGCACAAAATCATTACCAAGACCAACGTCAAGGAAATTATTCCTTATATTTTCTTCCAGGAATTTTATGGTTTCAGGTCATATGTTAAAGTATTTAATCCATTTCATATTAATTTTTTAAAGTCTTTGATAATTTCTTTTTTTTTTTTTTTGCGGTACGCGGGCTTCTCACTGTTGTGGCTTCTCTCACTGTAGAGCACCAGCTCTGGACGCGCAGGCTCAGCGGCCAGGGCTCATGGTCCCAGCTGCTCCGCGGCATGTGGGATCTTCCCGGACCGGGGCACGAACCGTGTCCCCTGCATCGGCAGGCGGACTCTCAACCACTGCGCCACCAGGGAAGCCCTGTTAATTTCTTTTTTTATTTTTAATTTTTATTGGAGTATATTTGCTTTACAATATTGTGTTAGTTTCTACTGTACAGCAAAGTGAATCAGCAATACGCATATATATATATCCCCTTTTTTGGATTTCCTTCCCATTTAGATCACCACAGAGCGTTGAGTAGAGTTCCCTGTGCTATACAGTAGGTTCTCATTAATTAACTATTTTATACATAGTATCAATAGTGTATACATGTCAATCCCAATCTCTCAATTCCTCCCACCCCACCCCTTTCCCCCTTGGTATCCGTATGTTTGTTCTCTACATCTGTGACTATATTTCTGCTTTGTAAATAAGATCTTCTATACCAATTTTTTCAGATTCCACATATGTGTTAATATACAATATCTGTTTTTCTCTTTCTGACTTACTTCACTCTGTATGACAGTCTCTAGGTCCAACCATGTCTCTACAAATGACCCAATTTTGTTCCATTTTATGGCTGAGTAATA
Source organism: Delphinapterus leucas (assembly GCF_059928025.1). Classification (NCBI taxonomy): domain Eukaryota; kingdom Metazoa; phylum Chordata; class Mammalia; order Artiodactyla; family Monodontidae; genus Delphinapterus; species Delphinapterus leucas. The sequence goes on from NC_143132.1 coordinate 44,823,741, forward strand.
TTCCATTGTATATATGTATCACATCTTCTTTATCCATTCCTCTGTTGATAGACATTTAGGTTGCTTCCATGACCTGGCTATTGTAAATAGTGCTACAATGAACATTGGGGTGCATGTGTCTTTTTGAATTATGTTTTTCTCTGGGTATATGCCTAGTAGTAGGATTGCTGGATCATATGATAGTTCTATTTTTAGTTTTTTAAGGAATGATCTTTTTTGACCCACCACCTAGAGTAATGAAAATAAAAACAAAAATAAACAAACTGGACCTAATAAAACTTAAAAGCTGTTGCACAGCAAAGAAAAGACAATCCTCAGAGTGGGAGAAAATATTTGCTAATGAAGCAACTGACATAGGATTAATCTCCAAAATATACAAATAGCTCTTGCAGCTTAATATCAAAAAAACAAACAACCGGGCTTCCCTGGTGGCACAGTGGTTGAGAATCTGCCTGCTAATGCAGGGGACACGGGTTCGAGCCCTGGTCTGGGAAGATCCCACATGCTGCAGAGCAACTAGGCCCGTGAGCCACAACTACTGAGCCTGCGTGTCTAGAGCTTGTGCTCTGCAACAAGAGAGGCTGCAAGAGAGGCCCACGCACCGCAATGAAGAGTGGCCCCTGCTTGCCACAACTAGAGAAAGCCCTCGTACAGAAACAAAGACCCAACACAGCAAAAATAAATTAATTAATTAATAAACTCCTACCCCCAATATCTTCTTAAAAAACAAACAAACAACCCAATCAAAAAATGGGCAGAAGACCTAAATACACATTTCTCCAAAGAAGACATACAGCTGGCCAACAAACACATGAAAAGATGCTCAATATCACTAATTATTAGAGAAATGCAAATCAAAACTACAATGAGGTATCACCTCACATCAGTCAGAATGGCCACCATCAAACAATCTACAAGCAATAAATGCTGGAGAGGGTGTGGAGAAAAGGGAACCCTCATATTCATTTTTGTGAATGGTATAAGATAGGGGTCCAGTTTCATTCTTTTGCATGTGAATATCCAATTTTCCCAGTACCATTTATTTAGGAGACTATCTCTTCTCCATTGAGTATGTTTGGTTCCCTAGTTAAATATTAGTTGAACATATATGCCTGGGTTTACTTCTGGGCTCTCTATTCAGTTCCATTCATCTATGTGTCTGTTTGAATGCCAATACTACACTGTTTTGATTACTATTGTTTTGTAGTATAGTTTGAAATCAGGAAATGTGATGCTTCCAGCTATGTTCTTACTCAGGATTGCCTTGGCTATTTGGTGTCTTTTGTGTTTCCATACAAGTTTTAGGGTTGTCTTTTCTAATTCTGTAAAAAATGCTATTGGGATCTTGATAGGGATTGCATGAAATCTATATATGACTTTGGGTAGTATGGATATTTTGACAATATTAATTCTTCCTATCCATGAACACAGGATTTATTTTCATTCATGTGTCTTCAGTTTCTTTCATCAATGTCTTTTAGTCTTCAGTGTACAGATCTTTCACCTCTTTGGTTAAATTTATTCCTAAGGATTTTATTGTTTTTGATGCTATTTTAAATAAGATTCTTTTCTTCATTTCTTTTTCAGATAACTCATTGTTAGTGTACAGAAAAGCAACTGATTATATGTTGAATTTCACATTGATATTTTAGAATTTTTAAAACTAATGGTCACCACTCTATGAGAATGCACTAAATATGAGAAGAAATAAAGGGAGAGAATTAACATTCATTGAGGTTGGCACTCTAAACATGTGCCTTCTCATCATTTCCACACCACTGTCATCCTGATTTGACATATAATGAAACATGGTGAGAAAGGTTTAAGTAGTATTATTTTTCCCATGAAGTTAGTAATTGTGGGTGCTGAAATTTGGACTCAAATCTGGCTAAAAAGCCTATTCTCTTTCTACTGCAGACCTAGAGTGTGCTAAACATTTCTTCAAACATAAAAAAGTGAACTGCTAAGTTAAAATGATAACGAAATCTTGTTATAGATATTGAATGATATGGAATTGAAAGAGTTAAAACATCCTAGAGCAAATAGGTTTCAGCTTAAAGGCTAAGTATAGTTTTGAAAAATATTCTGAAAAAAAGATCTTGGCTCAATACAAAAGGTAGGTGCCCCACTCCTAAAGTGAAAAGGCTACTGGGACAAAAGGGCAGGGTTCCTTTCCCATTGTATTTGTGTTTGCATCCCCCATGTTCCCAATCTCCATTATGTTGAACATCCAAAAGCATAAAACTGATCTGAAGTTCTGAAGAGTCTTGTGTTTGGCATTAACACCACAAGGATTCTGTAACTCCATAAACATTTACATGCAAACACATATATTTATTTTTGGAGAATCTCCTCATTTTTTTTCTACCTTCCCTCCCTGTCCTTTTAAATTAATTACTTAATTTCACCTTTTATTCTCATACCCCCTTCTCAGTCCCCTCTTCCTTTTCCTAAGCAACTACTCTACTAGTATTATGTATATCTTTTGACTTATGTGCTTTTGCAAAATGTATGTTGTATTTTGAGCATAAACTTGAACTTTTATATATATATATATATATATATATATATATCTCATACTGTGTTATGCACATTATTCTTTTCCTTGCTGTTTTCATTAAAGACTATGTGTCTGGCTTTGTGTACAAGTAAATAACACATAATTGGCTGTTTCAAACCTCTGCATAATACTCTAAGGTTTGAAATCAGTACATCCCCCCCCACAGATTGCCTTTTAACTTACTGAAAGTACAAATAATAGCACAGCGAACATCCTCACAAGGGCCCCTTTATGGTACTATTGAATAATAGTATTGAATAATACGCAGGAGTAGAATTGTTAAGTCTAGCTAGGAAATACACACATTCAGTGTTACTTGATAGTTGCCAGAGTGTGTTCCAGAATGTGATGCAACTTGCAGGACTTGGGAATATTTGTAATGCTGTACCCCCATACATTTGGCATTATCCAGATTTCTGACTTTTTCAGGCTTAGTAAGTGGCTATTTTAACTATCACTTCTTTTATTATATTTAATATTTTGATATTTCACTTCCATAAATTTCTTCATATAACTTTTCACTGTTTGGGGGTTGCAGCCCTCTATTTTCTAATTTTAAGAATTCCATTTACGTTACAGATATTAATTCCTTGCCAGTTTTAAATGATATAGATATCTTCTTTCCATAATCTACCTATTAATTTTTTCCATGATGTTTGTGATGTACTTTATTAAATAAAAATTTGGAAATATTAAATTAACTTCTGCTTATGGCTTCAACTGCTTTTTATGAAATTTATTGAAGTATAAAATACATACAGAAAAATCAACAGTCTTTTCAAAAAAAGATATTGGGAAAAATGGCAGTCAATATGGAAAAATATGAACCTCATATCTTACACAAAAGTTAAAGTGAATCATTTACCTAAATGTTAAATGCAAATCTATAAAACTTCAAGGAGAATATATAGGAGAAAATCTGTGTAGCAGTCTGTTTGGTTATGAGTTTATAGATACAACACAAAAATCATAATCTATGAAAGAAAAAATTGTCTCAGTTGGACTTTATTAAAATTAAAAATGCTTGCTCAGTGTAAGACACTATTAAAAGAATCTAAAGACAAGCCACAGACTGGGAGAAATATTTTCAAACCACATATCTGAAAAAGTAATTGTATCCAAAATACACAAGGAAACTTTAAAATCAACAATAAGAAAACAACCCAATTAAAAATTGGGTAAAAGACCTGAATAGACACTTCATCACAGAAACTGAACAAGTGACAAATACACATATGAAAAGATGCTCAACATCATTTGTCATTAGAGAAATTTAAATTAAAACAAAAATGACAGACCACTACACATCTATTACAATGGCTAAAACCCTAAAACCGACAAGATCAATTGCTGGTGAGAACTTGAAGTAACAGGAACTGTCATTCATTGCTGGTGAGAATGTAAATGGTACAGCCATTTTGGAAGACAGTCTGGCAATGCTTATACACCTAAACATAATCTTATTATATGATCTAGCAATTGTACTCCTAGGTATTAACTAATTTGAAAACTTATATCCACACCAAAACCTGCATGTGAATGCAGCTTTATTCGTAATCACCAAGCAAGCAAGATGTCCTTCAACAGGTCAATTTATTGAAACAAACCTAGTATATCTATACAGTACACTACAATTTAACAATGAAAAGGAATTAGCTATCAATCCATGCAACATCATTAATGCATCTCAAGTTCATTTACAAAATAGAGAATTATACATTTTTCTCCATCTACCGTGCAGAACCAATCTTTCTCAACTGATTTTTTTAAATCTTTATGAATTTCCATTTTCAGCAATTTCTTCCCATGTTACGTTTAGAAGAGATCTGAACTAGTCCATCTGACAAGTGAAGTCAAGACACTGGTGCCTAGAGTGGGCAAACCAATAACCAAGTAATCAGCATTTCCCAAATTACAGTGAGTGCCCATCCAGCTGCTAATAATTATTCCTATCCTTAAAAGTGTTTGGAAACTTAAGTTAGACAAATTTAAATAGGCTTCAGGTCCACATAAATTCTCAAAGTATTTTATAAGCTAATGTGTCTTAGGAATCATTGGTTATAGGGTACATCAGCAAGTGTATGTGTGTTTCCCAAACTTATTTGATAATGGAGGTATTTTATTTCCACTAACCCCCATTAACAACTGAATTTCATCTTAACAAAGCTTACTTCTAACTGGGTGTGGACATGCATAAGCATGACAAATATTTTAAAAGTTTAAGAAATTATAAGATAATTGACCTTTATAGCCATTAGGATATTTATGTAAAATGTTGCATTTCAGCTTTCACTCAATCTAACGACAAAAGTTTTCACTAAATCTAATATTTTTAAATAAATAGAGCTTTTTATCTCTTTCAACCAAATGAATTATCTGGCCTACACTTAACTTGAACTCATGAAGAAATGAGATAAAGATTGAAGAACTTTCCACCAACTAGAAGAATGGAATAGACCACACTGAGAAAGAGAGTTCTTGTTACTGAATCTTTTTTCAAACAGCAGGTGATTGGTTCCCTCTAATATATATAAAGAGTATTTTTGCATTAGGTAACCCCTAAAGTACATTCAATGTCTTGGTGTCCATAGGTGACAAAAGGTCATAAAGAAATTGGATACCCAATTCCTTAGTGGGTGTCTAAGTTAGAAAATGATTGGAAGTCATTCAAGCACGTGATTATTAAGTCTTTTCTCAGCTTAAATGTTTCTGCAAAATTTACTTCAGTATTTGCACTATATAGTAATGACATAAAACTTACATAGCCATAGGCTTTAGGTTGCTTTAAATGTATTCAAATCCTAGACATAGCTGTTTTACTGTCACATAGTTGAATATCGAACATGACTAAATCATTCATTCTGAAGTTGCCAAAGTATAAGAAATGCTTAGGTCTTCATACTAGATTCAGGAGGCTTTTTATATAGTCTTTGAGAAATGCGATTAAATTTCTGAAAAGATAATTGACTATCTCCATCACAGCAGCGAATCTTGTTTAGATGAATCAAGCTACAGAGAGCAGTACTGTTTAAAATTATCTTGGAGTGAAAAAGCTCTTGCAATGAAACACAATGTTATCAGTCTGGAAAACTAACCTTGAATACCGGTATAGTTGTGTAAATAAATGAGGCAAAAAACGAAAAAGCACAGTTAAGGAAACAGTAGGAAAGGGAGTAACTAATGATTTATGGTAATCAGTGTAATGTAATGAATTTCAGCATTATGAATAAATGAAGTTGAAAATAACAACAGAATGCTTTGGTATTCTTCCATTTATAAAATCAATTTCTCTTATAAATAACATTAATTACCTAAAGCCAGACTCTTACATTAATATCCTTACATAACTTTACCTGGAAGAGGAAGACTTACTAACATATCCATACACAGGTTTATAACAGCAGCAAGAAATAGAAAAGATGAAGTAGAATTGTAGCTGTCATTTATACAGATTTAACCATCATCATCTCTACTCTCCAGAGATGATTATGGAAATGGTTTCCTTTTTCCTTACATCTATTTAGCCTGAGTGCAGTGGCCCAAGAACTGCTAGAATATCCTGGCTTTTCTTTCTGAAGAATGTAGTATTGTGAATAAAAGAAACAAAGGAATATGGATAAAGGGGAAGTAGAGAAAACAACATAAAAGCAGCACATGTGGTTCAGATAGGAATTAAGAAGGAAAATATCACATGAAATAAGCACCTATTGTGGAGAAAAAGCAATGGACTGGGATCAGGAAAACAGCCCTGGGTAATCCCTACCAGTTAATCTCTTTAAGACTCATTTTTCATAATTTTAAAATTAGGGTGAGAAGGATTGCACAAATAATATTCAAAATATTTTACTTTCTTCAAATTCTAGACTCTGTTCTCATTATATTGGCCTTTGTGTGTGTGAGTCTGTGTGTACAGATGTGTGTGTTTTCTTTCTTGGTGAAATATTCCAAGATCTAAATATAATTAGGGTACTAATGGTTCTGCAACCATTTCTAGTGTTTGGAGGGGGTTTTCCCCCACATCAAGGAGTTCTCTGACACCAAGCAAGCTGGATATTCTACAAATCAACTCAGTTGTGACACTATCTACCTGGAGATGGTGTCCGATCTCACAGGTTAAGGGCTCAGTCTTGCAAGACTGCTCACTCACAAACACAATAGAGATGCCAGTGCCAAATCCTGTTTGTCACCTGTGTTTCTGACCTACTGGCTATAGATTGGAGGTTATAAAGATCCTCTCCTTGGCTTGATTAATTTGTTAAAATGGCTCCCAGAACTTAGAGAAACATTTACTTACTAGATTACTAGTTTATTATAAAAGGTTATAATTCAGAAATAGGCAGATGGAAGAAATGCATAGGGCAAGATATAAGTAAAGGGCTTGGAGCGCCCATGCCCTCTCCTAGTGAGTCACTCTCCCAGCATCTCCACGTGTTCACCAACCTGAAAGCTCTCCAAAGCCTCTCCTTCTGGGTTTTTATGGGTGCTTCATTACATAGGGACATCTGATTAAATCATGAGCCATTGGTGATTGATTCAATCTCCAGTCCCTCTCCCCTCACCACAAATGGGGGGGGGAGCTCAAAGTGCTCTCTAATCACATGGTTGATTCTCCTGGCAACCAGCCCCCATCCTTAGGTTGGGTCCAAAAGCCACCTCATTTACATAAAAGACATCTTTGTCAGTCTCATTACTTATGAAATTCCAAGGGTATAGGAGCTTTGTGCCAGAAAAGGGGACAAAGACCAAATATATATTTATTATTATAAATCACAATATTATAGGTATACTAAATTCATTTTGGAGTCAGATAAAGTGTAAATAAATTAAAGTCATTTCAAGGTCTTAAAAATCCATGCTACATCGTTCATTTCATCTGTGTTAGATAACTTCTTAGTCAGTCGGTGATTTCTATACACCTGTTAAAATTTGCACATATTTTTCAACATCATTAAGCCCTTAAAACACAATAGAAGAGAGACCTATTTTTCTGTGGACTCTCTCTGTAAAAGTTTTAGATATGACTCTAAGAACACAGTCTCTCATCTCTAGTTGGCTCCAGATTTATCTAGTTGAGCATTCTTCTCCCAAGGAAGGAGAAAATTCCATGGAGATAATATCTCCTTAGGCTCAACTTTAACGACCTAGTCTTTCAACCAGATAGAAAGCCAAAGAAATAGGGAGCAGTCTCAGTGCTGAATTCTCACTGGATAAACAACTGCCAACAATAATAGTCCAGTATAAGATCAGAGAACTGAATTTTTATAGTGCCTTCTATTTGATAGCACATCGCCTCCTTCCCCCATTACAGTAATTACACTCTGGTACTCTTCCCCAAATGTTGTTGCATTAGACTCATGGGATCTCCACTCATTGGTTCATTATCTTCCAAAATCCAATCAGATGAGTGGGGCCCTAATCTATATTAGCTATCTTAGCAGAAATATATGTGGGCACATGACATATCTAGACACTTATTTATTGGACTGTGTTGAGCAGACCATTGTTAACTCTGAATTATACGTGTTCAATTAAAATATGCTGATCAGCTGAAGCCCAATTAGTATACCAATACTTCTATTTCCAAAAGGAACTAAAAACTATGAGAATAAAATCCTATATACATTGCTATCTAACTCAATTTCCTTCATTCCAACAAAAGTTAAGTATTCAAAATCTAAATCTGTTAAACTTGAAATTTAAGAAATATACTATTCAACCCTTAGAGAGAAAAGATTTTAAAGCTATTCTATGTTTGGAACTACCAATAATTTAAAAGATTAAGCCCAAAAGTGTACAACTCTTTATAATTCCATCTTACTACAGTCCTCCCCATCATTGACTTAAGGCAGGTCATTGCTGGGGTAACTGAGAAGACACACTGCAGCTCAATCTTTGCTAAAATGTTCATCCTAACTCTTTGATTTCCAAATTTACTTACATCACTGACTCCACTGTAATGATCATGAACATATTGAAATAATATAGACTCTCACTTTGGAATCTCATTTAGTAGGACAATCTTGTTGACCAAATCATTCTCTTTCCATTAGGCTTTATTATATTTAACCTTTAATAGTATTCTTTACATTCCTATTAATTAAGATTGATGCAGTTTTTTCTTCCAATACAACTTCTCACCTTCTGGACATTATTACCCAACACAGTACATTACCCAGAGAAATCTAATACATAGTGAGTGAAAGCAGGAAATTTGAAATCAAACAACCTAACTTCTCTATTTTACCTTCCTAACTGAATTACAGTGAGAATTAAACCCATGTAAAGTGCTTAAAATACTAACATATTGTAATTGTTCAGTAAATACCATTGTTGCACTGCTCTATTATCTACAAAGAGGAATTTTTAGGACCAACTGTTTAGAGATAGCATAGTCTTCCAATAGTTCAGCTCATTTTAATAGAGTTTCATGTTGTTGCTTGACGTCAAAACCCTAGATGATAATAAAACATTAATTTGACTTCCATTTGATTTCCTAATTATTTCCTTATGAATGTAGTTATTGGTTCATTGTATGTCTTTTTCCACTATAATGTACGTTCCACAAAAGCACAGACTTTTTTTTTTTTTTTTGCAGTGTGCGGGCCTCTCACTGTTGTGGCCTCTCCCGTTGTGGAGCACAGGCTCCGGGTGCGCAGGCTCAGCGGCCATGGCTCACGGGCCTAGCCGCTCCGCGGCATGTGGGATCTTCCCGGACCGGGGCACTAACCCGTGTCCCCTGCATTGGCAGGCGGACTCACAACCACTGCACCACCAGGGAAGCCCAGCAGAGACTTTTTGATCATTGATCTATACCCAACTTTTCTAACAGAGTTTCTGTACATACTAGATTCTTGATAAATACTTCATTAAATAACAAATAATTGTTTTCCTTAGGAAATCTGTATGTAGCATAGGTGGTCAGACCAAGAAGAAACTCAAGACACTCCTAAGTGACCAAGAGGAAACTTGGGCCCTCCTGCTTTATTCTTGCAAAAGAGTATCATAAAATAATCTGATATCATTCCAACTCAACCTGATGAAGAGATAAATAGACAAAGATGTTTGCTAAAATTCAACCATGGTTTAATATTGGGTGGTATGATTATGAGTTAGATCTACTTATTTTTTATAATTTCTCCAAGAGACAAATATTACCTTTTTCAATAAGAAAAAAATATGTACTCTAATAAGTTAAATCACAGGAAACATTTAATTCTCTAATACAATCTAAAATTTTAAAAAGAAAATATTGAATACCACAAAATGTGTTGTTATATTTTTGTTTGTCAATTATCTGGAACTGAGAAAATATTTCACATCTAGTATACTCAGGACACTCAATCCAGACATCTACCACCACCAGAGACTCCAGGTAGGAAAGCATATGCCCATCTGGCAACATATAATTTCCTAGTTGATGATATTTTTCCCAAAGTCACTGGTATTGTTTTTTAGAGCAATTGTGGAACATCTTTTGCCAAGATTAGAATGAAAAAGAATGAAAAGAATTGAGGACAGCCTCGGAGACCTCTGGGACAACATTAAATGCACCAAAATTTGAATTACAGGGGTCCCAGAAGAGGAAGAGAAAAAAAAAGGGACTGAGAAAATATCTGAAGAGATTATAGTTGAAAACTCCCCTAACCTGGGAAAGGAAATAGTCAATCAAATCCACATATTAATCAAGCTATCAAAAATTAAATACAAAGAAAAAATACTAAAAGCAACAAATAACATACAAGGGAATACCCATAAGGTTAACAACTGATCTTTCAGCAGAAACTCTGCAAGCCAGAAGTGACTGGCAGGATATATTTAAAGTGATGAAAGGCAAAAACCTATAACCAAGATTACTCTACCCAGCAAAGATCTCATTCAGATTCGATGAAGAAATTAAAACCTTTACAAACAAGCAAAAGCTAAGAGAATTCAGCACGACCAAACCAACTTTACAACAAATGCTAAAGGAACTTTTCTAGGCAGGAAACACAAGAGAAGGAAAAGACTTACAATAACAAACCAAAAACACTTAAGAAAGTGGTAACAGGATTATACATATCCATAACTACCTTAAATGTAAATGGATTAAATGCTCCAACTAAAAGACATAGACTGGCTGAGTGGATACACAAACAAGACCCCTATATATGCTGTCTACAAGAGACCCACTTCAGACCTAGGGACACATACAGACTGAAAGTGAGAGGATGGAAAAAGATATTCCATGTAAACGGAAATCAAAAGAAAGATGGAGTAGCGATTCTCATATTAGACAAAATAGACTAAAATAAAGACCATTACAAGAGACAAAGAAGGACACTACATAATCATCAAGGGATCAATTCAAGAAGATATAACAATTGTAAATATTTATGCACCCAACATAGGAGCACCTCAATACATAAGGCAAATGCTAACAGCCATAAAAGGGGAAATCAACAGTAACACAATAATAGTAGGGAAATTTAACACCCCACTTACGCCAATGGACAGATCATCCAAACAGAAAATAAATAAGGAAGAACAAGCTTTAAATGACACAATGGACCAGAAAAATTTAATTGATATTTATAGAACATTCCACCCAAGGATGGCAGAATACACTTCCTTCTCAAATGCACATGGAACATTCTCCAGGATAAATCACATCTTGGGTCACAAATCAAGCCTTAGAAAACTTCAGAAAATTGAAATCATATCAAGCATCTTTTCCAACCACAACAGTATGAGACTAGATATCAATTACAGGAAAAAAGTCTGTAAAAAATAGAAACACAAGGAAGCTAAAAAACACACTACTAAATAACCAAGAGATCACTGAAGAAATCAAAGAGGTAATCAAAAAATACCTAGAAACAAATGACAATGAAAACACAACGACCCAAAACCTATGGGATGCAGCAAAAGCAGTTCTAAGAGGGACGTTTATAGAAATACAATCCTACCTCAAGAAACAAGAAACATCTCAAATAAACAACCTAACCTTACAACTAAAGCATTTAGAGAAAGAAGAACAAAAAACCCCAAAATAAGCAGAAACAAAGAAATCATAAAGATCAGATCAAAAATAAATGACAAAGAAATGAAGGAAACAATAGCAAAGATCAATAAAACTAATAGCTGGTTCTTTGAGAAGATAAACAAAATTGATAAACCATTAGACTCATCAAGAAAAAAAGGGAGAAGACTCAAATCAATAGAATTAGAAATGAAAAAGGAGAAGTAACAACTGACACTGCAGAAATTCAAAGGATCATGAGAGAGTACTACAAGCAACTTTATGCCAATAAAATGGACAACCTGGAAGATATGGACAAATTCTTAGAAAAGCACAACCTCCTGAGACTAGACCAGGAAGAAATAGAAAATATAAACAGACGAATAACAAGCACTAAACTTGAAACTGTGATTAAAAATCTTCCAACAAACAAAAGCCCAGGACCAGATGGCTTCACTGGCAAATTCTATCAAACATTTAGAGAAGAGCTAACACCTATCCTTCTCAAACTCTTCCAAAATATAGCACAGGAAGGAACACTCCTAAACTGATTCTACGAGGTTCCCAAACTGATTCACCATCACCCTTATACCAAAACCAGACAAAGATGTCACAAAAAAAGAAAACTACAGGCCAATATCACTGACAAACATAGATGCAAAAATCCTCAACAAAATATTAGCAAACAGAATCCAACGGCACATTAAAAGGATCATACACCATGATCAAGTGTGGTTTATCCCCGGAATGCAAGGATTCTTCAATATACACAAATAAATCAATGTAATAAACCATATTAACAATTGGAAGGAGAAAAAAACATATGATCATCTCAATAGATGCAGACAAAGCTTTTGACAAATTCAACACCCATTTATGATAACAACCCTCCAGAAAGGCATAGAGGGAACTTACCTCAATATAATAAAGGCCCTATATGGCACACCCACAGCCAATATCATTCTCAATGGTGAAAAACTGAAACCATTTCCACTAAGATCAGGAACAAGACAAGGTTGCCCACTCTCACCACTTTTATTCAACATAGCTTTGGAAGTTTTAGCCACAGCAATCAGAGATGAAAAAGAAGTAAAAGGAATCCAAACTGGTAAAGAAGAAGTAAAACTGTCACTGCTTGCAGATGACATGATACTATACACAGAGAATCCTAAAGAGGCTACCAGAAAACTATTAGAGCTAATCAATGAATTTGGTAAACTAGCAGGATACAAAATTAATGCACAGAAATCTCTTGCATTCCTATATACTAATGATGAAAAATCTGAAAGAGAAATTAAGGAAACACTCCCATTTATCACTGCAATGAAAAGAATAAAATATCTAAAAACAAACCTACCTAAGGAGACAAAAACCTGTATACAGAAAACTATAAGACACTGATGAAACAAATCAAAGATGGTACAAACAGATGGAGAGATATGCCATGTTCTTGGATTGGAAGAATCAACATTTGAAAATGACTATACTACCCAAAGCAATCTACAGATTCAATGCAATCTCTGTCAAATTATCAATGGCATTCCTCACAGAATTAGAACAAAAAAATTTTATAATTTGTATGGAAACACAAAAGACCCCAACAGCCAAAGCAATCTTGAGAAAGAAAAATGGAGTTGGAGTAATCAGGCTCCCCAACTTCAAACTATACTACAAAGCTACAGTAATCACGACAGTATGGTACTGGCACAAAATCAGAAATATAGATCAATAGTACAGGACAGCATGCCCAGAGGTAAACCCATACACATATGGTCACCTAATTTACAACAAAGGAGGCAAGAATATACAATGGAGAAAAGACAGCCACTTCAGTAAGTGGTGCTGGGAAAACTGGACAGCTACATGTAAAAGAATGAAATTAGAACACTCCCTAATACCATACACAAAAATAATTTCAAAATGGATTAAAGACCTAAATGTAAGGCCAGACACTATAAAACTCTTAGAGCAAAACATTTGCAGAACACTCCATGACATAAATCACAGCAAGATCCTTTTTGACCCACCTCCTAGAGAATTGGAAATAAAAACGAAAATAAGCAAATGGGATGTAATGAAACTTAAAAGCTTTTGCACAGCAAAGGAAATCATAAACAAGATGAAAAGACAACCGTCAGAATGGGAGAAAATATTTGCAAATGAAGCAACTGACAAAGGATTAATCTCCAAAATATACAAGCAGCTCATGCATCTCAATATCAAAAAAACAAACAACCCAATCCAAAAATGGGCAGAAGACCTAAACAGACATTTCTCCAAAGATATACAGATTGCCAACAAACACATGAAAGGATGCTCAACATCACTAATCATTAGAGAAATGCAAATCAAAACTACAATGAGGTATCACCTCACACTGGTCAGAATGGCCATCATCAAAAAATCTACAAACAATAAATGCTGAAGAGGGTGTGGAGAAAAGCGAACACTCTTGCACTGTTGTTGGGAATGTAAATTGATACAGCCACTATGGAGAACAATATGGAGGCTCCTTAAAAAACTAAAAATAGAACTACCATACAACCCAGCAATCCCACTACTGGGCATATACCTTGAGAAAACCATAATTCAAAATGAGTCATGTACCACAATGTTCACTGCAGCTCTATTTACAATAGACAGTACATGCAAGCAACCTAAGTGTCTACTGACAGATGAATGGATAAAGAAGATATGGCACATATATACAATGGAATATTACTCAGCCATAAAACGAAATGAAATTGAGTTATTTGTAATGAGGTAGATGGATCTAGAGACTGTCATACAGAGGGAAGTAAGTCAGAAAGAAAAAAACAAATACCATATGCTAACACATATATATGGAATCTAAAAAACAAATGGTTCTGAAGAACCTAGGGGCAAGACAGGAATAAAGACACAGACGTAGAGAATGGATTTGAGGACACGGGGAGGGGGAAGGGTAAGCAGGGACAAAGTGAGAGAGTGGCAAGGACACATATATACTACCAAATGTAAAATAGCTAGCTAGTGGGAAGCAGCCGCATAGCCCAGGGAGATTAGCAGGGTGCTCTGTGTCCACCTAGAAGGGTGTGATAGGGAAGGTGGGAGGGAGGGAGATGCAAGAGGGAGGAGATTTAGAGATATATGTCTACATACAGCTGATTCACTCTGTTATACAGCAGCAACTAACACAATATTGTAAAGCAATTATACTCCAATAAAGATGTTAAAAAACTTTTTTCTGGTGAATTTACGAATTATCTCTGAAATAAAAGAAAATCAGTACTTGTGACAGATCTACCAAAATTGACAGTTCTAAGATCTCTTTCATACATAATATCTTTCATAAACTTAGCTTCAAGAAAACACTGATTTTACCTTAAAATGCTTCTATGCTCTTTTTATAAATTTGTAACACAGTGACTGTTTTTGGAGTAGACAAAATATCAATAATTTATGCTGTTACATTAACATAGCTTTCACCTGTACTTTAATGATCTGTAGTTTTATACTCGGAGAACTATTATCCTTCTGTAACTTTTTTTTTTTTTGCGGTACATGGGCCTCTCACTGCTGTGGCCTCTCCTGTTGCAGAGCATAGGCTCCGGACGCACAGGCTCAATGGCCATGGCTCATGGGCCCAGCCGCCCTGCGGCATGTGGGATCTTCCCGGACTGGGGCACGAACCTGTGTCCCCTGCATCAGCAGGCGGACTCTCAACCATTGCGCCACCAGGGAAGCCCTGTAATATTTTTTACTTGGTCCAAATACCTCTCACTTTATTATATTTTCATATACCAAAGGGCAAAAATAAAAGTGAAAATTTAATTACATCATTAAGACTCAAAATTTTTATTTTAACTGACTTCAGGTACTTAACGAATCAATAATATTCAAGTCAATTCATGATGGCAATCAACCCCTGGTAACAAATATCTGAACCAAAATTCCCTAAGGGTTCCATAGGTTATTGATCATGAGACTCTGAAACACTCTTAAGGTCAAGAAGTGTTGAAAATAAACAGAAGTTTCTCTTTTTTTGCAGCACTTCTCAAACTCTTCAATATGGTAATGTTCTTTGTAAATCTAAAAAGTTTCTGAGAGTTATTTGGATGTTATTTATAGTACACACTTTAGGAAAGAAAACTTCTCTAGACCCACACAGTTGATTATGTGTATTTTATAAGCAGATTACTAAAGCAAAACTGCTAAAACCTATGAATGAGAGGAAGTTTTTTTTAGTAATTATCTATGAATCATACTAATACACAACTATAATAAGTAAAGAGCCAAGATATAAATAGATAAGTAGACAGGCAGATAAATATAGAGATAGACATAAAGATACAGTAGACTGATCATTAATACAATTGAGTTTGATCATAGTTATAATATCAGATGATAAAGAAGAACCATATCTTAATCCAACTTGTCATATACAATTCATTTTGTGTACTTATATTTTGAAAATAGAGCATACGTTTTTCTATAGTATACACAAATCTCTGTATAAAATGGGTTATGTTATGGCAATAGAATTTTAATGTTCGAAAGAAAGGCTATATCCCAATCTACCTTGCAATGTGAAAATGATTTTTATAATATTCCTAAAAAATTATTATTCACTTTTTATCATAAAAATATTACATTAAGCATATATTAATATGCTTGTGTACTTTTTTCAGTAAGACAGATGTAAGCTTAAATTTCAGATACATCATGAACTAAGTTATATAGGTATCAGTTTCTTTACTAAAATATAAATAATATCTAACTCATACAGTGGTTTTGAAGATTAAATGGCAAAATACACAAGGCTCAGAACTTTACACAAGGCCTGACACATATTTAATGTTACTGTCACTACTATTAACATTTCTAAGACTTTTTAAAGCAGTATATAGAGCAATATTCTTAAACCCCTGAAATTAAATTAGAAAACCAATTTACAATGAATGACATCTGATAACTCAAAACAGATGTAGCTAACATTATTGACTTACAATTTTTGCCCTATTCCTAGGGATTTATGCACATTAACTCTCTTAATTATAACGTGCTTTACATACTGTTATCTTCGTTTTATCTATGGGAAAACTGAGGCACAAAGATATTACCAAACTCCAAACAGCTAGTAAATGGCAGAGCTAGTAACTGAGCCAGCAGTAATTAGGCTCCAGGATATCTGCTTTTTACTCTTATTGGATGCTGCCTCTCTAGCTACAGATGACAGATTAAATAGGTTATTTAAAAACAAATGAACTAGAGAGTGAGATGAAATAGATGAAAGAGGGCTTCCCTGGTGGTGCAGTGGTTGAGAGTCCACCTGCCGATGCAGGAGACACGGGTTCGTGCCCCAGTCTGGGAAGATCCCACATGCCGCGGAGCGGCTGGGCCCGTGAGCCATGGCCGCTGAGCCTGCGCGTCTGGAGCCTGTGCTCCGCAATGGGAGAGGCCGCAACAGTGAGAGGCCCGCGTACCAAGAAAAAAAAAAAGAAATAGATGAAAGAGACAGAGATTTGCTCAAGGAACCAGTGTAAAACTAGAATGATATCAGATCTAACAAAGCCTTTATCAACAGAAGGGGAGACTGGTAACAAAGAGGTGGGGGCTAGGTGGTAGTCAACTAAAAGATTTTATAACTAGTGCTCAGAAAATCACAGTGGGGCAAATCTCATTACTTTTGGACTCTACTTGCCATATGTCTCTTTAATGGAGTATAACACTAGGTTCCAACAAATGTTTGAATCATGTAATTCCTTCTCTTAGCTCTAATTCCATTAATGCATTTATTGTATAATTTAACATTCAGGGCCAATAATAACCAGGCACTCTTGTATACACTTGAAATACAGTGATGATCTAGGCACAGAACTTGATTCTCTAAAATATTCTACTGTTCATAGAATTGTTGGAAAAAGTCTATCCCTCTACCCTTGAGTCTACTTGGTAGACATCAAACAAGGACTTAGAGGCATTCCTCTAAACAGGAAGGATGTATTTCAAATCACTTGGAAAATGAATCTGAGATGTGTGTAAGCAAGAACATGAAGGAAAGTGTCAGAAATCAACCCTTCCATGAATAAATGTCTTCAATCATCCCTTCGTTTCCAGAAAGGTCCCTAGAACTCCTGAAGGCTCAAAAGAGACTGAGATTTTACTCATACTCCTTTCAGAAATAAGACATTATGAGATAATAAAAAAATTCTCCTCTCTTCCTGAAGCCTGTTCATAAAGGACCAATTCCCATGACAGTGGACAAGGGCAAAGAGGAAAGATAAGAAAGTCATCCTACATCTAAACTCAATTAAAATGTCCCAAATATTTCTGGGGAAGGTTTTAAACATGAACACACAAAACTCCTCCACATTAGAGATAGTATTCATCTTCGGTTGAAACACTATGTTAACTCTACATCATTTCCCAAAGATTCACTATATAGTAGGAAGAAAATTTTTTACACCTGCAAAGATTTTATAGTAGAGCAAGAGTATAATCTTGATGTGGATAAAAATTGAACTGTACCCCTAAGTGACACAGACATAAGTAGAAGTAAGAAGTAACTATGATTGACATGAAAATCCCTGTGTGTTTCACTTTACTCACAGGAAAAGTAGGAGTGGTCACAACCCTGGACTTGAGCTAAGAGAGCTGGGAACTGGAGAAACGGAGGTGAATAGTTAGGATGCCCATTTCAGTCTTGATGCAGGAGGAAAAGCAAATTATCTCCAGCCTAACTGACAGTGAGCAGGACTGAAACCATGGAGTGAGGCCGTAATCAAAGCACCAATTGTGATAGTAGCAACTTGAGAAGAAGTGGCCAGAACATACATATAACTACCTCTAGTAATATAATTCTCTAGGGCTGGGGCTGTGGAATCATTTGCTAAGTATTTATTAAAATATTCTAGTAAGGGACACTTTGGTGACATTTTAATAGCACTTATGTAACTAATATACAAACCCTATATATTTACCTAGTGCAACGTATAAATACATTTTTTATAATCCCAAGCAGTTGAGAAGTTTGGCAGCCAGTAAACTCAATTTGAGAAAGATAGTTCTTCCTAAGAGATGCTTTTAAATCATTAAAAAACATATACAACTTCATAAGTTTAGACTGCTTATCTAAATCACCTGAACATTTTGCAAGAGCATATGGTTTTCCTAAATATGAAAGTCTTCACAATATTTCTTCACTTTCTTTTATTACAGTAATGGGAAATGTGTTTTATTTTATTATATAAAAGCAAGCATATTATCTATACCAACATCATGTAATAATTTTGAATTGACCCCTGTATTGAGCTTCTAACATGTTTTTATTCTGTGTAGTTTATAGAAATTTAACAATCACAACCCATACTTATACCCCATAGAATTTGCATAGAAAGAGTTGAGTATTTTGCAGTCTTTTTAGCTCTCAGAATCTAGATGACAAATGTTAGTTTTATAGTGAGTTGCAAATCAACTATACTTCAATTAAAAATAATAATAAATAACAGTAAGTTTGGCAAATCTTATTACACTTTCTATAGTAGAAATATCTTAAATGAAGATAAGTGGGTTTAACAGATACCACTTTTAAAATATTACAAAATGTTTAACACTATAAGAAATATTTCCATAATCTGAAAAGAATAATCTATTCTGATTTAAGCACAAGTACATTCATTCATTCATCTGTGCACAGATTTACATGCATAGATTCATTTAACACATATTTGTTGAGCTGATAAAGTAGCAGGTATTTTACTGTGCCTTGAATTTTAAAAAAGGCAAATAATAGACAGTAATTGTTTTTCTGACCTGAATATGGAAGACAACAAAATACAGCACTCCAGATAAAATTCTGTGGGCTGTTACTTGACACTAGGTTACAGTCTCTAGAGCAAGAAAAACGTGTGTTTAAATTCTGATTCAGCCATTTCCTAACTGTGTAGTTCTGATTAAGGTATAAACTTAAACCTTCTAAATTCTAGCTCCCTTTTCTATTAGAGAAGTTTTCTTTGCTTTAAAATAATTATAATAACATCACTTAAGAATTGTCGGAATTAGGGCTTCCCTGGTGGCGCAGTGGTTAAGAATCCACCTGCCAATGCAGGGGACATGGGTTCGAGCCCTGGTCCAGGAAGATCCCACATGCCACGGAGCAACTCAGCCTGTGTGCCACAACTACTGAGCCTGCACCCTAGCGCCCACGAGCCACAACTACTGAGCCTGCAAGCCACAACTACTGAAGCCCGCACGCCTAGAGCCCATGCTCTGCAACATGAGAAGCCAGCACAATGAGAAGCCTGCACGCCACAGCTAGAGAAAGCCTTCGCACAGCAACAAAGACCCAACACAGCCAAAAATAAATAAAATAAAATAAAATAAAAAGTTTTAAGAATTGTCAGGATTAGATGAAATAAGACATGTAAACTACAACACTAGCTTAGGAGTTATATTTTTAATACCATACAAAATAAGAACCCAGAAGTATAGTGTACAATTCAAATATAGTGATTATTCTGATCATCTATACCACCAATACCATGGAATAAAAGTATACACATTTACTGCTATTTTGCTGTCCTCAATTCCCATACCACACACACAGAAATAAAGGATTGATAAACATTCCAAACTAAGATTAAAGTAGCAGCTAATTGAAAAATTAACCCATTTTTATGTGAAACATTAGACAAAAAAGAAAGCCCTGTTCTTATCCAAGATAGCATGAAGTATCCGTGGCTAGTGTTGGTCATTACTGATTATGGCTTTGGAATACTTTCTTCACATCACACTCCTCATATACATTGCTCTTATAACAATGGTCAAAACTTAGGTGATCCCATAATTGAAAGAAAATTTATATATGAAGTCACAAAATATTTTCACCATCTTTTCTTATAAGAACAATATTTAAACTAGTCCCATTTATGTGCCAAGTATTGTTTCTTTTTTTAAAAAAATTTTACCCACATAAGGTAAATATATTTATATTTATTTCTACTCCTTTACATGTGTTCACTTGTATAAGTAATTTATAGCCTTACGTTGAAAATATATTATATTTGATGTCATGAAACTATTATTCTGAAAGTTGAAAATATCTATTCTTTCATATATTTTTCAGTGAAACTTTAAAACTCTGCAAGATGGATAAAACAAAAGACCCTTAAGGGGGAGTGAAGGAGGACAAAATAAAAACAGTAACAACAGCAACAATTCTCTTTATGATGAAGAAATGCAGCAGAATGCAAACATAACTGGATACTTGTTTGGACGAACTTTTTCTCTTTGGAAATGAAATCTGAGAATACGTTAGAGGTGAATCACCACTGTTACTGAAAATACGCATCATGCAAAGAGATAGGATATCCTAAGCACCACAAAGCATAGAATTAGATCTAGAAAATGTTGATTTTTATTAGGTTGCAAGTCACTGAAACCAAGGAATTTCGTGGTAGACGACAGAGGTAGCTCACCAATCCAAGAAAATATTGTACAAACCAAGTTTCAACACCGGCTTGTTTCAGATACTCTATTCAAAAGTTCATATCACCAGGAAAGAGACTGAAGGAGCCCATGGCAGGAGTTCTCTGCTGGCTCTTACTGTTGTAACTTGGGGGTGGGTCACATTATCACAGATGTGACTGCCAGAGGCACCATGAGTGTTTATCAAAAGAAGGGGGGATTGTAAAACATAAAGAAGCTATCCTAAATGACAGTTACTATAGGGCTGGCACTATCAGTTGATTAAGTTTACCATCTTCAGACTAAGAGCAAGAAATAATGTCCATCATGTGCCTCAGATCCCAAGTATGTCCAGAATGTACGCACATGAGGTTCTACTCAAATACTGAAATAATGTTGTAGTTAAATATTTTGTATATGTATTAGGATATTGGTTAGGCTGCTTTAAACAGAGGTGAAATACTAGACACTTCAATTAAATATAAGTTTTACTTTCTTAAGTTAGAGTACAGCAGTAAGTTGACCAGACATAGTAGAGTGGTACCATCATCCTCAATATGTGACTTCTATCTCTGGGTACAAACAAGCTACTCCTTTTTGTATCACCTGCCAGCCAGAAAGAAGAGAGAAAGGAATTAAGACGCTCAGGCTTATTCGTTTTAAGGAAAAGGCATGATGGCTCAAAGACTTCTGCTCATTTCTGCTGATCCAAACTTAGTCAGATGTCCACACGCAAATGCATGGGAAGCCTAAAAACACAGTGTTTAATTTGGTCAACTATGTGGCCAGCTATAACTGTTACTATGGAGAAATGTAAGAGTGGATATGGATAGACAACAAGCAATCTGTCACAAAGTTTTTAAGAAGCTGAGAAATGAAGTCAGCAAAACAAATTAGAATAAGAAATTTAACAGGGACACAGCAAGACCAGAATTATAAAAACTTCTAATTCTCAAATACCAAAGTGGCATGAGATTTTCCAAAATCAGAGCCCCCAAGTTATGACAGAGATTTCAGCTACTTACTGAAATCCAAATTACTAGAATTAACCTAAAAATGTTTCAAGTTTCTCATGACTCCAAGGAATTGTAGAAAAAGTATCTGATGTTTACCTGACTGTGATGTCTGTGGCAAAAGCAGATGAATATAAAATTACACTATACATCCAGGGTTTTTTAAGTATTTATTTTTATTGAATTTTGGTTTTAAATCACAATACTTCCTAAAGCTTATTATTATAAGATTGAATTTAAGGTTTGTTAAGAAAAAAACAAAAAAAACTATTGATAGTCACGTACGTTCCTTAAGGGGAACTTAACATAATGCTTGCTACATAGTCTCTATGCCCATATATCTCCTCCCCATCTAGTGGCAGCTGCCTGAATTACATAGCATGTCCCTTGGAAAAGCAATATTTAAATCATGCAATATGCAAAAATACAACTCTTCTATGGTTATATTTATTCATTATAGAATCATATTGGACACTTCTGGAAATACAGGTACCATGTCTCATTGATTGAATGGCAATAGATAATTTGGTTCTGGAGTTACCTATATGTGTGTTTGTATGCATTCAAATAATAGTCCATGTTAAAGAAAATATGACTAGATATTTCAGTAATATATTAGACATCAAAAATTCCACACTGGATACAGATTATTTTTAAGGTATCGCTACTATTCCACTGAGATGTGGCATTTGGGGACAATAATCAACAAATATTATCCCCCAAAGAAAATAGGAAAACTTAATTTGTTGGCTGAGATATCCAGTCTGCATATTTATTTGATTATTTGTTGACATCATTATAAGTAAAATGTATATTCATTATATTTAATGAATATACTTGCATATATTCATTTTAATTTATGGCATTAAAATCAAATGCCACCATTATTTATTTTATTATTCAAATGGTTCCAGCTTTGATCATTAGGAGCTACTTGTGGTTGGCTCCTGTGTGCTGTCAACAAGTGCCAACTTTACTGAGCACTTCCATATTTTCTGACCAAGATATTCCAAGTTCATATTATATTGTCCTTGCCCCAGCCCTGGAATCAATTAGTTCTTAAAGAATCTGTGGTTCCTTTTATTGGGGAATGGTGTTTAAAACCATTATCTGGGTGCTAGGTGTGCTCATCGCTGCTGGGATGTCATCGCCTCTATGCCCTCTCAATAGACATAGCCAGGAAATGTATGAATATATAGTAACCCATGCACAGGCATACATCTATATTTCTTTATCCATCTACCTACCTACATATCTACCTACCTACCTATCCATCTATTTATGAGAAACACATTTACTAACTAGATTGCAGCATTTATATACACTTCTTTTTGTATTTAAGCTTCTAGTCAAGATACTGTTTTTCAAAGTTAATAAGGTTATTTCTTTTCTTCCCCACCCATTTCAATGTGGTTATGTTTTTAATTTTTAATTTAGTTAGGTTTAGTTTTTAGTGTTCCTATTCTGCTTTTGTTCCCCCAACATCCTGTTTGGTTCTAATTGAGGTGGGGAGAGTTATGAGACACATTACTGTGGTTCTAAGAGTCAGAGCTACACAAAATGATATACTCAGAGAAATGTCACTTCCTCTTCACTGCTGCTCCACTCATTCTATCCCCCCTCCTTTTCCTCTTGTCCATGCAGTTGCTAATAGAAAGTACATATAGAAATTCTGATTGCATTCATTAGCCTACTACCTAGATTTTTAAAAGACCACAGATAAATTTAATATGCCTATGTTTTAGGTAATATATTCCAAGCGTAAAGTCAAACTTCTTGCTTTCTTGCTTATAACACATTATGGCCAGTTTTTGATATGTACATTTTGTGTGTATACCTATGTTATCTTTTTATTTACTACTGTATAATGGCATGATTTGTATTTCCCTTTTAATATATCTGTCTTCTTTTTAAATAATCCAAAATCTCTTCAAGATGATGGAACATAAATAAATAAGCAAATCTAAAGTTTTCCTTACCGTCACTTAGACAGTTTTGAGAACTAGATGGAATCTTCATTTCAGATGGGACAAAATTTGAGGAAATGTGGAAGCAAAGATAAAGGACAAAGACAACTTTATTCTGTATTCTTTGTTATGGTTTTGATGGTCTGTAATAATTTCACTCTCATTCTGTGAACATTCTGTGAACATGATATGATGAAAATCTATTTCAAATATTTTTGAAAGTAGATATGGTTAAATAATGCATTTAAACTTACTTTAAATTTAATTAAAGTATACTTGGGAATAAACAGATTTTAACAATTTTAATATTTTTGAAGGAACATGATTCATGGTTTTAGAAGTAGTTACTAAAAATAGTGAATTATTGTTTAAAATGTTAACAAAATTTAAAATATCCTGAAATGTCCATTGCTTTGAAGAAAATTTATACTTAAGTAGTTCTTATTTATATAATATGGAATATGTTAAACATACACATATACATATATAGAGAAAGAGAGACCCTGTACATTTATTTCATCTCAAATTCACCACAGTGTGTGTGTTTGTGTTTTCAAAGTATCAAGTTGATCAAAACAAGATGATAACAAAAAGTATGAATCTGTTCTACTCACATAATCTAGGGCTTGGTGAAAAGAAACCTGAAGCTTTAATGTAAGTGTGTCCTAAATACTTCATAAGACATATTTATATTTTAAACTTTTTCTTGTTTATCTGAAATTCAAATTTAACTAGGTGTTCTGTATTTTATGTGATAGCCCTATCTTAGCAGGATAGGACTGGCTTACACTTAATAAGTTACTGAGAAAATAAGGTAACAATTCATGCACACTTAAGAACATAGGATAAGAGTCAAAGGTCCTACACAAATACGGGGTTTAATCAAACTCTAATGAATATATACATGGAATTCAGTATCTTTTATTGCTGTAAGCTCATAAATATCTTAAAGTTTCAACCTGGCTTCTGGCAAAGCTTACTATGAACCAAGAAACAGGGGTAAGCCTCCCTGAGAGTCTCCTGTTATTGCTCATATGCTCTGTAAGATTGAGTCCAAAGCCTAGGAAAAATTATGAAGGACCATACACAGACTGCTTTGGTTGCCTACAGAATCATTACATAATTCTAGACGTTCCTGTATTGTCATCATGGGAATCAAGTTTGGAGAAAGAAAAGTACTGTCTAGCACTGATAAACACAAGGTTAAGTTGTTCTCTTAGAGAAAAGTGTTCAGGGTTTCATAGCAGGGAGTATTTCAGAATCAGAAAGCCATTGCTTCGTTGGCTATCCAAACTGAAATTTGGGAAAAGAATGAACGGAATCTAGGTACATGTTCTTGAAGGAGCTTTTCTTTGATTTTTTTCTGTTTGAAATTCTTTTTGATGATTGTTTTGGAATCACGTACAGAGAGAGAAGAAAAACAGAATTATCTACCATTTCAGAAAGAGAGAGAGCAGCTGTAGCAATGGCGTAGAGAATAGAGGCATTAGTAAAGGCGGTGGAATGGGATGATTTTCAGAGGGCAACAAAAGTTGCTGTCTTTTGTATTCATCTCTCAGTTATATTTTGCCACGAGAGCATGTGTTACAGTAAAAATGGAAAAATATTACTAAGTGCATGCATTTGTTGCCCTAGTTTATGAAAGATCATCAGTGTTTTCAAATTGTGCATAAGTAAAAGTAAATTATTTAACTAAATTGTGCTGGGAAAGAGAGGCAAAAAAGAACATAATTATGTTTTGTTTAATGTATTCTCCTAGGTAAAGCATAGTAATTTGTTTCACTACTTGTAACACACAGGAGTAATTCTAATAGGTTTCTTCCAGATATTTATCTGTCAACCTTTAACTCATTAGTGCGAGTTATTAATATTTGATTTGGAGGCAAAAGACTTAATTTGTAATATAATTTAAAATGGATATTGGCCAATATTTATACATTTTAAAAGTATGGGTAATCCTCACTGTATGTAACAGTGCAGCACCAAAAAAATGACTGTGCAAGGTGAACTGTGCAAAGTGCTCTTACTAAAAATAGGAAACTACAATACACAATTAAATGAACTTTAAAAATGTTTGTCAAAACATTAAAAACTCTTGGGACTTCCCTGGTGGCACAGTGGCTAAGAATCCGCCTGCCAATGCGGGGGACACGGGTTCGAGCCCTGGCCCGGGAAGATCCCACACACTGCAGAGCAGCTAAGCCCATGTGCCACAACTGCTGAGCAACCCCCGCTCGCAACTAGAGAAAGCCCGCACATAGCAACTAAGACCCAATGCAGCCAAAAATAAAATAAATAAATTTATTAAATAAAACATTAGGGCTTCCCTGGTGGCACAGTGGTTGAGAGTCCGCCTGCTGATGCAGGGGACACGGGTTCGTGCCCCAGTCTGGGAAGATCCCACATGCCGCGGAGCGGCTGGGCCCGTGAGCCATGGCCGCTGAGCCTGCGCGTCCGGAGCCTGTGCTCCGCAACGGGAGAGACCACAACAGTGAGAGGCCCGCGTACCGGAAAAAAAAAATAAATCACACACATTAAAAACTTTTTTGCTCTTGGCTATAAATGCGTAGGGAAATTAAAAATATAGTAAAACTAATACTTATTTTGTACACTGTAATTTAAAACATTAAAAACATTAAGAGTTTTATTTCTTTGTAAAAAACATCTCGAGTGCTTTGAACAATGCTTTCCTTATTCTCAATATGTAACTTACAATATGGAGCAAGTATCTTTCCTATGCCTTGGAAAATTGTCATACTCTCTTCTAAGTCTTAATCAACTTCCAGCATTTTATCCTTTCCAATTACGAGGTCATGAAATATCTCCAAAGTTCCTTTAATGTGATTTTTTTTTTTTGCCAGAGTCACTTTCTCTGAGACATCATCATCCTTTTCATCACAACCACTTTTCTCATTTATGTCGAGAAGTTTGCCCCACTAAGCTCCTCTGGAGTGTCTCAAGCTATTCTAGAATTCCATTTACACAAGATCCTAATTCGATTTTCAACATTACCACTTTTTGTTTCTTTGATGCATTTTCATCTTTGTTGGACAATTCCCTCTTGATTATCAATCCTTGTAAAATGTCACCTCAGTTTATGATGGAAACAAAAAGGCTATGGTTTTTCTTTCTGTGTGTGAACTGAATAACAAACACACAGTGACCAATCAATGACAGGCCTTGAAGAAAGTGACACGACTGGTCACTGATCATGATGTGCACCTATCATTTACATAGAAATTTGTGGACTGAAGAGGTAGTGGCAAAGTTTTTACTTTATGTGATCATTCACAGTAAATATACTGTAGTAACTGAAATTTGAACTCTGTTTTAAGGGAAAGTTGCTGTTAGTTAACTAAATTGTAGTGAATGAAATTTGTTCATATTGAAAATGCAAAGTTAGGACTGTCTGTATTTACTGCAGCCAAAACTAGACTGGATATTAAATTTAGTTGGCAGTGAATGCTTCCCTCATTGACCAATCAGGTGACTCAGCAGAGTTAACAGCAAAAGCGTTACTTGCAGAGAATTTAGCTTTTTCCATAAACCTCAAAAGAACCCCCAACACACACTAATACCCAAGGAAATATAGAATGTAAGTAAAAAGAGTATGCTTGTCATGTAAACGTAGTTCAAGCCTAGTGCCCTAGTGGCCCATACCACGTGGACATACATAATCCTCTCTTATAAGGAATTCTGGAGTCACCACTACTACTTAGCCTCTACATCAGATGCTGCCATCAATAAGAGAGCCCAGTAGAGAAAAACTAACTTTATAGAGACCAGCATTCTATTAGAACTTTGAGATCATTAGTTTCTCAATAAATATTAGCCAAACAGTGCTTCTGCCTCCTCTCCACAAAACTGTTGATCTATTAGTTTGCCAGCTCATGTCCATTAATACTGTTATTATCCATAATTATTGAACTTGGCACAATATCTAATCCCATCACATCATATTACACTTTTGATCTGACAGATATCATACCCTTTCCTCCAACTCAGAATCCTTTCTTACCTGTCTAATCACTTCATGCTCTCTCACATGGGTTCTCTGTTCAAAAATATTAAGGAATTTCCCAAATTGTATGTGAATATTATGTTCACATTATATGGAGCCATAGTTTTGTGTATTTCTTCTATCTATTCATTATCTTTCCATGGAGAAAAGAATAACTTAAGAAAATGAAAAGATTATATATATATTTATATAAATTAATTTATAAATATATATTATATAAATATATAATATATAAACATAATATATTTTATATAAATATATATGTAATATTGTGTATATTCAGAGAAAAAGGCTGAAAAAAAGTTCTTAGCCAAAACAAAAACAAAAACAAGTTTTAATAGGAGAAAGATAGAAGACCTCTTTCCCAAAACTATGGATCCTTTAAATGGTTGTTTTTTTTCCTATAGAAACAAGAAAAGTTTTGTTTGTCCTGAAGCAGATACTAAAACTTTGTGCTTATGATCTACAGGAAAAGAAAGCCCTAAAAAATTTATTCTCAGTAGTCAGGAACTCATGTTAAATTTTTTTATCTGACATTACCAGAGTTCAAAGACTGTTGTAAATGTCAGCAATCAAATCTACAAAGGATATCGCTGAGGATGAGATTAGGAAGCAAAAACATTCTGAAGTTAGCTGTTAACCTCAAATTATCTTTATAAACTCCAGCAAAATATCTCGGAGATTAGAATCAAGGAAAAATGACACTAATCGATACTTACTAACAAAGGTCAGCCACAAGAAGTTACTAGACCTCTATGAATACCCAGACGGCCTGATCCTCTGCCTGTGCTGCAGTCTTCAACTAGAAGCCCTTAGGAGACACTGCCTCACTATGGGTGAGGGGCATTCACAGGCTATTGTAACATGAGTGCTGAAGATTAGCAAAGACAAGCATTAGGGTATGGAGTTGGGAGAGAAACAACTAGGACATAAGAGACAAGAACCAGCAAGTTCACCAGAGCGTCACTTTCAAGCTAAGATCACAGTGAGGAGTTATATCTCAGTGTCACTGTCAGATGGGAACAAACACATTTTAGAACCAAGTGACTTAAGTGGAGTGAAAAATTCTCAGTTGATATGCAGAGCCATATATTCATGGGTTAAGTAAGCAAAATATTTGACCAAAGCTTGGGTATTAAGCAAAAGACTGAGCTAGTGTTAGAAGTCCCAGAGCATGTATTTTTCCACGGCAGGTCTTTTCCAAAGACCTGGGAATCATACTTTTTACCTGTCTCTCTTTTCTCTCTCAGATTAAAAGCATGCTATATAATATGGCATATACAGTAAAAGCAGGCTATGGTTACCAACTGCTTTGGAAACACTCTGAACTTGGGCAGTACAATATTTGGACAATGTTTTCATGAGTTCAGAGGCTCTTAGGTATACAAAATCACTGTGTTTCCTAATGTTTCTGGGCCTTAGGAGTTAATAAGGCCTAAACAGTTTACTCTATTAGCCATAGGGAAATGTTCATTTCATTCAAATGATATGGTCTTCAGTCTTCCTTCACTCATCTAGTCAAAGATAAATATTGATCACCTACAATGTGGCAAGAGCTTTATTTTCTATTTATCAGGAAAACAAATATAAATAAAGAGTTCTACCTTGAAGAACTCAGATTCCTGGGCATATTGAGATGGAGCAAGATGGAAGCAGAAGATTTCAAGATCAATTTGGGAATATATTCAGACATGGACTCAAGACTTATTGCCTTTCCATAAAGGTTATTGCAGTAGAAGTTGGTAAATATTCCTAGCCCCATGCAGGCAAAAACTTTTTGCAAATGATGTCAATCAGCAAGTAAGACTATTAGATATGGGGCTAACAGAAGACAGTATTCAGAATATTGTACATTGTACAAAATTGTTTGGGATATTGATCCCAATGGCAATGTATGGTGATAATATTGTGTAGTATCAAGGGTGATATCCATCATTGTATTTATATTTATTTTCATTTTTTACTTATTTATATATTGTGTACATATCTATGTAATTATATTTATAATTATATTTATAAATATTACATGTTTTTATTTGATTTATATTTCTTATAATCAAATTGTGTAATGCATGTAAGTTTTCCAATGTCATTTAGAGAGCAGTAATTTTTTGTTTTATTCTTTGGTATATTCTGAATGCTGGAACAATTCTTGCAACATAACATATGCACAATAAGTACCTGTTGACTACTGTAACATGTAACAGCAGGAGTAGGGCTCTTATAATCAGATTTTTCTTACCCGCTACCTGACAATATGGTACTGAGA
Source organism: Delphinapterus leucas (assembly GCF_059928025.1). Classification (NCBI taxonomy): domain Eukaryota; kingdom Metazoa; phylum Chordata; class Mammalia; order Artiodactyla; family Monodontidae; genus Delphinapterus; species Delphinapterus leucas. Next base: position 44,854,016 of record NC_143132.1, read on the forward strand.
GAAATGCATCTTTGAAGGGTAAAATAAGAATTACTGTCTGTGATTTGATACCACTTATTCCGTTAGCCCATGGAAAATTATCATGGCTACAAGTAGCCAGATTGGCTACAAGCATGAAAGGAAATACATTATTTTTTAGAGATGATAAAAGTTCACAATGTCATTCTTGCTTGATGATGAAGGTTAAAGGTTGCCCATTACAAAAGTGTTTTCTGTAATGAAGGACGTGCATTAAGATTGACATGCATTAAATAACATGGAAAACATATACAGAAGTTATTCAAGCATCTATTAATCTTCTGATTAAATCAAAGATAATGGCAATGTGCACTTATTATGCCTTTACACCTCACTTATGTTTGCTAATCTCCTTTAATGGAAGACAAAGCAGGCCTTTGTTATTAGAGCCTTTGTTAGGCAACAATATTTAGCTGGAATTTTAAAACCTTGATTTAAATTTATTTTCCATAGCTATCTTCTATTATAGTAAGTGATAATGTTTTTAAAAATAATAACACAAATTTTTTTAAATACTTATTTATGTTTAAAAAAGTTAATTGATCTAGTTAAAACTAAACAGTCTGGCAGGTGTTGTAAAGGTGACATGAAAAAGACTGAAATTTGGGCAACACCAATTAAACTCCAAGGAGATAAAATTGGTTTATTATTTGTCTTGAAGCATAGCGGAGAGATCAAGACTAAAGCTGGGCCTGACCTTAGGATCAAGGTCTTCTTCATGATGGTATATGAAGAACACATAGAAATTGTCCTAGAAGGAATTTCTGATTCCCCTTCCTCAATTGCTGTAGCTCACAGTCCTTGCCCAAATAACAAACTTATTATCTTCACCTTTCTTAAAATTCCCTCATCTTGATTGCCTGCTCACTCTGATCTGCAAATCTGTGGCTATTTTGTCAACTGGTTTTCATTTTCATTTTCATTCACTTCTTCAATTCTGACCCTAGGATCAATACATTCTAAATTGTTACTGAACTCCGGCTTTACCATAATTTTTCTATATCTTTATACTACCCTGGATTAATTTTCTTTCAAGGCAGATACAGTTCCTGTGTTTCCAAACATATTCCATTCTTCTGTCAAACAATAATCAGTAGGGAGGCTGCAAAGAACCAAGAGCTTTATTTGAGGTCTAAAGACTTGCAATTCAGGAGACACAGACTTGTGTAAAATCAAGTGTTCCAGAGAAGAGACTGTCAGGGGCTTATAAAGGCAAAGCCACAAGGTTGTTCAAGAATTATGATTGGGGCTTCACTGGTGGCGCAGTGGTTGAGAGTCCGCCTGCTGATGCGGGGGACACGGGTTCGTGCCCTGGTCCGGGAGGATCCCACATGCCGCGGAGCGGCTAGGCCCGTGAGCCATGGCCGCTGAGCCTGCGCGTCCAGAGCCTGTGCTCCGCAACGGGAGAGGCCACAACAGTGAGAGGCCCGCATATCGCAAAAAAAAAAAAAAAAAAAAAAAAGAATTATGATTGACCCTGATGATAGGAAATATTTGTCCTTCAGGGATAGACCATTATGAGTTATTTTAAGGTAAGGGTCTCTTGACTCTACGTCTATGAAGTTGCAACCCAAGGGAACAATTCCAACCTTCGTGTTTTAATATTATTCTAATCAGAAATGGATCTATCCTGACAGTAATGAAGTATGAATATCATTGGTAAAGTCACCTTTCAAAGCCATGTGCCTAATTATTTCCCATAATATTGTGTTCTTTTTCTATAAGAGAGCTGGCAAAATTGTATAAGCTTTAGGCCTCATAAAATGTGGTTGATTCCAGCTTCAACTGTAACAATAAGAATGATTCAGGCATACTAGAAAAATAATGAAACATTTGTAAAGAAATGATGAGTACAATTATAGCTTGGACACTGAGGATTGAAACCACCTACTCTCCCACATAGCTCAGCTCATTTTCTACAATAATATGATTGTATTATGCCATTACCCTCATTAGCATAACTTTACTATTCCAGAAGACTCTCATCCAGGCAAATACATTTATTTTTTTCACGAAGGCTCATTTGTGGGCCTTCATGAAAAGGCCCACAAACTCTTCAATATAAAGCATCAACAGTTTATATCCTAAGACTCCTTGAACCTTTAGTCCCAAAAGCCTTGCTTTGCTATTTCTACCAATCCTATTGTTATATCCTGATTCTTACCCAATCCTAATCAATCCCCCTCATTCCCCACATTGAAATGTCCACATTAAATCAAACTGAAACTTCTCAGTAAAACTGAATCTTACCCAACCCACTATAAGTCACAAAGTTCTCTTGACCACTTACAAAGTTCTTCTCCTTTACCATAGTAAGAAATTAACTGAAATCTGTCTTATGAACAGCCTGTGTTGGTGATATTTGGGGAGCCAGTATACAATAGCTTACAAGCCCTTTTATGTATTCATATGTCTGTAAAGAAACATTTTAGCCATAAACTTCTCTAAATTATGACCACACGAATGGTTTAGAGGATATAATTTGCTAATATATGAACAGATGAGTCCAACTCCATGACATTCATGATTACCTTCATTAATTTTATCACCATTCTTTGAAGATAGAAATAAGAATTTTAATGTTTAAACACTGAATCCCAATTTTCCATAATTTTACAGTTCCTTCTGGAAATGTGTGGGCTTTTGAAAAGTAACATTTAGGTTTTTGTATGGGAAACAAATGGAGCAGAGAGGATTTTGGGAATTTATTAAATGTTATTAAATGTAGGATTTCTTTTCCTTTTCATCAGATTTCAAGTAAGAGTCACCGCGTTTTAATTCCAGAGATAGGAGAAACAGAAGGTCAAGTAAAGAATGGTCTTGTCCCCATTTTCAATGTATTCAATCTAGTTCCTGAATATCTGTGATTCCCTCTCCTTATTTTCCCTATCAACTGCAACACTAGAGGAAAAACCAGAAGAGACAATGACTCAAGTCTGCAAAAAAGGGAGAAGAGACAGCATGACAATAATACAAAAATAAATTGACTATTTGAAAATATGCATTCTTCTTCATTGCCATAGAGACAAACAGAAACCTTTTACCCCTTTCCCTTCTGCATCCACAATATACTGCTTCTTTCTTTTTCCACTCTTATTGGTCTTGATATTCATTTAAACCAACTTTATTTTTGTAACAGTGTGTATGATAACAATGTAGGAAGGTGAGAAAGAAAATGAATGAAAATCAAAAAGCCACAGTCTATAAATAGGAACCTACATTCGTCTGTGATGCCTATGATAATAATAAACTTGGTAATAGTTCATATTTGTGGTATTTGCTTTTAAGATTGGACATAATATATTGACAATGAGGTAGGAAGAAAATAAAGATAAAGGATTAATTTTGTTGGAAGAAAATGAAAGGTGTGAAGACCTCAGGTCAGGTCAAGAAATAAGTCCTGAATCTTTTAATAGCAGCTCCTTATGACTTAACCATTTCCTTTTGACTTTTCTTGAAAAAAAAAAAAGTAATTTTTGTTTAGAGAAGCGTTTGGTATGAAAGATTCCAAAATAAACAGAATCAGGAATAAAACAGCCTTGCATAGCAAAAAAAAAGGGGGGAAATTATAAGGAAAATAATTTTCTAGTGTTTTTCAAAAGAAATAAGTAGGTATACATTAAGTAATTATAGCTTAATATAAGTATGCTAATATCACATAGTTAAAATAGTCAGTGTGAAACATCAACTGTATGTGACATAAATGGAAAAATTATTCTGCTAATATGTTAATATTTTTCTACAGTTTGAATTATTTTTACATTTGTTTCTACTATCTATCTTATTAGTCTGCTTGACATTGTAAGTTCTAAGAGGTCAAAATCTTTCATTTTGATTTCTTTGAATTCTCCAAGTCAGTTCAATATGCACTAGAATTTTGAAAACCTGTGACAATCACATGAGCTAAGATTTTCATTTTCAGTTTGAGATATTCATCCCATAATTTGCTCTTGTTGAGGCTGTGTCTTCCATGTATGCTTTACTCTGAGGTAGGTATTTGCAATTCCAAATTTACTTCTTTACTTCATATTGCTGCTAAAATTAAGAGCCCTTTATTAGCATAATTACCTTCCCAACATAAGAGGAAAAAGTTTTTTAGAGCAAGTTGGTTTCTTGTTGGAATGATCTATAAGAAATATTCCAAATGCTTAAAACTCTCTCCCTACGTACACAGAGAGCACCATTGCATGGCACTATCACACTACTCTTTACCCTACTCAGAAAAAAAAAAAAAACTGGTTCCCAGATAATGAAAATAACAAAATAACTCTTGTCAGATGTCTCAGCAGAAGATAAAAATCATGAACTAATTGCTTTTTTTTTTGCGGTATGCGGGCCTCTCACTGTTGTGGCCTCTCCCGTTGCGGAGCACAGGCTCCAGATGCGCAGGCTCAGGGGCCATGTCTCACGGGCCCAGCGGACCGGAGCACGAACCTGCGTCCCCTGCATCGGCAGGCGGACTCCCAACCACTGCGCCACCAGGGAATCCCATTAATTGCTTCTTAAATACATCTTCCCTCATAGTCTGTACTTATCGCCTAGAATTGTATGTAATGTCAATTTTTTTCCCTCTTCTCAAAAGGCAGGCAACAGATGATTTCACCACTGCTCCCCTCCTTACTTGCTAACATTTAGAAGAGGAAATATAACTCATTTTGAAAGTCACTTGGGTGAAAGCTTTTCTGTTTTCAAAAAAAGTAGTAGAGTCTCCAGGACTTGAGACATGGATTTGGGTTTCAATTTATAGTTAGAGAACCATTCATTTCTTGATTCCAAAATAGAGGTCAAATTTCAGATCACAGAAAGCTGCGCAGCAATGCTAAAAGAAGAAAGAACACTATACTTCCAGTCTGCAAAAGCCAACAAAAACTGAGACTGCATATTCACTGATATGTAGCGTTATTCCTGCCGAAACAAGGTCCTTTCATTAAAAAATAACAATTCTCTTATTTGACAGATTTGGAATTGTTACTTTGCTTTTAGGAAATCCACAAAAGAGGAAAAATTAGTCCCTATGTCCTGGAGCAGAGGTGGTAAGTCAAATAAGAATACCTCTCCAGGGATCACATGTGTTTTAATTTACATAAATCAATATTATTTTATCAAAGTCTGATTTGGGGTACTTTCCTGGTGGCACAGTGGTAAAGAATCTGCCTGCCAATGCAGGGGACACGGGTTCCATCCCTCGTCCAGGAAGATCCCACAAGCTGCAGAGCAACTAAACCTGTGCGCCACAACTACTAAGCCCACGTGCCACAACTACTGAAGCCCGCATGCCCTAGAGCCCGTGTTCCACAACAAGAGAAGCCTTCACAATGAGAAAGAAGCCTGTGCACCACAACGAAGAGTAGCGCCCGCTTGCCACAGCTAGAGAAAGCTCGCGTGCAGCAATGAAGACCCAACGCAGCCAAAAATAAAATAAATTGAATAGATAAATTTTTAAAAAATCAGGTATGCTTTAAAAAAAAAGTCTCTAAGTTTAACATCTGGATCATTAAAAAATATAGAAGCAAAGTCTCATTTGGAAAGGATCAACTGTAGCAGAACTCTTGCTAAATGTCAAAGGAGTCACTTAGGAGGAAAATTTAACCCTGGATTTTCCATCAAATTTCAATGCTATGCAAAGAGGGAAGAAATCCTGACATACTGATTTGTTCAGCCACAACCCACATGAAATTAGTTCACACCATGAGAAAAGGCCCAAGTTATAAACCCACCACTAGTACAATAATAGAGCACCCTGGAGGAACTTCAACACTACTACCTTGGAGCAGATGGATGTTCCCAGAGGGACATGGCTATCTGAGCAGTGGACTAGATGTCAGCTTTCACTAGTTCCCATGGCTAGGTGCCTCTGTGCTATTAACAAACTGCACAACCACATGTGATAGCTTTGGGCCCAAGCAGCAGCTGTGTGCATCACCTGGGCTGATGGAATTATTCCTCTGAGTGTTTGATCTGGGCCCACTGTGTCACAGGATTGTGTCAGGTACAGAATACATGGTCTATATTTCTATACAGGCAATCTTTAAATATCATGGTAAATTTTACTTATCTCATTCTCCTTATAAAGAATTCCATTAATATAAATCTAGCTGTAAATCATCACTACAGTAATTATCTATTAGAAGTATTTTTTGAATATTTACTTATAATTTAATATTGACTCAAAAGATTAATATGAACCCCACATTAGTACTATTAGCTATTAAGGCAAAAATCAATAGGGTCTGCAACAATAGAAATATAATAAAATGGTAAATGATGTCAACCAGGTATGCATACTTATAAAATTATATTGGTCTAAAATTTAATACAATAAATTGTTATATTTTCTTGTCTCAGTATCCAGGTAAGTGATCCATTCACAATGTCAGACCTCAGGAAGATAATCACCTGCCTGTGTGCCACCAACACAACGGTGTTTAGTATCAAGAAGACGATCCTAGACACATACAATGTAGTGTCATTCAGAAGACAATTTCAACTATCTTGAATTATTTGGGTGACAAAATCCTCTGTTCTGATACATTGGAAATCAAGGGGATCTTTGTCATTTGTTTTCAGTCTCAATGTATGCTTTGGAAAGAGCTGATAGCTCTGTAAATTGATTTAGCTACATACTCCTGATTCCCATTTTGCAGCACCCAAAGACCACTTTAATAAAACTCCCGGGAATTTAAATATTGAAGAAATACCACATAAGGCAAAATCAATAGTCAAAGAATGACTCAATATGGTGGCTGTGGCAGGAGCGTGGCTGGAATGGGGAAGAGTTCAGCAATACTGACTGCCCAGCCAGCCATCTAAAACGCACTTTACCTTTCCTGTTTGGGCAGACTAGATTCTCAGATCCTGGTGGTATTCTGAACCTAATTCTCTTGCTTGTCTACTGATTCCTTGAGCTACTTAGTATCCCTTCAATACATTTATTTTTTGCTTAATTCAGATAGAATTGGTTTCTGTTGTTCTCAATCAAGAACTGAGTGATACAGGTGCATAGAAGGTGTTGTGAGTATGTATATCAGTGAGAGACTTTTATTCCCTGGGACATTTTTATTCACAGTGCTGCTCTAGTAACTATATAGCTTTATTTAAATAGTCTTGAATAGTCATAATAAAATTTTCAGCTTGGGAAAATTTGTTGATGGTTAATATATGCTGAAATCCTAAGAGATTTTTCCAAGGTTCTGCCTCTTCAATCTTGGAAGCCTAACTGCATTTCTATTCTGAATTCACTGATAAATAGCTACTCTAAAGTATGGTATATTTAAAATTATAACATGTTCCAGCGTATTATTCTGTATATTTTTACTCAAAAAATTACTTTTGATTTTCATGAAGGTGATATAACTTACACAAGTATGACTGGGGCAAATAATCCATTTTCCAACCAACCACCAAATACCACTATTTACCAATAATTTATAACACATGGCTTAAGTACAGCAATAATGCAAGTGTTTTTATAGGATAAATGTAAACTCAGATCAATATAATTATTTTGAAAGGTGTTTTATGAGAAATGGTATACAAAATTCTACACTGTATTAAAAAACTTATTAAATTGAAGTTCTACATTATCTATGTGAGTAATGTTAACTTTGAACATTATACAGAAGAAGGTAGAACATGAAGTCAAAACTTCTAGAGCATGTGTATTTTTTTGGCAGTCTAACTCCTAGATTAAAATATCTGTGGGTCATTAAGTAGAAAGGAAGGAGAGGGCAGACTTGCCTCAAAAAATTTTTTTTTAATTGGAACTGCCTTATCTTAGTACAGAGACTTGTCTGTAAAATGTGATGACAATTACTTTTTAATGATTTTGTACTGACTCATTATGAGAACAAAGATATTTAAGAATAATCATAAAGGAGTACTTGTGATATAGCTAGTGTATATTAAAGAAGTGTGAAAAGATACTTAACTGATAGTAGGAAGAAATAGTTTATGAATTTTTTAAGAGCTAAAAATTTTGAGTTAAATGTCCCCAAACCTTCAGTAACAACTACTAGAATTCTATAAGATATTTTACTACCTTCCCCCTTTTAAAAAATATTTCAATATTATTTAATAAGGCAAATGCAACAGCGCTCTAAAAATAGCACAAATGATGATGATACATACTACATAGAAAGATAAATAAAATATACTGAATCCTCTTGTATGGCAGGCACTGTGTTAAATACTTTATGAACACTAGTTTATTTAATCAAAATAATTACAAGGGAATTGAAACAATTTCCCTCCTTTTTCGACAATTAAAAAAAAAAGGAAACTGAGACTCAGAAATAGCAAGTACTTGCCCAGGAGGGATTACACAGCTGGCAAGGTAGCAAGTACTCAGTTACATTTACATGCCTGCTTCCTCCACTTACAAAAGTTCTATATTGCAGGTGATGTCATTGTTACCATGCTGTCTAGATACTACAAGTCAGTCATTCTTATTAGCATTGTTATTAATAACAACCATCAGTGCTTCCTCATCCATATATTGATCTGGAGTAACTAGCCTTCCTCATAGATCTGGATTGAGTAATGTTCTAGCCTACTTAAGAGATTTAGTCCTGTATCTTGAGCATTTATTGAAAAGCCTGCATCTTCTCCTCTTCTTGGAATGGGGCAGAACATTAGTCCCCAATTCTAGCTGTTAGGAATACAGCACCATATAATGGCTGTTAGTTCAAAGGATATATTGATACTACATCATGAAGACTTACACCCTAAATCCACAGAGTTTCATAGCCTAACCGGCACCCTAGCTGCACCTTTAGAAGTACCATTCTAACTTTCTATCAGGCTTTCAGATTCTGGGTGATGATAAGGTACACTGTTTGATTACTGTATCCCACTTTTACATGACCTTTGCCATATAATTGGTTCCTTGTTCTGAAGTGATGTTACACGCGATCTCATTAAGTAAAGAAGACATTTTTTGAACTCTCAGGTAGTGGTCTTGGCCAAGAAAGCAGGCAGGAAAAGGAAACCCTCATCAGAAATATTTATCAATTACAGTAAGGACGAAATGCTCCCTCCTTTGGGTATAAGGGCTGTATAGTAATTAACTTGCCACCATGTGGCTGATTGATCTCCTTACGAGCTTGTACCTCAGTGAGGAATCCATTCTGTCTTTGCTACTTACGATTTAAATATTCATCACTGGCAATAGCTAAACCATCCTTGGTGAGAAGAATCCCATGCAATTGGACCCATATATAGCCTTTAATTCTGCGACCATGGCATGGGCTATTCTGCAAGTACTGGGTGTCCAAGGACAGGAACTGGCTGATCTGATGTATGCTGGATAAGTTATCCTATTCATCAGTTTGTTTAGTCCTTTTCCTTCAATGAGTTCCCACTACTGGACACTGACTTGACACACAAATGCTTATACTTTTATACTCTCTACCATAGGTTCAATCATATACTTCCTCTTAATACCTTCTTTGTTTGAATGTGTAATCATATTCATTCCAGGCCCCTTACCAACCAGTCAAGCCAATCATCACTACCCCCAGATCTGAAAACCCTTATTTCCAGTTACTTCTCCCTTTTTTGCAAAATTAATGGCCAGATATACTGTTCAAAGATCGGTCAAATGCAAGGATGTCCTCACTACTATATGTCAGCACTAACTCCAATGGGAGTTGTGGTGCTGTGAAAATCCATTTTTATCTTTCAACAACTTGATATATTCAACTATCAAGGCAAGGCATTTTCCTAAAGAAACATTAGAATTTTCCCACTACTCCAAAGAAGTACAATAAATAACTTTACAGTGAAGGGCCCGGGAGAACACACAAGGTGCCCACAGGTCCCCAAGCAGCTGCAACGGCAGAGGTGCCCAGAGTTCTGACACCTCCACCAGGTCGTCCACAGTCTTGTCTTTCTCCAGTGTGACCCACTGGCCTTTCCAACTGCTTTACAGAATAAGCATTACACCAATATACCCATGAACCAATCTGAGTTTGTTTGTTTTCTCCTGTATCACATGGCCATAGTGAAGGTCCTATAGTGCCTATGGTGTGAACTGAGAAAGATGTATTGGTGCAATGGATGTGTGTGACATTGGTGAGGCTATTGTCACCAGCAAAGTCCATTAACAATTCCCAAGAAATAAAAACAGAATCTAACTAATAAAATAAAGCCTGACCTTACTTTTTTCTTTGTGCTCAGTCTAGTTTCACTTGGTCATAGGGTGTTGCATCCAGAGGCTCCCACCTAGCCTTTCAGACCAGAGTTCTAGTGTGAAACGGCTGTGCCCCAAACTTTAGCTTGGAGGACCAAGTGCAGAAGCGATGAGCACAACACTTCAATTCAAGATGGCAACAGAGTACCGTGTGCAGAAATGCTGCATTCAGCACTTTGATCTAGAGTACTGTGAACAGCACAGCTGCACCTGACCTGCAAGGACTCTGTCCCCCTCCCGTCTACAAGAACACTATAAAGCAGGCCCCATGAAGGGCTTTTTGGGGAGAGTGTGTACTCTAAAGAGCAAGCTTGCAACTCTCTATTCTTTGATCAACTTTCCTTTGCTTCTGTACCAAACTTGGCCTTGTTCTATTGGCTCAAAGGACACTGGGCAGGAGGATCCTTGTTGAGCACCAACTCAGGACGGTCAGTAACAAAATTTTGGCAACCTAGATGGGAGGGACTGTGGCCTTTTCATCTGCACCTATCCACTAGGCTCTGGCTCTCCCTGGCTCCAATGGGAGGGCAACGGAGGCTTTGGGAGGTTTGTGTGAGGATTCTTGACTCTAATCTTTGAGTAACACTGACAGGGTAGAATGGGGATAGCCTTTGGCCAAATTCAGCAACTCCGCCCAGCAAGCTGAGATCCAGGTGTGGTGTGCACACAGCGGAGCCCCCAGAGTAGTCTAGACTGTGTCCCCTTGAGGGGATTATACTGTGGCATCACTGGCTGGCTTTTCTGAAGTACCAAATACCCACGAAATTGTGGATGAGAGGGAGCCACGGTAGTCTTGCCCACTGTCTTGCCAGTAGTGCTGTCCTTTTGACCCCTGTACAAGGCAGTAGCAGCCACACCAGGGCTTTTTGCCCTCCTTGCTGACCTCCAGGGTTCAACAGTAGCATTCTCCATAGTCACTTTCTGTTTGGTAAAGAAAAGTAGCCAGCCCTGTGAGCCAAGAGACAAGATGTGGAAAAGGCTCAGGTAATAAGGAACAGCTGACAAAATAGAAAGAAGACAAGGATGCTGGGTCTGAGTTCAGGGGAAGGCACCAGGGACTCTGGAGTGCAAAAAGGTCCCAAACTAGGTACTGGATAGGTAACTTGACCTTTTTCAGTCAGCACAAGTTTCTCTGAAGTGGGCTGGGGAGTCCTGTGAACCACTTACAAGACCCAGGAACCTTATTAGCAGAAAGCACTGTGAGCTGCTGGCAAGAATAGAAAACACCCAGCCCACTGGACCCATTCTCTGCCCTCTGTTTATGAGGTAAACCTTGGGTGATTCCTTATCAAAATCTGCCAGTTGGAATAAGATAAAGGAAATCAATTAGGAGCCAACAGAAAACATTTGGCATTCCTAGAGCACCTCATGGAATGCCTCCGAATCTATACTACCATAGCCCCTGAGTCATTAGGAGGGAATGCAATCCTGAGGATGTATTTCACTTCCCAAAGAGTCCCCAGTATTAGGTGTAAACTTCCGAAACTGGGAATAGAACCAGATACCCCTACCTCTCACCTGGTGAAGGTTGTATACTGTATGTTTAATAACTGAGATATAGAGGAGGAAAAGTCAGAAGATAAAAAGACCCAGACGCAAGACCACCTACTGGCTACTGCCCTCCAGTGTCAACTGGTCGGCACAGGAATCTGGACTAACTGCCCATGGAGACTCAAATTCTCCGGTGAGTGACCCACAGCCCCACTGAGAGACAGCAGCCAAGGAAATTAGGATCCAGTCAGTGCACCATATGTAAACAAGAGAGACGCTGGAAGGGAAAATGCCTTTGCTGCCCCTGAAGGGGGATGGAAATGGCAGATCCCAGCCACTACCCTTGAAGGTAGATAGTCCAAACAGATGAAGAATGACAGGGCCAGAGGGCCCCTAAGCTGACCCCTGAGGAGCCTCGGCTGACACTGGACAGGGGGAAAGCCTGTCAAATTCTTAGTCAATACCCATGCCACTTACTCAGTTCTGAACACCAGATTAAGGAAACTTGGTCACAAGAGGTAAGGGAACAGAATGGCTATCCCCTGAAAGTTCAATTCAAGTTCAGGCTATGCTTTTAGACAACCCAGTGGCTACCATAAAAACTGATCCTGTGCCAAATCCTTCCACCCTGCTACCCACAGAAACAGGGCCCTTAGAGCATGATTGTATAGAAACCAGAGACACAATGTATTCACCCCGACTTAGGAAGTGAGCCTCTCCCAAATGCTGAAGAGGAATGGTTCACAGATGAGAGAAGCTTTATGAGAGGGAAAAAGTCTGGTGGGATACATAGCAACCTCCCAGATCCAGTCATAGAAGCAAGAAGCCTACCCCCAGGGACTTCTGCCCCAAACGCCAAGCTGACGGCCCTCACTAGAGCCTTAGAGATCGGAACAGAGAGATCTTAAATGTTTACACAGATTTCCAGTATGTGTATGCCATGCTATATGCACTTGGGGCTATTTGGAAGGAAAGAGGTATGCTTATTGTGGAGAATAAGCAGGTGAAGCATGGCTTAAACATACTGAAGCTCTTAGAAGCAGTACAGCTTTTAAAAAAGGTGGCAGTGAGCCACTATAGGGCTCACCAAAGCGGGATGCAGAGGTAATAAAGGGAAACAACAAGGCAGATGCAACTGCCAAAAGAGCAGTCCTAGAACCAGTATCTTGTCAACTACCCCTCATGTATCAAAGGCCAGATCCATCCAATTATTCACAACCTACACAAAGGAAGAATTAGACAAAGTCCAAAACTGGGGCTTCAACAGAGATCTATGGGGCCGTGAGTAGCTAGTTAATGAACAAGGGCAACACTTTCTTCAAACTGCAGCCTGTCAAGCCATCACGGAGGCTCCTTGATCACGGAACTTACTTTGGAGGGGAAGCCTTATATAATTGGCTAATTGGGGTCATGGTAACTTCTGGTATGAAAAGTATAATCAGTCCGTTAGTTGAGACATGCCCCATCTGCACAATAAACTACCCCAACACCAGAACCCCCAGGTAAGGCCCATCAGACCAGAGGGACATATCCTGGAGAAGACTGACAGATTGATTTCACTATCCTGCCGAAAGTTCCAGGCAATTTCAGGTATCTCTGGGTGCTAGTAGACACATTTTCTGGGTGTACAGAAGCATTTCCCGCTAGAACCGAAAGAGCAGCTGAAGTGGCTAAGGCATTACTAAAAAAAAAATAATTCCCATGTTTGGGCTCCCGGGGTCCCTACAAAGTGATAATGGTCCAGCATTTGTGTGCTCCACATGCAGTCAGCCCCAAGAGACAAATTAAGTGCATCTGAACTCATATATGGTAGACCCATTCCCCAAGCCTGAGAAAAGGGATACCTTAACCCCCTTGAAATGAAACAACTCAAATATGCCCTCCAAGTAGGAGAAACCATGAAAGCTCTCATGGAATACGGCAACCAGGTACAGGCAGCATCCACCTACCTGGCCCTCCACCCCTTAGCCATGAGACAGGGTGACCCTAAAAACCTGGAAAAGTAGGAGCCTGCAATATCAGCTCACTCCTAAATGGAACAGACCCCACTTGGTGATCTTAAGCACCCCTTCTGCCCTGAAGATACAGGAGAGCTCTCTGAGGGCACATCACACTCAAGTGAAGAGGGCTCTTGAGCCCCAACCTCCGGAAAGACAAACCTGGGGAAATGGACCCCCTTGACTACTCATGTGAACCTCTCTCTGACCTGAAGTGTGACCAGGGATATTCAGGCCATGGCAGTGAGCCTCATAATCAGGAAAAAGACCTATAGGCAAAAGACCTCCATACCTTCATTTTTAGGAAAAATTTGGTATGTGGCCATTATTCTCTTGCTAACATTTGGGGGTGTGTATCTTAAATTATCTGGTGTTCTTTGTCTCCAAAAGGTTAGACAAATGCTATTTGCTCACGGATACAAACAGTTAGGACCTGGTGACAATCAAACATCTCTAAAGGTAGCTGTGGAGAAGTTCTGCTCTACTACCCGGGGTTATGACGACGCCCAAACTCAGCAGAAAGTAGTTACAGAAGACATTCCTTCACCCCTCAGTGCCCCTCAAGAATGAGGAGTAGAACAAAAGACAGAGGAGAGATTTATCACCGGCAAAGCCTATTAACAATTCCTGGGAAATATAGAATCTGGGTAATAAAGTCTAACCTTTTTTCCTTTGTGCACAGTCTAGTTTTACTTGCTCGTACGGTGCTGCGTGCAAAGGCTTTCACCCAGGCTTTCAGACCAGAGCTCTTCAGGTAATGTGGCTGTGCCGACACCTCACACCACGAGCTGAAGGGCCGCGCAAGTCAGCTCAATTCAAGATGGAGGCGGCGGTCCGTGGGCGGAGACGCTGCCCCGGACTCAGTCCCAAGCGTGAGCAGCGCAGCCGCGCAGATGCGCCCGCCCTGCGAGAACTCCACCCCCTCCCGCTGACAAGACCCCTATAAAGCAGCCCCGCCCACAGCCTGTCGGGAGAGCGTGTGCTCTAGAGGTGGAGCTCGGAACTGTACAGTCTCTGATCGAAGAATAAAGCTTTCCTTTGCTTCTGAACCAAACTCAAACTCAGTCTCCTTCTTTTGGCTCAGACAACACTGGGAAGGAGCACCCTTTTGGGGGACTGACGCAGGAGGGTAACTATCTGTTAATGTAACTTCTTGTGCACCCTGGACTCATTAATATCCTAACTTAATATACTATTCCTATCATATTGTAACCGAGCAGGACCCTATGGGCCTTTCCCAGGACAGACTCTTCCCATATCCTCTGCTTTAGCTCCTCTCTGGAGTACCTAGATAGTAGTATCTGATGTATATTTCCTGAGTTTTTCAGATGCTGAAAAAACACCAAAAAATGGAAGAAACTAACTGCTTGATGATTATGAACATGTAGCCTCCAGACCTTCTGGCACTTAAAGATTGATAATGTTAACCACCATGTTACCTCAACATCAATCAGAGAATTGGACACAAGCTGATCACATACCCTGGGATGCCCCTCCCTCACATTGCCTTTAAAAATGTTTTGCTGAGCTATACAGTAGGTCCCTATTATTTATCCATTTATATATAGTAGTGTATATATGTCAATCCCAATCTCCCAATTTATCCCTCCCCTGCTTCCCGCCTAGTAACCATAGCTTTGTTTTATGCATCTGTGACTCTATTTCTGTATTGTAAATAAGTTCATTCACACCATTTTTTTCCTCAGATTCCACATATAAGTGATATGATATTTGTCTTTCTTTGTCCGACTTACTTCACTCAGTATGACAATCTCTAGGTCCGTCCATGTTGCTGCTAATGGTGTTATTTCATTCTTTTTTATGGCTGAGTAATAGCCCATTGTGTATATGTACCACATCTTCTTTATCCACTCCTCTGTTGATGGACATGTAGGTTGTTTCCATGTCTTGGCTATTGTAAATAGTGCTGCAATGAACATTGGGGTGCAGGAATCTTTTCAAATTATGGTTTTCTCCAGATATATACGCAGGAGAGGGATTGCTGGATCACATGGTAGTTCTATTTTTAGTTTAAGGAACCTCCGTACTGTTCTCCATAATAATCCTCCATAACATCAATTTACATTACCACCAACAGTGTAGGAGGGTTCCCTTTTCTCCACACCCTCTCCAGCATTTACTGTTCATACATTTTAAAATTTTCTTTTCAACAACTACACTCAAAGAAAATATGTTTTTACTATCACAATTTTCTGGAAGAGACAATTATAACACAACTATTTTCCTTTTTAAAATGTATGTATTTGTTTATTAAATGGAATTAATACATGGTCTAAATTTATCTCTAGTCAAAAATAGAACAGGGTCAATGTCTGACTAATGAAACAACATCCCCTCATCAACTGGCCAAGTAATTCCACAGCTAAATTAATTCCTTTGGTTTAAGAAGGAATTAAAACAAAAATAGAAACATTGACTCTATACAGTTATTTTTACTTAGGAATGACAAGAGGCTGTATAAGACAGAATATATATTCTTATAGTAAAAGGAATAGAGTACTTGAAATTTTCCAGAATGATGGAGACTTGAGTTTGACATGAATAAGCAATCTTCCCTCCCAATTTCCTCCATAACATAAAACAACAGTCAGAGCAGCAAAGTCAATAAAACAGGAAGGTTTTTAATAATAATAAATTATTTCAAGTGACAGAAAACTCAACATTTTAAGCCTTTAATGAAAATATCAGCATTTGCAAAACTGTGGAAGAAATAGAACTCTCATGTATTGCTGGTAGGAGTGTGAATTTTATGACCATTATGAAATATTGTCAGCATCTACTGAAGCTGAATATGTGCCTATCCTTTGGCCTGGTGATTACATGCCTAGGTGTGCACCCAACAGAAATGCATACATATGTTCACTGAGAAACAAGTTCCAGTATTTTCAGAGCATTACTATCAATAATAGCCTCCAACAGAAACTACCCAAATGCTATCAGCAGAAAAATGGATAAGTAAATCATGGTATATTCACACAATGAAATCCAGAATACCAATAAGAATAAACAAACTGGAACTACACGTGACCATATTAATGCCTCTCACAAACAAAATATCAAGCCAAATAATCCAGACCAAAAATTAATATATATTCCATTCATATAAAATTAAAACATGACAAAACTAATCTATACTGTTAGACTACAAGACAGTGGTTACCCTTGGATGTTACTGATTAACTGGAAGAAAGCATAAAAGGAGCTTCTGGGGTAGTGGTAATGTTCTGTTTCTTGATCTAGGTTTGAGTTACACAAGCTTATTCAGATTGTGAAAATTCATAATTTATGATATTTCAAAAATTATTTTTTAAACTCCTTAGCAAAATAGGCATTTATTTTTTCACACAATTTAAAACTCAGACAACCTGTTTCTCAGGAAGGCAGAGTTTGCCCATTTCTCAGTTCTTTTCTCATCTGTGTTGACTTATAAGGCTATGCATGGTGTGAAAAAGACTTTCAGCCATTCCAGATATTTCCTTTCAAATATAAACACAGTGGAGAAATGAATTTCTCATTCTATGAATGCCTTGTGCTTCAGCAGACTGTTCTCAGCTCTATGATCATTGTTTGAGCCAATCAATAGAGCTACCCAGAATAGAATGTGCTAACGACTGGTTTCAGTCAAACATGCTCCCCTGAATTCTGGGTAGGGATGTGTGCCTATTGTGCCTTCTCTTTTTCTCCTCATTGATGCCTGGAACATGAATTTAATGGCTAGAAGTCCTTGAGACAATATTTTAAGATAAATGAAAAAGAAGTTAAACCAAAAGTAGGAAGAAAAATTAGTAAAGATTAATGCTGAAAATAATGAAATTTAAAAAAAGGATAAATGAAGTATATAAATTTTTTTCTTTTTAAAATTACCAATATAATAAATAATTTTCTTTAAGATTGATTAGAAGATAAAAATAAAGTCAAATTTAAAATACACAAACGTGTGTGCATGTGTGTGTAGAAGAAAGGAAACATTACCAGATATATGAAAGAGGAGCTTATACAAAATGTGAAAGACTAATACATATTATTCATGAAAATAAGTAAAATAAAGTCTAGATGATATGGATTATTTACACACCAAGTGTACAATATCAAAACTGGACAAGAAGTAAAAAGAAATTATAAAAGGGAGTAAATGTTTAAAGATAAAATCAATATATTGTTTTACAATTGAATTTTATTGCAGAAGTTTTAACAATTAAAAAGAAAAGAAACATTCTAAATATCCATTTACAGAATGGTTAGATAAACAGTAGCTCATTTATGCTATGAAATATTATGCAACTATCAAATAAAATTATTTACATTTCTCACTATTGATGAGATCTGATTTAAATGATGTATTATGTGAGAAAAGCAGTTTGTAGTATTTTTTTTTTTTTTTTTGCCGTACGCGGGCCTCTCACTGCTGTGGCCTCTCCCGTTGCGGAGCACAGGCTCCGGACGCGCAGGCTCAGCGGCCATGGCTCACGAGCCCAGCCGCTCTGCGGCACGTGGGATCTTCCCGGACCAGGGCACGAACCCATGTCCCCTGCATTGGCAGGCGGACTCTCAACCACTGAGCCACCAGGGAAGCCCCAGTTTGTAGTATTGTGTTAGGTAAATATTAATTTTACTTAATTTTGTTTAACATTATCAAATAGCACTATGATGCTTTAAAGCAATACTGGTTTTCATGAGACATTGAATCCAAAAGATTGACGAAAGATCTAGGGAATAACTAAAGACACAAAGGAAACATACAAACATACTTAAGAGGCTATCGTATTAGTTTTCTATTGCTGCACTGACAAATTACCACAAAGTTAATGACTTAAAACAATACAGACTTTTTTCTCTTATAGTTCTGGAGATCAGAAATCTAAAATCAAGGTATTGTCAGTACTATATTTATTCTAGAGCCTTCAGGGAGGATCTGTTTCTTTGCCTTTTCCAGATTCTGAAGGCCACTGGCATTCCCTGGTTTATTGCCTGTTCCTTCATCTTGAAAGTACATCACAACCACCACTGGTTCAGACACCATGTCACCTTTTTCTGTCTTTAATGCTCCTGTCTCACTCTTATAACTACACTTGTGATTACATCAATCCACCCAGATAATCCAGAATGATCTCTGTAGCTCAAGATCTTTAATCACATTTGCAAAGTTCCTTTTGCCCTATTAGTTAATATATTCAAAGGACCCCAGTATTTCAATGTGGACATTTTTGGAAGGCCACTGCTTAGCCTACCACATCTATCAATAATTTCATTGCATTAAAACAATATTCATTGGCCTAAAATTATTAGTAAATCTAATTTTTTTCCAACTAAATTGTGGGAAAGTATATAATGTCAATATTATATGCTCAAGCTACAAATGAAGTCAGGATGTAGAGTTAGGACAATGTTTTCAGCTCTGAAAAAGAAAACAAAACCAGGTCATTCTAACAACAACATTAAAAAAACAAAAACAAAAACTAATATAGTGTACAAGTAATTCAAAAAATGAAGAGAAAAAATAGTTCAGAATATTTTCTGATTAATTGCACATAATAAAAGTAAAAAACCTAATAAACTGGCAAATGCAAATTAGGTGTAAAATCTCCACCCTTCACTGAAATTATGCTACAACACAGAAAGCTATTTTAATCATGTTAATTACATCTCAGTATATTTTGATTGAATATATTATACAGCATATAACTTTAAATGTACCTAAGACTATTAATTTTAAGGAAAAGATAATCTTTACCTAATATATCAAGTGAAATTTGTAATTGTTATCATTTGTTAGAATTACATTAAAGTAAAACAAATAAATATTTAAATCACAAAATTCAAAACCATAATCACACTGTGATAAAATCTGTGGTAACTTATGAGACAGAAATCCTTTTATCAAACACTCGCTTTATGATTCTTCTACTGATATCTTCTATCAACAAATATAGTACATACAATCTGAGAATTCCGTTCTTGGAAAAAGGCTGGCAGTTATTCAAGTAAATGTCTTCACTTTACAAATCAGAATAATGATGCAGAAAAGAATTTGGTGAGTTATTCAAGGTCAAATCACTAATTAGTGTCAGAGAACATCTCAAATTATTGTATAGAACTCATATAATGCATTTTCTTTTTGAACATATCATAAAATCCCATTGTAACATGTTGGGATTCTTATGTATCTGGGGAATTTGTTTATGGAATTGTTTTATTTTAGGTTGTTTCTTCCAGAGATTTTGCTCTTATATAACAGTGCTTATGTCTTGAAAAATGCTACAGTGGCAAGCTTATCTAATCATTTCTTAGTTTAAAAAGTCTTATATGCTAAATAATACTCAATTTTACAATAGCTATTTATAATTTCCTTAAAAATTAATTACACATGAGAAAAATTTTAAACAACATACATTACCCCCAAATGGTTCAATGTGTAAGATGTCAATGTTAAGTTAAATATTGCATTTGCCTGGACAATCACCATGGATTTAGAAAAGTATTATCCATGAGAAAATATGTACTCCATATGTAACATATCACAATTGTTTTGTTTATTAATTTCTTATACTTAATGAAATGTCTTATTTGGAAGTTGTTTCTCATATTCACAGAGATAGAAAACAAACTTGCAGCTACCAAAAGGGAAAGAGAATGGGGGGGAGCAACAAATTAGGGGTATGGGATAAACAGATACAAACTAAACCATATAAAATACCTAAGGAACAAGGATGTGCTGTATAACACAGGGAATTATACCGATTATCTTGTAATATCCTATAATGGAATATAATTGCAAAAATACTGAATCACTATGCTGTACACCTGAAACTAACACAATATTGTAAATCAACTATACTTCAATTTTTTTAAAAAAAGTTTTTATAAATGTTCACTAAGGCAGAGTAAACATGTAAAGTTTTCCAATGAAAGAAATGCTTTTGAAGTAATCCAAACTGGAAGATAATTGCTGTAAATTAAATATTCTTGTGATGGGTGCCTTTATCATTATATTAATGCACTTTTAGAGAAGGTAAAAATATATGTGTTCAATACATATAACTGAAATGTAGACTCAGTGATTAATTTTAAATTAAACAATATAAAGTTGGTTATAATACTTCTGTGCAATGCAAACTATTATATATAGAATGAATAAACAACAATGTCCTACTGTATAGCACAGGGAACTGTATGCAATATCCTGCAATAAACCATAATGGAAAATAATATAAAAAAGAATTTATAAAAAATACATTTGTGCAAACAAAAGCATGTGGTTCCATTAAAAAATTTCAGTCCCTCATGAATACATTAGCCACCAAAATCTGTGAATATTTGAATTGATTTTATACATGTGTTAATTTTATTGGCAAAGTTCTTTGATGTAGCCCAAAAAGCTTGGGACATTAAAAATATCCTTTTGTAGAAATAAATTCCATACAAAGGAAATAACTTCTAAGAAAATAACTCAAAAAATATTTTTTAAATCAATAAAAGAATAAAAATGTTACAGTAGAAAATAGTCTCAATGCTAAAGAACAACAGAGGAACAGAAAAAGACATGAGACATAGACAAAACAAAATGTAAAATAGTGGACATAAATTCAACTATATCACTTGTAACATTAAATATGAATGGATTAAACAATCAAAAGACAGGCTGTCAGACTGGATAAAGAAATCCAAGTATATCCTGTTTACAAGAGAGATCCTTTAGATTTAAAGCTATGAATAGTTGAAAGAAACAGGTTATAAAAAAAGATATATCGTGCAAACAACCACCATAACAAAGCTGGAGTGGCTATACTAATATCAGATAAAATAAACTTTAAGGGAAAAGGTGTTAATAGAGATAAAAAGAGGTATTTTATAACGATGTGTCAATTCATAAGGAAGATATAACAATGAAAAATACACCTAATAACAGTGCCTCAAAATATATGAAGCAAGAAGCAAAAACTGACAGAATTGTAGGAACAAATAGACAGTTGGAGATTTTAATATCCTACTTTCAATAATGGCCAGAAAAATGATGCAGATGAACAATAAGAAAAGAGAATATTTGAACAACTCTATAAACCAGTTAGACCTATCAGACACCTAAAAACAACAGCAGAATTTACATTCTTCTCAAGTAAACATGGAACATTTCATATGCTAGGCCATAAAGAAAAAACCTCAATAAATTTAAAAGAATTGAAAACACATAATGTTGTTCTTCAACCACAATGAGATAAAATTCAAAACAATAACAGAAGAAAATTGGGGAAATCAAATATGTGAAAATTAAACAACACACTCCTAAATGACAGCTGCATCAAAGAAAGAAATCAAAAGAGAAACCATAAAATGCATTGAGATGAATAGAAATTAAAACACATCAATATTTATTGAATGTGGCTAACAGACTGCTTAGAGCAATATTTATAGCTGAAACACCCATATGAAATAACTAAAAATAAAAGTGTTCTACCTCAACTTACTGGAAAAAGAAGAGTAAGCTAAACTTAAAACACATGGAAGGATTAGAGCAGATATGAATGAAATAGAGTATAGAAAAACAATAGATAAAATCAATAAAACCAAAAGTTGGTTCTTTGAAAAGGTCAATAAAATGGACAAATCTTTAGCTAGACTGACCAAGGGGTGGGGGGAAGGAGAAGATTCACATTACTAAAAACAGGAATGAAATAGAGGACATTAGTACTAATCTTAAAGAAATAAAAAGGACTATGAGGCAATCTGAACTAGTGTATGCCAACAAATTAGATAACAGAGGAAACAGACAAATTCCTAGAAAGACTCAAATTGGAGAAACTGCCTCAAGAAA
The DNA here is from genome assembly GCF_059928025.1 of Delphinapterus leucas. Lineage (NCBI taxonomy): Eukaryota > Metazoa > Chordata > Mammalia > Artiodactyla > Monodontidae > Delphinapterus > Delphinapterus leucas. The sequence goes on from NC_143132.1 coordinate 44,876,541, forward strand.
AAAACAAACTATCTGAATAAACCTATAACAAGTGAAGAGATTGAATAAAAACTTCCCAGAAGACAAGCCCAGTCACAAATGGCTTCACTGGTGAATGCTACCAAATTTTTAAAGAATTATTAATAATCCTTTACAAACTCTTCCGATAAATAGAAGAGAGAACACTTCCCAACTGACATTATGAGACCACTATTTCTCTAAACCCTAAAGCAGACAAAGATATCACAGGAAGACAACACTGTAAGCCAATATCTCTTATGAATATAGTGGCAAAATTCCTCAACAAATTATTTGCAAACCAAATTTAACAACATATAAAAAGAATTACACACTATGACTAGTGGGATTTATCCCAGGAATACCAAGTTAGTTTAAAATCTGGGAATCAATTGAATTTATCTACCATTTTAATAGAGGACAAACACCACATTATCACTTCAATAGACACAGAAAAAGCATTTGGCAAAATGCAACACAGTTTCAGGATAAAAACACTGTATAGGGCTTCCCTGGTGGCGCAGTGGTTGAGAGTCCGCCTGCCGATGCAGGGGACACGGGTTCGTGCCCCGGTCTGGGAAGATCCCACATGCCGCGGAGCGGCTGGGCCCGTGAGCCATGGCCGCTGAGCCTGCGCTCCGCAACGGGAGAGGCCACAACAGTGAGAGGCCCGCGTACCGCAAAAAAAAGAAAAAAAAGAAAGCGGCATCACCTGCTTCCAACTGAATGCTTACAATTGAACTGAAGCATCATCTGCTTCCAGTTGAACACACCTACAATGGCCACTCCACGGGGCTCGGGTTCCTTATAGCATGGTAGGTCATGTTCCAAGAGGCAGAATCCCAAGCGTTCCAAGGAGCCCAGGCAGAAAATGAAAGGCTTCTCAGATGTCCCAAGATGTCACTTTCACTGCCCTCTAGTGGTTCAAACAAGTTAGTACAATTAGGCTAAATTCAAGAGGATGGGAAATTAAACTCCATCTTTTGATGTGAGGAAGAGTATGAGTATTCCAGGAGGAAGGAATTGATAGCAGCCATCTTTGGACATTATGTACCCGAAGAGGTTCCACCAGTATTCTCACATGGATGAAAACTCATCTCAAGACTGCATGAGAATGCTTTAGAGGAGACACATCACAGCAAAACCTTCGTCAATAAATAATTTTGAATCTGTTCAAGTGTGTAAATTATTTAGATGTACCCCCACCCACAAGTTTCACTCTAAAGAACTCAGTAAATGTGAATTTATCCTTTGGATTTTTAAAATAAATTATTATATTCCGTTGACTTTCATTTTAAAGAACCTCAATATTGCTTTTTTCATATATATAACAGAAATGAAACAGAAATCAATTAATCATAGCTTTTTCATTGTCATTGTACTTTTCTTAATTTTGCATTTTCACTATTGACTACTTATTTTCAATTGAAACAAGATTTTCAATGTGATTATTAGTGGACCTAAAACTGTCATTGAAAAAAGATATATTAAACATATATTCCATACATGCATATATTAAAAATAGATAGATGAACATCCCTTTATGCACATAAGGTTTTTATTTATCATATTCCGCTAAGTTTATCTGAATGCTTTCTCTGGTATAAAGCTGGAAATAACATGAAGTGTAATTGTGTTGTATTTCCCAGAGAGCTTTTGTTACACCAGTATTTTAAGAAAAACTCCATCATATTTTACACAGCTCCCAGCAAGCAACAATACATTCAGTCACATCAATACTGCCTTTGCCTAGTTGTCTTGAAGATCTGCTGTCCATATTAATGTGTTAATCTTCCAAACATTGAGGGAAAATTACAATATCTTATGGTTCCCATTATTTGGGCTCAGGGGTCTTATCAGTCATTACTAAGAACAGCAAGTTTCTCTACAAGAAAATGTTTTTGATAAGCAAGCCTATTAGAATTGTCCTTTAGAAGTATTGTCAGCATTCTTGCCATTTCATACATCTACGAATATTCTTACTTTTTCATGCTAATGTTTTCCCTCTTATTATCAACAAATTTATCTACCCTTAAAATTCAAATTAGTATTGCAATAACTATGAGCTTATAGGACTATTTAGTTAATATTTTATCTTATTCTTTTATTGGTATAATATTAACAGAATGTTTTTCTACTAAAATTCAAAGCATTCCCACAAATGCCAAATGACTCACTTTAGCCATTAGGAAATTTCATTTTCCAGACCAGTTGCATGAATCCTCAGAAACAGTAACTTTTAAATTGCTTTGGATAGTCTTCTAGTGCTTCTGCTGTTGTCAGGTTACCACTTGAGGAATATTGTTCCAGTTCTTCAGCAGGATAATATCACACCTATGTATCTCTGAACAACAGTGTATAGATTATATAACATCAGTTGCAGTATCAGAGACTTATCTAGGTCAATTTCATATTTCCTAAATCAACTCTGGTACAAAGCAATGCCTTGAATACATGTGAATCAGTTATCACCTAGAATTAGTTACTATTGTCCTACAAGGAGTTGCCTAATCTGGAAGGAGATTGTGTGTGAGGCAAGGATTTCAACAGAAAATTAGCAAGATGAGGGCAGAAATTTCACTTCTGAAAAAGTTACTACAATTTGAAACAAAATTGGTTGGCAAGCCTTGTATTCAATATTCTCTATTAATCTGACACTGGGTATTTCTCTGGGATTAAGGTTCATCTGAGGATGCATGTTTTCTGTCCTTACTAGTAGTAAGGAATAAAAGTGTGTAATTTCATAGAAGTACTATTAGCAGGCCATTAACCAGACAGAAGTATGGGTGGATTTCTGGAAGACTAATAGACCTGATCAAAGTAAGCCACATGTAACTGGTGTGTTAAACATATGACCCATAGAAAGTCACCTAATTGAAAACCTGTTTTGATTTCTTCGTGTCCCTTAACATTTTTTTCCAGTGGGGAAGGAAATCCTCCCTAGCCTTGCATATAAATTTGGACATATCCTATGAGTACCGTATAACGTTTTAGGCAATGGATAGTCACTTAACCTCATAATCATAGACTCTATTTAGAATACAGGATATCTATCAAAATACTAATTAAACACTAACTCAAGAGTATGATTTCTTAAAACATTTCTCTCCTCCTTCAACTCTACTTCTATGTTAGTCCTGAAGAAGTCTACCTGCTTTCATGTTCAGTGGTATAGTTGATCTCTACTCTCTTCATATTCAAGGCTTTCTACGCTAGCTGTGGTTTGGTCCACCAGGGGAGAGAAGAGATATAAAAGAATAGGAAGAATTTTACTTGAATTGGGTGGCTTCTCTGTTTCTGGTTCTGGCAGGGGTTTAACACTGACTTTCTTTTTCTTTCTCATGAGCTGCTATTGGAAAAATTTCAGGTATTTTTGTCTGTGACTGAAATTTTCATTCCTTTGAACTGAGAAGGTGCATTTCTATACCTGTTGGACGCTTATGATATTCCACATTCTCTACAAACCTAGTGTTTACCTCCTGCTTTTTTTTGTTTTGTTTTGTTTTTAAGTTTATTTTTTAAGAGCAGTTTTAGGTTCACAACAAAATTGAGGTACAGAGATTTCTCATATACCCCCTGCCCCCAAACACACATAGCTTCCCCCACTATCAATGTCCCTCACCAAAGTGGTACATTTGTTACAACTGATGGACTTACATTGAGGATCATTATTCTCCAAAGTCCATAGTTTACACTATGGTTCACTCTTGATGTTGTATGTTCTATGGGTTTTGATAAGTGTATAATGGTATATATCCATCATTGTAATATCATATAGAGTATTCTCACTGCCCGAAAATCCTCTGTGTCCCATCTATTCATCCCTCCCCACCCCCAATCCCTGGCAACCACTGACCTTTTTATTGCCTCCGTAGTTTCGCCCTTTCCAGCATGTCACACAGTTGGAATCATACAGTACATAGCCTTTTCAGATTGGCTGCCTTCACTTAGTAATATGCATTTAAAGTTTATCCATGTTTTTTCATGACTTAACAGCTTATTTCTTTTTAGCACTGAATAATACTCCATTGTCTGGATGTACCACAGTTTATCCATTCATCTACTTCAGGAAATCTTGGTTGTTTCTCAGTTTTGGCAATTATGAGTAAAGTGGCTACAAACATCAGTGTGTGGGGTTTTGTGTGGATAAAGACTCAACTCCTTTGAGTAAATACCAAGGTCCACTGGCTTGTATGGTAAGAGTATGCTTAGTTTTGTAAGAAACCACCAGACTGTCTTCAAAAGTACACCATTTTGCATTCCCGCCAGCACTGAATGAGAGTTCCTGTTGCTCCACATCCTCACCAGTATTTGGTGTCATTGGTATTCTGGGTTTTGGCCATTCTGATAGGTGTGTGGTAGTATCTCATTGTTTTAATTTGCATTTTCCTGATGACATAGCTCCTGTTTTTACTACTGAAGTTCCTCAGTATTTTACTATCCCTATGAAACTGAATTCAAAATGACCTGATGGAGGGCTTCCCTGGTGACGCAGTGGTTGAGAGTCTGCCTGCTGATGCAGGGGACACGGGTTCGTGCCCCAGGAAGATCCCACATGCCGCGGAGCAGCTGGGCCCGTGAGCCATGGCCGCTGAGCCTGCGCGTCCAGAGCCTGTGCTCCGCAACGGGAGAGGCCACAACAGTGAGAGGCCCGCGTACCGCAAAAAGAAAAAAAAAAAAAATGACCTGATGGAATATTCATTCTCATATGTCCCACTCATTCTTTGCCCAACAAATTGAGGTTCAGGCTGCTCCCATTGCAGCATCTCTATCTTAATTTTACAGATTAGTTAGTCTTTCTAAAGTGGCCACAAGACCTTCCAGCAAACATGCTCTTCTTACAATGTAATATTCATATACCTCCCCAAGATGTAGGGCCGTTGTTCTCTGAAGAATCCTAGACCACATGGAGGGGTATCAAGTATAGAAGTCCTAAGTGATGGTCCCAGCCAGCATCAACTACCTGACATGTTTGGAAGCCTTGAGTCATCCACAGCCATTGACTCTTCCAAGCTGAGGCCTCAGACGTTGTGAAACAGAGATGAGTCCTGTTCTATGCTGTGCCCTGTCTGAATTCCTGCCCCCCCGAGTCCTGAGTAAAATAAAATGTTTGTTTTATGCCACTAAGGTACAGGCAGTAAAAAAAAAAAAGGTATATCAAGAGTGAATCATGCATCAGCCTTCTATGTCTTCCATATGCAGCAAATACATTTTGAGCTTTAAGTAGTCTGATGGATCTTCCTCAACTTGTACCACCATTTTATTTTTTCAGTAAGGCAACAGATTTTTTTCACAGAAGTTTCTTCAAAATCCTTCTCCTTTAAGCCCTAATCCTTTTTCTAACAGCTGGGTCAAGGGGACATGGAGTGGATTCTTGTAGAGTTCCTTTGTAAGTGCACGTAATAATCTGGCTTTGCTGTATCTTGGTATCAGGTTAGTGTCAAAACATCAATTTTAATATTTGTTACACACAGTATACAGCATCCATAGAAGTTTGGACCAGAAGTGAGAGGTATTCTTCCTGTGGGGCTCCAGAGACAGGCTTTATACTATGCCCATAGAATGACCAAGGACAGCAATATATGACCCAGGACAATTTCAAGGGCCTACTTCTAAAGAAATAGAATTGAATTTCTGGAGTGGATAAGAGTTCTTAAAATGGATTTTGTTTCTTTCAGAGTAAAGAATTAATTATTCTGATAAGAGGATGGATTGGAGTCTAAGTAGCCTGACTGCTAAAATTTGACCAAATAGAAAAAGGATTAATTGACTTGAGAAAATCAAACCAGGAGGTCCAGTTCTATATAATAATATACCAGGGATATAAAACAAATAAAAATGAGACAATATAAATAATAGAAAAAATATTTCACAGAGACAAATAACAATGCTATTTTTTAAAAACAGACTTTATTTTTTAGAGCAGTTTTAGGTTAACAGAAAAATTGTACAAAAAATACAGAGAGTTTCTATTTATCCCTGAGCCCCGGCATATAATTTTTCCTATTATTAAAATTTTGCATTAGTACATCAATAGATGGTACACTTATTACAGTAGATGAACAAATATTGATACGTTACTATTACTATTTTCTAGAAGAAGAATAGGGGCAGAATCTAGGTACCATTTAAGAATGCACAAAATGACTTTCCCTTCTGAAAATATATAGTTCAAAATGTAGAAACATAGCTTCAAAGCCTTCTTCAATAGCTCAGTTTATGGTTTGAATAGGTTTTTTTAAAAAAAACGTAAATTTGTTATATATATAATTAGGCACTAGAGCCATTTCTCATCACTAACAACATAGCGTGAACCACCATCCAAATCAGTAGGAAGTCCTATCCATTCCACCTTCAAAATATATGGAAAATCCATTCACTTCTCCCTTCCTGTCAGCACACTAGGACAAACCACTATTATCTCACTCCAGAATTATTGCCCAAGCCTCTTATTTCTTCTCTGTGCTTATATTCTTACATGCATTACAAAGAGCAGACAGAACACTCTTTAAAATGTAAGTATCACTGCTTCTGCCTCTTATTATTATGTATTCTATATGTTTTGGCTTCATCACTTGTAAAATGGGTACAAAAAGAGTACCTACCTCGTAGGGCTGTGAATATTAGATGACCTAGCATGTATAATGCACTTAGAGTGAGACACATGATAAGCATTTTAAACATATGAACACTAGAGTGTAAGTTCTGTGTAAGCACATTTTTGTCTGTTTTGTTCATCACTCTAATACTCAGTGCCCTGAAAAGATGCTCTGCATGCAATGCATAACATAATTGTTGAATAAATGTGAGCTAGTAGCATTGGGAGACAGGTGTCATTTAAGAGAACGATTTTAAGACAAAAGAGAAAAAGTATTTGGCATGTCAACTGAAAAAAAAATGTACAATGTGACAGTTGTGAGTTAAGTTTTTGGGGGCAAAATGAGGACTATAGCCTAGGAGACAACATTTCAGAGAGCTCTGAGAATCTGCTCCCAAGAGGTAGCGGGGAAGGTCAGTATATATGTGATTTTGGTGAAGGGGGAATACATGCAATCAAGCACATATTTTTGGCAGAAGGTTGCTGCTAGTCTCATGGAGGTTACTGTTAGTCAGGAAGAGCAGAAATCACCATGAAGAATTTTAGTGCCTTTTTAGATAAGAGGAGATGCAAGAATTAGGCTCATAAAATCTTCTCCTGAAAATATCTAACTATCTGAAGACCTGTTCTGCAAGTTTTTCCCAGAGCACAGAGTGTCTCATTCCTGATCTCCACCCTGAACTCCTTTCAGGGACTGTTGAAGGTCAGCAGCTGCAGCGACTCATAATTTAATCCTTATAGAGGTAGATGGCAAGTGCCAAAGGCAAGTGCCAATTTGTAGGTGACAGGCAAGAGTTACAAATGTGTAAATGTTGGGCCTTGAGAATGAAGAATGAGGTCACTTGGGAACTTAGTCACAGCTGGGAAGAAAACTCACTGAAAAGATTCTATGACCTAAGCTTAATTTCATAAAATTAGATAAATTTTTCATAGATAGGTACACAGATGTATGCAAACTACACATGCATATGCTTGTGTATATTTGGGTGAACATTCAGAGATACAGGAGAGGCAGCATAACAATGAAAGATACAGCTTTTGGAGCCAGACTGCTTGGGTTCACATCCCTGCTTTACCACTTACCGGCTGGGTGACTACGGGCCAGTTCTGTGTTTCAGCTTTCTAACCTATAGAATAATGATAATAACAGCAACTACTTCAGAGTGTTGCTTTGAAGAGTAATTGAATTCCTATTTGTGATTAGTATTTGAAATTATCTGAAGTGAATATTTATACTTGGAACAGTGTCTGGCACACAGTACAATAAATACTATATAACATTTTGCTAAGAAATATAAAAATTAATACTTTTTATTTTATTATATTTTAAGATTTATTTAAGAGATGATGACATTTTTATTGGATTTTCTTTTTTTTTTTTTACTTTGGTTCTTATGCCAAATTAAAGTTATAAAGGATATCATCAAGTGACAAATTTTAGGACAATATTAATAAAACAGTGGTAAACATTCTCCAGCTTTCCTGTGAAACCTCACATTTAAAAAAAATCTACTAAAATAAAAATGAGATCCTGACAATATTTTTATATGTAAATTTAAAAGTCAAAAACAAAACAAAACAAAACATAAAACAAAGATAAATACTAGCATCTAAATGGAAAAATCTTGCTGTTTCTTTGACAAATCTCTGGGTAGGGATATTAGTTTTGGAACCTCTACTGCTGTTATTGAGTCTTTCAGGTCGTTGTAGTTTTGTAGAACCCAGGACGGTGCAACAGACATAGTGGGCATAGCAGGGTGGTGGCAGCTCCTGAACCATTTAAAAAAGTTTAGCATCCATGATTAGGCATGTTAGGCAAGTAATTCTACTCAGAATTGAAATGATTTTTAATAAAGTTTCTAACAGAGCAACTACTTTTAATGCCTTCTGACTAACTCAGTGCAATATGCAAAAGGCACATCGTATCAGGCTAGCTTTGAAGACTGTGTAAACACATGCAGTAGTAAAGTTATTGTTCAAAGTGAGCTTCATTTTTGTTGATGAAAAACATGACTGTGTGTAACAGAATTCTTAGAGTAAAAATTAGCTGTTCTTGTAGAAGGTTGTATTGTGTGTTTACATGGTTTTCAAATCCATTTCTTATTTTCCCCCATTATCAACATGGAAGTGGAAGTATTGGAAATAAAACTATAATACGCATGCACACACACACATGTACTAGACGAAGCCACACATGGCTAATTAATTTTAAATTTAATAAAATTAACAAAAAAATTCAGTTCCCCAGTCACACTAGTCACAAACACTCAAAAGCTACATGTGAATGTGGCTAGTGGTGACTGTATTGAGCAGGAATTATATACAACATTTTTAGTATTGCAATAAGTTCTATAAGGCAGTATTAACATATAGCTTTGTTATAGATAAATAACATATACACTTAATATTTATTTTAAAATTGTACATATTCTCCATAAGCAAGGAACTTTCTTATTTTTTTCCATTGGATAAAAATACTCAAAAACAAGCTTGAATATTCTTCCCATTTCTTATATATTTCAAACCATGATGCAAAATGTATCAGGAGCAAGTAAATCAAGAAAAGTCTTTGATCATATATTAAAACTAATCTAAGTCAAGCTAGCATTTGTTTGTTTTTTTCCCACTTATTTGGAAAATTTTATTTTTACCTGTAAAAATAGAAAATATATTACAATCGAATTCCAAATACTGTGAGCTTCAGTATACTTCCAATACTATGAACCAGGAATGGAATTTAACACTGAAATACTAGAGAAATCTCACATGGACTCTGTAGTGGGGTTAAGTTCCCCAAGGAGTGAAAGACCATTTCCCCAACAACTCACAATAGGCACAACATGTATGTATTAATTATTATTCATATATAACACTTTATAAAGTTAAAATGACTCAAGTATTTAATAATCTTTAACAAACAGAAAAAGGGCAACTACATACTTTTTTACAGTTGAAAAATGTAAGTATTAGATTATTCTTTATGAAAAAAGTTAATAAAGATAGTAAATTTGACCTAAAAGATAAATATTATTAGTATTTAAACACAAATTATTTAGCACATTTTTTGGTAGAGATTTAAAAGAAACGTTCTCTGCTCTTTAGATTTTTCGAGGTCCTTGGGGAGATTGGAATGTGTTTCAAAGTTAGGCAAGGGGAAGACATATGGGAACATATGTATATGTATAACTAATTCACTTTGTTATAAAGCAGAAACTAACACACCATTGTAAAGAAATTATACCCCAATAAAGATGTTTAAAAAAAAACAAAAAAACAAAGTTAGGCAAGGATAGGAAGAACCATATGCTGATTATCAAAGGATTGGTATAAGTGAGTTATATAGAATTTGCAATTACCAGATAATTATAAGGATATATTAAGAAATGTTTATCTTCCATGTAAACATGTTAACAGCCATGGTAAAGAAACACACTATGATTAAAATGATATAGAACCCCTGACTTAAAAGGTAAATATTAGGTATATTAAGTTTTTTGGGTTGTTTAAGCTCACTTGGAAATATAATGATATGTCAGTCAAGACCTGTTCTTTTATTTTTTAATCGTTTAATATACACCAAAAAAAAAAAAAAAACCAAGAGAACGTCAAAAATGCAAACATGGTAGCTGATTTCAAACTAAACTGAAATATTATAGAAAACATTTTTATAAAAAGAAACTTACCCACAAAATCCAGCTTAAGAGGTAATTAAGGAATCACTTCTCTTTATCTGACACTTTTAATCTATCTCCATTTTGATTGTAGTAAAATAATGTTTTGCATTATTCATACAAAAATAATTAAAATGTTTAAGTGAGAATGGTTATTAATATGGATAATATTATTTATAAATTTAACTATTTGACATACCAAAGTATTTTTATTGCAAAACCTAGCTTTGCCTTTTCCTGAAGCAGGGCTAGAAGTGTCTTAGTACACCAAGATATAGTGCACTATAGCGCACTAAATAAATACTAAGTTTATTTTGATAGGCTAATTTGAATATTTGAAGAGAAATTAATAGCAACAGTCCTGTGATATTATCTTATTCATTATGATGGAAATAATCATGCAGATTTCAACATATAAAGGATTGTTTTAAAGATAGTTTTACTTCTTTCATTAGTTGTTCCTTGTTTGGTATTTAGAATATGATATTTAATGGTATTTATTCTAATTCAATCAAAAAAAGTTGTTTTGACACAGCTGATCATTCTGGGGCATGAAAGATAAATGATAATATATCACCAGTAAAAATAAAATAAATTTAAATATATTATTAAAAATTCTCTACATAATTTAGTTAAAATAATTTTTTGTGGATACCTGATGTCATACAGACTATTAAGTATATTTCATTTAAAAATTGTAAGTTACTTGAATCTAATAGAATTATTTGGCCATTTTGCATAACCTTTAGTACTTTATTATACTTGATATAATAGAAGTTCGTGCACTAGCTTTCAGAATCAATTCATACCAGGAGTAAGTTTAACTCAAGCCAAAATAGTAACTGTAGAGATTCATTCCTTAGAGGGTGAGGGTGTGATTCCTCTCCTCTTACATAACTGCAATAATTTGGAACTCCATTATGGGATAATATACAATGTTTGTATTGGAATAATTCATATGTCTGTGCCCTTTAATACAATATAAACTTCCGATTGTTAGGAACTAAATCCAAATAATTGTTGTGCCTTCCCCATAATGCTCAGCACAAATGCACAGGAAAATCTTGCTTAGTAAATTGTTACTGAATTAGAAAAGTACTAGAGAGTATGTTTTCACTGAATTAAAATACACTCACAATGCATATTACATATATAAGATATGTACATGATATATGTAATGTATATATTTTTCCTTTTACGATAAAATACCATACAATATAAGAAGAAAATGCAATATGACAGCAGAATAAACCATGTCTTCATGTCTTATGAAGCCTCATGTTGCTTTTTTTCTGTGAGGTTTTTAAGATTCGACGTGCTAACAATACAGTATCCAGCACTGTTTTGAATATCTTCTTCCAGAAAAATATTAACTACCTTCTAATATCAAAAAAAATTTTCCAAAGTAAATAGTGTATGTGCTTCATTCTCTTAAAGCAAAGGGCCTCAAATTAACTATATATATTTGACTTTGTGGATTTTTTTTTTTTACTTTAGCTGTATGCATGCTAAAACATACAATCATTTAATTAATTTATATTTAACGGTGATGAAATGAAAACAATAATACTGTTTAGAGCATGTCTCTAAATTTTATATTAACAAAAAAGACTTAATGATACCTATTCTAAGTAAAAATGAATATTTTAGACCTAACCTTTTGACATACTTGTGGATCAATATTCTTTTTACTCATGTTGCTTCTATCTTGACCTTAGAGGACACAAATTATAGATTTAAGTGGATTAATTTACTCTTTTACCAAAATAAAATACTTAGGACTTTCTCAAGCCTTGAAATATGCTCAGTATTAAACATTATAATCCTTCCTTTTTTTTCTCAAAGGAATTAATTGCAGGTTAAGTTTCTCATCATTTAAAAAGCAAATAGTATTTGTGAATATTATTATTTCTGCTATAAATGAAAGCTTAGACTAGTTTTTAGTGTCATATATTCTTTATTTAATAAAAATTTAATCATTCTTACCTGAATCCAGACCACATATATCATGAAGAACAATGGTCTTAGAGAATACAGAAGAATTCTGAAAAATATAGTACTGAAAAATTAGACATGAATGCTTTTCTGAATATAGGTATGATTCAAACAGACAAGTGCAGATAAATCTACGTGAATATTACATCTGGTTCATTGAATGGCTTATAATTTTGAAACTGTCACATGTCAGCAAATATATCAACACTGCTAGAAAATCAAAAAGGAAGTACATTTCTGTTAAGTGCAGTTGCTTCTAGCTCACATAAGGTAACCATGACTATATTTTAAATAAAAAGTTACTTTTTGAAAACAAATTATTTTTACTCATATCACCATTAACTCTTCTGAGTGAAGAGACCTGAGCATTAAAAAGAGCTCAACAAATATTTTGGAATGAATATGCATATACACATTACATATGTATGTTTGTATGTATGTGTATATATAAATATAAAATGTATAACACAAATGGTTAGATGGTTATGGTAATTCTATTTACAATCTTGTTTTGAAATTGATAATCATGTCAAACCCACGAAGATCAAGAAGATTACATTTCAATTCATCTTCTTTGAGATGAGTTTTTAAAAGGCCATTATATTCTACACATGCAAAAAACAGTGTCTAAAACATGAAGTATGTTTTATTTTAATATTTAGAAAAATCTTGTAATTATTTATTTTCTTAAAAACGAAAATCAGATTATGACTTTCAATTATCTGACCAGGTAAGTAATATATTATGTCATGCCTGACAATGATTTATTTAAACAAACAAAAATTGTGAATTGTAGGTGAATTTTTAGGTAGGCGTGAGGATACAAATCCAGGTTACTCAGCTCTTATTGTTACTCTGAAGTAAATACCAGTTTGTTTGTACCATGATATTGTACCTTAATTTGGAAATTGTACCATAATTGGAAATATTGTATCATGATTTAGAAATAAGTGTGAATCCTAGAAATAAATCTTAGGTTTTCTTTTTTTACTCTTTCTCTTTTCCCTCTATCCTTCCGTCTTTCCTTCCTTCCTTCCTTCCATTCATTAGAGCCTTTTCCTTCTAGCAGCCCAATTTTAAAGAATCTCCATGGTGTTCTCTTTACAATATAGTCTCTAAGATGCAATACTCAAGCGAAATATCAGAATTTAAGTTAAAATTTTGATAGTAAAATATTTTTACTCTAGGGTTTTTGGGGGAAACAACTTCTTTTTAGTGGTATTCCATTCAAAAATTCTTGTAAGTCTAGTTAATTTAAAAACTAGAAGTTTAGAAATAGATTAACATAGTTTACATTTCTAAGTTAATAAATAGTGTTATACATTCCTTCAGTTTAACAGAATATAGCATATTTTTGGCATTTATAAGGAGTGTCTTCTTTGGCCAAAATTTTTCTCTTAGTGAGTTGTTAATGACATCTATAAAACTATCCACTGTAAGTGAATTTAAACATTTAAACATAAGGAATTCAAATTTAATTATAAAAAGGTCATGAAAAGATATTCTTTGACAGTAAATAAGATTATTTCAAATCAAAACATTAGTATATTGAATCATCAAACCCTTTTAAGAACTCTTATTTAAGCATAATGATTTATATTATAACATAGTCTTTTAATTTTACAGTTTATAAATTGTAAACTGACTTTGCAAAAGCATATTGCAAATGATATTGACCAGTCAATATCTGTAAGAGTGGTAATATCAGTAGCAAAATCAGATTTTACTCCTTTAAATACTAATATATAAACTCCATACTTGGTTATCTTTTCAGAAGTGATTTGCATACATTTAAATTAGCGTGGACACGTTTAAAGAGAGGCAGTGTTTGAATTCCTAATGAAAGTGGAATCACAGTCACCAATCGGAAACCTTCCTCAGTCTCAAAATCACTGGCATTTCACATTTCTCTTTTTGTAGCTGACTTAGACGTGCGGCATCTTTTGCTCTCCTTCCCTTTTCCTCCAACTGACTATAATGCGATAACTGAAACCACTTCTACTGTATGTGACACAAACATAGCAGCGCTGAAACGCGTCGAATGGAAGGCTGCTTTCTCCTCCAGAATTCTGTAAGCGTCGAACGCCGACCCTTTGCTCCTTCATTTACTCCTTTCCCAAATCTCGCCACTGTGCCATTTCCCTCCCTCTGCCCTATGGAAGGAAAATATCCTCTACTCTTTACAATATCGCTGTTTTCTCTTCTAGGTTCACTTTTCTCCATTGCCATACATTTTTCTTCAAAACATTCTGATGAGTTTTGAGGAGGGCTTTTCGACCTCACTCGACTATAATACCCTAAATCTTTTCAAGAAAGAAAACGATGATAATAACAGCAAAAATGTATTACAGAACCCCCACGATAGTGACACGGGTTCCTTGGCGCGCCCTTCACAAACGCGTGAAGTATAACCTGAGCGCATTCCTCCTTCCGCGTGATGAGCTTCTTCCACCTGAGAGCAGCGGAGGCATTTTTCTTGTCGACTAACCCCCTCTAGCGCCGAACTGGCAGCATCCGAGCGGCGGCTGTCAGGAGGGAGGGCAGAGCGCGAGTCTTGGCGGAGCTCAGCTGCGCTCGCAGCTCGGGCCCTGCCCTCTAGGCCCGCCTAGGCCGCGGGGCGAGAGCGTGAGGGCCAAGCGCGCTGAGACCCCACCCTGTTAGCACCTGTGTTGCCCGGCCCCTACTCCCAACCTTGGGGGGCGAGGGCCGCGTAGTCCCAGCAGGCAGCGGGCCGCCACGGCTTCCCACCGACCCGAGCGCTGGGAGGGAGTGGGCGCCGAGAGGGGGCGGCTTGAGGGTGCGCGGAGACAGCTGTTCACTCGCAGGCACTCGGCGCCGCTGTGGATGTGGCCACGCACCGCTCAGCCCGTGGGTTCTCTGAGCGCGAGGTCCGACGCCGCCACGCTGCAGGCGGTCCGGGCCCCCGGAATCCCAGCGCCCACGGCTGCGACAATGCTCGTGACCTCCACTGCGAAGTCACGGCCGCACGGCGACGAGAAGACCTCAGTGAGCCGTGGTGCCAGGCACCCGTCCCTATCCAGCCTGATGTGACTCTCCTCTGATGCTTGCTCTCTTCCTTCGCTCTCCTAGGACTAGCAGCGGAGGCGGCCGCAAAGCTGAGGCTCTCGCCCTACTGGGCAAGTTTGGGCGACCCGTGCTGAGGAGTGGTCAGGCTGGTCCGCCACCGCCAAGCTCATCCCGGACCCGGTGCGTTTGCCCACAGCACTCGCCCCCCTCTGGCGGGAGAAATGTAGAGAAGTCGGGGGTAGCCGTGTTGGGAGCTGACTAGCCCTAAAACGCTGGACGCTGCTGCCGCGAAATGGGGAGCAAAGTGCTTGGGGGACTAAGTGCGGCCTCAGAGATGCCGGGGAAGCGGTTCTCGAGGCCGAAGCGCGGCGCAGACGCGGCCGAGCTGCAAGTTTCTGCTCTGCGGGTCGGTGCCGTCGCCACCTAGGCGAGGGGCTGAGGGCGCAGCTCGGTAGCTCGCTCGCACAGCTCGTGGCCCCGCGGAGCCTTTTCAGTCGTTCGGCTCGTGCCGCACTGGCCGGAGGAAAGTTCCCGCGGCCCCCGCCCCCTTCACAGCTGCTGTGCCCTCCTTGCTTTTGGCTCTGCAAGAGTCTACTTCAGTCCGGAGAG
This sequence comes from Delphinapterus leucas, assembly GCF_059928025.1. NCBI lineage: Eukaryota > Metazoa > Chordata > Mammalia > Artiodactyla > Monodontidae > Delphinapterus > Delphinapterus leucas. Next base: position 44,892,438 of record NC_143132.1, read on the forward strand.
GCGCTCGGGCCGTCAGAGCTGCAGGAGCTACCCGCCGCACCTGGTCCTCGTCCCTCCCCCGCTTCCGGCCGTGAGGCGCCCTCCTCCGCCCCCTCGTTCCCCTCCCCCAAACTACAGCCAGAGCTAGCTCCTGCGCGCACGCTCTCCCGGGCCCAAGGGAATAGTCCTCGCGCGAGCGGGACACGGTGGTGGATGCAATTCCGCTCGCCTACAGCCGCCAGGAGCTCCCTGGCGCCTCAGGCAGCGTCCTCCTCCGAAGCAGCTGCGCCTGCCCCTGGGCAGCCTGGACCTTCGTGCCCTGCCCCCGGGGCCTCGCGCGGGGGGCGCCCCGGGACACCCCCTGTGGGCCGGGTGGAGGAGGAAGAGGAGGAGGAAGAAGACGTGGACCGGGACCCGTACCCTACGCGGAACACCTGGCTGCGCTGCTGCCACTTCTCTTTAAGGGGGAGAAGAGAGCCGGGGAGAGCCATGGGGGGCAGCGAAGTCCGGGAATTTCTTCTGCAATTTGGTTTCTTCTTGCCTCTGCTGACAGCTTGGCCGGGCGACTGCAGTCACGTCTCCAACAACCAAGGTAAGGGACGGGGCGCAGAAGCGAGAGGGGGCGGGAGGAGGCGGGTGCTCTGAGGACCGGTGCATTGGTCGCCTTCTGCAGGTAACTTCGTCCCGGGGTAGGCTTCTCCGGGCTCTCTACACGAGGGGGTAGAGGGTGTCCCCTCCCCAGAGCGCCCTGTCCACATCGGCCGGGGCCGGCGACCTCACGAATTCCGGTCCCTTCTGCTTCCAAGTGAATTTAAACGGATGCGTGAGCATCAGCAGCAGTTGGGTCCCAGCCCTGGCGGCCGCGGGCCGCTCCCCGCTGCGCGGTCTGCGCTGGAGGTCAGGCTCTGTGGCACAGGCTTAATGGAGACTTCTGGCTCTCTGCGGTCGCTCACAGCACGGTAACATGTAGGTATCTCCCACATGCCTTCAAGAAGGCAGATCGCTCTCGCTGTAGCCTCTGGCCAAATACTAGCCTTTTGCCTTCGGTAAACTAAGCCGCCCTCGCCCAGCTGCAACCCCTTTACCCCATCCAGACCGAACGTAGACTTGTTGGAAATTATTCCGAATTATTTCTAGCCCAGATGCCCAAAGGGGCCGGGGGATAAGTGTTAGGTGTGAATTAACAAGTTGTGAATATCCTATTTATAAAGTCAGGTAAAGTGGTAAAGTGAAGATGAATAGTGTGTGAAAAGTGAAAGTGTGGTTTACTGAATGGAAAGCACTGAGAATTTTTGAACATTTTCTTGCCTTCTATCCAACAATCTTTATGAGACATATCTCATTGGATTTCTGCTATGAATATTTAAGGATCTATAAAAAAACATCACCTGCATAATCTAAATCCTCCTAGACTAAGAGATGAACAACCGTAAAAGTTTTCCAGCATGTACCTGGCTTGATGCTCTCACTGGCACTGTGATGACTACCGATGTTACCTGTTATGTCACACTTTTACAAATATTTCAAATATACAACTTCAATTGTAGTTACCATTCAACATATAAGGCTTCAAAATAATTTGCAGGTATATAAATGGAGGTCAGATGACATGAAAGTGTGCATCGTTTTTGCAAGGTGAGAAGGTTGAGAGAGAAGGCAAAACAACACAGCCTTCTTTTTTGTTATCAACATGTATGACCAATTTGTTAGAATTATTCAGAATCAATATTCAATTGTTCTCATTTATACAACTGGTACTTTTGACATGTTTTTCTAATTCTTTCTCTTTTTTTTTTTTGACCTGCCAAATTGCAATCACAAATGCATATGTCAATTTGAAAATCCTACACAACCATCATGCCTGTGAGGATGTATCATATGAGTACCACCTATAGTGCCATACTCTCCTATGGCGGTGTATACCTTCAAACACATCCCTTATTTGTTTTCAAGGAATATTGGCATTAAATATCAAAGGGGTAGTTACTTAATCTACCTCTGAAAATAGAAGATTGTTAAAAATAACGTGTAATTATTTGACCTTTTCATTGAAAGGAGAGAGGAAATTTTTAATAATTGGAAGATCAGACATTTATGTTGTACCAAATGTCTCTAGGGCTACTAAAGAGATGTATACTTTGAAGTCAAGTTTACTAGAGATATTTTAACAGTTATTTCCTTGCAATCATTTCCCTAAATCAACATATATTTTTTCATTAAGTGCTGGTAACCATCCAAGGCCCTGAGGATACCAACATAAATAAAACACATGTTACACTCTTCACATGACTAAAGTGCCATTCTACCAAAATGTGTCAAATGTTAAAATATGACATTTCAGCTATTCATATTAAATTTAAGGACATAGAGAAGTTGTTTGTTAACCTTTTGCAGTAATTTTTATCTATTTTAATGACTTTCTCATACTTTTAAAAGACATTTTAACTAAAATATTTACCAATTATATGTAATTTATGTGTGTTTTTATAAGTTAGCTTAACAGTGTTAGTATTACTCAGTTTACCCAACAATTAAATAAGATAAGTAAAGGTAGTCTCCTAAAACTCTTAATTTGAACTTGTCCTAACATGCTAAAAACACAGGCTATGCATTACACTTGGCTAATATAGTGCCTAAAGGCTAAGTTGGGTAAAATTTAGAGAAGTTCTTCAACAGAAGATTATAGAGAAAATATGCTCAGATTTTTTTCATCAGACACAAATGATTCCTCATAAAATGCTTTTTACAGCCTAAAGTCATAGTGATTAGAAATTATGCCTAATAATACTTTGAGATAATTTTCAAATACTGAAATCATCACGCTAATAGTTAATAAAATGTGGAACTTCAAAATGTTATTTTTATGAACACTTGGGGGATATTTTCTTATTTGTAGCTTCATAAATAGATGACATGAATCAACATATCTTACCAATTTGTAAACATTGAAAACATGAGGTATTACAGAATTATTATAGTATGTACACAATATAGAAATACTAATGTAAAATATAAATCAGACTTTTACACATAATAATAAACATCAGTAATATGATGAATAGTTAATTTTAAGGATATTGTATTCATTTTCCTAGTAACTTTTCATCCTAAGAGCTAATGGAATTCATGTTTTATTTTTAAAATTTGTTATGGAGGGTAAAATTTCGTTTTTATTTAATTTGCCTTCTCATTAAGGATATTCACAAGGTAAACTTTTTAATGTTATTTATCTATTTTTACCAAATCATATAAAATCTTTCATGGTTGAATGAAGGAATCACCCTCTTCCCATTTCCTAGTTTTCCATACGTAGGCATAGTAAAACTATCAAAAAGGTGAACTACCTCATTTTTAACCTGGTGCTTAAGATGGTGCTAAGAGTAACTTGAGTACAGGAAGCATCTCTTCTCTTGTTTTTTTAACTGCTGTGAAGCTCTGCACTATAAAGACAAATCAGTTTGACTCTCTCTTCCTGTTACCCAGACCTCCTTGAATCCATCAAAAAGTAGAGTTGCTTCCTAGATCACTTCATCTGATTAAGTGAGTGAAAGTGTGATTTGTACTCAGATTTCTATTATTCCATTAGTCTTCCCTCTATTTATAAGAGGGAAATAAGTATTTATTTCGTGTTGGTAATTTTTATGTAAAAATAACAGATTTTACCCTCTTAATATATGTAAACTTTTATTTCCGTACTAGTAGGATACTTAGGAGAATATAAAATACAATCTTGTTTCATATGTAAGTAACCAGGTGTATCAATAACAGTGGTTAGTAGCCACCAGGGATCCATTAATTCAGAGATTACTCTGCTTTAGTCTAAGAGTTGATGCATCTCTCAGGGTGTGACTCATGTTTCCCAAAATAATCAATACTCAAATAATATATTAAATCAAAATATGGTTTGAATATGAGAGTCTAGAGAGCTCATTTTACTACCTAGATTGTGTGAATTGATCTTTCTCCTCCACCCAGGAAATTCAGTGACAAATGAAATTAACAAGGAAAACAGTAGTCTGAATCATTAGTTTCATTGAATTTATTAATTTGAATGAATTGAGTGTAAAATACACTAAGTTGTGTGTAAATACAGGTGAACATAGGTGAGCAGAAAAATATCTGCTTAATAAAATTCATAGCCCCAAATTAGTTGAACTTCCATAAGTGTTCACAAACTATAAGTCTGTTGTTCTAATATTTATTGAAGGGGAGGAATTGAAATATTTTCGGAAAGGTCAAGAGTGAACTTTACTGAAAATATTTAACGTTGTGTTAAATAAGGAAAACTGAATGATTTATAAAGAATATTTCTAAAATACCTTTCACTTATATAAAATTTATTTTCAGCAATAAACTATAGTTGTAAAGGTGCAGATTGTAATCTCATGTTTTCTTATTTACCATAAGTATAAAAACCTAGAATGCAATTTTATTATGCATTTACAAATTGAAATAAGCCATTGTGTAATTAGTCATTATGATTAGTGTTTAAAATAGAAATATAAAATATCATTGATATGCATTGATCACCTAAATGTTTTTTGCTCTGGGTTTGGGATAACACTGTCTAAAAATTTTTTCTTTTTTTTTTTTTTTTTTAAACATCTTTATTGGGGTATAATTGCTTTACAATGGTGTGTTAGTTTCTGCTTTATAACAAAGTGAATCAGTTATACATATACATATGTTCCCATATGTCTTCCCTCTTGCGTCTCCCTCCCTCCCACTCTCCCTATCCCACCCCTCCAGGCTGTCACAAAGCACCGAGCTAATATCCCTGTGCCTTGCGGCTGCTTCCCCCTAGCTATCTACCTTACTACGTTTGTTAGTGTGTATATGTCCATGACTCTCTCTCGCCCTGTCAAAGCTCACCCCTCCCCCTCCCCATATCCTCAAGTCCGTTCTCCAGTAGGTCTGCGTCTTTATTCCTGTCTTACCCCTAGGTTCTTCATGACATTTTTTTCCCCCTTAAATTCCATATATATGTGTTAGCATACGGTATTTGTCTTTTTCTTTCTGACTTACTTCACTCTGTATGACAGACTCTAGGTCTATCCATCTCATTACAAATAGCTCAATTTCATTTCTTTTTAAGGCTGAGTAATATTCCATTGTATATATGTGCCACATTTTCTTTATCCATTCATCCGATGATGGGCGCTTAGGTTGTTTCCATCTCCGGGCTATTGTAAATAGAGCTGCAATGAACATTTTGGTACATGACTCTTTTTGAATTTTGGTTTTCTCAGGGTATATGCCCAGTAGTGGGATTGCTGGGTCATATGGTAATTCTATTTGTAGTTTTTTAAGGAACCTCCATACTGTTCTCCATAGTGGCTGAACCAATTCACATTCCCACCAGCAGTGCAAGAGTGTTCCCTTTTCTTCACACCCTCTCCAGCATTTATTGTTTCTAGATTTTTTGATGATGGCCATTCTGACTGGTGTGAGATGATATCTCATTGTAGTTTTGATTTGCATTTCTCTAATGATTAATGATGTTGAGCATTCTTTCATGTGTTTGTTGGCATTCTGTATATCTTCTTTGGAGAAATGTCTATTTAGGTCTTCTGCCCATTTTTGGATTGGGTTGTTTGTTTTTTTGTTATTGAGCTGCATGAGCTGCTTATAAATTTTGGAGATTAATCCTTTGTCATTTGCTTCATTTGCAAATATTTTCTCCCATTCTGAGGGTTGTCTTTTGGTCTTGATTATGGTTTCCTTTGCTGTGCAAAAGCTTTGAAGTTTCATTAGGTCCCATTTGTTTATTTTTGTTTTTATTTCCATTACTCTAGGAGGTGGGTCAGAAAGGATCTTGCTGTGATTTATGTCATAGAGTGTTCTGCCTATGTTATCCTCTAAGAGTTTTATAGTTTCTGGCCTTACATTTAGGTCTTTAATCCATTTTGAGCTTATTTTTGTGTATGGTGTTAGGGAGTGATCTAATCTCATACTTTTACATGTACCTGTCCAGTTTTCCCAGCACCATTTATTGAAGAGGCTGTCCTTTCTCCACTGTACATTCCTGCCACCTTTATCAAAGATAAGGTGTCCATATGTGCGTGGGTTTATCGCTGGGCTTTCTATCCTGTTCCATTGATCTTTCTGTTTTTGTGCCAGTACCATACTGTCTTGATTACTGTAGCTTTGTAGTATAGTCTGAAGTCAGGGAGCCTGATTCCTCCAGCTCCTTTTCTTGTTCTCAAGATTGCTTTGGCTATTCAGGGTCTTTTGTGTTTCCATACAAATTGAGAAATTTTTTGTTCTAGTTCTGTGAAAAATACCAGTGGTAGTTTGATAGGGATTGCATTGAATCTGTAGATTGCTTTGGGTAGTAGAGTCATTTTCACAATGTTGATTCTTCCCATCCAAGAACATGGTATATCTCTCCATCTATTTGTATCATCTTTAATTTCTTTCATCAGTGTCTTATAATTTTCTGCATACAGGTCTTTCGTCTCCTTAGGTAGGTTTATTCCTAGATATTTTATTCTTTTTGTTGCAATGGTAAATGGGAGTGTTTTCTTGATTTCACTTTCAGATTTTTCATCATTAGTATATAGGAATGCCAGAGATTTCTGTGCATTAACTTTGTATCCTGCTACTTTACCAAATTCATTGATTAGCTCTAGTAGTTTTCTGGTAGTATCTTTAGGATTCTCTATGTATAGTATCATGTCATCTGCAAACAGTGACAGCTTTACTTCTTCTTTTCTGATTTGGATTCCTTTTATTTCCTTTTCTTCTCTGATTGCTGTGGCTAAAACTTCCAAAACTATGTTGAATAAGAGTGGTGAGAGTGGGCAACCTTGTCTTGTTCCTGATCTTAGTGGAAATGCTTTCAGTTTTTCACCATTGAGGATGATGTTTGCTGTAGGCTTGTCATATATGGCCTTTATTATGTTGAGGAAAGTTCCCTCTATGCCTACTTTCTGCAGGGTTTTTATCATAAATGGGTGTTGAATTTTGTCGAAAGCTTTCTCTGCATCTATTGAGATGATCATATGGTTTTTCTCCTTCAATTTGTTAATATGGTTTATCACATTGATAGATTTGCGTATATTGAAGAATCCTTGCATTCCTGGAATAAACCCCACTTGATCATGGTGTATGATCCTTTTAATGTGCTGTTGGATTCTGTTTGCTAGTATTTTGTTGAGGATTTTTGCATCTATGTTCATCAGTGATATTGGCCTGTAGTTTTCTTTCTTTGTGACATCCTTGTCTGGTTTTGGTATCAAGGTGATGGTGGCCTCGTAGAAGGAATTTGGGAGTGTTCCTCCCTCTGCTATATTTTGGAAGAGTTTGAGAAGGATAGGTGTTAGCTCTTCTCTAAACATTTGATAGAATTCACCTGTGAAGCCATCTGGTCCTGGGCTTTTGTTTGTTGGAAGATTTTTAATCACAGTTTCAATTTCAGTGCTTGTGATTGGTCTGTTCATATTTTCTATTTCTTCCTGATTCAGTCTTGGCAGTTTGTGCATTTCTAAGAATTTGTCCATTTCTTCCAGATTGTCCATTTTATTGGCATAGAATTGCTTGTAGTAATCTCTCATGATTTTTTTTATTTCTGCAGTGTCAGTTGTTACTTCTCCTTTTTCATTTCTAATTCTATTGATTTGAGTCTTCTCCCTTTTTTTCTTGATGAGTCTGGCTAGTGGTTTATCTATTTTGTTTATCTTCTCAAAGAACCAGCTTTTAGTTTTATTGATCTTTGCTATCGTTTCCTTCATTTCTTTTTCATTTATTTCTGATCTGATTTTTATGATTTCTTTCCTTCTGCTAGCTTTGGGGTTTTTTTGTTCTTCTTTCTCTAATTGCTTGAGGTGCAAGGTTAGGTTGTTTATTCGAGATGTTTCCTGCTTCTTAAGGTGGGCTTGTATTGCTATAAACTTCCCCCTTAGAACTGCTTTTGCTGCATCCCATAAGTTTTGGGTCGTCGTGTCTCCATTGTCATTTGTTTCTAGGTATTTTTTTATTTCCTCTTTGATTTCTTCAGTGATCACTTCATTATTAAGTAGTGTATTGTTTAGCCTCCATGTGTTTGTATTTTTTACAGATCTTTTCCTGTAATTGATATCTAGTCTCATGGCGTTGTGGTCAGAAAAGATACTTGATACAATTTCAATTTTCTTAAATTTACCAAGGCTTGATTTGTGACCCAAGATATGATCTATCCTGGAGAATGTTCCATGAGCACTTGAGAAAAATGTGTATTCTGTTGTTTTTGGATGGAATGTCCTATAAATATCAATTAAGTCCATCTTGTTTAATGTATCATTTAAAGCTTGTGTTTCCTTATTTATTTTCATTTTGGATGATCTGTCCATGGGTGAAAGTGGGGTGTTAAAGTCCCCTACTATGAATGTGTTACTGTCGATCTCCCCTTTTATGGCTGTTAGTATTTGCCTTATGTATTGAGGTGCTCCTATGTTGGGTGCATAAATATTTACAATTGTTATATCTTCTTCTTGGATCGATCCCTTGATCATTATGTAGTGTCCTTCTTTGTCTCTTGTAATAGTCCTTATTTTAAAGTCTATTTTGTCTGATATGAGAATTGCTACTCCAGCTTTCTTTTGGTTTCCATTTGCATGGAATATCTTTTTCCATCCCTTTATTTTCAGTCTGTATGTGTCTCTAGGTCTGAAGTGGGTCTCTTGTAGACAGCATATATAAGGGTCTTGTTTTTGTATCCATTCAGCCAATCTGTGTCTTTTGGTGGGAGCATTTAGTCCATTTACATTTAAGGTAATTATCGATATGTATGTTCCTATTCCCATTTTCTATATTGTTTTGGGTTCGTTATTATAGGTCTTTTCCTTCTCTTGTGTTCCTTGTCTAGAGAAGTTCCTTTAGCATTTGTTGTAAAGCTGGTTTGGTGGTGCTGAACTCTCTCAGCTTTTGCTTGTCTGTAAAGGTTTTAATTTCTCCATCAAATCTGAATGAGATCCTTGCTGGGTAGAGTAGTCTTGGTTGCAGGTTTTTCTCCTTCATCACTTTCAGTATGTCCTGCCACTCCCTTCTGGCTTGTAGGGTTTCTGCTGAGAGATCAGCTGTTAACCTTATGGGGATTCCCTTGTGTGTTATTTGTTGTTTTTCTCTTGCTGCTTTTAATATGCTTTCTTTGTATTTAATTTTTGACAGTTTGATTAATATGTGTCTTGGCGTATTTCTCCTTGTATTTATCCTGTATGGAACTCTCTGTGCTTCCTGGACTTGATTAACTATTTCCTTTCCCATATTAGGGAAGTTTTCAACTCTAATCTCTTCAAATATTTTCTCAGTCCCTTTCTTTTTCTCTTCTTCTTCTGGAACCCCTATAATTCGAATGTTGGTGCGTTTAATGTTGTCCCAGAGGTCTCTGAGACTGTCCTCAGTTCTTTTCATTCTTTTTTCTTTATTCTGCTCTGCAGTAGTTATTTCCACTATTTTATCTTCCAGGTCACTTATCCGTTCTTCTGCCTCAGTTATTCTGTTATTGATCCCATCTAGAGTACTTTTAATTTCATTTATTGCGTTGTTCATCGTTGCTTGTTTCATCTTTATTTCTTCTAGGTCCTTGTTAACTGTTTCTTGCATTTTGTCCATTCTACTTCCAAGATTTCGGATCATCCTTACTATCATTATTCTGAATTCTTTTTCAGGTAGACTGCCTATTTCCTCTTCATTTGTTAGGTCTGGTGCATTTTTATCTTGCTCCTTCATCTGCTGTGTGTTTTTCTGTCTTCTCATTTTGCTTATCTTACTGTGTTTGGGGTCTCCTTTTTGCAGGCTGCACGTTCGTAGTTCCCGTTGTTTTTGATGTCTGTCTCCAGTGGCTAAGGTTGTTTCAGTGGGTTGTGTAGGCTTCCTGGTGGAGGGGACTAGTGCCTGTGTTGTGGTGGATGAGGCTGGATCTTGTCTCTTTAGTGGGCAGGTTCACGTCTGGTGGTGTGTTTTGGGGTGTCTGTGGCCTTATTATGATTTTAGGCAGCCTCTCTGCTAGTGGGTGGGGTTGTGTTCCTGTTTTGCTAGTTGTTTGGCATAGGTTGTCTAGTACTGTGGATTGCTGGTCGTTGAGTGAAGCTGGGTGCTGGTGTTAAGATGGAGGTCACTGGGAGATTTCCGCCGTTTAATATTTTGTGGAGCTGGGAGGTCTCTTGTTGACCAGTGTCCTGAAGTTGGCTCTCCTACCTCAGAGGCAGAGCCCTGACTCCTGGGTGGAGCACCAAGAGCCTTTCATCCACACGGCTCAGAATAAAAGGGAGAAAAAGTAGAGAGAATTAGTAGAAGTATGAGGAAAGAAAGAAGGAAAGGAGGAAAGGAAGGAAGGAAGAAAGAAGCAAAGAAGGAAAGACAGGAGGGAGGAAGGGAGGGAGGAAGGAAGGAAGGAGGGAAAGAAGGAAAAAAGACAGAAAGAAAGAAGATACAGTAAAAATAAAGTATAATATAGTTATTGAATTAAAAAATATTTAGAAAAAAAAAAAGGGACGGATAGAACCTTAGGACAAATGTTGGAAGAAAGCTATACAGAGAAAATCTTACACAGAAGCATACACATACACCTTCACAAAAAGAGGTAAAGGGGGAAAAATCATAAATCTTGCTCTCAGAGACCACCTCCTCAATTTGGGGTGATTCGTTGTCTAAAGGAGGGAAGGAAGGAAAGAAAGAAAGAAAGAACGAAGGTAAAGTATAATAAAGTTATTACAAATAAAATTAATTATTGAGAAAAAAAATTTTTTTAAAAAACCATGGACGGATAGAGCCCTAGGACAAATGGTGGAAGCAAGAGTATACAGACAAGATCTCACACAGAAGCATACACGTACACATTCACAAAAAGAGGAAAAGGGAAAAAAATCATAGATCTCGCTCCTAAATTCCACCTCTTCAATTTGGGATCATTCCTTGTCTATTCAGGTATTCCATAGATGCAGGGTATATCAAGTTGATTGTGGAGCTTTAATCTGCTGCTTCTGAGGCTGCTGGGAGAGATTTCCCTTTCTCTTCTTTGTTCTCACAGCTCACAGGAGCTCAGCTTTGGATTTGGCCCTGCCTCTGCGTGTAGGTCGCTGGAGGGCGTCTGTTTTTTGCTCAGACAGGACAGGGTTAAAGGAGCCGCTGATTCGGGGGCTCTGGCTCACTCAGGCCGGGGGTGGGGGGCGGAAGGAGGGGCACTGCGTGCGGGGCGGGCCTGCGGCGTCAGAGGCGGCGTGACGTTGCGGCAGAGGCCGGCGTGACGTGGCACCAGCCTGAGGCCCGCCGTGCGTTCTCCCGGGGAAGTTGTCCCTGGATCCCGGGAACCTGGCAGTGGCGGGCTGCACAGGCTCCGCGGAAGAGGGGTGTGGAGAGTGACCTGTGCTCGCACACAGGCCCCTTGGTGGCGGCAGCAGCAGCCTTAGCGTCTCCCGCCCGTCTCTGGGGTCCGCGCTTTTAGCCGCGGCTCGCGCCCGTCTCTGGGGTTCGCGCTTTTAGCCGCGGCTCGCGCCCGTCTCTGGGGTTCGCGCTTTTAGCCGCGGCTCGCGCCCGTCTCTGGAGTTCCTTTAAGCAGCGCTCTTAAACCCCTCTCCTCGCGCACCAGGAAACAAAGAGGGAAGAAAAAATCTCTTGCCTCTTCGGCAGGTGCAGGCTTTTCCCCGAACTCCCTCCCGGCTAGTCGTGGTGCACTAACCCCTTCAGGCTATGTTCAAGCCGCCAACCCCAGTCCTCTCCCTGCGCTCAGTCCAAAACCGAAACCCGAGCCCCAGCTCGCAGCCCCGCCCGCCCCGGCGGGTGAGCAGACAAGCCTCTCGGGCTGGTGAGTGCCGGTCGGCACCGATCCTCTGTGCGGGAATCTCCCCGCCTTGCCCTCCGCACCCTGTTGCTGTGCTCTCCTCCGCGGTCCCGAAGCTCCCCCCTCCGCCTCCCGCAGTCTCCGCCCGCGGAGGGGCTTCCTAGTGTGTGGAAACTTTTCCTCCTTCACAGCTCCCTCCCACTGGTGCAGGTTCCGTCCTTATTCTTTTGTCTCTGTTTTTTCTTTTTTTCTTTTGCCCTACCCAGGTACGTGGGGAGTTTCTTGCCTTTTGGGAGGTCTGAGGTCTTCTGCCAGCCTTCAGTAGGTGTTCTGTAGGAGTTGTTCCACGTGTAGATGTATTTCTGGTGTATCCGTGGGGAGGAAGGCGATCTCCGCGTCTTACTCTTCCGCCATCTTCCCAACTCCCCTAAAATTTTTTTCTTACACAAAAATTATACAGTGTTCTTTAAGGATCTCTTCTTCAAACTAGGAATAACATGAATAAAGCAGTTTTAATTGAGATTTTCCCAAGGGGAAAATATATATCTAAAATTAGTGGTTAAATAACATCATTTTACATTTTTAATATTTTCAACTTTTCTAATAAGGAATTTGTATTACTTTTATGTTACAAAATTAAATATTGAGAAAAATACTAGAGTTGAAATTCCCTTCTTCACTAATCACTGCTGGTCTAAATAACTTAAGTGCAAAAGGCATCATAGATTTCTTGTATTTCCTTCTACCAATCCTCTTTTCCTATGACAAGCACCATATCTCAATCTTTCTCTTTCATTCTTTTCTTTTCACACACATGAGTACTTCTGACTATATATTTCATTTGTCCTAAATGGCGAGAGAACAGATCTTATTTTGCAGTGTACATAGTCAACTGAACCCCCAAAGTAATAGAAGTTTCTTCATTGTGTTCTTGACTCAGCATTTCTTGGGAGTATAAATATGGTGGAGATCAGTACATATAGTTAAGTAATGAAAAGGGATTGACTTTGTTCAGTGCACTTTGTCAATCATGTAATCAAACTAAATTTGTACAGAAGGATTAAATTGTTTATACAGGGCTTCCCTGGTGGCGCAGTGGTTGAGAGTCCGCCTGCCAATGCAGGGGACACGGGTTCGTGCCCCAGTCCGGGAAGATCCCACATGCCGCTGAGCGGCTGGGCCCGTGAACTATGGCCTCTGAGCCTGCGTGTCCGGAGCCTGTGCTCCGCAACGGGAGAGGCCACGACAGTGAGAGGCCCGTGTACTGGAAAAAAAAAAAAAAAATTGTTTATACATCCACAGTGTTATTTTAAAATAAATATTATATATATTATATCATACATATAAAAATTGTGCAACATAATTTAATGTACTACATCTATAGTGTTCTGATCAACTTGCAATTTCATTAGACTGACATTAGTTCTTTAAAAAATGGAAATTATATTACCTCAACTTTTGCCTTATTTTATTGAGTACTGTGTTTTCGAGTTTAATATTTAGATGATGAAGAGAAAAAGAATAAGTAAGGCAGACTTTATAAATGCCCTCATGGAATTTATTTTCTAGTAAGGGAGACTGACAAAAAAATATTTAAGTAAATGAAACTATATGCTGTGCAGGAAAGAACACAGGCACTGAGCAAATAAAAGGAGGGACCTGCTATTTTAAATGTGATGGTTGGAAAGGCCTATCTGGGAGGTGACATGTAAGCCACATTCTCAAGGATGAGAAAGAGCTAATTGTACAGAATGGGAAGAAGTGCATTCTAGGTAAAGGGAATTGCCTGGTCAGTGACCTTGAAGGGAAATGAGCTTGACACGTTTGAAGAAATAAGTCCAGTGTGACTGGACCTTACTGAGCAAGGAAGAGATTTAGCACAAAGTAAGGTTTGAAAGATAGTGAGGAACCAGATACCACAAAGAAAACAAGCCATGGAAAGGAACTGGGTTTTAATATTATCCTAGGTAAAATGGGAAGCTATTGAGAGATTTTAACTATTTTTCATTTTAAGAGCATTATGGCTAGTGAGCAAAGAGATGATTGGAAGATGGCAAGAGTAGAATTAGGAGTCTGTTGCAGTTACCTGGGGGGTGGGGTATGGTGGCCTGGGTAGAGTGGTGGTAGTGAGATGGGGAGAAGAAGATGGATTTGAGATACATTTTGGAGTTAGGATTATGGGATCATCTTATCATTACAGAAAAATAAATGTAGATATTCAACATTTATATCACTTCTTTTCCAAAGGGCTGAAAAAATTTTCCATTACTCCCCGTAAAAATGACCTTGCTTATAATAATTGATAATTGACAGAGGATAGGAAGGGTGGGGTGAGGCCCACTTTCCACTCTATTCAGCTCAGACTATGATTTAAAATATAATCTTAACAGTTTTACTATTTCAAACCATTGTCAAACCATTGTACATAACATTGTACACTCATATTGGATCAACAAATGAAATTTTTTAATGCATTTTTGACATGACAACTTTCCATATATAGTTTTTTGTCAGAGTGGATAATGGCACACATGGGCGGAGACATCTTCACAAAGCAATATGGTAATCCAACAGAGTCTATTAAATATAGAGCAATATTTGGAAGTTTGGCTTATGCACCAATTTTGTTCATCTTTGTTATGATCAGATTACTGTTACTGAAAACAAAATGAAACAAAAATGTAAGTGATACTAGATATCAAATAAGCGTGTTTCACATATTTTCTATTAGTCTTCTTTTATCTCTGCATTTTGTTTCAATGAAGAGAAACAAATACACGTTCAGAAAGCCTATAAGAGATCCAGAAAATGAGATCTTAAGATGAGGGAAGAAACTATTAGGCTCTCCACTAAACAACAGTATATTGCATGTAATTTAAAAAATTTCCCTGACCAGTTATTATTCATTACAGTGAGTTGCATTATAATAATAATTTATGAATGTAATCATTAAATAGAATCATAAAAATTCCTAACTTAGTCATATATACTTTGTATATATTTAGAAAATTCATACTCTGGAAATGCTTCATTTAAACATTTCTAAATATTCTTAAATATAAATATTCAAACATAGTAAATCTTATATTTTAATTTAGTGCTTAGAATGTTCTGGAGAATACTATTGATATATATATATATATATATATATATTTTTTTTTTTTGCGGTACGCGGGCCTCTCACTGTTGTGGCCTCTCCCGTTGCGGAGCACAGGCTCCGGACGCGCAGGCTCAGAGGCCATGGCTCACGGGCCCAGTCACTCCGCGGCATGTGGGATCTTCCTGGACCGGGGCACGAACCCGTGTCCCCTGCATCGGCAGGCGGACTCTCAACCACTGCGCCACCAGGGAAGCCCTACTATTGATATTTTATAGTGATTTCCTTTCAGTAAACATTGACTTCTTATGGGATATACAATTTTGTTTTTCAATGATAAATATTCTAGAACTGAGTGAAAATATTCGTTCTTCAAACAGATATTTATCAGAGGCCTACTATTTGATAGGCAGTGTACTTACCATATATAAGAATTCAAGGAGAACTTTCCCTCCCAGAATATATGATCCAGTGAAGGGTTTCCGGTCTCTTTCCAAGTCTGGCAGGAAAATTTTCTGTTTTCTTAAAATTAGATCCAAAATTAATTAGAAAAACTTTTAAAACACATTTGTTATATGGTAACATGTAACAAGTACTGTTGTTCAATTCTCAATATATTTATGTACCACTTATTTGAAAATAATTTCTATTATTTCATTACAGTTTATCTCAAAGTTAAAAAAATAAGTCACTCAACAGTCACATATTAAGAATCTCCCTGTGTCAGGCATTATGCTGGGTTCTAAGTCTACAACAGTGATTATCATACAATCTCTGTTCCTTAGAATATCAGTCTTCTCTGTTGATGTTATATATCCTTGAGTAATTGATATTTACTCTTTAATTACTTGATGATTTTTATGAGATGAAGAATTTTACAGTAAATGAGATGATGAGGGAGAGAAGGAAGGGGCTAAAGTAATACTACTAACACTTTCATGTGGTTTATTTGTAAAATTGCTTCACAAGGATCTTCTAATATTAGTTTTATGGGTGGGCATATATTCTATTTAATTACATGAAAAGTAAACATAAATATGCATTTAAAAATACAACCATGCATAGAAAATATAAATATTTCACATCTGTAATGGCTTTCCATGGACTGACAGGTAGAGGGAGATTTTGTTTGAAGGATGTTAGACGAGCTTTTTATGGTGTGTTTATTTAAGGTGGATTTATTATTAAAAACTATGGTTAATGGTGAAGAAGCTAGTTTCCAGTTTCAGATAGCAGCAAGCATACCTTTTAATTAAGCTTTGGAGTGGGAACTGGGATGAAAGTATGTATTTTCAGTCCATGTACTGAAAAATAGATTCAGCTACTTTCCCAGGATACTGCTGTGTCCTCTAGCTGTTGGCCTGTTTGATGATCTGAACTTGCTGGATATAAATGAAAAATCACCCCTATTCCTTCTATTTCATTTTATAACTTCAGTTGTAAAGTTGTACTTAACTTTTTGATCATAGAAGATATAATATCTCCTTAGAAACTGAATGTTCAGGAGGTAGAATTAGTTATGTATTATTCTTACAATGTTAGGTATCTGTGGATATATGGGATATTTATGTACGTAATTTATTTACTTATGTTAACTTACTAATAACATAACAGTAGAATAATTACGTATTCTTTCAGATTATTATTATAATACTCATATTGGTGGTACATGAGCCTTGCAAAGAGAAACACATTCTTGTATAGTACATAGAGTATAATGTATAGAATAAGGAAAAGTACTTACGCATGATTTAAAAAAAATCAATATATGAAAACTTTCCTACCTATGATGACTAGGAAATAAAAAGGTATTACATTAATATGTATTCCAAATAAGAATTATCTAAAACTAATTAAAATGATTGCCTCCAAATATGAGTTGAAATATATCTCAATATCACCTTAATTTTTACTTTTAAAGGAAGAAATTTGTTCCTTATATTGCTATGATACTTTAATATTGCTAAAAATAATTAAAATTAAACATTTAATTAGAAAATTAAACTGTAGTGGCCAATGAATGTTATTCTAAAAATTGATATCTAAGACAACTGAAGTTTATTTTAAAATATAATACAGTAGCTAAGTAGCTATAAACACGCAAAATGAAAGAAAAATAGGGATAGAAAAAAACTGAATTATGGTACTATTTTTAAAATGAACCTAATTGGTTAAGAAATCTCTCTTGTTAATATCGTGGGTTAGAGCCTTATCTCTGCAAGTATAGAAATGTCCTGATGACAAACAACGTTAGCTAAATCTCTTTAAAAAAAAAGTCCTGAAAATTTCCTTTCACTCTCCTTCTGGATTTAAAGTATACTTAGACAACATTTAAACTGTGAATGCAAGTGAAAATAATTAGTAGTTGCCATTATGTGTGACAGGAAAGAGTTGAGCAAACTAACAGCATTGCACAAAATCATAAGACTTTTGTCAGTTTCTAAAATTAAATAAAATCTATGCATTAGTCCACTTGTTAACAATTATAATGCCTGATCAACAACAACAAAAAACCCCAAGACTGCAGTAGCCACAACAATTTCATAACACTAGAACATTTAATGAGGAAACTACCGTTTCCTTGGCTGTTTTACATGTTCAATTTAATGAGGGAGCAGTCAGAAAGAGATCCTAACTTCTATCTGAAAAAGAAACAGAATTTCAGAAGTGCATATTGTTGGTATAACATATTGCTTAGCATGTTTTAAAATAAGTGAAAAATAACATGCTCCAATTTTATTTTTATGATACTATATTAGAGCAAAAATTGTACCTATATTATAATAACTTACTGTCTTAAAGTGTTATAGTATAATAACTTCATTTTATAGTTTAGAAAACTAGAGTTCACCCCAGTTATTAAAATAGCAGGTAGTTTGTTTATTTAAAATTCCATGTGTAAGAACCTTTATGATATTCACTAGTTTATGACCAAAAATCCATGTATATATATGCACTGTTTTTTTAGATTTTTCAAGAGCTCTATTACCTAGTAAAGCAAAAGTAAAATTTAAGAATTTATTTTAAAGTTTAGTATTCTGGAGTTTTAAGTACTTGTTAAAGCTAAATGAAAATTTTCCCTGAATTTATGAAGCCTTAAAATCAGATGAAATTTTTATCCTGTTTCTGCTATAAAGTTCTGAAATACTTTTCCATTGTAATATAGATATAGTTATCTTTGGGTTTTTGTTCATTTTTATTTTTATTACTTATATATAAACACTTCAGTGCTTAATCTATATGGTTTATTTGTATATATTTTCCTAGAATTCTCAGATTAGTTCAAAATTAAGTATATATTCATCCAAGTTTTAAATGAAATCTGTTGATACCTACTATGTTTTTTCACTGTGCTGGGAACAGGAAACGTAAAGATGGGTCACTTTGCCCTGGACTTCTGAGAGCTTAAGATTTAACTAATGAGGCTGTTTATATGTCATTGAATAATTGACAAAGCAATATGGATTTAGCTGTTCCATAGATAAGTTCACATCTATGAACTATTGTTTACAGAGATGAAAAGGTAAAAGTACCATTTTCACTGATCTATGAATTAGTATATGGAGACATTGAGAAAAAATATTCATTCAGTATGTTGACCATGACCCTATATTGGCACTGACTTTGTGTGCCTGCTAGAAATGAAATAGGATCTGGCCCCTGACATTAAGAACAACGTTGTAAAGTTGAAGAGATATACTTAGCAGTTAAATACTAGCAATATAGCAGAGAGAAAGGGAAATAATTTTAAAAATTATAAACAAAAAAGAATCTTGAGTTACATATGGGAAATGAAAATGAGTCTCACATTTATCAGGATTCATCATCATAAATATATATAAGCAATAAGAGAATTAAAACAAGTGACTCCTCTGGAAACTTCAATTTTTAAGCTACCTTGAATTAGTTATTCTGCACTTGAAGATTAAAACTTACTCTCTGTATAGGTAAAAATAAAATCCAAGTGAATAATATCTTAGATTGAACATAGTTTTTTTTTTTTTAACATCTTTATTGGAGTATAATTGCTTTACAGTGGGGTGTTAGTTTCTGCCTTATAACAAATTGAATCAGCTATACATATACATATATACCCATATCTCCTCCCTCTTGCATCTGCCTCCCACCCTCCCTATCCCACCCCTCTAGGTAGTCACAAATCACCCAGCTGATCTCCCTGTGCTATGCGGCTGCTTCCTACTAGCCATCAGTTTTACATTTGGTAGCGTATATATGTCCATGCCACTCTCTCACTTCGTCCCAGCTTACCCTTCCCCCTCCCCGTGTCCTCAAGTCCATTCTCAACGTCTGCGTCTTTATTCCTGTCCTGCCCCTAAGTTCTTCATAACCTTTTTTTTTATAGATTCCATATATAGAGTTTTTAAGTAAATGGCACCACTTGGCTTTTTCATTAAAAGTTTTATCATATTCTTTAAGAAATAGTGTGTTTGATGATGGTGGCTGCTTTTAAAAAGAAACAGCACAAAAACTATAACAACACAAAATCTTGATTTTAATGGATTGTATGTAGTTTTCTCTTCTGATTATATTTAGATGATGGTAAAATTGTAAAATCTGTATGATTTACACTATATGCAATTTAAAGATTAAAAATGTTTCTCTAGTTTCTTGCCATCTCTTACCATTCTTGTTTTATTGTGATTCTCTTCCCTACCTGTATTAAATATTGGTTTTTAGAGGTGTTTCATAACTTTGAAATTGCTAGTATTCTTTAACATTTATGTTGAGAAATTAGATAAATTACTCCTTGATAGATCCTGTATTTTATATTTGAGAAATGTGCCTGTAGAAGAACATAGAAATTGCTGCCAGAATTTGGTATTTTTAAACAGAGAAAAATCAATGGCAGATTATCCATGATTAGCTGTTGACATTTAATTTGTACATTTATAATGTCAAAAAGCACTGAAAACTGTCAATTTAGTTTCTAAATTACAATAATATTCTTATTTTCAAATCCAACATTTTATGGTTCTCATCTGTCCTTCAACATAGAGATATATTTAAAATAATAATTGAAATAATTGCAGATCTTTTGACAAGCTGGACTTTAAATAATTAACTGAAAAATTACAGATTTGCTAAAAAGCCTAATGAATTACTCATCTCTTTGTGAGCATCTAGGTTTGTTGTTGTTGCCCTGATCATTATTTCAATACCCTAGTGCAGGCGTTATTTCTAACTTATGAAAATAAATATCTTTATAAAGGTATATTATGATTGGATTAATATTTCTTCTCCTTTAATCATTACACAATACCTAGAATATGGTCATGTATTGCCATGTCATAAAAATTATTTTAATTCTGTGCTAGAGTATGTATCATAAGTCTTTAAAGTATTTTCTCCTCCAGCAGATGATTTGCCTGGGCTGTGAGAATCTGAGTTGTTGTCAGGCTTTACTAGATTGAGGATATTTTTTGAGGTTTGATATCTTAATTGTAAAAGATTATGATTTTAAGTACATCCCACCACACATATGCCACATTTATTATGGAATAGATCCCATCCTCCAAATGCACACTAGCTTGGTTGGAAGTTCTGCTTCTAATGTGGCACCAGAGTGTAGGAAGCTTAAATAGTATCTATATAACTAAGGAAAAAGCCATAAATTTTCTTTTTAATATACTTGTTTCTGATATACTTATTGTCCAGGTCCAAGATTATCCTGTTCAGTCAGTTGCTCTCAATTTCTTATAAAAATTTTGGACTTAATTCTCTTCTAATGCAAAATTAGGGAATATTTCATGCAAATGGACTATTTTAAATTTATCTTCTTTAGCTAGTCTTAAATTGGAATGATTATGATTTTCTTTTATGTGTAAGTTCTTTATATACTACTTACATATGTCATGTTAATTCCAAGTATTTCCCCCAAGTTACCTTTAATTATGTTTATTACTGTTTGTATATCAAGATTGGCTTCAGCCTCCAAATTTTTCCACTTATCGTTTTTCCCCTCTAATATTTGCTTCTGATGACATGCACACATTGAACAATAGGCAGGAATAAATGCCCATTTACCAGTCACTCTAATAGTGCTTTATATACAAACGATAAGCTACCTGACAAAATGTCAGTTGTAACTAATGTAACTTATGCTGAAGTGGGGTTTCTTACCTTCCAATTTTAATCTAAATCCTCCCAAATTCACTTATCTAATATTCACAAGAACAAGAATGGCTGATACCTACCTAGTTATAGGTAGGTAGAAGAGGGGGAGGAAAGGTAGGCTCAAGTTATAGGAACATTTACCACATGGAATGAGGATGACAAAAAAGCGGTTGCACGTGGCTCTACTGCAGGTGTGACATTATGCTAGATCCACATACATACACAATCTTCCAATATTGTGTAGCTTGGAAAAACTCCTTGAGTGGAAAAGCTAGAAAAAAGTTGAAAGGGGGTTGAGAATTTGAGTAAGAGTTTAGGCTGAATATCTAACTGAAATCAAGGAACTTTCCTTCCTCAGTGATTATTTCTCAACACTTAATCTTTTTGGAAGAGTTTATAATTTTATGGAGTGATGTCTATTAATCTTTTTCTCAGTTATTTTTTAGTTTTTTTAATGTGTAGAGAATCTTTGCACATCCTATTTAACTGTATTTTCTAGATGTGTTATGGCTTCAGGTTAATATATATCATGCCTCAGAGTGTGCTATGACAACAAACATTTCTTTTGAAGATGTAAAATGTTCTAGAAAGCAGTTAAGCAGAAAGTTGAAAAATATTCATATACTTAGATTATTAATTCCACTTTTATGAATTTAAATTCTAGGGGAATGCATGGATAAAGACAGGCCAAAATTTATATACAGGACTTTTCATTTCAGCCTTATTTATCAAACTGAAGAATTGGCATCAAAGTTAATGCCCCCAGATAGGAACATCTTGATAGAGACATAACTTCCTTTATTTGTAAAAATTTCTTCGATGAGGGCATGTGCATCAACAGGAGTCCCAAATCCCTCAATGTGAGATGGTGGAAAAACTTGTTTTGCTACTGAGAGAGCACATAAGAGAGATGATAGGAGAACAAGGAAGGAAGCCTTTGCAATAGGAGCAGCCTGATGGAGATTCTGGGATTTGTTTAGAGTAGCCAAGAGTATGGTTTAAAAATGATGGTGTCTGTTGTTCTATTTGAAATTGTTCGCTTGACTGCGGTGTTAACCATTTCCCCTATCTTCACCTCCAACATTTTATCAAACTCTGTTATACTTCAGAAAAACAAGAATAGAAATCAGTTCTAATTTAAGTTCAAAATAAATGGATAGCATCTTTGTACTTAAAGAGGATGTTTCTCTGGAAAACTCAAAAATGTTTTGTACTCAGCAGTCTCTCCCATTAATACACCTGTAAAAATGTATCTCCAGTTGATGGAGGATTTGACATAGTAGGAAAAATGAAGAAAAAGACCGAATGCTTTTCAACTGTGTATATTAATTTAATTCTACCACTTTATCTTTTTATTCCACCTTTCCAAAGTAAGTAAGCACCATAAATTACTGCACTTATTTTACTAATGGAATTTATATGGACGTTAAGTTACTTGGCAAAGCTGATAGAGCAAATTAGTAACCACAAAGGAAAAAGAAAGCAGGCCTTAAGCCTGTTAGATCAGTGTGCTTTCTAAATGAGAAGGAGAATTTCAGGCAACTCCTAGAATATTAAAAGTGCAAAGGTATTGAATTTAAATATTGTTCCTCTACATTAATGTCTAGAGAGATTTCTAAAACACTTAACCTATATCACTTATAAATATTGATAATCTGTTTTAAAAGAATAGAAGAATTTTTTGGAAAATTATTTATAAAAAAGGATTTCTTTTACTGGATTATACAACTTTTTAAAATTAGCATTTAATAGTTATGACTTTAAGTAATATGCCATTTTTACTCCCATTTTCTTTATATATATTATTTTTGTGGTTGTAAGGCCCATTACTGTGTGCTTTTGCTTGTATGTTTATCATTTGTTTGTTTACTAATTCATCCAGATGTTTAAACTGCTTGTTAGGCACTGTACAAGCAGTCTTGATTAATGAGCAATAATGACAATTTAAGTATCTAATGAGAAGCTGTACAGTTTGAGTCTTCAGCCCCAGACTCTCCTCCTTTTGGACTACTTTTGATTTTCCCTCAATTCAGATCTAGCATAGCAACTATCAAGTCTTAATGTCTATAAGAACTGCTGAAGAACTTTTTCAAATGACAGATTGCTGAGCCCCACTACCAAAGAGTTGGATTTAGTGTGTTAAAGATAGTGTTTAGGACTGTTCATTTTTAATAAACACTCTGCTAAATGTAGATGCAGATGGTTTGAGAAACCCTGACTTAGGGATCCCTATCTTTATCCATTGCAGCAAATAGGGATTAAAGCTAGCTAAAATAAGCAGAAAAGAAATTTATAAGGAATTTGATATCTTATAAATAAAAATTGGATTTATAATATAAATGTTGGATTTATAAGACTTTGGATAAGATGATTCCACAGAACTGAAGAGACTCCTAGAGAACCAACTTTAGCAAAGGATAAGAATAAGGGCAGCACCTGGGATCTAGACATCAGGAATTAATCATCAGTCTCATTGGGCTGAATTGATTTCAACCCTTTTTTCCCTATAATTGTATTACTCAGCTAAAAATATCAGTTCTGCAAGAGTGAGTCTGAATGGCCTACATTGGGTCATGAGCCCCTGCATCATAGAAAGAGTAGGACCCCTTGATTGACAACCTTACCATGACTGGACACTGTGGGGGACAAGGAATTCCTTAAAAATTCTGTCACTAAAACAAGTGGAATGGATAATGGGTGGCCAAAACCTAGCACATGTCTAATCACTGATAGTATAATATAATCTTCCAAATAACTTCTTTTAGAATTTTAGCCCTTACACTAAAAACTCAATTATGAAATGAATATGACTTTTTATAATTAGAGTCTATAGTGTCTCCCAGTTCAGCCCAGAGGAGTTAGGCATCATATTACTACTACCCTCAGTAGAGTATTAGCAATTTAGGAGACATATTATAATAGAATCATGAAGCCAGTCTCCCGAAAGGATAGCATATATTTGCTTTTACTCAAGTACAATTTGAAATATCCCTTGTTATGATAAAACTCTTATCCTGCAGTATAGAAGATAAGGAAACAATATAGATGGCCTGAACTAACCTTTTCTTTACAAGAAATTTGACTTTTACCAAGTGGCTTATACAAAATTTCAGTGCATTCAAAATACTGTACAATATTCTGGTCATTACCGTGTGCCTGGCTAACATGAGAAAATTTGTGACACAAAATATTGTGCCCAATATTGATCCAACTTCCATACACAATTATTGTGCTTTTAAAAATAAACCAATTCCTAAACTATAGAAACAAAATTGATATGCCTCTAAATGTTATATTTTAAAAATATATAGTAAATGATGTTTTAAGGGGCTTGGATTTTAAGATTGCTAGTGTTTCATTTCAAAATAATTACATTTCTATGGGACATTTTCCCAGAAATAGCTGTTCAAATGCAGTATAAATTCTGAGTTTTTGAGTGGTTACTCCTTTCTAGGCACCATTCTAAGTACTTCAGTGTATTCAGTTGTGTAATCTTTACAACAACCCATAAAGTTAATCATTTTTATCTTAGTTTTATAGGTAAGGAAATTAGGACACAAAATAGGTTAAGTAACTTGTCACAGTGTTAAATGGTAATAGAGTGTTATGCATTCAATTGTGTCCCCCCCAAATTCCTATATTTAAGTCCTAATCTCAGGTACCTAAGAATATGACCTTTTTGGGAAATGAAGTTGTTGCAGATGTAATATGTTTAGATGAGGTCCTACTGGAGTAGGGTGGGCCCCTAATCCAATATGACTGGTGTACTGATTAAAAGGGAGAAATTTGGAGATAGACATGCACACAGGGAGAAGGCTACGTGAAGATTAAAGCAGATATTGCAGTTATGGACCTACAAGCCAAGGAACACCACAGATTGCCAGCAAACAACCTTAAGCTAGGACAGAGTCATGAAACAGATTCTACCTCATGGTTCTCAGAAGGAACCAACCCTACTGACCTCTTGATCTAAGATTTCTAGCTCTCAGAACCGTAAAACAGTAAATTTCTGTTGTTCTAACCCAGTTGTGGTACTTTGTTATGGCAGCACTATGAAACTAACATGCAGAGTAAGGATTTGGATTTACACATTATAGCTCCAAAGCGTACATTCTTAACCAACACACTGTATTGTTTCCCTGCAGATAATTGAATAAATACATCATCTGTTAGGATGTAAAAGAGATCTAGACTAGGAAAGCTAATCCAGACTAAGAGAGCTAATAACATTTTTCTGGAACCTGATGTGCCTCTTTGTAAGGGCATTGAGAAAGGTACTTAAAAGTATTATTTTCCTTCAAAACTGCCAGTAACAAGATAGAAACAGACTATGACTAAATATGTTTGGAAAAAATCATGACCTGAGAACCATAAATTATAAATTTGTATAAATTAAGTTTATTTAAATATCAAAAAAGTGTCATCCTTAATAACTCTTGAGAGAAAGAGAGAAAATCTTAAGGAAGATCTCTGCTGTACCTGTTAGATGACTGTTTACATGTATTTCAGTTCATGTAGAGCATAACTTTTGCATATACCCAGGCCTTGACTACTAGTGAATTAAACAGGAAAAAATGTAGAAAAATGATTGCTATTACACAAAGACCATAATGGAGACTGTGCATGGTCTTCTGCCCATAGATTTTTCTAATTAAAACAAACAGCCATGGAATTAGGAAAAGTCATGTATAACCTAGGTTTCTTCTGTTCAAAAATAAATGTAGTGAAAAGAAAAATGAGAAGGGAGAGCTAGAAGCAAGTAGGAAGTGTATACTTAGAAGGTATATTGATACCTCAGCTCTGAAATATTAGGGACAATAAAAGCTCAAGATGCCAGAGTTGCTCTGAATTGCCAAGAATAGAGGGGTAATAGCCTAAAAACCCTGAATTTTTTTTTCTCCTTCCAACTCTAAGAGGAGATTAAAGATGAGTTAAGGGGAGGTTTCTGCTTGGATTTAGTAGTGGTAGGAAATGGTAATCTATAAAGCAGAAATATCTTCTTGTTAAAGTTTGGTAAGATGCTTGATATGTATTTCGTTATATTTCTTTAATTTTTACTCTGTTCAGTGTTGCACAATCAAATAGGCCTGGGTCTGAATTCCAGTCCTATGCCTTATTAAAATTAATTTCTTAGAAAATGGCTACTGTCTTAGCCTTGTTTTAATTATCTATATAATAGCAAAAATAACACCTATTCAGTTTTATTTTGAGAATTTATAAATGGAATATACCATATATATATATATATATATATACCTGGCCACACAACAACAGTCACAATAATATAATAGTTAATATTTATCTACTGATTACTATGTTTTAAGGACTTTTGTGCATTGCTTCATTCCTTTAAACTAGGAATTAAGTCATATTATTCCAATTTGACAACTGAATTTGACAACTACCTCATAGAGAGTGTGAGGAATTTCCTCAAGGTCATAAGCTAGTAAGTTATGTACAAAATTTTGGAATCAAACCTAGTTTACTATCTTTGAAATAACACAATTAACTATATTACTAGTGGCCCTTTGTCAGGGATACAAATATAAGTAAACGTAGTTCCTTATGAATTTATTGTCTAATAGGAAGAGAAAGTCAAATGGGTGGAGACAACTTCTTGTCAGTGTGGTGATGGAAGTAGGTACAGGTTACCAATGGCTTTGAAGGAAGGAAGATGTGGTCACATGTACTTTCAGGCATCAAGAAAGACTTCATATAGGAAGAGAAGCTTGAGCTGAGTGTTAAAATACTAGTCACTATTCATTAGGTGACTAGTGATTACAAATTATTCCAGATAGATGGAATAACAGGTTCAAGGGCCTGGCAAAAAATACAATAGCATTTTGCGGGGTCCTGGTAAATAGTTACGAATAGATAGAGACTTATAAGGAAGAGAGCGGCAGGAGCTGAAGGATGAAAAATAGACAGGGGTCAGGACATGAAGAGCTTTGATCAGCTGTGCCTAAGTGGTTTGTACTTTATTATTAAAAGCCAGAGGTTCTTAACTCTGGCTGTCCATCAAAATCTTATGGAGGGCCTTTGAAAAAATACTCATACTCAGGTCCAACCCAAATCTATCTTTATAAATACATTTTTGTGGTGAATTTTGAACGTCTTTCTTCCTACTCTTGTTAACACCCTATTAAGCATGTAGTAGGCAATAAATATTGGCTAATTGATTGGCTTTTGTTAGCTGATACAGCAACTTCAGAATTAGTTTTACTTATTTTGGTGAATGATGTGAAGGGAATTTTTTTTCATTATTGAAAAGTTACATTTTTATAAGAATGTTCTAGAATTTTAAAAAAAGATATGAAGGTAATAATGACCCAGAATATCAGTGTGATATTCTGATATATTTATTATTGATTTACTGATAAATAGCCAAAAGGTGCATTTTTTTGGTGAGCAGCACATTCCCATGTTCCTCCCCTACTTGCACTGTTAGTATTAATGTAAGGCACACTGACTGCATTTTTTCCATGATCTTGAAATCGACAGTATAGATTTTTCCCTGTTTTAACTTCTAATACAGAACGGGTTTTGTGTGTGTGTGTGTGTGAGAGAGATAATGCAACATGCAGATTTAAAGTTTTTCATTAGTGTTTCAAAGGCAGAAAAGAATGAAGCTAATCTAAAAAAGTCTATCTGGGCATAAAAAAATTCAGCTTCACATATAAGGAGCTTGCGAGTCACCACTTGGTTCTAACAACAAGCAAAAACCTGAAAAGACTGAAAAATCAACTCTTCTTTGATCCGTAAGAGAGGGGAGGACACAGGGCAAAGTGCTTGCCCCCAAGGTTGGAAAGACAGACAGGCAGATGCAGGGAGTTACGGTTTCCCAGAGCAGAGCCTCACAAACAGAAACAGCCACAGGAACCATTGCTGGGTAGAATATGTCCAGCTATCAAGAAAAAAAATTACAAGGTATACCAAATGCAAAAACCACAATTTGAAGAGACAGAGCAAGCATCAGAACCAGACATGACAGGGGTGTTGGAATTATCAGATTGGGAATTTAAAACAACTATGATTACTATGCTAAGGGCTCTAATGGATTAATTAGACAGCATGCAAGAACAGATGAGCAACATAAGCAGAGAGATGGAAATCCTGAGAATGAAACATAAAGAAATGCATGTATATGTATGTATGTTTATATATAAGTGAAATGAATGACAGCAGTGATACGTGGGAAAGAGGAGGAAATAAGACTATTTTGTTATTATAAGGTACACTACCTACAAAGAGGTATAGTGTTATTTGAAAATAGGCTTGCATTAGTTGTAAGTGTATATTGCAAACTCAAGGGCAACCACTAAAAGAAGTGAAAAAAGAAGTATAACTGATGTGCTAATAAAGGAGAGAAAATGAAATGAAATTTCATTTAATTAAATGGAATTAAACTGCAAAAGGTAGGAAAAGAGTGAAGAGAAAGATAGGAACAAAGAGCAAGGGCAACAAATAGAAAGCAGTAATGACTGTGTTAGATACTATCCAGTTATACCAATAATCACATTTAATGTTAGTGATCTAAATGGATGAAATGGAAGACAGAGACTGATAGAGTGGACCAAAAAACAAGACGCAACTATATGTTCTCTACAAGAAACCCACTTTATTTTTTTATTTATTTTTATTTATTTATTTATTTACATCTTTATTGGAGTATAATTGCTGTACAATGGTGTGTTAGTTTCTGCTTTATAACAAAGTGAATCAGTTATACATATGTTCCCATATCTCTTCCCTCTTGCATCTCCCTCCCTCCCACCCTCCCTATCCCACCCCTCTAGGTGGTCACAAAGCACCGAGCTGATCTCCCTGTGCTACGTGGCTGCTTCCCACTAGCTATCTGTTTTACGTTTGGTAGTGTATATATGTCCATGCCACTCTCTCACTTTGTCACAGCTTGCCCTTCCCCCTCCCCATACCCTCAAGTCCATTCTCTAGTAGGTCTGTGTCTTTATTCCTGTCTTACCCCTAGGTTCTTAATGACATTTTTTTTTCTTAAATTCCATATATATGTGTTAGCATACATTGGCAGAACACTCTATGACATAAATCACAGCAAGATCCTTTTTGACCCACCTCCTAGAGAAATGGAAATAAAAACAAAAATAAACAAGTGGGACCTAATGAAACTTCAAAGCTTTTGCACAGCAAAGGAAACCATAAACAAGATGAAAAGACAACCCTCAGAATGGGAGAAAATATTTGCAAATGAAGCAACTGACAAAGGATTAATCTCCAAAATTTACAAGCAGTTCATGCAGCTCAATAACAAAAAAACCAAACAACCCAATCCAAAAATGGGCAGAAGACCTAAATAGACATTTCTCCAAAGAAGATATATAGACTGCCAACAAACACATGAAAGAATGCTCAACATCATTAATCATTAGAGAAATGCAAATCAAAACTACAATGAGATATCATCTCACACCTGTCAGAATGGCCATCATCAAAAAATCTAGAAACAATAAATGCTGGAGAGGGTGTGGAGAAAAGGGAACACTCTTGCACTGCTGGTGGGAATGTGAATTGGTACAGCCACTATGGAGAACAGTATGGAGGTTCCTTAAAATACTACAAATAGAACTACCGTATGACCCAGCCATCCCACTACTGGGCATATACCCTGAGAAAACGATAATTCAAAAAGAGTCATGTACCAAAATGCTCATTGCAGCTCTATTTACAATAGCCAGGAGATGGAAACAACCTAAGTGTCTATCATCGGATGAATGGATAAAGAAAATGTGGCACATATATACAATGGAATATTACTCAGCCATAAAAAGAAACGAAATTGAGCTATTTGTAATGAGGTGGATGGACCTAGAGTGTGTCATACAGAGTGAAGTAAGTCAGAAAGAGAAAGACAAATACCATATGCTAACACATATATATGGAATTTAAGAAACCCACTTTAAATATAAAGAAACATATGGATTAAAAGTAAATGGATGAAAAAAAAAGTAAATGGAGAAAAATACACCATCCTAAAAATGATCAAAAGAACACATGAGAGGCTGTATTAATTTCAGACAGAACAGAGTTCACAGCAAGGCAAGTTATTGGGTAAAGTAGGGCATTATAAAATGATAAAGGGACCATTTCTTCAAGAAACATTACAGTCCTTAATGTGTATATGCCTAACAACAGAGCACATACTTTTTAAGGCAAAGACTGATGGAACTGCCAGGAGAAATAGATGAACACACTACCATAGTTGGAGACTTCAACCCCTCATCAGAAATGGACATATCCAGCAGGCAGAAAATCAATAAGCCCATATTGAACTCAACAAAACTATCAATTAACTGGATATAATTGACATCTATAGACTACTTTATCCAACAACAGCAGAATGCACATTCTTATCAAGCTCACATGCAACATTCACAAAGATATACCTGATTCTTGACCATAAAAAATACCTTAGCAGATTTAAAGAATAAAAATCATCATGTCAGCTTCAACCACAATGGAAATCAATAATAGAAAGATAATTGAAAAAATTAAAAATATGTGGATGTAATCAACACATTACATCCAAAATATGTGGATGTAACCAACATACTAGTAATCAAGACCGAATCATGAAGAAATGGAAAATCTGAACAGACAACTTACTACTAAGGAGATTGAATCAATAATCAGAGACCCCACAGCTGGGGCTTCCCTGGTGGTGCAGTGGTTGAGAATCTGCCTGCTAATGCAGGGGACACGGGTTCAAGCCCTGGTCGAACACATGCCGCAGAGCAACTAGGCCCACGAGCCACAACTACTGAGCCTGCGCGTCTGGAGCCTGTGCTCCGCAACGAGAGGCCCACGCACCGCGATGAAGAGTGGCCTCCACTTGCCACAACTAGAGAAAGCCCTCGCACAGAAACAAAGACCCAACACAGCAAAAATAAATAAATTAATTAATAAACTCCTACCCCCAACATCTTAAAAAAAACCCAAAAAACCCACAGCTAATAGCGTAAAGTCCAGGACCAGATGGCTTCACCAGTGAATTCTACCAAACATTTGAAGAATCATGGTACTAATCCTGCTCAAAGTCTTCTAAAAAATAAGAGGAGAGAACACTTCCACACTCTTTTAATGAGGCCAGCACTACCCTGATACCAAAATCACACAAGGGCACTATAAGAAGAGAAGATTATAGGCCAATATATCTGATGAACATAGATGCAAAAATCCTCAACAAAATATTAACAAGCCAAATTCAACAACATTAAAAGGATCATACACCATGATCAAGCAGAGATTATTCAAGGGATGTGAGGATGGTTCAACATTTGGAGATCAGTCACTGTGTAATACACATTAACAGATGAAGGATAAAAATCATATTATCTCAAGGGATACAGAAAAAGCACTTGACAAAATTCAACATCCATTCATGATGTTGAACAAACTGGGGATAAGAGAAACTATGTCAACATAATAAATGCCGTATATGACAAGCTCACAGCTAACATCATTCTCAATGGAGAGAAGCTGAGAGTCTTTCCCCTAAGATCAGAAACAAGACGAGGATGCCCACTCTCACCACTTTTACTTAACATAGTACTGAAAGTCCTAGCTAGAGCAATTAGGCAGGAAAAAGAAATAAAAGACATTCAAATCCAAAGGAAAAAATAAAATTATCTTTATTTGTGGATAACATGGTGTTATATATAAAAAACACTAATGAATCCACCAAAAACTGCTAGAACTAATTAATGAATTCAGTAAAGTTGCAGGATACAAAATAACTATAATAAAAATCAGCTTTATTTCTATACATTAACATCAAACTGTCAGAAATAGAAATTAAGAAAACAATCTCATTTACTGTTGCATCAAAAAGAATAAAATACCTAGGAATGTATAAACCAAGGAGGTGAAAGATCTGTACACTGAACACTATAAGGCATTGATGAATGGAATTGAATACACAAATAAATGGAAGGTTATTCTGTTCTCATGGATTTGAAGAATTAATATTGTTAAAATACCCATGCTACTCAAAGCAATCTACAGGTTCAAAGTAACCTATATCAAAATTTTTTCACAGAAATGGAAAAAAAATCCTAAAATTTGTATGGAACCACAAAAGACCCTTGAATAGCTAAAGCAATCTTGAGACAGAAGACAAATCTAGAGGCATCACATTTCCTGATTTAAAATTATATTAATATAAAACCTGTAACAAAACTTCTAGGAGAAAACATAAGGGAAAAGCTCCTTGACATCAGTCTTGGCAATGACTTTTTAGGTTTGACACTAAAATCAGAGGCAACAAAAGCAAAAGCAAACAAGTGGGGCTATATAAAACTAAAAAATTTCTGCACAGTAAAGGAAACCACCACCCAAATGGAAAGGCAGTCTATGGAATGGGAGAAAATATTTGCAAATCATATGTCTAATAGAGGGTTAATATCCAAAATATCAATATAAAACTCATAACTCAAAAGCAAAAAAGCCCCAAGCAATCCAATTAAAAATCAGGCAGAGGAACTGAATAGACATTTTTCTGAAATGTCTGAAATGAAATGTCTGAAATGAAAAGGTATATGAAAAGGTACTCTGCATCATTAATCATTAGGTTAATGTTTATCAAAACCACAGTGAGCTATCACATCACACTTGTTAGAATGGCTATCATCAAAAAGACAAGATATAACAAATGTTGACAAAGATGTGGATAAAAGGGGACTCTCTTGTCCACTGGTGCAGCCACAGCCACTATGGAAAATGGTCTGGAAAGTCCTCAAAAAACTGAAAATAGAACTACCCATTGCTATGATCCAGCAATCCCACTTCTTTCCTTTCATCCTAAAGGGAATAAAAACAATATCAGTGAGATCTGCACTCCCTTGTTCATTTCAGCATTATTTACAATAGCCAAGATGTGGAAACCATGTAAGTGTCCATCACTGATGAATAGATAAAAAAAGATGTGGTTAATATACATAATGGAATATTATTCAACCATGAGAAATAAGGAAATCCTGCCATTTGTGACCACATGGATGGATCTTGAGGGCATTATGCTAAGTGAAATAAGCCAGACAGAGAGACAAATACTGCATGGTATCACTTATATATGGAATCTAAGTAAAAGCCAAGTTCAAACAGAGTGAAGGAAAGTGGTTTCTGGAGCGGGGAAGGTGGGGGAAGTAAGGAGAGGTTGGTGAAAGAGTACAAACTGTTAGCTATAATATGAATTAGGCCTGAGGATCTAATGTATAACATGGTGACTATATAGTAGATAACAGTGAATTGCGTAATTGAAATTTGCTAAGAGTAGAACTTAGATATCCTCACTCAAAAGAAAAAAAAAAGATGTGAGGTTGTATACATATATCAAGTCATCATGTGTACATTTTAAACGCTTACAGTTTTGTCCATTACACCCCAATAAAGCTAGGAAAAGACCCCAAATATAAAAAGAAAAAAAAAGGAAAGACATACTGAAGGTAGAGTTATTGACTATGGAACAAATTGTGTGTTGACCTTACATAGACCTAATGACAAACTACTTTCATTCAAGTATTGTAGTTTCATATCTTTGTCTCTATATCCCCAAATATGTGCTATATTTATATATTATTTCTGAGATGTGTTTTATTCTCTGTAATATAAAAGTGGGGAGAAGTATATTTTTATTACACAAGTTTTTTCTTTCTGAGTGAAAGTCTTATTCATATTTTCTATTTTAATATTAAAAAGTAATAAAGTCTTAATCTACTTCCATGTGATAAGTTTTTAAAAATTGGACTTTTTTGATACTCTAATTATGGGAGAATGGCAATAACTATTTTGATTTCTTAATGTAATCCTGCACTTTCTTTATATTATTTATATTTGTATTGATTTAAATATTTGGGCAACTGGATGTATAAAATAGGAAATCAGAGGTAGGTGGAAAGCCAGATATTACTAGCAAAACTCTATAATTTTGATTTGAGTAAAGTGAGATCAAAAAAATGTTAAATGACTTGTCCACAGTCACTTAGCAATTTTTGGCAAAATGAATACTAGGACCTCTAAAACACAGAGACTTCCATACAAGATATAAAATGGATTTTCATTGCTTTTCCTAACAAGTGTGATTTTCCTAACAAATGGAATAATCATCGTTTCTAAACATTGGCAATGAAAATTTTACAAAAATATTGCCAAGAATTTCATGTATTAAGGGGAAATAAATGTTGATAGTGGTCTTTTCTCACACTGCTTGTATAAAATCTCTTATGTTCTATATGATGGAGATAAATTCTATATGAATAAACTCAAATAAAATCTGGACACTATATAATTTAAAAGTTTGTGCTATGTGAGCTATGGAGCACTTGGAAGTAGCTTTAATCTCTGACTTTTTCCATAAGCAGCATAGTCATATATTCCCTCTCTTATTCCCTCAAAATCCAAAATCAGTTTTTTCAGTCATGGTTCTGGTACATGAATAACTATCAGGCAAAACCATTTAGGTAATTAATATTTAACACAAATTTTGCTAATTTATTGAAATCATGGGAAAACATAGGAGGAAGGTTAAGAAAGTAGATTGACTGACATTGGTCTTTTTGTGGCCTTGGGCAAATACTTCACTTTCTTTGAGCCACAGTTTCCTTCTTGGTGAAGTGCTGATAATCCTTGAAGTTTCTATTTTGCAGGGTTGTTGCAATAGAATGTTGTTTGTCAAAATGTTTTGAATATTGTGAAGTGCTACACAATTACATTATTTCATTACTGTTTCTCAGAAATGCTGGAACACCTTTAAACTTTGTTGATCAAGTCATTTAATCATTCATTCTAGATTTACTGAACAAATATTAACTGAATTCCAGAAACTGTGATTCATGTTGGCATTAAAAAGCCGAACCATTCTGCCTCCCTCTCAAGTCAAGAAGGAGAAAAAGAATGAAAGAGGGAAGTGAGAGAAAAGAAGGGCAGGTAAGGCAGTTGTGTCCAGGTATCACTGATTGTTCCTGTGCATAGGTTAGCCTAGCTGCAGCACATTACAGTGGGCCTTGGTCTGTGCTGCCAAGATAAATGGTGTGGTCCTGGGTTATCAAATTGAAATAGAACAGAGGGGAAAGGGAGTCTACTGTTATGCATAGATTATACACACTTAATACCCTAACAACCCTGGGAAGTAGGTACCACTGTTAATGCCCCCCCCTTTTTTTATGAATGAGGAAGCTGAGGTACAGAGAGATTAAGTAATTTACATAAGACCACTCAGGTATGATGAGGACATAAGAAGGAAGTGGCAATGTGTGAGGCATCTATATTGGGCAACATAAGATGAGACAAAGAGGAATTCATTGATATGAAGATTAGGAGATAGTGGTGATTTTTCATATTGGCTGTTATACAGCAAATAGAGGTGTGCCCTGGATCCTCAAGTTGTATTCTAGAAACAGATGGAAATATCTTTTATAATTAAGAAGCTCAGATTTTTTTGAGCACAGAGTGGAGAAATATTGAACTAGTAATTCAATGTGGTAAATATTCTCTGGTAGGAATATACACAGGAGTTCCTGGAGCTTGAGGAAGGGTGGTATGACTTACTCTGCATAGAGGAATCAACAAGGCTTTCCATAGGCATTAAGATAATGCTTGTACATTCTCTGTGTGTATGTGTGGTAAAATGTGCATAACATAAAACTTACTACATTAGCTATATTTAAGTGTACCGTTGAGTGGTATTAAGTACATTCATATTGTAGTGCAACTATCACCACCATTTATTTCTAGAACTTTTCATCTTGCAGAACTGAAACTCTGTACCCATTAAAAGAGAATTCCCCATGACCCCTTTCCAGCTGCCCCTAACAGCCACGTTCTACAATTTTTCTTTCTTTTTTCAAGTTTCACCTTTTCCCCGTGCCCCAGCCTTTGGTAACCACTATTTTACTCTCTTGTTATATGAGTTCAGCTTTTTTCCCCCAAATATAAGTGAGATTATGCAATATTTGCCTTTTCCTGTGTGGTTTATTTCAGTTAGCACAATGTCCTCCAAGTTCATCCATGTTGTTGTAAATTTTAAAGGCTAAAAATATTCCATTGTGTATATATATCAGCATTTTCTTTATCCATTCATCCATCAACTGACGTTTAGGCTTTTTCCATATCTTGGCCGTTGTGAATAATGCTGCAGTGAACAAGGGGGGAGAGGTATCTCTTAGAGATAGTGATTTTATTTCCTTGGGTTATGTACCCAGAAGTGTGATAGCTGGATAGTATGGTAGTTCTGTTTTTAATTTTTTGGGGGAACTTCCATGCTGTTTTCCATAGTGGCTGTACCAGTTTACATTCCCACCAACAGTGTACAAAGGTTCTGTTTTCTACAAATCCTTGCCAACACTTAAATATCTTTTGACTTTTTGGTAATTGTCATCCTAACAGTTGTGAGGTGATATTACATTGTGGTTTTGATTTGCATTTCCTGATGATTGGTGATAATGAGCATCTTTTAATATGCCTGCTGGCCATTTGTGTCTCTTTTTTGGAAAAATATCTATTCAGGTCCTTTGCCTGTTTTTTATTGTATAATTTGATTTTTTTGCTCTTGAGTTCTAAGATTTCCTCATATGCTTTAGATATTAACCCCTATTGGATGTATGATTTGCAAATGTTTTCTCCCATTTTAAAGGTGCCTTTTCATTTTTGTGGTTTCCTTTGCATTCTAGAAACTTTTTAGTTTGACGTAGTCCCACTTGTTTATTTTTGCGTTTGTTGCTTGTGCTTTAGGTGTTATATCCAAAAAAATCATTGTCAAGACCAGTGTCAGGGAGCTTTTCCCCTATGTTTTCTTTTCTAGGAGTTTTACAGTTTCATGTCTTACATTTAAGCCTATAATCTTCAAGTTGATTTTTATGTATGTGTAAGATAGGGGTCTGATTCTATTCTTTTGCATGTGGATATCCAGTTTTTTTCAGACCATTTACTGAAGGGACTTCCCTGGCGGTCCAGTGGTTTAAGACTCTGTGATTCTACTGCAGGGGGCACAGTTCAGCCACTGGTTGGGGAACTAAGATCCTGCATGCTGTGCTGCAGAGCCAAAAAAAAAGACCATTTACTGAAGAGACTGTGCTTTTTCCATTGTGTATTCATGGCACCTTTTTGGAGAATCAGTTGACTGTGGGTGTGTGGGTGTATGTGCAGTTTATTCTGTTCAGTTGATCTCTGTGTTTGTTTTTATGTGCAGAGTCTTGATTGACATTGTTTATGATAAGGGAGAGTCAATAGCAAAGGGCTTTTCCAAAAGATTGAAGAGACCATTCCAGTACAGAGAGAGCTAAAGAGTTTGACGAGGTGGGCAGAAGGGATTGGAGATAGAGGGGAAATAGAAAAGTGAGGTGATCCTGAACCGTTTTTCAGGTAGCATGTTTCAGTAATTTTGTACCTTTTTCACTATGGTATAATGTCTTTAATACCTTTAAATAATAGCTCATTTAATCACTTTTGGTGTAATATGGCAACTTTGGGTAAGGGCATTTTACTTTGTTTATTATTAAAAGTATAATGAGGGCCTCCCTGGTGGTGCAGTGGTTGGGAGTCTGCCTGCCGATGCAGGGGACACGGGTTCGTGCCCTGGTCTGGGAAGATCCCACATGCCGCGGAGCGGCTAGGCCCGTGAGCCATGGCCGCTGAGCCTGTGCTTCCGGAGCCTGTGCTCTGCAGTGGGAGAGGCCACAGCAGTGAGAGGCCTGTGTACCGCAAAAAAAAAAAAAAAAAGTATAATGAAATTAACGTAAAATCAAATCAAAATATAAGGAAGAATTTTACCTTTTTGTTCGATTATTAATATATACCTTAACATAATTAAGTAATAATTATGATTTTTCTATAATTCAAAAGTATATTTTAGTATACCAATTAAAATACATTTATTTGATATGGCATAAAAATCTCTAATATTTTGATATTTGAAATTTATCAAATTTGCACTAAAACTCTCAGTGGTTCATTTTAATTATGTTCATATTCTAGAGCAACATGATGACATAAATAAGAGGTCAAACTGCAGTTTCAAGTACTTATCTGTAAATAACACATTTTGTGTGTTGAAAGCCTACCCAAAATAAATGAATAGTTAATTACATACAATCTTTACCGAATTTTATCCTTTTTATTTTTTTTGCGGTACGCGGGCCTCTCACTATTGTGGCCTCTCCTGTTGCGGAGCACAGGCTCCGGACGCGCAGGCTCAGCGGCCGTGGCTCACAGGCCTAGCCGCTCCGCGGCATGTGGGATCTTCCCGGACCGGGGCACAAACCCGTGTCCCCTGCATCGGCAGGCAGAGTCTCAACCACTGCGCCACCAGGGAAACCCTATTTTTACTCTTATCTCAATTCTCAAATTAATCTCTAAGAATATACATTTCTTTGTTTTATTGTTAAGGACTCATAAAGACAACAAAATTATTGAGACTAAAACCAGTTTTTGGAATAAAAACAACATGTAATAAGCAAGTTTTTTCTACTGTGTCCTCATAGCCCATGAGCCATTATTAGTGGGGTTGAGAATTGAGTAATGTTTTTAGGTTCATTCAATCTAATGAAAGGAAGAATTTTTGTTGAGTTTAGGTGATACTAGAGGAAATACCATCTTCAGAATATAAGAAAGGCTTAGTGAGTAAATGCATACGTGCAAGTTGTGTTTTGTTATAAAATTGACCAGTTGCTTAGCTTTGTTTCATCATTATTTATGGTGTTATGGTAGGAACATTTCATTATAATGTGTGACATTTTGGAGTTGGCCTGAAGCAACTGGAGTATTAATCTTCTAGAAAAAAACAGAAATTTCACTTCTTAGCAACATGAGTCCAATACTATATCAAGAGGGTGTTCATTGAAATTTAATCTTTTGAACAGGATGAATTCAAAATTCTCTCCTTAAGTCACTCAGTTTCACAAGTTTGGGTCTGTTTCCTAAATGTTCTCAACTACCCTATTTTTAAGGATTTTACATGGTACAGTATATTATTTAGAATTTGAAGTACAAGTAATTTGTTCATCTCAAAAATGTACTTCCTAATGCAAAATGGTTTGCTGTCCATCAACCTATTCCCCTCTGTTCCTTATTGACTTGAGTGCCTCACACAGTTCTTGGGTTTACTGAGTACTCAACAGAGGGTTGACAAAGGAGGAGCCCAATGACTGTGTCTTCAGTGTTTCTCACATCAGTAGCTTCCTTACCTGGGATTGGGGCTTTAGACAGTACTATTTATTTAATAGGTGCATTGTGGAATTCCTTTGAGCTAAAAATGTTTTAATATGTCATCAATTTCTCTGTAAGTAAGATGACTAGGATATTATTTCCCTTATAATAGAGGGTATGTGAGATAATTGCCACCATGGTCAGTAACCTACATATTGCTGATTATTATCAGTTTGGCTCCCCTGCTTAGAAAAAAGAGGACACTTTCCCCAGTAACTATGTGAAATCTTGATATATAGGGGCTTCCATACTTCCCTAAATTCACAATTTGCTCTTCTAAGGCACAAAGGAACATGATCAAAATTTATAACTATGTCCCAGAGGAATAATGGACATGAAGAATTGTTAATATTCTCCTTTATTTTCTGAGGTTTCAGCATGTTTAGTGTCTTATAAAAATAAGTTTGCTAAAAGTTTGTATTTATATGAAAAACTAACCAAAGAGGGGCTCAGTAAAAGGTATCATTCTGGCCACTTCAAGATGAAAGTGTCTAATCAGTAGGGTCCCTACATTTAACTTCAAAGATGTTGTAGCCACCTCTGTAGCTCTTTTTAAATGCTTTTTTTTTTTTTTTTTTTTTGTGGTACGCGGGCCTCTCGCTGTTGTGGCCTCTTCCGTTGCGGAGCATAGGCTCCGGCCGCGCAGGCCCAGCGGCCATGGCTCACGGGCCCAGTCGCTCCGCGGCACGCGGGATCCTCCCAGACCGGGGCACGAACCCGCGTCCCCTGCATCGGCAGGCAGACTCCCAACCACTGCACCACCAGGGAAGCCCTTAAATACTTTTTAATACCATCTGATGTTCCTTTCTGTAGCCATTCTCCAACTTCAGTGGCCATAATACATTGTTTTCTTTGTTAAGAGCACCAACTGATTTATTCTGGGTAGATGGTTCTTCCTGTTCATAGGTAAATTTTTTCCTTGTATTTGAGTGTATTCTTTCAGATTACATATATATATATTTTTTTCTAATCTGAAAAAATATGCCTAAAACTACTTCAAATATACTTTATCTTCCATATATAAAATCTCCCCTACCAAGTTTCCGTTGAAATTTCTTTTGCTTAAGTAGTGATTTCATTTCAGTAGCTTTTTTTTCTTTCCCATATAATCAGGATTTTAGGATTATTACTGTGGCTTTGCAAATGTTTGACTCTGCTCAAGTAATTTGTTTTCGCACAGTCTGATAGAGAAGCACAAAGTTCTTTTATTATTTATTGCTTTTGGAACACTGGATTTATAATCACAGACCTTACCTACTCCCTCCCAATATAATCTTCTCAGTACTTTGCAGATACTGAAAATAAAATATATTTTTTGTGTGTTCTGAGTTATCCATTTTTATTGACATTTTGAGCCTTTACTAACTGCAGTTATATGTATTTCGTTATTCTAAATTCCTCACTTGTTCATTTTCATTTTGTTGTTCTATTCAATTATTCTTTTTAAAAAAGCAATCTTGAGGAAGAGTGTGAGGATTAAAATACACAGTTCTGGCCTTCAAGGAATTTAGAGTCTATGGAAGAACAGTTACACAAAGAAATACATACTGTGTGGTAAAATAAAGTAAGATAATTACTGTTAGTGAAGTATGTGCAAATTTCAATATGGGGTAAGAATAAGAGCATCTCCATCTTATGGGGGTAAATTATGGAAGAAATCACATTTAGGTTAAGCCATAAGTTTGACTAGGAGTCGTCTTTTGGGACCAAACAAGCAAGAGTATTCCAAGCAGAAAGGAATAGCATGAAATGTGGAGAGGTGAGAGGGCAAGGTAAATTTAAGGATTATCAGTATATCAGAGTAATGTAGGGTGAAGATGGGGTGTTGCAGAGGGACAGGAAGATGGGACCAAGCCAGGAAGTGTCTTGCATGCAATAGAAAGGAATTCAGAGTATACCTTGTAAGGCAACAGTTGCCATTCAGTGTTGTCTTGAAAAATTTCCCTCGCATGTTAGTATATTCATGTTAGTATATTTTCAGTGGGAAAGAAAAATGAGTGCCAAAAAAATAAGGAAAATACTGGGTTAAAACTAGTTAAGCAATATTTTATTTTATGTTTTCTCTGATCATTGTTACTTAATTCACATCATGAATCTAAAAGCAATATAGAGAATAATTCAACTCTGTATAATCATGTCTTCCTTTCTAGAGGCTTTCCATGAGCTTGAAATCCAAATTAAATTCATAGTACTTAGTATAATACATAGTTACATATTTAGTTTATAGTTTCTGTTTATTTTCTCTTTTTCACATTAGATCCTAATCACCCTGAAGGCAGGTGTTATGTTTATTTTGATTTACCTTTATACACAGAACCTGGCTGTATGGTCAGTATGAAGAAATAAGTGCACATCTGAAGCAAATATTTTGAGAGAATTTTATAGATGATGAGGAGAACCACTGAGGAATTTTGAACAGAGAATGGAGAAATCGGATTTGAATTTTAGGCAGATCACTGATGCCGCATTGTGGAAGTTAAATGAAGGGAACAAGACCAAGGAACCCTGTCCAGTTGAGAGAGGAAACTGGGGTAGGGAATAGAAAACAGATAGATTTGAAGATGATCCAAACAGTTAAGTATCAGTCTTCTATTGCTCTTGTAACAAATTATCACAGATTTAGCGGCTTGAACAACACAAATTTATCCTTACAGTTTTGTAGGTTAGAAATCTGACATGGGTTTCCCTAGGCTAAAATCCAGGTGTCAGTGGGACTGTGTTCCTTTGTGGAGGCTCTAGGGGAGAATCCATTTCCTCACCCTTTTCAGCTTCTGGAGTCTGTTCACATTCCTTGGCTCATGGCTCCTTCCCACATCTTCAAGCCAGCAATGTTGCATCTCTCTGTTCCTTTCTTCTGTGGTCACATCTTTCTTTGACTCCTTTCCGCTTTTAAATACCCTTGTCACTACAGTGGGCCCCCCAGGTAATCTAGGAGGGAAAGAGTGTTGCCCCCCTATTTTAAGATCAGATGATTAGCAACCTTAATTTCCCTTTGCCTTGTAACATAGCATATCCACAGGTTCCTGGGATTAGGGCATGAACAACTTTGGGGGACCATTCTTTGGCCTGTAATATCCCATGTGCAAACTGATAGTTGGGGAGTGAAGGATGAGTCAGGGATCAGATACAGGTTCCTAATTTGTGCACTTGTGCAGATCTAGGATAACAGTAACTGAAATAGGGAAATCAGGAGGTGGTACCCATTCATGGGAAAATAAAAAGCTCAGATGCAGACATGTTAAGTGTGAGGAGTGTGGGAGGACGTAATTGAGAAGATATAAATACCAGTTGACCTGTGAGCTGGACCCAGGCAACAGGAGGCTCCTCACTGCCTCCCCTGTCCTTGGAATGTACAGTTCTGCCCACCATTCCAGCAGTGGGACCTGTTCCAAAGACGCAGCCTTGAGAGAGTAAGGTGTTGTTGAGACCATCTGGACAGTATACATGACTGAACCCAGTTGAGGCCTCTATATAAACTTATAAGATTCAGTCCAGTGGGTGTGGAGATTTTTCATCTTGTGGCTGCCCAAGACAAGACTTGTATAAGCCCCCTTGCTTATTAAAGCCTACCACCTCCCGATCTGGAGTGGTCTGCCACTTTCTTTGCTCTCGCCTAGCCTGCTGTGTACAGGGACCAGTTTGCAAACTAGCAAGGGGCCTCTGAATTGTGTCTAAAGTATAAGAGAGAGATTTATGCTGGAGATACTATTTTGGAGACTGAAAGCATTGAAATGACAGTTGAAACTCCCAAATGGATAAATTTTCTCTGCAAAGTGTAAAGACAGAGAAAACAAGAAAGAATAGATTCCTAAATAGTGTGCAATTGTGCATTACTTAAAATATGGCAGTTTT
Source organism: Delphinapterus leucas (assembly GCF_059928025.1). NCBI lineage: Eukaryota > Metazoa > Chordata > Mammalia > Artiodactyla > Monodontidae > Delphinapterus > Delphinapterus leucas. The sequence goes on from NC_143132.1 coordinate 44,935,490, forward strand.
TGATTATATGATGAAATTAAGTCATTGAGGAAGGAAAAACTATTAAGAGAAGTTGCTCAGAAACTATTGGCATTGAGAAACCAGTGGTTTTTAATTTTTTAAACTATTTTCATTCTTTGTCAATAAAAATAAGGACGGCAGTGTGTTTACCTTTGTAAAGAGCAACCTAAGACAGAAACAGTCTGGCCAGCTAATTGTGGACACCATGCCTAAATGTTTAGATTCTTCCCTACATCATCAGCGAATATTATTCTCTGTCCTTATTTGAAACTGTATAAAATCAACTCAGTAATTGGAATTTATTTTGCTCACACATAAGAATCTTTCTTGGAACAATACATATACTTTGAATTAAAGAGAGTCTGCAGACAGACCAATTCTCTTTCCAAACAATAAAAATAGACCTTCCAAAATTTAGCCAATATCAGATGGGCTGTAACTATGGAAACTATACTATGCCTTGTAAATAATATTTGAAATGCCAAAGTTGTAGTTGGCAGTACAGTACATATGTATGAAAACCTAAGTAGAAAACTTTTCATTGTTTCTTCAGCACCATTCAATGTGAAGAGCTTTGTAATGGGTAGATAAAATTCTTTATTTCATAAATAGAAATAAACCTAGGGTATTTAAAAAAGTAAAACAGGGTTACTCTTTTCTCTTAATTTAGTACTTTTCAAGAAATCTGATCTTTAATTTGGTCTCTTGATATGTTTCCCTTCAGGGAAGGAGATTCCCTGGGGAGACAGATCATCAGTGAATAAATCATCCATCTCATTTATAAATTAGTCTCCTGTATGCCTGATTAGCAAGATTTAGTCTTCTAAAATATGACCACTCCTCAGAAGAATAAAAATTGAGCTTCTCAACCATGAAAGCTGAGGATGGAATTTGGGTCTTGATGACTTCACCAAAGGAGTTTCTCAACATTTTACATTTCTTACCATAATTCGTGTCTTGGGTAAGCAATAAATTGAAACTGATCAAGGTCTTATGAAAGCCTGCATCTGCTTTCTTATTCTTAATTATACTTGGTAAACCCATGTTGGATAAAATATTCTCCATTTGCCTAAATGTTAAAATTCCATTATCATTTTTGTTGCATTTTATTGCACAGGATCCTGTTGATAAACACTATGACAGTAGATCTTAATGATTTGCCTTCCATACAGGATAATGATGATAATGCCTGTTTTTTAAAAATGCTTTTTCTTTTATTTTTTCTGCCAACAATAAGGCTTCCATCTGTCATTCTTTTCTATATACTGAAGCCATGCTACTCTTGGCATGGGTCACATTTTGTAAATGTTTCATTTATGAACCATTCGTCCTCCTGACTCCTCTGCAGTACAGAAATATGCCACAAAAGATCAACTGTCTTGCAGTTCATGAGCTTCTAAATCTGGCATTGCATTTGCTCTGTCATTTCCTCAATAGTTTCCAGTAGGAAGTTGTCCTAAATAATTCTCATGACTTTATTTATCAAATAATTATGCTAAAAAGCTGTTTAATGTGTAAAAGATATGACAGCTGGTTGTCTTAATATTTTATTTGTCTTCACATTTTTACTGCCCATTTCTCTCATCATAGACTATTCTGTTCCATAGGCAATATTACTTAACAAAATCCTCAGTACAGTTGAATTTAGTGATTCAGAAGGCAACACACATTCTTTAGGCAGTCAAGGATGTTGAAATTATGGTAAAAGAGTTAAAAAATTACGTTTTTATTTAAATTATTCCTTGTAGCATATCCCCAGAATGCATACTATTGTATGAACAGATTATCAAGTTTCATGACCTGACAATAAACAGTTTAGTTAGCTGACTTAGACAAGAGTCTTAAACATTGGCAATTAACTGTACCATTTTTAGAGACTAAAGAAGCTAGTGTATGGCTAATATTTCTGGGGTCAGCTGGAGAGGGGGTGGATGGGGAAATCTAAGAAAAAAATAACGATTTTTTTTCTTAGATCTCTCTAGAAGACTCTTTGAGTAGATCAATTAATAAGAGAAATTCAAAGGGCAAAGGGGAGACAACCATAATCCATAAAACAATAAGCAAACTTTTGTTTTACTTTTTTTTTTTTTAACATACTATCTTGGTAGAGTGGCTAACAAGGTTAGAGTGTGTTGAGAGCCAGATACTAAAGCTTAGAGCATTATCAATACTTGGTTTAAGGCAGACCAACTCCCAATAATTGGTAGAACAAGAATTTTGACTTGGCTAAGTTTACACAAGCACACAATAGTAGAGCCATGTATAGAACCCAGGAAGTAGATAGAAGGTATAATCTAAACAGAGGGTAATGTTTGGAGCTGATAGAAGTTGGAGTTTTAGGAATCTCTTTCAATATGTTTCTATGAGGAATTGCTTACATAGTGTGATTTTAGGTATGCCGTGAAAAAAGCTTAAGTCACTCTCACCTGAAGGGTGCTGTAATCAATTCAAATTTAACTTGAATAAATAAATAAACATTGCAGGAAGGGATAAGGGGAAATGAGTATTCATAAGCACATTTGTGTGCTATTTTATTTAAGATGTTTTCTTACTATGACAAATGCTTTCAGTGGGGCAGCAGATAGAGCAGGATGATTTGAACACTGTACATTGTCAGAGATGGAGATAGATGCACAGGATTTGGACTGAGAGAGAGCAGCCTGAGGGCACTCTGATGAAAGCGTAGGGGCTGGGTAGAGCAAAGAGGACTCCAAAAGGTACAGAAAATGTGTTCTCACAGTCCATTCTGTGCTCAATACAACAGCCTACTCACTTTGTCCCTTAACCACATTTGAGAGAGATCATATGTGATAACCTTTGACCTTCTCCATTACAAACTAAAGCACAATAACCATTTACATTTCCTGCAGTGCTTGCCTTCCCACTAATCCTGCATTGCATTTTCAATATTTGGTTAAGAACATTTTTACTTAAGGTATGAGTTTTTGGCCCACACTCCCTTCCATTCACTTAGTTCGTTTGTTCATTCATTCACTTATTCATTTTATTCAACAAGTATACACACATACATATGCAGACCCTTCCTTTGAGAAGGTCATATTATATTGGCAGAACTACGTTGTAAATAAATATTGATAATTGTATCTCTATTTGGCTATAATTTCATTGGACAAAAATGAGAATATTGTCCTTTCAAAGTTTTTTTATATATATATTTTTCAAAATTTTGAAAATACAATTACTATTTTTACCTGAAAATTTTTAAATTTCTGATGATTAATACTTAGATTAGAAAAATGTTTACTTCTGATAATGTTTAACTTTTTTTATCTCCCACTCTAATTAAAACACTCTGTCTCTCCTGACAAATTTAGCAGATATTTCTTATATTTGGTATTATTTTGCAGGAGAGTACCCTTCAGGTAGAGAATTATTTCCCTTCATGTTGTCTACTGAGGTGCATTTCTACAGTCTATTCATTCCTTAGCACTTCTTTAGAAACTGAGGAAGTGGTCCAATTACTAACAGTTTTGATGGTGCTGTTGATGTAATATTGGGTGTCTGCCCTTTTAGAATAGTAATTTAATTCTGCACCTTCTACTAAACAGCTTCAGCCTTTCCTCTTCTGCACCTTCAGAATAAGGGCATTTTAATCTGTTTTGCTATATACATGTTTGAATAAACTAGGGCATGTGGGTTGACACAAAAATTCTAACAGTGGGAGTGAAAAGATAACATCAGAGACTCCTTGAGGGTAGACATTGTATCTTAAAAACTTTCTATACCCTGCAGTAGTTAATATAGAGTCTAAATATAACAGATACTCAATTAATGCTTGTTGAAATAATATGGAAATGTCTTCATATAAAATCAAGTAACATTTTTGTGACTCCAGTGTCCTAATAAAGGAAGTAAAAAACTATTTCTATTACGTCTATTTAAGTGTAATGGTGGGAAAAAGCAATCTAGGAAAAAATTTTTTTCTCCCATTTTCAAGGAAAACTTTTTCACTGATAATTGTTTCTTAGATTCTAGTAAAACTCATTTTTTCCTTCTCAATGCAAAGCCACTACTGTCTGTTTTTAAGGTAGGGGTTTCAATAGGTTTTTTAGACTTTTCTTCCATTATATAGAAATAGTTTTGCATTGAAATGGCCATTACATTGTAGTTAAGACTTTCAAATAAGTACTCATAATCTCTTTTACCAGAGCTATAAAAACAAAGATTTAAGCACATTTCAGACCTTGAGTTTCATTTAAAAAAAAAAAAAGGAAAGTGTTCAAAGCCCATGGAAGATAAGTGAGAAATGTGAGAAAGGAATGAACTAGAAACACAAGAAGCCTCTCTTATGCTGTGTAACTGATGGGATGGATGTGCAGTGGTTTGGACTAAGTGAGGTTTATGTAATAAATGTTGTGAGTTTCTGTGAGAGATGGAAAAAAATCACAACATTTGTTAAATATATTGTAAGACTAGTAAATCTAAGACTAAAGCCAAGTAGTCTTTTCTACCTATTAAAACTGTGTAATTGAAGCAAATGGAAATAATACTTGTCCTAAACGAAGCTACTTAGTTTCTTTATAGATCAAAGTGCTGAAGACGTCAGAATGAAAGCATTATATATTGCTATTAATTTGGAACATGCCAAATTTCCTTTCCTTTTTTTTTTTTTTTTTGCCATAGAGATAATTGAACGATTTGATGAGGAAAGCATGACTTTGAGGTGACTCACTGATAAGTCTTAATGACCTTGTTCAGGAGCCCAGAGTGAACCTATCATTTAGTGACCTTGTGATGGATTAGATCCACATCTGGGCTCTCTTTGGGTCTCTGTGGTAAGCCCTCCTGTCTAACAGCAGCTTCAGAAATGATTATGAGACTGAAGCAGATAAGGCTGTGTCCAGCAGGATAACCATGTAAAGGTTCTTTTGAATAAACTAGGAAGGTGTAGAAGTGAGGATGAACATTGTTAGTTATATTTTTAATCAACTATTAACCATTCATTGTTTGGATAAGGTTTTCAGTGGCAGTTCTTACTCAATGGTATAACTTGCCTTCTAAACGGAAAACTAGCTTGAATTTTTTTGCCCCTTTTCTCCATTTAAGGTGATAATTAAGGAAAGTAATTTCTGGTTATTATAGCTTATTTTTCCATCAGAACTAAAAAACAGTGATTTGTTTCAAGAAAGGACAGAGTCAGAAGTTTGAACATGCTTTCTGAAACAAGATATCATTTTCTAGTAGAGTAGAAAGCTGAAGGTTGTGAGTTCACATGGTCTAGACTGATTTTATTCTCTGATCTTGAGAAAGCTATTTAACATCTCTATGGTCATATCACCTTATCTTTCAAGTAGGATTTCCAAACTCTCATAGGGAGTGACAGAAATAATCATGAACAACACCTATATTAAAAAAAACAAAACAGTAACAGTAGAAATAAGAAAGCTATGACAAAACAAAATGCTTATAAGTATACTTAATGAACAAGTATTGATCTCAGTTTCTAGATAAAAATTCTTCGTTATGTTTAAGAAGGAGTGAGTCTCCTTGGAAAATGTTGCCTTAAAAATAATGTCAAGATACAGAGGAACATACCAGGGGTAAAACTAAAAATCCTATGTTTCCTTAAAGCAGTCTGTGTTTTATTTATTTTTAGGAATTAAATATTGATTCTGGCTCTATATGAGGGTAGAGAACCATAGTATCTGGAAGTTAAAACTGACTTTTGTCAATCAAACTCATGCAGTTATGTCAAAATATTAATGTGGTAACCTGAATCCCAGTTTAAAGTAGGATCTAAACAGGATAACGTTGAAATAGACTACTGCTGTATGTAGATAGACAGATAGATATAGATAGATACATGTTTGTTTATATATCTGTGTCTATAATTTGAAATATTCTCTGATTATATTATGTCTGGTCATGATGTCAGAAGTATTCCCTTTATTTTACTTGTTTTTTTTGGAGCTACTGGAGGTGTGTTACAGTCAGTGGAACATGGAACTAACTATTAAAAACCTTGTGACTAAGTGACTTAGTAATTTTATCTTTTTGGGTCTTATTTGAAAAATAAAGGCGCCTAATGGAATGATTCTAAGAAGAAATGCCTTGCCTTTCTTTGTATGAAGTCTATTGGAGAAAATTCTAAACCTGCGTTTACTGCTATCTGAACTTTTAAAAATATTGATAAATCTTTGAACTCAGTTCATATACCATTAACTTGAATCTTTACAGCAAAATTATCCTAAAAGAATAACTACCTTCTTAGTGGGTTGATTGATCTCTTCCTTGTTAAATTTTTCAAAATGATATATAAATAAAATCTCATCCTTTTTTTATTGTGCAGTTAGAATAAAGATGATCTTCAATTATATACTATAAAACTGTATGCTAATTGTATTTAAATTAATATATCTTAAACTTACTGAAATTTAAATTCAAGACCTGATAAATTATTCAAAGGAAAAAAATTAACATTGAGCTTTTTAATCTTAGGTACTCATTGCTCTCACATTTAATCCAGTGCTATCAACCTTGTCTTTATCAGTTATCTTCTTTTAGCCACAATAAAATTTTCTTATAACTTCCAAAAGAATGAGTAAAGGGAGCACTAATAAATTAAGAGAAATTTTCAGAGAAAAATATATGCTAGAGATTTATTTCTTTCTAAAAGTTAATAGGAAAATTGTACATAGTTTAGCCTATTCTGTGCATTATGTTACTTATTAAACGAAGTAAACATTTTGAAAACTTTATTTTGATACCACCAATCTACTACTTCTATTTAGTTTTTGGTTTACCCAATTTCTCATTTATTATGATATCAATAAATAATTATATTTTCATGTGTACTCCCTAAATAAGTCATTGGTGTTAATCTTTCTATATTTAAAATCTTGCCATTAAATTAAAAATAAAAAAGTATTGACTTTTACTGAAGTTAATATGGACAGAGTATTCTTTTCCTTCCTAAGTTTACAGTACTTTTGCACTCAAGTAGGGACTAGAAAACGCTTGTTTAAAGCCAGCAGGAGGAGCTCTCACCTTGCAGGGTCCAATGCTGTTAGTGTGCCTGAAAAACCTGAATTTGTGGGGGCTTTGCCTATGAAGCAAGTGATAAAATTTAAACATGTATCACATATAATGGTGTTAAAAATAAAAATAAATCCTCAGTTTTATTTTGATATCAATGCATCCTTCACTTGTCAGGAATGCAAATTTGAAATTTTGCTGTTAAGAATTTTTAAAAGGTATGATTGCAGTTTAATGAGGAAAGTAAAGCAATTATGTAAATCTTGTTTCTTGAAGCTACTAATAAATAAAATGCTTCCTAAGGATCTATACTGTTGTAGGTATATACATATTTTCTTTTTTGTTTGTTTTGAAATGAATATATTTCAGTTTACAAATTATAAATATTAAGAACCAAGTAGCCCAATTGTATTTTAGAAAAAATAATTATATCAATGAATGAATTAATTTACCAATCTATGAAAAAGAAATCTCCGTTGGTAGACTTCAATATTAGGGATTTTTGAACACTCTACTCCAGTAAACCCCTTGATTTAAATGGCATGATTTGTAGGTGGTACCAGTAAAGTTTCTGTAGAACCCATTGATGAGAAAACCAGGATATAAATTTATCTGGATTTGGAATCAGCAAAATAAATAATGATTTTTATCTGCATCTACAAAAATAAAAAAACAAATGATAACGTTTTATCTTCAAACTTAAAAGGAAGGAAGAAAACACTTAAAAAAAAGTTTAAAGGTTTTAAATATTTTTTAAGGGATATCCTAGCATCAATCTTTTGGTTGTAATCACTTTGTGATCTAAGGAAAATTATGTAACCTCTCTGAGCCTCAGTTTTCTCATCTGTAAATTGAGCATTTAAAAAAAGAAACAACTTACAGAACAATGTGGAGATTCCTTCAAGAGGGAAATATATAGACCATCCTTCCTACAGTGACTGAATTGCTATCATTACTTTAACAGCCTGCTAGCAAAATAATGATGTATTCCAAAAATATAAAGTGCTAAAGGAGTAACATTAAACTTTTGAGTGCCCCAAAGTGGATACTGGTATTACATACTTCTGAATTCTTTTCAGTAGTATATACCAAAAATAAAATAACATTTATTTAATAATAAGATAAGCTTAGAGTTTTGCATATTTATTATAATATCTTCAGCTTTTTTCCTCTAATATGTGAGATTATTTTTTTACACTGAGTGAACCCACACACCATCAAATATCATTTTGTGAATTTGCATGTGTGTGTGTGTGTATGTGTATACGTATGTGTGTATGTATACATATATAGATATATATGTATTTGTACTTTCTTTTACTTCTAGGCTTGTTAGAATTGTATGTTAATATGGAGTAAATGAGGCTATAAAGAAAGCCTTTTTAAAACCTCTAGCCCTTTATGTGTCCTTTCATCTCTTTATGTGATATTAGCACCATAAGTCATTAGCTAAATATATTAATACATTAAGAGTAGAAAATGGTGTAGCCTAATTTGATCATTCCTTCTTCATTTATTAACTGAAATATTTCAGTAAGAGAAATGCACTGCACCCTGGTGGTGCAGTGGTTAAGAATCCGCCTGCCAATACAGGGCACACAGGTTCGAGCCCTGGTCTGGGAAGATTCCCACATGCCGTGGAGCAACTAAGCCCATGTGCCACAACTACTGAGCCTGCGTGCCTAGAGCCCGTGCTCCGCAACAAGAGAAGCCACTGCAATGAGAAGCCCGCGCACCGCAATGAAGAGTAGCCCCCACTCGCCGCAACTAGAGAAAGCCCATGCGCGGCAGTGAGGACCCAACGCAGCCAAAAATAAAATAAATAAAAATAAATAAATTAAGAAAAGAGAAATGTTCCTTCATTAACTATTTCCTTATTCAGAAGTATTTCATATAGAAAAAGCAAAATAAATGTTTTATTCTTTTCAGATTATTTACCAGTTTTTAAAAATAATGATTTCCTAGTGTACTGCAAAAGTTATTAGTAGGTATATTTTATCATTATGAATGCATGGATTTAAGCGTGTTTGAAGTGTTTCAATCCCTTATAGTCATTAACCTTGTGTATGATCAAATTATAAATTTTTGGCCAGTGGAAGCCTATGCCAGTTGGTTCCTGTGTCCTTTTTACATGACCCTAGTAAACACTGATATATTCCCTGATTTGATATAAGGACTATAAAGCACCACCAATGAAGTAATCTTACAAAAAATAAAAATAAGTGGAACCTAGATCTGGTCAAGCCACTAAATATATCTACCAATTTAAAGGAAATACAGGGAATGAGGGAACATGTTCAATGATATCTCACGAAAAGGAAAATCTGGAATGTGGGATAAGACCACTTTTGTGGGTCAAAATTTTTGCTAGTAAATTTGATTTCATGTAGTGAAAAGATAACTGGCTATTTAAAACAACAGTGAGATACTATTGCACACTGTTAGAATGCCTTAAAAAATATGGACAATACCGAGTTCTGGTGAGAATGTGGAACAATTGGAAAACCAGACATTCTGCTAATGGGAAAGTAAAGCTTTACAGCCATTTTGGAAAACAGTTTTACAGTTTTGAAGAATTAGCAGTCTTTATATAACCCAGCAATCACTATTTACCATGGAGAAATGAAAGCATAGGTTCACATAAAAATCTGTATATGAAAGTTCATCAGCTAGGGAATTCCATGCAATAGAATACTTTTCAGCAATAAAAAGCAACTGAGTGTTCAGTTGTATATATAGATACACATAGCAACATAGATGAATCTCAAATGCATTATGCTGAGTGAAAGAAACCAGGCTCAAAAAGTTTCATACTGTATTAATTTCATTCATTTGACATTATGGGAAAGGCAAAGCCATAGGGACAGAAGTCAGATTAATGATTGCTCGGGGCTCGGGTGGGGAAAGGATTCATCATAAAGGATCACAAGGGAAATTCTGATGGTGATGGAAATATCTATAGCTTGATTGTAGTGGGGGTTACATGGAAGTAGGAGTTTGTCACAATCCGTAGAAATGTACATTTAAAAAAGGTGAATTTTATTGTAAGTAAATCATACCTCAATAAACCTAACTTTAAAAAAAGAAAATGGGGAACCCATAGATTAAAAAAAAAACAAGACCTCACCATAATGTATAGAACCTATTTGGATCTTGACTTTCTGTTAAAATAAGTTGAGACCATAGGAACATTAAACAATGACTGTATATTTGATGACATTAAGTAATACATACTATTTATAGTAGTGAATTGTTATTGTAGTTGTATTAAGAGGAGTCTTTATCTTGGATATACATACTGAAATTTTTACAGATGAAATCATATGATTACTGGAATTTGCTTCAAAGAAATCTTGCAGTGAGAGTAGGTAAACACGTATAGATGAAATAAGATTGGCTAGAGGTTTGTAATTATTGAGGCAGAGTGGTTAGTACAATGAGGGTTCATTGTACTGCTTTCTCCACATTTTAAATTATTTTTGAGAATTTTGCACAATAAAAATTAAAGAATTATGGCTCAGTTTTACAAATGTATGCTTAGTGAATATACTGGAAGAATATTCTGCAGTGAGTATGTAGAGTTTATCCCAGAAATTTAAGCATGGTTTCATACTAAAAATCAATAAAATGTATCACAGTCAAATAACAAAACCCACCAAGTCCTTGCTATAGACACTAAACAGCAGATGCCAAGTAACAGACTTCCAGTGACATTTTTTAAAAACTACAAAAAACCCTCCACTTTTTTAACTAGATGAAGAGCTAAAACTCATGATGAAATACCAAAGGATTGTTTCTCAGAGTTCAGTCCATGATCGGCATCTGGGGGACTTGAAGGTAATAGTTAAAATTAAAATCTGCTGAAACATGGGCCCTACACATTAACCTGCTGGAAACACTTCAAAAATCCTCTCCTGTTGATCTCCATCTATCTTTCTGGCCTCCTTCTATCCTCCTATTCCCCCAAATAATCTCTATTCCTACTCCCCATTCCAGTAACTGAGAGCTGATTTAGTCATAGCTCAGTTACTTTATAGAAGGTATTCTAAAATAAATTTGTTTCTCATCACATCTGATTAAAGACCCCCTCATCCTAGCCCAGCCCAAATTGCATTTCCTTTATGAAATTGTCCCAGACCTGCCCTACCAGCTTTAGCCTAACTTAATTGCTAAGCTATTATATAGTGTTCAGTTTTAGAATTTAACAGAGTATGTCCTGATTATTTGTTTGCATGTCATCTCAACCAGATTATGAGTTACATTTGCTCAGGGAAAAAGGTGCATGGTTTTTATTTTTGCTTTTGCCTTCTTTAGCAGTAAGTGTACTAACACATACAATAATAATGTAATCTACACTTAAAAAATATAGATTTCTTCAAAATGAGTTGTTTTCATACTTTGCCAATCATATAAGGGCATTTAATAACACACAAAGAAAATATACAGGCAGGCCTGCTTTAAAAGTTTTTCTTTCTTTAATGTGGTATAAAAAAGACTATATATGAAAATGGGGGGAAAAGCAAAGGTGATTATTTCATTGTTGGTTTGCAAAGTGACCCTGTACTCATGCAGGGCAAGGAAAGAGAACAAAGAAACAGGTAGATCACTCCAAATTGGTAGGTGGCAGTTTTAATAAGCAAGGGAGCTTATGCACAAGGCTTGTCTTGGGCGGCTGTCAGATGAGTAGATCTCTACACTTGACCACCAGAGGCTTAGCGACTTCAACTGGGTTCAGTCACGTATACCATCCAGATGGTTTCAGTAGCACCTTATTCTCTCAGGGCTCTGTACTCGGAACAGCTATCACTGTGGGAATGATAGGCAGAGCATAGTTCTAAGGACAGGGGAGGAGCTGAGGAACCTCCCACCTATTGCTCAGGTCCAGCTTGAGTCATCTGGTGGTCATATCCTCTTGATTAACCTCTCCAACATTCATCAATTTTAAAAGTCAGCTATTAAAAATGACTTTGTTAGTACTGTTACTCAGTCATCTATTTCATTTAGCATTGTTAAACACCACGCTATTTTAAAATTAATTTATAACCACCTTATATATTTTATATTTACTCAATATTATTAAGTATTATATATTAAGATTTAGTACCTACAAATAATTTTAAAGTAATTCAACTTATTAAAGCTAATATGATGAATAATACTAAAGGTCGTTGACGTTAATGATTTAAATAACTGGTTCATTCTTATGTCAATTGTGAAGTTCATGCAAGTTTTTTTGTTTTGTTTAATTCCAGTTGTGTTGCTTGATACAACAACTGTGCTGGGAGAGCTAGGATGGAAAACATATCCATTAAATGGGGTAAGTTTAAATATCTTTTAAAATTGTTTTTCTTGTTAGGTTTTTAGGGTCTGTTATAATAGTTAAAGAAAGAAAAACAGTGTGATTTTGGCTGTATTAAGTATGAATTTTAGTGTATAAATTAAATTACATAGGAAAGATTAAAATGCAATTAGAACTGCTAACCAATGGGAATGATATATAAAATTCTTTGCTTTCTTCTAAATTAGTAATTGTTCTTTAATATAGTGTTTATACATAGTAGTATTAGAATAGCTATCATATAAATATTTTCTTTAGAAATAAAATTTTATGTTCAAGACACTTTTTTTTTCTGTGTATATGCTTGTTAAATTTGGTAACCTCACTGAGTATTTGTACATAAACAAACTTTAGATTATCAGAGCATAAGTGTATTTTCCAGATACTAACAATTTGGTATTCATTAGAAAATATGAGTCTGCTAAAGCAGTATGTGTCTTTTGAACTTAGCAAAAAGATACATTATGATCAGGCTTTTGTTAGCTGAGTGTAGTTGCTTTTGAAAGGCTTATAAGAATGTATAATTTATTTACTAAGTACACTTTTCCAGGTACTGACATCATTTTAGCTATGGTTGTACTTGACTTTTTATATGTTTTGATATATTTTGCATCATTTTCACAGTCAGTGTATTCCTACTATTTTTTTCATTTCAAGCTAAAATAAGAAGGGTGGTTTGTGCTGCTTTTTACCTAGATTTTGTCTATTTAAGCAAATCTTCAATAATGGAGGTAGTCAGCTGTTTTCAGATGTACTTTGATTAGCTTTTCTTCCTTTTTTTAGAAATTGTATTTTTCTCATTCATCACATTCTTCCTTGATACTTTTTTACATTGCTTTTTCTGTTACATCTACAAATTTAAATCTGAAAAAAGTTGGTTGACCCAAAATTGTTTTATATTTTTAGAATCATTCCAGCAATGCTGTTTCAATTTGACCTTTATATCAGCAATTATTCAATAGTTATTCATTAAATGTGTATTTTCAACTAAAAATTCCTATGAAGAGTTTAATCTTTCTGTCTTTAACAGGTTATTTATTTATTTCTATTTGTTTGTTTATAGACTATGGCTTTATTTTTTCTGAAATTTAAATTTTATTCTTACAGAGCACTCGTCAAACCATTTCTGAGAATGTATCTTTTAAACTAAGATTATGCTTTTACCTTCATTATCTTATTTTCATTAAAATGAATAAACATCAGTATTCGTTGAGTGTGTTAAGTGTGTTAGTTTATCACAATTACTTTCAAGAAGTGAATGAAACTTCTTTTTTGGAATACCCTTTCAAGATATATACATATCTCGTTTTCTCAGTATATGAAGTAACTTATAAGAACCTACAAATATTAAGTAGTTTATGAGCCCCACTTTTTCATTTTCTGGAAAAAGAATGACAAAAATATTAGCAGTCATACTATCACTGACCTCATGTTGTCATAGCCAAAGAATCATGTAAGGAACAGAAGGAGTTGTGCTCTGCTCTAGTGATTGTGTTTGGCTTGATCAGGCTGCATTTCTTAAAGCAAACTGGTAACCAGGAGACACAGGGACTTACAGAGTTACAAATAAACTTACTACTATTGTTCTTGTAATGATTTTGTCATAGGTGTTATGAAATGGGGAATTTTTCTACTTCTGATTTATTATAGAGAGAGGGCAGAATTGTTTGAAAAGTGATGCTTACCTCATAGTTTTCTATTTTCCGGACACTGCACTAAGAATTTTATCCTTTTTTTCACAATGGCCCTATGAGGTATGTCTTAGTTTTCTTTCCCTGTTGGAGAAACCCAGTTTTAAAGATGGTAAGGAACAAAATTTACCAAGAAGTTATAGGCCAAATAGTGAGTGATGGATTCCAATTCAAACTAAATTATTTCTGACTCTAATACCTGTATACGTATTATGGTACACTAACAGAGAGGAACATTGGAAACTTTATGAAAAGGCAATTACTTATGTGTGCTGTTTGCATAATTGATTCAGATTTTTTATCCCCTTGATAAACATACTACTAAACTGAGATATACATTTTGGGCACCAGCCAAGAATGAACAAGAAGAAAGAGAAAGAAGCAGGGAAGGATACTACAGTAGAAAATAAATATGATAGAATAAGGTAGAAAAGGAAAAGATGGTTAAAAATTCATTGAGCATTTACCATATGCTAGGCTTTGTTCAAAGCACTTTACTCACATGAGTCCTAGAAATCAAGTATAAATTTTCCTTATTGAAAGATGTGAAAATTGAGCTTCAGGTATATTAAATAACTTCTTCATGGTCACAGAGTGAGGAAATAATGCAGCAAAATTTCTAAGCCAAACATATTTTAATCTTCACATGTATTTCACAGTAGGTGCTTTTTATTTCTTTGAAGATTCTACCATGTAAAGATAAAGGGCAATGAGCAATACGTATAGACTACAGAGGGAACAATAACACATGGATTCAGACATTCAAAAGTAAATTGAATACTCAGTTACCTTGGAATAGGCTATTTGACTTTTAGATTATCCCCCCAAATAATAATGCATATATGGCAAGTGTCAGCAGTAGGCATACTTGAAAATAGGAGCACATGGACATATTTTATAATAGATATGGATAAAGCTTCATGAATTAGCTAAAACAGAGGTGAACCAAGGGAAACAATAAAATGGATAGATGACATAAGTAAATTTTAAAGAAAACATACAACTTAAATTTCTCTTTTAATGAAGAGGATAGATTACGGACAGGAATAGAGCTTTACTTAGTGCTATTTGTAGTTTAAAACAAGTGAGGAAATAATTAGTATGGATAGAAAAACTTTGAAAACGATCTTCTAAAAATGGCAAGAATGAAAATCATCTAGACATCATAATTGGTTAAATAATTTAAAATCTATAGGAACTGTAAATCAGTGTATAACATTTAAACTACCATTTATACCTGTGTATTAAAATTATAATTAAATCTATTTGAAATTGTGTAATTTTTTAAGGTTCTCAGGTTTTTTGAGCCATGCTAATTTGAATGGCCATTTTAACTAAAGTTGCATTTTCTCAGAGACACTACTTCAGTTGTTTTTACAAATATGTCATGGGTAGAAAAGACAATAGATGATATATTTGACAATCTTATGATATAAAGTATATTTGGTGCTTCTCTGAATAAAGTATTTCCTAGGAGTAACTTTCAAATCGATAAAATTTTCTTTCCATAAAGAATTGAACTAAGAGATATTTTTGAAATCGTATAATGTATGGTTTATATTATGAATCATATAAACTATATGCTTTAGTAAATTAATTCATAGTGGTTTTAATTTTTGTTGATTTTTTTTTTTTTACTAAAAATACCTATTCCACCCTTAGTAATATGCTGATGTAATTACAAGAGTAGGCATTCATGATGTGCCTGTAAACAAAACCATTACTGGTTATTTGAATATAACATAAGCACCTCTGGTTAGCAAATATGGAAAATAGATGAATAGTTTTGAGCAAATGACTTTTTAGGCTTGCAAAAATTAAAAGAAAATATATTTATTTTCTTGCTTGCTTGTCAACTCATTTTTGCCAACATCGAAAATACACTTTCGTTTTTTAAAAGTCATGTCCAGAATTCAGTGTAACACATTTCTCTTGTTCTGTGTACTGTTTTGCAGTTTGGAAATAGGTCTACACAATCATAAGGCCAAAGAGAGTATCTTCAGGTAGTTTCGAGTAATGTTTTGTGAAAGAATAATAAAGGGAAGGATGAATTCTGCTTGAGGAAGATTGGTAGTAGGATGTGACCCATCAGCTCTTTCTTATAATCTAAGGAATCACATATGGTCTGGAAGAGAGGGTAGAAGGCACCTTTTAGGAAGAGAGAATGGCTTGAAGACAGGCACTGAATTCTTAAATGTATGCATTAAGTTTTAGGGACGTTGAGAATAATTTGTGTGGCTGAAGAGAAGGGATGTGGTGGGAAATAAGGCTACAATTATAGGCTAAGCCATACTGTAGGAGACTTAGAATTTCAGTGTCTTAATTGATTTACATAGTGTGTATCTCAGCCCCTGTAAGTAGAAGTACTTTCTGGATTTGCTTAAACAATCAAAAATTATTGAAGCTTTCTTTTGTTTAAGACAATAACATAAACCCTTGGAAATGAAAGACACCTTGGAAAATTGTTAGCAAAGGATGTTCAAAATATAGGTGTTCTTATTGATATGTTGAGAACAGAGTGAAGTTGAATAATTATATTTGTATAGAGTATGGAGCTTGGTTTTAGAAAAGAATGAATACTTCAGTGAATTTGGGAACCAGTGGTTATAATTCTTAACACTGTGCTCTCACTGTCTAATGTCAAGAATTTTATATCTACATAATTCGAAACTGTTAAGAACTTTATCCTGTAAGTGTCCCTTCTATCCTTTATCTGTCTATGTACTACACTAAGGTAATAAAATTATGATGATCTCGTGGAGTAGCTAACAGAGTTCCATGATAATCAATGAAAGAATGCTGCGTCAATAAAAATTTTTGCATAGCACTATAGAAGTTATGTGAATACTGTAAAAGTGTTTTCACAAACATTAAGTATAGGCATATGCCCTGGATTTTCTATTTGCTATTAGTAACTAATAACTGGTTAATACTAAATCTTACTCTGTGCAAAACTGAAGGACATATTTCAGTTTTGAAAATCTCCTGGGAAGGAAGCAGCTAATCTTTAAGAATTCATGCTATTTTAATGCTAATGAGAAAAAAGAAACATGAAAGACATGGCTCAGGCAATAACTTTGTTCAAAAGAAACAATTAAAAAATATATATCTCCTGAGTTTGTTCTCATAATCTGAAAATGTATGAAAAAAATTATATAAATTTTCTTGACACGTTAACTCTCATGTTTACTCCTTTTCTTTGATATTTTTATTTATTCAATTTATTTTTAACCAATATATAACATTGTACATGAAAGAGAATGCAGTAAGAGGGCCTGTAAGTTAAACGTGACATTCAAAATCCTTAATACCCATTACATATCAGTCCCTATTCAGTGCCACATAACCGTGGGGGGTTGTCATATTTGGGGCATCTTGGCTCAGTATTAACTCTGACTAATAAAAAGCAATTGCTGTTAACCAGAAAAATAAAAGACTTTTCATAATATAAAAATTGGATTCCATGATTAAAAACTTATATTGTTTCCTTTGAGCTTTAGTAGTTATATTTGATACTTCTTAAAATTTAATAGCCATATGGCTCTTTTATTTAATACTGTAGTTGAAAAGATAAGTAACTTATTTGGGTAGCCACATGCTGGTTTATAAAGGTACTTATACCTGAATAAAACCTGTGAGTTAAAGCATAGTATTTCATAATCATAATAAGTCCATAAAATATTATTTAATTTATTCCTAAAATTATACATACTTAATGTTGATGAAAAAACTTGATTTTTAAGCACCCTATCAACTCAACTGAAATATTTTCATCATTTTCTTTTATAGTAATATTTTTAGGAAGAAAATGAAAGATTTGCTTGTTCCAGATTTTTTTCCCCACTCTCCTCTGTTGGTTGCTACTGTACAGTAGATCAGATCTAGGTTGCAAAGTTGTAGCAGACACAGATATATGCACTTCAGTATTCAAAATCTAACTTCCCTAACTACCCTTTCAACAGTGAAGTATGCTTTAACAAAAATTTAAGAGAAAAATGAATGTTAGTAGGAAGAAAAAGTGCTATTGGATATTGAGTTGCATTTTATATTGATTATGACAGAGATTGGAAAACTTTGTGTTTCTCAGATGCCAAATATTGGTTTCAAATGTATATTATATGTATTTTTGCATGTTGTGACTTAGATGATCATTAAGGTTTGAATAATGCAAGATCATACAGGGTATATGATCTTACCTGTTAAATATAGTGAATTAGTGTTACAAAATTTACCCTGAGATAGAAAAAAGGGATACAAGTCATTCATGCCTGAATAAAAGTTATGAGTGAACCTAACAATTCAGTCATTAATGATTCTTATAATGAAAAAACTAATGATTTTTATAATAAAAGATGCTTATATTGCAATTAAACTGTGTAGAAAGCTACTTTATTCCATATGTCAGAGCCCATTATTTCCTAATATCATTGTTCCAAAGTTGAAAAATCAAAGGTAGAATGTGTTTATGATAGAGAATGGAATACCTACTAACACTGATAGTTAATTTCTGTATTTCGTATAGTAAGAACCAATTTATCATAGTAGCTTATTTTAGTGCTGCAGTTTTATTCATTTTGTTGTACATTGAAATTATCCAAAAATACATGTATGTGTTTGAATTCTGAAAATATTTATAAGGTTTAGTTATAATTTCTGTTAAAAATAAATGTGTCAGTTATTGTTTTCAAAACTGATATCTAGATAGTTTTCCTTCTGAGAAACTTCACAACATATGTGATAGTTTTCTAAATATCGGTCATATTAATTTCAATCATATTGTTTCACATTTGAAAGAAATTGCTTTTCAGTTTTGAAAGTTTCTATTGTCCTATCCCCAAACTCAGAGATCCTTGCCTTAGTTGTGTCCAGTCTGTTAATGAGCCCATCAGAGGCATTCTTCATTTTCCATTACATTGTTCTTGATCTCTAGCATTACTTTTTGATTCGTTCTTAGGATTTCCATCTCTTTGCATACGTGTTCTTATATGTTGTCCAAGTTATCCATTGAAGCCTTTAGCAAATTAAAAAAATCCCTGGTCTGATAATTCCAACATTCCTGACATATCTGACTCTGGTTCTGATGCTTATTCTCTTTAAACAGTGTTTTTTGCATCTTGTAATTTTTAATTGGAAGGTGGACATGATGTGTGTTTAAAAGGAACTGAGGTAAATAGGCCTTTAGTAATACAATGGTAAGCTGTGGGGGGAGAAAAAGTGTTTTATAGTCCTATAATTAAGTCTAAGGCTTTTGGTGAGCCTGTACCCCTGGACTGTGAACTTTACCACAGCTTCTCAATTTCCTTTTTCCCCCTTAGGTGGATGGACAGGATGGCTAGAGGGAGTTGAAGTTAGGTATCTCCCTTCTCCTACATGGAAGCCTACAGCTGGATAGAACTGGGTATTTTCCTTTCCTCAAGTAGGTTAGGCTCTGTCAAAACCCCAGCAGGCAGGTAGGGCTCTGGTAAAGTACTTTTTCCTTAGGGCAGGCCTTGTTAAGAAGAACCGAGTGCTCTGGCATATTTCAAAGTGGTTCTTTTACATTTACAACTGTTATCAACATTGTATAGTATATAAGTGGCTGAAACATTTGCTTAAAGAGTTTCACAAATTATGATTGTACTTAATTTTCTCTACCTTCTGTTTTTATTCAATGAACTGTCTGAATTTTTCACTTTCTCATCACCTCAATCACTACTGGTAGCAGTTGGCTTTATTTTCAAGTCCATTTAATCTAAAAAATGAATCAAGCTTTTATGCCTTTGATTACATGACATTACTGCTGCTATTCTTTCAATAAAGGGAGACATCAGAGTTGCCCATGGTGTGCAGTTTGAGTAGTAGACCATGACACTCCCAGGAGCTTATAGAAATTTAGTTCCACATATCTTGGCTTCACAGGAGACTTAATGTAAGTTTCTAACCCCAAACATTCAAATTGTTAATGTCATGGGTCTGCAATAAAAACTGTGCTTAAGCATTTTATATATTTTTCATTTCATCCTAATAATGCCTATGTGAAGTAAGTATTATTAGCATCATTTTACAAATGAAAAAGCTGAACCTGAGAAAAGTTACATCACCTGCCCAAGTGTGTGGTGACATTTAGCTGGTACTAAAGCCAGTGTCATCTCAATCCCAAAACCAGGATTGTTAGTGACTCAGCGTAACATGGATTGATTTTCAACATTGTGATTGGTGCTATGGAGAGTGTAAAATAATCTATACATTTGCTCAAGTGCAATCTTAATCTAGTTACAGTGTTATTACAGTGATCCAGATTTTGTGTCAAAAGGTATGTGGTTACTGAGAAGTGCTAATAAAAGATTAATTCATCTTTGAAGACCAAAGGATATCCCAAAACTAAGAATGGTTAATTATTAAGTACAGTTGTTTAGTTAGTGGCATAACAATATTTGGTGCATGTTTAGATTGTTTACATATTTTTTCTCTTAGAAAAGAACTAAAGAAATATTCCTCTAGTGTATTTCTTCTGAATCTGTTCTTTCATGTCTCATTTTTAATAAATGATTCTTTATACATGTCTGTTATTGACTGTAAGCTAAACGGTAAAATATAGAGTAGTCCAACACAAAACCCAAAACATCCTTGTCGAAATAAGTATATTAGAAATGTTATAGAAATTAGAGAACACAATTAGAGAAATGTTAGAGCTTGTCCTTCTCACACCATCTTCTAAGTAAATTGACCAAGAGGCTTGTTGAGGGATTTCCACTATGGTTAGTGCCCGGATGCCCTATTCCTTCAACCATAACTTAATGAGACAAAGGTAGACACCTGGCTGAAAGACATCCAATTAATTGGCTAATCAGCTACCTGTCATCTCTCACATATGATTTCCATAAATTGCTAAAGCAATCATATTCCTTTTTAGGAATTTAGGATTTCTAAGTTCAGAGCTGAATGGAAATGGCAATCAGAAACTTCTGCCATAAAGATTCACCGAAAGATTCATGCATGGAAAAGGAGTAGAGCAGAGGGGCTCTGATTAACCAGGATCATGTGCAAGTAAAAGTTCTAAGAGAACAGAAAACAAAACAAAACAAAACAGTAGTTGAAGGGCAACCAGTCAGTAGTAAGAGAATGGAGAACATAGCACATGCAGAGATAAAAACATGAGAAAATGTAGAGTGGGGTAGTCCGTACTTCTGGAGCTGACCAGGTTACTGCTAAATCTCCAGGTGCAGATCTTTAATATTTTTAAAATAAATTCCCTTTGCATGAGCTACCAAATTGTAAAGGTAGATTGTAAACTTGATGATGATGATGATGACTACAATGACGACAGGAGAAAAAATAGGAGACGGCACTATATTGAGTTCAACCAGGAAACGTGAAAAGTCATGGAAGTTAGAATTCCTTGAGGATAATACAGGAACATGAATCATCCAGAGCTATAGGCCTTCTTTTTTTTTTTTTTAACATCTTTATTGGAGTATAATTATTTTACAATGGTGTGTTAGTTTCTGCTTTATAACAAAGTGAATCAGTTATACATATACATATGTTCCCATATCTCTTCCCTCTTGCGTCTCCCTCCCTCCTACCCTCCCTATCCCACCCCTCTAGGTGGTCACAAAGCACCGAGCTGATCTTCCTGTGCTATGCGGCTGCTTCCCACTAGCTGTTTTACGTTTGGTAGTGTATATATGTCCATGCCACTGTCTCACTTTGTCACAGCTTACCCTTCCCCCTCCCCATATTATAGGCCTTCTTTTATCAAATCTTGCATGGGTAAATGATCTCCCCTGCATGTGGGCAATCAGGGAAACAGGTGAATAAATATACATAGTTTATTAGAGCCCATAAATTTTTAAATATTTAATACCTGAGCAACTATGAGATGTGACACTTCTCTCTGCCGTATCTCAGAATATTCCTTCTTGTATAGCAAACCCTACAAGTAAGTAAGTAAGTAAATGGCTTTCTGCCTTATTTTTCACTGGTTGAAAGAACATGTATTGGATAATGATGAAATTAATTCTGTGGTAAGGAAGAGAAGTAAGAGAAAAGCAGATAACAATGAATTAGGAAATCAGAATTGAAAGTATTTACTGACATCTGTGAATAGGTAATTAGCTTATATTCTCAGGGCAGCTGAAAAATAAGTATGTATGCTATTCATTTTCCAGTATCTCCACTGTTCTTTAATGTATAGTCTTGAAGGCGTCTTCTCGTAAACATATCTGTTTTTAAAGATATGGGTTACTTTAAGCCATTACCCTTGATTTACATAATATAGTCTTTTCTTTATTCTATTTTTTGCTTTGTTACTTATAAAACTTTAACTTTGTCTCTTACTTCCGAGAGCAGTTTCCAGTTGTCCTTTTAAAATGAACTCCCAAATTGTATATTCTAAGCTAAGATTCTGGTTTTATCAGAAAGTTCTAATTATTTTAACTATAGTCATTTCAAATATTTATAAACCATTTCATTCATAAATGAAAGAGTCTATACTCAATCCAAAGCAAGCACATACAAAGTTAAATTCTCTCATGAAACCCTAAAGGATTATTAGTGAAATACTTAACAACTAAATGAAATATAGTAGGCCAAGTATTTTTATAAATTTGTTTGTATTTTAAGTGATTGACTTACTCTTATGCCCCATAACAAGTCACCAAGTCCTGTTGATTCTACCTCCTAAAGCTCTTTCAAATCACTCTTTATCATCAGTGCATCAATCTGGCTCCTCATCATTCTTCTCCAAATTACCATGTTTGTGTTTTAAATTATCGACTTGCTTTGGGTCTTCTCTGGCCCCTTCCACCAACCTTTCCAATCCATCCTTCATCTTGTTGCCAGAACTGATCTTCTAAAGTGAGGATCTGATCCTGTCTCTACCCTACCTAACCCCTGCTTCCCTTACCTATATCATTTAACCTGTGACCCATAGCTGCCTCTCCATTTTTATCTTCAGCCACTCCACCTTCTACCTTTTACTAAAGAGACTTTTGTGTTGATAATTTCTTCCATGTTAGTAACTTGCTTCCTCTTATCTCTGGATATAAGACAGTGCTGTTGAGTTTATCTGGAAAGTTCTCTTACCAACCCCCACCTTCTGTGGCTTTCTCTTACTTTTTTTTTTTTTTTTTTTTTTTTTTAGTAAAGGCAAAGATGATTTTCAGTCTTTTCTGGGAAAACTTATACTGCCAAAGATTGAATTAAGAATCTTTTTGGGGGACACCAGGAACTCAGTGCATATCACATTGTTTATCTCACAATATTTAAATGTCTGTCTCTTACTAGATTTTAAACTGTTGGAGGAATGGATTGGGTGTGTCAGTTTGAGTTAGTGACTACCATATGACAGATGTTCAGTAAAAGTTGGTTGGATAGCTAAATAGATGTACAAGTAACAAATTATTCTACATACATATTGGTTAAAGGCTGTATTTTGCAACTCTCATTGGAGCTGGAACAGTTTGTTATTAACTTTGGGCATAATCAGATGTGACAAAAATACTAAATGATTGTGAAAATTGAACCCTTTTCTTATTCAGGATTGGTTTAGAGTACAGGTAGAAAAGTGTATATGTTTACTCTCATTTTTGTATTTTAGAGAATCCATTCATTTTTTCATTATCAATTTTCTCACTAAAATTGAAGTTGAAAGGTGGGTGGAAAAGATATTTACCTATGAAATAAAAAGACTATAAAAGAGCTTATAAGCTATTTAAGCAACGCCAATCAAGACATAATACACTTTCAAAGAATTAATGACTGGTTTAGAGCAGTGGATGAACTGAATCACATCTGGGAAATATTAACCCCAGACGGTTATTAGTACTGCACCTTGTTATTAAGATGAGAATAAAAAATAGACCATATGGATTTTTAATGGTTGATAGATGGACTGAAAATTTTAGATAATTTATACTAACCAGTCAAGCTTTCAAAAAGCATAGGTCAGCATTAAATGTTAAATAGGTTTTGTACTCTGAATTCCATGCAATTAGTATTTTGAACTAATGTACCATAGTAAGCAAAATAGGTTCTTCAAGTGGATTGACTTTATTTTAGCAAAAAAAACCTGTTGTGCTCATAAATGTGATGCTTAACTTAGTCTTCATCTCCCCCATAATTAGGTAGCAATGTATACCAAATATTTCAATGCAATTAAAAAAGCCTTTCAAATAAGAGAATGAATCTAGGATTTAAATCTAGGATTTAAAATATATAAAAAATACAGACACACACACGTATATACATAGATACACATCTATATATATGCATTCTGCAGAAATGTGTCATTTGTCTTTGAGCAGATGTTAACAAATATAATCAGAAATTCTAATGTAGCTGCATATATTAGAGAGAACGTCAAAATAAAGGGAGGAGGGTGCTAACTAAAATTAAAGTGTAACTCAGTGACTTCCTTTATGTCGGAATTTTTCCAAATGAGTTCCAGAATTCATAAATATTTTGTGAATGCGCTGATTGACAATGTGAATGATGTTATATAAATCTCCACAGCAAGTTTTGGCCTCTCAATTTATATGATTTGTAATTTCTCCCTTTGCTCATGCAAAATGTAGTGTGGAAGAATGAACTAATTTTTGTTTTCAATGGTGAACCAGCCAGTGCTGCCACTTAGTGCCAGAATGTTCTCAAGGCAAAAATAGCTTGTCCCTCAATTCATAATTTTTTTAATTCTAAGACCTTAAGACTTCAAAACCTAAAAATGAATGAAAACTATTGATTTTATAAGGTTTTATATTACTTGGGTTTTAAGAAATTAATATTGTTACAGTTACTGTTTTGAAGTAAATATTACTAAAGAATGAAAACATATACTGAAACTAATATTTGAAGTAATATTAAAGAAGGAAAACATCTATTGAAAGTAATGATACATAATTGAAATTTAACCCCTAACTAGGGCAATGCCTAGAAACAAAGGGCAGCTTTTAGATATTGTTTTATAATCATTGTCCAAACTGTTTTTAATATTAAAGTAATGAACTCTGCCTACATAGTTATTTAATATTTATAATGTGACAAATATCAATATTTTATTGGGAGCCATGCTAAGGATAGGACAGAGATTAATATTGAAAACAATATAGAAGGATAGTTTAACCTCAGCAATACCTTCCTGCTTTCTTCATCTCATCCTCCTTTTTACCACCACTTATCTAATTTGGGGAGTCAGAGTAATCACTCAAAGTTGCAAAGGATTTTTCTATTCCCAGTGTTTTCCCATTCATAAATTACTTAAATAATTTGTATGACCAGTGATTCTTTATGTATACATGTAAGAAAACGTAATTTGTAGATAATTTCAGTAACCAACTAGTTAAAACTACAGCCCAATCAAGAATTATTATATATAATATTATATACCATATCATGATATATACTATATCATGTACTAGTTTCTTAGGGCTGCTGTGATAAATTTTCACAAACTGGCGGCTTAAAACAATAGTAGTTTATTCTCTCATAATTCTGGAGGTCAGAAGTCTGAAATCAAGGCACTGGCAGTGTCAAGCTCCCTCTGAAGACTCTAGGAAAGAGTCCTTCTTTGCATCTTCCAAACTTCTGGTGTTTGCCAGCAATCCTTACATCCTTAGCTGTATCACTCCATTACTGCCTCCATCTTCAAGTGGCTGTCTTCTCTCTGTGTGTATCTGTGTCTTCACATGGCTTCCTGAAAAGGACACCAGTCATTGGATTTAGGGTGTACCCTAATTCATTATGACCTTATCTTAACTTGATTACATCTATTTCACATAAGGTCACTTTTACAGTTTCTAGATGGACATGAAGTTTGGCGGGTCACTATTCAACCCACTGCATGTCAGCGTATTAATTTTCATAGTGCTGTAAAAGGTATACTCATGATTTAAAATAGAGCAATATGACAGTAAAATATGTGGGCTGATTCAATATGAGGTCAATATTGTTGCTCAGTGTCTGTTTCTTTCTTCAAGGTTAACGTCTGATGTTCTGAGTACATCATCAGGTATGTACTCATCAAGGAGTAGTTGGAAAGCTAAGAGAGTAAACCACATATGAATTAGTGAAAATATTTGATAGTTATATGCTGGTAAAATAATTGCTCTGTGTCTTCTGTCTTTTAGTATTTCATTATAAGCAGTGGTCCTGTTGTCCTGGAGGTTGCCATCTTTAGTGAAATCCAAAGAAATGATGTTAAATACAGCACAGAGAATAATGGAAACAAAGGAATTTGGGAAGTTTGCATATTTTTTGCAATTTCAGGAAGTAATCTTAATTCACAATTTAGATATGACCTTCAACAGCCCTTATATAGATCTTGAAATGTTTCTGAAATGATGGAAACATGTAATCATTTTCTGTTAACTCTTCGTGGTCTTACCGGTGCTTCTCTCTGTCAGGCTTTGGTCTATCCTGAACTGTGAATCAATGGCAATTAAAGTAAATTATTATCCGAGATGGTTCCTTTTGAAAATGAAGTGAGCATTATTAATAATTACTCTGGGACAATAAGTATAAACAGGGCATTAAATACTTCTGGCTATTTATAGATTTACTGATATTTTTATTGGTAGTTGGAATAATTGTGTCCCTCACATGCCTCAACACAGAAAAAAGTAATAAACAGATATAGCTTCTTTCAGTCATGGTTAATGTTTCATAGTCACTGAACTAAGGAGGGGGAAGATAATTCAGTGAGTTGACTGAAAATTGGTGTTATCTGTTTTGCATAATCCCACAGACGGAAGAAATTACATATGTAATTTGGAAGAAAATGTAAAGGCTACTATCTGTTTAAGTTAAAATCTCACAGGTAACAAGTTAAATATTATTCTTGTACACATGTCCTTTTAATCCCAGGTGCTTGGATTACTGCAAATGAAATTAAATGGTATTGACTATCATCAGAGTATTATTGAAAATATTCTGAAAGGAGACTTATGCTTTCTCTACAAAAAAGCGCCATTAATCTTGATGATACCTTTTTTGGGGAAAAGGATCAGAATTTTCTTTTTAGGATCCTTAATTTAAAATAATTGCAAATTCAGTTATATAAGTTCATCTGTTGAGTCTCATTTATAACAGATGCTATGTGGAAAGATATATGTTTCAGGGCTATGTTTTTCAGTGTTCAGTTATAAGAAAAAGCAAAGGAAGTCAAAATAGAGAAGGAAGAAGATAGTGAATACAGTGAACATAAGAATTTAGGAAATAGAGAAGGAAAGAGAAGGGGCTTCTGATGTACAGAGAATATGGCTGTGATTGCGAGCATGGAAAGTGATGTTTGGTTTTAGAAATTCATTATTATCTACAGAATTTAGCAGAATAAGAAGGTTTACACAGAGTATTTTTACCACAGGAATAGGCTCTGGCATATGCCAGTGCGATTAAGCATCCTATTCATCTCTGTCAGTCACGGCCCTTCAAAGACTGATTTGAAAGAATTACTCATTATGAGAGGGAGGACATAAGGAAACATTTGAAAGAACAAGTGATTAATGGCATCATTACAGAGTCCTGTAGCTATTATGCAAAACCTACAGTGTTGTGTGAACAAAATGAAAAACTGGAATATCCATGGATTTCCACTTTCTGAGTCTTTGATTGAAAAATGCATTAATGTAACAGGCCACAGATTGACAATAAACTTGACTGCCTGGCTAAATAGGAAGTGGTGATCAGTGTTGATTCTAACTACACATTTGTCTGCAAGTAGAAAAGAACTAATATCATTTCTGTTTGCATAAATTGTGACATTTAATGCCTAGAGGGAGCATGTTAGGAGAGGCTGGAACTTGTGGAGAATGAGGCCTGCAGTAAGACAATACAGTTTTTATCAATTCATGAGACTCCCATCAGCCAGAAGATACTGAAACTCTCTGCTATGGGCTCCTTAGGTTAACCCAAATATATTCATGGAACTTGCAACAGACTTAAATATTTGAGTATGCTAATGAGGAAACAGCACATATACTGGCTGTCAAAGGAAAAAATAGGTAGATATATATGTACAGGCTTATGAGGATAGCCATGATGTTTATATATAGCTAAATGAAAACAGCTATTTCAGAACTACATGCATAACACAACTTTATTTTTAACCTTAAAACAATACCTACCAGGGCTTCCCTGGTGGCGCAGTGGTTGAGAGTCCACCTGCCGATGCAGGGGACATGGGTTCGTGCCCCAGTCTGGGAAGATCCCACATGCCGCGGAGCGGCTGGGCCCGTGAGCCATGGCCGCTGAGCCTGCACGTCCGGAGCCTGTGCTCCGCAACGGGAGAGGCCACAACAGTGAGAGGCCCGCGTACCGCAAAAACAACAACAACAACAACAACAAAATACCTACCAAATTATTGGCCATATATATACATATGTGTATATATATATATATACATATACATATATATGTATGCATAATATACATACAGTCATAGAAAAATATTTGGTGAGTGACATCTAGTTGGTTATACTGTGGTAATTCAGTTACTTGCTGGATTCAGGATTGGATTGAGAGGACTCTGGGAAAAGATGATTTTTATTTTTTTTACTATGTATCATTAAAAAGTAGTTGAATTACAGATGATATTCACATTCCTTTTTCCACCTTTGTAATAAACAAGGAAAATGCTTGGACTTCTAAAAAGGGACAGAATTATTAAAATTTTGGTTGTCATAACAGATAGAATAAAAATAAAACCACATGATTTATAACTGAAACTCACATTGAAGGAACAGCAAAAGCTTTCCGTGTCGCCAAATTGATGAGAATGGTGTCTTGATCCTTAGGGGAATAAAAGTAGAGGGGGATGTGTTTCAAAATTTCTATTGACAAGGAGAAAAATGAGGATACAGGCTTCATTTTCTGGCTTAGAGTCTACAAGTATAATTATCATTTTCAAGAGTGTTAAAGTGATTACTGATCAGTTTCCAACAAGTCATAGGAATAGTGGTATTATAAGGTATTTGAATATTCAGTCATCTTCACTGATATGCATTAATGTGTCATTTCTGCCAAACATCTCTTAAATCTGCATGCTACATAGTACCAAGAGGAAGGTTGGAAATTGTCCTGGCAAGTACTTTTTATCTATTGCACTTACAAGTAACATACAGGGACTTAAAGACATCACTGTGGCTTACTACAGAGTAGGATGATTTTGCCAGTGTCACAAAACTTATTACTAATTTAACGTATCAGAGGATTATATTGAAAGACAATGAAAAGATGGGAAAAGACCATGGAAAGGACTAGGGCAGTGGATACCTCTTGGAACTCTTTAGCATTGTGTGGGATTGCTGCATTGGGAAGGATGGGCACACTTGCTGTTAAACTGAGCAGGTATTTGTCAGAAAGTTATTTATTTATTTTTATTTATTTATAATTTTTAAATTGAAGTATAGTTGATTTACAATGCTGTGCTAATTTAGAAAGTTATTTTTAAAGCAGTGTGATCAGTCGTCTCGTACGAAAACAAAAACCTTCCCTAGTTAATTCGAACAAAGGAATTAAAACAGAAATTATTTACAAATGTGTTAGAAGGACTGGAGGAGTAAAAGGGGGAAGTAAATATATGAAAATATCAGTAACTGCAGGAAACTACTCTTACCCCTTGGACTGGAGGGGCAAAAATAATTACCCAGAGCCCCATTTTGGAGGGCTGCTATGGCCACTCCTGCTCTTGAAACTACTGACTCCATTTTTCAGCAAACCAGGAGTCCCACACCTACGAATGCTAAAAGAGTCTTGTGGCCCACAGTTGGCTGAAGCTCTTGGACTCCTCTCTGCCATGGCTGGAGTCCACAACTCGGTTGCTGATTCTGCATTGCCTGGAGCCAGAGCCAGTGAGGCTTTATGGCTGATGCTGCTGAACTACCCCTGCCTCAGCGGCCAGAGCCATAGTATTGATAGAATAGGGGAAAAAAATGCTCTTTCTCCTCCTGCTTCTAATCTCCCACCAGTGTCTCATTGACAGGACTTACCTGGATGTCGGGCAGCAGTGGATTATTGGAAATTGCTACCACATATACTAATTCTGTCCATTAACTCAACAAGTGTATATTGAGCATCTGCTCTGTGCCAGATATATTTTAAACACAGGGGACCTAGACATGGACAAAACAGACAAAGCTTCTGTTTTACAGAGTGCTTACATTTTAACAGAGAGAGAAAGAAAATTATTACATGTATGTTACTACAATGTAAAGTGGTGACAAGCGCCAAGATGAAATAAAGTAATGAGAAAAGAGTGACAGACTGATGGTGAAATGGCGCTGGAGTTGGGCGAGATCTCACTGATAAAGTAATATTTGAGCAAACCTTAAAGGAAAAAAAAAGGATTATGAGCCATGTGATTAGCAGAGAGAAGAGTGTTCTTGGGAGAGCTGTCATCTAGTGTAAAATCTTTCAAGCTTGGATGGTTGACGAGTATGAGTGAAAACATGAGAGCCAGCATGGCTAGTGCAAAGGGAGCAAGGGTGAGAGTTGTAGAAGTTCACTCCCGTTCCCCCCTGCATTAATAACAATTAACTCCTTTGACTCAGATATTCTATGGAACCCTCTTTGACAGTCTGTTCAAAAGATACAGCAGAAACTTTTAGGTATTTGCCAGGATTCCAGCAGCGGTAATACTTCTAAATTTGATGTACAGGATGATGATATGCATGAAGCTCCTGTCAAATAAAATAACTCCTATAGAAATGAAAACAAAAATATTTTACCTGTCAAATTAACATTGTAAACAGACAATAACACTGACAAAAGAGCTTTAAAACTAATGTTCTTGTTTATGCTGATAGCACTGTATGTATTGAAAAGCAAATACATACCACAAACCATAAAACCAACAACATTCTTTCCTAGTTTTACCATTTATGAGAACCTTGCCTAGGGAGTGGAAAAAGTACAAGTGACACATGCTTGAAGATGTTAATTGCCTAGTTATTAACCATTTCTAAGAGAACAAAGAAAAATGGCTTTAGAATTCAAAGTACATTAATATTTATGACACTTCAAATAGAGTTTCACTAAATCATAGATGTTTTATGGTGACTTGCATCTATAAGAACTTCAAGGCCTTAAGATCTTTCCTGTTCTGTGAATAGTTTTATAGGAATATTTTGTTTTAAAATTCTTTGAAAACTATTTTACATGTGATATAGAATGTTCCCCCCATGTTTGACTTTTTTTTTAATTGTAACTTTTAATGTTCAGAATTATTAGTCTGAGCATGCAGTTACTCAATCCACGGCACTTGGCTTAATCATCCAGAATCCTGAATTCATCTAATTAAATGTGAAAATAAAGATTTAAAAATCATATGAAATATTATTATATCTCTCTGCAAAGAAAATAAATACAAAATTAAAGTTATTAATGTTATCTAAACCAAACTAGGTGTTTCACAATTGTGTGGCACTGGATTCTAGAATGATAAACGTACTTGAAATGAAATATCTGTGTGTTTTGTCACTTGCAAAAAAACTTGTAGCATGTAGGAAAGACTTAATTATGCTTATCAGGTTTTTCTTAACTATGATAGGAATCACCAAGAGTGACAATCTGTACAGATACTAGAGAAGAGAATTTGATTTTAATTTACTATCTCTGGATCTTTTTAAATAGTAAAATTTTAGGCTACATGAGTAATGAATTTTATCATAGATTACCTACAAATCGTACTCTCATATTTTAAGATTTTTAAATTAGAATAACTTTGTTGTCATTCTAATCTATAAAGATTAGCAGTTCAAAACTCAAAATTACATTTTATAAAATTGCATTTTATAAGGTCTGCTGAGTACAGATCATATTGAGAAATCACTGAGAAACCCAGTGAAATACCAAAAATATTATTTTTCTTTCCTTTCTTTTACTTTTTAAAGATAACGAATTACCCCGATTAATTTACCAAGAAATTACTATGCATAGCTGCAAGAGAGAGAGGAAGCAGGCAAGATAACTTCCAGTTCCCCTACTTTCTCTCTCTCTCTCCCTCTCTTTTTGTTTTTACTTTTATTTCTGCAGATCTTGCAGTCTCAGATTTCCACTCTGTTCTGAGACCAGCACTGTATGTGAAGTGGCTCAAGTGTCAGCCATCTTTGGTTAAGTTTTACTTAAGTCCAGGCTTTTGTCTTCCCTGGTTCTCAGTTTCTTTACTTTTGGAACCCTATTCCTCATGCTCTCACACCTGTTCCACAGTACATCAAGACCCTCTTATTTCATGTATTTACCTATTGAGTATCTTGAACACTGCCATTGAGGGAACTTGTATCATCCCAGTTGTGACATCCTGACATGCCATGTGCCCTTGTGCCCTGTCATACCCTTTTTTAAGAATATCTTTGTCTTTGCACCTTTGTCTACAATTTCCAGTTACATCATTTGTTCTTTGTCTTAATTTTCTATGTTGCTTCTTGTGGTCCATAAGACTACATAGCAGCAGCAGCAAAATCTACAGTAGTTGGCTTAGGACAACTGTTGAGTTAGGAATTAAAGAGTTTTCAAGACACCTTTTTCTCTAGATTTATAGTATAGAAAAGTAGAGCAGAATTTGGGTCACTGGAAGTAAATAGGAGAAACTAGGACATGGGGAAGGATGGAGATTATGAGAAAGGACACAAGTTCTACAAGGATAAGATTATCAGGTCTAAGTTTGCAAGACACTGAGCTTTCAGGTAAATGATTCCTGGAATCCTGTTGGGAGTGGTAGGCAGCAAAGGTGGAGGGAATTTGGTACTAAGGAAATGGAGATATTCATGGACAAAAGTAGGCCCCTAAGTTGGATTTATAAAAGATGACTTCCTGCCACTTGTCCTATTTTTGATAAAATGTCAAGGAAGGTGATAATAAAAGGATCTGCAAAAAATTTTTTTTATAAACAAAAATTTTAAATAATGTGCATGTCTGATTTACATTATGTATCATTCATTAAAATATATTTAGCACTTTTAGAAATACGTTTAGAAAAGTTTGCTATAGATACCTTGAATGCATATACTTTAAGACTGACCAGTTAAATAATTTACTTTAGTTCTTTAGTAATATTTATTGTTCACCCATTATGTTTAAGGGACTGTTATTGGTGTTATTTATTATATACCCCACTGAAAAATGTTTATTTTTATTTCTTTTGATTATCCAGATTATCTGTACGTTACGATGATGGAAAAGTTGCAAATCAGATTTATTAGCTCCTGGGTCTTGCGTCTATTTCTAAACCTTTGCTAAACTTTTATCTATTGTTGATAACAAGGAAAAACATTATTTTGATATTTCTTTCTTGTTGTTCTATAATTGCCTTGTGTTTTCTGTCTTTTATTTGCATTGATATTGCATCTTTTGTATGCATCTGTTGTTTGCATTTATACTCTTTAGTGTTTTCAGTATTTAGTAAAAGATGTCAGATTCTAGAAGAGATTCAGGGGTACTTCATGTTTCTGATTTTCTGTAATTATTGGTTATTTTATTACTAATTTTCAGATAGCCAGTAGTCTCTCCCTGAAGTCATATACTTGGTGTAATTTAACAAAATAATTTATAATATATGCTGAGTATATACAATCCTGGGAAAATGTCAAAGTTCAGTACCATTCAACCAAGTAGGTTAAGTTTTTTTAACTTTCTCTTCTATGAATCTATATCACATGTTATATATAATTTTACTCCAAAGGCTGGTATAGTCTTATTTATTTATTTAACAGTTTCTATTTTTTTCCTATCAATAAAGGAATAAAACTGAATTACCACAGAATTTTTCAAAATGTTTCAGATATTTCACCAGAGATTTGCCATGCCCTATTATCAATGGGATGTGGTACAGTGAAACACTGACTTGAATGGCTATTTTTATATGATTCAATTTTATGTTGCATATTTCTCATATTTTGCTTACTTAGATAGCTTATTATTAGTTCTTATCTGAGATCAGTAAGTATAGTAAAATTATATTTCTTCATTTTTTATATTCATATTTTAGCAGTTTTTATTTCATATTCTGAGGTAACAATATCTGTCTATTCTTAACTGAGAGTTCATGAAGTTCAGTGGAATCTGGTAGCAGCTGGGGCAGAGGGTGAGCTGGATATGAGAAAGTGTTGTAAAGAAAGATAAGTAAGTAAATATTTGAAATCTTTTTAAAGTTTTACAATGAAGAAAACACTTCTTTTCTGTGTTCTTATTGTAAACTGTTGATGACTTTGAAAGCAAAGACTATTTGAG
Source organism: Delphinapterus leucas (assembly GCF_059928025.1). Lineage (NCBI taxonomy): Eukaryota > Metazoa > Chordata > Mammalia > Artiodactyla > Monodontidae > Delphinapterus > Delphinapterus leucas. The sequence goes on from NC_143132.1 coordinate 44,969,714, forward strand.
TTTATTTGGAGGCACTGTGACATGAAGGGATCATCTTAATCTGGTTTTAAGGGAATGGTTTTGTTGACATTAATCTACTATGAGCCAGAAATAAAGTTTTCAGAGATTTGTAAAGTAATTGAAGCAGCTGAGCAAGATAAAGAACAGGGGTCATAGGTTTCTCTTGCTTTATATTGATTCAATTAGTAAGCAATGTAGTCTAAGGTTTCAGCAGTAGATATAGAGAGGTGTAGACAGACTTTTGATGGCAGATATGATATTTTTCATGTTCTTTTAACTGGTTGTTTTTGTTCTGTTGTTATCTTAAAAAAGTAAAGAGTTTGGAGAGATTTTTCAGGACAGAGCTAAGTGTCATGTTAACTTCTAAAGAATTAATTTTTAAACTAATATAGTTAGTGTGGATGAGGATTGTATGGGTACACCTCTCAGATAATTAAGAAAAAAACCCAATAACTTATTTTAATATCTTAAGCTAGTCCACTAGATGTATAACCTTTGAATTCGTTTTCAAATTCAGGTGCCAGTGAAAAATTCTGGGGTAAAGAAAAATGTAATATGAATTTTGTTTCATAAATATATTTTAATACTTATTTGATTGGTTTTCATTCTTTTCTGCTATCTCCCTCTTTTTGGCATTTGGAAATGGCTAATATCCATATCTGAGATTTTAAACTGTACAACATATGTATGTATGTAGTAAAAATAACAGTATATATTTGAATTTCACTTACTAAATTTATATTTTACCGCTTTCCAGACAGGATATGAGGCAACTGATCATAACACTGTACCTTCTATGTTAATTAATTTATAACATTGAAACTAAAGATGGAGTAACTTTAATATATTCTAAATATTACATCTTAAGAAGCCTTCACAGTGCCTTTTATGTTAAAGGTGCATAATATAGGTTTTTTATGTAAATGAATGAATGAAGTCAAACAACATGACCAATCTCAGTGAACTCTGTAACTCAACAGTTATGTTATGTAACTATTACAGTTATTACATTGTGGCCTTAAACTGCAACTTTCTTAATAGGTAACTCTGGATGGGAGTCATGAATGTCGATTCTGCTGCTGAATTTATGCTTGACCTAGGGCAACTCCTGTGTGCCTCTGGGCATATATTTCTTCAATCATAAAATGTGGGAGTGGTCTAGATATAATGTAAGCTTCCACCATTCCATCTGGTGTCTGTAAGTAACTCATTTGTGCTTGCACACTCCCATAAATAATTAGCTTATTAATTACTGAGGATGCCCGATCCATCTCTGGATAATTCTAAATGCCAGTAAAGTCTTTCTTATACTGAGCTAAAGTCTGTCTTCCTAAGTTTTGTATTATTCATAAATGTGCTAAGTGTGCCCTTAGTATATTCGTAGAAATTATTGATGAAAGTGGTATACAGGACTGAACAGAGTATTATGTTATGGTTACATTTTTTAACAACAAAAACAATCTGTTAATCCACTTTTAAATTAGTACCTTTTGGGCATGGCCACTAAATTCGTAGTAATCAATTAATTGTCCTTGTGATTCAACCAGCTTGTCTACATCATGCACAGGACACCACAGAAACTTGACAGATGCCTTGCAAAGTCCTGATCCATTTTGATGACTGCATTTTCTAGGAAAGAAGGAAGCGGGAAAGTAGGAAGGGAGAGAAGGAAAAATAGAAGGGAAGAAGGAAAGAAGGAAGGAATTAATTTATATAACTAAGACTTGATATTAGAGAATCTATAGGGTTCTCTCTACTCAAGAATTTCGCTTTTACAAATACCATTCTCTCTTACATCATCGATCTCCATGTGCTTAAACACTCCCCCAAATGTTCTGTAATATCTTCCATGTTTAAAACAATCTTTCTTTGACAATAGGGCATGCATGATTCACTCCTTCACCTTCTCTGTAGTCTGTAGCGTGTCCAATTTTTGGGGGGCAGGGAGGCTCATATTCTCATGATCTTTCTTCTCACAGACTTTCTCCACTGAAACTGTCCTTATCAGCCCTTAAAATCATTAACTCCATGTTGCCAGATCTTTTGTTTAATTTGAATTTTAATCATCCTCTCAGGAATATTTGACAAAGTTGGTCACTGTACCTCTCCTTTAGCTTATAAAGACTATCGTTACTTGACTTCCAGGTGTTTGTACTACATGTGTTTTTTTTCTACTTTCCTGGTCTTTTCTCTATCAGTAATAACAGGTGATCCCATCTAGTTGGTGGCTTAAATGACATTAATTAAGTAGTGTTTTTAAAAATTATGTCTTTTTCTCTAATGTTCCCTCTGAACTCCAGACTTTTGAATCTGACTCTCTATTTGCTGTCACCACTTAGATGTCTAATGGGAATTCAAAACGCTCTGTCCAAGAAGGAGTTATTGATTTTTCTCACACAGCAAAAATAAAACAAAATAAAACCCTCTTCCCGAATTTTCCTAGTGTCAGTTAATTGGAGCCATAATCTACCCAATTGCTCAGGCAACAAACATAAGAGTCAGACTTGGTGCCTCTCTACCATTTAAATATAACTTCAATGTGAACATTTCCTAACATCTTCCCCACTGCCCTCTTAGTCCCGGCCTAGCAATAGCCTTATAATTGGTCTCTCTTCTTTCTACTTCTTGCCTTATTCTCTCAACAATACCCACAGTGATCCTTTAAAATTATATCACTGTTTTGCTAGAAACCTCCAATAGCATCCTTTCACTTTTAGAGCAAAATTCAAAAGACTAAATATGTGTCCTGAAAGGTTCTATGTAAACAGGGCCAGCCTACCTCTCCAGCCCCATCACCTACCACTCCCTCTGGCCAGTACTGGCCTTCTTCCTATTCCTTGAATTTGCCTTTAAACTTGTATTTTTTCTCAGTCTTTGTTTTTAACCATTTTATTGAGATATATTTGAAACAAAATAAACTGTAAATGTTTAAGTGTACAATTTGATGTCTTATGTACACCTGTGACATCAGCACCATAGCCAATTTGCTGTGAAATATAACCCAAACTATCTAAAATAACCTTCTGAATTCATCATTCTCTATCCCCTTACACACCATTCTCTTCTCCCTAACACTTGTGTGTTTCCCCATAACACTATAAGGTACAAGTCTACCTTTTTAACCTCTCTCTGCAGAGCTCCTGACTCATAGAAGGAGCACATTAATTATTGTTGACTGAAATACCATTGTTTTTCTCTTGAATGTTATCTCCTTCCCATTGCATTTATAATACTTTGTGCTTCTAAATGCCTTATGAATTGTTTTACTTTGATATATTTGCTTAAAATATGATCATGACACTTCAACATTTTTCTGAAAATCAAGCTGTCTTTAGGGGAGAAATGCTGATGGCTGTTATGTTAAAATACTAGCTTTATAAACATTCAAAACTCATAGAAATATTATTTCTCTAGCTACAGTTTTAGAAATTTTCTGTTAAATCTAATTGAGTATATATTGTAATCATAAAAATTAAAATATTATTGTCTATTATCTTGATTGTGGTGATGATTTCATTCATGGGTGTATGCATATGTCCAAACTCATCAAATCTCATACATTAAATATGTGCATTTTTTTGTGTGTATCAGTTATACCTCAGTAAAGTCATTTAAAAATAACATATTAGGAATGAGTTAAATATTTACAACTCATGTTTTGTGATTATAAGTCAGAGGATGCTATTTCTGTTCATTCAAATTAAATTTTTTAATTCAAAGACACTAAAGCCCTGTCTTATTCTTTTTCTAGTTAATCTCACTTTAATGAAAACATATGGTTATATTTTTAAAATGTGGAGGGCTTTAACATCTTAAGAACACTTTTTTTTAATATAAAAATTATGGATGTATGTAGTAAAACATGAAAAGTGCATACCAACATTAAGATAACAGTTTTCTTTGAGCATACTCATGGAAGAGAGCAGAGGATATAACCTTTAGTGGAATTTGTAAAAATTTAGTTTTTTGAAGCAAAAGATATGGAATTAATAAAATCAGAGTTTAACATTTGTTCAAATGTAATGCTGAGCAAATTCTTGTCTGCTTAATATTAGTTATAGCTTTGATGTCTTTTAAATATTTTTAATTTTAAAAAACCAAACATTTAATAATAAGAAAATTGATCTTGCTGTTTAATTTAAATGAATCTATAACATGGTAATGATTGGCTCTGTGTATAAGTTAAATTTACTGTTAAAGCTAGCACAGTTTTTTTATTTCTTAAAGGATTTTAATATGCCAATTTTATGTATAGATTTAAATGTCTTTTTCACATTATCTCATCTAAAGTCATTTGTTTTTCTACCTTCTATTACCTTTCCTCTACTGAATATAGGACGTCTCAATTTAGATGCCTAAGAACTGGAATACAAGAAATCTAAAAAAGACAGTAGTTATCCTAAATAAATTTAAATAATTTTAGATAGGGATGGAGTATACATAAATGAAATACACTTAAAAAGAAAAACAATTAAGATTCACTTTCCAAAAATTTCTGTTCTTTTTAACTTCACCATGAGTGGTATCAATCTTCTGTCTCTTTTTAAGGTTTTTATTTCTGACCGCCTTCAGTCAGTCATTAAATATACATAATACAATCCTTTTATAATGTTAGAAGTTTGGTCTAAAATTTGTTTGCCTTAAAAGAGAGTCCTGTCATGTTGAAGTGCATAAAATTACTGGGATGAGCCTTCTGAGTAAGTCAGGAACCAAATGCCAGTCAGTAGTGAAAACAACAGATTTGCCCTCATGAAATGTGTAGCCTAGCAGGAGATAGGGAAAAGTAAACAGGAAATTCCAATATTGTGAGTTAAAAGTGTTGGTGTAAAAAACACTAGGTGCTGTGAAATAGTAGAGGAAGCATCTACCCCAATCACAGAGGTTAGGGAAAGCTCCTTAGGAGAAGTAACATCTAATTGGAGATCTGAAGGTTGGGTAGTACTTAGTCAGGCAAGAGGTAGAAAGGCACAAGTTTTTCAGACATAATCACAAATCCTTAAGCAAGAGAGCACAGTGATTTAAAGAAAGGAAACATGGTTGAATATGCTAGCAGCATGGTTTTGAGAGAGGGAAAAGCAGTATAAAATGGAACTGGAGAAGTAGCCAAGAGGAGTTTTGAATGGCCTTGTGTATGCCACATTAAAGAATGTGGATTTTATTCTAAGGGAGTGACATAGTCCAATTCACACTGTGGCTGCAGACCCTGCTCTATCTTACTATGCATTGTTCACTTAAAATTTTTTTTTTTAGGGAAGAATTCTCTAACTTCCTAAACCTGATCATACCCCACTTTCAGCACTTTGCACTTCACCTTCAAAGAGCATGTTATAATTGTAACAAAATAATAAATTGTGAGATTAAATGCTCAGTTGTCTGAGTCTCCTCTTGGATCATAATCTGTGAGATAGTAGAGATCAGACAGTCTGGTTAATTGCTGTATCATCAACATCTGTCTCAGTGTCTTTTATATAGTAGATGCTCAATAAGTATGTATTGAATGAATGATCTATAGAGAGCTAGTTGTCAGGAATAAGATAGTTTTCAAGATTAATAATTTAGCTAAAGATAACTAAAACTCAGTATTGATTTTAACCTTTTTTTTTTCTCATTCTTATCTCCCTCAATGTGTTTAACAAAGGATTATTGAGGTCCTCCCTGTACTAAGTATAGTGATTACAGACTAAGGAATATAAGTGATTTGGTGTGAAGAATAAATATTTTAAGAATTAATGGCTACAACTCAAGGTGTAATGGAGTGGTACAATCAGCAGTATTAAAAATGCAGCTAAAGATACAGATTTATTCCTCTGATTACAACTTATAGAAACAATTTTATCTTGTATGAATCTCTTGTATTCCTGAAGCTACATGTCAACTTTCAAATGAATTTTTATGCCAGTAAAGAAAGAATTGTCGGAGGAGGGCTTCTTTTAGAGTATAATTACAGACTTGCGGTTAGTAATTTGTTAACAAATTATCCTAAAATATTAGAAGAATAGGAAATTAGATGAATCAGAAATAGGTACCTTTTTTTCTATTCAGAAAAATCTACTTAATTTTTTCAATCAATGATGAGTGCTTCTCTATTTAGGAAAGTTTTATGTTATGCAAAAATAAAATTTTTTTAGGTGGAAAAGTAAATATGATTTTAGATACTGTTAGTAATCATATGTTTTAAAAAGCCGTTTTAGTTATGATCAGCAGCCACAAATGTTCTGATAAAAGTATCTGAATTCAGAAGGATATAGTTAGAATTCTGGCTTCCAAACCGAATATTACATTGAAAAATTTCTGACAAAATTAATTTCAGCTCTTAAAGTTATAGTTCATGGTTTAAAAAGAATAGGAGTTCCAGAGAACCCTACTCAGTTAATTTATGCAGTGTTATGAAGAAAATACTTCATGATCTTTGGCACAACTAGATGGCGATATGGCAGAGCTTACTAGAGAAACTCCTATCAAGGGATAAAAGGTATTAGCTAGAAAGAAAAGAAAGTTGAGGAGTCTTCTTGTTTGTCTGGGAAGTATGAAGATTTATGTATATTCTAGAACAGAGTTACCTAGTTCGATATTTTCCCACACTCTTTCTGTTACTGAAATAGAAATTAAAAGAATGTTGAAGAAGGTCATCTAAATTTTTTTGTGACATTGGGAGAAAGTTGTGAGGTAAAAAAATCAAATTTCAATTTAGGAAAATTACATATGCAAATTAGTGAAAAATGTTAGTGTTAAAGAAGAAACAAAACCTTTAGATAGGTAATTTAAATATTTTTTGTCTGTAGTGTTTAAATATTAAATATAGGTACTATGGATGGACTCTGAACATTTATAAAGTTATGGCATTGGCTTTTGTTTGTATTTTTTTTGGCCGCCCCACGCGGCTTGTTGGATGGTAGTTCCCTGACCAGGGATTAAACCCTGGCCCTAGGCAGTGAGAGAGTATGGAGTCCTAACCACTGGATGGCCAGGGAATTCCCAAGGCATTGTCTTTTTAAAACTAAAAGCACTGTGAAAAAATAAGATGTGTCTTCTAAAGGAAAATAAGGGAAAAAGAAGTTAAAGTAAACCATGGCAGCTAAAAGTTAATGTAAAGAAAATGTCACATATATTCAAATACTTGTTTATTTTTCTTATTTTAAATTATGCATTCCTTTATTCATGTGTATTCATTATTTTTATTTTAATCTTAATGAGAGGTTTATTTTTTGTAAGTGGTACATAAAGTAATTTTGGCTAATCCAATTCATCTATACCTGAAGAAAACCATTGTTTTCTGGTGGAAGCTATGGAATTACTCTATAATGCATAGAAATGGTTAAATTTAGGTTGAATGGGAAGTGATGAGGGGGAGAAGTTCCAGGAACACCAACTGTGTCCCTACTACTCTACCTATATTTTGAAATTTAATTCTTACAAAAATTCTGTCATTTATTGTTATTCTAATTTTATAGATAAGGAAGATGAAGCTTGTAAACTATAAGAAAATATCTTACATAATACCAGCATTTCTCTCTCAGGGAGTCAAGATTTAAATTAAAATGTATCTCACTCCAATACATGTTCTTCCTTTTATACTGCCATAGCCCTCTTACATGATGTTGGTAATGGTAGCAATTGCTAGTAGCAATAATAATAGTGATAGCACACACTTACTGTGCTTGCTGTGTCCCCAGCACTTTACATACGTTAATTTTATTTAACTAAAAAACAACCCTATGAAATATGTACTGTTTTGTCCTAGTTTCGTAGGTGAGAAAAAGATACTGCAAAATAGGAGAAACCACCATTGTATGGGTGTATGTAGGTTTGTGGGATTCTAGAGATGCAAGTGGTGAAATACAGGCCTTCAATAAATTAAAATTTTATAGATGCTTTGTATTTCAATGTGGTTTTAGATATATGTCATGCTTTTAATAATTTACGACTTAAAATGCTGTTAATTGAGTCCTGAAAATGTTATGAAGTATTCAAGTCCTAAAGAAAGAGAAGATGGAGAATAGAACTATCCATATTTGTGGATGGGTAAAGAATGATGTACACATATTTGAACTTCTTGGTTCCAGGGTTACCTAAAAGGCATAATTAAATTTACTTTTTGATTTGGAAGCTTGAGAGCAGTCTTAGGGAACCGATCTATATCAGTTGTTTGTAAACAAGTGTCTTACTGGAGATAGAGAGAAATGTTGATTTTAACCTGTGCAGAAGATAAAGAAATAAAAGCATAATTGATAATTCTCATAATAATAAATGCAGGGAGTATTTGGCATCCTCTTTTAAGCTTTTTCCTTTTTTGTATCATCGTTGCTACTTTTGGTAATATGATATAGTAGCATTGTTGGCATTACTTGATAGGTTAATAAATATCCTTCTGTGTTTACTGAAGGTCTGAGGAAACAAACAATGTATATAATAGTCTTGAAGGGGTCATAGGGAAAACAGTGAACCATAGGAAGAACAAAAGAGATAGGGCCTCCAGTATGCAATGAGTAATGAGTAGGAGAGTGAAAGCACTGTCCTCAAGTGGTGGGAAGTAAACTGGGTCTAATATGGCAGAATGCATAGAAGACTGCCCTTTTGATTAAAAGACTTATTACTTACTACCTGAAGAGACCATTATTATTATTACTGTAGGCTTCCAGAACAGAGGGTCAATGAGTTCAAAATACTGGACAATCAAGAAATACAAGAAGCCCCCAAATTGCAAAGACCCAATTTTAATAACTTAATGAAATTTACAAAATAAGAACTTAGTATGTTTTATTGATTGACTGTAGTCTAGTGCTTAGTAATCTACAAAAATGTGGACGATTTAATATTTGTGAATCACTACAGTGCCATTAATAGTCTTCAATTTTATAATCACAGCTAAAGAACTGTTTTTCTAACATACTCTAATTCTCCTACATATATATCTTTTCAAAGTTTTTTTATGCCATAGATAGAAAAATATTTACATTGCACACATACAAATCTATATTTAGAAAATCATAAAAATGATATGTATCCTTACTATTTCCTATTTTACTTTTTTCTATCTTCTCTCCTCCTCCCTCTTCCCTCTCCCCTTCCCCTTCCTCTTTCTCCCTCTCCCCTTCTGCCCCTCTGCCCATCTCTACAGTCAAGGCCCACTAAAGTATTCTGAAGGTACAATCATGGTTGATATTTGCAGTGCATAGAGGTTGGAGCACAAAAAATTATGATTTATGGATAGGTACTTAACACTAAATTTACAAATATGCTAGAGGTTAAAATATGTTTTGAAGGCAAAATCAACTAATGCTCCACTTTTCCAATTGGATAAAATTACATTTAAATTTTTCATATTAAACTTTTATAGTCTAATGTTATTAAAACATGAAAAGGTATCCTTTTAAATCCTTAGCTTTAAGATTTCAAAAGTTGTGCTCTAATAAATTATGAGAAATTGTACTGTCAGTAATAGTTAATATATGAAGGCACTGCCTGATGGCTAGAATTTCACATTGCAGTTCTTTCAGTGATGGAAGGCAGCATGCAAGGCAACAAGAACATGAGTAGGAAATACATTAAAAATTATTTTGTTTACAGTTTTTGACTATGGGACTTGACTTTATAATGCTTTTTGAAATTGTGTTTTAATAGTATTTTAAGTAAATTATATTTGGCTTTAATCTTCTTTTAGTGAAATTAAATATATATTTCACATTTCAAACATGGGTTTGAAGTGTGTATAAAACATGGAGGAAGATACCAATCTAATTTTTAAAAAACAGATGATTGAGAGATATTTATGGAATCTAGAAATAACTTAGTCCAAACATGTTGTAGTAATTCTTGTCAAAGAGATTTTATACAGGAACGGAGCCTTTTATACAGGCTCCCATCAAGAAAGTTAATGTTTGAGCTTATAAAGCAAATGACAAGGGAATGCCATTTCAGTTCTACCCTACTGGAAAAAAAAATGTTTCTAGATATAAAACTATAAATTGCTTATTATTGTATCACTGAGTCTATGATATGTTATGCTGTCTGTACCAGAGGAAAGTAGGAAGTTAGTTAACTATTTTGAAATCTTAAAAAATAATTGATTATTTTATAGAGTTCAGCAGAACTCTTACTATTTTATAGAGTTGTCGATTTTATGAAATAGCGCTTTCAAAATTATTTAGCATTTTCAGAGAGGGTTTACCTCAATTTGTTTTACAAGTCATTATTCTAATTGTATGAACAGTTAGTAATATTTCTTATTTGTTTTGAAAAATGTTTAGATTCCAGCTTATATATGAGGGATAACCAAAAACGAATTGTAGTGATTTGAAAGCATACTATGAATTTTAAAAATATTTATTTTATTTGGCTGCACCGGGTCTTAGCTGTGGTATGTGGGATCTTCGTTGCTGCGTTCAGCATCTTCATTGAGGCATGTGGGATCTTTTAGTTGCGGCATGTGGACTCTTAGTTGCGGCATGCATGTGGGATCTAGTCTCCTGACCAGGGATGGAACCTGGGCCCCAAGCTTTGGGAGCGTGGAGTCTTAACCACTGGACCACCAGGGAAGTCCCTAATATATGAGTTTTGATTCATTATTTATTTCACGTTCTTATATACTTAATTTTCTGATTAATAAACAAGTTTCTATGGGGGCAAAAGGGTTTCTTTTCTGTAACACTACTTAATGAATTTACTGTGTTCTTGAATTAATTTTTGAAGTAAATTAAGTAAATAAATAAGGAAATATTACTTTAATAAAATATCCATGTCACAATTTCTTAACATAAGCAGGCACATTTTATAGTTAACATAAACCAAATCTAAGTTACCCCTCATTCATTATACTATATTATTCATAAATAAGATATGGACAACAGTAGACTATAGTCATTTTTAGTAATTGTGTAATTGAAAAAAATGCCTACTCTTTGCAAGGCTTAAGGATATGTTGTATTTTTTACATTAATATCAGCAGTAAATAGCACATTAGAATACTAGTATGCAAGCTAGGGAAAGTATGAAGAAGGATCTGAACTTCAAAATTAGAGAATCTTTTCGGGAATGACAAAAGCTCCTAGATTCAGATTTGAGAGCAAGGAGTAAATTTACACATCTATACATAAAATACATAATAAAAGAAGTTTTAGGAAGAATTCAATTAAAGTTTGTGACAGGAGAATAGATTTCACAGAAATTCATAAAAGTACATTAATATTATCTACAAAGGAATTTTGTCTCTTGCTTTAAGATGACTCATTTAGGCACTTCATTTAATTTAGCTTTAGGGAATTTTTTTTTATATTTATGCCTATTTCAATAAGAGAAACTATCTTTTTTCAGTCTACTGAGGCAGGGTTTAAAATTGACTGTAGATCTAAAAGCCTATGCCTTTAGCTAAAGTAGAAATGTGTGTCCATCTCTAATAATAATTTTCTTAATATTTCTTCATTTGACAAATCACTTTGCTTCAAGCTCTTCGTGCTGATAAGTACAGTGTGGATATTTTTTCTTCATTTTCCATACTATTTTGTTCAAGTATTATCCTACTTCATAGAATACAGGGACTGCATAAAATCATAGTACATTTCTGAGTGTAGATCTGTAATTTGTGAAGTTCTCCTTTGCCAGTTCCTCTGCCATTTGATTCAAATAATCACTAAAAAATAAATTTTTGTAGTAGCACATATAAAAGCTAAAATCATAAGGAAACAAAATCAACAGGAGAGCACATGATCTAACAGTAGGCAAAGATACATATCCTAAGCTCCAATCAAAATACTTGCATTACAAATTAAGAAACAAGGGAAAAGGCAACAGAAGTTGATTTTATCTTGTGTTCTCATCACAATAAATTGTTGGTAGAGAAAAATATTTTAAAAACTTAACAGAATATTTTGTGTTTATGTGAATTTTCGTTATCAGTGACGTGTCTTCCTACAACGAAAGATTTTTAAATTTACACTTTAAAATAAAACCAAATTGATGGGAAAAGTGCAAAGAATTTAATGGTATAATTCTCATCTACTTATTAGATAAATTAGAAAAATCTCCTTTCATTACACTACAGTGTAGAGAATGTAGCAGAAAACATTAAACACAATGAAAACATGCCTTCATTTATTCAATTCACAGTATATTTACTGAATGCCTATGGAATGCCAAAGACCTGCTCTTCAGGAGTTTTTAAAAGTTTAGTGTCAAACTTCTCTTGGTTAATTAAGTTCTATTTACAAAAATAAACAAACGTGCGAACATATTTCCATTTAGATAAGCTATCCTCGTGTTGATGTGCAGCATTTTTTTTTTTTTTTTTTTGCAATTTCATTATTCCAGAAACCTTTAGGGAGGACTTCCTATATAGTTTTCTTTATGATTGTGTGTATGTGTGTCTATAATACATTGTATTTCAGTATGTATATAAATTTTAGGATGCCTGTATTTTTGTATGTTTTGGGGAAGTCCCCCACCCCCATTTATAAAAATAAGTTCATAAAATAGCTTCAACTTAATAAAATTTTTTGTTCTCTGCAATGAAAACTGAAATAATTAAAATTTACATACATCATGGAATAAAAGTAATTTGTTCCATTTTTGAATAGTATTTGAGGTACAGGTTTATGTAGCCTTTAAGAGGAAGTTTTATTTAGTACAAAATTTTATGGATTACGAAAAGGCATTAACTTCAAGCCACCTTCTGCCCAGAATTCTTTAAGGCCATTAATTACCTGGAAAGAAAAAGAAGTTAAGTCTCATGCAGATATCCAACAATACTGTCTTTGTTTAGACTAATTATGTTTTACTTTAAAACTAAGGATTATACATAGAACTTTATCTAGAAGAATAGTTAGGAAAATATATATAATAAAAACTCAACCGTGTTGTTTTTATATGTGATTTTAATTTTCTTTATGATTAGCACTACAGTGAGAACATGTTACTTTCTAAAGGTGATAAATCATATGATAATTGAAAATTAGTAAGTACTTTTTTCCAGATCATATATAAATAGAGGAACATACTAATTAACTATATAAATCACTGTATGTTTACTTTTTGTATTTATTATATTATTTTTTCAAATATATTTATTATGTTTGGTTAAATTTTAAAAATTTAAAAAAAATCTCCAGAAAATAAAACATGCCATTTTTTTACATCATGCATTTTATGATGTTTTTCTCCTAATATATGTTGTTAAAATATTCATGATTGTCATGAATTGACAATGGCTAATCTCTCAACGCCTTTATATAGCTCTTAAATTAGAATAACTAAACAGTACTAAATAAATTAAATTTCAGAAGTGATTTTGAAATTCATTGAAAAGTCATAACTTCTAGTGCACTGTGTGTATATTTGTGATAACATAGAAGCCAATTTGATGGAGCTTCTGTTGGCCAAGGTTGTGAAGATTTGTGTCATAAAGAATAATGAGTGAAGTTGATTGAAATATATTAAGGATATTAATATCCTTCCATCTACCTTGATATGAGAGAGAGGGAGAGAGAGAGAGAAAGCATAAAAGAAAGAGCCTTATATTTTATGATAGCTATTATACCAAATCCTTACTTAGGATATTTGTAATTAAAGAAAAGAATTAAGCATTTATATTCATTTTCCAGTAGGAACTCTATTTCTGGGTAACCGGATGGCCTTAGTTCATGAGGGACAGTTTTTCATTATAGAAAAATTCCTCCTACTAAATAAAGAAGTAATAGAATTAGAAAATCACCATTTTTCAAAACCTAATGGAATAATTAATTCAGCAAAGGTTGTCAAAGGATATTAAAATCACTAGATGAAATAATTGGGGAAAAGAATTGTTCAGGTTAAAAAAGAGAGACATAGCCAAGTGCAAGATGTTGACCTTGATTGGATATATAGGTAAATTTGAAAATGGACTATATTTTTAGATAATATTAAAGAATCACTGTCAGTTTTATTAGATATGATAATAGTTATGTAGAAAACTGTCTTTATTTTTCAAAGAGTATTTATAATTAAAGTGTTATGAGATTTACTTTAAAAAATTAAAATGCTAAAAATATATGATACTTGTAATTAAATTTAAGTGGTACAGCTCATCGAACTTTATATCCTCCTGTATTTTTTCCTGTTTGGGGAGAAAATTTTCAAAACAAAATAGCTAAAAAACTATTACAGAATACACTTCAGTTATCCAGCCTACTTTTTGCTTTTTATTTATTTATCAAAAGCCTCTAAGAGAGAACTATTTTCCCTAGTATTTAACATTTTTCGCATTACATAAACCGCATGAATTATAGATAATGAAAAAATGAATGTTCAATAGGATTAATCTGCAGTATTTAGAAGGAAGTTAAATTGCCTTAGTGCATCTCCCTTCTACTAAGGATAATTATTTTAACTCCAAGTTTCCAAAGTTGTAGACCTTTATTTTCTCTTCACCTATTAGTGCATTTCTTTAGTTAAAGGTGTTTATAAAAACTTCAGTTTATTTTTTATACTTTTAGAATGCACACTTTGCCACAAACATCTAGCTTCCCCTACCTCTACTTCAATTTTCAGATTTCTCCAAATGAAATTACTCACTTTATAACAGAATTCTCTTGTAATTCTACAGTTTTATTAGCACCTGGCAAGAAGTGGGAAAACAGGAACTGTTCAGGATCAAGTTACAGATCATTGAAAGTTGAGGCAGTTTAGGACATATGAAAGTTTTTTGGGAAAAGAGGAATTTAGTGTGAAATTATAGGGATACAGAGTAAGTGTATGACTATAAATTTTAGACTGAAATTGGAGGAAAGTTAAATATGTGAAACAGCCATCTAGCTATGGATTGAGGAGTCAGAGAGGGGAGAGAGTATAGATATTTGTTTCTATTTTGGACTACCATAAACAATACTGTGATGATCATCTTAACACAGAACAGGAAATGACCAGACAACAGTTGTCATTATTTGTAAGAAATAGCTTTATTTCTATGGTATTTTATGACAATAATTTTTATAATAATTGATTTAAAAAGCTCTAGAGTCATGGTGAGACATTATTTTAATGTAGAAAACAAACAAGTTTAAGATTTCTTATATCAAAAATCAATTTACCTACTATTATTTTTAGAAATATCAGAAAATTATGGCATATTCCTTTCGCCACCTGAACACACACACACACATTCACACAAACACACAACCTTGTCTGCTAGTTTGGGTTTTCTTGAAGCAGTTATAACTTCAGAATTTATGCAAGTGATATTTTCAAGGGAAGAACTTTTGCAAAATAAGGTTCTACAGCCAACAGCTTGAACTCCATAAGGATCAATAATAATTTAAAGTATTTTCCTCACTAAGCCTTAAAAATAAATTTTATTTACATCCGCATAAGCTGCAAAATTGTAAGACTTTTGATACCACTCACGGCTAGAAGTAAGTTTTACAAAGGCAGAGGTTTTTATGTGCTTTTTTCATGACTATGACAAAAATTACTTGGGAAATAGTGAACCTGAAATTAATAATTACACTTCCATCAGCACCATATATGAATCTGCTTTACCAAAGCTAGTAAGTTTTTTTTTTAAATAGTGTGAGATAAGTAAGGTTGCTTGAAATAATGCAAATACGGATATTACATATATAACCATGGCAAATGGTTCCCATATATACAGCAAGCTCACCCTTGCTCACCAAGCAAACCCACACTTTATTCAGTTGTTTTTATGGAACTTCACATATAGCATTAATATTGGGTTTTATTGTATTAGCCAATTTAGTGGACTAAAAATATTTTGATTTGCAATACTTTGGTTGCTGGTTGGTTATTGGAATTGACCATTGGTGTTGTTCTTTTTCATAAATTGTCTGATCATGCCTTTTACTAGCTCTCAGAACTTCTTCATGGCCCTCACTTTTTAGCTGTCGCCAGTGTGTGTCTTTGAACCTCAATACTTCATAAAATTTTAATGATCATTAGCTAAATATTTCATCCTATGAGACAGATTCCATATCTTCATCCTACTCTGTCATACCAAGAAAAAGAAAATGCAGTATCTACAACCAGTCCTAAAAGAGGAATAGCATAATATCAGCAATGATGTTTTAAAAGTGTATGGACTTACGAACACGGAGAGGGGGAAGGGTAAGCTGGGACGAAGTGAGAGAGTGTCATGGACATACATACACTACCAAATGTAAAACAGATAGCTAGTGGGAAGCAGCCACATAGCATAAGGAGATCAGCTCGGTGCTTTGTGACCACCTAGAGGGGTGGGAGGGAGATGCAAGAGGGAGGAGATATAGGGATATATGTATATGTATAGCTGATTCACTTTGTTATAAAGCAGAAACTAACACACCATTGTAAAGCAATTATACTCCAATAAAGATGTTAAAAAATAATAAAATAAAATTTCAATGAGAAAATGGCAAAAAAAAGGTGTATTTATAAAATGTACAAGGAGAAACAGAAGCCACCTCATGAATATCACTTGGTAAATTGTAATATTTATACTTTTCAAGGAGTATTTTAAGGTCATTATTATTTTTTCAATTTGGTGCCCTAGACTTTCAAATAACTCAAATTTCTGAAAATTTTCAGAGTTTAATGCTGTTGTTAATTCCGCACAAATTACTCTTCCAGCAAGTTAACTACTTTTGTAACCATTTATAAAATAATTCATATATTAGTTTTCTGAACAAACAAATGATGTCTGTAATTAAAATCTCCCAAGTTCATAATATTAAAAACAAGCTATAGTTTTCTTTATATTTATCCTGCAAGGACTTTACTAAGCTTCCTGAAACTATGGGTTTCTCTATGATTAAATTTAGAAAATTTTTTGTTATCCTTTTTTCAAAAACTATTTCTGCCCCAATCTCTCTTCCCTCTCTATCTGGGACTCCAAAAACATGTATGCAAGACTACTTCATACTGTCCCTCAGGTCATTGAGCTTTTATTCTCTTTTCTTTTTTAAAAATCTTTTTTTTTTTTTTTCTGTATACTTCGGTGTGGATGATTTCTGTTAACCTGTGTTTCAGGTTCAGTGATCCTTTTTCTCTGTTTTATCCAATATGCTTTTAATCTTATCATTGGATTTTTTATTTCAGATATTGCATTGTTCAATTCCAGATTTTTTTCTTGGTTGCTTTGCTTTGTTTTGTTTTGCAGTTTTTATATCTCCCCTGATTCATTATGGTCATCTTTTCTTATAGATTTTTTAATAGATTTATCATAACTATTTTAAACTCCTCTTTACTAAGTTCAACATCTGGTTTGTATATTTGTTTCAACTGACAGATTTTTCTCTTGATACAGGGTCATATTTTCCTGTATCTTCTCATGTTTACTAAATTCTTATTGTATACTGGACATTATGGATGATATATATTCATCCCTCAGTATCTGGGGGGATTGGTTCCACGAGTCCCCAAGTATACCAATATCCACAGATGCTCAAGTCCCTTATATAAATGACATAGTACAATGCATATGTATGTTTATTGAAAAAAATCCACATATGAGTGGACCTGTGCAGTTCAAACCCATATTGTTCAAGAGTCAACTGTATTTTAGAGACTTTGGATAATGTAATTTTTCTCTAAAAGTTTTGAGTTTTCTTCTATTAGGCACTTAAATTACAGACCTTGACTTTTTTGAGACTTAGTTTTAGGCTTTGTTAGGGCTATTTCAGTCTATTATGGTTTTGTACTCAGTTGTGGAGATAGTCCCTTAGTCTGGAGACAAGGTCCTTCTTCCTAAGGCATGGCTTTTGTGGTATTTTACTGGAAAGCTGGAGTGTTTATAAAGCCTCTGGATTTGTTGGGACTTGAGATACAAACTTAACCTCCTTTGGGGTAGGCAGCTGTTAAAATCTCTACTAAGTTCTTTCAGGATTTCAGCTCTTTTCCTCTGGGCCGCTTATAGTCTTGCCCAGAACAAGAGCAGCTTGAGTTAGCTAAGGTTTGAGAGGTGTGTATTATGTGGTTTGTGGACTCCCCTGCTCTCTGGCTCTGCACAACTGCACCTCCACCCCCAATTTCCAGCTGCTCTGAAAGCCAGAAAGTCCAACATCTGTCCTCATTGGGGTGGGGGTGGGGGTCAATAAAACGGCACCTTTCAGCTTGAGGTCTTTCTATCCCTTTCTAGCCACCTCAGCCTCTATATTATAGACCGAGTTGTGCCCTCAATGTAGATGAGGTGTCTAAAATGTGACACTTCACTAGTGTGATACTTTTCTTTCAAGGATCTTATCTCCTTTAGTTTCTGCCTCCCTAAGTCTCTTCCATTTCTCTCATCCTCTGTCATTTCCATAGTTTATTCTTTTTATTAACAGAAGACAGTCTAACGTAAGCTATTTTACCTTTATCAGAAGCTGAAAATATCCCAGAATAGTTTTTTCAACAGTCTTTTAAGAGAACTAATGCTAAAACCATAGGACTATGAAGCTTTATTTATCTTGTAAAATTTATTTTGTGACTCTGTGGGGCTATGTTTTCAAAGTGTCCTCCCTCCTCTTAGTTGCCATCCTATCATGGCTTCGTGTTACGTTCATCTTCTGCCAATATTATATGTAGACATTATTGTTTATACTTTAATTTCTTTCTGGGGGGGCACTTCTGAATATCTTTAATATCATGCCATACAACCAAATGAAGTTTAATCCTAGAATAGTGTTTTGCTTTATTTTTAGGTGAGAAAAGCAGTTAGTTCACTAAGAGTGCACTGGAGTCATCACTCTGGGATGGAACATTTAGAGTAGGAAAGCCCCAGGGTTCCAGGAATATTGCTGTACCCTGTCAGAAGTCTCCTAATGAGCATAAGAGAGAAGATGGATTGGTGTCCTTTCATGCCCAAGGCTTAAGGACCTAGCTTTGTGTATCCCTGAAAGCATATCAAAACTAGCAAGCACTTTGATCTCTCTTACTCCTACCCATGACTAAAGTTAAACTGTGTTCACTCAGTTAGATTTTGAAATTACTGAGAGATTCCAAGTATTTGCAGTGGCAACTCAGCAGAAAACTTTGGCATTTTTCTAACCTAAGCCTCTCCCATTGCCATGTACTATTTTTTTTTACTGTAGGCCAATGTTATTTGAATTATACACTGGAGAGAGATGTCTTATGATGGTTTCACCAAAAATGGGGGCATAGAGCATACCATTGCTGGTAGGTATTCCTAATTTAAAATAAGGCTTTAAAGACCGAAATATTTTTTCAATTATAGAAATAAGAAGTACAATACAAATACACAAAGTATTTAAATTTGATTTTCTCAGATTTTCCAAAATTTATTTTACCAAGGAATCCTTTTTGGTTATTGTAGTTTTCTCATTTCTACCTGCTGATGTGGAGAATTATTCAGTGTGGCACTCTTAAATTCAGCTTGGCCTCAGTCCCTCCATGTAACCCTAGCAGTTGTCTTATATTGATTCTCTGTTGCCCTCTAAGCTATCTAGACACACACTGGGAACGTTAAAACCCTTTAATAACCAGCTAATTATATTGATATTTATTTTATTGTATAATGATGTTTATAATTAACAGTGTTCATGAGCTTGCTATCATTCTCTTGTTTCATTTGTTTACTCGTGTACATACTTAAGGATCCAGTGTGCTTAGAGAATTTCATCTCCCTTCCTTTAAGCTACAGTTTATACTCCATCTCTTATAAGATACTGCCTTAAATTGCCTGAAATAATTTGGTACTTAACATTTAAACTGTTTCTAATATCAACTAGTACACATGTGTGTCGTGTCTATCTAATTATTTGTTGTAATCTTTCAGTGAGAAAAAGAATTTGCAATTTTTCTCCTGTTATAGCACCTGTGTCTTGTGAACCATATATTTAATTACTAAATCATGAAAAATGAAGTTTTCACTAATTTCACATGTATAATATACCTAGTTTATGTGTCATAACTTTGGGAAGCTATCTCTTGGACTGTCTTTTTGTTCAGCAACAAACTTTTTCCCTGCTTCTATTTTTTTTTCTTTCCAAATCTGTTCTTTTTAGTCTTTTAAATTCTGCTTGCTTGTGCAAAGTAACAACCCATTGGCCAGAAATTTATGAAAATCAAATTAATTTTACTGTTACTGTGTATTTTGACTTTGACATCTTCAAATTTGAAATATATGTTTAACACTGAATCTTTTATGAACTCTTGTGAACTCTTACGAACTCTTATTTTTTAGATAAGTTGGAAGGATTTCATTTGTGTCTATGCACACTTTTAATTCAACAGGTTTTTTGATTGTTAAATATTAAATTATTTTTTTAAATGTCTGCAGTATCATGTTGATGAACAGCTTCTCCTGATAAGATTCTGTCATTAAACCATAGGTTTCCCCACAATATTGTATTGTTCATGCTACAATAAGTTACTAATAGAGTTTCGCTTTCAAATTATAAAATGTATTTTCTTGTTTTAATGATTTTTTTCCCATGGGGGAAATAAATTTGCACATACTTAAAGCACAAAGAAGACTGTAAATAGAATACTTCATTTTGACTGACTAGACTATTCTGAGTTTTAATTTAAATGTCATGGGGGTCCGTATTTTTTTTTTAACCACATAGTCTTTATTTATCTATTTTTAAAATTTATTTTATTTATTTATTTTTGGCTGTGTTGGGTCTTTGTTGCTGCACGCGGGCTTTCTCTAGTTGCGGCGAGCAGGGGCTACTCTTTGCTGCGGTGTGTGGGCTGCTCATTGCAGTGGCTTCTCTTGTTGCAGAATACGGGCTCTAGGCCCACGGGCTTCCGTAGTTGTGGCACACAGGCTCAGTAGTTGTGGCTAGTGGGCTCCAGAGCGCAGGCTCAGTAGTTGTGGCACATGGGCTTAGTTGCTCCACCGCATGTGGGATATTCCCGGACCAGGGCTCGAAGCTGTGTCCCCTGCTTTGGCAGGAAGATTCTTCTTCTTATTATTTTTTTTCGGTATGCGGGCCTCTCACTGCTGTGGCCTCTCCCGCCGCTGAGCACAGGCCCCGGACGCGCAGGCCCAGCGGTCATGTCTCACGGGCCCAGCCGCTCAGCGGCATGTGGGATCCTCCCGGACCGGGGCTCGAACCCGCGTCCCCTGCACCGGCAGGCGGACTCCCAACCACTGTGCCACCAGGGAAGCCCTGGCAGGCGGATTCTTAACCATTCCACCACCAGGGAAGCCCCCATGCGGGTCAGTATTAATTTCTGTCAGATTTTCCTTTCTTTCAACTTTAGTCTTCAAATGAAGAGTGTTTTTAGAGTTTATTCTTAAAGATTAATTTTGGTTTTACCTTATTGTGCCATTATTAAAGGAATTATGTTAACACATTAGGGTTTTCTAATCTTAGTTGTAAATTATCATTTTCATAAGTGATCATTTGATTTTTAGAAATAATTTTTTCAGCATACCTTATTAATTTTTAACTGTGGCTTTGAAATAACCAAATGCAGATTTCTAGAATAATCGAAAGACAAAGTACATCAAGCAGATAGATATTTCTACTGATTTCGTGTTTTGTTAAACAAACTACATATTGAGTAACTATAATTGTACTGTAACTATATTATGGTCATATGATAAGTGGATATAGAAATATTTACAAAAATTAATTTATAATATGTATATTACTTTACAATGTTTTCAAGTATTAGTGAAGTTTTAAAGTTATGAATTTAAGAATGGGCAATTAGGAGGGCAAATGAGATTGAAATAAGTTTTAACATATTAAGTACCATAAAATAATCACATGGTTCAAATGTCTTTTTCTAAAGGACTATCAATCCTAAATATGAAAACATGAGTTAGCAAAAAAGTCCTTCAAATATGATAGCTTTAAATATTTTTGCTCCTAGCATTATGAAAGAGTCTTCTTCATTACTTGTTTTTAATATACTAGCACTATGAAAAATGGTGATACCATTTACAGTTTATATTCACTTTCAGTCGTTATACTGGAATTCAAATAATATTGATTCTCCAATGTCTACCCAAGCTTTGTACAAGTTTAAATGATACCGTAACACTAAGAGCATTTAGATTAATGGTTACTGTTTTAGCAACCTCTCTTCTTTTAAGTAGTTTTTACTGTGTTCGTTTTCACTAAACCTGAAGACAATACTCATATTAATATTGTTAGGGATTTTAGAAAATAGCTATAACTAAATCATCAGTTTTACTAGATGTCAGATAGTCAATAATGGGGAAAAATCAAATTTAAAAATATTTTTTGCTTTAACTAATTACACTGATCATTTTTACAAATTGAGAGTGGTATTTTCCTGCCAACATACAATCTTAATTTTCTTCATTCAAGGTTAGAAGTGTAATCACCGATATTTTCATTTTTGGTGAACACATACATAATATAACTATTATATATGTAACATATATATGTAAAACTATTCTATGTATTGCACATGGAAATAATTCTTATTTATCCCTATTAAACAATGCATTTAATATTTTCCAGACTGTGTAAGAGCATACAACACTTAAATATCTTTGAAATTCAGCTTATAAAGATAGCACATCAAAGTTAGATTGTCCAGAAGCATCATATTTCATTTTGTATAACAGATATCATTCTAAATAGTGCAGCTTTTCTTAGAAATAATTTTTATGTATGCATAGTTCTAAGGATGCTTCTGATCTGACTCACACATACGTATTTTCAAATATAACTTGATTTGAGTTACTACAATGTAAATATATTTATCTTGAGTATATTGTTAATTTTACAGAGGAAGAGTCATTAGTGAAAATGAATACGTAATGTCATACCATAGAACACCTTCACCATGCAAAGTTGCTAAAACAGTACGGAACAAACCTCCTAAGGAAAATTTGATATAGCTTTCCTATGCTTTTCCAGACCTATTTTCAACACTGCTAAAAGGGGGGACAATTCAAGAAGGCACTGAAGAGACCTCCTCACCAGACCCTGATGTTACTTCTCCTCTGGATGTACATGCTGCAGCTCCATAGGAGCCAGGTTGGAAAAGTTTCTAGGAAAACAACATGTTCATTAATAACATATTTTTTAAGTAGAAAGATTCTTTTTCTATGGGAGTTTGTCTTTTTAGACCCCAAAGTTAAGTACATTAAAAAGTCCATATGCTTACTTTGAACTGAACTTTTATTTCTTAATTGTTATTTTTTTAAAAATATCAATGACAAACATCTGGCTTCTCAAAAATATTTTTGAAATGTAATGGTTCTAAAGCATGTAAAATAGGTAATTAGAAAACGTCATGGTTCTGTTTTATACAAACTTAAAAAAATCAAGCTGTTACTAATCCATTATAATGATAGAGTATGAAGTTAAATTATTATAAAAATTGGGCTTCCCTGGTGGCACAGTGGTTGAGAGTCCGCCTGCCGATGCAGGGGACACGGGTTCGTGCCCTGGTCCGGGAAGATCCCGCATGCCACGGAGCGGCTGGGCCCGTGAGCCATGGCCGCTGAGCCTGCGCGTCTGGAGCCTGTGCTCCGCAACGGGAGAGGCCACAGCAGTGAGAGGCCCGTGTACCGCAAAAAAAAAAAAAAAATTATTATAAAATTTATATCAACTTTTTCAAGTTCTGTGTATACTACATAAATGGCAGAAGGTAGTTTCTATAATTTTTAAAAATTATATTCAGGTTCAAGGAAATGTATATTATTGCTCTTGATTTTAAGTGAAAATTTAAAAGTAATAAGTATTTATATAATGTTGTTAATTATCTATACCTGGGAAGACGCCGGCGATACAGGTCAGTGAATTTGCAAAATGACCTTAAAGGGGCATTTTTTCTTCCTAAGACTAGTCTTAAAACCTAAATTTCAGATTTTATATATTTTGAAAATATAATGAATCTCTACTTAGAATATTGCAGTACTTTGCAATAAAAAGAGAGGTGATAATAATTCTGTGACTAGAGATTGCACAATATAATTATGAGTGTAAATAGTATATTTTTAAAAAATAGTCAAGATTTTTTAAGATATAATTGCCTAGCAATAAACAAAATATATAAACATGAAAAATGAAAAAAAATTAACTTTGACTATAGGAACATAATGAAAGAACTAATAAATTAATTTTTAAGTAAAAGATTAAGAAAAGCAATAGGTGATATTCTTGATATTTTAAATTTTTTTAATTTTTATTTTATATTGGAGAGTATAGTTGATTTACAATGTTGTGTTAGTTTCAGGTGTACAACAAAGTGATTCAGTTATACATATACATATGTCTATTCTTTTTAAGATTCTTTTCCCATATAGGTTATTACAGAATATTGAATAGAATACCCTGTGCTATACAGTAGGTCCTTGTTGATTATTTTGTATATAGTAGTGTGTATATGTTAATCCCAAATTCCTAATTTACCCCTACCCCCCCACCTTTCCCCTTTGGTAACCATAAGTTTGTTTTCTATGTCTGTGAGTCTGTTTCTGTTTTGTAAATAAGTCCATTTATATCATTTTTTTAGATTCCACATGTAAGTGATACCATAGGATATTTGTCTTTCTCTGTCTCACTTCATTTAGTATGACACTTTTTAGGTACATTGAAGTTGCTGCAAATTGCATTGTTTCATTCCTCTTTATGGCTGAGTTATATTCCTGTGTGTGTGTGTGTGTGTGTGTGTGTGTGTGTGTGTGTGTACCACATCTTCTTAATCCATTCCTCCATTGATGACCATTTAGGTTGCTTCCATGTCTTGGCTGCTGTAAATAGTGCTGCAGTGACCATTGGGGTGCACTTATCTTTTTAAATTATAGTTTTCTCTGGATATATGCCCAGGAGTAGGATTCTGGATCATATGGTAGCTCTATTTTTAGTTTTTTAAGGAACCTCCATACTGTTCTCCATAGTGGCTGTACCAATTTACATTTCCACCAAAAGTCTGACGTTTTAAATTCTGAAGTAGTAAGTAAACAAAAAGTAGTATCTTTGCATGTGTATAAGAGCTAATGTTAAAATAGTATATATCTACATATCTACTTAAATTTTGGAACTTCTAAACTTTTGGATCTAATTGTTTATAATTCTCTTGCTAGCTTTTTAATAGAAAAATCAGTGATCTATATGTGATTTATAGCCTTTATCCCATTTGCCTTGTATTATAATTATTATTTCAAGGGAGTTTATTTTTGTTGTTGTTATTTTTCTTTCCCTAGCGTTAAGGTGTAAACTCCCTGAGAGAAGTGATTATGTCTTAATATACCATTTAGATTTCTGTCTCCTATGAGGTCTAATAAGTTTTCACGCTTTAATTACTTAGAAAGTTTGTTGATAGAACCAAGTGTACAAAGTCAGGCATTTTAATAACAGTACTTGGCCAAAAAAGTGCTTTATTGACTTATTTGAAAATAGACCATCAGTTCCTAACGTTCATCAGTTCCTAACGTGCCAATTCAAAAGCATTTATGAGTCCATCTGCCTGGAAAATGTAAAGCAACTTTGGAATATGTATGCATCTACTCTCTGTTCTTAGTGGCCTAAGACAGTGCTGATTGGACAGAATTATAATGGTGATCCAAATTGTACTATAAAATTCTAAGTTTTTCATATTGCATTGAGTAATAATATTCAATAAAACTGAAGTTCCAGTTATCAGACTCATTTAAACATAAAGTAAAAAATAATGTAGTATTCTTTGCTTTTTATGAGACAAATATGGCTGTTCAAAGTTCTGTAGAATTTAGTATGCGTCAGCAAAACTGAAAAGAGACAAGGCAGCAATTTTTAAGGGGAAAATGGGCCAATGAACAGAATTCTCTAGCAGGTTGAGATAGAGAAAAACCAACTTCATTAACCTGTTAATCAGTATATAGTTTGAATTAATGTGTTAAACACATTTTTTTTTTCAATGAAAAAGAAATGGTCCTAAATAGGTCAGCTTCAGGAGTTCATAGTGACAGGTGAACATAAGCAATAATTCTACAAACATCTGCTCCCAGTGAATGAAGCAGATCTCCAAAGAAGCTGTTAAGAAAGGATTATAGTCCCTTAGAAACAGTCTGGGAACTAAGAGATAATTTAGTTCAACCCTCTCATTTTGTCCCCTAATAGAGACTGTATTTACATCTATATGTATGTGTTTATATGTGTGTGTATATATATGTATATACACACAAACAGATATGTGTATATATATGCACACGTATGTGTACATGCATATAATCATATTAAAAGTTGAAAGATGGGCTAGCAGCGTGTATTTTCCTAGAGAAGAAACTGTAAAAATTAAACTATTAAATGAAAATGAAAGAGATAAACAAAGAAACTGAATTTAAGATTTTGGAAATTATCATTGAAAGAAGAAAGAATTTTTCTGTTCCTGATTTATATTCTCTTATATTAATACTGTTATTCTAATGCATCATCAATTATATTATATATATATATATCAGCATATAAATATGCTGCAATATGTTTATCTCTATTATATATTTTTCTATAAAATTCCTTGAAAAATTATGTTATCTCCTTTACCTCTCCATGAAAGAGCTGTCCGTACTCCCCATCTTCTCTTAGAAAACCACTCCAGTTAGACTTTTGTCCAGCTGCTCCACTGGAGCAACTCAACTCAAGATCACCTGTAACACTTACATTATGAAATTTAGAAGTCGGTTTTCAACCTTCACCTTACTAGATTTATGAGCAACACTTATGCATTTATTACATATAATAACTACCTCTTTTTTGAAACAATTGTATCACTTGGCTTCCATAACATCACTTTATTTGTTTCTTCTATATTTTTCTGGGTTCTCCTCCAGGGATCAATAATTTGACTCTTATATTGCCAGTTACTCTTGATATGGTCTTATTCAGTCTCAAGACTTTCAATATGTTTATGAATCCTGAATTTGTATTTCAGCCTGGACTTCTCTGCACTCAGACTTGTATATCCAGAATGGCACCTGTTCAACTTAGGTGTCTGTCAGGCATCTTATGTAACATATCCAAATCTGAACTCCTTACCTATCTGCTTCTTCCACAGTCATCACCGTTTAATAAAAGGGAAATTCTAGCATGCCAGTATCTCCAGACAAAAATTTGAGTTATATTTGACCTCACTTTTTCTCAAACCTTATAACTGATTTAACAGCAAATTTCTGTGGCTTTACCTTAAAACTATATTCAAAATTTGATTGCTTTTAACACCATTTTTGCAACCACTCTGGTCCGTGATACCATCATCTTTTCCCCAGATTAATATACTAGCCTCCTGAATAGATTATCTGATTCCATACTTACCATCCACCCCAATAGCCTATTTAACTTTCTAGACCTGTGCTGCATAGTGTGGAGCCCCAGAACTGATGGGTCCCTTGAAATGAAGTAATCTTCACTCACCCTGTAATGTCTGAAGTGCACACCTGGGCAAATTGAATGAGCAGCTAACTCACTCATATATGACCAAGGCTAATAAAGGTTGTGTAAGCCAGATATTGGAGTTACGACAGACTCCTAACTTATTCTAATAAGTTACATATATTCCTTGCCCCCCAAAATAGAAGTGTACACCTGTATGACTTTAGTCAGAACAGTTAGTACTTTCATATATAGTTTCCTCATCTATAAAATAAATAATATTATCTACTTTATAGATTTTTTTAAGGGTTACGTAAAAAAAAAATAAATGTAAACTAATTAGTGCAGCACTCACCTACCTACTAGGGAGTCTCTTATTTTCTAATTCTTGGTGTGGCTAAAACAGCTCACTCCCTGATTCAAATGCTGGTGCCATGCCTGGTATGTGAAGCCTAGGACCTCTTAGACAAGAGATAGTCATTGTTGACCGTGGGCCCTGATGATACCCTGTGCACAATGCTGGTATGATCCTTATTGCCCTTGCTGTTCTGTTCTGAGGTATACTGAGTTGTGGCTCTCTCCCTCATGAAGCTGAAATTCTGTGAAGTCAAGGGCTGTGTCTTTTTCTCAGTTTTAATATATTAGTTCATGGAAAAATGTGGTAATTGGATTCTTAAATTTGAAACAACTGAACATGGAAGTTGAACAGTAACAACTAATCATCATTATTCATGAGAGATTATCTTCCAGAGACACCCTTACTCCTTAATAACTAATTATTTGTCAACTCTCAAGCCTCCTGATTCTGTGAAATCATTTTTGAATATTAATGTTTTAGTGTATATATCCAAGTTTACCTTTATTCACTTTTCATTACTTTATATATCTATTGTTGCTACACACATCATAATTGCCATTCTCCATGGTTATATATTAATTTTCTACCAATATCTTTGACGTCTGGCTAGTTTTTCATTATTAAACATTAAAACATTTTGTAATGGAGTTAGTGTTTTAAGAGAGGTAGTGATGCCTAATTATAATTTTCTTATAATTTAGCCAACATTTATTTTTTCTTCTTTTACTTTTTCTTAGTTATGAAATATATTTTAGTGTTGACTTCCTGGCTGTTCTTTTTATTGAGTTAATAGCTGATAGTCACTGTTTTGCCAATGACATTATGACAGTGAAAAAATTCATTTGTTTTCTTTAATTGCTTCAGTGCTTCAAATCTCATTTTCAAGAAAAACATAAGTGAGAAACTGATTGAAGGAAGATTTTCTCCAGCAAGATCAATATTTGTCTTATAATCAGATAGTAGTTCCATAACATCTACTTTTTCTATCCTGCATTACTTGTTTTAAGAGCCAAAAGGATGCTTAATGCATAGTTTTCTTTTTTTTTAAATTGAAGTATAGTTGATGTACAGTATTACATAAGTTACAGTTGTACAACAATTTTGGTTGTTGGTTCACAATTTTTAAAGTTTAGACTTCATTTATAGTTAGTACAAAATACTGGCTATATTCCCTCTGTTGTACAATACATCCTTGTGGCTTCTTTATTTTAAACATAATAGTTTGAACATCTTAATCTCCTACCCCTATCTTTCTCCTCCATTGTATGTACATACCACACCTTTATCCATTCATCTATAGGTGGACACTTAGGTTGCTTCTATATCTTGGATCTTGTAAATAATGTTCTATGAACAATTGGGATGCATATATCTTTTTTTTTTCATATATGTTTTTGAATTAGTGTTTTTGTTTTCTTTAGATACATACCCAGGAGTGAAATTGTTGGGTCATAAGGTAGTTCTATGTTTAGGTTTTGAGAAACCTCCATACTGTTTTCCACAGTGGCTGCACTAATTTACATTCTCACTAACACTGTAGAGGGTTCCCTTTTCTCACATCCTTGCCAACACTTGTTATTTGTGTTCTTTTTAATGATAGCTATTCTGACATGTGTGAGGTGATATCTCACTGTGGTTTTAACTTGCATTTCTCTGATGATTAATGCTGTTGAACATCTTTTCATGTGCCTATTGGACATCTGCATGTCCTCTTTGGAAAAGTCTATTCAGGTCTTCTACTCATTTTTTAATCAGGTTTTTTTTTTTGTTTTTTGGGGTTTTTTTTTGCGATACGTGGGCCTCTCACTGTTGTGGCCTCTCCCGTTGCGGAGCACAGGCTCTGGACGTGCAGGCTCAGCGGCCATGGCTCATGGGCCTAGCCGCTTCGCGACATGTGGGATCTTCCCAGACCGGGGCACGAACCCGTGTCCCCTGCATCGGCAGGCGGACTCTCAACCACTGCGCCACCAGGGAAGCCCAGATTGTTTGTTTTTGATGTTGAGTTGTATGAGCTGTTTATATCTTTTGTATATTAACCTCTTATCAGTCATATGATTTGTAAATATTTTCTCCCATTTAATAGGTTATCTTTTTGTCTGTTGATGGTTTCCTTTGCTATGCAAAAGCTTTTGAAACTTAATTAGGTCACATTTGTTTATTTTTGCTTTTCTTCCTTTGCTTTAGGAGACAGATCTAAAAAATATTGCTATGATTTATGTGAAAGTATATTCTTCCTATGTTTTTCTCTAGGAGTTTTATGGTTTCTGGTCTTATGTTTAGGTCTTTAATTCATTTTGAGTTTATTTTTGTATATGGTATTACAGAATGTTCAAATTTCATTCTTTTACATGTAGCTGTTCTATTTTCCCAGGACCACTTATTGAAGAGACTGTCTTGTCTCCACTGTATATTCTTGCCTCCTTTGTTGTAGATTAATTGACCATAAGTGTGTGGGTTTATTTCTGGGCTCTCTATTGATTTATATGTCTGTCTTTGTGCCATTACCACACTGTTTTGATTACTGTAGCTTTGTAGTACAGTCCAAAGCCAGAGAGTGTGATTCCTCCAGTTCTTTTCTTCTTTCTCAAGGTTGCTTTTGGGGTATTTTGGGTTTCTATACAAATTTTAAGATCATTTGTTCTAGTTTTATGAAAAATGCCCTTGGTATTTTGATAGGGATTGCATTGAATCTATAGATTGCCTTGGGTCGTATGGTCACTTTAACAGTATTAGTTCTTCTAATCCATGAACAAGGTATATCTTTTAACCTATGACTTGATTTAATTCTTTGTTCTGATATGCCTTATCTCATATTAGCGATGTAAGGAAACAAAGTAAGCATTTTTTAACTTGATTTTATTTTATTGAAGATGAAATTATTAGATATCAAGCGTATTTACAAAGTACTCATTACTAACTACTGAATTATTAATAACTCCTAGCAAAAAGGTACATAATTCTTTGCTGAGAGATTTCAGGTATTGAAGAGACAATATCTGACATCAAGAGGATTATGATAGAGTATATATTCTATAGGTCATCACCATTATCATAATTGTTTACATGATATCTTACTTTATAGTTTATCAAATATCTTCACTTATGTAGATATAATATCCTCATATCAACTCTGTGATGTTCTTTATCTTATAGATATAGAACTTGAGGATTAC
Organism: Delphinapterus leucas; assembly: GCF_059928025.1. Classification (NCBI taxonomy): domain Eukaryota; kingdom Metazoa; phylum Chordata; class Mammalia; order Artiodactyla; family Monodontidae; genus Delphinapterus; species Delphinapterus leucas. The sequence goes on from NC_143132.1 coordinate 45,000,487, forward strand.
ATAAGTTTAAGTAACTAATTTAAATTTACTCAAATCAAAGTGTTGAAGCCGTGGGTAAAAATCACATCTTTTGATTGAAATTTCCAGTTTATATCATACACTTTATTTACAAGGACAGAAAACAATGAGTATATTATAAATGCGCTGTGTATATTATAAATGCAAACTTGGCATTATAGTCCATACAATTATAACAATTCAGAGAAAGAAGGGATCTCTGTGACCTCGGGTGGTTGTGAAACATAGCACAGTCTCTAAGCAGGAAGAAAGATAGGAATTAAAGAGAAGGGTTACTTACTGTTTCTCAGAAACCTAGGAAACCATGGTTTACTTGGTTTGACCTTAGGGCAGGGAAGGTGGGTAGGCCTAATCCTGACAGCAGGACTCTTGGAAAATGTAATCCTTTCTCATCACCCAAGCTGGGTACTTGTCTCGTTGCTCCACGCCATACTGGGAAGAGACCATCATCATTTAGCATCTCCCAAAACACCTGTCCAGACAAGAGGATGAGCTAGCTGTGGTCTGAGCCTTCTGTTTAATAGCCTGATAAGCACACTGAGCATGGTGACTATCACATAATATAGATATGTTTTCTAAACTTACTGTTACTCAATGTCAGAGTCAATATTTGAACTCAGGGTTTTCTGGATTTTTCCATAGCCTATGTTTTTCCACCATACCATGTAACTTAGGTTTACCATGCTTTACTGTATGCCAATCAAATATTTTATTTTTTTAAATGAGAAATTGTGTTTGGAAATTAAATTTAGTATTTATATTGTTGAAAAATAAAGGATAAGATTTACATTTCTAATTATTAAATCACTATCTATTGAGAAATTGTATTTGGAAATTCATTTATTATTTATATTATTGAAAATTACAAGTCAATTATCAAAACTACATTTACTTTTAATTTAAACACTCATATATGTTATCTCTTCTTTCTTCCAGTGAGGAAGCAATTTTAAAATTGCTTTAAAATTACAGAAATGTTACATACTAGCAATAAAATACTTGAATTATGCCAGAGTCCATGAAGTAAAATGTGAACATTTCTAGCTCTGCTTCCTTTCTTAGAGTTAACTGCTATTAAAACTTGATATCTATCTTTAATATTCCTTTTTTTTTAATAAAAATCATCCAGTTCTACACATTTTAATGCAGATTTCTTTGATCACACTTGACAATATATCATGGGCAACCTTCTATATCAGCATGTGCTAATCTATCTCATGCTTGCCATTTCCTCTTTCTTTTATATGCCATATCCAAATAATTAGCAAGTCTTATCAGGTCAACCTGAAAATATATCTAGAATCATTACATTTACTGCTGCTATTCTATTCCAGGCTTTATCTCCTCTTACTTAGACTATTTCAGTAGCATTTTAACTGATGTCTCTTCCTCATTGCCTTCTGCAGCCTATTATCCAGACAGCAACCAGAATGACCCACTTAAAATGTAAGCCAGATCTTGTCATTCCTCCTGGCAAAACCTTCCAGTCGTTTGAAGTCTTAAAAGAGTAAAAGCCAGAATCCTCACTATAGGCTGCTTAAGTCTTAGTGATCACAGCTTATCTGAGATCTATTTCAGATCTCAGATAAGCTGTGCTTGATCTATTTCCACTTCTTTTAATGCACTTCCCCCAGACTTCTCCTTGTTTTGTCCCCTGTTAGGTTTCAAATATCGCTTGATTATCTCCTATAAAAGAACACTTCCTCATTCACTCACAGCTCCCTTACCTCACCTCACTTTATTTTTCTCTGTAGCACTTTTCACCACTGATATTTTGTATGTTTCTTTTAAAATTTATTTTCTTTTAAACAAGCTATCACCTAATAAATGTTCCATGAAAGCAAATAATTTGTCTTACATTTTCACTGATTTATGTCCTAAATAGAACACTGTCTGGCACATAACAGGTTCTTAATAAATATTTGTTGAATGAACTATTGGAATGATTAGTGAGCTATATTAACATCTGTAATATATTCTAAAATATAGATCAGCTATAATTTATCCATTGACCTATTTTAGATATTTCATTTGTCTCTAATTTTTCACCATTAGAAAAACTGCTCAGTAAACATTCCTGTGCTGTATTTCTGTAGACATATTTCTGAGACTAGAAATACTATATCAGATGGTATACATTTTTAGATTTGATATGTGTTACAAGGTGCCCTTCAAAAAGATGGATCATATGTGTGTTTCCAATATTGTTTTTATCCATGGGCGTGCTATATCCCTTACATTTATTCAGGTTTCCATGTGTTTTAATGAGTTTTATTCACACATGTGAATAGATGATATTTATTCATACTGTTTATGGTTTTTCAATGTCTATACAGGACATTTTTAAGGTATTCAGTAATGCATAATTTCCAAAGAGGCAACAGGAAAACAGTTTAGGTATATGAAGAACTTCCACTAACTTTGTGAAAGTTAGAATTGGTTATGTTAAATACTTGCATCAGTACTCCCAGTCTTTTCCGAGCTCATTTTTGGTAAATTTCAAGATTAATGGCAAAAAGGAGTATATGATCTAAAAAAAATATTATGACAGTGCATCTACAGAAGCAGGCAGAAATTTTTTAAATAGGGGTCAAGCTTGGTGCTTTTTATTAAATGATCTTTATTTTAACCTTCACAGACACAATTCTGTGATTTAAGAAGATATGTAATGAAAAACACTCATTTTATTATCCATGTCACTGAATGTATTATTTCCCACCTACTCACACATTATGCTAATAACTTTTTAGATGAATGCATTTTAATTAAAAAATAGGAGTCACTTGAAAAGTATTACAAGTAAGAGCAAATACAAACTGTGGTTTGTGTGATATAAAAAAATGCTTTGAAGAAATCAGCCAAAGAATCATTTGCTGGTAGCTCTGAGGGATAAAACTATTTAGGACAATTGCCTTTTTCTTGTTACGTGAATCAATATTCAGTAGGAAATTCAGTAGGAAATATACCCTCTGCATTCCTGCGCAAGTGTTTCAGCAGGTCAGTGTCAAAAGGTTGCTAAATGGCAAAATATTCCATTTTGTGAAAATAACATGAAAAATTTTAGAACATTGTTCAGTACATATGAATCTCTTTACAAGTGTCTTCCTAACCCATTCATACAGAGAAGTGGCTTAGAGAATGGGAATTAGAAAAAAATTCTCCCTTTGCATTCTCCACTGTCCAGGAAGGTTATTGAGAAACTGATAACTGTTACATAGGCAATAGTAACTAATCCTGATGAGTGAATCAGAAAGTTTAAGCATATCCAGATAGCTATGACCCATTAACTGACTAGATTGTTCCTAACCCAGCATAATTCAAATGGATACAAATACTTACCCCAAAGCTGGAAAGCAACTATCAAGTTTGGTATTTTCATTCCAAATGGACTCTGTTGGTATTTTCATTCCTTCTAGTTGAATGCCATGACTATGGAATGAAAAGAAGCTATGTGAAGTAAACAGCTTAGAATTCCACAAAGAGGGGTTCCTGGAAGCTAGAAGACACATTTTACAAAGACCTGAATGAATTAATTTGTCAGGAAAATTAAGGCATTAAAATGAAATTTAATAAAAAGCGGGGGGCGGGGGTTGTCCAGATAATACAACAAACCCAGTACAGGAGAGAAACTAGAAGTTACAGAAAATTTGAATCACAGTGATGAGAAAAATAAAAATTGAATGAAGTAAAATACTTACAGACTTAGCTTAAGTATATTGAACACAGCAGGAATAATGTTCAGAGTGATTTGGAAAATAACAAGAAATCATTGAAAGGAATTTGGGTAACAGTAGCATTGGTGGGTCAAAACACGGGACCCAAAATGAAGAGAAATCTATGAAGTTGTAGAGTATGTGAAGAATATAGAAAGGAGAAAAGGTAACGACAATGTTGGATGACTAAGGACATTACCATATTGCACACAGAGGTTCTCAATTTAATTTTGAAAATTTGAACCAGATAAAGTTGTAAAATGGGGCCTCTAAATATCTGGAACTCTTCTCATATATGCAGAAGCATGCTTTACTTACTTTTAATGAAACATTTCTATTTCACAATGTAAAGAATCTGTAATTGGGAATATATTAGAGACTTGAGAACCTTGTAACTGCAAAGAATAATAGAAGTTATTAAATTTCAATCACTTATAATTCCTGTCAATATAGCACTGAATGGAGTTGTGAAAATAATGGAATCCTTGGGAGTAAATAACCAAGTTATATTAGAATTCTCATTAGTTGAGTAAAATAAGGTGGCTGGAAAAAGTAATAATTTAGTTCTGTTAATTATTTAACTTAAAGAGATCTGTAATGATGTACGTGAGTGGGATCTCCCCCCAGAACTGAGCTATTAGATCACAAGAAGTAGAGAAAATGTAGTAAAGCTGTGCCTCTTAGCAACTAGTTCAAAATGTAGTAAAGCTATGCCTCTTAGCAACTAGTTGAGTAAAATAAGGTGGCCGGAAAAAGTAATAATTTAGTTCTGTTAATTTTTATTTAACTTAAAGAGATCTGTAATGATGTACATGCATGGGATCTCCCCCCAGAATTGAGCTATTAGATCACAAGAAATAGAGAAAATGTAGTAAAGCTATGCCTCTTAGCAACTAGTTCAAGAGAGTCTCTGAAATCTCAGCAGTGGGAGTTTATAGGTCTGTATTCTGTTGTTTTCCAGCGTGACTCAACTGCTCATTGAATATTGGGCTCTTACTTCATTATGCGCTATCGTGTTTCCTTTTAAGATTTTGATTTTCAGTTCTGCTGTTTTATTAGTTCTCTGACTTGGGAAGTGGATCACTTTGGAAGTGACCCAACTTCCATAAGATTTAGTCATCCTTATATGTAAAATGTAGATAATATTACCTACGTCATAGGATTTTTGTGAGTACTAAAGGTGGTTTGTGTGTAAAGTCTTAACACAATGGTTATACTCATGCAATAGATACTGTTAATAATATTGAGCAGTACTTTAATATTGGTAATGGTATTTCTTTGAATGATTAAGATTTTTGTGTACTGGCTTTTTGCCTGGAATTCTTACTGTATATATTTGTTGGAGGGAGAGATGGTTGATAATGGGACATTAACATGAAGTACTCATTTGTTATTTCTGTTGCTAAAATTCAGTCTTCATAGTCATATTGGTGAGTCTCCCCCAATGATTGTCTTACTTTTATTTTTAAAGGGTCACCTTTGCTCCACTGTGATCACTAAATGGATCATGAAGGGGCAGGACTAAAAGCAGGGACTACTAGTTGGATGACAGTTGCAGTAGAACTAGTAATAGCTGATTGTTTGAACTAAGTTGTTGGCAACACGGATGGAGAAAAATTAGTGTGTGTTGGATATGTTTGCGAAGTAAAGCTGGTATGACTAGCTGTTGAATTATGTGTCAGATATGAGGGGAAAATAATTGAAGGATCACTCCTAGAGTATTGCCTTGACTGCTTGGTAGATTGTGGTTACATTTACTAAGATGGGTAAGACTGGCAGATGAGCAAAGGGGTGGAGGGGGAGGATCAAGGGTTCTGTTGCAACCATGTTTTGTGATGCCTGTTAGACAGCTAAGTAAATATGTCAAAAAGGCTGTTGTAGGACTTCCCTGGTGGTGCAGTGGTTGAGAGTCCGCCTGCCGATGCAGGGGACACGGGTTCGTGCCCCGGTCCGGGAAGATCCCACATGCCGCGGAGCGGCTGGGCCCGTGAGCCATGGCCGCTGAGCCTGCGCGTCTGGAGCTTGTGCTCCGCAACGGGAGAGGCCACAACAGTGAGAGGCCCGCATACCTCAAAAAAAAAAAAAAAAAAAACAGGCTGTTGTATATAGGAGTTTGGAATTCAGTGAAGAGGTCAGAGCTCTAGATACAAATTTGGAAATTACTGATATGAGGATGATATTTAAAATCATCACACTGATTGAGATCACCTAGTGAAAGAATGTAGACTTAACAAAATAGTGGGAATAACTTGTGGTTTTAGTTACTGTCAGTATCTAATTCCTTCATAAGCTCAACTTCAGCATTGCTCTTATGGTCTTTATGATCACTCTATATAATAAACTTTCAGATTTAGTTCTGAATGATAACTGGTCCTCCCACCCACACCCTACCTACATCCCATGTTTCTTAGTTCAAATTTCTGAAAAGGAATATCTGATTGCCATATAGTTCCTAACCATTAAGTTAGGGACTTACCTCCCTTCATTAACCTAGATGACTTTCCTGTAGATTACAAACCAATATTTTCAGCATATACTCCATATTAGATATTATGCTATCCATTGTACTTGTGTTATCTCATAAAATGATTGAAATAACCTATGATAAGAAAGGTAATTTTATTTCATTGATTATGAATTGAAGATAAAAATAAATCTTCCAGATCACATAACTTGTAAATTATGGATTTGGGATTTGAAGACAAGCCTACAGAACCCCAAAGTATAAATTTAAGAAGAAAAAGTTGTAAGAAAATATTTAAGCCCTGAACTGCTTGTCACCATGTTTACCTTTTATATGAACAAACTCCATATACTGTAAGGCAGACAAAAGCCAATAAATAAACACTAGAGTGTAGGACTGAAATTTCTAACAGCATTTGAGTTTTGGAATCCTTTTTTCCCTGTGACTAGCTCTATGCCTTCCTTTTCTGAGGTACTATAGAAACCAGTAAATTCTATCTTTTTACTTAAGATTATTCAACTTGCAGATGGACTGTCTTAAATAGTACAGCCATGATTTACAACAGAGAAAGGGATTGATATTATTATTTAATATATTTATGAATAAATGTTATATAATTAATAAAGATATAATTCACATACTACAAAATTCACTCATTTAAAATGTACAATTCAATGACTTTAGTATATTCAGAGTTGTGCAACCATCATTCCAAAGGGAAACTCTGTACTCATTAGCATCCCATCCCCAGACCCCTCCCACCTCAACATACCCCAACCTCCAGCACTAGGCAAGCATTAATCTACTTTTTACCCCTATAGATTTGCCTATTCTGGACATTTCATGTAAATGGAATAATACATTATATGTAACGTTTTTTGACTGGCTTCTTTCACTTAGCATAACGTTGTAAAGATTTAATCCATGTTTTAGCATGGATTTCTTTTTTGTTTTCATTTAGCATTTATTTGTTCCTTTTGATTGTCAAATATTATTCAATTATGTGGCTATACTGCATTTTTTCCCTTCATCTGTTGGTAGATATCTAGTTTATTTTCACTTTTGGTTAGTATAATAGTACTGCTATGAACATTCATTTATAAGTTTTGGTATGGCAGTATGTTTTCTTTTCTCTTGAGTATACACCTAGGAACAGAATTGCTAGATCACATGGTAGCTCTATGTTTAACATTTTGAAAAACTGCCAAATTATTCTGTGCCACTTTACATTTGCACCAGCATTGTATAAAGGTTCCAGTTTCTCCACATTTTCACCAACATTGATTATTGTCTGTCATCTTGTTTATAGCCATATAATATATCTAGTGGGTGTGAAGCTGATTCATATTTTGTTTTTTATTTGTGTTTCCCTAATGATTAATGATCTGAGAGCTTTTCATGTGCTTATTAGCCATTTGCCTATTTTCTTTGGAAAAATTTCTATTCTGATCCTTTGCCCAGTTTTTAATTGGGTTGTCTTTTTGTTGTCTAGTTTTAAGAGTTCTTTACACTGGATACAAGTCCTTTATTAGGTATACTATTTACACATAGTTCCTTCCATTCTGTGGGTTTTTATTTTCTTTATGATATCATTTGCACCACAGAAGTATTTTTTTAATTTTGAAGTCCAAGTAATCTACTTGTTTTCTTTTGTAGCTTGTTCCTTCAGTTTCGTATGTAAGAAACCATTGACTAATCCAAAGTCACAAAGATTTACTCCTATGTTTTCTTTTAAGATTTGTGTAGCTTTAGCTCTTACATTTAAATCTATGAGCCATTTTGCATTAATTTTTGCGTGCAGAGGAAGGAAGTGATCCAACTTTATTCTTTTGCATACAGGTGTATCCAGTTGTCTTGAATATTAATTTTTTTCAGTAATAAATACATTGCTTATGAAATGGGGGAAAACTGTACTTGGGGAAATTAGGGAAGCTTTATTTAATATGTAGCATTTGAGAGTTTCCTGAAGTGTGAATAGAATTTGGATGGGTAGAGAAGTACTAGGGAAGGGAATGATAAACATAGGTGGAAAAGAGAAAGGAGCAAAACAATTATTTCATTTTGTCTATAGCATGGTTTGCAGAAACCCAAAACCTAAACATAAATCCTGAGAAAGTGGTTCAAGTGAAAGAAATGTCTTTGGTAGGTGCCTTGGAGTTACCTGCCCCTGGAGGCAAGTGAACTGTTGTGTTTGTAAACCAGTTCTCTAGAGCCCTTTGGTTAAGGACTGCTTTGGAGTGTGTGTTAATTCCCCAGAGCTTGTGACCTCCTCTGGCATTTTGGGTACCTTCCTAGAAGGGAGTTGGCTTGCTCTTAAGTTGATGGTCTGGGGATATGAGAACTATTGTAGTGCAGATAGTGGTCTGGGATAACGGCTTCATTGTCAGTTCTGACATAAGCTTTGATGGCTCCTGGTCTTGAACCATCACAAAATCTTTGGTTTTGTGAGTTCAGCAGTACCCTCATTGGTTTCTAATCTGTCTCATTTCTGGTATCATTGTTATCTGTTAGTCAGTGCTGCAGATCCTGGTATGTCAGTGCCTCTTGGTTGCCCTTCAAGCTTGGCTACCCGTTTTTGCATTAGAACAATTACATCCACCTTCACTGTTACATTTAAGTGTCACCATCTGGCCTCTGCTATTCAAAAATCCCATCATTCTTATTGAAACTAGGGAAACAGTTTCATAAGCAGACCCTGATCAATAATCACTTTCCTTCTAATGAAAGGAGAATGTTTTCACTATTGGGTTACACTGAGAATTTACTATAATTGTAGCCTAGAAGCTCGAAGGAGGTGGAGAGGGAGATTTTAAAGAGGGTAGGCTTTGTCTTGCCAGATATCTACTTGAGGTGAGGCCACTGCATGTCCCCCAGGCAAAGGGAGGCTGTTGTCCTTTTGCAAGGGTGAATGAGCTATTTCTACAGGCCCAAAGACTTTAGGGAAGTCTGGGAATTCAAGTTCTCAAATATCTTCATCCATGTCTCTTCTAAGTCTTAGAGGTTTCCCTATTTATCCATGCCTGACTTTATGTAAGAGATATAACAAGGCTGTAAATTCATCCTTCTCAGCAGTTTGGTTCCTACCTAGCACAGTCAGGTCCTGAGCTTGGTTTGCATCCCTAACACCTTTTGGCTGCAGGAGACTAGTATCTCTATAAATACTACTATTTTTTTTAAAAAGCCTTTGATTTCACACCACGTTGGCTGTTGGAGTTGGGTGTTGGCTGAGCTGAGTTTGTCATTTTTCTTCCTTCAATGCATTGATGGTATTTAACAGTAACCATTGTCCTTTATAATTACCTTTGCAACTGCAGTGTATCTTTCTCAAATTCTGGAGATATTACATAAACCAATGCAACCTATGAAATCGCAGTTCACCACAGGTAAGGATGTTAGTAATTGAGATACTTCAGAATGCCAGGGGTTATCACTATTCACTTATTACCAGCACTGGAATTCTTGTTGCCATTTGGCTAGTGAGTAATCCAGTTACTGGACTACTTGCTTCCTAGGATTGTTTTTTTGTACCAACTGGCTTAGGTGCAGTTCCCCTGTGATCTGATGCTGAGGTAAGAATTTGAGTGCAGATAGTTTATTTGGTAGATGCAGGAAGCATGGGTCAGGGAAGAAAAGTGATACAGAAAAAGGATGGCAGCAGTAAAGGGTGCTTTATTAAGCTAGTTAATACCATGGATAACTGGAGCTTAACCCCACTGGGACGTTCAGGGAAATGATATAAAACATGTCTCATACACTATATTCCATGAGTTATTTTTAGAGGGCTTTTCCCCTAGGGATGTTAATTCCTTAGCACTTCTGACCCGTGTGTACACAGAGACTTGCAGTTTTGAGGAATAAAATGGCAGCCCTCATGCACAGAGTTGTTAAAGCATCCTGAAAGGTCCGAGGAAATGGGCAGAGTACTGACAGCATCTGCTACAAGGAGGAAGTGAAATTAAAGCGAATTAATGTCAGACCGTGGAGCACATTGAATGTCATTCAAGGAAGAATTTAAATTTGATTATCTCTCAAGCAAGAAAGTTACACTGAAGTGACATATAGTGTAAATTGGGGAACAGAGAATGAATTGGGTAGTACAGTGGAAGGGACAATATAACAGGATCTTCCCTCTGTTCTAGCTCGGATAGGTACCTGCTCCCAGTCCTAATACTAAATCCACTTTTAGAAAAAGGTTCACTAGATAGGATAGCATTCTGAGTGTACTTCAGCAATATTTCAGATCAAAAGAGTTTCCATTCTCAAAATAATTGGGAATTTAGTAAGAACACAGGCAAATATTCCTAAGATTAATTTTCTGTATTCCATTGTGAAGAGTCGCAGAAAATATCCCCTTCATCTTTAAGTTTAAATATCTCGTTTTAGTTAAAAGCAAATTAGCTTTATTCTGGCAGAAGCAGCTGTATGTAGAGAGAAGCAACATGGTCCATGCCTGCATTCCCTAGTCTACTATACTTGTTCAGTCACCTGCATGTGCCCTTTGAATCTCATTTTGTAATTTGTCATTTCCAGTAGCGGTTTGCCAAAGACAAGGAACAGAAATTAGACGTGTATGAAAAACACAAATAATAAAGGAGGAAATACTGAGGAGCACTTTTTGGAATAATTTGAAACCCATTCAGAAACAGAAGAGTAAAAAATAATAAGATGTTTTTATACCTTAATCACGAATCTAGTAATAGCTGCATTAATTTGTCATCTCCACATAGAACACCAACAAGCAAATTCAAATTAGGCTAACTCACCCACTCACACAAACTTTAATCCTTGCAAACCCTTGGCCACTTTTAATATTTCTGGGATTTATACTCAAAAACTCTCCTTTCCAACTTTCCAGTGCTGAGGACCTTGTTACTGGGTCAACTGTAGATTGTCTTTCCGCTTTCTTTTGGAGGTATTCTCTACCAGTATTCACAGCTTATTGCAACAAATCCAGTGGAAAGACTTCTGTGTTGTGCAGCAGACTGCCAGACATGTTTGGGTATTTCTGTGTCCACAGTGGAGACAATTTATTTCCAGAAAACTCATCATGTGTCATGTAGTAGAGTTCTTTCTGTTGTCTCCCTTGTTAAATAAAAGTGAAGAAATGTGCCGAAACATCAAGTAGTGGAAAAAATACTATGGTTTAAACTGTGATCTCTCTTACGTATGTCTATGTAAAGTGAAAAACAACATCTGTGGCAATCAGTATATACAAACCTCTAGCTTTGGGCAAAATAATATCATTATATCCCCAAGATATCACAACCCTGTTTCCAAATTTGCAGAGATTAGGAGGAATTAGACTTTTCATGTGGCTCTCTCCTGTGGTGCTCTCCCATATCTCCAAATCCCTAGGTTGGTTTATTCCTGTAAAAGATGTGAGACCTATTTAGTCTTTTCACTCTCTGGAAGAGAGGTGCCTCTAGAGGCTGGAATGACCAATCATGGCTGCCTCTTATTGCTGGCTACTTATTAGTTCAATGCCACATTATCATCCTTAGTCTATGCAAGTCCTCTCTTTATTTATTTATTTAATCCTATTTCCTATACATATTCCTCTTCTTTTACCATAGACAGTGATTCTGTTGTATTTGAGGAGAAAACCTTTAATTTGTATATGGTTTTAGACAATGTAAATTGTCTTGTGAATATGTTATTTTGGTTTTCATAAACTATAGATCTCATTTTGATCCTCACTATTTTTTTTATCAGCCCTATATTTTAAAATCTGTATTTGTTGCTGGGTGTTCATTTACTCTTTTAGTACTAATTGCTGTGAATGTAGTTTTTTGCTGTTTGGTTCCATTATAGTTTACTTATCTGTAGTGATTACCTCCAACTTCCAGTTACTATAAATCATGCTACGATGAACATACTTATACTTTTCCAGTTATAGGCCTGCTGCATATTTCTCTAGGGTTTATGTATTTGTGAGTGTGTGTATAAATGTACTTGTTATAATGTATATGCATACTCAATTTAACTGCCAGAAGATTGCCCTCTATAATAGCTGTAAGAGTCTACTCTCTCATCAACAATTTATAAAGCTTCTTACTTACGTCTATCTTGACAGTACTTGAAAAGATAGAGCTTTTTCATTTTTGTCAATCTTAATGAGTCTAAAATTTTATTCCAGTGCTACTTCAGTTTCTTTAAGTTTTAACGAGTTTCTGAATCTTTTCGTGTACTTGTTGGTATTATCCTATATCCTTAGGTATTTTAAAATTGGGGTTACTGGTTCTCTTTTTTTAATTATTTATTTGTAAGAATTGTTTATGTAGTCTAGATATTTTTCCTTCATAGCTCTTAACACTGCAAAAATCGTATCCAAATCTGTCATCTATCAATTTTGTTCGTGGTCTCCTTTAGTGAATAGGAATTCTTGTTTTTGATGTAATCAAATTCATCCGTTTTTCACTTTATATTTTGTACTTCAGGTTATTGTTTTTTTTTTCTCACATCTTTATTGGAGTATAATTGCTTTACAATGGTGTGTTAGTTTCTGCTTTATAACAAAGTGAATCAGTTATACATATACATATGTATATATGCATCTCCCTCCCTCCCACCCTCCCTATCCCATCCCTCCAGGCGGTCACAAAGCACCTAGCTGATATATCCCTGTGCTATGCGGCTGCTTCCCAGTAGCTATCTACCTTACATTTGGTAGTGTATATATCTCCATGCCTCTCTCTCGCTTTGTCACAGATTCCCCTTCCCCTTCCCCATATCCTCAAGTCCATTCTCTAGTAGGTCTGTGTCTTTATTCCTGTCTTACCCCTAGGTTCTTCATGACATTTTTTTTTCTTAAATTCCATATATATGTGTTAGCATACGGTATTTGTCTTTCTCTTTCTGACTTACTTCACTCTGTATGACAGACTCTAGGTCTATCCACCTCATTAAAAATAGCTCAATTTCATTTCTTTTTATGGCTGAATAATATTCCATTGCATATATGTGCCACATCTTCTTTATCCATTCATCTGATGATGGACAGTTAGGTTGTTTCCATCTCCGGGCTATTGTAAATAGAGCTGCAATGAACATTTTGGTACATGACTCTTTTTGAATTATGGTTTTCGCAGGGTATATGCCCAATAGTGGGATTGCTGGGTCATATGGTAGTTCTATTTGTAGTTTTTTAAGGAACCTCCATACTGTTCTCCACAGTGGCTGTAACAATTTACATTCCAACCAACAGTGCAAGAGGGTTCCCTTTTCTCCACACCCTCTCCAGCATTTATTGTTTCTAGATTTTTTGATGATGGCCATTCTGACTGGTGTGAGATGATATCTCATTGTAGTTTTGATTTGCATTTCTCTAATGATTAATGAAGTTGAGCATTCTTTCATGTGTTTGTTGGCAGTCTGTATATCTTCTTTGGAGAAATGTCTATTTAGGTCTTCTGCCCATTTTTGGATTGCGTTGTTTGATTTTTTGTTATTGAGCTGCATGAGCTGCTTATAAATTTTGGACATTAATCCTTTGTCGGTTCCTTCATTTGCAAATATTTTCTCTCATTCTGAGGGTTGTCTTTTGGTCTTGTTTATGGTTTCCTTTGCTGTGCAAAAGCTTTGAAGTTTCATTAGGTCCCATTTGTTTATTTTTGTTTTTATTTCCGCATCTCTAGGAGGTGGGTCAAAAAGGATCTTGCTGTGATTTGTGTCATAGAGTGTTCTGCCTATGTTTTCCTCTAAGAGTTTGATAGTTTCTGGCCTTACATTTAGGTCTTTAATCCATTTTGAGTTTACTTTTGTGTATGGTGTTCGGGAGTGATCTAATCTCATACTTTTACATGTACCTGTCCAGTTTTCCCAGCACCACTTATTGAAGAGGCTGTCCTTTCTCCACTGTACATTCCTGCCTCCTTTATATGTGCGTGGGTTTATCTCCGGGCTTTCTATCCTGTTCCATTGATCTATCTTTCTGTTTTTGTGCCAGTACCATACTGTCTTGATTACTGTAGCTTTGTAGTATAGTCTGAAGTCAGGGAGTCTGATTCCTCCAGCTCCATTTTTCGTTCTCAAGACTGCTTTGGCTATTCGGGGTCTTTTGTGTTTCCATACAAATTGTGAAATTTTTTGTTCTAGTTCTGTGAAAAATACCAGTGGTAGTTTGATAGGGATTGCATTGAATCTGTAGATTGCTTTGGGTAGTAGAGTCATTTTCACAATGTTGATTCTTCCAATCCAAGAACATGGTATATCTCTCCATCTATTTGTATCATCTTTAATTTCTTTCATCAGTGTCTTATAATTTTCTGCATACAGGTCTTTTGTCTCCTTAGGTAGGTTTATTCCTAGATATTTTATTCTTTTTGTTGCAATGGTAAATGGGAGTGTTTTCTTGAATTCACTTTCAGATTTTTATCATTAGTGTATAGGAATGCCAGATATTTCTGTGCATTAATTTTGTATCCTGCTACTTTACCAAATTCATTGATTAGCTCTAGTAGTTTTCTGGTAGCATCTTTAGGATTCTCTATGTATAGTATCATGTTATCTGCAAACAGTGACAGCTTTACTTCTTTTCCAATTTGGATTCCTTTTATTTCCTTTTCTTCTCTGATTGCTGTGGCTAAAACTTCCAAAACTATGTTGAATAAGAGTGGTGAGAGTGGGCAACCTTGTCTTGTTCCTGATCTTAGTGGTGGAAATGGTTTCAGTTTTTCACCATTGAGGACGACGTTGGCTGTGGTTTTGTCATATATGGCCTTTATTATGTGCCTACTGTGCCTACTGTGCCTCTGTGCCTACTTTCTGCAGGGTTTTTATCATAAATGGGTATTGAATTTTGTCAAAAGCTTTCTCTGCATCTATTGAGATGATCATATGGTTTTTCTCCTTCAATTTGTTAATATGGTTTATCACATTGATTTGCATATATTGAAGAATCCTTGCATTCCTGGAATAAACCCCACTTGATCATGGTGTATGATCCTTTCAATGTGCTGTTGGATTCTGTTTGCTAGTATTTTGTTGAGGATTTTTGCATCTATGTTCATCAGTGATATTGGCCTGTAGTTTTCTTTCTTTGTGATATCCTTGTCTGGTTTTGGTATCAAGGTGATGGTGGCCTCGTAGAACGAGTTTGGGAGTGTTCCTCCCTCTGCTATATTTTGGAAGAGTTTGAGAAGGATAGGTGTTAGCTCTTCTCTAAATGTTTGATAGAGTTCTCCTGTGAAGCCATCTGGTCCTGGGCTTTAGGTTATTGGTTAAGAAGTCTTTCCCTAACCCTAGATCACAAAGATTTATTTACACTATATATTAACTTTATAGTTTAACCTTTCACATTTAGATCAGTTGCCTTTGGGGATCAACCTTCTTATAAGGGATCACATAGAAATACAGTTTTGTTTTTTATATAGTGATCCAGTTTTTCTATTGAATAGCCCATCTGTTGCACTTTGATTTTGTGTATACTCATTACTTGATGTTTACTTCCCACGTAAACATGGTCTATCTTTAAATACTGTATTCTGTTTCATGATCCGTTTGCCTCTTTTGTGCTAGTTTTTAAGATTTATTACTGTGGAATTACAGTATATTGTAATATCAATAGGAGAAGTCATAATTCTAGGTTCTTTTTTTTAAAAATGACTTAGATATTCTTGAAATGTTATCCTTTCCTATACTTTTTAGAATAAGTTTACTAAGTTTCCTAAAAATATAGAGCTGGTATATATATTAGAATTGAATTTACATTATAGATGAATGCGGGGAAAATGGACACATTTACTGTATTAAAGTATCCCATCAGTATTATGGATTATGGTATTCCCATCCAGGGGCATCAGATGTGTTTCCAGTTATTTAGAATTTCTTTTGAGACCCTTACAGGGAATCAACTGGCAAAGCCAAAACGTGGTTCACAGTGCCCAGTCCTAGCACTTGCAAAGCAGAAGGATACCTCTGAAGCTGAGAGACAGTAGTAACTTAATAATAGCTCAGATAAGATTTAACAGTTTCTTAAAAGTTTGGCTGAATTTGTTTAAGTCCACATTTCTGCTCCCAAGTTAGTTTGAGCCATGTTGTTGTTGCTGTTGCTGTTACTTTTTTATAAGGGGCCAATTTGTTGATTTTTTTTGTAGTAAATAAGATTGTTATATTTTTATTATCATAAGTATATAAATTTCCTAGAATTAATTAGGAAAGACTTTAGTTTTTTGTGCTTGGAAACTGTATTTTTAGTAATAATTTTATGCTTACACGTGGAGTATATATTCCATTACTTGTATAAACATAAAATTATGGACAATTATAAAACTTACAAATCATGAAGAAGAAAGTAAAATTCACTGATAATCCTTTCTTTGAGAAATAACCAGTTATTTCAGTTTTTTAAGAGTTCTTTCCTCAGCTCTATGTGTGTGTGTCTATACTTTCTCTGTGAATATTATTATTATATAATACTGTTAACCACATGGGTTATAAAATATTATATATGTAAAATTGTTAGATAATATATAATGTATGCATATATTTTTCAAAGTGGGAAATATAGTTAACTTATTGTTTTATATAGGTCAGTTTTTCCACTTAATATATTATGTATATATTTTCTAAGCCATTAAATGTTCTTTTCAAAATGAATTTTAATAACTGGATGGCATTCTATCATTTCACAATTATTATTTAAAACTTATGATAAATTCTAGAAGTGGAATTACTTTATCAGTGGCTTAAATAACTTCTTAGAATTCTCAAATATATTGCCAAGTTTTTCATGACTGGTACCCATCAGATGCTAATATTTTTGTCTAGGAAGTCCTTTTACTCTTAACTTTTTTGGATTATTTTGTTTTAGTTGTTACCCTTATTAGCAACATGCATTTGTGTAGCAGTTGTTCTTTTGTGTGTGGGTGTATGTGTTGTAATCATTGGAATATCCTTTGTTTTGCTAAGCACTTTGATAGATTTTTGTATTTAAGATTGGAAACAGGAGATAGAGTGAACACTCTGAATAGTAAAGAGATGAATTTGATGTGTTTGCAGAAAAGTTGGAATGAGGAGAGTGGATCCATAGCTAGTATGTGGGTTGCAGTTGGATTTTGTTTATTATAAAATCTTGAAGTCTTTATCTTTTAAAAGTGGATATTTAACAATTATTGTTTGAAAACTGACATGTGTATTTTACCTTCTATCATGGCGTATTTTATACCTCCTATTTATATGCTTGTTTACAATTTTTTCTTCTCTTATGACTTTTTCCCCTGGAATTTTTTCTATATTCTACTTCACTATATTTCTAATTTCTCAGACGTGTATATTCATTGATTTTTTTCTATTAACTTATACACTGTTGCATTTTACTTAAATCATTGCTCTAAATATTAACTATTTTTAGTATATGTTAGATCCTCTCAGTATATGTAAGAGATGATACTGAGTTTGAATGTAAACTTCTTAACTTTGGGAACCATATCTCTTTAAGTATATGTATCACTTAATTCCATGTCCTTTTAATTTTTAGCTACTTAGGAAATGTGCAGTGTTTTGCTTATTGGATTTATGAATTGTAAACTTTCATAGAAAAACGTAATATAACTAACACACAGAGAAACATATATTTTCAATGTATTTTGATCGTATATTCATATGAAAAGTATTTCATAATATTTATTGTTAACACTTTTCTGTTCTTCTGTCTCTTAAGAATATTGGGTTAATCAGAAGTATACAGGATATTTAACATCCATCTAATTATCTTTGTCTGTTACGAAGCACCTAAGTACAAAAGTACCTAAGTTCACTGGTCCCATATAATGTATTTTAGAGCTGAAAGATTTATGTTCCCAACATGACCTTAAAACTCCATGCAATGCATCATAAGGTTTTTTATTACTATGCTAACAGCAATTTTAGGTTATTATTCTATAGAATATAATATGTAATATCCAGGGATAGTTTTTTTTCTTGAAGTTTGCAAGGTGAATGGTTGTTAAGCATTTTTATTTAGTTAGCTTTAAATATTATTTTGCTTTTTTTCCCCTAAGAAAAGATTAATGAAACTTTTTCTAAAGGTTGTTTGAAATAACAGGGTAAGTTTATTACACTGTCTGGCTTATTGCACAGTGATGATTATGTCAGATCCTATTTAAAACCATGCAGTTCTTTTAAACAGTCTTACAGCAAGAATACATTTAAACTGTACTCTAGGTAATCAATAATTTGTGAGATTACAAATGAGGTGTAGAGGAAAATTCCCAACTTAGCCATGTGACACTTCCCTCTAACTACTACTAATTTGATATTCTAAAGTAATTTTTTAATAATTGGAAATCAGTGCCACAGAGTTATTTGAAAGAATAGTACCTGTGCTTTCACAATTTTCCCACTATATATACACTTACATTCTGTGTTTAAGAATCATTAAATACAAATATGCCACACAAAATTAGTATAACCTATCATAATGTTGTTCAAGTCAGACATTTATTTATGGCACATGTAGTTTATATCTCTAAGTCAATTAACATAGACAAATCTCAGTTTGAAGCCATCGGAGAAGCTGATGATCATTAGATATAGTTTCACATGTAGGATTCTGGTGTCAAGCAAGCTTTGACATATCAGGAACAATTCCTATGGAACTGTAGGCCTGGGTAAAGTTATAATTTTATTTGAATTGTGAAGGTCTAACATATTTTGAAAAACCATGTCAAAATACATATCTTTGTGAAGTGTTAAGCAACATTAATGGGCCAGACCATGAACTGAAACATATGTACAGAATCATCTTCTTACCTTAAAAGAATCTCTATAAATTTATCTTACACATTACATATCTGTGATTAAGAAAAACACTCTTTTTCAGATTCCTGCATGAAGATTGTGCTTCTGCCCACATTACCACTCCACCAAACCTTTTTTTTGTCATAGCTGCCATAACTTCTCTGTTAAAAAATCTGGTAAATATTGAACTGTTCTTATTTTACAGGACCTTTCAGCAGCATTTGATATGCTTAAATACTTTCTCCTTCATTAATCATTTTCTTTGCAATATGTACAGAGCATCACAGTCTTAGGGGTTTCTTCTCCCACTTTGCAATAATATGTACAGTTTGACTGTTCATTTATTTCATACCTTATGTTTGTAAGAATTACCAATTCATAATATAATATAGTTAAATATTACAACATTTAGTTAAAATAGAAAGTTAATCAGAGTCAAGGTTGTAGACTTTATTAGTAATTAGAGCAAAGATAGGTGATCTGACTGGGTCAGTAAATAGTCCTTTTTATATTAAAGTCCTCTACTAAAGAATACCTTTTAAGCAGGTTGGGTGTTATATCACTTATTCAGTTCTTTCTCTCCTGATGCAGGCACATATTCTTGATACCATTTTCCTCTCCCCTCTCTCCATCTTGAAAACACGCACCCACACCCCCACACACCCCCACCCCCGGCTCCACACACACAGAGCACCTCTTGGTTCTCAACCTGAGTCTTTGTCCTAAGGTAAAATCTTGTGCTCTAGCATAGTGCTGGCTGCATCATCTGATGTTTGCAGACTTCAGTTAGTTCATCTGATATTTCTGTGTTCAGCTAAGTCGTTATGAAGGCTCTAAAACAGGATGATTAGTTTAGGAGGGAGCTCAAAGTTTATATATCTCTCAATAATGTGTGATATTTAGTAACCTGACGTAGGAAACAGTAGTCTCCCATGAGTGGAAGTGTTCAGAATTGTTTTAGTTAGAATTCAAGCCTTCTATTACTCATTTCCATAGTCAGCAAATATTAAGAACCTACTGTGATCCTGGCATTGTATACCCCTGGTGCTGGCTATACAATAATGGGACAAAACAAAGTCCCTGCCCTCATAGAGATTATATTCTATTTAAATGTATTTTAGTTCAAAGCCTCCATATGGGCTAATAGAACCCTCCAGATACTTGTGGTGATTTTTCTATTTTCTTTGAAGACTCAAATAAGTCAATTCCCTCCTTTAAGTCAATTTCCTCATCCATAAAACCAGGATAATATGCTTTATTATCTCTGCCATATAAGAATGAAATTAAGTATGATTTGTGAGATTATTTTCACATGCTTTCTGTATTTGTGAAGTCCTGTGGAAGCTAGCATGGAATTGTTGAACATAAGACAGAACAATTAAGATGAATATTTTCCATATCTTAATTGTAGAAATTCTATTCAAAGATAGTTTTTGGAGTATCTTATTTATTGGTTAAGTGAAAATCTTAACTTTTTGTACCAATTAAGGCTTACAGACATTCAGAAGATGGACTCTATTTAAGAACTTTTAATCTTCATGAATATGTGACTATTTTTTATGGGAAGAATCATTCCTTCTTAATAGAAATTATCCTTCTTGCTATATTTTGGTCCTGTTAATAGGACAAATGAACCAAAAGTAATAAATTTATTTATAAAACTTAGTCTTAGTTGTCTTCCAGATAGCTATGCCATTGAGTTCTTACTTTTTATTAAATATCTTTGTAGTGCTAATAAAAAAAGTTTTATGTTTACCCAAAGTGAAATAGAAATGTATATGCACATGATGCATTTTGCTTCTTGTTTTATTTTCTTGTTTTAGTCTGAAACTATTTATCATTTAAATGCAGAGCCTTCATTTTTCTGCTGTAAAACAGATTTATGTTATTAACTACATGCCTAGCAGCAGAATTCAGGGCACTAATTTTCTAAGTTTATGTCAGTATATTGACTCAAAGTGAATATTTAAGTGGTTCTGAGGAAAATATCACATTAGAATAAGAAGGCCTCTATAACAAGCTTTCCTTTGGTAGAGAGTATTAGATGCTTATGATTTAAAAATTAAGTCATTACAGCTTACGTAATGAGATGCCTATGTACATTCAACCACTTTAGTTTATTTAGATTATGCAAGATAAGAGGTAGAATGTTTGGCACAAATCAGATGTTTGTCATTTTACCAAATGAAGACTTCTTTTCATTCTCACCTCTTCTATTTTTTATCATTCTTAGAATGAAGTTGGAGATTTTCTTCCCCTGCATTGCTCCCTTTCTCATTTAAATTTAGTTTAATCTTGAGGAATAATTAGTTATAGCCACATACTACAAAACCCTTGGTAACAAGTTATACAGGGAATCTAATTAGAAATTATAGATTTCCCATGATTTTGTTGTTCTTTCTTCGTTTCATTTAAATCTATCTTTAGATTATCTTTTACTTTTGGAAAAATATCTGGGTAATGATAGGCTATTTCATTATTTTATTAATTAGTCATCTACCAATGTAATACTAGCTAATTTTAAGTCATTTGTTCTTTTGGATTCTATATCTTTGCAATGATCTTTTGTAATATTCTATTTCCTTTTCATATTTCCCTTTATATATTTATCATAACCACATTTTGAAGAAATAAGTCAAGAAAAAATATATTTTTTTACCACATAGTTATCTCCCTTTTAGCTGATAGCTGGCATCTGTTACAAATAGAGGCAGAAATAAATTTAAGTTACTAATTTTAAAATTAGAGTGCATGTGATTTTTAAAAAGGCAGACAGAAAAAGGAAGAGAGGAAAGTGGTTCTACATACATCTATGTAAGTACTTATTCATTTAGGAATCACAGGTACAGGTATAAACCAAATTTATTTTTTTTTAGCTGTCTCTTTCTTCACTGTTATTAGGATGCTTCCTTCCCTAGTCTCTACTGTCAGGGTATTTAATATTGGTTTTTAATGATTTTTTTTTTTTTTTTCCTTAAACCAGATCAGCCCTGCAGCTGTTCAGGGTCCTAATGGATCTAGGGTGTGATTTTTTTTTCCCCTCCCTTTTCTGTCTGTAGATAAAGAGGTAAGCATTTTAGTATGAAGTTAATTTCTCTCTTCCTTTGTTAAAATTTTCTTGAGCTATGGCCTTTGAGTAAGTTATCACTGGTATTTAAAAATGTAATTATTTTTCCAACAGCCCTTTCTATGCTGAGAAATAGACTATCTGCTTTTATTTTAAAATTTTAAAGTTAATTTTTTAAATAAACATTTATATTCCTTTTGAATTCTAAAAATTTTCAGAGGGAAGAAGGTGTAAATTTGAGAGATTCACGTTAGAATTTTGGATGTTTAGGTCAGTTTAAACATCCTAAACATGTTTAGGTCAAATTCAAATTATCTGAATATTCTTGCCTAGGAAGGCTATTTGATTGCCTTATTTTGTTCTCTGAGAAAAGAACGCAGTCTGACTCCACAGTGACTGCCCTTTGCTTTAGGAATGAATGTCCTTATTCTAACTTTCTATGTCCAAAAGGAATCCACCTTTTAGTCTACTTTATTTAGCTTGCTATACAAAGAAAAACTCACTCTGTGTAGATGGGGATGGGTTTTTAGAGAACCCTCAGGCATGAATGGATTAAGTACTGTTCATAGCTTTTTACATTTCCTATCACATCTAATACAGATTCATTTTAAATGGAACTGCCCAAGAGATTTATCAGTGGAGAAATAGTCTTAGGTGATGTACAACACTAAGCTGTATGCGCAGACTTCTGGCAACTTCAGCCATATACCAAGTTTTTTCCAGGGGGCTAAAATCCTGCCTCTAATTAAGACAAGCACATGTATAACTTACTCTCCAGTTTGAAATGTGTACATACACCTAGTAATTATAGAAGTTGGATGATGAAATAGTCAAACCTGTCATTATGTCTGTTAAGTTGGTCAATTCTGTCAGCTATTTGCTTTTTTTTTTAACATCTTTATTGGAGTATAAATGCTTTACAATGGTGTGTTAGTTTCTGCTTTATAAAAAAGCAAATCAGCTATACATATACATATATCCCCATATATCCTCCCTCTTGCTTCTCCCTCCACGCCTCCCTATCCCTCCCCTCTAGGTGGTTACGAAGCACCAAGCTGATCTCCCTGTGCTATGCAGCTGCTTCCCACTAGCTATCTATTTTACATTTGGTAGTGTATTTATGTCCATGCCACTCTCTCACTTCATCCCAGCTTACCCTTCCCGTGTCCTCAAGTCCATTGCCTACATCTGCGTCTCTATTCCTGTCCTGCCCCTGGATTCATCAGAACCCTTTCTTTTTTTAAATTCCATATATATGTATTAGCATACGGTATTTGTTTTTCTCTTTCTGACTTACTTGACTCTGTATGACAGTCTCTAGGTCCATCCATTTCAATACAAATAACTCAATATTGTTTCTCTTTATGGCTGAGTAATATTGCATTGTATATATGTGCCACATCTTCTTTATCCATTCATCTGTTGACAGACACTTAGGTTGCTTCCATGTCTTGGCTATTGTACATAGAACTGCAATGAACATTGTGGTACATGACTCTTTTTGAATTATGGTTTTCTCAGGGTATAGGCCTAGTAGTGGGACTGTAGGGTCTTATGGAAGTACAATTTTTAGCTTTTTGAGGAACGTCCAT
This sequence comes from Delphinapterus leucas, assembly GCF_059928025.1. Taxonomy (NCBI): domain Eukaryota; kingdom Metazoa; phylum Chordata; class Mammalia; order Artiodactyla; family Monodontidae; genus Delphinapterus; species Delphinapterus leucas. The sequence goes on from NC_143132.1 coordinate 45,024,079, forward strand.
ACTGTTCTCCACAGTGGCTGTATCAATTTACATTCCAGCCAACAGTGCAAGAGTGTTCCGTTTTCTCCACACCCTCTCCAGCATTTATTGTTTGCAGATTTTTTGAGGATGGCCATTCTGACAGGTGTGAGGTGATACCTCATTGTAGTTTTGATTTGCATTTCTCTAATGATTAGTGATGTTGAGCATCCTTTCATGTGTTTCTTGGCAATCTGTATATCTTCTTTGGAGAAATGTCTGTTTAGGTCTTCTGGCCATTCTTGGATTGGGTTGTTTGTATTTTTTGATATTGAGCTTCATGAGCTGCTTGTAAATTTTGGAGATTAATCCTTTGTCAGTTGCTTCGTTTGCAAATATTTTCTCCCATTCTGAGGGTTGTCTTTTCGTCTTGTTTATGGTTTCCTTTGTGATGTAAAAGCATTTAAGTTTCATTAGGCATTTGTTTATATTTGTTTTTATTTCCCTTTCTCTAGGAGGTGGGTCAAAAAAGATCTTGCTGTGATTTATGTCATCTAGTGTTCTGCGAATGTTTTCCTCTAAGAGTTTTATAGTGTCTGGCCTTACATTTAGGTCTTTAATCCATTTTGAGTTTATTTTTGTGTATGGTGTATGTAATGTTTTGTTAAACATCACAAATAGTGTTTAATCCATTTTGAGTTTATTTTGTGTATGTGTATTTTTGTGTATGAGTGTTCTGATTTCATTCTTTTACATGTAGCTGTCCAGTTTTTCCAGCACCACTTACTGAAGAGGCTGCCATTTCTGCATTGTATATCCTCGCCTCCTTTATCAAAGATAAGGTGACCATATGTGCGTGTGTTTATCTCTGAGCTTTCTATCCTGTTCCATTGATCTATATTTCTGTTTTTGTGCCAGTACCATACTGTCTTGATTACTGCAGCTTTATAGTATAGTCTGAAGTCAGGGAGTCTGATTCCTCCAGCTCCGTTTTTCTTTCTCAAGATTGCTGTGGCTATTCGGGGTCTTTTGTGTTTCCATACAAATTGTGAAATTTTTTGTTCTAGTTCTGTGAAAAATGCCAGTGGCAGTTTCATAGGGATTGCATTGAATCTGTAGATTGCTTTGGGTAGTATAGTCTTTTACACAATGTTCATTCTTCCAATCCAAGAACATGGTATATCTCTCCCTCTGTTTGTATCATTTTTAATTTCTTTCATCAGTGTCTTATAGTTTTCTGCTTTCAGGTTTTTTATCTCCTTAGGTAGGTTTATTCCTAGGTATTTTATTCTTTTTGTTGCAGTGGTAAATGGGAGTGTTTCCTCAATTTCTCTTTTAGGTTTTGCATCATTAGTGTATAGGAATGCAAGATTTCTGTGCATTAATTTTGTATCCTGCCACTTTACCAAATTCATTGATTAGCTATAGTAGTTTTCTGGTAGCTTCTTTAGGATTCTCTATGTATAGTATCATGTCATCTGCAAACAGTCACAGCTCTACTTCTTCTTTCCAATTTGGATTCCTTTTATTTCTTTTTCTTCTTTGATTGGTGTGGCTAACACTTACAAAACTATGTTGAATAATACTGGTGATAATAATAATACAAGTGGGCAACCTTGTCTTGTTCCTGATCTTAGTGGAAATGGTTTCAGTTTTTCACCATTGAGAATGATGTTGGCTGTGGGTTTGTCATATATGACCTTTATCATGTTGAGGTAAGTTCCCTCTATGCCTACTTTCTGGAGGGTTTTTGTCACAAATGGGTGTTGAATTTTAATAAAAGCTTTTTGTGCATCTACTGAGATGATCATGTGGTTTTTCTCCTTCAGTCTGTTAATATGATTTATCACATTGATTTGCATATATTGAAGAATCCTTGCATCTCTGGGATAAACCCCAATTGACTATGGTGTATGATACTTTTAATGTGTTAGATTCTCTTTGCTAGTGTTCTGTTGAGGATTTTTGCATCTATATTCATCAGTGATATTGGTCTGTAGTTTTTTTGTGGCATCTTTGTCTGGTTTTCGTATCAGGGTGACGGTGGCCTCATAGAACGAGTTTGGAAGTGTTCCTCCCTCTGCTATATTTTGGAAGAGTTTGAGAAGGATAGGTTTTAGCTCTTCTCTAAGTGCTTGATAGAATTCGCCTATGAAGCCATCTGGTCCTGGGCTTTTGTTTGTTGGAAGATTTTTAATCACATTTTCAATTTCAGTGCTTGTAATTGGTCTCTTTATATTTTCTATTTCTTTGTGGTTCAGCCGTAGAAGATTGTGCTTTTCTAAGAATTTGTCCATTTCTTCCAGTTGTCCATTTGGTTGGCACATAGTTGCTTGTAGTAATCTGTCATGATCCTTTGTATTTCTGCAGTGTCAGTTGTTACTTCTTCTTTTTCATTTCTAATTCTGTTGATCTGAGTCTTCTCCCTTTTTTTCTTGATGAGTCTGGCTAATGGTTTATCAATTTTGTTTATATTATCAAAGAACCAGCTTCTAGTTTTAACAATCTTTGCCATCATTTCTTTTTCATTTCTTTCTGATCTGATCTTTATGATTTCTTTCCTTCTTCCAACTGTGGGATTTTTTTTTTTTCTTCTTTCTCTGCTTGATTTAGGTATAAGGTTAGGTTGTTTATATGAGATGTTTCTTGTTTCTCGAGGTAGGATTGTATTGCTATAAACTTCCCTCTTAGAACTGCTTTTGCTGCATCCCATAGGTTTTGGGTTGTCATGTTTTCATGGTCATTTGTTTCTAGGTATTTTTTGATTTCCTGTTTGATTTCTTCCGTGATCTCTTGGTTATTCAATAGTGTATTGTTTAGCCTCCATGTGTTTGTATGTATTTTTTACAGATTTTTTCCTGTAATTGATATCTAGTCTCATAGCGTTGCAATCAGAAAAGATACTTGATACGATTTCAGTTGTCTTAAGTTAACCAAGGCTTGATTTGTGACCTAAGATATGATCTATCCTGGAGAATGTCCCATGAGCACTTGAGAGGAAAGTGCAATCTGCTGTTTTTGGATGGAATGTCCTATAAATATCAATTAAGTCCATCTTGTTTAGTGTGTCATTTAAAGCTTGTGTTTCCTTATTTATTTTCATTTTGGATGATCTGTCCATTGGTGTAAGTGGGGTGTTAAAGTCCCCCACTTACTGTGTTACTGTCGATTTCCCCTTTTATGGCTGTTAGTATTTGCCTTATATATTGAGGTGCTCCTATGGTGGGTGCATAAGTATTTACAACTGTTATATCTTCTTCTTGGATTAATCCCTTTATCATTGTGTAGTGTCTTCCTTTGTCTCTTGTAATAGTCTTTATTTTGACATCTATTTTGTCTGATATGAGAATTGCTACTTTAGCTTTCTTTTGATTTCCATTTGCATGGAATATGTTTTTCCATCTCCTCACTTTCAGTCTGTATGTGTCCCTAAGTCTGAAGTGGGTCTCTTGTAGACAGCATATATACAGGTCTTGTTTTTGCATCGTTTCAGCCAGTCTTTGTCTTTTGGTTGGAGCATTTAATCCTTTTACATTTAAGGTAGCTGTCGAAAAGTGTGTTCCTATTACCATTTTCTTAATTGTTTTGTGTTTGTTATTGTAAGTCTTTTCCTTCTCTTGTGTTTCCTGCCTAGAGAAGTTCCTTTAGCATTTGTTGCAGAGCTGGTTTGATGGTGCTGAATTCTCTTAGCTTTTGCTAGTCTGTAAAGGTTTTAATTTCTCCATCGAATTTGAATGAGATCCTTGCTGGGTAGAGTAATCTTGGTTGTAGGTTTTTCCTTTCATCACTTTAAATATGTCTTGCCACTCCCTTCTGGCTTGCCAAGTTTCGTCTGAAAAATCAACTGTTAACCTTATGGGGATTCCCTTGTATGTTAATTGTTGTCTTTCCCTTGCTGCTTTTAATATTTTTTCTTGGTATTTAATTTCTGATAGTTTGATTAACATATGTTCTGGCGTGTTTCTCCTTGGATTTATCCTTTATGGAAGTCTTTGTGCTCCCTGGACTTGATTTACTCTTTCCTTACCCATATTAGGGAAGTTTTCAACTATAATCTCTTCAAATATTTTCTCAGTCCCTTTTTTTCCCTCTTATTCTTCTGGGACCCCTGTAATTGGAATGTTGTTGCGTTTAATGTTGTCCAGGAGGTCTCTGAGATTTTCCTAAATTCTTTTGATTCTTTTTTCTTTATTCTGCTCTTTGGTAGTTATTTCCACTATTTTATCTTCCAGGTCACTTATCCGTTCTTCTGCCTCAGTTATTCTGCTATTGATTCCTTCTAGAGAATTTTAAATTTTATTTATTGTCTTGTTCGTCATTTTTTGTTTGCTCTTTTGTTCTTCTAGGTCCTTGTTAAATGTTTCTTGTATTTTCTCCATTCTATTTCCAAGATTTTGGATCATCTTTACTATCATTACTCTGAATTCTTTTTCAGGTAGACTGCCTATTTCCTCTTCATTTGATTGGTCTGGTGGGTTTTTACCTTGCTCAGTCATCTCCTTCATCTGCTGTGTATTTCTCTGTCTTCTCATTTTGCTTAACTTACTGTTTGGTGTCTCCTTTTTGCAGGCTACAGGTTCGTAGCTCCTGTTGTTTTTGGTGTCTGCCCCCAGTGGCTAAGGTTGGTTCAGTGGGCTGTTCAGGCTTCCTGGTGGAAGGGACTGGTGCCTGTGTTCTGGTGGATGAGACTGGATCTTGTCTTTCTGCGGGGCACGACCATGTCCAGTGGTTTGTTTGGGGGTGTCTGTGAACTTATTATGATTTTAGGCAGCCTTTCTGCTAATGGGTGGGTTTGTGTTCCTGTCTTGCTAGTTGTTTGGCATAGGGTGTCCAGCTCTGTAGCTTGCTGGTCGTTGAGTGGATCTACTTCTTAGCATTGAGATGGAGATCTCTGGGAGAGCTTTCACCGTTTGATATTACATGTGGCCGTGAGGCCTCTGGTGGACCAATGTCCTGAACTCAGCTCTCCCACCTCAGTGGCTCAGGCCTCACACCTGGCCAGAGCACCAAGACCCTGTCAGCCCCTTGGCTCAGAAGAAAAGGGAGAAAAAAAAAAAAGAAAGAAAGAAAAATAAATAAAATAAAATAGAAAACAGTTATTAAAAATAAAAAAATTAAAAAGTAATAAAAAAAAGAGAGAAAGAAAGAAGAGAGCAACCAAACCAAAAACAGAGCCACCAGTGATAACAAGTGCTAAAAACTATATTAAAAAAAAAAAAAAGGACAGTCAGAACCCCAGAACAAATGGCAAAAATAAAGCTATACAGACAAAATCACACAAAGAAGCATACACATACACACTCACAAAAAGAGATAAAGGAAAAAAATATATATATTATAAAAATAAAAGGAAGAGAGCAATCAAATCAATAAACAAATCTACCAATGATAATAAACTCTAAATACTAAACTAAGATAAACATAAAACCAGAAACAAATGGGATACAGAAAGTAAACCCCAAGTCTACTGTTGCTCCCAAATCCACCATCTCAATTTTTGGATGATTCGTTGTCTATTCAGGTGTTCCACAGATGGAGGGTACATCTAGTTGACTGTAGAGATTTTACCCGCTGCTCCTGAGTCTGCTGGGAGAAGTTTCCCTTTCTCTTCTTTGTTCGCCCAGCTCCTGGGGTTCATCTTGGGATTTGCCCCTGCCCCTGAGTGTAGGTCACCTCAGGGTGTCTTTTGGGGAGTCTGAGGTCTACCGCCAGCATTCAGTAGAGTTCTGTAGGAGTTGTTCCACATGTGGACGTGGTTTTGATGTATTTGTGGGGAAGAAGGTGATCTCCACGTCTTACTCCTCCGCCATCTTGAAGTCGCCCCTCCAGCTATTTGCTTTTGCAAAATAGGAACTAAACCCAAAATATTCCAACTCTTCCATCTCATTATTGTTTATTATAATTTTTTAATTTTCATATGACTTAAAATACCAATATATAAAACAATTCACTGTTGTATAGTATAGAAAAAACTCAGTAAAACAAAACTTACATACATGTGTTGAAAGGTAAACAGAGGCATATTAAAATTTCTAAGAATTTATTTGAGCTAACGAAGCCACATTCTTTCTTGGATGAGTCTCATATCCAGTCACACCTCAGATTGGGACTTGAACCCATGATCCCTGACTTAGGAGGGGACTCAAACCCACGTCTTTTAATTGAAACTGCTCACCTGGTATCAGGACTTACTGAAGCTCAGGTTCTTTTGTCTCGTCACAGAAAGATTTCAGGGTGAGGCAAAATGATAGGCAAAGAGTGAGTTTATTAGCATAGGAAGCTTGTGAGAGATACAAGTGGGCAGGCAAGGGAGTGCAGCCCTGAGAGCAAAGAGGGCTACATTTTTATAATCAAAGAAAAAGTGAGCGGGGGGGGAAGACCACCTTCTTCATCATTCTTGGGTAGATGTCAAGGCTTACATCATTAGTTCCTCCTTTGACCCTATGTGGTTTAGCTGGAACTGTCATGGCGCTATTGAAATCATATGTATTTTAGCAGAAAGGTGATAACATATACTAAAAAATGGTTATTCATCTCAGGTTTTGGTATAATGTCCCCTTTCATCTAGTTTCTTTCCACTTTCCCCTATATTCCATCTTGGCTACATGCAGAAATGCTCTTCTTCAAGGACCATTAACTCCCTGGCTTCATGTAACAATATTCAGACCCCATATCTATTGTCTTGTGTTTTAACTATCAGGACTTGTGGCTTGAGTGTGCCTGGAACGTGAATGCACCTGGTCTTCCTTCAAGATAGAGTAGGTTATTGGATTCTTTTCTTGAGCGGTCATTAGCTTACAACAGTTTCCCAAACTCCCTTAAAATTTCCTTTCTGTCTTTAATCCCCTATTGGGATTTTTAAACTAATTATTCTACTCTATCCCTATCACTAACATTGATTTGAATCAGGCAGCATCAAACCAAAAGTGGTTAGGGTCACTCTGCCAACAGGAGCTAGGGGAAAGGTGTTTTTTATACAGCAGACATAGAAGCAAAGCATGGAAATTATTTTATCGGCTATAGCTTAAGTGGGTACCTCATTTAAGTGGGAAAGTCTAGATGGCTGTTTGTGATTGGTTGTTCTTAGGTTTTTATTTCCTAACCTTGGAGCATTTATAGGAATTTATTATAGCTTAGGTTTGGGTTTGCTTACACAAGCTGCCAAGGCATTAGAGCCACCTCAGTCTAATAGCCTCCTTGTTTAATTACTTTAATACATGCTTCTGCAGGGTAGAATATCTTGTGAACTGTATCTGCTTTTATGGCTGGTTAAGTAGAACAGAGAACTTCTTCTATCTGTTAGTTATTTTATGAGTCTGTTTCTTTGGATCAAGGAGAGGATTACATGTGATGAATAGAAAATCTCTGTCTTTTGGAGTGTCTTCCTCAATGAAAGCTTTTGATTAAGCAAGAATCAGTTGTCTTCCAAAGGGTTGGCAGGAAGAATGTGTCATGAACCATATAGCTGTTTGTTCTAAGAATGTACATGTTGGATAATGGTATGGTAAAGTTACTGTGGCCACAGGAGGAAACAAGAATTACACTTGGAAAGGAGAAGTCTATTATACACACAGGATACAGGAAGGAGGTCATCAAGGCCATGCAGGGCCACAGGGGAAGCAATCGGTTTTGGTCAAGTGACAGAAGACAGGAGTGAGGGGAAAGTCTGAGCCAGAGCCCTTATTGGGGTTTTTGTGGGAAACGCAAGGCAGGGCCCAGTAAACAGCTTAGGATTGGCTAGTTTGAATAATTCCTTCAGGCTTTGGGCTGTAGGGTTGGTCTCTAGTTACCTGGTACCTGCCCCTGGGTTTAAGACAGAAGAAATACTGGCTTGGTGTGTGAGAGTTAGGTAAGGAAGTAGTTGGGCCTATAGACTCCGGTTTGGTTGGTTTGCCTATGAAAGGTATGCTCTAGTCCCAGAGTCTTTTGGTATCTCTAAGAATTTGCTAGCCCTGGGAGAGACAATCTCCCCTAGGCCAACAAGTCACCAGTAAAACATCATGAAATACAGAAAATGAAGTTTAGAAGGCCTGGTTCTAATCCTTGGCCCATGCAATTCCTGGGTATTGAATTCCTTATCAGTAATGTGAAAATGAAAATATCTGTCTCACTTTATTGGACTGATGAGGACCAAATAAGTTAACATTTGTGAAAAAGCTTTGATGGTATAAATTCAGTATACAAATAGTTGCCCTCAGGAATCATTATATCCAAGGTGCTCTTGAAGTTTACAAAAGAAAGAACCCTTTGGTGTACAACTGATTCTTGTTTAACCAAACCATGTACATCTAAATATTTCACAATTGGAGAATAAGTATGTGTTTGGTTTTGTTTTAAATAGGGGCGAAAACTTTTACCCACTAAATATATGTAGTACAGGACTGTGCTGCCAAAAATTATATGCATATAGATTAGTGTTATACATTATTTTTTCTGTACACGCTTCTCCCTCTGCCTTATTGAATCTTGTAGTTCTTTAAGGTTAAAGTCCAGTCTCTCCATCTTGGCCAAACCTGCCAAACCACCCTCATTCACTAGTGTTGCTATTCTTTGGACACTTACTCTATTTACTATATATACTGTTTATTTGTTTCTTATATTCAGTTCTGTGCTGTCAATTATGTTTTCATAATTTATTACCTTAAAATATTATAATAAGTCCAGTAAGAGCAAACAATTCTTGTATCTAATTTCTTCATTCCTTCTATGGAATTTAATATATACTGTAAACTCACTAAATATTGTTTTTTGCTTATTAACACATGATCTGTAGGATCAATGGAGAACTTTAGGAGGCAAAAGAGTTTTGAGGCAAATGTTTACATTAACTACCCAATAACGAAGCAGAACATAAAAGTTTTTTATAATATTTAACTCTCTTTGATATTAAAGAGTAATTATAGTACCTTACACCCCAAATCGGATTTTTTAACCTTTTTTTTAATTGAAGTATAGTTAATTTACAGTGTTTTACAGCAAAGTCATTCTGTTATGTATATAATATACATATGTTTATATATGTATATATATATATTCTTTTTCAGATTCTTTTCCGTTGTAGGTTATTATAAGATATTGAATATAGTTCCCTGTGCTGTACAGTATGTCATTGTTGTTTATATATTTTATATATAGTAGTGTGTGTCTGTTAATCCCAGACTCCTTACTTATTTATCCCTCCCCTGCCCAGCTTTCCCCTTTGGTAACCATAAGTTTGTTTTCTGTGTCTGTGAGTCTGTTTCTGTTTTGTAAATAAGTTCATTTGTATCATTTTTTTTTTTAGATTCCACAAATAATTGGTATCATATGATATTTGTCTTTCTCTGTTTGACTTACTTCACTTACTGTGATAATCTCTAGGTCCGTCTGTGTTGCTGCAGATGGCATTATTTCATTCTTTTTTTATAGCTGAGCAATATTCCAGTATATATATGTGCCACAACTTCTTGATCCATTCCTCTGTCAATGGACATTTAGGTTGCTTCCATGTCTTGGCTATTGTAAACAGCAGACATAGCTTCCATGCCTGCTATGAACATTGGGGTGCATGTATCTTTTCCAACTAGAGTTTTCTCTGATATGCCTAGGAGTGGAATTGTAGGATCATTTGATAACCCTATTTTTAGTCTTTAAGAAACCTCAATACTGTCCTCCATAGTGGCTGCACAAATTTACATTCCCACCAACAGTGTAGGGGGGTTCCCTTTTCTCCACACCCTCTCCAGCATTTATTATTTGTAGACTTTTTAATGATGACCATACTGACCGAAGTGAGATGATACCTCATTGTAGTTTTGATTTGCATTTCTCTAATAATTAGTGATATTGTGCATCTTTTCATGTACCTGTTGGCCATCTGTATGTATTCTTTGGAGAAATGTCTGTTTGGTCTTCTGCCCATTTTTTGATTGGATTGTTTAATTTTTTGATATTAAGCTTTTTGTATATTTTGGAAATTGAGCCGTTGTCAGTAGCATCGTTTGCAGATATTTTCTCCCAGTCTGTAGGTAGTCTTTTTGTTTTGTTCATGGTTTCCTTTGCTATGCAAAGGTTTTAAGTTTAATTAGGGTCTATTTGGTATTTTTGGTTTTTATTTTCATCACTCTAGGAGATGGATCCAAAAAAATATTTCTGCAATTTATGTCAAAGAGTGTTCTGACTATGTTTTCCTCTAGGAGTTTTATAGTATCCAGTCTTTCATTTATGTCTTTAATCCATTTTGAGTTTATTTTTGTATATGGTGTTAAAGAATCTCTAATTTCATTCTTTTACATGTAGCTGTCCAGTTTTCCCAGCACCACTTATTGAAGAGACTGTCTTTTTTCCATTGTATATTCTTGCCTCCTTTATCACAGATTAATTGACCATAAGTGTCTGGGTTTATTTCTGGGCTTTTTATCCTGTTCCATTGATCTATATTTCTGTTTTTGTGTCAGTACCATGCTGTTTTATTTACTGTAGCTTTTAGTCTAAAGTCAGGGAGCATGACTCTTCCAACTTCGTTCTTCTTTCTCAAGATTGTTTTGGCTATTTGGGGTCTATTTTGTTTCCATACAGATTTAAACATTTTTGTTCTAGTTCTGTGAAAAATGCCATTGGTAATGTGATAGGGATTATATTGAATCTGTAGATTGCCTGGGGTAGTATGGTCATTTTAACAATATTGATTCTTCTAATCCAAGAACACGGTATATCTTTCCATCTGTTTCTGTTGTCTTCAATTTCTTTCATCAGTGTTTTATAGTTTTCAGAGTAACGGTCTTTTGCCTCCTTAGGTAGGTTTATTCCTAGGTATTTTATTCTGTTTGATGTGATGGTAAATGGGATTGTTTCATTAATTTCTCTTTCTGATATTTTATTGTTAGTGTATAGAAATACAACAGATTTCTGTGTATTAATTTTGTATCCTGCAACTTAACTGAATTCATTGATTAGCTCTAGTAGTTTTCTGGTAGTGTCTTTAGGATTTTCTATGTATAGAATCATGTCATCTGCAAATATTGACAGTTTTACTTCTTCTTTTCCCATTTGGATTCCTTTTATTTCTTTTTCTTCTCTGATTGCTGTGGCTTGGACTTCCAAAACTACGTTGAATAAAAGTGGTGAGAGTGGGAATCTTTGTCTTCTTCCTGATCTTAGAGGAAATGCTTTCAACTTTTCACCATTGAGTATGATATTAGCTGTGGGCTTGACATGTATGGCCTTTATTATGAAGAAATAGCTTCCCTCTATGCCCACTTTCTGAAGAGCTTTTACCAAAAATGGATGTTGAATTTTATCAAAAGCTTTTTCTGCATCTATAGATGATCATACATTTTAAAATATTTATTTATTTATTTATTTGGCTGCACCGGGTCTTAGTTGTGGCATGCGGGATCTTCGTTGCCATGTGCAAGATCTTCGCTGTGGTGTGCAGGATCTTCAGTTGCAGCATGCAGGATTTTTTTTTTTTTTTAAGTTGTGGCATGTGGGATCTTAAGTTGTGTCATGTGAACTTTTGGTTGTGGCATGTGGGATCTAGTTCCCTGACCAGGGATCAAACCTGGGCCCCCTGCATCAGGAGCCTGGAGTTGTAGCCACTGGACCACCAGGGAAGTCCCAAGATGATCATATGATTTTTATCCTTCAGTTTGTTAATGTGGTGTATCACATTGATTGATTTGTGGATATTAAAAAATCCTTGCATCCTGGGATAAATCCCACTTAATCATGTTATATGATCCTTTTAATATATTGTTCGATTTGGTATGCTAGTATTTTGTTGAAGATTTTTGCATCTGTGTTCATCAGTGGTATTGGCCTGTAATTTTCTTTTTTTGTGATATCTTTGTATCTTTGTATTCCTTCCTCTGCAGTTTTTTGGAATAGTTTCAGAAGGATAGGTGTTAACTCTTTTCTAAATGTTTGGTAAAATTCACCTGTGAAGCCACCTGGTCCTGGACTTTTGTTTATTGGGAGTTTTAAAATTACCTATTCAATTTCAGTATTGGTAATTAGTCTGTTCATATTTTCTATTACTTCCTGGTTTGGTCTTGGGAGATTGTACCTTTCTTTAGACTTGGGAATGGAAGACGTTACACTATTCCTAGAGCTTTAGATGGCCGTCCCCATTCATTTCTCTAGCTACAACCTTCTTTGTGAAGCAATGACCTTGAGCAATAGGTAATATGCTACTTAGATCCTATGCTTTCCTTCTGTACCACACGGTAGGTAAGACCCCTGAATTCCCTGCTCAGATGGCTTCAAATCTCCTTTCAAGAACTTTAAGGCTTCTTGTTGGGGGTCCATCCTCCAAAGGGTGAACTGTGCTACTGGTATGCTCAACCTAGGTTGAATAGAGGACCAGAGTTGGCATCTTTTTGTAGCAGAGGAGGGACACAGCTGGGACATGAAGACTGGGATGCTCATATATGTGCTTGTGTGAAGCCCTTCATGGTATGGGATTTACCTAGCATCAGGGAAGAAATAGAAATGGGGTTGACTAAGGTTAGGAGTTGGCTCTGGATGGACTACCACATGCTGGCATGAAATTCTGAGAAGTCCAAATATTTTAAATTTGAACCTGGCCTTCCAGTATCTTTCTAAAGTAGGCAAATGGAACATACTTAGAGTTTAATCTTCTTTGAAGAATGATTTATCATTTAAAAATATTTAGACATTTGGTATGTGAGCTCTATACTTCCATTCTTTCCTTGGACCCCACATTTTTAGAGGCTCTATTTGTTTTAATACTTGGAAATTGTAACTAAATGTTATGTAACTGTATAAATACAAATATAATTTTGTGTAAATGCAGTGTTTTCAAAGGATACATTATGATTTAAATATGATAGCATTTCTATATCTACTAATGACAATATATTTTTAGTAAATTTCCTAGCCTTTTAGATCTTATAACAATCTTGAATTTATTTATACTCTTATTTTAGTGAATCATATTCAAATTTAAAAATCTAAATTACTTTCAGTATTCTTGGATAAGATTAAATTTAGCAGTTGATACCTTTTGGCTATTTTGGTATCTGAATCTCATTCTGATTTCTTTCTTTCCTTTTTTTTTTTGATTATGAGAGAAGAAACACTATTGTTTCTCAAACATCATTAATTTAACATAGAAAATAATTTACCATTTTGTTAAACATCCTTATGTAGTGCATTGAAAAGAACCACATTTCTCATTATTTGCATATATTTTGTTATTTCCTTATCTCTTGGTTCAGATTAGTCCTGATTCAGTGTATGCGTGTCATATTCTTCTCATTCCTGATCTTTCTTTCCATCTAAACATTTTTTCCAAACCCAACATATTTTTAAATAAAGATATGTAATGATTTAAGAACTTTTTTTTCTGTCACAGATGTAATTTTTCACATTTATTTAATCTCATATTTTAGGAGAATTGATTGTTTGATGAGAGTTGTTAATACTTTTTATTAATATGAAGAGATATAGTCTGAAGATGTTAAAATGTAATTATTCAAACAGAATTTATTGACAGTATATCTCTATACTCCTATATGGGAGGGTAGAGGGTGCAGTGTAGACAATAGTAATTACATGCATTCCCTGAGGAATAAAATCAATTCTGATTAGAAATTTATCTGAAATAAGAATAATCACTGGATAAGTATCTTAGAGGCTCTCCAATGGGAAAAATGCTTAGAATTTTGGACAGTTATTTTGACAGTTCTCAGATTTTATTAGTTGTATCTTGTCTTACTATTTATATTCTGAATGGTTAGCTTACCATTTTAAATGAGCTCTGATAGTTCTGGTTTGCCTTTAAATTTACGTGTAAGAGTCATATAAGACCTATAATATTGTTATTATGAAAGGTATTTAGATGGGTAATTTTATGTGCCTCTGTGAGATTTTTGAATCACCCCTGATAAACAGTGGGTGTGTTTTGTAAAATTGTATCCACAGTTCTAAAGGAACTCATTGTTTCTTCTGGAAAATACCTTCTGAATTTCAAGCAAGCAACTTACAAATGAAATTTTAGATACAGAATTGTTTTTAAGTTTGCTTGATGGATAATATAAATTGTTTATTTGTGGAAATTTAAAGTAGATAATTGAAAGTATTAGTGTTTCAACAATCCAATAGACTGAGGAAAGAAGCCATTCTGTTAGAAACTATATTAATTGAAATTCCACCGGTCTCGATTAATTAACTCTCTACAGTCAAATAAAATAAGAAACTGCAAACTGGATGAGTTAAATAAGCTTATTATAAATCACTGAAGTGTGGTATCAAGAAATGGAACACATTCACTATAGAAAACAGTTTATCATTTCTACTGTATTTTAATAGAAATGAGAAATTATGATGACCAGTTATGTTTTTCCAAAAGACTATAAAGTTACCAGAATGTGTTTTTGTTTATTGAAAATTATTATAACTTTTATTATACAAATAAAATATGCTTACAATCTAAATTTGTAATATAGAAGTATGCAGTGTTAGATGTATAAATAATGCCAATGCCAATTAATTTCAATGTACTCAAACATTTTTACTAAAATTAAAAAAAAGGTAAGTTTTTTCTATTCATGTAGGTGGCAGAATGCTTGTATGTAAACATGAAGAAGTGAAGAAAATCCAATGATCTAGCTCAGAGTAAAAGCCAAAGTGTTTCCAATGCTTACAAAGGCTTTTTTGCACCTTCTTTGCCTCTCTGTTTAGTGCACGTTCAACCTGTTCCTGAAACATACCTATACCCTCCTGCCTCAGGGATTGGTACTTACTCTTTCCTCTTCACTGCCTCACCTCTAAGACGTTACTTAAATGTCACAACCTCAGTAAGGCCTTCTCTGGTCATACTATTTAAAATTTCAACCCTCTTCCCCATTTCTCAGCCTTATTTTTTCCCATTGTACTTTCTACCATATTTTTCAGTTGACTCATTTACAGTTTTTATTGCGACTCCTCACTCTAAGTAAGATCCATGAAGGCAGGGAGTTTTTGTTCAGCTAGTGCACTGCTGTATTCCTAGTGTCCAGAATAGTGCCTGATAAATATTTCTTGAATAAATCTAAAGCTTTCTCTATATCTATTTTCTATCAAAATAGACATGTAAATATTTAATTGAATACTGATGAGTATACCTCAATTTGTGGCAAATTGGATATGAAGACAAATGGGTAACTAGAGTACATTTGTCATTGGTCTAGTTATTTGATCACATAATAGATGCTATTATAGGTTGTTTATGGAGTACTAGAAACCATTTAAAGTTCTTTACATATATTAACTAATTTATGCCTCACAACAATCCTATGAAACAGGTGCTCTTATCAGCTCCATTTTATAGTTGAGGAAACTAGAGATTAAAGTATCCCTTGATGTTGCAACTAACATGTAAGAAGGTAAGATTCATACCAGGACAGCTGGTATGTTCAGAACCTATTGTCTTAATGAAAGGCTCCTGGTTAAAATCCTGCACCATTGTTGCTTTGCTTTATTTGTATACTTTTTATTCATTTTTCTTTCAGTAAAACAGAAAATTTTTGAAGTAATCATATATGTTCGTGGTTTCATAATCATTTATTTTATTTTTGCTTTTTTCAGTGGGATGCCATCACTGAAATGGATGAACACAATAGGCCCATTCACACATACCAGGTATGTAATGTGATGGAACCAAACCAAAACAACTGGCTTCGTACAAACTGGATCTCCCGTGATGCAGCTCAGAAAATTTATGTGGAAATGAAGTTCACACTGAGGGATTGTAACAGCATCCCATGGGTCTTGGGGACTTGCAAAGAAACATTTAATCTATATTATGTGGAATCAGATGAGTCCCATGGAATTAAATTCAAGCCAAGCCAGTATACAAAGATTGACACAATTGCTGCTGATGAAAGTTTTACCCAGATGGATTTGGGTGATCGCATCCTCAAACTCAACACTGAAATTCGTGAGGTGGGGCCTGTAGAAAGGAAGGGATTTTATCTGGCTTTTCAAGACATTGGGGCATGCATTGCCCTAGTTTCGGTCCGTGTTTTCTACAAAAAGTGCCCCTTTACTGTTCGTAATCTGGCCATGTTTCCAGACACTATCCCAAGGGTTGATTCTTCCTCCTTGGTTGAAGTAAGGGGCTCTTGTGTGAAGAGTGCAGAAGAGCGTGACACTCCTAAACTGTATTGTGGAGCTGATGGAGATTGGCTGGTTCCTCTTGGAAGGTGTATCTGCAGTACAGGATATGAAGAAATTGAAGGTTCTTGCCACGGTAAGAAAGAAATATTTAAATAATTATTCATGCATTCAAATGATAGTTTTTTAAAGGTAAATTGGCTGTATATTTATTTTCAAATAATACATTTTCAAATACTATTCCTGGAAGAATTAATTGTGGAAGAAATTAACTCATATTAACTATAAGATAATTTCTGATTTTTTTTCCTCCTGGGAATGGTGTATGAAAATGTAAAATAAATTATATACCATGACAAGTGTTCTTCCATATTGCCTTCAGTTAGAATAGTTGCTGTATGAATTGCTATATTTACCTGATTTTTATAAAGGAAAGCAACATCAATAGCAGCAACAAAAAGCAAAAGGGATCAAAGCAGGCATTTGCTTAACTTTTATGTTTTGGTGGTCTACAGAGAATATGACATTTAAAGACAGTTTGAAAACAATTCTTTCTTTCATGTTGAATTGTAATAATTGAATAGTACCTAGGTAAACTGAAATTATATTTAAATAAATGAGGAATTCATATGTTTGCATATGAATCATACATATGTTTAAAAATATATAGGATAGTTTATAGGAATGTTATGTGTTTGGTGATTGAGTACTGAGTATATCAGAAATTAATTTATCCTTTGCTACTATTAAATACAATTTCCTACCATATAACACATTAGCTTTTTTTGTTTAAATAGCAGTACTTGTGCAAGATCGAATTGTTAGGAAGTATGAACACAGTGCAATGCTGATTAAGTTTAAAGCCATACCTTTCATGTAGTTATGATATGAAATATCTGCAATTTTCAAGATAATACAGTTTTTTTATTTGAATCATTTTATGAAGGCTTATTAATCTAATAAATATATACACTTAAAAATTTTTGCATATCCCCTGATAAAGATAATTTATATCAATTATGTTTGGATTTAGGACTCATAATCAAAACACAAATAAAGAAATAAAATTGATGCTTGGTAAATAATAACATAGTAGAGATCTTTTCCTCTCAATGGTAAATTATTTATAGTTTTTTTTCTATAGCACCATACTGAATTTACTTACTTTTTTGGTGACGTTCGGTGGTATGTTGCCACCCATTAAAAGGGATGAAAGTAAATGAGAAGAAAACATATTTGTTTCTATATAAGGGTCAGTGGTAATATATGTGAATTTTTAAACATTTTATCTATTTATGAAACGCTTGGGTTCTTGAATGCTGAAAAAGTTCACTAAATCCACCGGTGATGATTATGTTTGGTCATTTGAAAGTACTGTTTGTATGAAAAGTCTGTAGTATATTTATTTAAAGTGTGAGCCAACTTTCCTTCACTATTCAATCATTAAAATATGTTTCATTGAAATTTATATAGATTTAATTCAAAATTTTTATTCACCTGTAACAAGGATTTAGAATAAAACAAAAATAAGTTATCAATATAAATGATCCTTTGAAGGGGCACTATAGAATATTTTACATTGGAAAATGCAACATGAATAATTTTTCAGTGAGATTAAGAAGGCAATAATAGCCAAGGATAAAACATATGACATATACTAACCATGTAGTTTTACCATATTTTATAGTAGGTAGATGCTGGATATTGGTAAAAATAATAAAGCTTTAAAATTATTTAAACAATAATTATCTAAGGATTTATGTGATTAATTATTATTAAATATATTTTATGGCATTGATCACAGAATTAGAGGTAGTGACAATCATTGATGACTAGATGTTTTTTGTTTAATATGTCTGCTCTGTGAAATTTCATTCTTGTTTGCATGCCTGAAAATTCCTTCAGTTGTTGGCAAAGATGACTTTGGATATATGATAATTATCAGCTTATCTAGAGCTACTGCTAGACTCATTCATTTTTATGGCTTGTTATCTTTATTATAATTTATTTGACTGCAGAAGTGAGAGAGTGGGTACAGTACAAATGTTCATCATCTTCTTCTAGCAGATGGCAGAAATTGGAAGATTATACTTGGATTCTAAATCCATGGCTTACTAACTTCCTTATCCAAAAATAAATTAGTGGTTATAATCAATTAATGGTAAAGTATATGGAAAACTGTTACATGCAAACACATGTGCCTGGTTCCAATTGAATACAATGAATTGCTATTTACAAACAGAAAGGAAGTGGATGTGGAGACCTCATTTTTAGAGAAAGGTATCTTACACTATCACTAGTTTCCATTTTAAAGTATTTATTTAAGTGTGTTCTTGATTCTTCATATTGCCCCTTTCTATCCTCTGATAATAATTTTTTATCATGGATTCTGTTGCAGTCTGTCAACAATTTATCTCACAACCAAATCTCAGAATTACCTATAACCTACATGACAAATTAATTGAAATTTATGTGAATAAAGAATAGCTCAGGCAATAATGTGACCGTATGTTTATGTATATAATGAGAAAAGAAAAAACAATGTTTATCATTTTCTTTTCTTCTGGCTTATTCTGTTAGAGCTTTTATTTTAGCTATTTTTTTGAGTACCTACTATCTGTTAATCATTTTGATAGGTAGTAGAGATAAATATAAATAGAGGCATATGTTTCAATGATCTATTGCTATTGAGGTAAAATAACCCAAAACTTAATAACTTAAAGCCATAATAATTTATGATTTCTTAGGGCTCAGATGGGTAATTCTTCTGCTTATTGTAAAATAAACAGAGGTCACTCATGTAGCTGAATTCAGCTGGGAGATTAACAGGGGTTGGAATGTCTAAGATGACCTCTTATATTCCAGGGCCTCTCTCTACATGGCCTTACATCATTAAAGAATCTGACACAAGCTTTTTTACAGTATAGTGGCTGGCCGAAGAGGGAGTTTTTCACATGGCCAGGTATAAAGTGAGTATGCGAGGGGACTGCAAAAGGGGCTGAATGCCTGTAAGTATGTTTATAGGGAGCTGCCAGTGTAACAGTATACCACAGTCTTCTCTCTTAATTCTTGTGACTAATGTCCCTCCTTCATGCACAAAAGCCCACATCCTCCCAAAGATCTATTCCATTATGGCCTTGTGTTGAAGTCCAGAAGAGCTTCAGTGAAATCTCTTCTGGATATGAATAAAGCTTCATAGCTAAAACTCTCCTTCATCTGGAGAATTAAAAACTAAACGAGATGTTATCGTTCCTCACACACACAACACACATGGGACAGGATTAGGAAAACTGTAAAAGATTCTCACATTCCTGAAGGCAGGGAACATAGCAATCACTGGTCCATTGTGATTCTGAAATACAGCAAAGGTCATCAGAGTCCCTAATTATAGAGGCAAGGGCTGTTCCTTGCTTGGAGCCCAGTTCTGCAACCTGGGATTAGTTCTCTGTGGCTCTTTGTCTTCATTACTCTTGACTTTGCCCTCTGAGTTATCCTCCTTAGTTATAAGAATTTCCATGTGGCCAGTTGCTAGTTTCACCATCTTTCAGGAAAACTTCGTAATTTGATCCACAACATTATGAAGTACATTTTGTGTCTTCCAAGTTATCACAGGTAGTATTTCTCACCAATTGTTGGTTGACCTTTCATTATCTCCAATAATAATTAATTTACTGCTCTTCCATCCTCCAGTCACAGCCTTCTTGCCACCCTTCCAGCCTCCACAGTTTTTTCATTACTAAAGCAAATGGCACATGTTTTAGCTTTTTGTTAAAACAGTATCCTTTATCCTGTATAAGTTATTTGCTTACAATCTGGAAATATGGACTGGGTTCAGTTGGCTGGTTCTTCTGCTGGTTTTATCTGGGTCACTCAATGCCACTGCAGCTATTTGGAGGTTTAACAAGGCTGGACATCTAACATGGCTTCACTCACATGTCTGATACTTCATCTGAGATGTTTGAGGCCCTAAAGTTGCTTATTGTGTAAATCCTGATAGCAATTTTAATACATTTCATTTTAGGAAATTATTCTATTTTTTCTTTCTCTTCCATTAGAACTAGTTAGTCATTGTGCCATTCAAGGGACTTCACAATTTGGCCTTGTCTTATTATTTTCTGACTTTGGCAAATTCTGTCTCCTGTTTTGTTTTTGTTACTTTTGAATAATCCAAGTATTTTTCATGTTTCTTGCTCTTTTTTTTTCATGTTTTATCTAGCTGCTTGGTGTCCCTTTCTTCTTCCTTTTCTGTGGTGGAATTTTATTCATCCTTTAGGGTCTAGCACAAATATATATATCACATATATATAGCACATATATCTGTATCTTCACAAAGTTAATGTCTCTGTCATCTGTGCTATAATTTGTTCTAATTATTTATGTGCCTGTTTTACCAGGGCTGTCAGATAAAAGAGATATATTTAAAAATCATTTGTGTAATGAAAGGTAAGGAATTTATTGATGTGAATGATAAGTAGTACCAGGTTCTACTGAATAGTTAAGAGGTAGAAGTTGTTGGTATACTGACAGAATGCTCTGTGTCTTCATATTTCTGTGAAATAGGAAAGTTTTCTTCAGGGAGGGTTGTGGTATTTTAGATCTGGAAAGCCTTTGAAAATATTTTTATCCCTCATTTTATGAATCAGGATTCTAAGTTATAGAGAACAGAATTTTATTCCCTGGGGCCACTTGGTAACTAATACTAGATTTATAACTAAAGCCTAGATAATTCTCAGTCTGGTCTTTGTGTGTCTTTCCTCCCTCCCTCCCTCCCTCCCTCCCTCCATGTCTCCTTCTCTCCTCCCCTTCTTCACTTCCTCCCTTCCTTTCTCTTTCTCTTTCATTTCCTTATTCCAAGCATCCATGCTCTCACCTTGATGCTTTAACTTTTCCTGCCTGCCAAACAATACAGAGGAGCCCTTAGTTACTCATTATTAATTAATCCCTTTTTGCTCTGTGTTTATTTTGTGGAATCTGATATGGGCACTGTTAGAACAGTATCTACACATCCATTCTGAGATTCAGGCTACCGAGAATGATGGAAAAATATAGATTTATCTGGGACTTTGCTGTTAGACATGATAAATAGGAAAAATTATAGTGAGGTTTTAGGAATACTCATAATTTACTTGAGTACATTTGAGAACTCTTGGCCTGCTACATAACAAAGGTACAATAAGCTGGTTTAAAATAGAATAAATCTATATCTACCCATACTATCATATATAATGAATTGTGTATATTTTCGATCAGGTTTAAATAGACATAAACATTATATTAAGCAGATATGCTAAAATTTAAAACCAAACACAGTAATTTGGGTAACTCTACATTATAGGCAGTATTTTATACTTGCTCCGATATCTTATTTTTCATAACTTTTTATTTTATTTCATAGGTTCATAATTGAAACTGCCATACTTAGTCATATTGATGTTACAGATTTAATTTTTTTAATTGTCTTAATTTATTCCACTAAGGGCTTGAATATAAAATAGCACAGATTCATAAAACATTAATTTACATCAAATAGTGTTTCACTTCATATAACTAAGAATATCTTAACACTATGGAAGAAAATTGGAATCAATTAACATGGAAAATTGAATAATTTTTGTTGAGTTGTGAGTTCCGAAGTGACATGAATCCCTAATAAACTCCTGTTGGATATTAATTTAGAATAAATCTCATTTAGGTAGTAACACTTGTACTTAGAGATATTAGTTAGGGTTTGGTATTTCAGACCTGCTATGAATATATATGTATATTTATTGCAAAGGTATCTTCTTTAAGCCTTTAAGTATCACATGATATAATTTAACAAAATAACATCTGGCTATGAAAGTAAAGTTCTAAAACATAAAGAATATTTTATAACTTTTTCTCTTCCTAGAAACATGTTTTTATTTTCCCTCTAGTGCTGCTTAAAAATTCTGGAGGAAAGGATGGTGGCAATTCTTGGACCATTGCATTATTGTTCACAGAGGTGAATGGGATATGCAGGGCCTTTGGTGACATAGCTATCGATTTGATCTCCTGAAGAGTGTGTTATTAAGGCTTCATGACTCTGTCCTCTGTTGCAATTCAGAAGCATTTATGCTCTGTGTTTATGATCTTCTGTCTAATCATGTTATCAGAGATGATTGTGGAAGCAGAGAGCATAAAGAAATTTTGAAACACCAGGATTTGCTGGCATTAAATAAGGGGGCTTGAGGGTATGATGAAAAGCTGAAAGGTGAGATTGGGATCAGAAAAAGGGGAAGACTTATTGGCCCAAATAGTATTTTTACTTTCTAAAGGTTATCACAATGTAAATATAAACTCTTACAATATAACCTTCAATTCCAAATAAAGCTGCTTTATTGCATGAAGCAATTCCAGTTTTTCATCTGGCTTGAGAAGAATATGAAATCAAGAGGCTTGAAGGAGTCTAAAAATAGAAGGTATTATTTCCAAACAAAACATAATAAAGTTAAATAAGTATATTGTACTTTGTTCTTTGTCACAATTTTTAAATAGGTTAAAACATAAACTGTCTTGAAATGATCGTTCTTAATATATTATTTTGACCAAATTTTAACTTCAATTATAGTTCTCTTTTACTGTCAGCCAACCTGAAAGCTATAAATCATATTTCTATAGGAGCTATGCTTAATTTAAAAAATCCTTTCTTAACACATATATCTCTAAGAGGGGATAAAATTATATAGTATCTCTCTTTTCTTTCCAACATGACACACCATGTCACCCCCTGAAATTACTACCTTTCTTGTGAACATTGTCTAGAGTTTTAGTTTGGCTTTTTAAAGAAACAAAATCAATAGTTTCATAAAGTCAGTACTTAGATACACCAAGATATATTAACAGATTTTGTACTTGATATTTTTTTCTATCATTATATCCTTTCTTCTGGGTTCATTATTCCATTTGCTGAAGTATATCCTTTGGTAGATCTTTTGGCAAGGTTCTATAATTTTAAGCCCTTTATTTAATGGATATCTAAAAATATTTTGTCCTCCCTTTTCAATGATTGTTTATTTGGGTATAGAATACTAAGTGACTATTACTTTTCCTCAACACTCTGAAAATATTATTCCCCTGTCCATAAGAATCTCTTGTTGCCAGTGACCTTCTGACAGTCTTAACTGTCATTATTTGGGAGATTACTTATAGGTTCCGTATTTTTGGTCTTCAGTTACATTATTATGTAACTGCTATGGATTATTTTTTCCTGCTTCACTTCTCATTTTGTGTTTTAACCTGAAAAAGTGTGTGTGCGTGTGTTACTTTACTCTGTTTTGTATTTCTAGAATACCTATGAGATATTTGTTGAAGGCTTTCAATATTATCCTCTTTGTCTCCAATATGTTTTTTTTTTTATTTTCAATCTCAGCTAATTTCCAGGTAATGAATTTTCACTTTGGCTACAGCTAGTTAAGAGATTACTTCATCCATTGAGGTTTTTTTTTTTCATTCTCACTTGTTATTGTTTTATTTCTGCCTACTTTGTTTCATAATTTATTTTTCTTTTTTATGGATACTATTTTATTCTTTATGCATTTTAAAGTCACATTCAAATAAGTTTTGAAAGAAATTGAGTCTAAATATTTCTAAGCATTAGTGTCAGCATGTACTTTGGAGTTATAACTTGTGTGCTAACTTGTTTTCTATGTCTTTTTTTTTTTAATTTAGAGAGTTTATATTTGAACTAATCTTCTTCCCTAAGGCCTTATAAATAGAAAACTGTGGAGCCCTAAGAAATTTACCAAATAATTCATGTTAGTATTACTGGTTGACAGGAGTTCCACTCCATGCATTCAGGGATCTAGGACTTCTTGCATTTAGTGGGCCAGCCATCTCCTAGGGCCTTGTAGTTATCTGTGTCCAGTTCAGAGGTTGTAAAAAGGGATTGGAGAAGGCACATGTGTTCCTTTACCAACTCAGATCTGAAGAGCCACATTAATTCCTCTCAAATACAGCACTGGGAACTGGTTATGTGACCACACCTAACTGCAAATAGGGGTGGGCTGTTGTTAAATGTTATCCCTGGCTCAATAGTCACTTTCCAGCAACAGTTCTTTATCATGGAAGAGGAAGCCCAATTTTTGTAGATACTTGGTTATCTCTGCAGTAGTCTGCCACTTCATCCACAAAGTGTATGTAATCATCCTCATGTATCTGTCAATACAAATTTTTCTCCATCAGGTTCAGATACGTTCTCTTGTCAGCTGGTGACCTACACATTAAATGACAAGCCATTTACCCTAACACAAAATATACAATGGTTGAAATAAGTAGAAAACTGCCATTAAGAAAGGAGAATAGGACTTCCCTGGTGGCGCAGCGGTTGAAAGTCCGCCTGCCAATGCAGGGGACATGGGTTCGTGCCCCGGTCCGGGAAGATCCCACATGCCGCGGAGCGGCTGGCCCCGTGAGCCGTGGCCGTTGAGCCTGCGCGTCCGGAGCCTGTGCTCCGCAACGGGAGAGGCCACAACAGTGAGAGGCCCATGTACCGCAAAAAAAAAAAAAATTAAAAATTAAAAAAAAAAAAAAAAGAAAGGAGAATAATAGGAACTAGTGCTCCATAGCAGTGATGGGCAGGCATTGTGAAGAACCTCAACAGCAGTTGAGTTGATGGTCTTATCAGTCGTTCTCAATGGCCCTTGGCTATGCTATCTGTGAGCTTCTTATTATCCTGACAGTTTTTGAATTAGTTATTGGTGGCTGAACGGCTTTCATACCTGTCTTATGCTCATCTATTTTGGGGACTCCAGAGTCATTTCATAGTTACAGGGTCTTTTAGACCAGACTCATGATTTGTTGGCAATAAGATTTCCTTAAAGTCATAGTAGCCTTTTAATCTATTTGTCAATTCCACGTCTCAGAAACTACACACAAAATCCACACCTGAAGTTTTTTCTTTGTGTATACACACACACACACACACACACACACACACACACACGCCCTTCAATTAGGGTAATATTTGAAAGCTGAGAAGACAAAATTCCAAATTTTAGAGCTTTAACATATAGAAGTTCATTTTTAATTTACATTACAGTCCAGGGTGTTCCTGGCTGTTGAGGGCTTTCCTTCATACAGAAAATAGGAGAATTATATCTTTTCCATCTATAGCTCCATTATCTCGTATGACCTTGTAGTCATCTGTATCCAGTGAGAGAAAGAAGGAAAGCATATAAGGTACACATCTTCTTCTTAGAAGCCTTGGCATAGAAATGACATATACATTTTACTCAAGTTGACACACTTGTAAAAATTATATAATCAGTAGAGTCAAAGCTTCTTTGTGTAAGCTTTAATATTAAGCTACATCCAGTATAAATAATCAGGATTTTTTTGATCAACAGACAAGCATTAGGCTATATATTAATGTTCCATCAAACCAGATATAAACTGAACTAATTATGCTAAATTAAACATTAGAATATAAGTTATTTCTGTAAATTTAAACCTTATTCTCTGTCCATAGAAATAAATAGGATTCAACTATTTGAAGAGGGGGTGATTATTTCCATGAATTATCCATAATAGCAAAAAAGAACATTCAGAATAAACTTTCCAGTGGGATATTATGTAGTACATTGAAGATATAATGGCAGAATTTTACCAGAGGAGAAAAATATCTCACTTTTCATTTTATAGGAATAGAGTATAACAAAATATTATATTTAATCTGTATATAATTCAGGTTAAATTTTATTCTAAGCATCATAACAACTATATATAGTAAAATTATATCATGCGTGTTAAAATCTGAGAATAATTTTGTTATACATTTTTTCATTATATGTTCAGAGCTAGCATTAGAACTACAAGGTACGGTTGACTTTGTATCCTCCATATGAAAAAAAATGTAATAATTTGCATTTTTAGAGTATTTACATATCTCAGCTCTAAGGAAGTATATTTCAAAGGACAACATAGTTCTAAGGAGAATAGGCATCAAAGGAATAAAACTTGATACAGAACAAGGAGTGGGTGCGACAGGGTTGAAAAAAGTGTATCTGATATAAATATACTTAAAATGTTTACTTTGATTTAACATATCTTGTTATCCTTTGTGAGAAAAGCATTTTTTATTTTATTTATAGTAACAGTTATTATGATTACCTGGGAAGTGATGATAAACTCGAATACACATTGTGATGATATGGGGGGGACATTCTTAATATTTTTGAGTCCTTTGAAATAATGACTTATAATGAGAATTAAATAAATTGCTGGTGTCCTCAATTATGCACGTGGCCTTTTAAAGAAATAGTTCTCCTTTTCTGTACTTGAATTTTTTTCCCTTTTGGCATATAATACTATACAATGGAAAATTTTAGTATTGCAAATATTTCTCTATCATTATTCTGTATAACCAGTTACTATTTTCAATCTGAGCTTAGGCCAAACTATCTGTTTTTAGGATAAGTTATAATAAATAAAGAATATAGATATTACTGAAAATGGTAGTCTCCATTTTACAGGGAACTATAGAGTGGTGATAAATTTAAAGAGATGGAGATTTCCAGTTGCCAGTTGCTCTATACAAGGACTATCACCATATAAAGAGGCAAGCAGTACCAAAATTGATGGGAACTTTGGGAGCATAAAAACAAGCTCTGCTTTATCTTCAGCAGTGGACAAGGAAGAAGCATGATTTATTCCCATTATTTGACAGTATCAAAGGTGACTGCTATAGAAAGCCATGAAAACCTCTTGAAAGATGCAAACCCTGTTCCTTTGGACAGAGATAAACAACTATTGTCTTGGATAGAATTCTTTAAATAGGATCAGCTTATTTTTTGTTTTTTTCTTAAGATGCCTTATATCCTCATTTCTTTGTTTTGTTTCTATTCTTGTTTTGAAGTTAACTAATACTATTCAGGATGGTTTACTTTTCACCCTACCATGGCAAAAAATTATATTATTTATCTCTACGTTAATTAAATATTTAAAATGAAATTAACTGCAAATTTTTTAACTGGTAAAACTTTGAAATGGCAATACATATGGATTATGTGAGAGCTTTTCTAAAGATTCTCTATTAATTTACTAATTGCATTATGACCAAGAGCATACTCTTCTTAAAGCCTAATTGTATGTGGGTATTATAGATTGCTAAATGTGAACTAATTTTCCATGCATATGAAATATGATGCTTAATTATGTAAAAAATTTTAAAAAATAATCATCCTATACAATAAATAGGATACATTAATTAGGTAAGTATTTTTATTCACAATGGGTGCTAAATTTTTTCAAAAGTTCTCTGACATCTATTGAGGTGACCACAAAATTTCTCTACATACTTATTGATGAAATGTTATAATAATATATTGCCTTAGATGACCCATCTTTGACTCAGTAAAGTTATCTGTTCCTGATGCATTATTACTTTAATGCTGAATTATATATTTTTTCTTACATTTGTTAAAAATTGGCAAGAGGATATTCTATCTAATGCAATGAATTACAAATTTGTTTTGAGTGATGTAAGGAAGAGTAGAATAATTTGATGTACACACTGTGATCTTAGATGAGAAGTTTAAATATTTGTAAGATATAAATTTTAATTTAGAATTATAAACAAATCACACTCAAAATTGTTACTGTTTTGCCACTTTGAACCCAGCAGAAATGATTAGAAATGTTATATGAAATAATAAGTGGAATGACATATAGATTATTTGAAAAGGATGCTAAAGCAGAGCAAGAGCCCTGTCAGACATTAAAATATATTCAAGAGAAGATATTTAAAATGTGTAGTATTATTTCCCAAAGAGAAATATTTATCAGTGGTACCGAGTAGACAGGGAAAAAATAGACTACATTACATGAAATAGTTTAACCTATGGTAAAGTAGAGATAACTAATAGGGAAAATAGATGGATTATTTAATACCATGGTTCTTACTTTATAGAGATTGAGATTGGGGAGGGGAGAGCAACAGTGATGTGGGTATAGGGCCAGCACTGCCATCTTTTACCAAGTCCCAGAGGAGTTACCGTCACCATTGAATCCATCTTTCTTTAAAATGTGTGCAATTAGCCTCTAATTGTACCTTAGTTTAAGGATCTATTTGGGGGCAAGAAAAGTCCCACAGAAAATTTCTTGTTACAATAAAATGAAGCCTAAGGCAAAGTTTTAACAAAAAGATGTTGGTTTGTAGGATACAAATTAGGATTTTCATGAAACTTTACAACTGTGGTGAAACAGTAATTTTTGAAGACTAGGAGAAAAGGTGAAAGAGAAACATGAAAATAAGAAGACATCATCTAGGTATTAAATATGGATTTGGGTCAATCAAAGGAAAAATCACAGGTTGTTTTTGATATTGTTAAAGAAAAAAATCCTTGTGACACGTGTTAAAGAACCAAGTTTTTCGAGAGTGGCGACCAAGTCTGTGGAGCCACCCTAGGAGCTGGCGCTGTCATATCCCCTCGTCTTCCACTTCCTGTTGCAAGCAATAAAGTCTGTTCATACCATAGTGAAAAAACAAACTGTAAGGCAGACTTTATTCAGGGGCACTGCTGCAATGGAGTGTCATAGTAGTGGAGAGAAATTGAGCTTAACTCTGAATACAACAAGAAATGTGGTAATTTATAGCCATGGAGTATGGTGTGGGTCAATGGATGGAAAATTACTAAGAGGGAAACATCAGGGGTAAAGCTTGGGGCGGTTCTGGCTCAACCATCCTAACAGGGTTCTTTCTAATAGTGGACCAGGGTGACCAGATACCACCTGGAGGATGATGGGAGATGAGGAATTGATCAGGTATTTAGGGTGGGGGATTTTCTCTAAACCAGTTTAGCAAGATTCTTGCTAAAACTGGACTCTGCAGGAACACAGACAAAAGTCCATGGTCAGGCCTAATTGAACAGAGGGCTCAGAAGAGCCTGACTAAAAAGTTTGGTCAAGGAGAGACTCTTTGTCAGTATCACATAACACTCTGTAGGTGGAGTTGGCAAACTACACCCTGCTTGCCGTTCTAGCCCCTTTTGGTAAATAGTTTTTTAGAGTACAGCCAAGTCCATTCATTTACATATTGTCTATCACTGTTTTCAAGCTACAGTTGCAGAGTTGAATAGTTGCTTCAGAAACCCTATGGCCTGTAAACCTAACGTATTTGCTTTACATATAGTGTTTGTAGACTTCTTTCATATAGGCAAATTAATGTATATCTGGGAAATATAAGTAAAATTATCAAACTTGTTCTTTTAAGCCTGTTATTAGTGTGTTACATTTTTACAACTAAACAGAACAAAACTTCTAGTGGAAATGTTTTCCTCACAAGTTAGCTATCTTTTTATTCAGTCATTTGTTAAAGCATCTGTGCTAAGAAATATAATTTCAGAAATACTCAATAGAGGATTTCATATTGATCTGTTTTGGGAAAAAGAGTTTGATTTTTATTAAAATGCAGACATATCTGCGAGAAAAGGCTTTATTTGTTAAAAGTGTGGGGTATATGTGTGTATTTTTATTAGAAGCATATTCGTTCAGCATTGGCCGTTTGCTGACGAGACCTTTTCAGATTCTCTTTGTTAATTCTCTCACTCTGAAGCATCTTGACTAGTTGCCATGCTAGACACTGAAAATTTATTTGTTAAAAATTGGTGAGTTAAGGGCTTCCCTGGTGGCGCAGTGGTTGAGAGTCTGCCTGCCGTTGCAGGGGACATGGGTTCGTGCCCCGGTCCGGGAAGATCCCACATGCCGTGGAGCGGCTGGGCCTGTGAGCCATGGCCGCTGAGCCTGCGCGTCCAGAGCCTGTGCTCCGCAATGGGAGAGGCCACAACAGTGAGAGGCCCGTGTACCAAAAAAAAAAACAAAAAAAACAAAAAACTGGTGAGTTAATATTCTTGTGGAAAATGATACATAGGAGCAAATGATAAGTAAATTCAGATTGTCATTTACTTAGAACTTACAAGGAAACAGATTTTATGTGAACCATAATACTCAGTTTCCAGTAGGTTCTCATGTTTTTCTTCCTACTTTCAGATTATATTGCACTTTCAGCAATGGCAGATACGTTTTTATTAATGTATACCATAGGCTTAAGAAACATTTATTGCATACCTATTACATCCTGAATTACAACTGAATTGCTATGAATTACTATGGTCCCTGCCACGCAATACACACAGAACTTGTCACACTCTTTTGTTTAAATAATTGTGCTGTTGATTTTGTGAGGGGGTGTACATTTACATAGAGCCCACAATTTCATATACTCTGCTCAATATGTTATAGAACATATTTAGAGTGAGCATTTTAAAAAGATTCTCCGAGTTGTTGATAATCTTGAACAAGTGTCTTTTTATAAAGATTTTTCTTAAAAAAAGCAATATATTGTACCTGTTTAAGGTATAAATAAGAACCTTTATTTTCAGCTAAAATAACAGTTTCACACTGTAAAGCATGTATTGTGTAATGTTCTATGTATGCATAGGAATTTTTTGGGATATATTATCTTCCATAGCCCGCTTGCAAATTTATTATTGCTGTATTTTGTCATTCATTTATTTTTCTATTTGTCTTTCTTGCTCCCCCCCCACCATCTCTCTTATTTAGGCCCTTTGAAAAAATCAACTTAAGCTGCATGGTAAATATTTTATCATTATTTTAATTTATATTTGAGGTTTCTTAGACTGTGTACTACCTGATTAAGCTTTCCTGCAGAATTGTGACTATATGATGTTATTTTTATTCTTGTCTTTTCATATATGTAGATATTCAAGTCATTCATTGCACTTAATTACAAATAAAGATTTGGAAAAATCATTTGATATTTAATCTTAAAATGTACTTTCAACATTTCATTGCAAGCATTATCATCTCCTTCCTAAGGAATGTCAGCCTAGCTCACGCTATTCACTGTTTGAATAGAATGAATAGAGCAAAGTGAATAGAGTGAATAGAGCTCTTCAAATAGAAGAGCTCCTTCCTTCCTCCCTCCCTTCCTTCCTCCCTTCCTTCCTTCCTTCCTCCCTTCCTTCCTTCCTCCCTTCCTTCCTCCCTTCCTTCCTCCCTTCCTTCCTTCCTCCCTTCCTTCCTTCCTCCCTTCCTTCCTCCCTCCCTCCCTCCCTCCCTTCCTTTCTTCCTTCCTCCCTCCCTCCCTCCCTCCCTCCCTCCCTTCCTTCCTTCCTTCCTTTCTTCCTTCCTTCCTTCCTTCCTCCCTTCCTTCCTTCCTTCCTCCCTTCCTTCCTTCCTTCCTCCCTTCCTTCCTTCCTTCCTTCCTTCCTCCCTCCCTTCCTTTTTCCCTCCTTTTATTAATATCCTGGAATAAATACACACAAACTTAATTAGAGGAAATGGAGAAATAATTAATACATCTCTTCTGTTAAGATTCTTTTAGAATTTGAAAAAGAGTAGATACATGTATATGTATAACTGAATCACTTTGCTGTACATCTGAGACTAACACAACATTGTTAATCAACTATACTCCAATATAAAATAAAAATTTAAAAACAGATTCTTTTTTGTGTGTATACCAGGCATCCTTAAGAGGAGACTATGATCTTTGAACCATAGATATTAGCGATGCTTATACAATTTAAAGGTCTGACTGCCAAGTGGAAAAAATATCATGCAACTCGTATGCCTACTAATGAAACATTGGAGAGAGTCTAGCATTGCATGTGAAATGTATCTTTAAATGAATATTACTTCAAAGGGATGGTCAAAGTATCTAAGAATTCCTAAAGGAGATAGCAGTGCTTTTTTGAGAGAATTTCCCTGAGTGCAGTAACAATGAATGTCTATTCATTTACTGTCTGGTGTCCACAGAGTAGTACTATTTCATGAGAAATGTCTTAATTTTGCTTTGACAGCTTGATGGCCAGCATTTCAAAGTTCATCTTATATATATTCATAAGAAGGATGAAAGTGTTAATTCTAATTAAAATGATGCTCAGTTCATTAGTAGGTCTAGTGAAGCCTCCAATATAAGTAAATTAAACTGAAGATTATTGACAAGAGTTTTATTATTGGCAAAAAAAAGCAATTACCAAATCATTGACTTTTTTTGGTCAACATTTTCACTCCCTTTCATAGAATTATGAATTA
Organism: Delphinapterus leucas; assembly: GCF_059928025.1. Lineage (NCBI taxonomy): Eukaryota > Metazoa > Chordata > Mammalia > Artiodactyla > Monodontidae > Delphinapterus > Delphinapterus leucas. The sequence goes on from NC_143132.1 coordinate 45,056,209, forward strand.
AAGTTAGGAGTTAAAAAAGAAAGCAACATTATACATCAAAAGTATTGTAGAAGAAAGGCTTACTAGTTGGTCAAACCTCATATTGTAAGAAAAGCAAAAGCAAAGTATGTTAAACTGAAAAAATTAGTGCGACGGTAAAAACATAAAATTATTTTTTCCTGCTGTCTCACCAAACAGGGCCTAGAACCAGCAATTTTCATCCAAAGCCATCTCTCTGAATAGCAGTATTTTTTAAAGGAATCTGTTCTTTAAATTTTTTCCCTTAAACTATTAAATATATTATTTTTCAGATCTCTTTTGTTTTGATCATTTGAAGTGATTTTTCTCTTTTTTGGCCTTCCATTCTTTTTAGTTGCACAAAAATAAATAATATATTACCATCAAGAATGACCTGAGTTTTCACAGAGATAAACTTATAGAGATTATCTCCTAGTTAATGTAAATATTCCAATTTCAGAAAAGTAAACTGGATGTAAAAAGTTCTAACAGAGAAAGTTATTTATATTTTAAAAGATTTGTTTACTTTAAAATAAAATGTGTAAAATTTAGTTAAAAATCAAGAGATAAATATAAAACATATTATAACAGCTTTATGAAGTATGACATACAAAACCTGCACTTTAAAGTGTACAGTTTGCTAAATATTGATGTATATATGGCTATGAAAACATCAGCATAATCAAGATAATGAACCTATCCATCATCCCCCAGTATTTCCTCATGCACCTTTATCATTTCTCTCTCCCTGTCCTTCCTGCAGCCAATCACTAAGGCTCTATACATTAGTCTCTATGCTTTAGTTCACATATTCTAGAATTGTATATCTCAGTGATTATATAGTGTACATTTTTCTGCCTGGCCTCTTTAATTTCAGCATAATTATTTTGACATTCATTCATGTACTTGCATGTATCAATATTTTATTATTTTTTTTGGCCGAGCACTAGAACATTGTTTAGATATATTGTAAGTTGTTTATCCATTCATTTATTGATAGACATTTTGATTGTCTCCTGTTCTCATCCCTAAGTATTTCATATTTTGATACTATTTTAAATATTGTTTTGTTAATTTTTATTTCCAGCTGTTTGTTGTAGAAATACAAATAATTTTTGTATATCGATCTTGTATCTTGTAGCCTTCCTAAATTCACTCACTCATTCTAGACTGTTTTCATATATTCCATAGACATTTTTAGTTCATATTTTCATTTCATCCATGAATGAAGAAACTTTTCTTCCTTTCCAAACTGGATTTTTTTGTTGTTGCTATTTCCTTGTTTCACAGATCCTCCAGTACAGTGGTGAATAGAAATAGTAAAAACAGACATTCTTGCCTTGTTCCTGATCTTAGAATGAAAGCATTCAAATTTTCACCATTAAATATCATGCTAGTTACATTCCTGGGATAAACCACCCCTTTTTCATGATTTAATATTCTTTATAAATATGATTGACATTTCATATTTATAAAAAACTTAATAGTTTTTCCATCTTTGTACATGAGAGCTATTGACCTGTAATTCTCTTTACTTGTAATATCTCTTTCTGGTTTTGGTAGCAAAGTAGTACTGACCTCATAAGATGTGTTCGGTAGTAATTCCTACTTTTCAATATTTTGGAAATTTTTATTCAGAATTGGTGTTATTTCTTTTTTAAGTGTTTGATAGAATTCATTAGTAAAGCCATCTGTGCCTGGACATTGAGTTTTCCTAACATGTATGTGCTGATCATCACTCAGATAAGTACTCAAAGAGCCTTTTGCAGATCTCAGAGTATTCTGTTTTTTCATCAGTCTCCCCTATAGTAATATGTATATATGTATGTATGTATTACATTATACATAAACATTACATATTTATTACATTTTTATTTTTCCTAATAAGTGTGTGTCTATCATAATTAGTTATACACTTGTTTTAACCTGCATAATTAGAGAAGGGTGAGTGCAGGTGTGACATTTGAATATGGGTTTGGCAAACTGAATTATTGGCCCCAGTTCTTCACCTTTCCTTGTATTCATTCTCTTTCCCTTGTAACTTTTCAGTTCTTCCCAGTAAAGGACAAGTATTTTTTCTGACTCCTTGACTTTGGCCTCAACTATATGATGTAATTTGGCCAGTAGGATAAGAACCTAAGTTATTTGCAAGTTTGGAGCGTACCTCTCAAGAGACTTGGCTTGGTTTTTGTTTGTTCTGTTATACCTCTGTCAACATCATGGAAGAGCTTTACTAGTACTTGCTGGAGCAGACTGAGCCCAGACTATAAAGAGCAGCCAAGTCTAGCTAGATCCACAGACAGAAGCTGAGTAGCCCTGCCAAATCCAGGCTAGGTCAGGTGACCCCAGCAAACCCCCAGAATAAATACCAGGTGATTAAAAATATACGAAGAGTTGAACCCACTTAGAATAACAAAATATGAATAATGCATACAAAAAGTTAACAGATGTGGTCTTTATCTCAAAATGATAAGATAACATATCATGTAACCCTGGCCAAGCTAGAAAAAAATATGTTTTCTAGGGCAGTTCAGTTTACAAAAAACGTGAAATGGGCCTGCACAATACCTAAGTCCATTGGAACATGGGTAAGGGGTCAAGTAAATGTGGCATGGAGAGACAAAGCTATAACCATCAGTACTAACAAGGATAGAAGGTTAGGGATTATATTATTATGATCATCCTGTAGGGGTCATAAGTAAGAAATGCATATTCTATTATCTAGGCTCAGGGCGTAAAAGCTTGGAGCAGTACACAAGAAGAGGTTAACACTGGTCCAATACAATAACTTCTTCTAGGCATGTGGTTAAGAAGTTACTTGCTGAAGGGGATCTGATGAGAGTATTAAGACCCACCTTTAGGTTTTTTGGTTTTTTTTTTTTTTCAATTTATGTAATTTGAATAATCTCCATTCAAGTTTGTGCTTAGATCATGTCAACAAAGCTTTTGCTTCATTTCAATGAATCATAAATTATATATTAAGAAAAAAAAAACCCTTCAGTCTAGATTTCTAACCTTGTGATCCCTGACTATTAGACTGAAGAGACTTGCAGCCAGAGTGGGGAAAGCCAGATAATTGACATTTTTTCTCATAATTCATCAGCAAATTCTATAGGCCTACTTTCAAAATTTATCCCAAATCTGTTCCTTCCTCTTGATCACTATTAACTTCATAGGTCAAATCCAGACTGCAATAGCCATGTTTGAACTCCAACAATCCATTCTTCTGGGAGTGGTTGGTCTTGTCTTTTATCTTCCATTGGCTTCATGTTATCTTTAAAATAAAATTCCCAACTCATGATCATGGCCCAGTAGCCCTCCCCTGCTCTCTTGGTCTAGCTCTTGCCTGTCTCTGCAACTTCATCTCCTACATTTGCCACACTTCATGTGACGGTATTCCTGCTTACATCCCTAAGTTTTTAGAGTTCTACAAGCTTCTTCCTTCTTTAGGGCCTTTGCATTAGTTGTTTATTGACATAAATATCTCCCTTTACGTATTAGTCTTTTAAGGCTGCCATAACAAAATATTGCAGACTTGGTGGCTTACAGAACAGGAATTTGTTTTCTCACAGTTCTAGAGGATGAAAGTCCAAAATCATGGTGCCAGCAGTGTTCTTTTCTCATGAGGGCTCTCTTCTTGGCTGCAGATGGCTACATTCTTGCTGTGTTCTCAGATGGCCCTTCCTCTGTACATGTACGCTACTGGTGTCTCTTCCTCTTATAAGGACACCATGCCCTTATGATCTCATTTAATCTCCGTAACCTTCTTTAAGGCCCTAACTCCAAATACAGTCACATTGGGGGTTGAGGCTTTGTCCTATGAATTTGGGGGGACATAATTCAGTCTATAACACCTTCTTTCCCTTCCCTACCACTTAGATCATCACATGGCTGATGACTTTTCGTTATTCAGGTCTTATTTGCAATATCACCTCTTTAGAGAGTTCTTCCTTGACTATGGTTTATCCCTAGTGTAATGGAACTCGATGAAACCAGGGACATTCTGACTCTGTTCACTTGTCTTCAAGATTATTATACCCAGAATTGTGCTTGGCACTTATGAGGCATTGAAAAAGCATTTGTCAAATGAATGCATTCTTCCAGTGCTCTGGATTGGAAGGCATAGGTTATTTCTGGATGTGCCACACACTTTAACAGCGCATTTTTTGTGCCATTTCTTAGTGATGTACACCTAAACTACACGATCCATACTGATATCCAGAAAGATAGAACACAATGATGTTACTCTGATATACCACTGAATGGAGTAACTGGTTTATAGAAGAGTTACAACCTATTGTTATTTAAATAAGATATTGTTTTAGTTTTTTTGAATAATCCCCCCCACTATTATGAAACTTCTCCCCTTTTTTCTCACTTGGGGCCTTTACTTTGATTCTTTCTTGGACAGGTGCCATAACTTTTCAGACACTTGGATTATTATTTTATTCTATTATTCATTTTAAAATGTCAGTCTCAAATTCCACTCAAAGCTTTCCTACATGCTACCATCTGTGCTGACAGATTTTATGCTTCGAGAGTACTGGGGTGTGGTTAGGCTTCCAGATACCTCTTTTCTCTCCCACTTCCAGATGCCAGCTCCATCTGTGATGTGGCAACAGTGGACAGATTTCTTCTTACAGGACTCAATGAGATTGTAGTCTTCTTTTTGTTGGTTGTTGCTGCTTCTAAGGCTGACACTCACTACAGATGTCCCCTGTGTGTCTAGCCTCCCAGTGCCCATGCTTCTCCTGTGTGGTATATGTGTTCTTTCCTCTGAGAGTTATGTAATTGGTGTCCCATTTCTTGGATTACTGAAGAGGCAGATCAAGATTCAGCTTCATTTCTTTCATCTCTTTACTCTTCATTAAAAGCCAAAAAAAAAAAAAAAGACTCCTTCTTAAGTGACTTTTCCTTGTGGTAGCCTGATGAGTGCTTAAGCCGAGGAATCTTATTCATATATATCACCCAAGGAAAGACCATATCCTTGCTTCATCAAAGAATAGGAGGACAGCTTACTAGTGCTTCTTATGTCAGCACCTCTATCTCTTGATTTGGTCATTATTTTCACACTTGGGCAGCATTAAACTATTTATGGATCCAAAGGCTCACCAACAGTTTAGAAGAGAGAATAGATCTCATTTGATAAATTTGAGGGAACGTTTTAGGCAAGCTTAAATTTATGAGGGATTCTTTTGACTGTCTTACTTCACATTACCCCCAAAGACCATTCTCTCTCATCACTCATTATTGCTGTGAGGACTGGGGGCATTGAAACTGGTGAATCCTGATAAACCATTCCTTGAGTTCACAACAGTTAAAGTTTGTGAATTAGGAGTACAGATTCCTAGCAGTGATTAAATTCAGCTTGGGCCTTGCTTGAAATGTGTGGCTGTGGGAAAATTCCCATTTAACATTCAGTTACAGTAGCATTTTACTGCATAATATGCTTTACAGTGTATATCTTACGTAAAATGGGGGTTTTGTATAAAAAAGTTTTCTACTTTTTCTCATTTTCTATTTCTGTTTTACATGCAGTTACTCACTTATGCTCTCAAGTTTTGTAAGATTAAGTTATGCACAATATTTTATTTTTCCCAACTTTAAAAAATTAATTTACATATTAAACATTTAAATATTTTAATTTACACTATGATTTTGGTTTGTCTTTACATCTGTTTTTTTCAAATTTGAATTTCTCTCCCAAGGGATTCCTAATGACCAGAATCCTGCTTAGATTTCAAGGACTTTATTATTTTATTATTTACTTTTGTTTTCATAATATGCCTTCTAAAATCTATTTTTCATGTTCTGATTTTACTACTATATATTAATTTTGTAAGACATTAGATATAAGCAAATATGACTAAAAGCTATTGTCAGGGAAAAAACATTTTTCAGTTTTGTATTACGTAAACATTAGAAGTAAATTCTTTGGTTTTTTTAAAATACCATTTTACAGTGTGTCTTTTAAAATTATTTTGTATTTATATTCATTTAGATAAAAATCCTCAGATACATAAATATCCCATTTTCTCTCTAAGGAGCTACAAAATTCAATTATTCATAAAGACAAATATCAGCCTGAGTAAAGAATTATCTGTAAGATTAGCAGAATGAATCTATTGCAACATACCCTGGAACTGATTTTTTTATGCATTTAATGGAGGCAATATTTTACATTTAAGTATATTACATAGGAAAGTAAAATGTCAAAGCTTATCCCTCTCAGAGATCAGAGTCTCTCCTCTCTCTTTCTCTCTCTCTCTTTTACTTGGAGAAATTCTCTTATGAGAATATCTGGTGGTCAGTTCATTTCTCATTCTTTTAGAACAGATATTTGCATATCAAAGTCCTGAAACAAATAAACATAACTCTATGATGGTCCCATCTGCTGTTCTCATCCTACTGAGACCTAGTGTAGGGAAAAGATGGTAGATTGGAGAAGACCCTAATTTTTCAACTATACACCAGTTTCTTTCAAATGGAAAAATACACATTTCCCATATGTTTAATATCTACTTATTTGAAACTGTTAGAGCCAAAATAAAGTATTGATCCTTGTGGTGGGAAAGGGTGGTAAGGTGGTGTGATTAGCAGGTCTGTACTGTAGCTTGTTATGATTTCATATAAAAAACATTGTCATTTTTGTTTTTACATCTTTATTGGAGTGTAATTGCTTAACAGTGGTGTGTTACTTTCTGCTTTATAACAAAGTGAATCAGTTATACATATACATATGTTCCCATATCTCTTCCCTCTTGCATCTCTCTCCCTCCCACCCTCCCTATCCCACCCCTCTAGGTGGTCACAAACCACCGAGCAAATCTCCCTGTGCTATGCCGCTGCTTCCCACTAGCTATCTACCTTACGTTTGGTAGTGTATATACGTCCATGCCACTCTCTCACTTTGTCACAGCTTACCCTTCCCCCTCCCCATATCCTCAAGTCCATTCTCTAGTAGGTCTGTGTCTTTATTCCTGTCTTACCCCTAGGTTCTTCATGACATTTTTTTTTCTTAAATTCCATATATATGTGTTAGCATACATAGGCAGAACACTCTATGACATAAATCACAGCAAGATCCTTTTTGACCCACCTCTTAGAGAAATGGAAATAAAAACAAAAATAAACAAATGGAACCTAATGAAACTTCAAAGCTTTTGCACAGCAAAGGAAACCATAAACAAGATGAAAAGACAACCCTCAGAATGGGAGAAAACATTTGCAAATGAAGCAGCTGACAAAGGATTAATCTCCAAAATTTACAAGCAGCTCATGCAACTCAATAGCAAAAAAACAAACAACCCAATCCAAAAATGGGCAGAAGACCTAAATAGACGTTTCTCCAAATAAGATATACAGACTGCCAACAAACACATGAAAGAATGCTCAACATCATTAATCATTAGAGAAATGCAAATCAAAACTACAATGAGATATCATCTCACACCAGTCAGAATGGCCATCATCAAAAAATCTAGAAACAATAAATGCTGGAGAGGGTGTGGAGAAAAGGGAACACTCTTGCACTGCTGGTGGGAATGTGAATTGGTACAGCCACTATGGAGAACAGTATGAAGGTTCCTTAAAAAACTACAAATAGAACTACCATATGACCCAGCCATCCCACTACTGGGCATATACCCTGAGAAAACGATAATTCAAAAAGAGTCATGTACCAAAATGTTCATTGCAGCTCTATTTACAATAGCCCGGAGATGGAAACAACATTGTCATTTTTATGACTATAAACAGTAAGCATTACGAGTAAATCAGTTTTAAGCTTTCAAATTGCATATATATCCTGACATATTTTATTTCTAATTGATCTGAAAGAAATTCTAAAGATAAATATTTTATATTCTCAAACATGAAGAATTTGAACCACGCGTGGAATGAACATAGGAATGTTTATTGTTTTTCTTTGAGGATCTAAAAATTAGAATCTAAAACATCTAAGAAAATCTAGTTGAAATTTTCAAAATTCATGAAATTGTTTACATGTTTCATTGAAGTTTCACCTTCTATGAGCCCAGTGTTACATTCAAAGATACCACATTAAATAAGACACAGTCTCTGCCAGCAAAGAGTTAACATTTGCAAGCTGCTCACTAATTGCTTCCTCTGTTTTCCTCCCATTTTAGTGTTAGATTATTTTAAGTGACTCTTGATTCTAATGTGTTTCATTTGAAAAATTATCTTTAGAAAACACCAAAACCCAAAAAACAAGCCACTCTTCAACGACAAGAGTTCTGGTTTCTGAAATGACTGCAAGATGGAAATTTTTTTGTATAACAGTAATTCTTTGTAAGGAGTTGGTTATGATATAATTGGCAATGCTGCCTCCATAGGTATAATTTTAAGAGGTGGCAGTGTGGTTTAATGATGTGGTATGCGGGCTCTAGAGTTCCAGACTGGCTGAGTTCCAAGCTCAGTTCTGCTACTCACAATTGTAAGCTGTTCAATCATTGCAAAACAGGGGAGAAAGCAGTACCAGTGTCATGAAGTTTTTGTGAGTATTAAGTGAGATACTGTACAGAGAGGATTTAGTATAGCGTCTCTGACCTTATAAACCTTTGCCATGTTAGCTGTTATTATTATGTAAAATTTCAAAAAAAAATTAATAAAAGATATAAAATCCTGCTAGGGAGGAAGGAGAGAGAGAGTGATATTAAGTAAGTGAGCTGGTTGGGAGAGAGAGTTGATAAAAAAACAAAAGCTTCTGACATTAGTGGTTTGAAACTGGGCAGAGAAACTTTATATCTGCTTCTTACAAGTGAAGGTGTTGACGCTGCCTGAAGAGTACTGGTCTCAGTAGAAATTCAGCTATTTTTAGTCTGTTAAGAATTAGCATGAATAAACATTAACAGGTTAATGAAACTTCTGTCTGAAAATAAGTGAATCCAGTTGCTTGTTTAATGTACCAAAACCCAACCTCCTAATGCTTTATAATAGTCTCAGTTCCTCTCAACACTATGAAGAAATAGCTTCTGTCCCAGAGGTATACTGTCTTTAAAGAAAGTCTATTTTTATTAACATCGCTTTGTGGCCGTAACTACTATTATGTGGTTAGGGTAAAATATCTTGCTGATGACCCATTTCTGTTTCTAATAATTCTTAATCAAGAATGATATGCAATCCAGACACACATTTCTTTCCTTCATACTTACTCCTGATTCCCATATTCTGGTCCCGAAGTGGAACTGGGTGTCTAGAATTCCCATTAAAACTGTCAGTGACCAAATTTTCTTTGTTACTATCTAGCATTTTAAACATGTGCAGCATCATTATACAGTTTTGATTTGTTAGTTGGGTATTCCAAAAATGGGAAGTAAAAAAATAATTTAGAGAGTACATACAGGGTAGGATTAGCCATGCTTTATTGGTCCATCGAGGAATGACTGGAGGAACTGGTTTATTTTGTATGGAGATTAAAAAGCTGAAGACTGATTTAGTAACTAGTGGTATATAGGGGAGAACTAAATTGTAGTTTTTATTCCATGGGTGAATTTGTAGAACTTATTTAACCACTTTAAACAACAGTTTCCTAGTTTGCAAGATGAAGATAATACTTATTCTCCCTTATGACTGTTAGGAGGAGTAAATGAGACAATATAGATTAATTGTTGAATATAGTATCTGGTAATAATAGGAGCTCAATAAAAAAAAGTCTTTTCCTTTATAGGTGGTGTGGTTACCATGAATATCAAAGTAGGAAATTATAGTTGTGTTTACCTAAAACATTCAGAAGAATTATCTGAGCTACAGTGATTAGCAGTGGAGTATTCTCTCTCTCTCCCTCTCTCCTCTCTATTTAAAGAAAAAAATGAAAAATTAATTTTTTTTTCAGGAATGACTACCATGCTCTTCACAATTAAATGTAATTTCTGAAAGAGCTTTAAAAGTGATGATGATTTTCCAGTTTACCAGAAGTGGAAAATCATTTTTAATGTGTTATTAATAATGTTATTTTAAGGCACTCTATCTGTAGAAACTAGTCTGTTTGGCAACCCAAGTAACCACCTTTTTGATGTCTTGTCATAATCCAGAGTTATACCCATAGAACAAAGGTTATAATCCTACTACTTCCACCTTTTAAATTTTGGAATTGTGGGGTGTGTAATTTATTAAGAAAAATATGTATGCATTAATTAACATAAAAAGTATGATGTGGCCAATTCAAATCTTAAGAGCTAGAGAATACTGATGAACTGCAGTTACTAGGTTACACCTATTATAAAAGTTATGCAGAGTAAAAGCAGGGACTGAGAAACTTTGAAGAAAAGTTAAGGGGTTCTTAGGAATGTGGCAGTACTTCAAGTCAGGAACATGGAAGATCCTGAGCAAGGAGTTGTGTGAGGAGGCTGTTGATGACTCACTCTTTTCAGAAAGGGTGGTATGAATTGGTTTAGGAGATCACAATTTACCCTTTTTACTATGTGCACTGTTTTATTAAGTTGCATATTTAATTTAAGTAGTTAAAGTGTTCTGTGTGTGCACGGATGTTAATCAGATCATTCTGCGTTGAAGAAAATGTGTAGATAATTATATGGACAAAATTTAATCTAGGAAAAATTGAAATACTTAATTTTAATGGTGTAGGTGAAAGGTAGTCAGTCTATCACCACAAATAAGCAATGAAGTAAAATCCTGAATTTATCATCACATATATCATGGATCTTTAAGAAAATTCCAGAAGTAATATTTAAAACAAATTATTTAAAGATCACTAGTAAGAAAACAAATAAAAACACTCCAGTTTTAACCATAAAAAGTAGTAGCCATATGATGGTGCTTGACTGGATAGAGTATCATAATGCTGACCATATTTTACAGAAAATTGAATATTTTCTTAACCCAGTAACTAGAATAAAAAATGGTATGGAATGCCAATTCAGATACTCCCCCAAACAAACAAACAAACAACCCTTAATTCCTGAAATGTAAGACAAATGAAAAACTCAAGTTCATTACTATGGAAAAGGCATTAGAAACAAACCCCAAATCAGAGCTGCATAGTTCTAAGAATGCAAAAATATGCTATCATGCCTAGTCACCCCCCCAAATTATAATACGTGCTTCCTGAAGTAATGAAAAACTTTTTTTTTTTGCGGTACGCGGGCCTCTCACTGTTGTGGCCTCTGCCGTTGCAGAGCACAGGCTCCGGATGCGCAGGCTCAGTGGTCATGGCTCACGGGCCCAGCCGCTCCACTGCATGTGGGATCTTCCCGGACCGGGGTACGAACCCGTGTCCCCTGCATCGGCAGGCGGACTCTCAACCACTGCACCACCAGGGAAGCCCTGAAGTAATGAAAATCTTGATGATAAAATATGTGTCTTGTGGTTTTATAAATCAAATAACATTTTCTAAGAATTATTATGAACTAAAACCAAAGACAAAGAAGACTCTGGCTTTGGATTTAAAAGGGTTCACCTTAGTTATTGTCTACTTCATTTTTAACCTTATTATTGACCATAATTCTGTCCCTCTGTATCATGCACTAAGATTGTATTCTAAGCCTATGTTCTAATCCTTCTACGTTGCTACTTTAAAAACAAAACACTTTCTTGACAAGTTTCAATTTGAGCATTCTTTTCTCAACTGACACAATTTGCTCCTATTGTTAAAAATGAAAGTATAATTCATTCTGAATTATAATTTCATGTTTTATGAAAAAAATCATCTGGTCCTAGTGATGAGTTTTTTACTTCCTGACCTCTAATGAGATGTTAATATGAACAGATATAGCAAACTAAACTCTACTTTTGTTTCTTGGGGAGAGTTTTACAGTCTTTGTAATTATCAGTGCCATGACTGTGCATTTATCACAGCCTCAATATTTTCATCTTTTTTAGACTTAATATATAAAACTATTGTCCATGAAAACACCATTTAGTATAATGTGATGGTTCATCCAGTTTTCTAAATAAAAGATTCAGATTGTATTAGAATTTCTTTTAGTTTCTGCATTGGTAAATGTTTTCTTTTAAAGGCATTATTCCTTGCTGGAAGTTACCTCCAGCAATGAATTGTTGTTTTAAAACATCTAGAATTCAGTTGTGTCTGAGCAGATGGCTTTCCCTTTACCTGATTGCTTAAAATCTTCCAGGTTTAGCTTTTATTGTTAGTAGATTACCTACACCAGTTATTTTCAAAGTAACATAAGCAGGCTACTAAAAATAATGTGTGCGCGCATGCCCCTCCCCTACCCTGAGCACTGATTTTAGGTTTCAAATTGAATTGTTTATGGCAATATATAAAACAGATGCAGAAGTCCTCTTGTACTTCACTTTGAACTTTTCTGGGACCTCAGAGCAACTTAGGCTTTTCAAAATGCAGTTTGAAAAATTCCTTGACCACTGTTACACTGTGTGAGTGTTAAAAATTATTTTGAAAGAGATAAAACTGTAGCCATTGTTCCACATACCATTATATCTCCAGAATATAATGCCAGACTCCTCAGGATAATTTAAGAATAAATGTAAATCCTATTCATTATTTTTAACACCATGTTCCTTGTTTTGCTCTCAGTTAAGATTTAGAGTTTCTGCAAAATCCTTTTAGATACAAGTGAAATTGTTTGAGAAACAAGTGAAATAATTCTTTATATAGGATATCGCTATAGGTCAAAAGCACTCCAATTTTCCCCCAAAGAAGATCACAGCACCAGCAATTTTCACTGTTATTTTGGCTTATCCCTCCTAGGCTGCTTTTCCCCTGTCTTTCTCCTCTCTTCTTTTTTCTTACACTAGAGAGAGCACCTTACCTTTTCAGCAATTTAAGTCCCTCAGCAGGATGCTTTGCAGATAAAATTTCTCTTTTGTATAGAATGAACAGTTGAGAAGTAAACTCTAGTGGTACATAAGTTTTATAGCCACTAGGACTTTTTGCCTGTTGTTCTTTCATCATTCTTTTCTTTCTTAATATCTCCCCAAGCATATTTTAAACCAGTGATATGCCTCTTCTAGTATCATGTTACTTTTCCTTGATTCTTTGTTATTTAATATTTGATTCATGTATTTAGAAATCTGTGATAACAGCCCTTAAGATTCCATTTAAAAAAAGGAATGGATATATTTAAAGAAATGGATTGTGCCTTAATGATAAAAATATTTTTTATGTATAGTTCTGTTGTTGGGAATTTAACCTTGAAAATTACAGGATTTTTGTAGCATATTCCATATTCCAAAATGATTTTCTTTATATTCTCAACTTTCTATCTGTAAAGTTGGATATTTCTTCATTTGTTGTCAGATTTTGCCTTTTAGAGTTACATCTGTTCTTCTCTTCTTCAGTCCCTTGCTGTGTATCTGAATTTTTCATTTGTTGTGACAAGATATATGATAGTGCTTTGATTTAACCCTTACTGTATTTCAATAATTAGGATGACTTCAAAAGTACAGTGTGGATTATGTCATTAATTGTTTTATCACTTTCTAAGATATTTTTGTTCTATTTTTCTCTCATAAGACTTTTGTCCTAGAAATGGAGTCATTTTGTTATATTTAGAATTAGATATATTAATTCATTTTGCCATAGGCATTGATTAGTAACACAAAATCTAGTGTCAGACTGACTTGGGTTCAAGTCCAAATATGCTAATTCCCAGCTTATGACTTTGAGCAAGACAAAAAATTTTGTAGTTTATTTTTTCATCTATAGGAACAGCAATAGTATCTATCCTGTTGGGCTATAGAGAGTATTAAATATGAAAATACCTTCAAAGATTTTAGCATAATTGTAGTCATGTTGTAAACATCAAATGGACGCTACCTAGTTTTATCTCCATTATTAATATGATGCTTTTCTTTATGATGAGCAGAACAAAATCACTATTAAAAACTGAATCATGAATGTTTTTACATTTTAATATTTCTTGTGATTTCCTTACCTAACTTAAAAAGATGTCATTGGCAATCGAGTAATGTTTCTGTCCCACAGCTTGGAGGTTCTTCAATTCTTTATGATTCCCTTTGCATGTACAAAGCAGGATTCAATGGATAAAAGACTTGGTTTTAGAGTGAAAGTCCTGGGTTCCATTTTGGGCAGTACCCTGTGCTTGAGTTTTCTCTTGAACTAATCATATAAAGTTTTACATTTAATTTCATCATTATCAAACAGGACTAATAATCATATCAGATGATTGTTTAAAATAAAGAGTGTCTGTAATGGCACTCTAGATGTCCTCCCTGACCATATCCTGTTTACTGAGCAAGTGCACCCATTCCTTAGCTGCTGAGTGTTGGCTGCCAATGGCTCATAGCTGTTCCCTTCTCCAAGAATTGTGCTTGGCTGGGAGCTGCATGTCCAAGGAAGCTATGTCCCCTACTACGCCCTGGAGAAACCCATAGTCATCAATGAATTGACATGGGGTTTCAAAAGGCTAGACCCTTTCCTTTAAAGAAAAACTCTGGTGTAATTCATGTTCTGTAGTTCCTTGTGGAATTCAGCTAAAGCTAGACTGTAACTGAGACCACATCCTTGCATTGCTCCTTTTCCTGTCCTGTCTTGATTCTTTCACTTCCCTTAGAAGGCTGTCTTAGGCTTTGTTTCTTGAAAACAGTTTTAACCAAATATATTTGAAATGCTTTACCATAATGTCATGGTAAACAGTTTTTTGTGATATAATATAATAGATCATCATGAGATTTTTAAGCATACCTTGTAAGGGAGGAAAACTTTTCCGTCTCCTCTTCTAGGTTCTTTTGGCTGGTCTATTAATTAAATTGACATAAGAGATTAATAGGAGAAAAAAATTTAATTACTTATGTCCAGGAACCCCATAAAAATATGTGACCCAAAGGCAAGTCAGCAGTTGAGGCTTACATGCCATCCTGAGCTAAGGAATGAGACAGGGCCTTGGGCCTCAAAGGGGAAGAAGGTAATTCATAGGATAATAAGAATAGCAGATGTTTGGTAGTTAGATATTTGCCCTGCTATACAGATAAGTCATTCAGATAAAAAAGTTATCTCTGTTAATAGCTCTCTTTCTGGGCCAGATCCCCTATCTAAATTCTTTTAGATAGTTAAGAAAGAGGTAAAAGGTTTTTCTTGAGTCTGCTGGGTCTTAGTTGACCTCAGCTCAAAATAATTCAGTGCCAGAGTGGCACATTTGTGGATGGGATATTTTGCTCCCCTTCAACCTCTAATACTGAGATTTCAATACACAAAACATTTAACTTTGTTCATAAACAATTAAAACTACAATAGAGTTAAAAATTGTATTTAAGCAAACTAAATAGTAGATAGCTTAACCAAATGTGTTAAAGCATCTACTATGTACCTGAACAGTACTAGTTACTAAGAAAAAGAATGATAAGACAGATAGCTCCTACCCTCAAGGATCTTATGTTTCCATGGGGGAGTTACACATATATACATACTTACATAAAAATCACAATGACTTGAAAATTTCTATGAAGTATAAAGACATGAAATAGAGAATAACTAGAGGTCTAAACTTGGGAATAGTTAGGAAAGACTTCTTTGAACATGTGCCAGTTTGCCTGAAATCTGAAGAATATGAAGGGGCTGCTAGCAAAGTATATCAGTGGAGAGAATATCATCACGTGCAAAGACCTTTAGGCAAGATATATATATTTGACTTTTCCAGGAGAATACTGATGTGTCAGAAGTACAGTGAGTAATTGTGTGAGTGAAAGAGAAAGTTGAAAGGATAAGACAGGGTGAGATCACATAGGATTTATATACCATGCTAGGAAGTTTGGATTTTGTTCTGAGTATGATGGGAAATCACTGAAGGATTGTAAATGGTGGAGGGTGGCCGTGGGGGTGGGGAGTGATATGATTTGATGAAAGGATAGTGGATTATAAGAGACAAGAAAGGAAGCAGGGAAACCAGTTAGACTGGAGGAGAGATCATACTGGATAGGACAAGGGTAGTGGCAGTAAAGAAAAGAGGAGATATTTCTGAGATAGTATTTGCAGATGATTCAATTTAGTAGTCAGGGAGTGGAATGTAGTTTGCAGTTGTATTGAATATTAGGTAAGTGGAGAAAATGGGAGAAATCAAGTATATGATGCCAGAAGGTGGTGAAAAAAACTGATTTTAGGAGAAAAGAGGTTAATGGTGGGCACGTTAAATGTGAGACTGTACTAAAGCAATAAAATGGAGATACAGAATTGTATGTAACAGTCTATACACACTGGAAGTTTTTACCTAATAGTCAACAACATAGAGATAGTCTTTAAATTTGGGAATTGATGTGCTCGGTTAGGGAGAGAGTATAGAGAAAGAGAAGATGGCTTAGCTGACAATTAGAAGGATTTAGGAGGAAAACTGGAAAGGGAGAGTTAGTGAGAAAGAGAGAAAACAGTAAGGCATGGTCACACTGAAGTGTATGAAGGGAAAAAATTTCAAGCATGTTTATGTTGAGCACTGAAAAAGTCAAAGTGAAATTTGGGGATAAATGGTCCATTGGAATTTGCAACTTACAGGATTCAATCAGATGAGCTTAAAATAAAATTTAGGGAGTGGTAGAGACACAACCATGTTGTAATAGATTGAAAAATGGAAGATGAGGAAGTAAAGATAATATCAATAGAAAAATTATGGAAAAGAAGAGAAATAATTAGTTGGAATGGATTATGAGTCATAGAAACATTTATTTTTAAAATAGGAGATAGAATATTATGAGTGTATGCATTTTTGTTTGACTTCAAAAATTTCACAATTTTGAGCATTTTACTTTTAGATTTTAGTTTCAAATATCCTGAAGAAATAAGATGGTTTTTAAATGCATGTCTACATAAACTTTACGTGTAGCAGATAGTAAAGAGTTAAGAGAAAAAGTGGCAGCTGTTTGCTACATGTTTATAGCTTTAGATCCCGGCTGTTTTGTTGCAGCCAGGGGACATTTTGAAGTAAGCAGTTAGGCAGTAAGTCTTTGTCATATAATTGGATACTGAGCAAATTACAGCCTCAGAGAGAGCCCTTGTAACCTTTACACTACCAAGTTCAATAAAACTGCAGAAGACAATGAAGAGACAACATGACTCAGAAAAGAGAAAGAGAACAACTCAAAACTTGATCTATCAGCCTGTTGTTTGAGATATACTATCGACTCCAGTGGAAAGAATGGTAGTTAAAATGAGAACCACATCTGATAATTATAATAATAATGATGATTATGCTATTTATCAATATTACAAATATATACACTTGTCGGCACTGAATTCTTGATGTCCTCTTGGAAATAAAGAACTTAGGCATTCTCAACTCTTATTGTCTTTATTTTTAATAATTTTCAGATGCTATCCATTTGGGTCTCAAGTCTCAAAAAGTATGGGGAGATACTAATTAAAATATACTCATCATACAAATGAGCTAATATCATACAATGGGAATTTTGATAAGGACTTTGAATCAATATCCTAAATACAGATCATATTTCATAACATAAAACAATTTTATTATGTCTGAGATTTTATATCAAAATAAGTTGTTAAAGTAAGGAAAAAACAAAAGATAATAGCTCTTGATTAAGGTGTACAAGCCATTTTCAACTTACCGTGGCCTTTGCTTTTAAGGATAGACAAGCTTCTTATTAATTCTTCATGTTATGGGAACTTGAACTCTTTGGAGTGTTTTCTGTATTATTATTTCAACTCTCTTTCTCTGATCAATCCCAGCTGATTTTAACACAGCTATAATGATCCAAGGATTCTCATTCTCCCTGGAGATGATTCCTGAAATAAAATAATTTAATTCTTTAGCTATGTCAAATCCTTCAGAGATCATTTATTTTATAATCAGTAACACCGGAGAAGTGATGCAGTTGTTTATGAAGGAGTGGAGAAATTAAATTAACCATTTGTTCTCTGAGTCTTACCTATATTTTATGTATGCCCATGGATTCAAAATTTTATATATCATTGGTAAATATATTGTACCCATGATGTTTAGAATTTAATGCTGACACTTTTGAAAGGAATATCACACCAAAGGATCTGTATATGCAAGAATTCTAATAGCCTTTATTCAGAGAACTTTCTCATTCCCCCCCATTACTTTCTGTTTCTATTTTTGTTTGTTTATAAAAGCTTGAAATGAATTAGCATACTGTCTTTAGTTTCTTTTCTTTTCTCTGTGCCAAGAATTCTTAGGCAAAAGCATCCAAATAGATGATCCCACCACTACTAGGCTGACTTTCTCATTGGTCCTTTGCAGTCCTACAATATTACATCCATACCTCATTTAGAGCATTTATCCCATATTTTTGTATTATAATTGCCACGTGACCATTATTTAACTCCTTGAAATCAGATACCCTCCCTGGATCTTGCCAGTCCTTGTCCCTCTGATTTAATGCCTGGGGTTGCAAATGGAGCTGAGAAGTTTGAGTGTATTGGATATTACTCCTGGAAGCACTGGCTGCTCCTTTGTAATGGTATATGTGTAATGGTGTAAAGTAAATTACATCATTTGGGAGAATTTTGCCCTGTTTGTAACCCAGATATAAATCTCCTAGGAGAGGGTGCCCTTTTCTAGGACTGCCTGCTCTCACACCTACACATTTTTTTATCTGACTCTCCATGTTTCAGAATTTTCTGTTGGACTGGAACACCAGTGCTAGGTGTTTGCTTCCCCATAGATCCATCCTTGGTCCCAGCCAATAGATAACTCCCCAGTTTTTGAAGCAGGCAAGGTTACTCAGCAGGAGGGACTGTGGACATTTTGAATCTCAGAGTAGGCTTTGAGTATAAAAGCAAACACTTGTCCACATCTAAATACGAGCAGTAAGATCAGATGTACTGCCCTGTGTACAATCAGATCAAACTAAAATCTTGACAACTCCCATACTGCTCGTATTCTCTATAGCAGGCAGCATAGGGCCTGATACGATGACTTGGCCTGGCAGTGTAGCTCCCTGCCAGCTTGATCTCAGCGGGTGAGCCCTCAGAGCAGACAGTAGGTAGCAAAAAGGTAGCTGTAATAGCAGAGTGGCAAAGTGAAAGAGCTCCCTGCTGCAGCCACTGACTCACATGAATACTGCTTTGATCTTGCACTTCATCCTTTTTTTGTTTAATCTTGTAACATTTTTTTTTTAGGTAAAGCAGGCTAGATTTTTGTTCTTTGTTTTTGAAATTCTTAAATATGTGGAATTGACCCAAGAGTCTTACCTTTTGGAAATCATGAGCCAAAGGCAAACTAGCTTAGCCCTCAGTCTTATGTTAGGAGAAGAGGAAGGTGTAATAGCTCAGCAGCAGCTCCACAGACAAGCCAACTCTCTCTTGGCAGGAACAGCCAGTCAGCTGTGAATACCCAAACCAGAGCTGCCTGCTCCTCCCCTTTTGGAACTATGTTTAGCCACGTATCCCAGAAGGATACCCTAATCCTCTGGGCAGAAATAAATAGACACTTGTAAAATGTAAGTGGGTCACTCTCTGTATCAGGAACCATGGAAGACCTTTCCAAGAAAAGAGGCATTTTCTGTGCTGATATTCTTCAGCAGATACTAAGAGGCACTAACTGATTTTGTACCAAACTGCAGGGACTACAGCATAATCCCCCTTTTCAAAGCAGGCTCTTCATCTGGATCATTTCACTTCCACCCTCACACCTTTATTTGTGACTTTTTCACTTGACTCCTCAATGTCGATTGCTTTTTCCAATGTCCAGTTAAGATAAAACATCTAAAATTTAACAAGTATAAAACCCAATATATTTATTACAAGGATCGTATAGATGTTTCTAAGTCTTTTTAATATCCTGGAACACAAAGAAAATATATTTTCTGTTCGGCAAAGCGGGGTCAATATGCCTGTATGTTGCTAGAGGTGATTGACCCCAAGGGCTGCCCCAGGCCCTGCCAAAAGCCTTGATGGCTGCAGGGATCTGTATCCATGCTGGTTGGAAATCCCTGATCCATATACAACACTCAGTTCCTTAGTATGACATTCATGCTTTTTCACAGACTATTTCCCCACATAAGCTCTTCCTACTTCCTACCATTCCTTCCTTCCTACCCAAGGCTTCCTACCCTCCAGCCACATTAGTCTCTGTATATTCATTATAGTTTTAAGCTCCATATATTGTAGATACTGTTTTCCACATGTGGAATACCTGACCAGTCTTTCTTCATTTGGCAAAGTCCTACTTATCCTTTAGGATTCAGCCAAATATTTATAACCTATCTTATGCAGAAAGATTTAGGTGTTTCTTCTTCTGTGTTTCATTAGCATTTTGCTCATGCCACAATCTTAAAATGTTTCACATTGAATATAATTATTTCTTTATTAATCAACCACTCTGAGCAAGAAGATGGAATTTACTTTCAATTAATCAACTTCTATATGCCATGTGTGGTGCTTTGTGCTTTTACATACCTGATTGAATTTAATAGTCTAAATTCTGTAAGGCTGGTTGTCTCAAACGTTTTTTACATGAGAAAACAGATATTTTTTAATCATTGTACAGTTTTCCTAAGGTGAAATATCTGGTAAGTGACAAATAATGGACTTCTTTGGATGTGCTCAGACTTCACTGGCAATGGCAACTTCTTTCTAACTAGTAAAGTTCTCTAAATCTCAACCTAACATTAAGGTGCCTATTAAAATGCTTAATGAATAAAAGAAGGAAGGAGAGAAAGAACAAAGGGAGGAAGGGAGAAAGGAATGAAAGAAAGAAAGAAAAAATGGATCAATAAACCAGGTAAACTACAAAATTCCAAACAAAAATCTCTGGGCTTGTGTGTGACACAAGGACTTAATTGGCTTTTGACTTTCAGATAATTGTTGGACTTTACCTTAGAGTTTAGGGATACAGAAAATATAATGAAAAAATGGAGTAAACTACAAAAAGTTTGGTGACCCCAACATTTTTTTTTTAAATTAAAGTGAATGTATTAAGCTAAATACTAAGAACTTTGTCTAACTAAAAAAAAATTAGTAAGTCTTTAGACATTCTTAAGAAAATAACTTTTCTCATGCAGATAAACTTATAGAAAAATCCTTTATTGTGAAGAATTTTATCCAATTTGAATATGTTAAAGTTTAAGTATGTAGTTATGGCCATATTTCAATGTCTAATATTGTATGAATGGCATTTAATGTATTTCATGGCTAAATTTGGATGCACATGTTTTAGTAAATTAGGCTATTTAATTTAATGTGATATCTAACATGATGTCTAAAACATCATGTAGTGAATGTAGTTTAAAAAATGTAGATTCTCTTTCTCAAATGTACCATTTTTTAAGCAAATGTCTGATACTGATATTTCATACCCTGTAGAGTTCAATCAAGATTGTTTCCCTGGCAGATGGCTACACGCAAAGCTAATTACAATATGATTAAGAAGGGTTGGAATGTCACAAAATGATAAATTACCATAAATAGGATAGAGCAAAAATCACACCGTCAATATTTATTGGACACTTTTTATGAAGGGTGTGAAGCACTAATCTGCTTTATCCATTTCATTTTTCTTTGCCTTCCTTGATTTTCCTTCTTCTTAATCAAAATCAAAATCAAAAATACTCAAGATAACATTATCATAAATAACACAGAAAAATATAGGTAAATATAGTTTGAAATTCTAAATCCCCAATTTTCTGATTAAAAAGAACTACATAAATTTTTTAGAAATTTTATGAATAGAGAATAGTAAGAAAACATTACCCGTAGTCCCATTATACAAAGATGATATGCTTTGTCCTTGTGTTTTTTATAGTTGAATAAATATACATTATTGTGAAACTCTAGGTGAGGGACTTGACAAGATACCCACTGTCATTATTTTGTTCAGAATTTTGCTAGATGCCCTCCTTCTAAGGATAGAAAACATTTAAGAATGGAAAGGAAGATATAAGATTGCTATTCAGAGATAGCATTATCTGTATAGAGAATCCAAGGTAATAGAGCAATAATCTATACAAATCAATGAGAGCTCAACAGTTTCACAGTTTCACTGAACAGTTTCAATTTACAAAAGCCACTAGTTTCTATCTACCAACAAGAAGCATTAGAAATTATAATTGAAAGAGTCAATTTAGAAAAATCATCAAAAACTACAGGGATCCTAGGAAAAGATAAAACAAGCCCTGCAAAATCTTTAGAAAATAATTATAAAACATTAGTAAAGGTCAAAAAATGAAACCTAAGTAGATAAATATACTATATTCATTGATGAGAGCCTTCACTACTCAAAATATATAAATATATCATAAATGTTGACAAACTAATATACCATTTGTCTGAATGAGTAATTCAGTTCAAAGTATTTAAAGTTCGTCTTGCTTGATCCTGTTTAAGAAATCCATATGCACCCTACCATTATAGATACTCTACATATTATTTTAAGTGTTTTGACATATTTGATTTTCTTATTAAGTTTCTGTCAACCTGGATTTGTATTTGTGTATGGTTTGATGATAGGATACATACGAATTTCTTAAATAAGACCCATCAAGACAAACTATAACGAAAAATATTGAACATACTGATTTAATCAGTATCTGAGGTTCTCTAAGAATATAAGAAACCATTAAAAATGGAAAATACTATCCACATTCTGATTGAAGGGATTTGTAGCTCATATCATATGAGATGTGCAACTTTGTATTAGAGATGGGAAAACTTTGTGCAAGTTATTTAAAAAATTAAATCTGCAGTGCAATGTGCTTGAATCTAACTAATATACGATATGTAAAATGGTAGGATGGCTTATTAAATAATTGGTTTACGTAACTTCAGTTGGAAGGAAAGAAGCAGGGATCATTGGAAATATAAGTTCACTGAAGACAAGGCTTATCAAGGTAACTTAATTTTCCTTCTTAAAGGGTTGCTGGAGAAATGCTATAGTTGGTGTCAATTTCAGCAAGACATTGGCAGTCATTCCCAATAGCCTTACAGACAAATGAAGAAATAATCAAGCTCCAGGACTGTTGAAAAATGGATCAATGTCTACTTTAATGGAATTCTTTAATGTTTATCACACAGCTCTACTGTGTGATAGAGATATCATGTTTTAGCTTGATCAGTATAGTTGATAAAGAGATAAAGTGTGTTTTTGTGAAAATAAAAAAGAATACAGGGACTTCCCTGGTGGTCCAGCGGTTAAGTCTCCACACTTCCAATGCAGGGGGGCTGGGTTTGATCCCTGGTCGGGGAACTAGATCCCACATGCATGCCGCAACTAAGACCCGGCGCAGCCAAATAAATAAATAAATATGCAAATATGGAACACATAAGTAATTCAATAAAACAAACATAATGACTGCCTAAGATGAGGCTTTATTTTGACACTCTAGGTAAAGAGTTTATAAATTAATAGGAAAGCTTCGACAAGCAGATTTAGTTGTGCTGTGGGCAAATCTAAATTATTTTTGGCTGAAAGAATAAAACACTTAGAATGTAGTAATCGAGTAGTGACTTGATGGAAAGATAGGGTTTCATAAGCAGGGACTGGAGTGAGAGGTGTTGCGGGTGAAGGAAACTACATGTGAGCAAAGGCATAGAGGTGAAAAATTGAGAGACATATTCACAAGTGGCTTGAATATATCATCCAGGGGTCAAATTAAAAGAATCTTGAATGTCACATTATGTAGTTGTGCCTTTATTTGTTGAACAATGGCATTAAAGTTAGTTGAATGTAAAGATTATTCTTTCAATAGAATTTGGGATGTATTAGATTAGTGGGAGACTTCATGAAGAAGACAGTAGTTCCAGTAAAATGTGATGTGATTCTGAGCTGTGACATCGGTAATGGATGAGACTGATGGGAGAAAAACTGTAGGGGTCAAATCAGTAGAACTCTAACATGTATATACTGTACACAGGGCATCCATTCATTTGATAAATATTTATTGATTGGCAGGTACTGAAGATAAAAGTGAATAAACTCAGGCAAAAATCTGTGCTCTCAAAGAGCTTGTTTCTAGTGGGGAGACACAGCTAATGAACAAAAAACACTAATAATGTATAATAAGTTAGGAAATAAATGTTATCGAGAGACACAAAGCAGTGAAGAGGGAATAGGAAGTGGGGGGGGCATTTTTATATAAAGTCGTCAGAAAAGGTGTGAAGGTGATATTTGAGTGAGGACGTGAAAGAGGTGAGGGAAGCTGCCCTAGAGGTATATGAGGGACAATTTTTCCTGGTAGAAGGAATGGCAAGAACAAATACCCTGAGGCAGATGCAGGTTGGAAGAACATCAGGGCCAGTGGGACTGGGAGGATTGAATGATGGGAGACAAGGTCACGGAGGTGCTGGAGAGCTACCTCCTGTCTAAGGCCAGTATAAGGGCTTTGGTTTTTACTCAGTGGGAGACAGGATCCATTGGACAGCTTTCATCAGAGAAATGTCAGGATTTGATTTGTATGTTAACAAGATCACTGTGGCTACTGTGTCGAAAATAGGTTGAAGGTAACAGATTAGAAGCAGGGAGACTAGTTAGGAGGTTACTAGAATAAGCACCTGGGAGCAGTGAATCGTTATCCTAGCAATTTAAGTTGGAGAAAGCATGGCTGTTAATGCTCTGTTAACAGAGCAATTAGGAAGAATACCAAATTTGTGGTAAAATAATGCACTTGTTGGGTCAGGTCGAATTTTAAGTGTAGGTAGTGCTTTCAAGTAGATTTATTAATCTAGATTTATAAGTCATTTGCACGCATAGCTTATTAACCAGTATAGAACTTATTTGGATAACGTGCCTAGTGGAAAAAATCATTGGCATTAGGGGTAAATAAGGACAGCTATCTTAAAGTCATTTGAAAAGTGTCAGCAGACAAATCAGATATTTTCCTCTGCTAATTGACAAGTGATCTAGGACACTGAACTAGGTCAGGTTTGAGTCCAGAATCACTGAGAGGTTTGGATAAAAACCCTTCAAGTAAGTGTTAAATCCACGTGAGATTAGGAAGAGAGAGACTTGGATACAAAAGCAAATATCGTGTCGGAAAGATTCTGATTAGCCAGAAGATTTGATGCAAAAGGTGAGAAGCAGACATGCCAGAAGTAATTCACCTATAAATGAGTAAATATATTGAGTAACTTTTTATTTGCTCTTGGGTTATATGTGATTCTGGCTAGGTTGTGTGTCAGAAGGTTAAAAGGCACAGCCAGTAGTAAGCCTCGGGGTAAGTGTAAAAGCCCAAATAATATGGGTTGTTGTGAAATTTCAGATGCATACCAGAAAGGATATATTTCCCAAAAAATGGAGTGTGTTGCTTTGAGAAGCATTAAAAATTACCATTAAGCCAAAATGGAGGGCCCCACGTCA
Organism: Delphinapterus leucas; assembly: GCF_059928025.1. NCBI lineage: Eukaryota > Metazoa > Chordata > Mammalia > Artiodactyla > Monodontidae > Delphinapterus > Delphinapterus leucas. The sequence goes on from NC_143132.1 coordinate 45,081,453, forward strand.
GAGATATTATTTTTAAGTGGAAATTCAGGCAGGGGTAAAGAAATAATGTTAACGATCTCTATATTAATCTCCAATTCTGAAACTATATGACTGTGAGACTGATACTTATTATTTTGAGCACAAAGATTGCCTCTGATAGCTGCTGCTTTTTTTTTTTTTTTAGCGGTATGCGGGCCTCTCACTGTTGTGGCCTCTTCCGTTGCCGAGCACAGGCTCCGGACGCACAGGCTCAGCGGCCATGGCTCACGGGCCTAGCCGCTCCGCGGCATGTGGGATCTTCCCCGACCGGGGCACGAACCCGTGTCCCCTGCATCGGCAGGTGGGCTCTCAACCACTGCGCCACTAGGGAAGCCCGCTGCTGCTTTTTATGATTCTTTATTTATTTGTCTAATTATAACTTCTCACAGCCTTAAACAGGTGAAACTAAAAGATTACTGTTCATTTGTTGGGTCCTACCCATACAGAGAACATAACCCTGAAGGCATCAGCATTCTTTCAGCCTGACTTCTTAGGAATAAAGTAGACTTAAAAATGTGATCCTCAGCATAACCTTGGAATTCACTCAGTAAATTTATGTACTAATATAAAACTTGAATTTACTTAGCTATGGTATGAAGAATCCCTTTGAATGAGGTTTCTATTGATTGAAAATATAGATCTTGCCAGAAAGAGTAAGTTTATCCTGGAAACATATCCTGTGATACTATTTCAGATAGGCTTGTCAGGACCCTCAGAGAAATGTGGAAATTGAGAATGGCAATAACCTACTGGAAGCAATCTGTGAAACAATTAATAAGCTATGTAGCACTCATTTGTTTATCACTAAATAGCCTGAATAATTTTATTTCTGTTGACAGTGTATCTTAGCCACTGGGACATGTAGAATTTGGAAAGTGTCACTAGAGAGCTGCCTTTTTTTTCTCTAATCAATTTTTGAACATAGAAATATTTGTTAAATCTTCTCTTTAAAGAACTATAGTGTGTACGTTGATGTGTGGCCCAGGATTTCCGGTGCTTAAGGCCTGGCCCTTTCCCACCAGGAATTGCTATTTTGTAGAAGAGATAAAAATGTACATAACAGGGCTTCCCTGGTGGCGCAGTGGTTGAGGGTCCACCTGCCGATGCCGGGGACACGGGTTCGTGCCCCGGTCCGGGAAGATCCCACACGACGCGGAGCGTCTGGGCCCGTGGGCCATGGCCGCTGGGCCTGCGCGCCCAGAGCCTGTGCTCCGCAACGGGAGAGGCCACGGCGGTGAGAGGCCCGCATACCGCAAAAAAAAAAAAAAAAAAAAAAAAAAAAAAAATGTACATAACAGTTATAATTCAAGGTGCTATGTGCTTTGTGTCATCTGAGTGACATACAAGTTATAAGAAGTCTGATATGCTTGTCACCTACATCAGAATAACCTAGAATACTTTTTTAAAAAAATATATCCGTTGGCCCTATCCAACTTAAAGCCATAAAACCAAAAACTCTGGGGTGATACTTAAGAATTTATATTTTTAAAGCTCATTGGATATTAGATATGGCACCCCAAAGTTACTGGTAAATGCTATAGTAGTTCCTGGAGGGAGATCACTTCCAGTAATTCTCAGTCCAGTCAAGTTCACTAATACAGTTAAAGATTCCCAAGCCTGGCTTCCATGGAAAGTTTTACTGTTACTTGGGCCTCACCCCACAGAGATTCTGATATTATTCAAGATTGTTGTCTGGCTATGGGGTTATACATAGCCAGACATAGCAGATGATATACTCCAAAAGTTATAGTTCGGTTATAAGGCCATTCATGATTTCACATAGCTTATACTCTATGCATTAGTCACAGTGAACTACCTGCACACTCCAAAAGGATGATGGTCAAAGTAGTAGTGATGGTTAACATTTATTTTGTTATCATTATATGCCAAGTATTAATTTGTTTAATTCTCATGAAAACTCTATGAGGTAAAATGTTGTTATTATTCCCATTTTATAGATGAGAAACAAAGCTAAAGTGACTTGCCTAAGGCCACGCAGCTGGTAAATGGCACAACTGGGTTTTGAACCCAACCAGTCTGGCTCTAGAGAGCACACTTAATATTATGTTACCCACATACACATTATACTTTCCTTACCCCTCTCTTACCTCATTAAGCTATGTCATATATATTTACACTGCCTTGAAATATCTTCTTCTGATCTCTTGTATGATAAAATTTTACCACTTGCAGTTTACAGCTCAGATGTCACCTCCTACAGGATGTTTTCTTTACTTCTCTACCCTGAGAACTGATATTCTTGTTTTAGCAATTGTCAAAAAGTCTTTATATATATATATTTTGTTTGTTTGTTTGTGGGTTTTTTTGGTCTGTCCACATTAGTGTGTGAACTCCTTGAAGGAAAAGAGTGTGCTATCTACGTTTCTGTAGTTGCCTTATCTATGTCTGGAATATAATAACTATCAATACTTGTTGACCGAATGATTAAATGGAGGAATGCATCACTGAATGTATGTGAAAGCAAAAGTGTATTTTGGTCTCATAAGTAAATTAATTGAATTGATAAAGAGGCAAAGCCAAAAATTCATCAGAAGCCATTATAAAGCTATTTGAATTCCTAACTGTGGAATTTGGATTTCATTTGAGGATAGCGGGGGATTATTGAAGATTTTAAATAAGGAAGTCACATGATACATATTATTTCCACCAAGAAGACTTAATTATAAACCCAGGAGGACCACCTGGGAAATCCTGTAAGTAAGTCTTAACATCTCAAATCATCCTGGATACAATTTTATACCTATCTAAGGAGGTCTACCTCCATCTAACCAAAGGCACCCTGTGACTTGTGTTGGGGGATGAAAGTGAGGAAAATGTGAGGAATGAAGGAATGGTGTTAAGCCCATATCCAAGAGGTATGATAAGGCCACAAAGTGTAAAAGGACTTGCAAGTACAGCAGTCAGGAACGTAGGGCACATGTTGCAAGAGAAATAAGAGTAATTCAGAACAGAAGACAGGAAAATCGTCCATGAAAAAGGTCTACTTTCTTAAAAATTTTAATTTTTTAAATTGAAACATAGTTTATATACAATATTATGTTAATTTCAGGTGTACCAGGTAATGATTCGATTTGACGTTTACATACATTATGAAGTGATCATCACGATAAGTCTAGTAGCCATCTGTGCTTATATAAAATTATTAAAATATTATTGACCGTATGCCTCATGCAGTGTATTACATCCCCATGACTTATTTTATAACTGGAAGTTTGTACCTCTTAACCCTCTTCACCTGTTTCACCCAACTTCTCCTCCCTCCTGGCAAACAGCTGTTTGTTCTTTGTACCTGTGAGTCTGTTTTCATTTCATTTTGTTTGTGTGTTTGGTTTTTTAGAGTCCACATATAAGTGAGATCATGCAATACTTGTCTTTGTCTGACTTATTCCACTTAGCATAACATACTCTAGATCCACCCATGTTGTCACAAATGGCACAATTTCTTTTTTATGGCTGAGTAATATTCCATTGTGTATATATACTATATCATTTTTTATCCATTTTTCTAATGAAGGATATTTAGATTGCTTTCATATCTTGACTATTGTAAATAATGCTGCAGTGAACATAGGGGTGCATATATCTTTTCGAATTAGTGTTCTCGTTTTCTTCAGGTAAATATCCAGAAGTGAAATTGCTGGATCATCCAAAATGGATTAAAAACTTAAATGTAAGCCCTTACACCATAACTTCTAGAAGAAAGCATAGGCAGTATGCTCTTTGAGATTGGTCTTAGCAATACATTTTTGGATCTGTCTCCTTAAGCAAGGGGAACAAAAGCAAAAATAAACAAATGGGACTACATTAAACTTAAAAGCTTTTGCACAATGAAGGAAACCAGCAACAAAACAGAAAAGCAACCTACTGAACGGGAGAAGGTATTTATAAATCCAGTAGGAGGTTAATACCCAGACTATATAAAGAACTCATACAACTTAATATCAAAAAATCAAACCACCCAATTAAAAACTGGACAGAGGACCTGAATAGAAATTTTTCCAAAGAAGATGTATAGATGGCCAACAGACACATGCAAAGATGCTCAACGCTGCTAACCAGCAGGGGCATGCAAATCAAAACCATAATGAGATTACCACCTCACACCTGTAAGAATGGCTGTCATTAAAAAAACAACAAATAACAAGTGTTGGTGAAGATGTGGAGGAAAGGGAACCCTTGTGCACTGTTGGTGGGATGGAAATTGGTGCAGCCACTATGGAGAACAGGTTCCTCAAGAAATCAAAAGTAGAAAAAGGTCTACTTTTAGCTGAAGTTGGGTGAATGGTAAGGGGGAAATCCTGGAGATTTAAGGAACATGGAATTACTGGTAGCAGTGAAAGGAGTGTTTTCTGAAGGTGAACCTGGCAGCAGTGTACAGGATAGTGTAGAGCAACGGTTGGCAACCTGGAGAGCTAAGAATGATTTTTACATTTTTAAATGGTTGAAAGAAATTTTTAAAGAACATTTAATAACGTGAACATTATACAAAATTCAGATTTAAATTACCGTAAATACAGTTGCATGATCATTTGTTTAAGTATTGTTTATGGCCCTTTCAATTGCATTACAATGGCAGGGATGAGAGTTGCAGTAGAGACACAGATGGCCCACAAAGCATAAATATTATCTGGCCCTTTGGTTTGGTAAAGCTGGAAAAGTTAAAGGCAGAGATCAATTAGGAGCCCTTCCTAGGGTGGGAGCCTTACAATAGGGTATTAACAGTAGCCTCTGAATAAAATAATAAAGATTTTATCATGCATCCTTCTTAAGTTGAATCTGTTGAAAGTAACGTCATCTCAGGGCATACATGGCAAGGGGTGTAGAGCACAAGAGTTAAGAGTGGAGAGTTAGGATAAGGGCAGGGGTTCTGTATAGAGTAGACTTGTGGATAATCTGATCTGAAGGAGCACTAGGAAGCCAGAATTGAACAGAGTAGTGGGACCAGGAAGTAGTGAATGCTTTGGAATGGGCACACGTGCTAGTACTAAGGTAGAACCAGTATGTGAGCCAGAATTGGACTTAAAGGAGATGACAGGAAGTAGTTTCTTGACCAGAGTAGGCACCTAATAAATGATTACTAAAGTGACTAAACTGGAACTGAGCCTTAATACTGAGCTGCTACTTCCTAAGCAACTTGCATTTGCAAGACACTCAGTGCATTTTCACATGTTATGTAGACCCCTTACATTAATCTGGCAATGTAAGTTGGACAGACATTATGCCTTCCATTTTACATTTATTATAATGGAGAATTATGAGTATCTATCCACAGTCAGATTTACTATGTAGCTACCAAAGTTTAAGTTTCAGGGTCTCTCATTTTCATGGGTCCCTTCCCAGGCCCTGGTGACTTTATCTTTTTTTTTTTTGTGGTACGTGGGCCTCTCATTGCTGTGGCCTCTCCCGTTGTGGAGCACAGGCTCCAGACGCGCAGGCTCAGCGGCCATGGCTCACGGGCCCAGCTGCTCCAAGGCATGTGGGATCTTCCCAGACCAGGGCACAAACCCGTGTCCCCTGCATCGGCAGGCGGACTCTCAACCACTGCGCCACCAGGGAAGCCCCCTGGTGACTTTATCTTAAAGGAAACCTCAAATTATGTAATTTTCAGGACCAAAAAAATCTTCATCTGCCTTTGTGTTTTACCTAACCTAGATGGTTGCGGTTGGAACTTCAAATTCACTGTTCTTTCCACTGTACCTTGCTGTGTGTGTGTGTGTGTGTGTATGTGTGTATATATCCATGTGTGTTTGTATTTAAAGTTTCCAGCTTTCACTGTAACTGAGTAGTTATTGTGGGTACGTTTTTTCTTTATTTTCATAAATGTTTCCAAGGATAATGAGATTTTACTTCCTCCTCTCATTGCCCTCTCTACCATTTTTCATTTTTGATATTATTTTTTTTATTTCCCTCTTTGGGAAATAATGAAGATGATTCTGATTAGCTGTGTTTTTTGAAAAGCTGAATCTAAATTGCATATCCTTACATGATTCTAAGTAGTTGAATGGGAACTGGGCTGACACATTTAATCTACTTTCCTCCTACAAAATCTTGCAGACTAACTCTTATAAAGCACCAAATCAGAGATACACTGTAGAGCAACCTTCATCAGAATGGCTTGACTACTTATTAAAAATGCAAGTTCCTGTGTCTTAGCCAAATCCTACTGAACCTGAACCTCTGAGGATGTTGACTGGAGATATACATTTTTAACAAACTTCCCAAGTGATTCTTACTCACATTAAAATTTGAGAACATGGGCTTATATATAACCTACCTTATTTAAGTCCTAGGAGTGTTGTAAATGTATTATGATGTAGTTGCTAAGAATAAAAGGATATTCTTCATCCATAGAGGGAACTTGGGAAATCTTAGCTTAAAAACCTCTACTAATTAAGATTCATAAGTAGAAATGGTTAGTTTATAGAAAGACTTTTCCGTGGGTCATGAATTTTTAGAAAGGTTTATAATCTTTCAGGAATTAGATTTCTCTGCAAATACACAATGGTTTGCCAACTGACACTAAAATGAACAGCTGAGTGCTTGAGTGTGGTAAGAGACATTAAGAAAGCAGAATGAGTTGTTAGATAAAATGTAATGTTGGGGAAAAATTGTCCTCCAGGCGTCTATTTCCTTATAAAATACTTGAAAATGATTTCTTCTAATAACAAATCATTTATGAACTTTTTCAAAATTATGTTAAATGGCATTATGATCTTTTTCCTTTAGTGCTTCTTTGATTTCTCTGTTTTTAAATGAAAATAATATATTTCCTAAGGGATGACAATACTGAAAAGTATAGTACTTAAAAATACAGCGAGGGTTAAGAATGGAGCAATCCTAGAAAAGACAATTTTGCATTTTAACTTGGGAAAGTTTTGATATGACATAATTAAATATGGTATTTTAATTTGCAAATTAATTTTCTGTGCAACTTAAAATATATACTTATGATATTCCTAGTATTATTAACACTTTCTTATACAAAATACATTTAATACAACTGTAACCAGATGCCACCCTTCCAATACTTCAATTATTTAGAGAAAATTCAGATCAGTACTTCACACAAATATTCGGAGATATTATTCATCTCATGATAGTTGATATAATCACTGGAATAGACAATGCAGCATCCCAGAATTACCTTACATCCATTTTAGCTGTTGTATAATCCAGTATGCCTGGAATAGCCACAATTAACACCTGTTATCCCAGCCCACTTATTAGTAGTGCCCCTTTCACTCTGAGTTAACTTGCTTTAGATAACAAATTATATGCTGACCCTAAATTTGGCATTCTTATATACTGGTAGGTAAAAGCTCCTTCTCCCATTTAAACATTCTCATAAATCCTTTCTTTCATCACTATCCCATGATAGATCATAGAAGCACTGCCACAAGAGGTGAGATACATGGGTCTTCTAGTTTGACCTTCTCCCTCAATTTGGAGATGTTTGTGCTCATAAGTCTCATTACTTCTTGTTGGTTTTTGGCCTCTTGTGTTGCATAGCACCTTCTCAGAAGTGGCAAAATGTCTAGATAGATCTGTGCTACTCCTATTTTGGTAAAAGGAGAATTGCTTGGACCTGGACCCAGCCTTCACACAAGCAAGCCCTGTACCAGTGGTGCAGATGAATATAAAAAGAATGGAAGTATTTTAGCACAGTGGTTGAAAACTTAGCCTGTGGAGTTAAACAGACCTGGGCTTGCAACCTGGTATCTTCATTTACTTGCTGTGTAATCTTGGCCAACTCATCCAAACTCTCTAACCTTCAGTTTCTCTGTAAAATGGGAACATTAAAAGTCCTTCTTACAACCGATCCAGCCATCGGAGTGCCCTGGGACTCCCTCAGCCCCCACCCACCCCAGCTCCAGCTGTCTTTCCAAGGTGGATCTGGCATGGAGCTCCTCAAAACTCCCCACCAAGCTTATGCCCACTCCAGCTCCATCTGGCCTGCCAAAGCCTCCTGGCACACACAGTCTTCAGAGGGGATGCTCCTACACAAGACCACACCTTTAAGACTAGGAGAGGGACCTGTTTTGCCTAATTCATAGAAACAAACACAGAAAGCCAAAACAAAATGAGGATACAGAGGAATATGTTCCCCCAAAAGAATATATGAAATTCTAGATTAAAAATCTGAATGGAACTGAAATATGTAATTCACCTGATAAAGAATTCCAAGAAATGGTTATAAAAATGCTCCTCGAACTCAGGAAAAGAATGGAGGAACACAGTGAGAAATTCAACAAAGAGATAAAAAATACAAGAAAGACCCAATCAGAGCTGAATAATAAAATACACAAAACGAAAGATACACTAGAAGGAATCAACAGCAGATTGGATGATACAGAAGAATGGGTCAGCAATCTGGAAGACAGAATAGTGTAAATCACCCAACAGAACAGGAAAGAGAAAAAAATAATTTAAAAAATGAAGATATTTTTAGGGACCTTTGGGATAAGTGTACTAATGTTTACATTGTAGGTGTCCCAGAAGGAGGAAAGAGAGAGAAAGGGGCAGAAAACTTATTTGAAGAAATAGTGGCTGAACGTTTCTTAACCTGGGGAAGGAAAGAGATATCCAGATCCAGGAAGCACAGAGAGTCTCAAGGTGAACCCAAAGAGATCAACAACAACACATATAATTAAAATAGCAAAAGTTAAAGACAAAGAGAGAATTTTAAAGGCAGCAAGAGAAAAATAGCTAGTCACATACGAGGAAACCCCCATAATGTTATTAGCTGATTTTTCAGCAGAAACTTTGCAGGCAAGAAGGAAATAGAATGAAATATTTAAAGTGATGAAAGGGAAAAACTTACAAGCAAGAATACTTTACCCAGCAAGGTTGTCATTCAGAATTGAAGGACAGATAAATAGTTTCCCAGATAAGTAAAAACTAAAGGAGTTGATCACCACTGAACTGGTCTTACAAGAAATATTAAAGGATCTTCTTTAAGAGGAAAAGAAAAGCCCACTGCTGGTAATAAGAAAATATATGAAAGAAAAAAATGTCACTGTTAAAGCCGAATATATACAGTAAAGGCAGTAAATCAGCCAGTTTAAAAGCTAGTAAGAAGGGTAATAGACAAAAGTAGTAAAATTAACTATAGTTACAATAAGTAGTTAAGGGATACACAGAATAAAAATACGTAGAATATGATGTCAAAAACAGAAAACATGGAGGTGGGGAGTAGAAATATAGTGCTATTAAACTGTATTCGAACTTAAGTGACTATCAGCTTAAAATAAACTGCTGTATATATAGGGTGATATATATGAACCTCATGGTAACCACAAACAGAAACCTACAATAGATACACAAAAAATAAAGAGAAAGGAACCCAAGCATAACACTAAAGGAAATCACCAAACCACAATGGAAGAGACTAAGAAGAAAGGAACAGAGAAATACTGTAAAGAAACAAACAAAAAAAACCCCACCAAAACCAAAAAAACCCAAAACAAACAATTAACAAAGTGATAATAAGTACATACCTATCAATAATCACTTTAAATGTAATTGGATGAAATGCTCCAATTGTAAGACATGGGAGCTGAATGGACAAAAGCAAGACCTATCTATATGCTGCCTCTAAGAGACTTCAGATCTGAAGATATACCCTTCAGGGACAGAAAAAAGATATTCCATGCAAATGGAAAGAAAAAGAAAGCTGGGGTAGCAATACTCATATCAGACAAAATTGACTTTAAAACTAAGTCTGTTACAAAAGACAAGAAGGACGTTACATAATGATAAAGGGGTCAAGCCAAGAAAAGGATAAAACATTCATAAATTTGATGCACCTAACATAGGAGAACCTAGATATTTAAAGCATATAACACCAGACATAAAGGGAGAAATTAATGGTAGTATGATAATAGTAGGGGACTTTATTACCCCACTTACATCAATGGATAGATTATCCAGACAGAAACTCATAAGGAAATATTGGAAGAGTTAGAATAATTCCTGTTGGAATAAGGAAATATTGGCCTTAAATGACACTTTATACCTGTTGGACTTAATATCCTTAAACAGGATATTCCATCCACAAACTGCAGAACACATCCTTTTCAAGTGCACATGGAACATTCTCCTGGACAAGACCACATGTCATGCCTCAAAACAAGTCTCAAAAAATTTAAGAAGACTGAAGAAGTATAAGGCATCTTTTGCAACCACAGTGATATGAAACTATACATCAGTTACAAGAAGAAAACTGCAAGAAACACAAATATGTGGAGATTAAACAACATGCTGCTAAACCATCAGTGAGTCTTCAAAGAAATCAAAGAAGAGATAAACATACCTGAAGACAAATGAAAATTGAAATATAATTTTCCAAAATCTATGGATACAACAAAAGCAGTTCTAAGAGGGAAGTTCATAGTGACATAGACCCACCTCAAGAGAAATCTCAAATAAACAATTAAACCTTACACCTAAAGGAACTAGAGAAAACCACAAAGTCCAAAGTTGGTAGAAGGGAGGAAATAATAAAGATCTGAGAGGAAATAGAGATTAGAAAAAAAGAAAGAAAAGATCAATGAAAACTAAGAGCTGGTTCTTTGAAAAAATAAACAAAATTGACAAACCTTTAGACAGACTCATTAAGAAATAAATAGAAAGGGCCCAAATAAGTAAAATAAGAAATGAAAGAGAAGTTACAACCAACACCACAGAACTACAAAGGATCATAAGTGATTACTACAGACAATTATATGCCAACAAATTGGACAACCTAGAAGAAATGGATAAATTCCTAAAAACATACAGTCTTCCAAGACTGAATCAGGAAAAAACAAAAAATCTGAACAGACCTATGACTAGTAATGAAATTGAATTAGTAATCCAAAAACTCTCAACAAAGAAAAGTCTAGAATCAGATGGTTTCACAGGTGAATTTTACCAAACATTTAAAGAAGAATTTATACCTAGGCTTCTCAAACTATTGCCAAAAAAAAAAAAAGATGAAGGAATGCTTCCAAACTCATTCATCAAGGCCAGCATCATCCTGATAACAAAACCAGATAAAGACACCACCAAAAAAGGAGAAAATTATAAGCCAGTATCACTGAAGAACATAGATGGAAAAATCTGTAACAAAATATTAGCAAACCAAATTCAATAATACATTAAAAGAATCATACACCACGATCAAGTGTGATTTATTCTAGGGCACAAGGATGGTTCAATATTCACAAATCAATCAACATAATACACCATATTAAAATTGAAGGATAAAAATTTTCTGAGTATCTCAATACATGCAGAAAGAGCTTTTGACAGACTTCTACACCCATTTATGGTAAAAACTCTCAACAAAGTGTGTATAGAGGGAACATACATCAGCATAATAAAGTCCATATATTACAAACCCACCCACCCACCACTAACATAATACTCAATGGTGAAAAGCTAAAAGCTTTTTCCTAAGATTAGGAATAAGACAAGGCTGCCCACTCTCTGCATTTTTATTCAACATAGTACTGAAAGTCCTAGCCACAACAGTCAGACAAGAAAAAGAAATAAAAGGCAGTAAAATTGGAAGGGAGAACTGTGACTACTTGCAGATACTACATATAGAAAACCCTAAAGACTCCACCAAAAAACTAAGAAGTAATAAATGAATTCAGTAAATTTTCAGGATTGAAAATTAACATGCCGAAATCTATTGCATTTCTGTACACTAATAACAGAGTATCAGAAAGAGAAATTAAGAAAACAATCCCATTTACAATTGCATCAAAAAGAATAAAATACCTAGGAATAAAGTTAACCAAAGAGGTGAAAGAACTGTACTCAGAACTATAAGACTCTGATGAAAGAAACTCAAGATGACACAAATAACTGCAAAGATGTACTGTGCTAATGGATTGGAAGAATTAATATTGTTAAAAATATCCATACTGCTGAAAGCAGTCTATAGAGTCAGTGCAATCCCTATCAAAATACCCATTGCATTTTTCCCAGAACTGGAGTAAATAATCTTAAAATTCGTTTGGAATGTCAAAAGACCCCAAATAGCGAAAACTATCTTGAGAGAGAGGAACATAACTGATTTCACAGTATACTACAAAGCTCTAGTAATCATAACAATATGTTACTGGTGCAAAAACAGACACATTAGATCAGTGGAACAGAACAGAGAGCCCAGAAATAAACCCTTTCTTATATGATCAATAGATCTATGACAAAGGAGGCAAAAATACACAACGGGGAAGGACATCATTTATTGATGTTGAGAAAACTGACATCTGCATGCAAAAGAATGAAACTAGACCACTTTCTTACATATTGTACAAAAATAAACTCAAAATGGATTAAAGACTTAAGGTAAGACCTGAAACCATAAAACTCCTAGAATAAAACATAGGCAATAATGGCTTTGACATTGGTCTTAGCAGTATTTTTTTTTTTGGTCTGTCTCCTCAGGCAAGGGCAACAAAAGGAAAAGTAAACAAATGGGAGTACATCAAACTAAAAAGCTTTTGTACAGTGAAGGAAAACATCAAAAAAATGAAAAGGTTATGTACTGAATGAGAGAAGATAGTTGCCAGTGATATGTTAGATAAGGGGTTGATGTCCAAAATTTATTAAAAACTCGTACAACTCAATATCAAAAAACAAACAATTTGATTAATAAATTGGCAGAGGAACTGAATAGACATTTTTCCAAAGAAGGTATACAGATGGCTAACAGGTACATGAAAAGATGCTCCACATCACTAATTATCAGGGTAATGCACATCAAAATCAGAATATTACCTCACACCTGTTGGAATGGCTATTGTCAAAAAATAAATACCAAATACATAAATAAGAAATAAGCGCTGGCAAGGATGTGGAGAAAAGGCAACCCTTGTTCACTGTTGGTAGGAATGTAAATTGGTACATTCACTATGGAAAGCAGTATGGAAGTTCTTCCAAAAATTAAAAATAGAACTACCATGTGGTCTAGCATTTCCACTTCTGGGTGTTTATCTAAAGAAAAAGAAACCATTCATTCAAAAAGATAGATGCACCCCAATATTCATTGCAGCTATTTACAGTAGCCAATGTATGGAAGCAACCTAAATGTTCATCTATAAAGGAGATGTCGTATATATACACAATGGAATATTACTCAGCCCTAAAAAATGAATGAAATCTTGTCATTTGTGACAACATGGATGGACTTAATGGGTATTATGAAATAGTGAAATAAGTTAGAGAAAGACAAATACTGTATGATTTCATTTATATGTGGAATCTAAAAACAAAACAAATGAACAAACAAAACAAAAACGAATTTATAGATACAAAGAACAAACTGGTGGTCACCATAGGGTAGGAGGATGTGAAGACAGGTGAAATAGGTGAGGAGGATTAGAGGTACAAACTTCCAGTTATAAAATAAATAAGTCATAGGGATTTAACATACAGTGAAGGGAATATAATCAATAATATTGTGGTGACAGATGGTAACTAGACTTGTGGTGATTGTTTCATAATGTATAAAAATATCAAATCACTATATAGTGTACCTGGAACTAATGTAATATTAAGTCAATTATACTTCAATAAAAATTCTTAATAAAAATGTTTAATAATTTTTTTAAGTTTCTTCCTTCCTTTCCTTATAGGTCTGCTGTGAGGTATGATTGAGTGAAGACATTTATCACAGTGCATTACACATAGTACCTATTATTTTGGCTGCTTCTATCTCCATGACTGCCACCCATACTCTTGCTTCTTCTAGATAAATTATACACTTCTAATAGGAATATGTGAGGAAATATTCTAAGGACAAAAGGGATATATGTTATCACTATCCCTATTCGTTGCCTTGTTCAAAGATCAGAAACTGCAGGAAGTCACCTAACCTATTCATGCATTCAATCAACAAATGCAAACAGGTATGAACTAGAAACAGTAAAAAGGAAAAGAATAGTGGCTTAAGGGTGATTTTACTTTAAACATCCTACCTTTCAACTGGATGCCCAGGATACTTCAGTCACAATTATTTCTAACTATCCTCCCACCTTTTTCTTTCCCCATATATATCAGTATTTAAAATAGAACACTTTGATAGCTATATCCTATATCTTCCTGCCTAATGGAGGAGGTGTTGGGGTAGTCTCTTGTATCAGTTACATATTGCTGACCTCACCTGAGCTCGCTCCTGTAGCTGCAAAGAGCAGGCAGGTCACCTGTGGGCTGTGCTCAGCTGAGGGGACTGGGATGGCTCCCTTCTTCACCTACCTGTGACCTTTCTCAAGAACGCTTTATACGGCAATGACAGTGTTCCAAGAGGGCAAGCCCCAATGTGAAAGGACATTTTAAGCTTCTGCTTGGGTCACGTTTGATGGTGTCACATTGTTAAAAGCAAATCACATGACCAAGTCCAGAGTCATTGTGTGAGGAAAATATAGAAGGTGAAACTATCAGGAGGGTTAATACATTGAGAATCATTAATATAAGCAGCTATCTCAGCTATCACATAGTAATTTTTTTTTGATAGAAGGGAAATACCCCTAATATGTGTGTAAGAGCAGGATTTTTTTTTTTTTTTTTTTTTTGCGGTATGCGGGCCTCTCACTGTTGTGGCCTTTCCCGTTGCGGAGCACAGGCTCCGGACGTGCAGTCTCAACGGCCATGGCTCACGGGCCCAGCCGCACCGCGGGCATGTGGGATCTTCCCGGACCGGGGCACGAACCCGTGTCCCCTGCATCAGCAGGCGGACTCTCAACCACTGCGCCACCAGGGAAGCCCAGAGCAGGATATTTTTGACTACTGTTTATTGCTGAGCTAGGCATTAATTGTCTCTTCTAACTCAGGCATGAAAGAACTTCTTGTCTTATTTCTTAGTAGAATGGAAGGGTAAATTGAGCGCTCTTGTAATGCAGCCTTAATTTAGACCCTAATCCTTTATCATTGGTTAGTGCCAATGTTTCTATCTCTGTAGAAAAAGCAAGATGAATTATCTAGTTTTATTCTGTTCTTGTGCTTATAACTTGTTGTACTCTCATGTTTTCCTAAATAATGATATTGACTTTTTTATGGATTTCCTATTTTAATTTAAACAATATTCTTACCACATTTTTAGTTGTAAGAAAATTAGGATAATTTATAGCATTAAAATGCATTGCAGCACAAAAATTGGTAATGATTTTAACTATCATTCTAAAATTCAATTATCTGTATTTGTTCTTAAAAACATTACCATAAATGTCTACAAAGGTAGGTATGTTTATGAACAGTATAGTATATGAATATAAACTCACATATGGTTTTTACTTGGAACATAAAGTGTCTAGTATAATGTGCTTGAGTAGGAAAATTTTACCAAGTCCTTTTATCATTGTTTTTTGTTTTTTTATAAACTTATTTACTTTTGGCTGCATCAGGTGTTCGTTGCTGCACACAGCCTTTGTCTAGTTGTGGTGAGCAGGGGCTACTGTTTGTTGTGGCGCCGGCTTATTTTGGTGGCTTCTCTTGTTGCGGAGCACAGACTCTAGGTGCATGGGCTTCAGTAGTTGTGGCATGCGGGCTCGGTAGTTGTGGCTCTTGGGCTCTAGAGTGCAGGCTCAGTAGTTGTGGCTCACAGGCTTAGTTGTTCCACAGCATGTGGGATCTTCCCGGACCAGGGCTCGAACCCGTGTGGATTCTTAACCACTGTGCCACCAGGAAAGCCCTTTATCATTGTTTTTAATATAAATATTCAAATGAACAAGGAGTCATTAAATCCTTAATTAAATCAATAGCTTAATTTTTCTTATATGATGGAGCAAACAAATATAGTGAATTTCTTCTTAATCATTTTTAGCCTGCAGCTGGACTCAAAAAATCATTTAAAGATCTGTGAATCAATTCTACTGATGTAAAGAGTGAACTAATAGAGGTAGCTTGAGCAAGTCTTCTTAGTGACTTAACATCAGTAAGATTGTTTTTATATTTTCATATTTGAAATGATTTCTCAAAACCACTAAAGCCTGGGAGTAGTGCTGGACAGAAAATGTCTTTGTGATCTTAACTGAAAACTAACCTCAAGAGCTTGAGGTTTTCATTCTAGGACTGGCGAGGGGCAATTACCTCTGCTTGAGCAGTGGAGTCTTTAGATCTAACACTTAGTATAGGAGATAAAGGAAACAGACAAGGCTTAAGTAAAATATACAAAAGTGAAGCTAGTGGAGAATAAGTAAGCCATTGTTTTCATGGCTGTAGGAGAAAAGAGAGGGGCCCCAGAAGAGAAGCAAGCAAATAAACACCCCTATGTATCTGATTTTCAGAGTCATTGAACCTGATATCTGAGAATCAAATTTTTCCTCTCAAATGGCTTTTCTTTATAATAATAGCTATGCAAAATAAAACCAGCTGTCTCGGAGGAAAACACATTTCTTTCTCTTGCATTCCAAATAGTTTCATTTGAAAGCAAACCTCAGACACCTGAGGGCAATCCTGCTTCTTGGGGAAGATGATCATTTTAGGATTTGATAAGTGTAACACACATTGCAGCTCCTGTAAGATGTTTCACTAGTGTAGGGTTTTATCTTTTCAGTCATTAAAATTAATAAATCATTTCCGATATATTCTCATCAAGGGTGTTGTTATTTGGGAACACAGGAGGGTCTCACTTTTCACCTAAATACATTTTTGAAAGCTATGAAGTAAATTAGGTCATCAGAAAACTCATATTTTCACTCTAACAGTTGATTGTTGAAAGTTTTATTCCTGATCAGTAATTTAACACCAGGTTCATTACAGATGTAACTAAAAATAATTAATAGAATAATTGGGTTGTAACTAATAACTATTCATAATTATTAAAATTCATTTCTTAAGACCATAAAATAGACAAACATGTTGAACATACCCATAGTAAAATAAGAGCTAATATTTATTGAATACTTCTTGTGTTCAAAATATTAAATGCAATACTTTCATATATTATCTGATCCTCTATTAAATGTTATTCTCTTATTATAGATGAGAAAACTGAGGTTAAATAGCCAGTATGGAATCAAGAGTAATACCTAAAACAATTATCTTAAGCACCTTATTATACTCTGTGGCTTATAATTTGGGGAAACTAATGTATTACAGAGTATACATACAGAACATAAGGTAATTTCATCAGATGAGCATACATTTTATAACAAGAGCTTATGTTTGATTAACAACAATTGTGCTGGCCTTCTAGAATTAAGTAAAGCTATTTTGTGAATGATTTGGACGACCAAGATATCAGGTGAAAAAAGTCCAGGGAATTTCTTCTTTTGTTCACAAATTTTCTCTTAACAAAGGATTACACATTCAAAATGATTAATTAATTAACATTCTGGATTATTGAAGAAAGTCAGTTAACACTCAACTCAAGAACCTTGCTAGTAGACCCAAGAACAGAAACCCTGGAGTAGAGAAGCAGATAATGGTGGCTTGGGTGGGTTAAAGATTCCAATAGAATGAAGACTGCAGAATCTTGGTAATAGACTTTAGAAAATTAAGTGAAGAAGAAGTAGCTAAAGGTTTTCTTCTAGAACCCAAATACCAAGAAATGGGGTGACAGGAGTTGGATGTGGAATGTGGATTCCAGAACAGTTGGAGGTAGACCTGGGGGTGGACAAAAATTGGATGTGAAGCAGGAATTGGACACGATGGAAACCATGTCTTTTTCAGCAATACTACTAAGATCAAAATATAGTTGAAAAAGAGATTCAGAATGGGGAAAAGGAACAACATTGAACTGGAGAGCTAGATGAAGTTGACACTGCCACAATACATGGTCATATCCAAGGATGCAAAAAACAGAGTCTGTGCTTTGGGTCCAGAGGCTCTTTCCTTTTGTTCTTTCACTCGAAGAAACCCCGTATGCTCAACAGTCTGAGAAAGGAGCCATCCTTTTGTTTCTGGATGCTGATTGAGTTGAAAAGCACACTCAAAGAAAAATATATGATCAGTTTAAAATGGAAATAACTCTAACACTATATGTTTGTGGTAAGTGGAGATGGGGAAAGTACAGGGAGATGAGAAGGTAAAAAGAAATAAGACTGGGATTTAGATAGCCCATCCCTGGAAGTCAGTTAAATAATACTCCCCGGGAAGGAGCCAAGGTTAGACAGGAAGTAAGAAGGAAAAAAGTAATCATTCATTTATTCATTTAGCAACATTTTTAATGCCTACGATATTGCTATGTACTGTGCTGGGTGCTGGAAATACAGACATGAAAAGGTACGTTATAAACTCAAGAGGCTCTTGATCTAGTTGAGGAGGTAGAGAAGTATAGCAGAAATTACATGGAGGTGCAGTAAGAACCACAAAGAGGTAGTCATAGGATGAATGGGTAAAGAAAGGAAGGATACTATTTCAGGCTTAGTCCTTGGGGAATGGAGAGGAGAAAGGAGGTGAAGATTCCTAGAGAATGTATTCTTGGTTGTATCTTGAAGGTTGAATGGGAATTACACAGATATATAATAGAGGATGAGTATTCCAGGAAGACAGAGTGATACATAAAACATTTTGTAGTTGTGATGTAGCCTAGTATGTTTAGGAATTGGAAATACGGCACTGATGGATGATCTATCAGTCAGGGTCCGGTCCAATCAGGAGAGAGAAATCACATAGTAAATTGGACAGGAAAAATTTGATATGAAGAATTATTAACTATAACAGGATTTGAATAACTAGGGATTGTCTAGTAAGAAGTAAAGAGAACTGTAAATAACAAAGTAATATTTGATGTAAGGAGTAACCACCACTTCTAGAGCTGAAACCACCACTTTAGACTGTCAAGTCGTCTAAAATCCTAATCAATGTTTCTTGAATGAATAGCTGAACAAATCATTTTAGATTTTGCCAGGATGGTCTTGATAGCCCAGAAAAATTTCTGTCTATTCTTCTCAGTGCCATTCAGAGATAATGATATCTTCATTAATCTCATTTAAGTCTGGATTGCTTCTTCTAATACCAACAAGTGATGCTGGTCAAGGTTTTTAAATTTATTGTATTTTTTAAAATTTAAAATAAAATGTATAATTTTAAATTATTATATTGATATGTATTTAAAATACATATCAAGCATTTTTATTTCCCCTTCTCATTCTCAGAGTTGCTATAATCTCTACTCTCAGGGAAGCTTCAGAACTGCACAGCTCCCCATCCTTCACATTTGTTTCACCATGATTGCTGCTTCAGTATTCCTCCTTTAATTAATGACTGTTCTTTCCCTAGAAAGCAAATAAATAAAAGGAGAAAAGGCTTGATTAAATTCTCTTTTTTTTTTCATGGTTGTTTAGCACTCTAACCTATTCAAAATGTACATACTCACAATTTAGGTAAAGTGTATTTGAGTCTGAAAAATTTACTGCCAGTCAAAAATACATATCTGGTATGAAAATTAATACCTTGAGCTGTGACTGTCAAAATTCTTTGAACTAATGGGCCTTTACAGGGAGCGCATTATTCAGAATAGTTTAAAATATGCAAACAATGCACAAGGAGATTCATAAAGCTGTAGAATTATTCTAAGCCTGAACAAATTTTTTCTGATCTTTAAAGGGATTTAGCTATTAATTTTTAAATGTTGAACATAGTTGACATTTCAAATTGAATTGTTACTGAAATAATCACATCAAATCTTGTGGTTAAATGTTTAAAGTAGAATCCATGAAATATGAATGTTACTAAATCAAGGCAAAGGGACTTTCTTCTGAATACATGATTTTTATTTAGATAAAATGTTAGATGCATTTTGTTTAGAAATAAAATAATCTCTTAAGAGTGAGATGCATTTACTCTTCAAAGAAAATTTGGGTGTGTGGAACTGAAGGGGTTTATGCAGTGTTTACTGTGTGTCCACTGTTTGTGAGGATGTAAGTTTAAAAGCTATCAAACTCAGTTTCTGATGTCAAGACAATTAGACTCTGATGGCTAATATGGGGAAAAAACACTATTTCAAAGCAGTGTTACATACCAGTACTATTTCCCAAGGCCAAATTTCTTGAGGTGTGGTATGTCTATCCATATTGTCTATTAATTGAGTTTATATGGTACATGGGTGAATATTTTATAATTGTGTTCCATTTTTAATTTTGTGTGCCTGCCTTCCACTCTACTCAGAGAATATGATACTAGTTGTTTGTTTTTTTGGTAACTACATAAAGTTTACTTTTTAAGTAAATCTAAGTTTGTTAAAGCAACTTACCTTTTTTTAAAAAGATCATATATAGATACTAATACATATGGAACACAGGTATTCATAACCATAAAATGCTTCTCTAGGACTGATATTTGAGAAATAACCCTAAAATCTCTTATAGTAGATGTTCAATAAAAATTCGTTGAATAAATGAGTAAATGAATGAGTAATGTGTCTTTTTAGAACTTTATTGTTCTAATAAATAGAATCAGGGAGGGAGTACAGAGAGTGTATGCATTTCTCTGGTTAATTCTTTGTAATTTGTTTTTAATCAGGAGTGTTTCTTTATCTACCATGGTCAAAATGCCTCATTTTCCAGAAACTTCTATGCCATTTGTTCTATTGATGGGATCTCTTTATAGAACCTACACAGAAGAAAGACTTGAGAAAACATGACATTTATCAACACAATGTAATCCCAAAAGTGCAAAGTTCTATAATGAAAAATAGATGTAGGGATTGCTCAACATATGAATTAAATGTACTTTTTAATATATTTTAATATCAAAAATTCATTTATACTGTTGACTTCAGTTATAAAACAGACTACTTGTCTCGGGATTTCTAGGTTTTAGAAATCTCAAGGAACAGAGGATTTCATAAAGTATTTCCAGAGTCCTACAGAAGGCATACTAGTGTTCCAAATGGGATGAGTTTCTGTTGATAAGACACAAGAGAAGGAGATATGTTTATCTTATCAAAACAGAAGTCTGTGGCTGTTACCTTCCCCTACATTTTGCAGTAAGCTGCCTCATCAGGGCCTTCTTAGCACATCAAATATCCAGTCAGCTATTTAGAGACTGTAGAGATTTCAGGATATAGACTAATTACAGTATGTGTTTTCATTTTTTGTTTTAATGAAACTAATTCAGAAATCAAGTTTTTACATGTCTGAGCTCCAAATGTTTCCCAAAGTATATCCAAATCAGTGCAGGAGCAGGCAGGACTCATCCAGGGATTAAAAAGAAAAGAATCATCACCAGATAATACAGACTGATTCAAAAGGGCAGACAGAATAAGGAGCAGAGACCTAGTTTAGCAATTTAATAGGCCAAGAGGGAAAGTTTGCTTTTATTTTTTTGTACCAGGATATCTCAGAATGGTACTTAGCACTATACAGTTTTCTGACTGAAAACATTTTCCTCTTCATAGTACATCTTCCATTTTGGAATTCTTTTCCTTTTCTCCTCAGTTACTTTCAGTAAACAATGATAAATTTCAAA
This sequence comes from Delphinapterus leucas, assembly GCF_059928025.1. NCBI lineage: Eukaryota > Metazoa > Chordata > Mammalia > Artiodactyla > Monodontidae > Delphinapterus > Delphinapterus leucas. The sequence goes on from NC_143132.1 coordinate 45,102,894, forward strand.
AGTGTTTATTGTTTAGTTTATGCTGACTACCAGTATCCATCTTACTTAACATCTAAATAGCATACTTTACATCATACATTTACATCATATAGTCCCTTGAATATTAGATTTGTTCAAATATTTATTCAGTGTTTCTCATGTACTAGGTAATATTGTGTTCCATCAGAAATACAAATATGAATAAGACACAGTTCATGGTCTAAGGAGCTTCAGATTCAGGAGGGGGAAACTAATGGTTTCCATCTTATACATTTTAATTTCAAAATGACAGATACAAAGCTTATAATTAATAAATGAGAGCTGGACAGTTGGATCTGATGCTAAAAAGAGAAGTCTGTAAACAAAGCATAAAGTTTGAAGTCAGTAAGATCTAAGTAATTGAAGAAATGATTAAGACTGAAATTGCCCAGGAAATATATATAGAAGAGAAGCAATTGTGGGAGAGAAAAGAGAGCCAAAGAAAGAATATAAGAGAACACAACCAAGTGGCATAAGCAAATCAAGAAGGGAGAGTATGTCGTAGGACACTATCCAGGCAGAGATTTTCAAGAAGCGGGAGGACTGACATTCTCAATTGTTGCTGAGTGATAAAGTACACTGAGGACAGAGAATAAGCCATTGGCAATTTAGGCCAATTAATCTTTGAGAGAACCATTTCTATAGGAAGGGGAATGGGTTGTGGGAGTCAAGATAGCTGATTTCTGAAATGTGTCAAGAAGGTTAAGTGGCACTAGCTCAACAAGGAGTCACGGATAAAGAAAACTTGTTTAATGGTAGGAAAATTATACTCAAGTATGTTTTTGGGGGGAGGGGGATGGGAATGGGCAAAAGCCAAAGGAGAAAGAGAAATTTAAAACCCTAAAAGAAGAGGATAGAACAAGATACAGGATAGCTTTGGAACAGGATCCAGAGTATAAGCAGAGGTGTTCAATGTGAAAGGAAGTTTAAGCACCTCTTCCTCTGAGACAGGAGGAAGCTTTGAAGGTATGATGTTTTGGATAACTGTAGAGGTAAAGGGAGGCAAACTAAAGGAGGTCTGTGACATGCCAGGGAGTAGGACGATGATGATAGAGGCTTACAGAAAGGAGCTAATGGTTTGGAATCCAGCTGTAAAATAGTCAGCTGGCTAAAGGTGAATAGAAATGCCTTTATGAGAAACACCTTTACCAGAAGGGCTTGGATATATGCATTCCCACTATTAATAGTTTTCATGTAAAAAGAAATAGTACTCGTCTAAAAATAAATAAGTTTTCAGGCATATGTGTATGTGTGTATATCTATATACATACATTATTTATACATGCATATGTGTATATGTATGCACACACACATAAATGTACATGTATATATAATGTGTGTGTGTGTATGTGTGTGTATAAAGAGAGAGAGAGATGGTCTTTACTGAAACTCTGAGGCAGGTATTTCCATGGAATTATTTCAATGTCATTAAAAGTCAGAAAAAGTGAGAGCTTTTCTAAAGTTAGGAGAAATTCTAGAAAGTTTGCCACCTTGCTTAGGAAAGGAGCTCTAACTGTTCATTAGGAAATAATCCACTTAAGGATTTCCCCAAATAGTATCTATTTGGTAGTCTAATGGTGCAGCATATAACAACTGTAAACGTGTTAAAGTGTTTCTGGCAAAGTAAGCATCTATTTTGAATTAAATATATTACAGTATAGTTTTAAAATATGCTTTTTAAATTGCTCATTCTTAGAGTTTGAATATTTTACAATAAAATAGTTGCTAATAGGATGTGCTTTATGATTATTAAATATTAAAATTGAACATGTGATTAAATAATAGGAAAAATAGAAAAGAAAGTGTATACTAATAATGTATTTTCTATATGTAATAATAATAACAGTGTTTCTAATGAGTATGGCCTTCTGTTTCTCCAGCATCCCTAGCTCTTTTGCACTGTGTGGTCTTGCTCATCCTCTTACTGGGATGCCCTGCCATGGATGTGGCTTGACTGACTCTCATTATTGCCTCAAAGCACACCAGGAAAACCTTCCTTGGCTATATGATCTAAAAGCGCTTCCCTCCCACCTCACTACTCAGATTACTCTATCGGATCTTTTGATTTCCTTCAGAACTGAAGTTATCTTTATTGTCCATTTGCTTGTCGGTTTATTGTGTATATCTCTTGATTACCGTATAATTCTATGAGGGCAGCTACTGAGTACCTGGAACATAGTCATCACTAAAAAAATATTGCTTAAAAATGAATGAGCAAAGTTAAACAACATATGTATTCTGTATTTTATAATTGGCAATGTGTTTGGCTAAACGCATTTGTAGCACACATTTCCCTAAAACAAGGCTGCTACGTCAGGGAATAGGACTTGGAGTTGAGGGAATTGGAGATGGAAGGCGATGGGGGGCTATCAATAGCACTCCTGTTCTGAACCAGAGGAGGTCAACCTGACCTCTTGATACACTGGTTTGTCTACATCAGTTGTGAGGCACATGAAAAGCAATGTAGTACTACTAATGAATTATTAAGGTCTATGATAATAATTTTCTTATAAAATACTGTAGACCTAACAACATCATCTCTGTAATGTCACTCAAGCGTATTCCTATGTGGAAGAATAAAAGGCATTACAAATAATCGGTATAATATCATTGACTATTTACCAGGAAATGTTAATATGGTGATGAGTTTGAATTACTGTAGTGTTTTTACCCTAAAATAATTGTTTTGGCATTTTGAAAATAATTTGTAAATATCCATGGGTATTTTTGTGTGTGCTACGAACTGCTTGCCTGTGTGCCAAAGTAGAAAATAGTCTGGGAGCTACTACTCAAAGTTAATTTTGTAGGAAAACAGGTGTTCTGGGTAGGCTGAATAACCTAAGCTGCAATTTCATTGAGGGGAGAGAAGGCGGTCAATGTGTCTTTGTGTTCACAGTGCCTGATACACACGGACTATGAGTTCAAAATTGTCTGTCAAATAATATAATTAATTAATAAAATAGATAAACGGTATGATTTAACCGGCATACCAAGTCCCTGTGACATGTTGGCTACTAATTGATAGAACTAACTTTGATAATCTAGAACTTTAAAGGGTAATTATGGTGATTATTTTCCCCAAAGTACCCCATCATTAATTTGGAGATCTCCTGGTATGAAAATGGGATCAGATCCGCTGTTTATCAGTGATTCCAACAAGGTGGGGAGACTTTCCTGAGTAGATATTGTGGTTTATAACAACCTGCGCCATTCTTTCCACACTTCATATACACACCACTATTCCTTCTTGAGCTTGCTCCTTTTTTTACACCCTACCATTCTTTACTCCTTTGATGAAAATAGTTGAAGTAAGCAATGTTATTTATAAGAGTTTGTCTTTTCCCTCCAGCATTTAGGAACTGTTATGGGTTGAATTGTGTCCCCTGTAAAGATGGTAAAGTACTAACCCCCAGTACCTGTGAATGTGATCTTATTTGGAAATAGTGTCTTTGCACATAATCAACTCAAGATGAGGTCATTAGGGTGGCCCAAATGCAATATGACCGGTATCTTTATAAAAAAGGGATTTGGACACAGAAACAGACACACATTGAGGGAAGATGATGTGAAGATACAAGGATAATACCATTTATAAGACAAGGAACTAGGAGGGAAGCATGGAACAGATTTTCCCTCATAGCCCTTAGAAGGAACCAACCCTGCAGACACCTTAATTTTGGACTTCCAGTCTACAGAAGTGTGAGACAATACATTTTTGTTTTTTAAACTACCCAGTTTATGATACTTTGTAATGGCAGCCTGAGGAAATTAATAAAGGGACAGAAAGTAATTGAGAATCATGGATTAGATGATAGTAACTGATTGGTATAACTTAAAAATATTCAGTTAATTATTAGGGCTTTAAATAGAAAATTATATATTAATTAAAGTAATTTACAAATACTTCAGTTTTATATAAATTACTGTAGACAGTGTTGAAAAGAATTTCAGGAAATATAATTTGCTCACTATCAGTTGCAACTTGTTGCTGGAATGTCAATTCTTATCAAAGACTACTTAATCTGGGCTTCCCTGGTGGTGCAGTGGTTGGGAGTCCGCCTGCCGATGCAGGGGACACGGGTTCGTGCCCCGGTCCAGATGCCATGGAGTGGCTGGGCCCGTGAGCCATGGCCGCTGATCCTGCATGTCTGGAGCCTGTGCTCTGCAACGGGAGAGGCCCCAACAGTGAGAGGCCCGCGTACCGCAAAAAAAAAATAAGACTACTTAATCTAACCTTATATTTTTTCCCATTGGGCATGGTACCAGTCGGCACTTAAATTAATCATGAATTTTTTTCTCAGGTTCAGGAGCCTACTGTGATGTGTGTTTTGCTCACAGCATGTGGGTCTTCTACTCCAGGCTTCAGATTAACTTTGACATCAGAAGCTCTGTTACTGCTTGCAGCATAGTGAGCAAAGTGCCCTCTTCTTTTTATCCTATTTTCTGTTATCATTTTTTTATGAGGAGAGGCTGCTTTCTGTTTTACATACGGAGCTCCACACCACATATGATTCAAAATAAGAAATTATAGATGTATACTGTTACATCTGCTGTATGAGATTGCCCTTTCCCCCAGTCAGAACAGGGAATCCTTGGTAGCCAAATTGTACACCTTTCATCAAACTCATTCATTCACTCTATTCTGTTTCATTTTGATCAATGCCATATGAAGTGAATTTCTATATTAAAGCAGTGCTATATAACCTCTCTTCTAATCTTACTCCTTCAAATATTGCCTGTTCTTTCTCTTTTTTCGGTCTGAACATTTAAAATAACTGTTAAGCAAAAGAGGTTTAAAGAAAGTAATGCACAATTATTTCCCCAAACCAAGGCTAACCCAAACATCTCTTCCACTCAATCTGGAATTTCTAACTGTTAGAATTATATCTTCACTTGAAGGCAAGTTCTACTTGAGGAAGACCCAAGAAGAGGTGATATCAGGCAGGAGCAAAATTAATTTACCAGTTTTATTATTCAGTTTGGTTGACTCACTTTGTTATTAGATTGGCAACCGGGATTAAATCTAGTCTAAGACAAGTGCTATGACCTGCATGTATGTGTCTCCTCAAAGTTCATATGCTGAAGTCCTAATCCCCAGTGTGATAGCATTTGGGGGTGAGGCCTTCGGAATGTAATTAGGTATAGAGGGCAGAGCCCTCATGAATGGGATTGGTGCCCTTATAAGAAGAGGTGGGAGAGAGATGATGTCTCTCTCCACTTCGTAAGGCTACAGCAGAAAGGTGGCTGTTCGTAAACCAGAAAGAGGGCCCTCACCAATAACCCCAACCATGCTGGTACCTTGATCTCAGACTTTCAGCCTCCAAAACTACAAGAAATAAGTGTTGTTGTTTAAGCTACCCAGTCTATGTTATTCTGTAATAGCAGCCCAAAATGACTAAGACAGCAAGGGAACCAGACAGTATCCTCTTCTTATTCCTGAAAAGAAGCTTCAGATTTTGCTTTAAGAACATTTACACAACTTATCTTATTGTGTTAGAAAGGTGATACTTTATTTTGCACAGGGGAAGCTGTGTCAATTTCTGTTAATATCTTGGCAATCAGTTAACTTTTTAAAAGCAGTTGTAAAAAGGTTAGTAATGTGCCCTCTTTATAAAACAAAACCCAAACAATTCAGAAGGGTTTATTATAAAACAAAAAGTTTTTCTCCCATCTTCATATGACCGTAAATCTCTCTCACAGGGATAAAAATTGCTAAGATTTTCTTGAATATTTTTTGGAAAATAGTCTATGCACATATAAATTTGTATATGAGAGATTATTGCTATTTATAATCCACTTATGGATAAGCATGCTTGCCTCCCCTTTGTTAGAAGTGTAAATTATTATTTTAAAATAAAATATATACCAAATTCAGAAAGAAAAATCAGTATCTAGCTATTGGATTAATTTACATTTATTTCAATCCTAGCAAAATTGTATATTTTTCAAAATGTTTATTGGCCATTTATACTTTTTCTTTTATGAATTACCTATTCATGCCCTTTATTCATCTGCCTATTACTGATTAAAGTTTTTATTGATATTTCAAAGATATATGCTTTTTTATGCAAATTGAGCATATTATAAATACATACATTTAAACTTGGATCCCTTTCCATGTATGTACATCATATACCATGTTGCATTTTATGAAGTTACTATCATTTATTTTGCCAGCCTCCCTCTTGATGGGCATTTAGATTGTTTCCTTTTTTTTCCTATGGCAAATAAAAACCAACACATGTTGCATTTGTGTACTTACTTGATTACATGTATATAATATTAATAAAGTTGTAATTGGCATGTCAGTGGGCACATGTATTTCAGATATTGATAGATATTTCCAGCTTGCTCTTTAGAAATGTGACAGCAATTTACAATCTTAAGAACAGTGTAGGAGAGTGTTTGTTCTCTCATACCTTAAGCAACACTTAAATACTAGGAAATACTTTAATCTCAGGTAGTTTGTTAATTTAAAATAATGGTTTAATTATCAGTGTTTGCATTTTTTAAAGTAGAAGTAAGAATGATATTGAGGGGTTTTTTTGTTATTATTTTGTTGTTAATTTCAAGGAAACAAAGAATCTCTAGCTCCTCATTTGAATAACGAATCCAGTAGAGTCACAGGATTTATTTTAATTTTATGCAAAAAAGAAGAAAGTCCCCAGACTTTCATTTCTTTTTTATACTTTTAAGGAAACAGAGGTAGGTATGATTACTGGTGTCAACAGAAATGGAAAACAATAAAGCAGATTTGCAAACTTTCAGAAATTATTCTTCGCATTTCACAGCTCATAGCATCATTCTCTGAACTCTGCTTATCTGAAAAGTCTCCTCAGTTCAAACAAAGCTTCCAAATACTCTTTAGTAATTGGTAACAGAACAGGGTTATACATTCTCATGCAGGTTCCCATAGTGGATTAGAGAGTATAGTTGATACTTTTGAGAAAGTTCTCAATATACCACGTTATCAGAAAGTGTTTTATGATGTAGAGTAGTGTCTACTTTTCTGCAGCTGAAGGGGGTGGGGAAAGGAACTTTATTTCTTAATTTTTTGGTATTTATTTCTCCACCAATTAGGACAGCCTGCAGCTTCAGGGCAAAGCATAGGAATTGCATTAGTTAGTATAGAGAGGGGGAAATGAAAGCAATTCTCAGAGGCTTAAATTATACAGAATCAAAAGGGCAAAAGAGAATTAATAGATGGAGTATGACACGTGATATTTTACATCTAGGTTTGTTTTTGTTTGCCAGTTTGAATTTTTTGTTCATTTAAAAATAAAGATAATATTTATATTGATATGCACGTTAGGAAAACTGAGTAATTAGATATCACATGTTCCAAATAATTTTTTCTAATTTTCCATTTAAACTTTGACTTTTGTTCATCATTTTTTTTTTTGTTTTTTTTGTTTTTTTGCGGTACTCGGGCCTCTCACTGTTGTGGCCTTTCCCATTGCGGAGCACAGACTCCGGACGTGAGGGCTCAGCGGCCATGGCTCACGGGCCCAGCCGCTCCGTGGCATGTGGGATCCTCCCGGACCGGGGTACAAACCTATGTCCCCTGCATTGGCAGGCAGACTCTCAACCACTGCGCCACCAGGGAAGCCCCATCATGTTTTTACTTACTGCAATAATTTAAACTTCTATGGAGCTTTGAAGTATCATGCCACACTTTTAAAGGCAATAGTGATATGCTTAGCTTTAGAAAATCTATGGCACTTTAACATACTTTTTCATTCTTGACTGAATGAAAACGATTTTTCAGTTTAATATTTTATTACTGTGAAAAACATACTTTACATGAAACCATGTATAATGGATAGCAAATTGTATTTCTCCCCTTTTATTACAGTTGGTAAATTAATTAATTTACCAGTGCTTATTATATGCCATATTTTAAAGATAATACCATCTTCAGTGTGTATCCATGTTAACATTGCAATTAATGAAATAATGTAATCTTCTAAACTCTGTGGTACTGGAAGTGATAACTTTGCACCTCAAGCTGCTACAGCTCAGTGTGTGTGTGTCTGTGTGTGTGTGTGTGTGTGTGTGTGTGTGTGTATCTGGAGAGTGGAGGGAAATCAGTGGCAGGATATGGAAATCGTTTCATTTAGTGGTGTGTTCTTTGTAATTAGTCTGTTTTTCAAACAAAACTGACCTCAGAAGTAGTTTTCCTCATCTAAAGTCAGAGAACTCTCCAAAATTGCCTCTATCACTGTTTATACAAAAGGCATCATGAAGAGAATATTTAAAGAGAGTGTATAATGAACTTAAACTCAAGATTGTATAAAATATGGAATAGTAATAAGAATGGAAATTACTAAGCCTGGAGACCTTCAAGATGGTGGAAGAGTAAGACGTGGAGATCGCCTTCCTCCCCACAGATTCATCAAAAGTACATCTACATGTGGAACAACTCGTACAGAACACCTACTGAACGCTGGCAGAAGACCTCAGACTTCCCAAAAGGCAAGAAACTCCCCAAGTACCTGGGTAGCACAAAAGAAAAAAGAATAAACAGAGACAAAAGGATAGGGATGAGACCTGCACCACTGGGAGGGAGCTGTGAAGGAGGAAAGGTTTCCACACACTAGGAGGCCCCTTCGCGGGCGGAGACTGCGGGTGGCGGAGGGGGAAAGCTTCGGAGCCGCGGGGGAGAGCACAGCAACAGGGGTGTGGAGGGCAAAGTGGAGAGATTCCCACAGAGAGGATCGGTGCCGACCAGCACTCACCAGGCCGAGGGGCTTGTCTGCTCCCCTGCCGGGGCGGGTGGGGCTGGGAGTTGAGGCTCCGGCTTTGGTCAGAGCGCCGGGAGAAAACTGGTGTTGGCGGCGTGAACACAGCATGCAGGGGGTTAGTGCACCACGGCTAGCCGGGAGGGAGTCCGGGGAAAAGTCTGGACCTGCCGAAGAGGCAAGAGACTTTTCTTCCCTCTTTGTTTCCTGGTGCGCGAGGAGAGGGGATTAAGAGCGCTGCTTAAGGGAGCTCCAGAGACGGGCGCGAGCTGCGGCTATCAGCGTGGACCCCAGAGACGGGCAGGAGACGCTAAGGCTGCTGCTGCCGCCACCAAGAAGCCTGTGTGCAAGCACAGGTCACTATCCCCACCTCCCCTCCCAGGAGCCTGTGCAACCCGCCACTGCCAGTGTCCCATGATCCAGGGACAACTTCCCTGGGAGAACACATGGCACACCTCAGGCTGGTGCAACATCACGCTGGCCTCTGCCGCTGCAGGCTCGCCCCACATCCAGACCCCTCACTCCCCCCGGCCTGAGTGAGCCAGAGCCCCCTAATAAGCTGCTCCTTTAACCCCGTCCTGTCTGAGCTAAGAGCAGATGCCCTCAGGTGACCTACACACAGAGGCAGGTCAAATCCAAAGCTAAACCCCAGGAGCTGTGTGAACAAAGAAGAGAAAGGGAAATCTCTCCCAGCAGCCTCAGGAGCAGCAGATTAAATCTCCACAATCAACTTCATGTACCCTGCATCCGTGGAATACCTGAATAGACAATGAATCATCCCAAATTGAGGAGGTGGCCTTTGAGAGCAACTGTAGACTTGGGGTTTGCTTTCTGCATCTAATTTGTTTCTGGTTTTATGTTTATCTTAGTATTGAGTTTATTATCATTGGTAGATTTGTTTATTGATTTCATTGCTCTCTTCCTTTTTTTTTTAATATATAGATATGTATATATTTTTCCTTTTTCTCTTTTTGTGAATGTATATGTGTATGCCTCTTTGTGTGATTTTGTCTGTATAGCTTTGCTTTTACCGTTTGTCCTAGGGTTTTGCCTGTTATTTTCTTTTTCTAGTATAGTTTTTAGCACTTGTTATCATTGGTGGATTTGTTTTTTGGTTTGGTTGCTCTCTTCTTTTTTCTTTGTTTTTATTACTTTTTGATTTTTTCATTTTTAATAAATTTTTAAAAATATTTTATTTCAGTAACTTTATTTTATTTTATTCTTCATTCTTTCCTTCCTTCCTTCTTTCCTTCCTTCCTTCCTCCCTTCCTCCCTTCCTTCCTTCCTTCCTCCCTTCCTTCCTTCCTTCCTTCTTTCCTTCCTTCCTTCCTTTCTTTCTTTCTTCTCCCTTTTCTTCTGATCCGTGTGGCTAACAGGGTTTTGGTGCTCCGGCCACATGTCAGGCCTGTGTCTCTGACCTGGGAGAGCCGGGTTCAGACATTGGTCCATCAGAGACCTCCCGGCTCCAAGTAATATCAAACAGCAAAAACTCTCTCAGAGATCTCCATCCCAACACTAAGACCCAGCTCCACTCGACAACCAGGAATCTACAGTGCTGGAAACCCTATGCCAAACAACAAGGAAGACAGGAACATAACTCCACCCTTAGCAGAGAGGCTGCCTAAAATCATAATAAGTCCACAGACACCCCAAAACACACCACCAGACGTGGTCCTGCCCACCAGAAAGACAAGATCCCGCCTCATCCACCAGAACACAACACTAGTCCCCTCCACCAGGAAGCCTACACAGCCCACTGAACCAACCTTAGCCACTGGGGGCAGACACCAAAAACACCAGGAACTACAAACCTGCAACCTGTGAAAAGGAGACCCCAAACACAGTAATTAAGGAAAACGGGAAGACAAAGAAATATGCAGCAGATGAAGGAGCAAGGTAAAAACCCACCAGACCAAACACATGAAGAGGAAATAGGCAGTCTACCTGAAAAAGAATTCAGAGTAATGGTAGTAAAGATGATCCAAAATCTTGGAAATAGAATGGAGAAAATACAAGAAATATTTAATAAGGACCTAGAAGAGGTAAATAGCAAACAATGATGAACAACACAATAAATGAAATTAAAAATTCTCTAGAAGGAAAATAGCAGAATAACTGAGGCAGAAGAACGGATAAGTGACCTGAAAGATAAAATAGTGGAAATAAGTACTGCACAGCAGAATAAAGAAAAAATAATGAAAAGAATTGAGGACAGTCTCAGAGAATTCTGGAACAACATTAAATGCACCAACATTCGAATTATAGGGGTCCCAGAAGAAGAAGAAAGGAACTGAGAAAATATTTGAAGAAATTATAGTTAAAAACTTCCCTAACATGGGAAAGGAAATAGTCAATCAAGTCCAGGAAGCACAGAGATCGCATACAGGATAAATACAAGGAGAAATATGCCAAGACACATATTAAACTATCAAAAATTAAAAACAAAGAAAAATATTAAAAGCAGCAAGGGAAAAACAACATACAAGGGAATTCTTGTATGTTAATAGCTAATCTTTCAGCAGAAGCTCTGCAAGCAAGAAGGGAGTGCAAGGACATATTTAAAGTGATGAAAGGGAAAAGACTACAACCAAGATTATGCTACCCAGCAAGGATCTCATTCAGATTTGATGGAGAAATTAAAACTTTTACAGACAGGAAAAAGCTCAGAGTATTCAGCACCACCAAACCAGCTTTACAACAAATGCTAAAGAAACTTCTCTAGGCAGGAAACAGAAGAGAAGGAAAAGACCTACAAAAACAAACCCAAACCAATTAAGAAAATGGTAATAGGAGCAAACATATTGATAATTACCTTAAATGTAAATGAATGGATTAAATGCTCCAACCAAAAGACATAGACTGGCTGAATGGATACAAAAACAAGACCCGTATATATGCTGTCTACAAGAGACCCACTTCAGACTTAGGGACACATACAGACTGAAAGTGAGGGGATGGAAATTGATATTCCATGCAAATGGAAATCAAAAGAAAGCTGGAATAGCAATTCTCATATCAGACAAAATAAACTTTAAAATAAACACTATTACAAGAGACAGTGAGGACACTACATAATGATCAAGGGATCAATCTAAGAAGAATGTATAACAATTGTAAATATTTATGCACCCAACATAGGAGCACCTCAATACATAAGGCAAATGGTAACAGCCATAAAAGGGGAAATCAACAGTAACACAATCATAGTAGGTGACTTTAACACCCCACTTTCACCAATGGACAGATCATCCAAAATGAAAATAAATAAGGAAACACAAGCTTTAAATGACACATTAAATAAGATGGACTTAATTGATATTTATAGGACATTCCATCCAAAAAAACCAGAATACACTTTCTTCTCAAGTGCTCAAGGGCCATTCTCCAGGATAGATTATATCTTGGTCACAAATCAAGCCTTGGTAAATTTAAGAAAATTGAAATCATATCAGATATCTTTTCCGATCACAATGCTATGAACTATGTATCAATTACAGGAAAAAATCTGTAAAAAATACAAGCACATGAAGGCTAAACAATACACTACTAAATAACCAAGAGGTCACTGAAGAAATCAAAGAGGAAATAAAAAAATACCTAGGAACAAATGACAATGAAAACACGACAACCCAAAAGCTATGGGATGCATCAAAAGCAGTTCTAAGAGGGAAATTTATAGCAATACAATCCTACCTCAAGAAACATCTCAAATAAACAACCTAACCTTACAGCTAAAGCAGTTAGAAAAAGAAGGAAAAAAACCCCCCAAAATTAGCAGAAGGAAGGAAATCATAAAGGTCAGATCAGAAATAAATGAAAAAGAAATGAAGTAAACAATAGCAAAGATCAATAAAAGTAAAAGCTGGTTCTTGGAGAAGATAAACAAAATTGATAAACCATTAGCCAGACTCATCAAGAAAAAAAGGGAGAAGACTCAGATCAATAGAATTAGAAGTGAAAAAGGAGAAGTAATAACTGACGCTGCAGAAATACAAAGGATCATGAGAGATTACTACAAGCAACTATATGCCAGTCAGAAGGACAACCTGGAAGATATGGACAAATTCTAAGAAAAGCACACCCTTCCAAGACTGATCCAGGAAGAAATAGAAAATATAAACAGACCAATCACAAGCATTGAAATTGGGACTGTGATTAAAAATTTTCCAATAATGGATTCCCTGGTGGCGCAGTGGTTGAGAGTCTGCCTGCCGATGCAGGGGACACGAGTTCGTGCCCCCACCCGGGAAGATCCCACATGCCGCGGAGCGGCTGGGCCTGTGAGCCATGACCGCTGGGCCTGCGCGTCCGGAGCCTGTGCTCCGAAACGGGAGAGGCCACAGTGGTGAGAGGCCTGTGTACCACGAAAAAAAAAAAATCTTTCAATAAGCAAAAGCCCAGGACCAGATGGCTTCACAGGCGAATTCTATCAAACATTTAGAGAATAGCTAACACCTATCCTTCTCAAACTCTTCCAAAATATAGCAGAGGGAGGAACACTCCCAAACTCATTGTACAAGGCCACAATCACCCTCATACCAAAACCAGAGAAAGATGTCACAAAGGAAGAAGACTACAGGCCAATATCACTGATGAACATAGATGCAAAAATCCTCAACAAAATACTAGCAAACAGAATCCAACAGCACATTAAAAGGATCATAGGGCTTCCCTGGTGGCACAGTGGTTGAGAATCTGCCTGCTAATGCAGGGGACACGGGTTCACGCCCTGGTCTGGGAGGATCCCACATGCCACGGAGCAACTAGGCCCGTGAGCCACAACTACTGAGCCTGCGCATCTGGAACCTGTGCTCCGCAACAAAAGAGGCCACGATAGTGAGAGACCCGTGAACCATGATGAAGAGTGGCCCCCACTTGCCACAACTAGAGAAAGCCCTTGCACAGAAATGAAGACCCAACACAGCAAAAATAAATAAATTAATAAACTCCTAACTCCAACATCAAAAACAAAACAAAAAAGGATCATATACCATGATCAAGTGGGATTTATACCAGGAATGCAAGGATTCTTCAATATATGCAAATTGATCAATGTGATACACCATATTAACAAATTAAAGGAGAAAAACCATATGATCATCTCAGTAGATGCAGAAAAGCTTTCAACAAAATTCGACACCCATTTATGAAAAAATACCTCCAGAAAGTAGGCAAAGAGGGAACTTACCTCAACATAATAAAGGCCATTAATGACAAACCCACAGCTAACATCGTTCTCAATGGTGAAAAACTGAAACCATTTCCTCTAAGATCATGAACAAGACAACGTTGTCCACTCTCACCACTATTATTAAACATAGTTTTGGAAGTTTTAGCCACAGAAATCAGAGAAGAAAAGGAAATAAAAGGAATCCAAATCAGAAAAGAGGAAGTAAAACTGTCACTGTTTGCAGATGACATGATAATATACATAGAGAATCCTAAAGATGCTACCAGTAAACTACTGGAACTAATCAATGAATTTGGTAAAGTAGCAGGATACAAAATTAGTGCACAGAAATCTCTTTCACTCCTATGCACTAAAGATGAAAAATCTAAAAGAGAAATTAAGGAAACACTCCCATTTGCCACTGCAAAAAAAGAATAAAATACATAGGAATAAACCTACCTAAGGAGACAAAAGACCTGTATGCAGAAAACTATAAGGCAAGGAAAGAAATTAAAGATGATACAAACAGATGGAGAGACATACCATGTTCTTGGATTGGAAGAATCAACATTGTGAAAATGACTGTACTACGCAAAGTAGTCTACAAATTCAAGGCAATCCCTATCACACTATCAATGGCATTTTTCACAGAACTAGAACAAAAATTTCACAATTTATATGGAAACACAAAAGACCCCGAATAACAAAAACAATCTTCAGAAAGAAAAATGGAACTAGAGGAATCAGGCTCCAGGAATTCAGACTATACTACAAAGCTACAGTAATCAAGATAATATGGTACTGGCACAAAAACAGAAATATAGATCAATGGAACAGGATAGAAAGCCCAGAGATAAACCCACACACCTATGGTCACCTCATTTTTGATAAATGATGCAAGAATATACAATAGAGAAAAGACAGCCTCTTCAATAAGTGGTGCTGGGAAAACTGGACAGCTACATATAAAAGAATGAAATTAGAACACTTCCTAACAGCATACACAAAAATAAACTCCAAATGGATTAAAGACCTAAGTGTAAGGTCAGACACTATAAAACTCTTACAGGAAAACATAGGCAGGACCCTCTATGACATAAATCACAGCAAGATCCTTTTTCACCCACCTCCTAGAGAAATGGAAATAAAAACAAAAATAAACAAATGGGACCTAATGAAACTTAAAAGCTTTTTCACAGCAAAGGAAACCATAAAGAAGACGAGGGTTGCTGTGAAAAAGCTTTTTCATTCTTTTATATGTAGCTGTCTAGTTTTCCCAGCACCACTTACTGAAGAGGCCGAAGATGAAAAGATACCGCTCAGAATGAGAAAAAATATTTGTAAATGAAGCAAGTGACAAAGGATTAATCTCCAAAATTTACAAGCAGCTCATGAAGCTCAATATCGGAAAAACAAACAACCCAATCCAAAAATGGGCAGAAGACCTAAATAGACATTTCTCCAAAGATATACAGTATGCCAACAAACACATGAAAGGATGCTCAACATCACTAATCATTAGAGAAATGCAAATCCAAACTACAGTGAGTTATCACCTCACACCAATTAGAATGGCCATCATCAAAAAATCTACAAACAATAAGTTCTGGACAGGGTGTGGAGAAAAGGGAACCCTCTTGCACTGTTAGTGGGAATGTAAATGGTTACAGCCACTAGGGAGAACAGTATGCAGGTTCCTTAAAAAACTGAATATAGAACTACCATAGAGCCCCGCAATCCTACTGCTGGGCATATACCCTGAGAAAACCATAATTCAAAGAGTCATGTACCACAATGTTCCTTGCTGCTCTATTTACAATAGCCAGGACATGGATTCAACCTAAGTGTCCATCGACAGGTGAATGGATAAAGAAGATGTGGCACATATATTCAATGGAATATTAGCCATAAAAAGAAACAAAATTGAATTATTTGTAGTGAGGTGGATGGACCTAGAATCTGTCATTCAGAGTGAAGTAACTAAGAAAGAGAAAAACAAATACCGTAGGCTAACACATATATATGGGATCTTAAAAAAAAAAAAAGTGGTTCTGAAGAATCTAGGGGCAGGACAGCAATAAAGATGCAGACGTAGAGAATGGACTTGAGGACACGGGAATGGGGAAGGGTAAGCTGGGACAAAGTGAGAGAGTGACATGGATATATATACACTACCAAATGTAAAATAGATAACTAGTGGGAAACAGCCACATAGCACAGGGAGATTAGCTCGGTGGTTTGTGAACACCTAGAGGGGTGGGAAATGGAAAGTGGGAAGGAGATGCAAGAGGGAGGAGATATGGGGATATATGTATGTTTATAGCTGATTCGCTGTGTTATAAAGCAGAAACTAACACACCATTGTAAAGCAATTATACTCCAATAAAGGTGTTAAAAAAAGGGAAAAGTAAATAACAATAAAGTGGATTTAAATAATACTTTTTGCATCAAATGAAAAAAGAAATAGAAATCACTAGGTCTATAGAATACAGGTGATGACTTCTTGGTATTTCACAAATTGAACACAAAAAAGTAGCTGACACTGAGAAATGAGCATTCTCCTAAACTGTTAATTTAAGAGATATAGTATGCTTGTATATAAAGTATACATGTGTATATATTTATTAATTTGAGCATTTGTGACAAAAATGAATAGGCTTATACACTATATAGTTTCATAGTTACGTTTATACTATAAGGTGAGAAACAGTTGCAAAAATAATTACATACTCTTTTTTAAAGACTGAAGGAGATTTGCTATAGTTTTGTGCCTACTATTTTTATTAAAAGTGAAGGTGTTTTGCTGTAGTTTTGTTTTGTTTTCCTCAGTAAAATGTCAGTATCATATATAATACTAATAAAGAAAAAAATTTCTGTCAAAGTAATACTAGAGAGAAGACATAAGAAGCAGAATTCAGAATTCTCTCGGTCTAATCAGCACTTTAACAGAGATATTAATGTAGGATGAGTGAGTCTATTAAATAAGGCACAAACTGATGAAAAATTAAAAATATCCCCCAAAATAATAAAAATTTAAAACAAATTATAACTTTAAAGATGAAGGGGTAAATATTTTAAAATATAAAGAGCTTTTTTTAATTGAAGTATAGTTGATTTACAGTATTGTGTTAGTTTCAGGTATAGAGCAAAGTGATTCAGTTATATGTATATATATTTTTGTTTTCAGATTATTTTCCATTATAGGTTATTACAAGGTACTGACTATAGCTTCCTGTGTTATACAGTAAATCTTTGTTGCTTATCTATTTTATGTATAATAGTTTGTATCTGTTAATCCCATACTCCCAATTTTTTTTTTAGCATCTTTCTTGGAGTATCATTGCTTTACAATGGTGTGTTAGTTTCTGCTTTATAACAAAGTGGATCAGCTATACATATACATATATCCCCATATCTCTTCCCTCTTGCATCTCCCTCCCTCCCACCCTCCCTATCCCACCCCTCTAGGTGGTCACAAAGCACCGAGCTGAGCTCCGTGTGCTATGTAGCTGCTTCCCACTAGCTATCGGTTTTACATTTGGTAGTGTATATATGTCCATGCCACTCTCTCACTTTGTCCCAGCTTACCCTTCCCCCTCCCTGTGTCCTCATACTCCTAATTTATTATTCCCCCACTCACTCCCTTTCCCCTTTGGTTACCATAAGTTTGTTTTCTCTGTCTCTGAGTCTGTTTCTATTTTGTATATAGAGTCATGTGTATTATTTTTTACATTCCATGCATAGGTGCTATCATATAATATGTCTTTCTCTGCCTGACTTACCTTACTTAGTATGGTATATTCTAGGTCCATCAATGTTGCTGCAAATGGCAGTATTTCATTCTTTTTTATGTCTGGGTAATATTCCATTGTGTGTCTACGTGTATGCATGTGTGTGTATATGCCACATTCTCTTAAACCAATTATCTGTTGATGGGCACTTGTTTCCATGTCTTGGCTATTGTAAATAGCACTGCAATGAACATTGGAATGCATGTATCTTTTTGATGTAGAGTTTTCATCTTTTCTGGTTATATGCGCAGGAGTGGGATTGCTGGATCATACGGTAGCTCTATTCTTAGTTTCTTAAGGAATCTCCATACTGTTTTCCATAGTGGTTGTACCAATTAATATGCCCAACAGTGGTGTAGGAGGGTTCCCTTTTCTCCACACCTTCTCCAGCATTTGTTATTTGTAGGCTTTTTGATGATAGCTATTCTGACCAGTGTGAGGTGATACTTCATTGTGGTTTTGATTTGCATTTCTCTAATTAGCGAAGTTGAGCATCTTTTCATGTGCCTATCAGCCATCTGTATGTCTTCTTTGGAGAAGTGTCTTTTTAGGTCTACTGCCCAATTTTTGATTGGGCTATTTGTTTTTTGATATTGAGCTGTATAAGCTGTTTGTATATTTTGGATCATAACTCCTTGCTGGTCACATTCTTTGCAAATATTGCCTCTCATTCCATAGGTTGTCTTTTTGTTTTGTTGATGGTTTCCTTTGCTGTGCACAAGCTGTTAAGTTTGATTAGGTTCCATTTGTTTATTTTTGCTTTTAATTTTTTTGTCTTGGGAGACTGATCTAAGAAAATATTGCTATGATTTATGTCAGAGAATGTTTGGCCTATGTTCTCTTCTACAAGTTTTATGGTGTTATGTCTTGTATTTAGGTCTTTGAACCATTTCTAGTTTATTTTTGTATACGGTGTGAAGGAAAGTTCTAATTTCACTGATTTACATGCAGCTGTCCAGCTTCCCCAACACCACTTGCTAAAGAGACTGTCTTTTCTCCATTGTATATTCTTGCCTCCTTTGTCAAAGATTGAATTGACGGTAGGTGTGTGGAAATGTAAAGAGCTTTTAAAAATTATTTTAAAAACAGTACAGTCCCAATCAAAAATCAAAGGACAAAAACAGGCAGTTCAAACAAATATATGAAAAAGCTAATATGTATAATAAAAATGTTCAAACTTACTGTTATTAAATATAAACTAATACTCAGTGAGATAAGTGTTTTTTCCTGTCAAGTGAATGCGTATTCTTTAAAAGTTTATACTTTTTTTCCTGTCCAGAGTAGTTTGAAATGACACACTTATACACTTTTGATGTGAATATACAGTAAAATAATCATTTCAGTACAGGATAGTCATGTCCTTTGCCAGTATAGCAAGAGACCTTCATATACTTTGACAATGTGATTTCGCTTCTAAAGATACTTGAACACATGGAGATTAGAACTTATGTTTACTCTAATATTATTTAAAAAGAAAAAAATCCAAATATCCAAATAAAATCAATTGTTTATCAATATAATGGCAATGAAATATTCATGCACCCATTAAGTTGTATTTTTAAATTAATGATAGGAGATAATGCTGACCACATCTTGATGAAAGAAAATTTTAGGGAACAAATTTATATATCAACCTAGAACAATATTTAAACATCTGCATCAAAAGTTCCAAAACAAAATTTATCAAATTATTAGGTGTTTATCTTTGTGTATTGGGTTGTATGTGATTTATTTGACATTACACATTATTTCCAGTTTTCAAAAATGAGCGCATATTACTTTTAATATTTGAAAAATACACTATTATAAAACATTTATGAATTAGATACGGAATTTATACATGTAGAAAGCAGAAAATATGCAAAATAGCCTGTTATTTATTTCATTTAATCCTTAAGTCAATTATGTATTTTATGTAACATTTGTTTTCATAAGTATCTACTATGAGGATAAAAATCTTCACTAAATGTAAATCACTTTTTACCATTTTTAAACTGTTTTCAGCATCAGCTGTGTTCAATTTTTCCCCTTGCTTTATCAATGTCCTATGTTGTTAGGATATTGGCCATGGATACCATTTTTTTTAACTTGCATTTAGAGAACCTGTATTTAGTTTCAGTGCAAATAATTATTGCTTTTTAGTATAAAATTCTACTATTTATGCTGTAGATTTTGTTCCAGATCTGCTAATTGCCTATAGCACATGTAAAGTAAAAATGCTCATGAAAACTTACTCTTATCTTTGGCCTGGGACGCAATCAGCATATTTTTTTGTTCTTTAATATTCTGTCAAAGCTGCCACTACATACCATTAAATTTACTCAGTATTGACTGACAATTTGTTTTCACACGTTTTTAAATGTAATGTATTAAAGTTCATAGACTCCTATAACTGTATGTTGAGAGCAATCTGGTAAAATTTAACAGCCTTCAGTATTTCTTATAGCTTCACATTTCTTCTTGTGTTAAAAATATTTAAATTAGAAAGTGCTTTGGTTTTATGATATATAATAAAATATATTCTAATCCCCAAGTTTGTCCATTCTAATTTAATATTTCATCCTATAATTCAGATCTATCACATAAGAGCAAACCATTTTAACCTCGGCTAATTCATTTGTCATAAGAATTAAAAATTATTTTGTGCTTAACCTCCTTCAGATTATTTCAACAAATGTGTTTTATGAAGATAGATGCTGCCTCAAAGCCGCTTTCCTTACCATTACCATACATTTTTAGAAACGTTTTTAAAACTTCCATTTCCTTATCTCTACCTGGCCATTTCCAATTTATATCTTAATCATGAGTGTTTTATAGAATCAAGCTTTAGTGACAGTGATCTCACAGCTAATTTCAGTATCCCTCCCTTTGTTTTTAAAAATGAAGAGTATTAACTTTTAATAAGTATTAGCCAGTTGTTAATTTTGACTCTGTTTGGAGGTATCTCTTTTCCATGTCGCATGCTTATTATGTTCATCATTTTCACTGTTTCTACAAAACTTCTGGTATACGGCATAACAAGATTTGTCCTGAGCTTCTTACCTTTTTATTTTTACCTACCATTTTTCTCTATAGTGCTTTTATCAAGCTGTTATGTTCATAATTAACAGGTCTTTTTTCTATTCCTAAACTTGTTCCTTCAATTAATATCTATACTTCTTATACTTAGTACTACCCACAAATGAATGTTTACTACCACCGTATACCTTTCTTTCAAATACATATTTCCACTTTTAGAAATTTATTCAATAGTCATATTCACACAGATTTGCAAACTTAAATACACAAAGATAATCACTGAAACATTATTTGTAATATTAAATAATGAAAAAATCTAAGGATTCCCCAATAGAAAAATGAATAAATTAGATTATTATATATACATACCTTGAATTCTATTTAGCCAGTGAAAAGAATAAGGTAAGTCTGAGGTTGAAAGCTGTCTGTGATATGGGGCAAAGTGAAAAAAACAACTAATATCACTATATGAATCCATTTTAGTTTAAAATAGAAATTGTATGTGCGTGTTATGTGTTTGCAAGTGGTTATTAATGCATATAAAGCGTCTGATAGATGTAGGTCAGCCTGTTAAAATGCTCCTTCAAGGGTTTAGGTAGAAACAATGCTTTTTATTTCTTAAAGCTTTATACACACACACATACACAGAAGAGACCCTATTATATTTATAGTACTGAGAAAAAAATTAAACAATTCATTTTAGTAAACTCACTCTCTTTTTCTGTCAATTTTATTTATAATGTTCCTATATGGAAGCAATTTTATTATACTTTTCATCCCTTGCAAAACACCAATTGTTAAAGATATTTGCATCATTCATGACAAAAATGGCAGATAGAGGCCAATATCCTTGACTTTTCCTACTCTATCTTTCCCTGTAAAGTGCTTATACATCACACACACGTGTGTGCCCGTGCATGCGCTCACACATGTACATTTAGAGAATTCTACTATGCTGTAATAACACAAACTCCTCCAGCTTTTCTTCATTATTATACTAGAAATGTTATTCTGTATTCTCTGCCTTTTGCATGATGCACAAAGTCCTTTTCTTACTGAGTCTAATACAACTACAGGCATGACTTTAAATTCATGCAGGCAGCCTATGTTCTTTGCAGCCACCCTTCTTGCTGTCTGGAATTCCTCTCAATTTCTGTTTGAATACATTTATGTAATTGCTGTATTTATAGATAATGTTGATTATAGGATTTTTTAAAAATTAGTTTATATGAAGCTCTAGGACATGGACTTTGTGACGTAGAAGACAATAACCCTTTAGTGTCTGACAGAGTTTTGTGTACTCTGTTACCTCAGGATAAATATGTGAAATGTGAAAATAATTTATACATCACACTTCCTTGCCTATCATTATTTTAAAACTTTATCTAAATATTACAAAGATCACTTATAAATCGAAAGCTAATTTTTAAGAAAGATCTTAGACTTCATTAGCAAAATAATACATTTCATGGTTTGAATAATACCATAGAAATAGTTTCAGCACTTCAAAGTTCTATGAATAATACCAGTTGAGCATTAAAATATTTTAAAACCACAACATGTATGATTACTTCAAAATATTCCACTTCGAAATGACTTCCAGTAACAATTTATAAATGGTTCCTATACTTAGCTTAATATTATCAAGTAAGTAAAAATTTTATAAAGAAATACTTCTTTCACCAAAAAGCAATTTATATGAGTTGTATGTATGGTCAGAATATGGAAACTTCATTCTGTTTTTAAACATCATGCCACGAACTCAACCTTAGGAACTGTATGTCCTCTACTTGCCAACTCTCCCTTTTGCTCTCATAAAATCATAGTTTGAGTGATGGAGTTAAAGAACTTTGACAAACTGAGTCAAAATTTATATCAAACTTGAAGTAATGCCGCTATAAACATGAGTGACATAGCACATGGTCGGCATGTTCATGTACAGTGATTCTTTGATAAAATGGCTGGACATGGTCTTAAGCAAGTCGCTTTGGGGGTACTGAAGAGTATCTAGTTCTCGGTGATATATGCTTTATATGAATCAGACATCAAAGCAGCTTGTTTATGGCCTAATATAATACATTTCACAGGTTCACATTTCATTTATAGACCATAAAGAATGTTATCAAAAATAATTTACTATACAAAGACAGATAAAATAGAGTTATAGTATGAGTGAAATGTTACTGTATAATTGGGTTTGTTATTTCCATTTAATTTACACTTTACTATTTACTATAGGCCTCAGAAACAAAATCGAGCTTTTATTCAACTTTTATTTTTACTTCTTAAAATACTTTTCATCTTTTTTTTAGTTTGAGTATATTTCTTTCATACCAATAAAATAAATCAAGAAGTCCTCTCTTTGAAATTGATGAGATAGAATTTTAAATTCCCATTTGAGAGCTATTTGTTTATATAATGACAACATAACTTAAAATTATTTTAATATTCTCTGGAAATTATCAGGTTAATACAAAATCAATATGTAATTACAGTCTTAAAGTCTTGAGCTATAATGTCTTCTTCATGCTGAAATTTAAAAATTTTGTGTGTAACAAAGGCCTCATCTCCTTTAGTATTTGTATTCAACTATAATTTAGATACAGGCATATCTCACTTTATTGCACTTGGCTTTGCTGTGCTTCACAGATACTGCATTTTTTTATGAATTGAAAGTTTATAGCAACCCTATATCGAACAAGTCTATCCATCCCATTTTTCCAACAGAATTTGCTCACTCCATGTCTCTGTTGCATTTTGATAATTCTCAGAATATCTCAAACTTTTTCGTTATTACATTTGTTATAGTGATCTGTGATTAGCGATCTTTGGTGTTACTATTGCAAAGACATTACGACTCATCGAAGGCTCAGATTTTATGGTTAGCATTTTTGCAATAAACTGTGTTTTAATTAAGGTATATATATGGTTTTGTTAAACATAATGCTATTGCAAACTTAATCGAGTACAATGTAGTGTAAACACAACTTTTATATGCACTGGGAAACCAGAGTATATGTGTGACTTGCTTTACTGCTGTGCTTTGGAACCAAACCTGGAATATCTCTGATATGCCTGTATCTGCCAAGCAGTCATTTCTTAGTTTACTTGTATTGTACTTACTAAAAAACAATTTTGAAATTTACTGATTTTTTTAAAATATCAAATTTTAAAGCAACACAAATATTAAATATTTTATATGTAGTTTAGTGTTTAATGTACTAGTTTTACAATATTAAAGTTATTATTGTCCTACTCTCTACAGTGATACACTTAGAAAATGGGAAGTGTATTAAGTTACAAGGCTTACCAGGAAATATAAATATATATACTTACAGGAGGACAGACAGACAGACACATATTGGCAATTATTTTTTAACATTCATTGGTTATATTTTATTATTTAATATTTCAAACATCTTAAAGATTTAAATATCTACTTAAATAATAATGATTCAATAAATTTATACCAGAGAGAAAAATCAAAAGATTTTGTACATGAAGAATTTCTTATTCTTGTGATGAATACATTTTAATAAATTACTAATTTTAATATCTAAAAATATACTAATCTATAATTTATGGCATTTTAAAAAGTCTCAATTTTAGCCTATCATCAAATTGCATATTATCAAAATTATTTTAAGAGCAATTAAATATTTTGGGATTATTACTGTAGAAATAGGACTCAAAGCTTTTGGGATCCCTGCAGAACATGCTGAATATAGTTCAGTAGGAAAACAGACTTATGTTTCATGATGTGGGCACATCACAAAGAAGCCCTGCCTTCTGTCCAGGCACCACCCTTTGCTAGAGAAAAGTTTAATGACTGTTTCTGGGAATGCCTAGCCTACGGGAAGAAAAAGACCCAGATGTTTAAAAGAGCAGGAATTTTTCTGGCTCTAGGTGAGGTCGGTTCTTGGAAATTGAGAAGGACAGTAGCAGCCTCTGTGCATGGAATATCCTCCATTCTCCCACACTGCAGCGAGCACTGCAGCTGCTTGGTGGGGATATTTCTCATAGAGGTGTATTTCTGAAGACTGAACCTCAAGTACAGTAGCTTGGGAATAACAACAAGGGCACATCGCCTATATTTAGCATGAGGAACGGGCTTGATGATCAGACCCAAGAGACTTGGATGAGAATATCAGTTGAACTGAAAACTCATCTCTTTTCCCAAGATTTCTGTACTGTGTAAAAAGCCAGAAATGCTTTATGACCTAAACAGAGGGAAAAGGGCCTGCCATCTAGGCAGATAGGTATTCAGAGTGAGATTTAATTGATTTAGAAAATGGAAGATAAAAGGTTTAAGTTAATTTTCACCTAACGTGGAGCAAATGATACTCATTGCAAGGATTTGCATGTTAAAGTGGAACATGTTAACTGCATTCTCAGGTATTGCTTCATCTCAGACAATAAGTAGTAGTGAATAGCCGCTCACCAATGTTCATTCCCTTCATGGAAGGGGAGTTTTAACTGGCAAGGTGTTAAGGACTCTGCTGATGAAGTCTCTTTACTATTCAATGCGATCATTATCAGCACAGCTTTTATTTATTGAGTGCTGACAGTCCAGAGCAATTTAAAAATATTTGTGCTCTTATTTCCCATGAAAACGTTTTTCAGTTGAGGAAATATTCAGAGGCTATAAATCACATGCTAAGGTCACAGCATTGGTAAGTGGAAGCCCCAGGATTTAAATTGAAGTTTATGTTATTCTAAAGTCCATACTGGAATTTCAGTCATTATAACTTGCTGGACAATTGATTTTGGCAAATACCAAGAATTATCCATGTGAAAAGGTCACTCGGCCTTCCCTGGGACTCACTCCATCTCTGTTAGGTACCATGAGCTGTACTATCTTCCACCTCTGTCAGGTCTCTGGGGAAACATGCTTGAACTTCTGCTATGTGGCTAATATGTGCTCTCAGTGCTTCATTTCTGTCAGTATTTTTTCTTGCATTTACCTATCTGATGACACAGATTTCCTGGAACATGCTTTGTTTTTTATGTTTTTATTCCCTCTGCCCCTACTTCGCTTCCAATTTCTTCTGTTCTTAGTCTTCTGAATTATTTCCCACCTTAGATGTCAGTGCCTGCCTTGGAAGGGACTGCGTTTGACCCATCCCTTTTTGCTTTGATTGTCAGCCCCTAACATCTTCTTCCAGTATCTGTGTCCCTGGATTCCCCCAAATGCTAAACACCAGCTCAATCCACCAAAATGTGGTGTGTTTAACATTCCATGTGGAGAAGATCCTAGATAAAAGCAACCTCTAGATGTGACACTCCAGACACTAAGGAAGTTTGGGAAAAGGAATTCTGATGGTGTAGCACAGTCTTTCTAAAGGCACATTCAATGTGTTTTATAACCAATAAGACATTGAATAGATACTGGACAAGAGCAAAATCCTTGGCACCTTCTTTTATGCCAAGGTTACTTGCCAGAACTTGGAGAGGATCGGATAAAGGAAATCAGGTTAGAGACTAGTGTGGCAGAGTAGCTACTCAAGAAGTTTGGATACCAGGTATTTACCAATTGGTAGAGAAGTATTTCATACTTTGGCAACCTGTAGGGTTGTACCAGTGAGTGCTGGCTGAATATAAGCTCTGACTCTTACATGTCTGAAAAACAAAGAAACAATAGAGTCACAGATATAGAAAACAGTCTTATGGTTATCAGGGGGAAAGGTAGGAGAGGGATAAATTGGGAGATTGGGATTGACATATACACACTACTGTATATAAAATAGATAACTAATAAGGACCAACTGTATAGCTCAGGTAACTCTACTCAATACTCTGTAATGACCTATATGGGGAAATAATCTAAAAAGAGTGAATACATACATATGTATAACTGATTCACTTTGCTGTACAGCAAAAAGTAATACAACACTGTAAATCAACTATACTCCAAATAAATAAATAAATATCAAACCTCTTAACGAGATGCTGAATATTACATGATCTTTTCACAGTCCACTTTTCTAACTATTGATGACATACTTTTTACAAATTAAAATAGTATATGAGTCAGTGGTCTATGTGCTTATTTTTCTCTGATAATTTTTTTTTTTTTTGCGGTACACGGGCCTCTCACTGTTGTGGCCTCTCCCGTTGCGGAGCACAGGCTCCGGACGCGCAGGCTCAGCGGCCATGGCTCACGGCCCCAGCCACTCCGCGGCATGTGGGATCTTCCCGGACTGGGGCACGAACCGGCGTCCCCTGCATCGGCAGGCGGACTCTCAACCACTACGCCACCAGGGAAGCCCTCTCTGATAATTTTTATCCACTGATGCTTCTACTGATGGAATGTGAGCAATCTGAAACTCATGCAAAATAGGTTTCCCCTTGATATTCTCCACAAAATGGAGAGAATTACAGGGTCTTGGAAGTCTGTCATTTTTTCTTTCTGTATAAATGGAGCTCCCTAAACAAAGGGAGCTCCCTAAACAAGTTGAAATTGAACTCTCTAGATCTATTCTATGAATCTGAGTATCAGTAGCTTTGAACCCTATGATAGTAAATAGTATTAAAATCTGTCATTATTTACAGGCTGCACAGCAGGGCCCGCTTCCACCTTAGGAATCTCTGGAAGTGGAAAAAGGACTTTTTCAGAGCATTTGGAAACCCATCAAACTATAACCACTTAGAAAGCTGAGCAGTTCATAAGTTTTATGACATATCTAACTTCAAAAATTGATATAAAACTGATGCAATGCAGATTTAATTGAAAACACACAGGAAGATTATTTTCACCACTTCCTGAGTAAGGAACAGAGCATTATAAATTATATTGAAATCTTGTGTGTGTGTTTAATTGCTGAATAGAGCACTGCAATTGATAGTTTAAGTACTAATTATTTTAATGTGATTATATTTAATTATTATAATTGCTATTCATATCTTATGTCCTAATAGAGAGACATTAAGGGGCTTTTGCACAAAATTATTATATTCTTCTCATGCTAGAAAACAGAATGGGGAATTTATCTTAGTTTAGTTGAAATAAGCTATTTGCTACTTCATTTATTTCAAAATGAAATGTTACTAATTCTTTTTTTTG
This sequence comes from Delphinapterus leucas, assembly GCF_059928025.1. Classification (NCBI taxonomy): domain Eukaryota; kingdom Metazoa; phylum Chordata; class Mammalia; order Artiodactyla; family Monodontidae; genus Delphinapterus; species Delphinapterus leucas. The sequence continues at coordinate 45,130,695 of NC_143132.1, forward strand.
ACCAGAATATTTTATAACAAATGCTGTGAAACCCTTTGAAATTAAAAAAATAGAAATATCTTTTTATGTGAATTATGACTTTGAACATTGTTTACTTGTAGATCACACTATAAATTCACATTTTTTTTCTCCTGTCGGGCATTACTCTATAGAGAAAGGGGTGGTTAGACATTGTGATTTTTTTTTTTTACTCTCAGTTTATAATGTGTGGCGATATATTCAGCTCAGTAAGTGTGTAAATTACAACACAAATAAGATTTGAAAATTCAAAAAATGAAAGGGAAAAAGTAACTATGAAACAAATTGTAATTTATTGCCTCATATGATGCAAGTTAATTTGTTTACATTTTGCAAGGGAAATACCTATTTACCATATTCTCTTTGATATAGTACATACAAAGCTGAAATATTGTGTTTCATCTTGGATAATGGAGTCATTACCTCAATTTTAAACATTCTGCAACTGAAATTGGGATTCATGATGGACTCATTGGCTAAATAAAATTACAGCAAGTAAAAACAATTTCTAGAAACTTAAAGACTTCAGATTTATTTTTTAAATTTCTTTGTTACATAGTATGGGGAATAGAACTCAGGGAAGTTATAAAGATTACACTTTTAGAACCAAGAAAAATCTAAAATTATATGTTGTAGAGAATAAGAGAGCTCTATGTTTATAACACCTGGCTATAGCCATTAAGAGTTATAACAATCTCTAACATTCATCGTATACTTAGCAGATACAGCCATTTTCCGAAAACTTTGTGTATTATTATATTTAATCTTTACAACAGCCCTGTAATTAAAATATTACTCATCCCTCCCCCATTTTATTGGGACAGTGGCATAAACAACAGTGTCCCAAGAAAATTGACTTGTATGGTTTCCTATCCTGACCAATTTTCAGATAACAGAGTGATTTACAAAATAGTTTTTCCCTAGATGTTCCCCACAAAATGTGGAACATAGTCTCAGAGCTCTTCGTCATTTTCCACTCTGTATGTTGTTTCCAAAAGGAGCTACCCAAACTAACTGAAACCAACATTATTAAGATCTATTCTACTATGGATCAAAGTATCAGTAACCTTAAAAACAGACCAAAAATCATCAATGGAAATCTGTGTGCATTGGGTCATGTTTTTTAGGAAAGGCCCAGTCAGAGCTAATGTTGCTCTAAAAGTCTAAGCAAGTTAGATTATGCAGAGCAAGAATACAACTATTTGTGTTCTGTTGCATAGGAAGTCCATACAGAGGTTTAAAACCATTCATAGTATCTGTATCCAAGAGAAAAAAAAAGAATCTAGAAGTCAACATTTATTGACTTTATGACCTTGGGAAATACACTCACTCTCTCTAAACTTCAGTTTTTCATTCTATAAGATTAGGCCTAATATTTTTGTTAAATAATTATTGTGAAGATTATGGAAAAAGTTGGCCATAGTCTGCTTAGTGTGGACAGACTACATACTCATTGAATGTTAGCTACTTATTATTACATAAATATTTCAATGGTATGGGCTATATATTATTGTTTCTGTTAAGATGGCTTTCAGTATGGTTGTCTTAACATCACTTGTGGTACTTTAAAAAAAGAAATGTGAACCTTTAAAAAAGAAGTGCTCAGGTTCCATCCCTGTAGCTTCTTAGTTATGTGGTGTGCTTGGGGAGACAAAAAAGGCCCAGTTGATTCTGATGGGTTGAGAATGATAAAGAATATTCTCAATTAACAAGGTTTTTTCAAAAAAAAAAACAAGGTTTTTTCTTTTTAATGTATTATTTGGTTAACAAGGTTTTTTTTTTAAAATTTAACATATAGTCACCACCACATGTAACTAAATAATAAATAGATATTTTCCCCTGGAAAGGCGTAGCTTTGATTTTACAAATTCTTACCACATTTATTTTTTCTTTAATTTAACAATGTGTGTGTAAACTCTTATCTTATTCTGGGCTGGTCATATGCTAAGTAATGTGAATATCACTGCTGTAATGGGAGTAATGACAGCAGATAAAGTTATAGAGAAAATATTAATATTCAAGTGGAGATCACAGTTTAAGCTTCATCAGTATATGGATAGCACTCCCTGACTTCCAAATGCACAACTTTTATAAATCGTCTTGGAGGACAAGGCTTAGACCTAAGCAAAAATGATGTGTTTGAGACTCTCCTTGAATACAGATTTTGCAGCCTATTTTTTATTTTTTTCACTGAATTTGGTAGACAAAAATATATCTACAGGGGCTTCCCTGGTGGCGCAGTGGTTGAGAGTCCGCCTGCCGATGCAGGGGACACGGGTTCGTGCCCCGGTCCGGGAAGATCCCACATGCCGCGGAGCGGCTGGGCCCGTGAGCCATGGCCGCTGAGCCTACGCGTCCGGAGCCCGTGCTCCGCAACGGGAGAGGCCACAGCAGTGAGAGGCCCGCGTACCTCAAAAAAAAAAATATATATATATATATACAAAGCTTTCTGAGTCAGTTACTCAGCATGGTGATGATGATGATGATTGTCATCACCACTATCACCATTATTACTTTGATGAGTTACAAACATTATCTTCTCAGGAGATATAAAAAGTTGGTTACCAATGTTATTGGTACTCTATACAATTTAAAATGTGACTCATTGATGGAAGAAACCATATTGTAATATTGAGCAGTTCTACTCAGACCTGTCTAGGAACATCAGGAGGACATATAAGGGCAGACACGGGTCTTAGAATCAGACACACTTAGGTTCATTTCCTGTTTCACTACTTACTGGCTATATTAGAGTTATACTATGGCCAAAAAAAAAAAAAAAAAAAAATCCCCAAATGTCTGTGGCTTAACGCTATGGAAATGTAATGCAGCTGTCCTCCACAAAATGATTCAGGGACCTGGGCCCCTGCCATCTCATGGCTCCACCCTCCTTATAAGACCTCACTGTCTTCCTCATGTAGTTGATGACAGGGTAAGAGATATTAAATATCTTGACCTAGAAGTGACACAGTCATCTTTATTCATTGACAAGAATTAGCCAACAGATCTACCTACGTAAAAAAGGGAGGCTGAGAAATATAATCCCTGCTTGTATAACTACTTCCCAACTGCAACTCTAATTTAGAAAAAGGGGGTACCAAACATTTTTGGTGGCTCTCTAGCCATGTTACCAAACTACCTATATGACTTTAGAAAATAAATTTCTATAATTCTGATTCCTGACTGAAAAAAAGGGAATAATACTCCTGAAATATAGGTAATGAAGAGTAAATGAGATAATGTACATAATGCATTTGATATATAGTCAAGCAAATATTGCAGGCATGCTGTAATCATCATCATCACGTGTTCTGTACTTCATGTATGTAAGATGACCACCTACTCCTACTTCTCTGTAGTAGTGTGATGTAATATTTCTGTCCCATTTATCATGAATGGTGATTAAATCTCATAATTTTATAAAATTACAAATTATTTGCTTACACCCTTATTTTATGAGTGTTCTTTCCTACAGAGATATAGATATCAAATGCTTCATTTTTATAGTTACGGGCTCTGTCAAGGAAATTTCTGAGATTGAAATGGCTCTTTCTGGTCAGTAACTATGCATCTTCAGACAGGGCATGTTATGAGCAAAGGAGTTCCCTCTGGTCTTGCCTATGTCATGGCCAGATCACCTTCCATACTGCTGATTCTGCATTAGAAAACCTATGCCAGTCAGAATATAGAGACTTCTGTGTGTAAACTGATTTGGCCTTTCAGTAATGTTTCTTTTATTCTGTATTCTAAAACAGATGCTTACTGTTAAGGATGTGCACTGTTGATAATGTCGCATTTATCTTCATATTTGTAAATTACATAACATTTTTTGTTGTTGTTTTCTAAAATGCTAGAGCAAATCATCGGATAGTTTCGGTTATGAGAACTCTAGCAATAAGTATTTCCAGAATAATACAGAAGAGAATCAGTGACTTGGAGTTGAATATTCTGATCATGATATCAGAAGTAAACAGGAGCTTTTAATCACTTTCCGTTCTCATTGTAGTTCCTGTAATAACAACTATTTTCTGTTTTTTAAACGGAAGGACAAGCAAGCAACAATTTAATGTCAATTGTCCCAGCCTCTTAAAGATTGCATTGTCACATTAGTTTAACTTCAAATCAAAGTTTAGAAATATTAGTGCTAGGTAGCAATTTATCTTGAGTTATTAACATTTCTCAGTTATTAAAATCTGGTTACTTCTTTCATATTTCAATGATTGAAATATAAACAACAAATAGAGGAAAATGCCAAGTGTATCTCATTCTGATTAGTAGTATAATTGTAAAGTTCTTTTAGTCTTGCTACATAAACTATTATTTTAGCCTTCACATTTAAAAAGTCTTCAACATTTTCATGGGGAAGATTTGCAGGAAAAAAAATGTTTGGGGTGAAAGAAAAGTGGAAAGCTAAGGTGTGAAAGATTAAGGATAAAGAGTGTAGCCCTCATTAAATAAATGTGAAATAATGTAAAGGGTAAAGGACTTTAGGTAAATGAACCTGATTTCTAGGTCTGACTCCAACAAGCCAGGTGTGAGATCTTCAGTAAAAAAATCTGTAATTCGGGAATCTCAGTTTTCTTATCTTTGAAATGGGGACAAAAATGATCCTCATCCCCTATGATTAGTATATGATTTAAAAATTGAATAGGTAAGAGAAAGGACTGCTATTAAAATAAATAAAGACCCAGAAAAATAGCATTCTCTTTTTAATCAAAAATATTATACAATGGAATATTACTCAGCCATAAAAAGGAACGAAATTGGGTTATTTGTAGTGAGGTGGATGGACCTAGAGACTGTCATACAGAGTGAAGTAAGTCAGAAAGAGAAAAACGAGCGTCGTATATTAACGCGTATATGTGGGATCTGAAAATATTGGTGTAGACGATCTTATTTACAAAGCAGAAATAGAGACACAGACGTAGAGAACAAACATATGGATACCAAGGGGGGGAGGGATGTGGGATGAATTGGGAGATTGGGACTGACATATATACACTATTGATACTATGTATAAAATACATAACTAATGAGAACCTACTGTATAGCACAGGGAACTCTACTCAATGCTCTGTGGTGACCTAAATGGGAAGGAAATCCAAAAAAGATGGCATATATGTATATGTATAGCTGATTCACTTTGCTTTACAGTATAAACTAACACAATATTGTAAAGCAACTTATACTCCAATTTTAAAAAAGTATTTTTTTCCTTAACAAAAGTAGAGCTTGTAATGGGAAAAAAATTCCTGTTTTCTATAGTTGTGGTCCCCCCACCTTCTTTATAAAATTATGTGACACGGACTGATAGTGTTTGCCATTATTCCATCTCCCTTTAGACCAACGAAATCCCTGATTTTTAGCTAGGCTTGTGACTATTTAAAATAACTAATGCTTTTCCTTGCCTCCTTTTCAGCTCTGTGTGGCCATATGACTAAGTTCTGGCCAACAGAATGTGAGGAGAAGTGATAGGTGTAACTTCTGGGATACATCCTTAGAGCAGTAGTCTTCAAACTTTAGCTTGTATTAGCATCACTTAAAGGGCTTGTTAAAAAACAGTTAGCTGGGCGCCATCCCAGAGTTACAGATTCAGTAAGTCTGGAGAGGGGCTTGAAAATGTGCATTTCTAACAAGTTTCTAGGTGACACTGATCTGCTAGTCTGAGGGCTACACTTTGAGAACCTCTGCCTTGTTTTCCTTTTATCTTTAATACTCAGAATGTGAATGTGATGGCTGGTGCTGATTCTGGAGCCATAAACTTGAGGGTCCTATCCTAGGAACACAGGTAAGAAAGTTGGAAGCCTGCCTGCAGGACACTGCAGAGCTACTATATCAGCTATGAGCTGACTACATCTATATTTTTCTGTGAGAGAGAAATAAGCTTTTAAATTATGCAAGTCCTATTAATTCTATTTTCTGTAAAATTCAGCCAAACCTAATTCTTAGTAATAAAATGTATTGGATATAATTACAGCATCACTGTCCCAATTTTCCTACTCCTAGTTTCTGACAGCGCCCTGTAGTAGTCTTTCACCCAAACCTGTGTACATCACAGAGTTTTAAGCCTAACACCTGATCAAAAACTGAGAACTGAGCAACTTATATGAAATTCGTTATTTAGGATTAAGACATTTTTGAGCTGGAGGAATGGATTTTGCCTTAATTCCTGTTATTTCTTTTTTATGTGATTTTATATGTATCTGACTATGTGGAGGAAATATATTTGTAAAATGTGTGTTTGTATGTGTATGTTTAACCTAAGGAGATATAAACATATCCTATACATGAGTATTGAGTTTTTATAGCAAAGCTATATTTAGAGTAGTTTTAAAAGCATGTTATTGTATACATACATTTTAAATCTATGAGCATTTCATAGCAGTACTTAAACATGTTCAAGGATAAGGATTGATAATGAGATTTACTGACTTCATAAGTGTTGAGAGTGCTTGGCCTTCGTCCTCATGCTTTATGATTTTTCTAAACCACTGAATATAACTCAAAAGGAGAATATAACCTGCCATGGGTTATGCTGACCAAGGCATTTAAATTCTCAGTGAGACATGTAAGAATAGTCAGTATATTCAGGTATTTTTATTGAAAGCTAAAATCATTGGTAAACTCTGGCCTTTTTAATACAATTTTTGAGTTTTTTAAGGTTTGAATAATCAGGAATGGTTTTAATGATAAAAGACTTGAAAATTGAAAACCGAAAGTTAGTACTTAATTTAAAAGGGCTATAGGATAAGCTTTGGCTTTCGTATTCAAATTTAGAACTATATTGAAAAAAAAAACAAATAAAGCCTTTATCATCCATTAAACAACTTTTTAAATCATAGGTAGCTCAAGGTTAAATTCCCCTATCTCCTAACATTTTCCTTCATTATAGTTCCCTGAGAATATGTTTGGTCATAAATAATCATTTAAATGAAAATTCAAATTCCAGTAGAAAAAATCCAATTTTCAGACATTTCACTAATGTTTCTCATTAAAGCAGTTATATTTTTATATTATGAGAGCAAAGAGAAAATACACTTTAAGAAGCTACAAGAATGTTTTTAAATATAAGTATTGAAAATTACAAACATGTTACATAGAAGATATTAGGTGATTTACAAAGATAGCATATAAATAAATCAGTAATAAAAGAGAAATAAAGACATTAAAGGAAAAATATAAAGAAAAGTACAAGCTTTTAAAAAATGGTGTAAAGAATAGTTTAAATGACTGAGCCATCAAGATTGACATCATTGCTATATTTTATATCCCGGTAGTCAAAGGGAACAAAATAATAACCAGTTGCATAATTATTATTACCTTTTTCTGAAGGAAGGAGATGTACCAGCTATTAAACAAAACAAAACAAAAAAACCTTTGAATTAAAAGCATTGAATTTGAAAAACAGAAAAGAAAATATTGTGGATGTTAAAATGTTACTTGTAGCTGAATGACCATCTCAGTGAAGATAAGATCACGTTGGTTCCTTTTTTATAATGAAATTATCATGTGATACTTTTAATATATTACTTTATGTAATAGTTATTTGATTAAAATTTGTATCTTCACTGCCAGATTAGAAGATCCTGAGTACCAAAATATATCCTGTATTTTGTGTCACAAATGTCATATGTCAAACCTCTGTCTATAATAGGTAAAATAAATGTTTTTTAGTAATTAATGAATTATCAAAGTTTATGCTAAGAAATTCTGCCCAGTATTTTAATCACATAGCAGATAAATCAGAAGAATGAATGCAGCTGTATATCTAAAAAGAAAATTCAAAGTAGGAAGTGGTTATTAAATAACATTTGTGGATATGAATAATGATGCAGATATGAGTAATACCATTAAAAATGTCACATTTCCCTTTCTGTCAAATAAAAATTTTGCAATAACAGTGTAAAATAAATCTTAAGTTTAGGAATTTGAATTTAGATAACTCAAGCTATGAAATTAGGGGAGAATAATAATGCCACTAATATATATTATTTACAATATATTCAGCAATTTTCTAAGTTCTTCATATATAGAAACTAACATACTTCTCACAGAAACCTTTTAAGATGGCATAATTACTGTCCTCATTTTGTAGTTACAGCTACTGAAGAACTACTAAGTGGTAGAGCCAAGGATTGAATCAAATCTGATTCCTGGGTACATGCTCTAATCAGGCCTTATTCAATACCTCTCAAACATCTGAACAATTCACTTTATTTTTTGTATTTAATATTTCAAGTTATTTGAATTTTATTCAATGTCTAGGACCTGTGGGAGTTAACTTTTGATTTGTAGGATTACTTTAATTTTCTTGCTTTTTTACATTACCTCTCTTAAGCATTAGGTCTGGGTAGGCATCGCAATCTATGGGAGGAAAAAAAAAAAGGACCCAGGCAGGGTATGGAAAGATAAATTAAAATAGAGGGGTCTGAGTAGATTTTAAATGTGAATCAGTTGATGTCATATGGTTATGGTCTATTATGTGAAATATCTGCCTAAGTTATTATGAAAAAGTAGTTGGGCCTCTAACACTGTTTCTAGGACCCTTATCATAAAGAAATCAGTAAAGTGGGAAAAGATAATACTTTTTGTTATGAATCTGCAAAAGAAAGAGGGTATATGGAACACCATAGTTTATAACTGTACAATCTACTGTATCTATCAGGAAAATAGAGATATAATTGTTACATTGTTCCGTCCAGCATTGACAAATGTGTTTACTGCTGTTTGATGATTCCTAACAAATTGGTGTCTTCTGCTGTCAGCATTACTATCAGAGTGCAGTTCTATTATATTCTCATTAACATAATGATAAAATTAACATTAAGAAAAGAGTTTCTGTGAGAATTTATGAGATTCTGTGCAATTAACCCTGTAACAATATGGACATAAATTTTGCAGAAGGCTGTATAAGCATAAAAATTAAAAGTAAAATATTTGTAGAAGTAGTCAGTGACTTGAAACTTTAGACTGTTGATTGCCGGCTTGTTGATATGTTAATGTAAAGTAATTATTACAGTGAATTGAAGCTGAAAGTAAACATGTATATTCATTAATTTAGTTTAAACTTCCTTATTGTTAGTCACAGTTGGGATATCTATTTTCAGCAGACTGATCCAAACTTTCCCATCATGCTTTGCCAACCATAAAATGTAAATATTCTTTCCTGTCAGCTTTCTAATTTCTAACTAGGAAATGCTTTTTAGATCATTTAAAATCATAAGCACTTGTTTGTCTTTAAAATAAGAATAGATTTTTGGTCAGAAATCTGTTTAATATTGCATATAATTTGTGTTTTGATATTACAAATATGTTCACAATTGTTTTTGCTGTCAGCATGTTCATTTGTTAAAGCATTACAGATTTCTTAGTAAGTATCTCTTACTAATTAGATAGTGTATTGTGCCAGAGACAGTAGTATGTGTTCATCAGATCTCCCTTTTGATAACTCTTTGTTACCCATCTGGATGAAATTTGCCAGCATACCTTGTGGCTGGATAGGGTTATGTGACTTAGCTCTGGCCACTAAGAATGTAGATTAAAGTGATACATGTCTCTTCCGCCAATTAAATGGCCTTCCGTATCTGCCAAGCCCTCTCCCATCTTTCTTCTCACATCCTAATGATGAAAATCCAGTGGAAAACTTCAATGCTTCTAGGGTATGGAGAAGCATAAAATGGAGGTATCCTAGATCCTAGAATGACCATATATGTAACTCAGTCTCTCTACTGACTACATTCAACTATAAAGTGAGTGATAATAAAATGAGTGAGTTAATAAACCTGTATTAAGCAAATGAAATTTGGGGGTGCTTTGCTGCAGCTGTTGGTCTAATATATCTGAGATTAGCAACATATTGGAAGTTGGAGAAAATTAAGAACAAAGGAGTCTATGCATATATTTTTAGGTGGCAAGTTAAAATTCACTATAGGATGGCATAGTTTATGGTGGCACTATCATATTGGTTAAATCAACTGTACTATGAATACAGTAAGAACTGGCAAAACAAAAGGCCAATAAACAGAAACTGTTTTCACTTCAAATTCAGTATTGTATCTCTAGTTATAATAGAATAAAAGATGCAAACAGTCATCTAGTGATCAAAGCACATAGTAGATAGATAGATAGATTATATATATATAATCAGTAGCACAGAGGAGCTTAACGTTTGCTAAGCAATTTTGATGAACACAGGCAACAGAAAAGAGATCAGTATTTTATGGGATATAATAGATTTCTTTCCGATTATCTCCCCAAAATACCAAAGATAAGCAATAATGGTAACAGTTATTCTTCTCTCTGGAACCCTATTATATACATTGTCTTATTTAATGCCCACAACTGATTTTAGTGACAGAAAACAAAACCAGAGAGGCTAGTTAACTTGCTCAGATTACATAGCTCTTGTGTGATAAGGCTGAGACTTACCCCCAGGCTCCACCTATTCTAGATACAGCAAATTTTTCATTGTGCTGTGAGACACAGAGGAGTTAGTAAGAAGGAACCAAGGAAGATCAAAGGGACGTGTTTTAAATATTTTCAAGAAATCGTGAGTTTTTATTCTTAACATTCTCAAAATGATATGCCAAGTATCACTTATTATTTTCCACTTTTCTATTTGTATTGAAATATCTATACATTTTAGATATTATTATTTGTAATTCTCTCTCCTTATTCTATAATTTTATCACATTCAAAATATAACTGCTACTAAGAAAACAGCTTCTTCCAGGTAAAATACCCAGGTAACTGCACATGTTTGCCTGTCTTTTGTCCCCTTTGAAGTCTTTCAGCAGATTCATTTTGCTAAAACAGTACATAAATTTTCTATTCAAAACTTTACACGTGCATGTGAATTTATTATATGAAAAGGGCAGCATTTCATAAGGTAAGGAAAAGGTGAATTTTTCAGTGAATTGTTAGAGACTACTAGGTAACCACCTAAAAATAAAGTTCTATTTGCATATCACACCTTACATTAGAGAGAATTCCAGATGGAATAAATAGTAAAATAAAAGTAAATAAATATAAAAAATTAAATCACGAAATAAATAGAAGATATAAAGGGAAAAGTTTGTTTTTCAGAAATCTCAGATTGTGGAAAGCTTTCTGACATTGATGTAATAACCAGAAGCTATAAAACAGAAGATAAATTTGATGACATGCAAAATCCATAAGTCTAAAACAAAGCAAAAGCAAGCAAAAAACTGGGAAAATGTCTGAATCTCATTTCAGAAACAGAAAACCAATTTTCCAAATACACACAGTTTCTGTAAATCAATAAGGAAAGCATTGGAAATCCAATTGAAAAATAGGCAGAAAATATGAACAGATAACATAGGAAATGAAATACAATTGCCTGTTAAAGACAGACAAAATTGTTCACAATCAGGTAAATATATGCATAAAATATATATTAAATTATAATTTTTATTATTTTGTTAGAAAAAAAAGGTTTGTTAGTGCACTGGGTTTACAGGAATGCAAAGAAATTGGTACCATCCCACATTGTTAGAGGGGGCAAAAGGGGTATAGCTTTAATGAGGGCCATTTCGCAATATATTTTGAAATAAGGAGTAAATTTTTTTATATAAAGCAATTCCACTCCCAGGAAATTATTCCTTATATTTACTCATGCAAATATGAACTAACACATGCACAAGGTTATTAATTACAACATTGTTTATAACACCAAAATATTGCAAAATAAGACTATATCTTCATCTTTGGGAATTAGTGCATCCATACAATAAATAAAACACGACTATAAAAATGAGAAAGATTATGTACGCTAATATGTAACAATTTCTAATATATATTATATACAGAAATGTAAGAAACATAATAGTACGTAGACTTCTAAAATTTCTGTTGAAAATGAGTTAAAAGAATTTCCATGTAATATACTTTTATAACCATAAAAAATATCCATAAGGGTTGGTTGGCCCATGGAAGAAGAATTGAGTGGCAAACAAGCATGGATGAGATTTCACTACAGATTCTTTAATTCCTTTTGAATTTTAAATCATATGAATTTATTTCTTATTCAAAAAATAAATTAAGAAACAGTTTGGTATTGATAGTTTGTCAAAATAGGGTTACCAAGTGACCTAGCAGCTTCCCTCCTAGGTATCTACCCCAAGAGAAATTAAAACATATATCCACACACAAACTTGTATACAAATGTTTATAGCAACATTATCTGTAATAGCCAAAGAGCTGAAATGCACATCAACTGACGAATGGATAAACACAATGTGGTATGTCCATACTATGACATATTATTCAGTAAAAAAAGAATGAAGAACTGATATATGCAAAAACATTATGAACCTCAAAATTAATATGCTTAGTGAAAGAAGCCCATCATAAAAGACCCATTTATACTAAATGTCCAGAATAGTTGAATCTATAGACACAGAAAGTAGATTAGTGTTTGTTTAGGGCTGGAAGGAGAGGGAAATAGGGAGTAATTGTTAGTGGATATGAAATTTCTTTTTGGATGATGATGATGTTCTAGAATTGGGTTGTAGTGATCGTTCCACAACTTTGTAAATATACTAAAAACCATTAAATATTGAATTACACAGGTAATTGGGTGAACTATAATGGTGTGTAAATTGTATGTCAATAAAGCTGTTAAAAATAAATTTATAACTTCCACATTGTTTACAGGATAAAGTCATTTACTCATTCAAACAGTATTTTAGGACCTCTAAGCGCTGTGTTAATCACTTAGAATACAGAATAACTGAGACATAGTATCTGTCCTGAAAGGGAAATAAGGAGGAAAACATAATAAAAAGCTACATGAAAAGTTCTATAATAAAGGAACATACACAATACTTGAAAGCAGAGAGTTAGCAAAACTTCCTGGGGAATCTGGGGAAAGCTTCATAAAAGGAGATAACATTTTAACTTTCCTTAAAGCATTAGGAGAATTTTTCCAGGTGTTGAGCAACAGTGTGTGAATTCAAGGTAAGGTCATAAAGAAAAAAAAGAGTAGCTTTGTGGGATTGCAGTGCAAGCGGGCGGCTAGGGAGAGGGATGGTGGATAAGGCCACAGTGGTCAATGGAAGCCAGATTGTGAAGGGCCTTGTGTACTTTGCTGAGGAATTAAAGCTTCATTTTGTTTGAAATAAGGAGTCATGGGTAGTTTTAAGAAGGAATTAAATGTTTGTTTTAGAAATCTTTTTGTGATAGTATGAATAATAGATTGGAAAGAGGTGAGATTAAAGGAATGGAGACCATAGAGGAAGATAATGCGTTATGCCCTGAGGAGAAAGGATGAGGGTCTGATCATGATAATGCAAAAGGGATGCACAGTTGGATTTGGACATTTCAGTGGAAGAAGACTTGATACTCACCAAAGTTGTGATGGAAAAGGAAGAGTATTTCAGTTTGACTAGATGAATAAGGGTGGGGTTACCAAGGAAAATAGGTATAGAAAATTTACTATCCTAGTATCTTCAAATCTACCAAATGCCTTGCTCATCCTAGGTACTCAAATGTTGAATGAATGGATGGATGAATAAACTAGTCTCATACCATACTATTTTTCAGGCTTCTGTATATGTTAATACCATATGTTTATATATGTGAATATTGACAATTAAGTGACATTTTTATTGACATGTATTTTATATTGGGGGAAAATTTGCGTGAAGATCTACGAAGTATTGTAAATAAAATAGTAATGAGAATAGCTGCTTGCACAGTTTCATCTGACCTTCTCAAAATATTTTTTGAACCAGGGTCCCTGCTTCCATTCCTATTCCCTTCTATAATCAGTTCATCTTGGATGACACTATCTGTTTATATGTTATATACCACTTTCCTCATTGGACTCCTTTGATCAAGAAAGACTGTGTGTTGCTTTCCTGTTACCTACTGAATCAGATCTATACTTCCCTACTTTTACTAAAAGGCCTTCCATAAGCTGAGCCTATTTTCTTTCTCCAGCTCCTGTGAGGATAATTCTTTATGATTGGCTGAACCTCATGTCTGTTCCCTATATAAATTGTTCTAACCTGTGTTTGTATGTTTTCAGTTATGCTGTTTCTGTTCTGGAATGCACATTTCCATTCTTATTCAGAGTCCGTTTCATGCTCATTGTCTTCCATGAGGATTTCCTTGATTCTGACAGACTAGGAAGGCTGAATCTGTATAGAGTAAATAAAGTATATACTACATTATTTATCATTTAATGAGTATTATCTTTTGGTATTCCTCATTGTTTTTCTCTATTTTATTTCCTCAAATAGACTGTAAGTCTTTCAGCCTAGGGATCTCATTTTAGTTGCTTAGCAGGTCATTCCTTTTAAAGTGAAATTATGTGTTGTATATTTTAAACATTTTTATTTTAAAGCTTATATTCTAGGGTTTTCAAATAAAACTACATGATACTTTTCTAAGTACCAGACTATTATTGTACATAAGAGACCTAAGTTTCCTTCACTAAGTTTGGCCTCATTCAAAACATAGCAGGATACCTTTTCTTGTCTCTGAAACCTTTGTAATTCTAACTGGTACTTCCCATATCATGTGGTGCAAACCTAGGTAAATTGCATGCTAGGTAAGGGCTGCCGTGGTATCACCCACCATAGGAAGTAGCAGGAAAGGAGTGTTAGTGGAAACGTAGTGTAGCGCTCAGTAGGAAAAGGAACACATAAAAACAATATGCTGGTTACTCTCAATAGTTAAAACCAACTGGATAGCAAGTGTTCCCATTAAAAACAATCAATGGATGTCAAAATAGCATAATCAGCATGAACCACTGATATTTGCAAATTTTGTTCATACTAACTCTGGTATAGGATTGGACAGGGAATGACGCTGAAGGGGCTTCAGGAAATGGTACAAACTTTATTTCATGTATAGACCCTTATGCCTGTTTCTTCAAAATATGACTACATTGCCAAGAAAGAAAGACAGTACAGGAAAAGGACACAATGGGTGGCTCAAAATACATGTGTAATGCTCCATTATATGATCTTATAGACTCATGAGATCTAAGAGCTAAAGGGAGTATTGTTCAATAAGCCTGCCCTCCCATCCCGTATACCTCTGGCAAAAGCCACCATTTTAGAGGCTATAGGCGGAGAATTTACCATCTTATAAGGTAGCCTATTTCATTTTTGACTAGTTTTGTTCTATAATCTGTATTCCCCAAGCTATCCCAAGAATGAGTGGATAAGGCAAACATTAACAACTAGTGAGTTTCCGGTGCTATTTTCACCCTCTTTGGGACCTCAGTGTCTCCAAATACCCCTAATTATTTGTGGAAATTTCCAAGAGTTAACATGAATGTGTTCTGAGGACTGTTTTTTGTGTCTGCAGTATTGCAGTCAACATTCTCCTTCCTTGCTGTGGCTTCCAGTGTTGATGTCGAAGGCTCTGGCAGATATCAAATGTGGAAGCAATTCCAGTGGCAATTGTAACATTTCTGGGAATGAGCATAGGGCAACCAGAGTGACAGATGACAGCCCATACTCATAACCACATCTTTATCCTATTGTACTTGGTACATTAGTTACAAAGAAGTAACGATTGATTTATTGTCAACTTTTCCTATTAGAGTATAAGATGATTGAGAGCAAAATCTAGAATTTATTTGATTTAGATCACAAATATTTATTAAATAAATGAGCAACTCTAAGCTTCTGTCCTCAACCAAAATTATGCAATATTCACTTTTCTTTGGGTGAGTGTTTCCCCCCACCGCCCCAAGGGAAACCTGCTTGGTCAAACATATAAATAGACCATTTGCAGTCTAGCTCCTTATAGACATGTGTGGCTGAAATTTAGGGTGAAGGCTGTTTTGGCTTAAGGTAGAATCTGAGATAGATTTATAAAGTAAGTTTTGTGTAAAATAAAACTATCTCCCATGGGCCTACTTCATCCCAGTGGAGTTTAACAGAATAAAACTTCTAATCTTGCAGGGAAGGGAGAGCAGTGTTAGGGCCTCAAATATACAGCTTCATGAACATTTTAAAGTTAAATTTTAAAGAGACTTGGAAAAATTGCTGTCAATAACTCCACTATTTGTAGTGAAAAAGTGAAGATGCTAAAAGCTTCTACTTTTTCAGTTTTTATAAAATACAGAGGTTTTTTGTGTGAGTTCAGAAGAAGCAAGGAGCAAAACTGCGAGAAGCAGCGACCTTGGAGAGGGGGATGTGAAGAAGATGTGTAGCATCATTTACTCATTAACTGCAGAATATTTATTGAGCAAGGTCAAGGCACTGTGACAAATGCTGACAGCAGTAAACTGGACGGATAAATGCTCCTGACCTTATGAAGTTTATGTGGGCTAGTAGAGGACAAACAAAAAGTTTTAATTATTCAAATCATTAATGATAGTTGCGATAACTACAGAAGTAATCATATACTAACCTAACAATTTCAACCAAAGTAATCATTGGCACTGTAAGGGCTAGAGTGTAGGGTAGGCGTCATGTCAAGAAACATATTTAGATCAACAGAAAATGAAATTCTAGGAGCAATTAAGGAGTATTGAAATATATCTTTATTATATTTCTTACTTTTTGGAGAAATGAAAGGGTAAACTAGCTTTTTATTTTAATCTTTAATTAATGGACTACTTAACATATTCACTGTATTTTAAGTTAACACCATTCAGTGAAAAAGATGAAATTATCTTCATGCGTAGGGATTAAAGTGACTAAAATATTTGCAGGTGGGGTTGGGTGATGGTCACAGATTACTTAGACATGGTCATGGTAGTATCTCCATGATGGTAATTTGCTGCTTACACAACTCTTCTCAGAGAAAATTCAGGTAACTTCCCATAGTTTCACAGCTAAATGGCAGTCAGAAATCAAACTCAACTCCATTTGACTATTACATCTGATTCACTTTATTTTCAAAAAGTATTTTCCATGTTAAACCACACTGTTACATGTTTCATTTATTATTATAATTGTTGTTGATTTGATTTAAGAACTCCGAAATGTTACATACCAACGTAAGCCCTTCATTTTACAGAAGAGGAAACTGGAATTCAGAGAGATACTATGACTTGTTCAGAATCTTACTAAGATTAGACCAGAATTGTCATAAGTTACAGGAAGCACTGCAAAATATATGATTGTTATGTATATTTATATTGAAACAATAATTTGCATGCTAGTAAGAAGGCAGTATTTTTCCTGTAAATTTTATTATTGGAGATCTTTAGTAAAGTGTTTAGGGAGAGCTTTACATATAAAGTGATAGCAGCTGGTGAGCTTCTAACTCTCAGTGAAAACTTCTCCAAACTCAGCCAGGGATTAAAGGCTCTGAGTTATACACCTAGAGGTTTTCATCATGAACAGCCTTAGAGGTTATGTTCAGCAACAACAATAATCCATTTACAACTGTAGAATTTTCATGTGAAAAAATTTAATTTTTCTTCATGAATTTCTTCTTTGCATGTCATAAGAAATATCATTTGAATTGAGTTTTTAAGATCTATTATTGTGGTGTTCGTTTGTTGTGAGTGAATTTGTTTTTAAATTGTATTTGACATGTACCTAGTTAAGTACTTGTTTTCAGCTTTTAACATAATAAGCAACATGTGCTATCACAGCTTCAATTTTCCTGCCAAGTAGAGAGTGACAGCTGTGTGGCAATATGTAATGCATATTTTCATCGACAAATAAATTGGAAGGAAGGAAAAATAGCTTCTGGGTGGGCAGGTCACCATCATTTAAATGAATCGTTAAAATTATATTTTTCCCTAGAAACAAAAATGTAATGGCTTTTCTGGTTAGATGCACACTGGAAGCCCTGATTTATATTATTGTAACATACTTTCTCTCAATTTACAACTTTCCCAAGATCCTTTGGATTTTTTTTTCATTTTTGTTACTCTTCTCCATTCAAGCAATATGCACTTATTTCTTAGTAAAGCTCCATGATATTTGTGTAAATGTATCCCTGAAGGACAGAATTGCTCAGTACACAACCTTGTAAGTGAGACCTTACTCTTCCACAGTCATCTGATTGGCAAGCAAGGGAATTGAAGCTATAAGTAGACTGCCACTTAAGGAAGGTTCTTATGGTCACCGTGATTGAGCAAAGGTTACAGTACCAGGCTGGGGAGTTTAAATATGCTGTATTTTAACTCAAAGTAAAATATGAAATATCATTTATTTATTACTTATTGCTATTTTTTAACTTTATATTTTATCATAAATTGTAATACATTTACGTATCTCCAAGAAGGCATAAGAATGCCTTGACTATATTTTGAAATTATGTTTCAGTGTTGCTGCCTGAAACTTAAAATTCCCTCACCATATTTCATTTTTTAGTGTGTGGTTTGTAAAGATGTGGTATTCATTTGACGATTTGCATGAATAGCAAACAAAGAAAACATTTTAATTTCTATCTTTTCCGACTCTTAATTTGCTTGTGTGTAAGTAATATTTTGGTATTTTATGTTCTGGCATGTCTTTATTTTGAAACTTCCAAAAGGTTAGCCTGGGACAGGACAACTATTCATGAGTTCTTTGATACTCTGAGTAAAACTTTGGACTTGGATGATGTCATTTGCAATTAAAAGAGCATTAGAAAAATAAGCCTGTTATCTCTGGTGATCTTTTCTACAATATTTAGGCCTATCAGATTAATTACATTGGGACAAAAATCACATTTAGGGACATTAGAAAGGGGAAGAAAAGCTAAGTGCTATTTCTCCAGAGTTTATTTAGGATTTGAAAATTGTGTTGGTCCAAAGATGATAATAGTTTCTGTTGTCCTCTAAGTGTATGAAGAAGTTAACTTTTTATGTGAAGCTTAATCAACATACTCTAACTTTCTGGCTGAAACAATACACCATGAGGGAGCTTCTTCTAGACTCCTCTGATGCTTTAATATACATTTTGTAACTTTTTTTGCCCAAGCAATATTTCATAGGTCTTTGTTCAGAGGATTCAGATATGGAACTGTACCCCTTTAAATGGGCTTCTTAATGCAGGCCCCTTTCAGTTTTTTCCCTTCTCTTGAAGTTTGTACTGTAGAGTTAATACCAGTATGTGCTCCCAATTGCCATAATCAATAACTGAAAGCCTTCATGTTTCTTTCATGATTTACATGAGAATCATTGTTCTTCTCTCTACGCAGTCATGTTAGTGAACCTCAGAGGTCAACACCTTGATTTTTCTAGCTTACTGTTCTTGTGCTCGTAACGTATTTGACTTGTTTTTAGTTACTCACTGCAAATACAGTTATTAGTTGGAGTCTCCACTATGTGTCAGGCCCTAATTTTGGCTACGCCTGCTTCCCTCGGGCTCAGCAGTGTCCTGTAGATAAGGATTGTCCAGAATGGATATATTTCTAAGTTAGTGTACTCTGAAAATTACCTGTATAACCATTGTTTTGATTTGTATTTATCCTATCTTAGGTCAGATTTCCTGTATAAAAGATCCTGAAGCAGTATTTGCATTCAGGAAATTTACTGGGGAGTCCTCTAGGGAACTAGAGGGAATTGTGATGGGCAGATGGAGAAGTTGAATTGAGATGTAGTTGTAGAAGAGGACTCCCTCAACCTCACAGTTTGCTCTGAAGCTAAAATGGCTATTCAGAGATTTCTTTAAAGGGGGCAAGGAGATCCCCTGGCCCCCTCATCTACAAGTCATCTGTGTAAGCTGTAGGCCCCACCTTGTGTGAGCAGCTTCCCCTTTGGTGGAGGGCAAGTTCCAAGGAGGTACTCAGCTGTGTTCTACCAGCAGCCATCATGCTTTGCAGCTGACATAATGGAGGCCTCGGTCCACAGAAGGGGATCTGAGTGACATACTATAGTACCTACAGAAAACATCTTCCTTAGCTTTTTTCCTTTTTCCACCCAGCAGTAATACCTGTTAATGTCTCTCTCACATTCATTCATTCATATTCATTCCCTCCCTCCCCCCTTCCCTCTCTCCCTCCTTCCCTGTCCTTCTCTCTCTCTCCCTGAATCCCCCTACCCTCCCTAACCCACACAGCATTTCATCTGTATCTCTTTTGTGACATTTACTGCATATTGTCTTTTTTTTTTTTTCTAGTGTGTATGAGTTAGATTCATAACCATGAGGTGTGGGTACTTTAAAGGTAGAGGCTATTCTAATTGTATTTCTTACTGTCAGGCACACAGAGTTAAATCTTTTTGAAACATATCTAGTGGAAAAAAATGTCCCGTAGACTTCTTCTTCATAATTCACCTACAAAGAAAAGTAAAACAAAGATAATATTTTACGCATATCTAGAATCGTGAGAGATATGATGAGAGATTTTAATAACTTTTTATTTCATTTCTAGATTAAGTCTAGGCATTCTCTGTCCTAGACTACTACAGAAATATTACTGGTTTTGCTTGGATGTCTTGGGACATACAGTCTGTTCCTGATTACCATGAAGAGGTGATTACTACCTTAACATAACATCTGCTGCTATTGTGCTATTCCTTCAAAACTTAGAAGTAAAAATTGAATGTAGCAAAAGCAGTATTACCACAGAGGAGCTCCCTGATGAGCAAGGCCCCTTATACCTCCAATCAGATGCTCTATAAACATGAACCACATTTAGGAGAGCTTGCCGCACCAACCACTTTTTATAATGATTAAGCTTAGTTTACATCAAAAGAAATCTGAAAATTTTGATACAGATCTTCCAGTAATATCAAGTGACTGTTTTATAAATTGGTATGGGGGCAAGTCCTTATATTAAAAAAATTTTGATTTCACCAGCAAATATGACTGAGTTATATGTTAGAACTACTGGATTAATTTCAAATGTTTCTTCTCCTTGTTACACCACAACAAAATCTTACCACATATAAAAGCACCTGCTTAGATCATTATCAGTGCTCCTTTATTATTTTACAATTTCAGAATTTTACTTTGATGATTCTAGATTTGATATCATTTAATTTTCAAATTGTTTCTTCTCTCAGTAAATATAAATAAATGATAATCACTAGCCCACTATATCTTCCCATTTAAGATATATTTCATATTCTTATAACTGTATACCTTGTAATTTCCTTCATTGATTAAGATCATATAGAAGGAAAAAATATTTTTTAGCTGTGATTCCACTCATTCATTCAGAAACCATTTTGGAGCTCGTTTTGTATACATAGGGGATTCAAAGACAAATAAGATGCGTTATTTTCTCTCAGAATCCTCACAAGTGTGGTGGAAGATATATATAAGCTTATCTGACAATTGGATAAATGCTCTCTGGTACTGTGAACAGTGCTATTGGGAGCACTGAAAACAGAACAAATTCTTGACAAGATTTATTGAAAAATAAAGTGAATGAAGGAGGTCATAATTGAGCTGATCCTTGAAAGATAAACCTCACTTCTGATCACTTGGGTTGTATATTTAGAACAGAATATTAGTGAAAGCCTAAACAGGAGGCAATTTAAATAATCCAGGAATGACATTGCTGAACTATGAATGAAGGCAAAGAAAACTAACAGCTATATTTTGCTAGGCAGATAAAAAAATGTAGGAAAGGAGAGGTGGAGAATTACTAGAGTTTCTATCTTGAATGACTGGGTGAATGGTGATAGAGTAATTAATATAAGTTATTGGGGAGAAGGAACTGAAGTGGCAGGAAATATTAATTCACTTTTAAAATAGTGTCACTTTCCATGTGACATTAGCACAACCAGATCTGTTTGTTCTACAGGAATTTGGGAATTTGCATCTGTAACTCAGCATCATTGTATATGCAGTGACTGAAATCATTGGAATGAATGATAATGCTGAGAGAAGGTGGGGAGGTGAGGGAAGGATGAAAAGAGAGAGAATGAGAATAAAGAGAAAAAAGAGTTGAGGACTCATATTATTTGTGGGCACATGTCCCTTTATGTAGTTGCAATCATTGTATACACTCATTTAACGTTATACCCTACATACTTTCTCATTTTGTTATTTAATGAAAGGCCTTTTAGGATGCTGGAGTTAACTGTATTTTAGAGGCACCACCCTTATATTTTATCTAAACATATCGAATAATTGCATATAAAAGGCACTTTTGAACAGCATCACCCTGTTACGTAATTCCCTAAAGAAAGAATCCAGTACCAAATGGTCTAGTTTCAAAAGACGATCGGTTATATAAAGAGTTTTTGAGTTTAGGCCCAAAGGCAAACAGACGATGAGTCAGCACTGGAACTTTTCTTCTTTATTTCCTTTCATACCTATGAAGATGTTCTTCTGCAGCAAGTGCATATAGAAAGAAAGGGAAAAAAAAACTAGGAGGCTAATTATTCACATGTATCCAATTTTAAAATGCTAGCTAATTTTAAATGTTTTACTTTAGATTAGAGGATCATGCTTTTTAAATCAAGGTTGCAAGCTTGGCTATGTTCATTTGTAATCAACTGCACATTACACGTGTAAATCTCACAAGATGTCTTATGCTGGAAATTAATGTTTTTACAAGGAGAAACCAAGTGTTAGATAAATGGTACAGCATAATTATTTTATTCTTAAAAAAGACATGAAAATATATTCTCTATCTTTGGTAGTTACTTCATATACCAAGAAGTATGTATTATTTAATGTTACGTCCATCTCCTTTAGTGTTTGGCACAATGTTAGAACATGGTGAATGTTTAAAATTTAGGATGCTAAGAGTTCAGATTCATTAATTTGAATAAAATCATTAAGTGATTATACTGGATTAAGATTTAATTTGAAGTTACTGATACAGAGCAATTATATATACAAAGGATTATTTCAAAGTCTTCTGGTTCTTTCAAACCTATATCAGAGTACCTGACAGCTTCTGATTCAGAATGCTGTAAAGCTTCAGTGTGCATATTACTAAGACATGCACTGGAATATCGTTTGTCCTCTTTTCTCATACTTAAGCTTTCTGGTTCACTTCTTGAACCCCATCAATCATAAATATTCTAGAATCAGAGATTCTTTCAGTTGAAAAATTCCTTAAAAACTACCTAGTCCAATCAACTGCCTAATGTGTACAGAACACTTGACAAATGCTCATTCAGCCTGTGCTAAACCTCCCAGAGACTGGTAATTCCCTATCCTTTGAAGCATCTCAGTACAAAGATTTTGTCTAACATATATCTTCCCTTGCCTAGTCTTAACACAGTAGTGCCTTTTCTGTTTTGGGGGGGAAGGGGAAAGTAGCTTTCAGTTTCCTCACCACATTTATTTTAGTTCGAATATCTGGATCCATTTCTATGACGTAAAACCTATATGTTTTAGAATCACACAGCCATGGCTTAAAATACTATTTCCTAACTTTAGTACCTATGATCTTGGGAAGATTGCTTAACTTTTCTAACATTCTATTTTGTCATCTGTAAAGTGTGATAGCAATAAATTCTCATAGAGGTTGTTGTGCAAATTAAATTAAAAAGTGTCTAAAATATGCCCACACAATACCCCAGTAGTTTAATACATTTCCATTTCCTTATCTAACTTCTTATAGTTACTGGGAGATCAATACTATCACCTCAAGTAGTCTAGGTACTACTGATTAATACAAAAATTGCATTAGCTTTTGGAAGTGTTACTGTGCTATTTACTCACAAGGAACTGGCAAGGAAAATTTTAAGTAATTTTTGTATAAGAGCTGCTAGCCTTCATATAACCCTCATATATATAACTTTTTTCCCTTTTTCACATTTCAATGATATTAATGCTTCATGTTAGAATCTGCCTGTGGCTCCAACTTGTTAAGCAATCTTTTAAAATTTTATTCAGTTACCCAATGTGTTGGCTAGGTTCCCAAATTTGTCTTTTGTGAATTTGATCATTTTCTTTCTGAATCAGTGATAAAACACTGAAACTAGGAGAGGAGCAGACTCAAGCCAGGCTGCTAGGGAACTGTACACTGATCACTACTCTGCACCTCTCGTTCTTGCACCCACTTCCAATCCATCTTAGCTTACCAGCATCCAGTGCATTTTCTCTAGCTGCATGTTGCCTACAAAGTTATCATGAGGGAAAAGTAGCAAATGCCTTGCTAAAATACATAGAATGATTATACCTGTTCATTCCTCTGGGCAAATGTCAGCAGGGCCATTAACTAGTGGGCTAGTGGTAGGTGGCAGTCTTCAAGGAGACCAGGAACAGACACAAGAGCAAGCTGAGCCCAGACCAGAGTTTGTATGAGATATCAAAAGTCAAAGCCACAGAAACAATGTACCAACTGCAAGAGCAGGGCTAAAATCCAGAGTAAAATCCAGTAGCTGCAAAGAAATGAAATGGAATGGGAGAAGATTGGGAGAGAAAAACAGGAGGGTTCTGAGTGATCATTGTGAATGGAGAAAAGGAAATGTTTTTGCTTTGCCTATGCAAGTGGAGTTGTCTGAACTTGTGAAAAGAGAAGAAAAGTGAACATATTTACAATTTCCCATATTTTTGTATTATTTTAGTTATTAACTCTACTTTTGAGGGGAGAGTATTTAATCTGTCAAATGGTTTTTGGTAGGCTATATTGGTTCTTTGTTTGCCACCCTTTCTCTGAAGAAGCTCTTAACCATTCCATTTGTAGTATGTAATTTCATTCAGGTTAAACATAAAGCCATTTTAATAAATGAATCCTTTTCTCTCTTTTGAAGTCTGAGGCCCATTTATGCACTTTCAGTGTTGCAGCCTTGTTGTCCCAATGTCACTGTTTCCCAAAGGTCATTGGTAAAATCATCGACTCACATGCAAGTGTCCTTGTAACACTGCGATATATTTAGTCTGGGTAAGAAAACTTGAACTAAATTAGAGTAGTTAGATATGTGCTTAAGATCCCTTACCTTTTGAAGTTCAAATTATTTTTTGTCAATATATCTGATACTGCTTTTTGGTTCAAAAATTATTCTTTCTATTGATAAGCAAAATATGAATTTAGATATTTAAATTCTTTTGCATTTCATAAAAGTGCTTGTGTGAAGTAGACATCTTATTTTTAATAGCTTATAATTTGTATATTTTTACAATAAATCATAACATAGTTCTTGTTTTCCTAGTAATTCTTCTTAGCAACTGGGTACAGATGAGTTTTACAAACTTGATGTGCAAATGTTATATGTTTCTGTAAAAAGTTTTGTAAAACTGTGTGGATATTGCTTGTACTGTTCAGTCACTCAACTTTGCATGATTAAGAAAGTGCAGAAGCATAAAATACAGTAACTGCCCAAGTAATTGAGAAAGACAAAATGATAATGAGCTAGAATCTGCCAAGCAACTGCTAACATGAGGAATGAGTTTAAAAAGTGAAATATCTTACTTATAAACCATGGTCGTGTTTTACTAAACAAGTATTATTTGTTGCCATGTTTATCTTAGGAAATAATTCCTAGGTCTTAAGTCTTCTCACTGTAACTTAACCTTAAGCTAACCTAAAAAATTCAAATGTGTTTAAAAGAATGCTATTTCCTAGATCACTGCATGTCTCTATGGTATGGTGAGATATACAGATATAATCATTAGTTATAAATTATATTAATTTTAGTTATAAATTATATAAAATTATAATAATTTTATAACTGTTAGTGATTTTCAAAAACCAGAGTTTTCAGCATTCATAGTATATTAAAAAGTAAACATATCATATTATACTGGACCCAAATAATTTTATAGTGTAAATAAAAATAAATGCTAGCTTCTAAATAATATTTAGTATATAAAAGAATCTAAATTGGGGTGATAAATACTTTCTAAAAAATGTTTATTAGTTTAGAAATTTTTAAATGACAAAATAGATTCATAAATATTATGTCCTTCCATGATCACATAACTATTGAGAGAAAAGGAAGTTAAACCAAAGTCCATATTCTTTTTAATAAACCACTTCAAATAGAAGATATACCCATTTCCTTCCTACCACTTTAAAGAGTGAGGCCTGATGATATCACTCAACCTCACAATACCCTAAGGAAGTAGTTTCCAATTATTTTCAGATATTAACACCTTAGAGAATCTGATAAAAAGCTGTGTACCTTTTCTCCAAGAAAAATTCACAAATGCACATTCAAGAGCTGGTTTTAAGTAGTGGCCTGCTGAGCAGTTATCCAAGGTGCTAATCTAAGAGTAGCACTAAAATGCCACTAGGAACATGTTGAGATGAAGATTGATTTACAAAATTCTTCTTAGGGATTATCTTGTATGTAACTGGAAGGATTATTTTTGTAAGAAGAGGTGAACTTAAAGATTTGGGCCGCCTCTAGCCCACATGGCGCGTAGGTGCACATTTCTGCTTCTAGCTGGATACAGTTGGACATGTTGGACAGCTTCAGGAATCCAAATACAAACTGATTGTCCACCTCCACTTGTCCT
This sequence comes from Delphinapterus leucas, assembly GCF_059928025.1. Taxonomy (NCBI): domain Eukaryota; kingdom Metazoa; phylum Chordata; class Mammalia; order Artiodactyla; family Monodontidae; genus Delphinapterus; species Delphinapterus leucas. Next base: position 45,157,010 of record NC_143132.1, read on the forward strand.
CTTGTCTGGAAGGCCTTGTGACAATATCATAGAGACCTTGCTCAAAGGCAGAGGCTCAGGTAGCAATAGAATGCTCTATAAATGCCTTCTCAAGACGTTGGATCCAGTTAACAGCAAGATTCCCTTTTGCTGAAAGGATTACGCTAGGGTAGGGCTTCAATCCAGAACAGAAGATAAAGGTTAACTGTTGCAGCCAGTGCCCATTTCTTTACTTTCCCTAAAGCAGAGTAATCTGTTCCAGCTCTAAAATAATGTCCAGTAGATAGGCTGATGAGTTATTAAAGGACAGAAATTCACAGCCTATCTGCTTTTCAAACTCTCTGGATGCTTAGGTATATTGGTCTGGCCCATACATACATTAAATATTTTCTATACATTTTTTGGGGAGTTTATAACCACTTGACGCTTGTAGATGTTGTATATTTCTTTATTAACTATTTATTTAATGAGGACATATTTTGTGCCACGAACTAAACCTGCTTACAGATATGTCATCAATAACAAGTGGGATAATTAGCATATTTGATAATACTAGACTTAGGTTATATAATCTAGAAATTACTATAAAATTTACATGAGCCATGATATCTCATTGAAAAAAAAACAAGTAGGAACTTCACTTTGATCCTCTTTCATGTGAGCTATCCTCAAATGTTTCTCTGTTCCACCAAGTTCTGTCCTTGCTGAAGGGATCAGCTTGAATTTCATGTGACTCTACAGTTAACAGTATCATCTCTCTGACACATAGTCATAAAATAAAATGTCTATATCCTTCAATTGAATTTACACCTATTTTTTTAAAAAATCAGATTGTTTAAATGGATTTCAGAATTACTTGCTGTTATACATCATGTTGGTTTGGTAAGTAAGGAAATCTACTGATTTTATGTGTTCCTGATTTTTTCTACTGAGTGGTTAGTCCTTTTATCAAACAAAATGTATTTCAATGGGAAGAAAACAGTACAGATATCTTTAGGCCAACAAAATTCAGCCTGGCATCAGATTCTCCTGGCATCAGAGAAATTGAATGATTCATTATTAGCTTGTATATAACATATCATTGCTGGATACCTAGCAATGATAAAAAGGTGAAAGATTATTGTAAGAGATTGTATCATTCAGATAGAGGATATGTGTTTTTGTCACCAACAGCCTTAAAAGCCATTTATTAGCAGTATTAATTGTATGAAATTCTTTACATACAAGCCTGTGAAAGTGGAAAGTTTATAATAAAATCATATGGTTTAAATAAAAATATGAATATATATGTATAAAGTATATATATGTAATATATTGATAAAGGAAATGCTGCTGTATGTAAAAATAAAAGGGATGATAATGTTATTTGATGTTTGTAGTACTTGAAAAATATAATACTATCTTATTTATATCTCTGTGTATGTAAGCCATTGTTCTTTGTATATGTGTAGATTTTTCCCAGAAAATTTTTCTTTTGTCGGATTTAGAAATAACTGTAAGCTATTCTGCTTTTAAGTTTGATATCAAAAAGAATGCTCATGTATGTGATTATCATTTCATTACTTATCCAAGGGCAAATGAAAATCACAAATTACATACAAATTCACAATATTTTTGGTAGTTTAAAAATGTAACATAATAGCATAAATAGCTGGTACCATCAGTTGTGCTAATACTTGGATTGAACTGGAAGTATTCTTCTCTTTAAAAGTTCTGTAATGCACTTAAAAAATTCACGTGTGCTGCCATAATATATTTCCATGGCTAATAATCCATGTATATGATACTGTGATTTCTTGTCTTCTTTTTTCTCCTTTTATAATAGTATTCCATAAAAGGAGTTCAGTCTGCTTTAAGCGGCATTCAGGTTTCGGCTATGTAATGTTCAGGCCTATTGCCATCAACACCTCTTCTTCCCTTAAATTTAGCAACACATGAAGTATAGGCTAAGACAATAAAATACCCCTTGAAAAATTAAAATTAGAAGCCTAGTCATTGAAATGTTAATCCAGATGGGGCTGGGACAGCCATTTTCAAACATGTGCATAATGGTAAAGTCAGTATAGAATGCAGTCTTCAAAGAGAATCAGAAGGATGGATTGAACATGCAGAGAGAAAAGGTCAATAGACATTGTGGCAGAGAGCAGTAGTGTACTGAAGTCAGCTTATTCCATTTTATAGGAACCTTTTGCTAAATTTAGGGGAATTTTTACAGACTGGTTGACTTCAGCTGGTAGTTTGAAATCTATGGCGGTGCATTTAACACAATGGAACGTGGCAAACAATCCAAATCAGACCTTTCCTGTCCCTGAGAGCTGGTGGTTATATGTTTAGCTGCCTACACTGCCAGAGAGACAGAAAGAGAGATAGGAGTGTAGTTCCCTAGATCACTGACACATTGCCAATCCCAGCTCTAAATCCTGGCTTTATTTCTGTGAAATGCTTTCATAGCCTTCTAATAAACCTCACATTTATATTATGCTACTTTACTTATTCCCACCAAAAAACAAAACAAAAACAAAAATACGCACGTCTCGCCCAAGATAGCCTTAAAAAAAGGAGCATCCCAAATAATTAACTAATTGCCACAATTCCAATCAATGCCAGTAGAAGATAAGGAAACTGAGGATGGTAATTTATCATATTCATGTGAAATGTCTTACATGTACACATGTTTTAGTCTCTGTGCTTCTTTATTGACCCCATATAATTCAGATTCAGTCCCAACATGGAATGACAACTATGTTGGCACCATGGTGAGACATTTTTTCATATGTATTTCAATGTTAGTCTGATCATCACCAAGAGGAAATTTAGAGAGGAAGGAATAAAGAGAATAAATATAGTATCTTAAAAGATATTTGAATATTTTATTAAATACTCTGTGTTTCTTTAATACAGAGCTGTGGCTGATTTCTACCATCACAGGCATAAGGAGAAGTTGGAATTGATTTGTAGGAGAATTAGCCTGATTAAAAAAGAAAAATAAGAAGGCCGCTCACCTGGATTGTCTTTATGGTAATTTTTCCTAGCCTTGCTTTGACTTTCCTCTAATATCTTTTAAAGTAAGGTTAATAATTATCTTGTCAAAAATTACCTTAAAAAGACTAATTCTTGGACATTATTTTGAGGGGAGGTCACCACTCTCCCTTCTCCCTGTTCCATCCTACCCCAGCCGAGCAGCTGGATAGAGATAAAGTGAAAAATTCAGTGATCGTGAGACAATTCTGCTGATCTTAGGAAGACATGTCCAAAAATATGTGCTTAATTCTAGGAGTTACTAAAGCTCAGTAACCACTGCAGGTCCTGCTTCAGGCTATGTTTATTGACCTCAGAAATTTTAAGATTAGGTATCAAATGCCGGCAGGGGCATGAACAGTTTCAGATCTATCTTTTGAATTGCTGGAAGCATCTTTATTAAAACTCAGTGACTGACCTACTTTAAGGCTTTACAAATCTTAATTGGGAGGAGCTTGACTCCCCCAGCCCCCCACCAAAGTGCCCAAGAAAGGATTTTACTTCATTAGAAGAAGTCCAGCTGTATTGCTTAGAGAAATGTAGGATGTCATAAAGGACTCTTGGAAAAGGACATGCCTTTGGGCTATCAGATTTAAAGATAGAAGAAACCAGTGTCCTGTTTGTTTTGTGTTTATTTAGAAAATGCCACGAGAAGACACCACTATTCTTCCCTTTGGACTTAAAGTCTAATGATGTTGTAGGGCAAGTGTTAACCTTTAGCTGAGAAAATATTTAGTTTGAATATATATTGAAACATGTTTCTATTGACTGCTTTCACATACTGCATAAAGTATAGAACATGAAAGGATTCCTAGAGAAGCTGACTCAATTCAATAAGACCTTTTTTTTCAGTTATACTCATATGAAATTGAAATGCTCTACTACCATATAAATAAGTAGAAATATTTCTAGAATATTTAAGACCGCATCTGTTATCATTATATATATTTGGAGTACTTTTTCCCATTAATGCAGGAATATGGGCAGATATTCATTGGAAGGCAACATGGAGCTACATAATTTGTCTTCAGATTTGTGCATAAGAATTTAACTTACCAGATTATTCTTTTCTTCTTTCAAGAGAAATAGAAAAATGACCGTAAAGCCTTTATAATTATATGGCTAAATAAATAAATGATTAAAGTGAAATAGATGTTTTCATATAGTATTACTTAAATACATAAGTGGTTAAGTTTTAATTATTGATGGAATCACAGGCTGCTGATCAAGTAGCCCGGGAGATAGCCCCCCCCCTGCCCCCGACCTCTTTCACTGAATTTCAAACCCAGTTATAAATGCCTTCAGATTGTTTTAGAGTATTCATTTCAGTTGTAATAAGGACATAAGTAAAGGCCATTGATGTAGTTCATCTTTGTAGAAGACTGAGAAACTGCTTCAGTCAGAGTCACGCATCCTACTGTGCTTTGGTTTAGTGAATGGATTACAAAATGAGACTTATTCAAGATCAAAAGGCAAGCAGGCTTGCATCCTAAGGCTATGATTATATCACAAAAGCCTATCTTGGTGCAGGTATGGGATTTCCTACTACTTTAGAAGACAACTTTTTTTAGCCAGCACTGCTGGTCTCTTAAACTTTTGAAAAGGCACTGCAGTTTCTTTCCTTGACCCAGGCTTGAGATTTTTTGATTTAGGCCTGGTGGCCACATTAACAAGTTATTACCCCCACCTGATTCTAGTGGCCAGGGGATTGTAGTTCTGTTGTCTCTGAATCCACGACACAGCACTGGCAGCTTGGAGCACAGCCCAGGAATGCTAACTCCAGGTGTGAGTCTTCAGTTGGCATTCCCTGAGTGCAGACGAAAACAGTAATTTTCCTCCTTTTCTGAACAGCTGTTTCAGTCTGAAAACAAGCAAAATAAAAATATAAGATGCATCCAAGATTGCTTTATTTTGGGCATTTAGCACAAATGACAGTACAGCTCTACAAAACTACCACCAAATAATTACGTAAAGAGGCAAAGTAAGAAATAATTTATTACTGCATCACTGCTAAACAGCTTTCTCCTGGGAATTTAGATATTGTTAAAGAAAAAAATTATTCATAACACTTATTAAAGATGTCAGACTTTAAGGAGGACTATCATGATAGGTATACTGACAGTTACTACAATGGGGTTTTATAGTAGGAGAGAGAAATCAGGCTCAAATCCAAATACAACAAAGAAAACGGGGAAATTTATAGCCCAGGAGCAGGGTGAGCAGTTCAGTGGATGGAAATTATAAAGAGGAGGATACATCAGGGAGGATTCTAGCTAAACTGACCTAATAGGATTCTTGTGAAAGCAGGTCAAGGTGATCAGATGTCACCTGGGGGATGGTGGAGGATAAGGCACACAATCAGATTGAAGATGATTGGATATTGCGGGATTCTTGTTGAACTGACTTAGCAGGGTTCTGGCTAAAACTGGACAATGCAGAGATGACAAAGGAAGCCCAAAAGGCCTCATTGCGAAGAGAGTTCAGAGAAGCCTGTGTAGAGTTTGGTGAAGCGGAGAGTCTTTGCAAATAGGCCACACCAAAACGTGGCAGATTACTTTCCATTACACTCAACTAACTGCTACTAGGTTCTTACACATGTTACATCTGTTTTGCTTTGTAAGCTGTACTCAGGAACAGTGGAAATTCAGAGCCCTCACTTGTGTCAAAAAAGTATTTGTAGTGATTCAGGATAATCAAATTAAATCCACGAGAACTGAAACTAGTTTATAAATTCAGTTCTGCTAATGTTTCAGTAATCAATATTAGTTTATTGAAAATCACTTCAATAAGAGGATAGAGAAGAGGATGGGCCAATGGGAGGAAACACAGGAAAAAGCAACAAAATGTTTAGATCTAATTGGAAAACAAAGAATAAAAGAACTAAAACAATGGTAAGCATAAAATAATAATGAGGTAAAGTACCATTCTATAATGATCTTGATGAAAGGGATATTACATTCTATAAGTTAATCTGCTTCTATGCCACTGTTTGTTGGGTTACACTCCTTGATAATTAGCTTGTTGGATGTATCAACAGATACAGCCTAAACCCCAAACAATGAAAAATGTGTATTTTTATTTAGATATTTTCACATTTTCCTTTCTTCTCCTACCAGAATATTTATGTCCCCATTGGAATCACTTAGGTATAATCATTCACAAATCAGTTCCTGAGTGTCTATTGTGTCTATTGTACAGTGGTAAATTATGTGTTGTGTGCAGTAAAACTATAATGGAACTTCAAGGTCTGTCCTTGATCAAACTAAATATTATTTGGTGTCTGTTGAACTGGAATTTACTAGTGAAATCATTTCTCTTTTTCTTGGATGGTGGTAGTTGTGGTAGTGGTGGTGGTGATACACAGAAACTGTCACTGATTTCCTGAACCAACCTCTGTTAGTTTCCCCTCTCCGGTTATACATATGTCTGCAGTATTCTGTGTACCCTTCATACATTCTCTTAACATCTCGAGTTTTTTTCTCTTTTCCTTCCTTTGTTCTCCAGTTACCATCTGTCAAACGGATCCACTATCCTTCTACATATGGGAAGTTATATCCAATTTGCTTTCATTGTAAATTGGTTCGGCCATAATTCACATATAATTTTCATAGAATCCCATTAACTCTTTTGTTAACATCTATGCCCTATTTGATTATACAGGTTTTTCTAATTGACTCAAATTTTCTGACTCTATCTTGAATGCCATTTTTGTCATCTTTCTATATCAGTTAAAATATACCCATTACCTTAAACAGACTTTGCAGTATGATTTACAGAATTTCCACTCATACACACTCTAATTTATCAGTTTCTTTTTGTATTGCTATATCATTTTAATTTGACAAAATCTTTATTCTCATGTTAATATACATATGTATCTGACATTAGGGGATATTAAGAAGTATAGATATTAATAATGCTATGACTGTGTAAAGCTTCTAATAAAAGTATGTCTGTTCTAGACAATGTGTATGTTCCTAGATTTAACTGTTAAAATTGAGAAGTATTTCATTTATTTTCCCTGTAATTTTCCCTGGTTACAGCCAAATGATCTTTTTCCTAGTGAGAAGGGCTAAATTTTTCTCTGAGAGGAAATGTTGCTGCAGAAGTTTATTGTTACTACGATTATTTTACTGTATCCAATCCTATGCCACTTAATTTACACAAAGTGATCTTTAATCATTCAGTAGTTAATTCTTCCATCATTTCATGGGGAAAAATCAATAGTGCAGTTGATTTATACCTGTGAAAACCCTGCTACTGCAATGGCAGATTAAAGTTACCATAGCAGAGGAGAAAAAGATCTAGTATTTAGACAAGTAGTAATATGTAAATTAATTCATTAGTGTGTGCTTTGCTTATTTTTAGACATGTATAAAGTAAAATATACAGAAGTCTCTATTATATAAATGTAATAATAGTATGTTTACAGATTTTAAAATATAAATGAAAATAGTAATATACACATAGGTTTATATAGAAATGGATGGATAGATGAATTAGAGAAGAAAGGTAGATAATACACACTTGTCAGCATCCCCAAAGAACTGTATAATAAATAGTAATTGATCAAGCATGCTTAGAATATTTCTTAGTCATAATAATGATTAAATTGAACTACAGCAATATTAAATATAAAATAGCAGTGATACTAAATTTTTGATGCCAGATTCCATAATAATATGATAATCAAATGAAGATGAAAAATTGGGAAAATATCTGTGCATTTTCATTATATATATATTTTTTGGACAATATTTATTACAGAAACTTGGTCCCTTCCTTCTATCAAGAGAGAACAATTATGTACACATAACCTTATTTGCAAATGGAAAGCTAAAAATGACCCGACCAGTTGCTTGGTGCATTATGTAAGAAACTGCTAGGATAGTGGCAGCAAACAGGTAATGAATCAGAAAAGTTCTCACTTGTCAAAGCATGTGGAGTAATGAACACTGTCCTCTTATTGAGCTGTTATTTCTAAAAATAATAAGCAAGAAAGATGCTATCTTGGTCAAAGTGTGTGGCTGTTTATATATTAGTATACAGGCTGTGTGTCAGCAAATAAGCCTCTGGAGGCAAACAAAATCTGATTGTTTCAATCATAATCTAAGTGACCTAACATGTTAAAACTAAACTGGTATGTCTTCCACCAAAGATTTAAAGAAAAAGGATTATGCAAAATTAAAGTGTATAAAACCCCTAAGATATGTGACAGTAAAACAATGTAATATTACCCATGTGTGGTAAATTTGTGAATGCTATTGTACCATTCGAAGAAGCTAGCCCTCAAATTATTAGTTTGATAATGAAAGCAAATATATATAAATACATTTTAATTAGGTATAGGTTTCACTGCATAATCAGAGCCTTTGTGTTACAGAGCAGTTATCCACTTTGAAATAAATGCATTTATTTATTAATTCATAAAACAAATAATTGATGAGCACTTGCTACAACTCAGGGACTGTTTCCGGGTGTTTAGATACACATACAGTACTTTCCAAGAGAGGTGCTTAAGATTTATTTAAGTGCCGTATATCAAATGCTATCTTTAAAGTTCTTTTCATATTTTGATTATATGATTTTGGGGAAATCCCAAATTATAGGAGGTGGAAAACTGTTAAATGATTCTCTCAACCTATTATCTTTCTTAATATCTTACTCTAACCCTGTATTAAAAAAACCATGATTTGGCAAGGTAGATTGTTCTTTTCATGATGATAGTTAAGGAGTTACTAATAAGAAAATATACCAGTTTACTTGCACAGAACTATTTTTCACCTGCTTATTTCCCTGCCTAAAATGCCATAATGAAGATATATCCTCCAAAATCACACACACCTTGTAGGACTTAACACATTCATCTGTTATAAGTTTTATTCTACAATCCCTAAGGTGTTGGTTTATCAGATTACTCTTAGCTCGTTGAGAATACACAGCTAAGCAAAGGGGCAATTACAGAATTTGGAACATCACCTGGAGGGTGTGGGCCTGAGCAGAACAAAGACATGAAGAGGAGTAAATGGGTACCCAAAGTAAATTTACCAAGAGTAATCAATGTATGCTTTCTCCCAAGGCTAAGCTTGCTGCTAAATTCAATAGATATAAATAAATAAAACAGAAAATATTTTTTACCCTTGAGGGCAAAAATATTACTATCTGGCCACTCGAGGCAACAGTTTTTCCTCTTGTTTTAGCATTGTAGCATTATAAAATGGCATACACATGTATGCGATTTTAAAATAGAATATTAAATGATGAGTCCATAGTAGCAATGGAATAGTGAAGAGAAGGTAACTCATGTTCTTAAAGGCTTCCAGTGATTCGTATAGGTTGAGATTTATCTTAAAAGATAGTAGACATAGATTGTAAAGGCAGGACATTGAGTGGGAGTGAACAGCCACCTTACTGTGACTGAAATAGAGAGGTGGATAAAGTAGGAAAGTGATTTATGTTGGGCCTAGAATACTGGATTAAGGCATGTATATTTGTAGCAGTCAACTTTTGACAAGCAAAGTTTCTCAGATCTTAAGTGTCAAGTTTCTTTCAGATATTTAAAGCATTTTCAAACTGAATGGGAAAATTGGCATAAGGTAGTTTTGACTAGATTTTTCAACTGTTATTTGTTCATATCCATTTTCTGTTTTACTAGAAAATATTAATTTATCAGAAGCCTATTAAATATTTATTAGAAAAAATATATAATGGGTAAAACATTCAGAATGACTCTGAAGAGTATAAATACTTACATTCAAGTGTTAAGGGGTAGAGTTAAGATTATCAGGAAATATCCCTATGTCAAATGCTAAGTTGCAAACATAAAATCATGATGTGTTTTGTAAAATATGTCTGAATGTACAGACCAGGAAATCAGAAATTATATTGTTGATGTTTTTTATTCTTGGACTGGCTTAATAGTGTTTCCTTTGTGAACTTATATTAAAATTTTAATATTATTAATTGATATTTTAACAGTATAAAAGTGATGACGTGCCATATGAATACCTATACCACCTAGGAGGTCAAGGAGGTCAAAAGTGTCTTCTCTAATAATGAGTTTAATTTGTTCCCAAGAGGGAATTCTAAATTTTATCCTTTTAAACATATCAACATAACCCAAGCTGTACAGTAGATTAATGATACTGAGTATGTTATATAAAATTCTGTTAGCAGCTCAGAGGGTGATTTTAGAAAACCAACCATATATTTGACCTGAAGAAAATTGATTTTGCCTTTGTTTGTTTCCATGAAATTAAAAATAAATGTAAATATAACACAATGCAGAAGACGACTACAGCCAGATTTCAGTTAAAAACAAATGAAGAGTGATTTAATGTAAGGTTTATATTTCATATGCATTATAGTTATCCAAGGATTTCCCACTGGATAAGGTGATTTATCAACATAAGCAAATAGCAGCTCTTTCAGTACACTATTTCTGAAGCTGTTTCTTTGATATTTTTTCAAACAGAATTGTTATTTGAAGCATTAATGAGGAAGATAGATCAGTGGTTCCTAACTCTAGATAAATTTTAGAATCATACAGGGAGCCTTTAAAAAATACTAATATCTATGTCCAACACCAAAGAGATTCTGAGGTAAGTGATTTTGTGAGTGTCTTGGGCACTAATATATTTGCAAATCTACCCAGGTGATTCGTGAGCAGTGACAGGATTTTGAACAGTTGAGAGAAATCACATATCATCTATTCTGAAATACGAGACAGTATTTCCAAAACCTTAATACTGGATTCTATTTCAAAGCAATTAACCAATAAAATTATCTATTATTAAAATGCTTCCTATTAATAATACTTTTATGCATGTATTTTATGATTAAAAACTAAAGAATCATAAATATATCTCAAGTGAGGCAAAAATCACTGCATTATAAAAATGTATTAATATAATGAAAAAGTAAAATAAAATTTTATATTTACTGACTTTTCCATATATTTAATTAAATTAAAAAAAATCAAGAAATAGACTACAACCAGAATAAATGAAGAAAGAAACTTCAAATAATAGTACTGAAAAATAAGAGATTGGTTCAAGATGGTGGAGTAGAAGGAAGTGCACTGACTCCCTCTTGCGAGAGCACCAGAATCACAACTAATTGCTGAACAATCATCAACAGGAAGACACAGGAACTCACCTAAAAAGACACCCCACATGCAAAGACAAAGGAGAAGCCACAATGAGATGGTAGGAGGGGTGCAATCACAATAAAATCAAATCCCATAACCTCTGGGTGGGTGACTCACAGACTGGAGAACAATTATACCACAGAAGTCCACCCACTGGCGTGAAGGTTCTGAGCCCCACATCAGGCTTCCTAACCTGCGGTTCCAGCAACGGGAGGAGGAATCCCTAGAGAATCAGACTTTGAAGACTAGCGGAATTTGATTGCAGGACTTCAACAGGACTGGGGGAAACACAGTTCCACTCTTGGAGGGCACAAAGAAAGTAGTGTGTACATCAGGACCCAGGGGGAGGAGGAGTGACCCCATAGGAGACTGGACCACACCTACCTGCTAGTGTTGGAGGGTCTCCTGCAGAGGCGGGGTGGGGGGCGGCTGTGGCTCACCGTGAGGACAAGGACACTGGCAGCAAAAGTTCTGGGATGTACTCCTTGGCAAGAGCCCTCCCGGAGTCCACCATGAGCCCCACCAAAGAGCCTGTAGGCTCCAGTGCTGGGTTGCCTCAGGCCAAACAACCAACAGGCCAAACAACTCAACCCCACCCATTAGCAGACAGGCAGATTAAAGATTTACTGAGTTCTGCTCACCAGAGCAAAAACCAGCTCTACCCACCACCAGTCCCTCCCATCAGGAAACTTGCACAAGCCTCTTAGATAGCCTCATCCACCAGAGGACAGACAGCAGAAGCAAGAAGAACTACAATCCTGCAGCCAGCGGAACAAAAACCACATTCACAGAAGGATAGATAAAATTTAAAGGCAGAGGACTATGTACCACATGAAGGAACAAGATAAAGCCCTAGAAAAAACGACTAAATGAAGTGGAGATAGGCAACCTTCCAGAAAAAGAATTCAGAATAATGATAGTGAAGATGATCCAGGACCTTGGAAAAAGAATGGAGGCAAAGATCAAGAAGATGCAAGAAATATTTAACAAAGACCTAGAAGAATTAAAGAACAAGCAAACAGAGATGAACAATACAATAACTGAAATGAAAAATACACTAGAAGAGAGGCAGAAGAACAGATAAGTGACCTGGAAGACAGAATGGTGGAAATCACTGCCACAGAAGAGAATAAGGAAAAAAGAATGAAAAGAAATGAAGAGAGCCTAAGAGACCTATGGGACAACATTAAATGCAACAACATTCACATTATAGGGGTCCCAGAAGGAGAAGAGAGAGAGAAAGGACCCAAGAAAATATTTGAAGAAGTTATAGTCAAAAACTTCCCTAACATGGGAAAGGAAATAGCCACCCAAGTCTAGGAAACGCAGAGTCCCATACAGGAGAAACCCAGGGAGAAACACGCCAAGACACATAGTAATCAAATTGACAGAAATTAAAGACAATGAGAAATTATTAAAAGCAACAAGGGAAGAATGACAACATAGGAGGGAACTCCCATAAGGTTAACAGCTGATTTATCAGCAGAAACTCTACAAGCCAGATGGGAGTGGCATGATATATTTAAAGTGATGAAAGGGAAGAACCTACAACCAAGATTACTCTGCCCGGCAAGGATCTTTCAGATTTGACAGAGAAATGAGAAGCTTTACAGACAAGCAAAAGCTAAGAGAATTCAGCACCACCAATCCAGCTCTACAACAAATGCTAAAGGAGCTTCTCTAACTAGGAAACACAAGAGAAGTAAAGGACATACAAAAACAAACCCATAACAATTAAGAAAATGGTAATAGGAACAAACATATCGATAATTACCTTAAATGTGAATGGACTAGATGCTCCAACCAAAAGACACAGGCTCGCTGAGTGGATACAAAAACAAGACCCATATATATGCTGTCTACAAGAGACCCACTTCAGACCTAGGGACACATACAGACTGAAAGTGAGGAGATGGGAAAAAGATATTCTATGCAAATGTAAATCAAAAGAAAGCTGGAGTAGCAATACTCATATCAGATAAAATAGACTTTAAAATAAAGAATGTTACAAGATACAAGGAAGGACACTACATAATGATCAAGGGATCAATCCAGGAAGAAGATATAACAATTATAAATATATATGCACCCAATATAGGAACAACTCAATACATAAGACAAAAGCTAACAGCTATAAAAGAGGAAATCAACACCCACACAATACTAGTCGGGGACTTTAACACTACACTCACACCAATGGGCAGATCATCCAGACAGAAAATTAATAAGGAAACACAAGCTTTAAATGATACAATAGACCAGGTAGATTTAATTGATATTTATAGGACAGTCCATTGGAAAACAGCCAATTACAGTTTCTTCTCAAGTGCACACTGAACATTCTCCAGGATAGATCACATCTTGGGTCACAAATCTAGCCTCAGTAAATTTATGAAAATTGAAGTCATATCAAGCATCTTTTCTGACCACAGCGCTGTGAGACTAGAAATAAATTACAGGGAAAAAACGTAAATAACACAAACACATGGAGGCTAAACACTACGTTACTAAATAACCAAGAGATCACTGAAGAAATCAAAAAAGAACTAAAAAAATATCTAGAGAAAAATGACAATGAAAACATGATCCAAAACCTGTGGGATGCAGCAAAAGCAGTTCTAAGAGGGAAGTTTATAGCTATACAAGCATACCTCAAGAAACAAGAAAAATCTGAAATAAAAAATCTAACTTACACCTAAAGAAACTAGAGAAAGAAGAACAAACAAAGCCCAAATTAATAGAAGGAAAGAAATCATAAAGATCAGAGCAGAGATAAATGAAATAGAAACAAAGAAAACAATAGCAAACATCAATAAAACTAAAAGCTGGTTCTTTGAGAAGATAAACAAAATGGGTAAACCTTTAGCCAGACTCATCAAGAAAAAGAGGGAGAGGATTCAATAAAATTAGAATTAAGAAAGAAGTTAAAAAGGACACAGCAGAAATACAAAGCATCATGAGAGACTACTACAAGCAACTCTATGCCAATAAAATAAACAACCTGGAAGAAATGGAAAAATTCTTAGAAAGCTATAACCTTCCAAGACTGAGCCAGGAAGAAATAGAAAATATGAACAGAACAATCACACGTGATGAAATTGAAAGTGTGATTAAAAATCTTCCAACAAACAAAAGTCCAGGACCAGATGGCTTCACAGGTGAGTTCTATCAAACATTTAAAGAGCTAACACACATCCTTCTCAAACTCTTCCAAAAAATTGCAGATGAGGGAGCACTCCCAAACTGATTCTACAAGGCCACCATCACCCTGATAGCAGAACTACAAAAAAAGAAAATTACAGACCAATATCACTGATGAGTATAGATGCAAAATTCCTCAACAAAATACTAGCAAACAGAATCCAACAACACATTAAAAAGATCATACACCATGATCAAGTAAGATTTATCCCAGGGATGCAAGGATACACAAATCAATGTGATACACCATATTAACAAATTGAAGAAGAAAAACCATATGATCATCTCAGTAGATGCAGAAAAGCTTTTAACAAAATTCAACACCCATTTATGATAAAAACTCTCCAGAAAGTGGGCATAGAGGGAATCTACCTCAACATAGTAAAGGCCATATATGACAAACCAACAGCCAACATCATTTTCAATGGTGAAAAACTGAAAGCATTTCCTGTAAGGTCAGGAACAAGACAAGGATGTCCACTCTTGCCACTATTATTCAACATAGTTTTGGAAGTCCGAGCCATGGCAATCAGAGAAGAAAAAGAAATAAAAGGAATACAAATTGGAAAAGAAGAAGTAAAGATGTCACTGTTTGCAGATGACATGGTACTATACATAGATAATCCTAAAGATGCCACCAGAAAACTACTAGAGCTAATCGATGAATTTGGTAAAGTTGCAGGTTACAGAATTAATGCACAGAAATCTCTTGCATTGCTATACACTAACAACAAAAGATCAGAAAGAGAAATTAATGAATCAATCCCATTCACCATTGCAAAGAGTAAAATACCTAGGTATAAACCTACCTAACGAGGTAAAAGACATGTACTCAGAGAACTATAAGACACTGATGAAAAGAATCTAAAATGACACAAACAGATGGAGAGATATACCATATTCTTGGCTTGGTAGAATCAGTATTGTGAAAATGACTATACTACCCAAAGCCATCTACAGATTCAATGCAATTCCTATCAAATTACCAATGGTACTTTTTACAGAACTAGAACAAAAAATCTTAAAATTTATATGGAGACACAAAAGACCCGAATAGCCAAAGCAATCTTGAGGGGAAAAAACAGCTGGAGGAATCAGACTCCCTGACTTCAGCCTATACTACAAAGCTACAGTAATCAAGACAATATGGTGCTGGCACAAAAACAGAAATATAGATCAATGGAGCTGGATAGAAAGCCCAGAGATAAACCCACGCACCTATGGTCAACTAATCTATGATAAAGGAGGCAGGAATATACAGTGGAGAAAAGACAGCCTCTTCAATAAGTAGTGCTGGGAAAACTGGACAGCTACCTGTAAAAGAATGAAATAGAATACTTCCTAACACCATACACAAAAATAAACTAAAAAATGGGTTAAAGACCTAAATGTAAGACCGGACACTATAAACCTCTTAGAGCAAAACATCGGAAGAACACCTTTGACATAAATCACAGCAAGATCCTTTTGTGACCCACCTCCTAGAGTAATGGAAATAAAAACAAAACTAGACAAATGGAACCTAATGAAATTTAAAAGCTTTTGCACAGCAAGGGAAACTAAACAAAATAGAAAGACAATCCTCAGAATGGGAGAAAATATTTGC
This sequence comes from Delphinapterus leucas, assembly GCF_059928025.1. Classification (NCBI taxonomy): domain Eukaryota; kingdom Metazoa; phylum Chordata; class Mammalia; order Artiodactyla; family Monodontidae; genus Delphinapterus; species Delphinapterus leucas. The sequence continues at coordinate 45,172,963 of NC_143132.1, forward strand.
CAACGAATCAATGGACAAAGGATTAATCTCCAAAATATATAAACAGCACATGCAGCTCAATATTAAAAAAACAAACAACCTAATCAAAAAATCGGCAGAAGATCTAAATAGGTATTTCTCCAAAGAAGACATACAGATGGCCAAGAAGCACATGAAAAGCTGCTCAACATCACTAATTATTAGAGAAATGCAAATCAAAACTACAATGAGGTATCACCTCACACCAGTTAGAATGGGCATCGTCAGAAAATCTACAAACAACAAATTCTGGAGAGGGTGTGGAGTAAAGGGAACCCTCTTGCACTGTTGGTGGGAATATAAATTGATACAGCTGCTATTGGGAACAGTATGGAGGTTCCTTAAAAATCCGAAAATAGAATTACCATATGACCCAGCAATCCCACTACTGGGCATATACCCAGAGAAAACGATAATTTAAAAAGACACATACACCCCAATTTTCATTACAGCACTATTTACAATAGCCAGGATATGGAAGCAACCTAAATGCCCATAGACAGATGAATGGATAAAGAAGATGTGGAACATATATGCAATGGAATATTACTCTGCCGTAAAAAGGAATAAAATTGGGTCATTTGTAGAGACATGAATGGACCTTGAAACTGTCTTACAGAGTGAAGTAAGTCAGAAAGAGAAAAACAAATATCGTGTCTTAACCCATATATGTGGAATATAGAAAAATAGTACAGATGAACCAGTTTGCAGGGCAGAAATTGAGACACAGATGTAGAGAACAAACATATGGACACCAAAGGGGGAAGCGGGGGTGGTGGTGGGATGAATTGGGAGATATGGCTTGACATATATACATTAATATATATAAAATAGATAACTAATAACCTGCTGTATAAAAAAATAAAATAAAATTCAAATTAAAAAAATAGTACTGAATAAATAATAATGGCTCATTTATTTGAATTTAGAAATATATACCTTAAAGAGTTTTCAATATAACTGAGCATATGAATGAAAATTTTAAATATTTGGGTTTATTATTTTATAAAATACCAATTTTATAATGTTTAACCAAACATTTAAGAAAAAGAATTGGGAGTGATGTTACTGACTTTTCACAGAACTTATCATTATAGCATTGTGTTTGAGATAGAAATATGTATGTCAGTCTTTATAGCTTTAGATTTATGTTTCCAAAATACAAATGACTAATTCATTTTAGTCTCACGTGGGTTAAGTTTAGTTTGTCCAAAAATGCATTTTTAAACTGTATACCAAAAAAAAATGGGAAAAAATAAATTTTGACTTTGTTTTTTGTAATTTGTAAGAAATTGGGTGTAAAACAAGTACCTCTGTTATTTTCCTAAAATAAGGAGAGAGTGCAAGGTAATACCCAGATGACAGTTAAAAACTTGAAAAGACACATATTTGAGTTTTTGGCCTATGCCTAGCACCCAAGAGGGTTTAACATGGTAGCATGATGCTGACTTTCAAAGGACACCTGTATTCAAAACTTGGTTTTTTTAGTAATGAGCTGCATGAAGTTGAGACAAATCAATTTATACAAGCCTGTAAATTTTAGACCCAGTTGAGCTTTCTAATCCTAGAGCCCCAAACCTTATTGATTATACCCCAACACCCAACCCCTGTCCTTTCTCTTTGAACCATCTCCATCTGAAAATTTGAAAAATGTTTCTATTTCAAAAATTTTTGCTGACACACAAATAAGGGTGTTGAAAGTCGACGCTAATTACTAAAAATATGTTGGAGAAAGCCCACCCCAACTTTAATTTTTTTCATTAATTCTTAAAATCTTTACGCTTATTCATTTTAAGGGTCTGTCAGAACCATGTCTATCAAACTTTAAAGTGCATTCAAGTCACTGAGGAATCTTGTTAAAAATGCAGATTCTAATTGTGTGTCTCAACTGCAACCTGAGAGCTGCTAGCAAGCCTCCGGTTGATGCCAATGTTCTTGATTCTTGTATGTTATCTTGAGTAGCAAGATGTAAAAGGACTCACACTTGGCTGTATGGATAAGTGGACACTTTGAGGGAACTTTTGGACAAAATTCAACTGGATCCTGGATTAAATACAAAAATAAGTTTGATTGCATTTCTGGGTTTGCTGCTAAAAGAAACCTTGAAACATACACATACCCCAGCAAGCTGAAACTGCAGCAGGAAGCTGTGAATGGTGAGCATAAAAGAGGGTTGCCCTGAGGTCAAAGCTGATACCAGTGCTGTATCATGTAGGCAAGCCTAGTTTTCTTTGGGGCCTTAGATTCCTATTTCTTATAGTTTTTCTGACCTCTGGTTGTTTATTCTACCTTCTGTAGAGTTGGCTTTCACTGGCCAAGAACACAGGCTAGGAGACTTCTTGAATTCAAATCTTGATCTAACCTTTGTACTTGGACAACTTATTCTCCCTTTATTTCAGTTTATGCAACTAGAAAATGGAGATAGTAATTGACTCTACAAAGTTGAAGTTGTTTTGAGGGTTAAGTGAAGTAATACATGCCCAGAACAGTGCCTGGAATATAAGTGCTTGGTATTGTTTTCTGTAAGTCATCATGTAATATTTCAATGCCTTTAATACGTAGAAATTAATTTAGCAAAATCTTTATAAAGTTATACTGGGACTTATTGCTAAAAAAGGAATTAAATAATTTGCCACGGGGCTTCCCTGGTGGCGCAGTGGTTGAGAGTCCGCCTGCCGATGCAGGGGACACGGGTTCGTGCCCCGATCCGGGAAGATCCCACATGCCGTGGAGCGGCTGGGCCCGTGAGCCATGGCCACTGAGCCTGCACGTCCAGAGCCTGTGCTCCACAATGGGAGAGGCCACAACAGTGAGAGGCCCACGTACAGCAAAAAAAAAAAAAAATATATATATATATATATAATAATTTGGCAAGTGCCAATAGTAGAAATTTGTCTAGAACCTTGTTTTACTTACTATCTTTATTTTTCCATCTACATCTTTACGAGTAATAAAAAAACTACCTGCATTCTTATGCTTTAACACTTATCAGTAATTAAATAATAACTTCCTAAAAAGTATGAAATAGTTACAAAATAAATTTTAAAATACTAAAGTAGTTTATAGATTGCACTATAAACCATAGTATCCCATGGTGATATAACAGAAGGTGGAGGTTTTCATCGTTTTGTTCCAATTCTGATATACCTCCTGGAGAACGTACTAAGACCACTTACTCATACAGCCACCTCAAAAGCCTGCCAAATATTAGATAGCAGTTATTCTTTGAGCAGTGCAAATTTACCAAAAAATAGTATGATCCAGAAGTATTATAATATTGTTGTTCTCCATGGTTAAGTCGATTATTTACTTTGTGTGATGCTAGAGTATCCTTTTCTGGTATCCCCACCAGCAATAAGTGTTAGAGAACTTCCCATTTTTGTCAGCAGGGTGGGTATAGGTAGTCTTATTTTTGCTTTAATTTAAATTTCTCTTACCAACGAGTTTAAATTATCTTCTCCTTTTTGAAATTGTTTTTCCTTTATATTTTTAATTAATATACTTTACACATTTAAAATTATTTATAAAAAATAAAAAAAAGACTAGGTAAAGGGCTTCCCTGGTGGTGCAGTGGTTGAGAGTCCGCCTGCCGATGCAGGGGACACGGATTCGTGCCCCGGTACAGGAGGATCCCACATGCCGCGGAGCGGCTGGGCCTGTGAGCCATGGCCCCTGAGCCTGCGCGTCCGGAGCCTGTGCTCCACAACGGGAGAGGCCACAGCAGTGAGAGGCCCCCGTATCGCAAAAAAAAAAAGAAAAAATATATTTATATGCCAAAGCTTTAAAATCGTATAGATAGATGAGGTTTATAAAAAAAGAAACTAGTCGCTATGCACACCCATCTCCTTTCTTATCCCACTAACCAGAGGCAACAGTTTTCTCTTTTTTAGGTATTATTTACAGGTTTTTATCTGCATATATCTAAATAAAATGCATATATTTCAATCTCAATTTTAGATTTTATCTATTATGGTAAGTTAACATTTTTAGCTAACTTCCTTTTTTCTTCTGAAATGTTACTAAATCCATATTCAATTTGTTATGATTCTGTAAATATTGTTCACTGCTGGGCCATATAATGTACAAGGACATAAAATTTTCTTTTCTTCTACACCATTTTTTGTCCTGGAATTAGGGCCATATAATGTACAAGGACATAAAATTTTCTTTTCTTCTACACCATTTTTTGTCCTGGAATTAATAATCTCCACAAATCTTTCGTGTGCACAGTTTTCTTTAGACATAAAAGTAAGTTTACCTATATATCTTATATTCTATAGTTTAATAAAATTTTTCATACAGTTAAATAGCTCATATATTGTTTCTCTTCCTTTTTCCCCTGTAAACTTTTCTTCAGCAGGTCCCATTTTGTTTTTGCTTTTTTTTAAATGTCTGCTGCCCAGTTGTCCTAAGACTTCCTCTTGCTCATTTTTGAAGTTCTTTGCCTTGTTCATCTGCTGAATTCCCTGTTTTTAGACCTTATGTTTTAATTTTCCCATGTTAATGCTCTTCTGTTTTTATGGACTACATCTTCTCAAAGCTTCTTGAACTCTTGAGGAAAAGGGTAAAAAACATAAATGTTTAGAGTCTTTGCATATAGTGTCTGTGTATACACAGAATTCTGAATTGACTAGGGAATTAAAAAATATTCTTTTAACTTCATATTAAGCTTATTTTTCCTTAAATTTTATTTTACTTTGAAAATGTATTATTGTATATGATAAATAAAATCAAACAATACACATTACAATGAAATGTGACTCCCACTCTAAATTTTTAATACTTGAGGAAACAATCTAATTTTTTGCATGTGTTTTCTCCCACTAAATATATCTTGGAGATCTTTATCAGTATATAAAATATCACCCTCATTTAACTATATCTTTATACTAGGCCATTGTCTAGAAGCTCTCACATAAAATTATCACAGTCAGTACTTTCTAGATATTCTGTATTTATGGATTTGATTTTCTACTTGTTCCAAATGGGTTTTATTTTTTGGCTTTTTAAACAGGAATATTTTCATTATTCAAAATGTTATTTAGGCTTTTTGGTTGACTTTTTTTCCTTGCATATGGGTTTTTCTTATCTATTTTTATTTCTCTTGATTTTCCTAATTTTAATTTTAAGATAGCTTATTTAGCTTTAGGAAATGACAACAGTAAAGAAAACATTTTAACGCACTGTACTAGTGTCCTGTGTTGTTGTTATACTACCACTTGATATTTTTTAAAAGGGAAATTTTTAAGAATTCATTTGTAATTGGAAGAATTTGGCAATTCCCAATCAGTCTTGGAACTCTACTATATAGGTGTTTTATTTTGCGTCAAACCACATTTATTGAAGGGTTCGTTTTCGGTTTTTTTTTTGTTTTTTTTGTTTTTTTTGGCGCGGGGGGCGATTCGCGGGCCTCTCACTGTTGTGGCCTCTCCCGTTGTGGAGGACAGGCTCTGGACGCACAGGCTCAGCGGCCATGGCTCACGGGCCCAGCCGCTCCGCGGCATGTGGGATCTTCCTGGAACGCGCCACAGACCCGTGTCCCCTGCATCGGCAGGCGGACTCTCAACCACTGCGCCACCAGGGAAGCCCCAAGGGTTCGTTTTTTAAATGTGAGGAATGTTTTTTGTTAGCTGAAATAAATCCTGAAAAGTGATTTTGTATTTTTACAAAGCAGTGTTTTGGGAGCAAACTGTAGTTTAAAAGAGAATAGCAAAATGAATCATTTGAAGAGTTGAGCACTTTCCAACAATTCCAGTAATGTGTTGGTTGTAAAATTCTTACCTGCTTATACCAAGTGGAAGGATTTCCAGTACGCTTTGGTGAATTTTTAAGCACTGTGATCTACCTTTAATGGAAACTTTTTCACTTTGGTTATTTGAAACATTGCTGTGGAGTACATAAAGAACATAGTGTTAAAATGGTGAAGTCTCAAAAATTACCTAGTATTAGTTTTTTCCACAAATGTATGCTTCACTTCGTAAAAGCTTTTAAATTGATTCATTTTCATATATTAGCAAATTTGTACCAAAACTTTTATTTTAAAATATAATGTTTAATAGATCCTTTGATTACTCCTCTTATTCATTATAAAATAATCTATATTAACTCACCTATCTGTAGCTTTGGCACCATTGACCTTTCTCTGCTTTTTGAAACTCTGTCCTTGAATATTAAACCTCCATCCTGGTTTCTGTGTAAAGTTTTCTTGGTTTTACTCTACTTTTGCTTGCCGTTCTTTCTCCATATCCTTTGCTGGCTAGTCTATCTCCACACATGCATTAAATGTAGGTGCTTCCTGAGAGTTCCACAACAGCCTTCTTTTCTCATTCTATATGCTGCTGGAGGATATCATCTACTTTTATTATTTCCAGTACTATCTATATGGTAATGTCTCCCAAAATGTGTTCTCAGCCCATCTCTCTCCTTAGCTCCATTTCCAATAATCACCAGCCTATTGGGCATCTCTATGTAATGTCCTCAAACTCAGGCGTCTTAAACCCAGTCTGTTCAAAACCGAAATATTCTCACATCTGCCTACCCCCTCACTCTTTGCCTCTAATATTCCCTGTGGCAGGTAACTCACACCAGTCGGTACCTTATCAAATAAGTAGAAATACAGTGATAATCTCCTCTCCTTTTATTCTCTTATTTTCCATATTCCATTGTATGCATGTCCTGTAGATTCTCTCTATAAAAACTCTTCTCCATTTCTCGTTCATAACCTCATTATTTTGTCTTTGTTTTTTAAAAGACTCGCTTTTTTATTGAAAAGTTGATTTACAATGTTGTGTCAATTTCTGCTGTACAGCAAAGGGATTCAGTTATACATATATATACAATCTTTTTCATATTCTTTTTTGTTATGGTTTATCGCAGGATATTGAATATAGTTTCCTAAGCTATATGGTAGGACCTTGGTGTTTATCCATCCTATATATATAATACTTTGCATCTACTAAGCCCAAACTCCCAATCCATCCCTCCCACCCCCACCCCACAACTGAAAACCAGCAGTCTGTTCTCTATGTCTGTGAGCCTGTTGTTGTTTCGTAGATAAGTTCATTTGTATCATATTTTACATTCCACATATAAATGATATCATATGGTATTTTTCTTTCTCTGTCTGACTTACTTCACTTAGTATGATAATCTCTGGTTTCATCCATGTTGCTGCAAGTGGCATTATTTCATATTTTTTATGGCTGAGTAATATTCCATTGTATATATGTACCACATCTTCTTTATCCATTCACCTGTAATGGACATTTAGGTTGTTTCCATGTCTTGGCTATTGTGAATAGTGCTGCTATGAACATAGGGGTGCACGGATCTTTTTTTTTTTTTTGAATTGTATTTAATTTCTTTTTTATACAGCAGGTTCTTATTAGTTATCCATTTTATACACATCAGTGTATACATGTCAATCCCAATCTGCCAATTCGTCACACCACCACCACCACCCCCCGCCACTTTCCCCCCTTGGTGTCCATACATTTGTTCTCTGCATCTGTGTCTCTTACTTCTGCCCTGCAAACCCGTTCATCTCTACCATTTTTCTAGGTTCAACTTTTATGTGTTAATATATATTTGTTTTTCTCTTTCTGACTTACTTCACTCTGTATGACAGTCTCTAGATCCATCCACATCTCTAAAAATAACCCAATTTTGTTCCTTTTCACATCTGAGTAATATTCCATTGTATATATGAACCACATCTTCTTTATCCATCTGGCTGTCGATGAGCATTTAGGTTGCTTCCATGTCCAGGCTATTGTAAATAACGCTGCAATGAACATTGGGGTGCATGTGTCTTTTTAAATTATGGTTGGCTCTGGGTATATGCCCAGTAGTGAGATTGCTGGGTCATATGGTAATTCTATTTTCGGATTTTTAAGGAACCTCCATACTGTTCCCAATAGCAGCTGTATCAATTTACATTCCCACCAACAGTGCAAGAGGGTTCCCTTTACTCCACACCCTCTCCAGCATTTGTTGTTTGTGATTTTCTGATGATGCCCATTCTAACTGGTGTGAGGTGATACCTCATTGTAGTTTTGATTTGCATTTCTCTAATAATTAGTGATGTTGAGCAGCTTTTCATGTGCCTCTAGGCCATCTGTATGTCTTGTTTAGAGAAATGTCTATTTAGGTCTTCTGCTCATTTTTTGATTGGGTTGTTTGTTTTTTCAATATTGAGCTGCATAAGCTGTTTATATATTTTGGAGATTAATCCTTTGTCCTTTGGTTCGTTTGCAAATATTTTCTCCTATTCTGAGGGTTGTCTTTTTGTCTTCTTTGTAGTTTCCTTTGCTTTGCAAAAGCTTTTAAGTTTCATTAGGTCCCATTTGTTTGTTTTTATTTCTATTACTCTAGGAAGTGGACCAAAAAGGATCTTGCTGTGATTTATGTCAAAGAGTGTTCTTCCTATGTTTTCCTCTAAGAGTTTTATAGTGTCTAGCCTTACATTAAGTCTCTAATCCATTTTGAGTTATTTTTGTGTATGATGTTAGGGAATGTTCTAATTTCATTCTTTTACATGTAGCTGTCCAGTTTTCCAATCACCACTTATTGAAGAGACTGTCTTTTCTCCATTGTATATCCTTGTCTCCTTTGTCATAGATTAGTTGACCGTAGGTGCATGGGTTTATTTCTGGGCTTTCTATCCTGTTCCATTGATCTATATTTCTGTTTTTATGCCAGTACCATATTGTCTTGATTACTGTAGCTTTGTAGTATAATCTGAAGTCAGGGAGTCTGATTTCTCCAGCTCCGTTTTTTTCCCTCAAGACTGCTTAGGCTATTCGGGTCTTTTGTGTCTCCATACAGATTTTAAGATTTTTTGTTCTAGTTCTATTAAAAAATGCCATTGGTATTTTGATAGGGACTGCACTGAATTTGTAGATTGCCTTGGGTAGTATAGTCATTTTCACAATATTCATTCTTCCAATCCAAGAACATGGTATATCCCTCCATCTGTTTGTATCATCTTTAATTTCTTTCATCAGTGTCTTATCGTTTTCTGCATAAAAGTCTTTTGTCTCCCTAGGTAGGTTTACTCCTAGGTATTTTATTTTTGTTGCAATGGTAAATGGGAGTGTTTTGTTAATTTCTCTTTCAGATTTTTCATCATGAGTTTATAGGAATGCAAGAGATTTCTGTGCATTAATTTTGTATCCTGCAACTTTACGAAACTCATTGATTAGCTCTAGTACTTTTCTGGTTGCATCTTTTGCATTCTGTATGTGTAGTATCATGTCATCTGCAAACAGTGACAGTTTTACTTCTTTTTTTCCAGTTTGTATTCCTTTTCTTTTTCTTCTCTGATTTCCATGGCTAGGACTTCCAAAACTATGTTGAATAATAGGGATGAGAGGATGGACATGCTTGTCTTGTTCCTGATCTTAGAGGAAATGGTTTTAGCTTTTCACCACTGAGAATGATGTTTGCTGTGGGTTTGTCGTATATGGCCTTTATTATGTAGAAGTAGGTTCCCTCTATGCCCACTCTCTGGAGAGTATTTATCATAAATGGGTATTGAATTTTGTCAAAAGCTTTTTCTGCATCTATTGAGATGATCATATGGTTTTTATTCTTCAATTTGTTAATGCAGTGTATCACACTGATTGATTTGTGTATATTCAAGAATCCTTGCAGCCCTGGGATAAATCCCACTTGATCGTGGTGTATGATCCTTTTAATGTGTTGTTTGTTGGATTGTGTTTGCTAGTATTTTGTTGAGGATTTTTGCATCTATATTCATCAGTGATATTGGTCTGTAATTTTCTTTTTTTGTAGTATCTCTGTCTGGTTTTGGTATCAGGGTGATGGTGGCCTCATAGAATGAGTTTGGGAGGGTTCATGCCTCTGCAATTTTTTGGAAGAGTTTGAGAAGGATGGGTGTTAGCTCTTCTCTAAATGTTTGATAGAATTCACTTGTGAAGCCATCTGGTCCTGTACTTTTGTTTGTTGGAAGATTTTTAATCACAGTTTCAGTTTCATTACTTGTGATTGGTCTGCTCATATTTTCTATTTCTTCTTGGTTCACTCTTGGAAGGTTATAGCTTTCTAAGAATTTGTCCATTTCTTCCAGGTTGTCTATTTTATTGGCATAGAGTTGCTTGTAGTAGTCTCTCAGGATGCTTTGTTTTTCTGTGGTGTCTGTTGTAACTTCTCCTTTTTCATTTCTAATTTTATTGATTTGAGTCCTTTCCCTCTTTTTTTTGATGAGTCTGGCTAAAGGTTTATCAGCTTTGTTTATCTTCTCAAAGAACCAGCTTTTAGTTTTATTGATGTTTGCTATTGTTTTCTTTGTTTCTGTGTCATTTATCTCTGCTCTGATCTTTATGATTTCTTTCCTTCTACTAATTTGGATTTTGTTTGTTCTTCTTTCTCTAGTTTCTTTAGGTGTGAGTTTAAATTGTTTATTTCAGATTTTTCTTGTTTCTTAAGGTAAGCTTGTATTGCTGTATACTTCCCTCTTAGAACTGCTTTTGCTGCGTCCCATAGGTTTTGGATCATCGTGTTTTTACTGTCATTTGTCTCTAGGTATTTTTTGATTTCTTCAGTGATCTCTTGGTTATTTAGTAATGTATTGTTTAGCCACCATGTGTTTGTGTTTTTTACGTTGTTTTCCCTGTAATTGATTTCTAATCTCATAGTGTTGTGGTCAGAAAAGATGCTTGACATGATTTCAGTTTTCGTAAATTTACTGAGGCTGGATTTGTGACCCAAGGTGTCATCTATTCTGGAGAATGTTCCATGTGCGCTTGAGAAGAAACTGTAATCAGCTGTTTTCCAATGGACTGTCCTTTAAATATCAATTAAATCTCTCTGGTCTATTGTGTCATTTAAAGCTTGTGTTTCCTTGTTAATTTTCTGTCTGGATGATCTGTCCATTGGTGTAAGTGAGGTGTTAAAGTCCCCCACTATTATTGTGTTACTGTTGATTTCCTCTTTTATAACTGTTAGCAGTTTCCTTATGTATTGAGGTGCTCCTATGCTGGGTGCATATATATTTATAATCATTATATCTTCTTCTTGGATTGAAACCTTGATCATTATGTAGTGTCCTTCCTTGTCTCTTGTAACATTCTTTATTTTAAAGTCTGTTTTATCTGATATGAGTATTGCTACTCCAGCTTTATTTTGATTTCCATTTGCATGGAATATCTTTTTCCATCCCTCACTTTCAGTCTGTATGTGTCCCTAAGTCAGAATGGGGTCTCTTATAGACAGCATATATATGGGTCTTGTTTTTGTATTCATTCAGCGAGCCTATCTCTTTTGGTCGGAGCATTTAATCCATTCACATTTAAGGTAATTATCGATATGCATGTTCGTACTATTTTCTTAATTGTTATGGGTTTGTTTCTGTGGGTCCTTTTCTTCTCTTCCCACTTAGAGAAGTTCCTTTAGCATTTGCTGTAGAGCTGGTTTGGTGGTGCTGAATTCTGTTAGCTTTTGCTTGTCTATAAAAATTCTGATTTCTCCATCGAATCTGAATGAGATCCTTGCCGCGTAGAGTAACCTTGGTTGTAGGTCTTCCTCTCCCTTTCATCACTTTAAATATATCATGCCACTCCCTTCTGGCGTAGAGTTTCTGCTGAGAAATCAGCTGTTAACCTTATGGTAATTCCCTTGTATGTTATTTGTTGTTTTTCCCTTGTTGCTTTCAATAATTTTTCTTTGTCTTTAGTTTTTGTCAATTTAATTACTGTGTGTCTCAGTGTGTTTCTCCTTGGGTTTATCCTGCCTGGGACTCTCTGCACTTCCTGGACTTGGGTGGCTATTTCCTTTCCCATGTTAGGGAAGTTTTCTACTATAATCTCTTCAAATATTTTCTCAGGTCCTTTCTCTCTCTCTTCTCCTTCTGGGACCCCTATACTGTGAATGTTGCTGCGTTGAATGTTGTCCCAGAGGTCTCTTAGGCTGTCTTCATTTCTTTTCGTTCTTTTTTCTTTATTCTGTTCCATGGCAGTGAATTTCACCATTCTGTCTTCCAGGTCACTTATCCATTCTTCTGCCTCGGTTATTCTGCTATTGATTCCTTCTAGTGAATTTTCCTTTCAGTTATTGTATTGTTCGTCTCTGTTTCTTTGTTCTGTAATTCTTCTAGGTGTTTGCTCTTTAATTCTTCTAGGTCTTTTTAAAACATTTCTTGCATCTTCTCTATCTTTGCCTCCATTCTTTTTCTGAGGTCCTGGATCATCTTCACTATCATTATTCTGAATTATTCTTCTGGAAGGTTGCCTATCTCCACTTCATTTAGTTGTTTTTCTGGGGTTTTATCTTGTTCCTTCAACTGGTACATAGCCCTCTCCCTTTTCATCTTGTCTATCTTTCTGTGAATGTGGTTTTTGTTCCACAGGCTGCAGGATTGTAGTTTTTCTTGCTTCTGCTGTCTGCCCTCTGGTGGATGAGGCTATCTAAGAGGCTTGTGCAAGTTTCCTGGTGGGAGGGACTGGTAGTGGGTAGAGCTGGGTGTTGCTCTGGTGGGCAGAGCTCAGTAAAACTTTAATCCACTTGTCTGCTGATGGGTGGGGCTGAGTTCCCTCCGTTGGTTGTTTGGCCTGAGGCAACCCGACACTGAAGCCTACCTGCCTCTTTTATGAGGCTAATGGCAGACTTTGAGAGGGCTCATACCAAGGAGTACTTCCTAGAACTTGTGCTGCCAGTGTTCTTGTCCTCAAGGTGAGCCACAGCCACCCCCTGCCTCTGCAGGAGACCCTCCAACACTAGCAGGTAGGTCTGGTTCAATCTCCTATGGGGTCACCGCTCCTTCCCCTGGGTCCTGATGTGCACACCACTTTGTGTGTGCCCTCCAAGAGTGGAGTCTGTGTTTCCCCCAGTCCTGTTGAAGTCCTGCAGTCAAATCCCACTCGCCTTCACAGTCTGATTCTCTAGTAATTCCTCCTCCTATTGCCGGACCCCCAGGTTGGGAAGCCTGACGTGGGGCTCAGAACCTTCATTCCAGTGGGTGGACTTCTGTGGTATAATTGTTCTCCAGTTTGTGAGTCACCCACCCAGCAGTTATGGGATTTGATTTTATTGTGATTGCGTCCCTCCTACCATCTCATTGTGGCTTCTCCTTTGTCTTTGCATGTGAGGTATCTTTTTTTTTAAGTTCCAGTGTCTTCCTGTTGATGATTGTTCAGCAGTTAGTTGTGATTCTGGTGCTCTCACAAGAGGGAGTGAGCGCACTTCTTTCTACTCCGCCATCTTGAACCAATCGCCGTCTTGATTATACTAACAGGTTTCTGCTTAATTATTTCCTGCTTCTAGTTCTTTCTCCCTCCAGTTCACTCTCCACACTGCTGCCAGAATATTCTTTCTAAAATGCAAAGAAGTTTTAAAAGGAAATGAAAAACATTTGCAATATGTGGATTGATATAGGTTGCTCTTTTATTATAAGTAATTCAATATATTTAAAAATGCAAATCTCGTTTGTCATGCTCTTACTTAAAATAAATAGGGAAAATAATCCTCTCTTAACTTCTGATCCTCATTTCAATAAAATCCAAAAGACATTTTCAAAGCATGCTGGCATCATAGGCTCCAGACACACAAAAGCATTTGCTTCCTTTGTCTGCATCTCCTTTTGCCCACTTCTTCCCCTGGTGAAACTCAGCTCATTCTATAAAACTTACCTTGGATGTTACCTCTTCTGCCTGAGCAGATATATTTCACATCTCTTTCTAATAGAGTGAAGTGCAGGTATTATCTATAAAGCTAACAAGATGTATTTGAACACATTCAGTTATTTTACAGTCATGTGTATCTGGCTCAGTGGGCATTATGGTCTTTGAAATTAACTCCCACCCAGTCCACCACACTTTCTCTGATAATTTTATATTTACTTGAACTTTTCCTTTTCTTGACTGTGTCCTTTGTGGGTAAAGAAATTGCATGATCTTTCATTTCTGTGTTTCCTCTACAGTGCACAATATCAGGCACAAAGTAAGCATTCAATAAATGTTTATCAATTTAATGAGTAAATCTCATACTTATTATTTTTCTTGCTATAAAGCATTTCAACTAGTAGAGAAAATTTTACCAAATCTTTCTGGACAGCATCCTCCTTTTTAATATTGAAACAAATTCACTTATTTATTTATTTAGTAGTTATACATGGGCAAAACTATGCAAACATGGATCAAATCGATAGGCTTAAGAGCAATTATGCAAGCCCAGATTGGGGACATTCTACTGGATATCTGACCAGCATTCCCTAAGTCTGTGAAGGACGTGGAAATTGAGGAAAAGAGAAACTGTCACAGACCAGGGTGACATAACAATCAAATGCAATGTGACACCCAAGATTGGAAAAGAAACTGGAAAACTTGTAGAATCCAAATAAAGTCTGGGATTTAGTTAATAGTAATGTGCTAATATCAGGTTATTAGTTTTGACAAATATACTTTGGTAATATAAAATGTTAACAGTGTGGAAACTGGGTGAGGAGTACGTGAGAACTAAGGCTCTGTACTGTTTTTGCAATTTTTCTGCAAATCTGAAATTACCTCAAAATAAAAAGTTCATTTTCAAAAATGCAATTATGACTTAAGAAATGACTTAATTGTTAACATAATACACTATACAGATTTTCTAAATACTATGTGCACTCAGAGAACTCTTGTAATAAAAGCATACTTTGAATTTTAAAAACAAATAATCTTTTTCAAAAATTCAGTGGAAACATAATTGTTAAAAATGTAAATTTTCTTTTATTATATACTATTTGCTATTAGATGTTAAATTGAGGTGCTCTAACTGCTTTTATTCTTATACACGATAGTGTTAATGATCTGTTTCATATCAAAATTTGAAGGCATTGTTTTTTACATGTTTTTATCAGAATTTTTGTGTAAAACTCTGACCTTGAAATCAATGGAAATTTATACTGACTTTTGTCTACCTGAATAGTATGAATCATCTTCAATTTTTATATTTTTAAAACTCCTCACAGCAAAATATGTTTAAGTAGTTGGTCTTTTCATCTATTACAAAAGTGAAACATTCCCTTTTCTGATATCAGGGGACATATTTGAGGGGTGGGCAGGCATACATTTGTTTTTCCTTTTTATTAATGTTTTGCTGGAGGGCAAATGTCAATGTAGCCACTTTCATTTATTTTTACTCCTCTTGCTGAATTCCTGTAGGGAAATTCTGCATATGGGTTTCTTTTATGGTTCTTTTCATTTTTATTTCCTGCTGTGACTTTGACAGTCAGACTGGCAGTGGGAGACAGAAATAAAAGAAGAAGAGTTAAAGAAATGTTATAGTCTCATGCTGTGAATTTAGAAGATGACAGGGGTTTTTGTCTTGCTTCCTCTGGCCCATGACTAAAAGAAGAACTGTCACCAGGTTACAGGGCTAAGGGGAAGTAATGAGAACATATTTTCTCATGCAGGCTACCTAGAGGACTTTGATGCACATGGCCCTCCCAATTCAATCTGAAACTCTAAGGCTAAAAATTGCTGTGGCTAGATTCAAAACCACATTACTAAGAAAGAGGCTTGACCATCCTCTCTGTACAGGTTACACACAGTAGGTATATAATAAACATTTATTAATGATAATGGTGTGTAAATTTGCTTTTCACACCATTGTACCAGCAAGAGTCTATAATTGGTCAGTTTGTCTGTTTCTAGTGTAGCTAATGTATTCTTTAAAAAAAAAGAATGAAATCAGTGTGGTGGATTTGACCTTCTCATTTTCCACCTTTGTTGGAGACAAAGGTGTCTCCAACTCATTTGGTAGGCAGCTGGGATTACATTTCCACTAATGAGGATCTTTAGGGCTATGCTAATAACATTTCTAATTGGGAAGCTCAAGAATTGCCTATGAAAAGACTTCAAAATGTGAAATTCCTTAAGTTTACAATAAATTTGAAGAAATATGTAAGAGAAAACTACTTAGAATAGAAATGAGGAAGAATTAGCTTCAAATGATTACAAAATGGTCAAATTTGTTATCATTTTTAAATACATACTTATTTTTAGGTAAGATACACCTCATTTTTTGAGTATTTGGTCCATAAGAATAATATGTATTTAAGATTGATATGCTTTGTTTTCAACTGAAATATAGTCAATCTTGTTGATTTTTTAAAAAAGTTTAAAAAATGCATTTGGAAAACAGATTCTAGAAGTTCATGAAATTACACATGTTCATGTATATATAATTAAATGTATATTATTAAAAATAAAATGGAATGTTGTCCTTTACATATTGAAATACGCAAACCAAAAATTTGAAATTAGAAAAATATAAAATTTTTTCCACAAAAAGATGAAATATTGTCTCCTGAATATAATTTTTTTAGAATTGGGACTTATGCAAAGTGAGAACACAGCCCACACAAGACCACCCTTACTTCTGATACCAGTTGCAAGTTTAGAGATTCCCAAAACCACTGTCAGGTTCAAACATTCACTAAAAGGATTCACAGAACCCAAAGCTGCTATATTTATGGTCACAATTTATTATAGCTAAAGGATACAGATTAAAAATCAGACAAGAGAAGAAGAGCGTAGTAGAGATCAAGAGAGTTCTAATCGTAGTGCTTCCACTTGTCCTCTCCCTGTGCAGTCAAAATATTGCCTCCCCACCCCGACTGCCGACAGTAGAGACAGAGTTTTCCCAACCGAGGATTGACTCACCCACTTTGCAGTGTTCAGAGTTTTAACTGGGACTCTATCACATAGGCATGATTGATTTCCCATGTGACTGATCTCAATCTCCACCCCCTCCAGATGTCAACTGATACCAGGTGACCCAAAGGCCACCCTAAATTAAATTGTTGGCACGACTCAGAACCCACCCACCCACCCAGACCAAGTAAAGATAATCCTGTCAAGTATGACGTTACAAGGGTTTAGAGATTACCTCTCAGAAATTGAGGGTAAAGGCCAGATCTCATTTTGGGGTAAGGTTTAATTCTTTACCACAGGACCTAGTAAGTGTGTGGCCCTGTTGCTTCTGCCTTGCTTTTTAAAAGCCATTGCTATATTCACAGCTCAGAACAAAGCGTATTGACTATGATATTTTAGTTTATCTGCATAATTGATTGATCATTCTTCTTAATACATAAATGTTTTAAATTCTAATTCATGGAGTAGTATTTATATACTACTACTGGGTTTTGTCAAGGTGGTAGAAACTGTCCTTAGGTTTTGAATAGCCTTACTGAGTTCTGCGAATTTATCTTCCATCTTCAAGAAAAGTACAGAAGTGTTAAATTCTGACTGATAATTTATTCTTGTAAGAAGTCAACATTTCCCTCCTATGATGAACATTGGTATAGAAGCAATAAAGTAATTATCTTTTCTACTAGTTTGAGAAAAAAATAACAAAAAAATTATCTTGCCCTTGTTAAAAATTTGATCTTCAGGCTAAATAAAAATCATAGAAACTTTCATGAATACGGTGATTATGTGAATGGAATTTTCACTGCCACCTCCTAATTCAGGTCTTCACTATTGGGAGACAATTCTCTATGGGTCTTTCATGTTTCTGCACATCTTGTAAGCTACCTTTGTTTTAGACTATCTTTTCAAGGATGCTTATAGTTAACAGCCTTAGATGAAAGAGATAGTGTCTGTCTCTGGAACAAAGAACAGGTTGATTTACTGTCCAGTATAATAAATTTAATGTCTCTCTCTGGGACAAAGTTTTGGTTACCTTACTGCCTTATACAAGGGTTCAGTTTCCTCTCCAGTAATGTAGCCCACCGAGTATGAATGTGTCACCTGTCTCTGTGGGAATTGAGGCTTGAGGAACCAACACAAATGCTGATATCTGGTAACCTTTTTACCTGTGAGTAATAAAGTCCTTTGTCTCTGATCCAGGAGTCTCTTGTCCTCTGCCAGCATCCATGAAACTGTGGCAGCCTAATATGTAAGCTTGCAACTAGGATAAATCTCAGCCCCTTCATAGTTGTTGACACTCACTTCCTCTTCCCTCATTCATAAAATGTGTTTCCTTTTACTTTCTCCCCCTTTAATTTCTAACCCCTTTAATTATCATAATCTAACACTGTCTGATCATTCTTTCTAATGTCCACTCTTGACCCAAATGTCATGGCTACCCATTTCTTATTATTAAAGTACAAACTTTAATTAATTCACTAAATCATTCATTTATCAAAAATTTTAAAGCATTTACTACCTACTTTTTAGGCACCTAAGGTAAACAATAGACAAGAGAATCATACAACTGGTCCCCATAAGTCCAAGGACAAGTGCAGTGCTTTAAATTGGAATGCTTCGGTATTGGCTTAATGTACCTTCCTTGTCTTATTTTACAATATTCTCTTCAAAGAATCTATGCATTAGGAACCAAGATTGAGTCCCACAATAGGTCCTATTATTTTCTAACCCTATGCTTTTGTTCATCCCAATACCTAAAATACTGTGCTTCTGATCTCCACCTATTAAGAACCAGTCTGTGCTCTACAATCTTTTTTAATAACAATTTCTTTATAAATATTTCCCTTTTAAGTCCACTTAGAAGTGATCTTTTCATTTGTCTCCTTTCATGTGACACTCCTTTATACTGTACTCATTAAATCCGTTCCTTTATCTTATACCAGATGATGGCTACTTGAGGAAATATGAAATATATTACATGTCTTTTATGTCTTATAGTGCCTCATGCTTAGTAGGTATTCAGTAAAATTGAAATGACTAAGAAGCTAAATACAGATGTGAGAAACACCCAAAGCCTCGCAAGCCAAGTCAAACATTTTCTTTAACTGTCATCATCGGCCAGTCAAATGCATTTGATAGATTCATTTTCTTCCATCAGACCTGGCCATAGGAGTACCAGCACACACAAGCATAGGACTGCTTGTTTGAATTTAGCACTGTCTATTGGTCTTATTTTTTTTTAAACTTTTTATTTTATCTCAGAGTATAGTTGATTAACAATGTTGTGTTAGTTTCAGGTGTACAGCCAAATGATTCAGTTATACACATACATGTATCTGTTGTTTTTCAAATTCTTTTCCCATTCAGCTTGTTACATGTTATTGAGCAGAGTTCCCTGTGCAGACATGGAAGCAACCTAAATGGCCTTATTTTTAATAACTGAATAAATATTATAATTAGATTATGTGCCTTACTGAGAAGTTTCAAAGTTCCTGACAAGTAATAAAGACCTGAAACGTAAATCTAGACAGTCATTGCATGAAAGATGTCATGCTAAAAATGAAACAATCAAATTATTTCCATTTTAATCAATATAATAAACATAGCTCGGTGGCATTATTATTAAAATTACTATAATTTATATTAATAGTCTATAATTAACATTAATGTATTATTATATTACATCAATTATTAATCTATATTAAGTTCATATAATATAATTATAAAATACTTTTATATTATCGAATCTTTTAGTTTTTTTTTTTTTTTTTTTTTGGTACGTGGACCTCTCACTGTTGTGGCCTCTCCCGTTGCAGAGCACAGGCTCCGGACGCGCAGGCTCAGCGGCCATGGCTCATGGGCCCAGCCGCTCCACGGCATGTGGAATCTTCCTGGACCAGGGCACAAACCCGTGTCCCCTGCATCGGCAGGCGGACTCTCAACCACTGCGCCACGAGGGAAGCCCTCTTTTAGTATTTTCATTATTAATAAATAAAATTTATTTAGTCCTTGCTATGTTAAACATTATGTTAAATGCTTTGCATACATTAACTCCAATAGGTAGAGTCTATTATTATTTCTATATGTAATGAAGGAAGAGAAATTAAAATCTAGAAATACTAAGTAACTTGCCTGGGTATATAAGTAACCTTGAAGATTATATGGCCATAATGGTTGAGAAACAAGGTATGAAGAATCAAGTTTTATTTGGGGATTATACTCCTTTACAAGGGTTGTGTTTCACTAAGTGTAATCCTTGACAAGAGAAGCAGAGTTGTACTAACGGATTGTTTACAGTGATTTCTCCCAATATTTTTACAACTAGGGAAGAAAAATAATAAGAGTTTATATTAGCAGGTGAAGATAAAATTCAATACTGTAATATCTCCATCTCTTTATCATTTTTAATAAATTGAATTAGGTGAAATAATTGATTACAGTAAAGCCATTTCCCCATATCATAAGCTAGTGTTAATTAATTCATTCTTGAAGAACAATATATATAAAATATTTTGTTTGAGTAGTTTTGAGTACTTGAACAGAAAGTCAAAAATATTACAGGACTAGCATTAAAATGTATAGAGAAGCAAAATTGAAATATTGTTGCTATCTCTGATTTTGACTTTAAAAAGACTATGTATGGGGCTTCCCTGGTGGTGCAGTGGTTGAGAATCTGCCTGCCAATGCAGGGGACACGGGTTGGTGCCCCGGTCCGGGAAGATCCCACATGCCGCGGAGCAGCTGGGCCCGTGAGCCATGGCTGCTGAGCCTGCGTGTCCGGAGCCTGTGCTCTGCAACAGGAGAGGCCACAACAGTAAGAGGCCTGCGTACCGCAAAAAAAAAAAAAAAGAAAGAAAAATACTATGTATGTTAACCAATATGTAAAATTAGACTTTTCATATTGCCTTGATTAGTGATTCAGCATTTACTCAATACTTGTTATCCTTTACTTTTGTTTGGCCTCACAACTAATGGTTTCTTAAAGTTAACAGGAGAATGGTTTTAATGATTAGTTTTTTTCTACCTTTATAATTACTTCATTGCCCATTTCTGTCCCTCTACAATAAGAGGGCAATAAGAAGGGAAGCTGACTCAATACCTTTTTCTCCTCAAAGTGAGACGAGGGAAGGGCATACTAGGATTCAGGTCCAAAAACCATGCTTGGGCAGCATTATCTTCAATGTCTCCTATGAATTCTCTTCCATTATGACTTCACCTGCTTTGTATTTCATGATGCTACCAAGATGTTTAGAGACAGTACTAGTAATAACACTAATTATCACGTATTGATCATTCTAAGAACTTAAATAGGCTCAGGTTAACAGAGAGGCATCTCTGTCATTTACCTAGTTAAAAAATATTTTTTTTAAACTAATGAGCTCTAGAATACAAAGAGAAAGATTGAGTTTAGTTAATATATTGTATAGATACAACCCTGCCAATTTGATAGCTCTCTTTAAAACCATTGTGTACACTTTTCTCCACAAAGAGTGAATGCATGTAATTTCTGATAAGATCAGAATCCACATGTAGCTTTCATGTATTTAGTTTTTCCTCAAAGTGCTTGACAGGAATTAAATGACTGATCAGAGATATAATTCTGGACAATCAAATTATGATTGCATGAATAGTTAACCACAAAAATAAAATAATCCATTTTTTCCATTTCACTCAGTGCAATGAAATTACTCCTTGTCATCATTCAACCTTGTATTTTCAAAATGGCTATTGTTAATATAAAAGCAAAGTGGTGCCTTTGAAAAGTTTTGTGAACACCACATGAATCACTTTCAAAAAGGCTATAAAATGAACATTTTAAATAAGTAACCTAGATGTGACCCAACTTTCAAGCATAATTGGTACTTGATGAGTGTTTGTTGAATACAAATCTTAGTAATAAAGTTCAAAGTGGAAAAAATAGTTACCTAAATAACATTTTTCCTTAAAATTCCTGGGAAGAATTGATATCTAATAAAATGCTAGTAATATTTATTTATACCTAAACTTTGATTAATTGTGCCATGTAGAATTTCATCAGATTGTATGGACTCTTCCAACAATGAGAACAACTCCAGTCCTGAAAGCCATGCTACATATGATTAGAATTAAACTTCTACTTCTGGCCACATCAGAAATTCCAATATGGTCATTTCTGGTGAACACTGACAGTCTCTAAAAATGTTTGCAAACTTAACCTAGTGAATTTTGATATGATGTCTCAGAAAGTTATATAGTTGATTTTTCTTCTAATAGAACTTATAAAATTAACTTATACACAGAATGAAAAATTATATAAAACCATGATTTAAACTTATTTACTTCAGTTAGCAAACACATAAAAAGACTGAAATGTAATTGGAGTATTTTGTTGTGAAAATATTAAAAGCATAATGGCTATATTCTCCTACAGATATTTTATTTCTTTGTTTTTAGAACAATATACATTTCGAACAGGGAATATTTTTCAGTTTAGGATATTCATTATTTCATTAAATTGATCAAGCTGTAGTTAAAGTGAAACATACCAGTATATCATAAAAAATTATTCAGGCTTTGATGGAAACTATCAGAACAGTGTTACATCTAAATTACCACATATTGGGAAAATAGGTTCAATCTTTTTCCCTATACAATAGTAAATGAAGTTTTTATTTTCATTTTCTTTTTCTAGGTATATTTTGTACCCTTATTTCTTGTAAAATAAACTGATAACATTTACAGCAATACATTGCCAGTTACTATGCACCCATTGGATCAAATTTTATGAATGTTTAACTCACTCTACCTTTTGCTATTGTTGAGAGGCTGGTTATACCTTCAAGAACAATCTATTGGGTGCCATGTAGATCAGCAGTTCAAGAGATGAAGTCCTGGTATCACGTGCAATGAAAGATGCCACAGGTTCAGGCAATTGAACTAAAATATACATAATTTATTCACATTATTATACCCCATTTGAATATGTAAATTGATAGCAATACAAGGAAACCGATCTCCTTCTATCTATGATGTAAGTGAAATAGGTATTATGTTGTACTGCATTGTTCTACACAGTTTCTTCGGAATTTCAACACTTTGAGGCTTTACTATTATGTTAGCTTTTTGTAATAACTGAGTGAAAATTAGAAGGTTAAATTTTTTCCTATCTTAAAAATAAGTAAACATTAAGTAAAGATTCCTTAAAAATGTCAAGAAAGGCAGTACTGAGAAAGAAAAGAAATGTCCAACTCTAATGTTGCTCTGCACTTAAAATACTGTCAGGTTCTCTTTTTTTGTTATAATGCAAGACCTTAAACCAGAACCTAAAAGATCTGGGTGGGGCTCTGATCCTCTGCAGTATGCTGTACAGAATCTTCCAGAAGTCATTTGGTTTCTCTGAGACCCATTTTACTCACTGAAAAGGGTGCATAATAATGCCATTCCCAAATACCTGAATAATTATATTAAATAAACTTTATAACAAATATGAGAATTGCTGAATACAAAAATACTGTAATACTGTGTATTAGTTTTCTCTTGCTGCCATAACAAAATTATCAGCTTAAAACAACACAAATTTTTTACTCCCTAGTCTTTTTACATCAGAAGTCCAGGTTGATTCAGCTGGTTTCTCTGCTCTTCATTTCATTAGGCTGAAACCAGTGTGTTGGCTGGCTTGGGTCTTATTGGGAAGCTCTGGGAAGAACTAGAATGATTCAATGCTCATTCAGGTTGTAGGCAGAATCTAGTTCCTGTGGTTGTAGGACTGAGGTCCCATTAACCTGCCTGCTGTCAGGTGGGAACTCCCCTTAGTTCATAGAGGACTCTCAGGTCCTTGCATACAGCTTCCCACATCTCAGAGCCAGCAACAGCATGTCAAATCCTCCTTATGCTTGGAAGCTTACTGACTGCCCCTTTTTGCCACCATTCTCTTGCACCTTTTCCATTTCCATCTCTCTTATGCTTCCATTCAGGAAAATTCTCTACTTTTAAGAGCTCGTGTGATTATATTAGGCCCACCCAAATGAATGGATAATCCAGGACAATCTCCTTATTTTAAGGTCTGTAGACTTAAGTATACCTGCAAAGTCCCTATACCATGTGAGGTAACATACCGACAGGTTTCAAGAATTAGGGCATTAACATCTTTGGGATGCCATTATTCTGCCTACCACATACTGTAATACAAATGTGAAGTTATTTTATTAGTTCTGTGGATGGAAATAGGAGAATGAGCTTGGAAATTTAAATAATATTCATCAGAGTCAAGGGAGTATTAATGTTAAGACAGGAGTGACATCTTTTAATTGGACATGAATTTGATAAAAAGATCAGATCAGACTGGAAGGAAAGGGGACTTGTGGGGTAAATGGCCACTGCTAAAGCAGATTCCATATAGAAGATTAATTCTTAACACTTTAGATATAAATAAATAGACTTAACAAAAACTCCCCCAAAATATAATTTAACAAAACTAATGTTAATTAAGCAAATGGATATGAACATATCATGTATTGCCTACAATTATTTGCTTTGATTAACAGAGCTATTGATTCCAATTTAGAACAACCTTGATTAATGTAAAGTCGAGAATGTTGGAACTGAGTATCCAAGGTATAATGAAATGAAAATGTTAATAAAATTTAGTTATTAACCAATGTATGTCATAGCTAAAACTACACGTATACATTTGTATGCAGGCAAATTTGCATATATACAGATAAATTTGCTTCCATGTAGTTTTAGTTACTCTGGCATTAACATAAATGCTTTATTCTTCATATTCTAAGTTTTGATAGGGAAAAGATCATCTGCACATCTTACAGTTTAAGAACATTGCTTGTTTTACTCTTACCCATTTTTAAATGTCAATCTAGTACTTTCTTATTTGAGTAAGGAGTTAAGCAGGTCCATTTCCATGTTGCTATTTCATGTTTTAAAATATAGTCCTAGGCAGGAGTAAAGATGTAGATGTAGAGAATGGACTTGAGGACACAGGGAGGGGGAAGGATAAGCTGGGATGAAGTGAGAGAGTGGCATGGACATATATACACTACCAAATGTAAAATAGATAGCTGGTGGGAAGCAGCCACATAGCACAAGGAGATCAGCTCAGTGCTTTGTGACCACCTAGAAGGGTGGGATAGGGAGGGTGGGAGGGAGATGCAAGAGGGAGGAGATATGTGGATATATGTATATGTATAGCTGATTCACTTTGTTATAAAGCAGAAATTAACACACCATTGTAAAGCAATTATACTCCAATAAAGATGTTTAAAAATTTTTTAAATAAATAAATTAATTAATTAGTTAAATAAAATACAGTCCTAGGGACTTCCCTGGTGGTGCAGTGGTTAAGAATCCACCTGCCAATGCAGGGTACATGGTTTCAAGCCCTGGTCCGGGAAGATCCCACATGCTGTGGAGCAACTAAGCCCGTGCGCCACAACTACTGAGCCCGTGTGCCACAACTACTGAAACCTGTGTGCCTAGAGCCTGTGCTCTGCAACAAGAGAAGTCACCACAATGAGAAGCCCACGCACTGCAATGAAGAGTAGCCTCCGCTCACCACAACTAGAGAAAGCCTGCACGCAGCAATTACAACCTAACACAGCCAAAAATTAATTAATTAATTAATTACAAAAATACAGCCCTATTCTCACATACATTTGAAATGTACCTTTTGTTAAAGGTGAAGAGCTTACGTTAAATGAACAAATTAGTAAGAAAATTCCTAACTGTGCTTAATATTTAGCACAGCAACCTTGAGAGTTATCACTATTCTTGTTTAAGAATAGCAGTTTCCTATTGAGGAAAAGTAGAACTTATTTTTGAAGTATAAAAAGTTATATCTCTGTTGCAATGGACCTGAACGTCTCAGCATTCATGATGTAACCTTATAATTTATAGAGAAAAGATTAAGTTTTAGAGTGTTCATTAAAGCTTATACAGTCAGTGTAACTTTATATTTTCACAGACATATCACCATGAAGATAAGAAATTTTGTCTTATTATCACAGTGAACATTAGTCTTTATAGAATAACATACAGTCTTACTAAAGTTTCCAAATGTTGGGAAATTATAAATTTTATTGCTTGCAGATAATGTGTATTTTAAGCACTATGGGTATAGAGTGAATTTCCAGAGGTTGTTTCTGTGATTGTTGCTTTCTTTTGGTATAGTTTCTTTAAAGTGTCCATGTACACTGCAAATAACATTTCTTTTGAGAAATATACATAAATGTTCAGCTATGCTTTTCAATTCCTGGGTTTCCTAAATTCATGCTTAATATACCTTCTGTGTTAGGGTTCTCCAGAGAAACAGAACCAGTAGGATGTATGTGTGTGTTTATGTATGTGTGTATGTGTGTGTGTGTGTTTGTGTGTGTATATGTGTATGGAGAAAGAGACAGAGGAAAAACAGAAACAGAGATACAGAGAGATTTATTATAAGGGAAAGGCTCATGTGCTTATGGGTCTGGGAAGTCCCAAGATCTGCGGTTGGTGAGATAGAGACACAGGACAGCCAATGGTATGGTGTCTTAGTTCAAAGGCCTGAGAACCAAGAGTGCCAGTGGTATAAATTACAGTCCAAATACCACCAGGCTCAAGACCCAAGAAGAGCCAGTGTTTCAGCCTGAGTCTGAGGCTAGAAAAGACCAGTGCCCCGGTTGAAGCAGCCAGGGGAGGGGAGTTCCCTGTTCGTCAGCCTTTTTGTTCTATTCACATCTTCAATAAATTGGATGAGGCCTACTCATATTAGAAAAGGCAATCTGCTGTATTCATTTTATTGATTCAAATCTTAACTCATCCAGAAACACCCTCACAAGCACACCAAGAATAATATTTGGCCAGATGACTTGGCACCTCATAACGCAGGCAGGTTGAAACATAAAATTAACTATCACAAGTACACCTCTTTTGAAGCTGGCACCTACACGCATTTCCTTAAACTATACTTAATCTCTGAATACTCAATAAAACCCCTTCCCCAGAAGAGGAGATAAAGTGTCATCTGCCTTGGTAGAGGCAGTTCTAGTGGCTTATTATGGTGGCTTCTCGGCATAATATCCTTTGCTCCACAGCTCAGAGAACAATTGTGGGGATTCTGCCAGTTGCTGAATATATCTGTTCCAATTATGCATTCCAGAACTGGGGAGATAACCACAGGATGTGTATGGGTGCCCACTGAGCCCACGGTGAGATGGACCTGAGCTAAAACT
Source organism: Delphinapterus leucas (assembly GCF_059928025.1). Lineage (NCBI taxonomy): Eukaryota > Metazoa > Chordata > Mammalia > Artiodactyla > Monodontidae > Delphinapterus > Delphinapterus leucas. Next base: position 45,199,832 of record NC_143132.1, read on the forward strand.
TCATCGATCTCCTGACCTCCATAAGACCCTACTCTGATGTATGAACCACAGTGACATTTTGGTTCTCCTGGAATTAATGTCAGATTATATCCACTGTCCAGTAGATTCCCAATGGTCTGATTATTTCCATTCCCCCACTGCACATTTATCCTAATAAAAGCCAGTAGATCCCTTTGAGAAAGTCTGGGAGAAAGAGTAATAATGTAAATTGTTGGCAGTGTACCTGGGTTCTTCCTCAGTGGACCCTGGCTGCCTCTTCATTCTAGGACTTCTGGGTTGTAAACTGGCTCATGTCTAGGAATTGATTGAGGGGCCTCTTTTTATGGTTCAGGCTAGACTCTTGTTCTTTTGACCTAGAACTTTTCTGCTTATGCAGATCAAATAAGAATTTAGTGGGCTTCCTATCTGTTTCCCTACTATAAACACCATAATCAAACTAGCCAACACCATAGGCCAGTGGGAATCACACTGTTCTAATTACTGCTTTGACGGTGCTGTTCATTATGGTAACTACTCCCACCTTGCCGTGGCATTTGAGTGCGGCTCCTTGGCCCCTGCCACGGCAAGATCCAGTTACTTCCATTGCATTTGTATTTCCTAATTCGGTGACTACAGCATCCACTGTACGGCTTGTCTGTAGAGCAGAGGGATCACAGAACGTTTCAAAGGATGTTGGGGCTCTCCCCGCCACAGATTTATTTCTTGTGGTCATGATGAAAGGTGTGTTTCTAGACCCTCCCAGTGTGGGTGAGTAGGTCTTAAATGTATTCACTCTAACATTCCAATCGCCTATTTCTAAATTTATCGTGTTTCTGTTAAAAGTTTTTTAGCCTAGTATGCCTCATTTTCAAGACAACCTTGACCTGACACTGATATATAACGTGTCAAGTCAAATGTCTCTTTTGACCAAACATCACTGAAATCCCCCGTACAGTTGTTTTTGTATTAGTAAGCTGGTAAATATGCTTGCGCTAGTTAAAGTATTTACCATTCAATCTGAATTTTGCTGCTTAGCACATTAATGAGAATAACGTAACTTTATACACTTCTTTTTAAGCATTAAAATGTGTCTATTAAATACTTTGTCTAGCATTCTTTTGGTCCTACGAGCATCTGAGGCATCTTCTTATATGGTAGAGCCCATTTCCATATGGACGTTGAAAATGCCTGGCTATTGCTTTTCAAGGCTCCCTTTCGGCTAGGGCATGGCATGATGTAGGTTCTGAAAATAATATTCACCAGTCGGAACTATTCTTTTTGCTGATAAGTTGTGGCAACTATGGCAACTGTATCTGATTTCCAGAGAGAGCAGAAGCAGCAGTTCTATTGGCAGATTCCACTGACTCAGCTGGTGGTTAACACTAAGGCATCTAGTGTCCAGATCTAGTTGGAAAGTTGGAAGAGAGTGCCATGGTTTTGGATGTAACTCTGAATCCAGTTCTCTAGCTCTCCCAAAGATTCTCTGAGTTACCCAATATTCTTTCAATAAATTACTGTTCTGTCTATATCAACCACATTCTGTCACACGGTTGATCAGGGTCATTCTACACACATTAATAGAAATTATGTAAGAAATCTATATAAATATTATCATTGTTGATCATTATTTTGGATGGTTTTCTTTTTTATATGTTTTGTGCAGACTGTTAGATTTCTGTAAGTTTAAACTACTTTTCTTGTGTTGCTTATTTTTTTCTACTCTGTACTTTTTAAGTGGTATTGTTTCCTTTATAATTACAAAATAATTACAGGCTTGGTTTAAATATTGTTTAAAATTAAGAATTGGAAATACTATTTGGTGTTATCTGAGGATATATTGTATTCATATGACGTTTATGGTTCCCGGCAGTCAAATGCTATTTTGGGAGACAGTCTTTTCCTCATGATTAAGTAATGAACTCTACCTCTACTTTCCTCTCACAACCAATTAGTTGTCAGATTCTATTGGCTCTGCTTTCATGATGCCATTCACCTATCTTTATTCCTGCTACCACCATCATCCTATTCAAGGGTCCTGTTAACTCTTTCTGGAACTTTTATTTAATGACTCTTCCTTTCTTTAATCACTTCTGCCTCCAATTCCCTCTGAGGCCAGTTTAATCTTTCAAGAGCAGAACTCTTAGCTATAATCTTTCTCACCACTGCCGGCTCAGTTGAATGTGAAATCCACAGCTTAACATGTAGGATTCTCCACATTACGGCCTCAGCCCACCTCCTCAAACATATTTGTTAACTGCTGTCCTACGTGTACAGAGTTAGGGTAAAACTGGCCATTTTATTGTTAAACAGTGTCTTTATTTTTGTATTTTCATCTCTTTGCTTGTGCTGTTATTACTGGCTGTCCTTTTCTTAATCCTGACCCATAATGTCTTCCTTGGAGATACCATCCATACACCAAGATCGCCTCAAATGTCTCCTGACTCCCCAACAACATAAAGATTCCTCTGAAATCTTGCAGGAGTTTTCCTAAATTCTACTTCAGGGATTTATAGTGTATTATATTTTCAACATCAGATTATATTTTAATAAATTCTCCCCAATTACATACCCTCTGCAGGGTATACATATTGCTTTAAACTTACAGGGTATTTAATAAGCATTTCTTAAATTTTATTCATTCATATAGGTGTTTGGTGAGTTACAGGTTTCATAACGATAACAGGCAGTGGAAATCAGAGCAAATAAATTTACAGTGTCTGGCTGGCTTTAAGGAGGAATGGAAAATGTCTGAGGCTGATAATGAGGAGTGTGTGGACTGAAGTATAAAAGACTAAAAGTGATTGCTATTGCCTGGGATCATTATGACTCTACCAGTTAAGTTTTCTGCAGAAGGGAACGAAGCTTTCACTAGCATCAATGAGCACCATTGTATGAAACAAATTAGCTAGAAAGTAGTAGGTAAAAGAACTTCATATCAGAAGTTGAAATGGTATTATCTTTTGGTGATTAATGATTTCTTTGAAAGTGTATTTTTAACTATTCAATACAAATTGCAGTGTCTGTCTATACAAAGCAAGCTTGCAAGGCAGTCTGACAAATACACTTGGTTTCGATTTAAAAGACAAGCACGTGACTAGATTTCTGCACACCTATGAAAATATGAGGAATTATCTCTTCTATTTAGATTAGGCTTGTCTTCTTCAGGACCTCTGTGTTTCTTTAATATTGAATTTGGGTGATTGTTTTGTTATAGAAAGCAATTACTCTCCCAATTCTTAATTTAATGGAACAAGCATTTAGTAATACCATCTGTTGTTATGTGCAAATATATAAGTGCTGCTATGAAGGACACTAGATGTGGCTCTTAGTCTTGAACAATTACACTCTAAACTATTAGTTTTACTTTTAAAAAACCTTTATAATTAAAAAGAAATATAATAATTAACAAAACATCTATCCTTTCACTCTTTGTAGTTAGAATAGAAAAGCATGTACTTTTTTTCCTTTTTTTTTTGTTATTAGTCATATAGTGATTTAATTATCTTTTTCCTTTTCATCAAAGAGTCAAACTGGTGGATATTGGTTTCTGTGGGTGGACAAACTCTGCCTGTCTTCTTTTATATCCTGAGTACATTATCACGTTAGTTTTGGCAAGTCAAATTAGAATACAAATTAAAAGTGTTTTCTCATAATCTAAAAATCCGTATTTGTTCACATTTGGCAGATATTTTAGAATCATTGTTTTTAAAGAATAACTGGAAGAATATTGAATTAGAACACAGTGTTAGGGCTGCCATGCACAGTTGTTCAGGCTGCAGGCTGCATAATTCCATGGGTTCCATAATACCTTTGTAATTTTGACATAACAAATGGCCTCTAAATCAGAGCAGATTATCATAAAAAGTTTTTTTTTGTTGTTCATGTTATGTGACCACTGCTGATCAGCTGCTCTTCTGCTGCATGTCATCTTCATGCAGGTCCTAGGCTGAAGATACATCTTCTATTATGAATTTCTAGTTATAATGAAAGGGAGGAAAGCACAGTGAAGCACACCCAGGCTCTAAGACTTCCACCCAGAAATAATGCAGGAATTTTGGCTTATATTTTTTTGGACAAAGTAATTTAAATGACCACAGGTCACCAAGCCATAGATGTATAATCTTGTTACAAGATAAGGCAGGGAATTTTGGAGAACAGTAATATAATCTACCAGAGGCACCATTCATATGAATGAATAATGAAGCCTCTATGAATTCTGTTTCACTTAGACTCTGAATTTTTATGTTTGGATTCTCCCTATACATTCATTTTAGTTAAATTTCTTTAAAAATTTGCTATGTTTTGAGATATGGATATTCAGATTTTAAAATTTTATTTAAAAATAATATTTATCCAAATTAACTAGAGAATTGACTTAGACATATCATTAATTTTGAAGTTCAAAACCCTGAATATTAATAATGAAGCTAGCCAACTAACTCTCTCTGCTTTAAGTTACAAGGTGTCATAAATGACTACTTTTGTTCTTTTTTATGTTATTAGACTTAAAAAATAGTGTTCATTAAGATGCTTTTACTGACCAGCCTAATTTATACAAGTCATTTTAGTATATAATCTGTTTAAAATCAACAGTATTATTCATTAATAATTAATTCTAATGGATAGTAAGTTTCAAAATCTATCATATATTGAGGCCAGAAGGCTCCTTAAAAAAGACATAGCTCATAACTTTCATTATTAGTTCCATAGCATCAATTTCAATGCAGTGAAGCTTTAATTACTTATTTCATTACTACACAAATTAAGATTTTAGACTTTTTCTCTCTCCTTGATTTCAGAAATAGCAATATTTAAATAATAGTTGGAGGTTATAATAGAATTCCGTTTTGGATGGACTTAGTCATGAAAATCCAATTTAGATTTTATTTTTAAAGTCAAGTCTATTAATGCCATCTTTTTCACATGATGACATTGTCCTTAAAATAATCAGTTCTATTTGTAGTGTTGCTACGGAATTTGAAATATCAATTGATATAAAGCTACCATGAGATATATATTATATTATTTTTATTATGACTCAAAATACTGTGTTTGTAAATCCTGACATCTACCTTTTCATTTTCTTTTTTAATATTTTTTTAAATAAATTTATTTATTTATTTATTTTTGGCTGCATTGGGTCTTCATTGCTGCATGCAGGCTTTCTTTTTAGTTGCGGTGAGCAGGGGCTACTCTTCATTGCCGTGCACGGGCTTCTCATTTCGGTGGCTTCTTTTGTTACAGAGCATGGGCTCTAGGTGCCCAGGCTTCAGTAGTTGTGGCATGTGGGCTTCAGTAGTTGTGGCTGGTGGGCTCTAGAGCGCAGGCTCAGTAGTTGTGGAGCTCGGCCTTGGTTGCTCCTTGGCATGTGGGATCTTCCCAGATCAGGGCTCGAACCCGTGTCCGCTGCACTGGTAGGCAGATTCTCAACCACTGTGCCACCAGGGAAGCCCTACCTTTTCATTCTTAATCAAAGATTTTAACTCCACTGTTCTTTATTCTAAAGCACTCCTTTTCTCTAGTGTACATGGGGTGACATCTTACATTGGTGTCAGCATATTATATATAGCAGCATTTATGTGCCAAATAGGATACTGCTTTACACTCTCTAAAAATGTCCTACATTCAGGTTTTCCTCCAGCATTGAAAAAGGTTGTTATTTCTTCATTTGAGCTCCAGATAAAGTTGTTTGCTGATGTTTAGTGGCCAACATGGGGTGAAATATGCACACCTTCAAGCGCTCAAATCACATTCAGTGTGGAATTACATTTTCTAAGGCTAGATGTATGAGAGATACGTGGTAGCTTAGCTAATAAGACACACGGATGCAATAGCAGGTTCTCTTCTATTTCATGTTCAAACTAGAATACTCATTCATTTAGTGCATTGGCTAGTAGAATCACCTTCAATGTTTACATAATCTGCCTTCTCTTCTTTCCTCACTTTCTCTTCCTACCTCTCTTCCCCTCCCCATCTAGTTTAGATATCATTAGTATCTTGTATGTATAATGTGATTCCGTTGTATACATCTTTAGACAGTTATTATGGCCTCTCTGAGAGACTCATTCTCTGACACATCTTCCCATTTCATTTTCAGGTGTATAGGATCAGTGTCCAATTAATATAAGTGTACAGATACATAATAGACACTAGCGCTTCATAAAATGCAACCATTTAATTATCTTAATCTCAATTAATCTCTTTAATTCTCTTATCTTCATGCTTTCCCTCATTTAACCTCACCTTAGACCTTTAATTTGAATAAGTGAATTGACTTTCCCGTACTAAAAGTAAAGTTTGTAGAGATTTTAACTCTATGTGTATTTACCTAAAGTGCAGAGTGTAGACATGAATGGGGAGGCTGTAAAAGACCCAAGGTTGAAGAAAAATGAAGGCAGGCGTTCCTTGTAAGCACTTGCTGAATACCCTCAGCAAAGTCAAAATAAGTGAGAGAGCCTATGTGGGATGGAGCTGGGGAGGGGAACGGTTTTATTGCTGAAGGCAGTGAGCAAGTGAAAGTAGTTATCATTAATGCAACTTCTTTTGTACTCACAGTTGAATCGAGAAAGTCAAATTATGTAGGCTGAGGGGCCACTCTTATAAAGCTTCTTTCACACCTCAGGTGTAATCGGCACAAATAAGCCCTAAGTGAAGCTATAATCGTATAGTTGCTAACATAAAAGTTTGTGCTGAAAAGAGAGTAGGAGAAATTGGACCAGGTCTGAAAGCAGGTGAGAGAAATAAATTCCAAGGAATGACACCTAGGCACTCTGCATATTGCTGATTCGAGGGCCTGAGAGCCCTTTTTTTTTTTTTTTCTTGAGAATAGTGCAAAAAGTAGTAATAAACTCACTATTAGGTATAGAAACTAACCAGGAAAGAATTCTGTCTTAGGTAGAGGAAAAGATACTAGAACACAGGAAGTTAGTTCCAGCTGCAGGTTTATAAGAGATAGAAGGCATTGATTTCACGCGGTATGGAGACAAAAAAAAATGTTAAATTTTTTAACATTTGAAAAACATCTGTTGCATGAATAAATGCATGAATGTCAAAAAATTAAGTACAGACATTCATTCCAAAGCCATAGAGGTAAATTATCTACTATCCGAGGAACGAAAGATGAGAGAAGTAGGTAAAGCTTGATTGTTTTTCAATCATGGAAGCAATACCTAGGAAGATTAATGTGTAGGAGAGTGATTATCAGTGTGTAGAATCTGGGAGAGAAAAAGGTGGCCAGGAATCCAGGCAGCCATGTTTGTAAGAAGTAAGAGATAATGAAGGTAGAAAAAACAGGAATGGAAAGGAAGACAGACATGAAGAAGATATTATAACAATAGAGCCAATAGGTCTTTGAACTGGTTTGATATGATGTGTGGGTGAATTTAGAACCATAGCTAACTCCAAGATCCAAGCATTAGTGACAGTGAGAATGGTAGCTCTGTTATTATAACTATGGCAAACTAGAGAAGGAACAGATTTAGCTAGACAGGCACGTAGTTAATGAGGGAGGAAAAATGATCAGTTCAGTTTGGGACATAATGAGTTTAAATATCCATCAAGTAAGATGGCTAGAAGATAATTTGTAACAGGGCTGTGTAATCTGAAAGGCCAAAACCATGGAAATTACCAAGAAGCAACTCTGGAGGAAAAAGAATGTAGGACACGGACATGAGAAAACCTTGGTGGGTAGTACAGATTAAAATTAAGGAGTGTATATAGAAGAACAAGACAGCGGTACTTTTATACAAATCAAAGCAGAAAATCCAGAAGGAAGCACATTTCAACATTGCCTAATGCGATGCAGAACTGATAAAGGCAACAGGTGACTTGTTCACTGGCAACCTGAAATGGTAGGAGTGGAGTCAGGTTGTAATGGACTAAGAGGGAGGTGGGTGCTGGCGTGAACACAGCATGTATAAATTGCTGGTTTTAAAGTTTGCTGTGAGACAGTGGTTTGACCGAGTGTGTAGTGAGCTAAATGGGATATAAGGTACAAGAAATGTGAAATATGCAGGAGTACGAACTACATCTTAGCTATTTTGTATATCCTGGGGAGCTTTGCACAGTTCTTGGCACAGGGAAGTCTCTTAATAATTGTTGAATTAATGAATAAATGAGCAAGAAAACCAGCTGGAAAGCTATTTACTTTCTTGTCCAGAATCCTGAAACCCGTGTCCTTGCAACTGTTTCAGGAACAGATAGCTTAAGCAGATCTAATTGCACTGTGATTCTTATTCATTCTAAACTCCCTGGCTAGTACTTATATATGGAGGAAACATGAATTGCTGAGACACAACTTTAAGCAAATAAAAATCAGTCATATCGTTAAACACAATGCCAAATAGTTTTCTTCCAAACTATTGGACTGAATTAGATTCATTTTTAAGTATTGCTTCTTAGCCATGAATATGAATCTCTGTAGATTTGTATACATCTGCTTTGATCATAGCATTCCAAAAGTGTAATGTCCTAAAATAAAGGAATTGCTCTAAAACTTAAAGATGTACTTACTGTTGTACTAGCTATCAATAGCTCAACTGGCTTCCTTTGAATAATAGCATGATCAATGCACTGCCCTATTGCTCAAATGACTGGTTACATAGTACAACCAAACTGTTGTAGTTTCAGGGAGTCAAGAACATTTACATTTGTACTGAGCAAATAGCATGCTATTCATGACTTTGAGCTTGGGTAACTGATTATCTGAAAAGTGATTCATGATCAGCAACAACATAATTATTTCATAAGCCTACAGATTTCCATAGGATATGATTTTTGAGTCTAACTTGCTAGATTTTGTCATTTTCTGTTACTTCTCATGCCATATACTGTATAAATATATTGAGCTTGTTTTGAAATATCTTAGAAGTTTTTACTAGACCTAGACTTAAATTTTGAGAAGTTAAATAACTTGCTAGTTGTAATAAATGTAAATGTAAAATGCAGTAAACCACTTTTGAAATGTATTAAAGCTTAAATGTCAAAAGTGACATGCTAGCAAATTCTAGAAATATGATTTATATTAAATGTTTTAAAATATTATCTTGAAGGTATTTAAACAAACATTAGCATATTAGTTTGGTCAGGCTGCCATAACAAAGTGCCACAGACTGGGTGGTTTATACAACAGAAATTTATCTAATCACAGTTCTGGAGGCTAGAAGTCCGAGACCAAGGTGTATGCAGGTTTGGTTTCTTCTGTGACCTCTCTCCTTGGCTTGCAGATGGCTCTCTCCTCCGTGTGTCCTCACTTGGCCTTTTCTCTGTGCAGCCCTGGTGTCTCTCTGTATGTCTTAATCTCCCTTTATAAAGACATCAATTAGATGGATTAGGGCCTACCTCATTTTAAATTAATCATTTCTTTAAAGGTCCTATTTCCAAATATAGTTACATTCTGAGATACTGGGGGTTAGGGCTTCAAAACATGAATTTGGGGGGGAAACAGTTCAGTCGATAACAATGAGCTAAAGTATTGGTAGATTTTTCTGTTCATCTAGAAAATTTCCTAAGTTTCAGACAAATGTGGAAAAATATGAAATATATATCTAGTAAATCCATTGTGGACAGCAAACAAAGAGCCCAGTGCATTGTAGTGATTGAAGGATTAGACTTGTAATCAGATCATTTGGATTCTAGTACCCCAGTATACCAGGATATCAGAGTGGAATGATTTTTGGAAAAACAAATTGAATTACTATTGTGTCAGGAAACAGAACATTGGCTATAGTCTCAATTCTGCAAGTATTCCCAGCAAGTTTCCTCTTATATTTATCATTATGAAATGATCAGTCTACTTCTTATTCAGGTAAATATAGTCTATAATTCAAACAGAAGTGAAAATAAAAGTTTATTATTCTAAATTTGTAGGTTTGTAATTATTAACCATCCTGCCAAATTCACATATAATGCATTTAAATGAAAACATGTAATATGTGTATCTTTTATGAGCCTTTTACTTTCCTTTGTGTTGGAGGCATTCCTAGTATGCAAAATAAATCATGCAAGTACTATGTACAATAATTGCTGTTTTAAAATTCTATCTATAAATTTGAAGTTATCTAAAATAGTCTATTAGAATATGTGGTAAACTTATTTTGAAGTACCAGTAGTAGACACACAGTGTTTGATGGGAATGGGAAAATTGGATTTTTGGCATGGACGTCAAATCTGTTTAAGCTAACTAAAGCTTTCTCTCTTGAGTGTCACCTCTATTTGGATGGCTCCAGTGCACAGTGGCCACCACAGAGGCTTGACTGTTCTTTTGACCCTGACCTCTGAACATAGTGATTCATTAAGGATCAGGTACAGCTGGACCAATTAGAACACATCTCTAAACTGAAACTTGGAGTGGATAAATGTGACAGCCAAGAGTTGTGGAAGATAAGTCATGCTGGTGGCCGTAACCCAGAGAAAAGGCCCACACACCTCTGCCTTAAAAGTTCCCAGGGTGTGCCCTGGCTCCCACACTTCTGGAGGCTGGATAAGATGTCCCAGTGGTTTTGTAAAAAATTGCACATCACGTTTATTCCTTTCATTTTGCTAGTTTGGCTTAGATTGCCAACAACTAAAATAACATGTGTCTATATATGTGTTATATATATATATATGTGTGTTATATATATGTGTATATATGCATAAATATGTGTATATATGTGTTATTTATATATAACATATGTTATATATAAATAACACATATGTTATTTTATATATATATTTCTAATATATTCTCATAAAGCAACAATTTTAAATTGTCCTGAGGCAAGTAATTGTTTCCCACTGAAATTCCCTCAGAATATTGACTTTCTTCCCCAAATGTATCATTATAATTTTACATTATAAAGTTGCTTATCTAAAGAGGAACATTACTAGAAATAAATTTAAGAAATACACAGGATTGTCAATCATGCATTGACAGTTTTTATAAATGGGTTATTACTAATTGGCTATTCAGAAGCTATACATTTTTTTATTGTTAGCTTATCATGATTTCTCTACTGAGACATAAGGAGCACTTTGCCATTATGGAGAATTAATGAAGTTGAGCTAAAAGCACCTTAATCTTGTCAGAAACATCAAAAAAACAGTCTAGTTTCAACTAACCCTGATGATTTTGTGCAAAAGAAAGTAGCTTCAGGAAGTCTTTTCCAGAAGAAAGTACTTTTTTGAAAGTTGGCATTTTCTTCACTGATGTTTTCAAAAAATGTGACTTCCACATAAAAGACAGGACTGTAGATATAATTCATTCTCTTTTAAATAAATAGGCATGAATTATGTGAATGATAAACATAAGGCTACAGCCTTTGATTTGCTGAAAAGTGAGTGGCTGCCTGGGACCCTATAGCCAGAGGAAATAAAGATGAAAATTTATAATAAAAATGTTTAAACATGGCTAATTTTCCCCTTTGTTTCTTATGAGGGAAGTATATGTATATTTTAAACCTATTTTATGTTTTTCACTTGGGGTTTACATTATTTTCAATGTTATTTGAAAATGCTTATTTTTAAGGCTCAACAGAAAGTGATAGTGTTCATCTCATTTAATTGGTTAGCTTAATTTTATTTAGTAGCACTTTGCACTCAAAATTCATAAAGGGTTTTCACATATATACCTCTTTAAATTTCACATGTGACCAGAGTAGTATGTTATCCCCATTTTCAGATGAGAAGGTGTAACCAAGCAAAGTCAATGTTTCCAAAAATCATTGCTCTCTCTGACTCAGGTTTAAATAAAAATTAAATCCAATTCCATAAACCTGACCAAGGAGGTGAAAGACTTATATGCTGGGAACTATAAAACATTGATAAAGGAAACTGAAGATAATTCAAAGAAATGGAAATATATTCAATGCTTTTGGATTGGAAGAATTAACATTGTTAAAATGGCAATCTACAGCTTTAATGTGATCCCTATCAAATTATCCATGACATTTTTCATAGAACTAGAACAAATAAACCTAAAATTTATATGGAACCATAAAAGACCAAGAATTGCCAAAGCAATCCTAAGGAAAAAGAACAATACTGGAGGCATAACCCTGCCAGACATCAGACAATCTACAAAGCTACAGTAATCAAAACAGCATGGTATCGGCACAAAAACAGACATATGGATCAATGGAACAGATTGGAGAGCCAGGAAATAAACCCACACACCTATGGTCAATTAATCTTCAACAAAGAAGGCAAGAATATACAATGGAGAAAAGACAGTCTGTTCAGCAAGCGGTGTTGGGAAAGCTGGACAGCTGCATGTAAATCAGTGAAATTAGAACACACCCTCACACCATACACAAAGATAAATTCAAAATGGCTTAAATACTTAAATTTAAGACATGGTACCATAAAACTCCTAGAAGAGAACATAGGCAAAAATTCTCTGACATAAATCATAGCAATGTTTTCTTAGGTCAATTATTATGTATATTCTTTCTGATTCTTTTCCATTGTAGGTTATTACAAGGTATTCAGTATAGTTCCCTGTGAAATACAGTAGGTCCTTGTTGTTTACCTACTTTCTATATAGTAATGTGTATATGTTAATCCCAAACTCCTAAAAAAAAATGAAATAATGCCATTTGCAGTAGCATGGATGGGCCTAGAGATTATCATATTAAGTGTAGTAAAGTCAGACAAAGACAAATCATATGATACCACTTATATGTGGAATCTAAAATATGACACAAATGAACTCATTTACGAAACAGAAATAGACTCACAGACATAGAGAACAAACTTATGGTTACCTAAGGGGAAAGGGGGTGGGGGAGGGATAAATTAGGAGTTTGGGATTAGCAGATACAAACTACTATATGTAGAATGGATAAACAACAAGGTCCTACTGTATAGCACAGGGAACTATATTCAATATCCTGTAATAAATTATAATGGGAAGGAATATGAAAAAAAAAATATATATATATATATAACTGAATCACTTTGCTGTACACCAGAAACTAACACAACATTGTTTTCAACTGTACTTCAATAAAGTTAAATAAATAAATAAACCCAATTCCATAACTTGGAAAAATATTGATTATCACAAGAAATCAATTAAATACAAATTAAAACAATGATAAACAACTTTGATAAATTATTAAGTAATATGAAAATATTAATACTCAAGGATAGTAAGCAGCAAGAAAATCATTCCTTTCATATAAAACTATTAGAATTGGTAACACCATTCTGCTAGCAATTTAGCAATATTTTGAAAAGCAATATAATTGCTTACTATTACTCAATAGTCCCATTAGGAATTTATCCTGAGAAAATAATCCTGAATCAACATTAGCTGTTGTCCAACAAAATTATTTATTTTTGTTAAAACTGTAAGACAATACAATATAGCTAATTAAATTACTATACATCATATATTTAAAATGCTATGCAGTTATTAAAATGATTATGTAGAAACCTACTTAAGAACCTGGAAAGATGTTCATATTTTATTAAATGAAAATAATGATTTTTAATAGAGTGTGTATATATGTATATACACACATACCCATATGTATAGTATATGTGTATATACATATGTGTATATATATACATGTATATGTATAAACACACACATATATTCACGAATAAAATTGTATATCCATAGAAAAAACATTTCAGGGATATATATCATATACTAGCAGATGTTTTCTCTAGTCTGATTGAGGACAGTTTTTTGCTTATCTATACGTTTTCTGCAGTGAACATGAATCTCCTTTGTATTACAACCATAAAATTTACTTTAATTATTTCACTTATCTATAAATATAGTTATTTTTATTTACTATTTCCTTTGAATGCTGTGAAGAGTGATGAGTTAATGGCTGTAGAGCATTTCTGAATATGTAGAACAGGAATAAAAGTCAACATCAGTAATTAGTATGACTTCTTCTACAATTCGAGCATTGTAATAGATTAGACAGAAATGAGATTACACTAAATTATGCTATTTTCCAGCTGTATTTTGTATGCTGACTGTATTTTATGAGTTAGAATAGTCTCATAACCCTAAGTCAGCATCTTTTAGTTACTCATTTTGAGGCTAAAGTCAGGGAATATCACAAAAGTTAATAATATTCTTTAAAAATTCGTGTAAAAATATGTAAGTTATTCTAGATAGGATTTTATTTTGTCAATATCTTTTACCTTCTTTAATTAAATTTAAAGTAATGGCCTCACTTTATAGTATTAAAGATGTTAGTCATTATTGACAGTTTTTATTGTGTATATGGTGTATGTGTGTGTGTGTGTGTGCACACACATGGACTTGTGTGTTTGCCTGGCCATAACTTCAGGTAAGATTCTGTCATGTCAGTATTGCAAATTTGTTCAGCCTCCAAACCTTCCTTTTTCATTAAATTAACCAATCAATGTCCAAGGTGATCAATAGATTCTATAGCAGCTGACATGCTTTCAGCAGCAGTTTAGTAACAGGATTTTCTCACTTCCATGTTCCAGTTTAAATTGAATCAACTGTTTTTCTCAAAATAATATAATGGCCTCACTGTTTGAAGATTTTTAAAAGTATCATTAGAGAAATAATATGTTATGTAGGTCAATAGTTTTATAGATAGAATTATAAAAATATATACCTGAAGTAATTTTCTGTGTCATTATTTTAGAATATAGAAATATGCCTTTGCCATGGTATTTTATTTTACAAACCACCCCTAATATTTTTTTAATATCCTGAGATTAAGAGTATCATTTTTAAGGGAGAAAAAAAAAAGAAGAAATTATCACAGTTTATTTTAAAGCAAGCAATGGCAATTAACACCATGTGGTATGTTTTCAAAATTATGAGACTGTCTTTGCTTCTTAGGTTCTATACCCTGGAAATAACTTCCCAGTCTACTGTTTGCATAGCCCATGGTTTCACCCTCTGGGAGGGTTTTCCTTTTCCAAGATGCTCCTTAGCCACCCGAAAGCAGGTGTTTAAAAATATGCCTTCCTCAGGGGCTAAGCAGACCTCTCAGCCTGTTTCCTATCTATGTAATTTTGGGTCCAATGGCTGTCTTTAAGTTTTTAACTCTTTTGATCCAGACTAATAGCTTTCATGTACAGCTCACAACTTTCAAAAACTTCGTTGTCTTTTTAATCCCTTAACTCTAATCTGCTCCATGTGCTAACTCATAAATCTTGTTGAGATAATGCCTCTCTCTCAACTTAATTACCAGTATCTAGACCTTATCAGGCTTTTCTTTTCTTTTTAAATCAGGGAGAGCCATGCCTTTATTATGTAAATCCAACTAAAAAGATTTACTGGCTGCCAAATTAATCAATTCAAAAGTTTTAATAAAGCTTGTGGTAGCCTAGCTAGCCCTTGAGTTAGTATATCAGCCTTTGCCCTCAAAACATTTCTCCATGAGTGGAGATGAGAAACAGTCGATTCCTTTAATCCTACAAGACCTCAATCTTGAGGATATCTGTATTCACTTTCATTTCTCTTTGCAAAAAAGCCGTTTGTGTGTGTGTGTGTGTGTGTGTGTGTGTGTGCATGAGCTCATCTCTTCTTGTAACTTTGTCGAATATAGCCAATAGCATTCGACACAGTAATAACATTCAATTTCCCAGTCTTTTTATCTTAAACCACAAGCTGTTTTGGTGTGTTATCAATTTACCCAGTGTTTCACCACTGTATAATATGGATTGCCATCTTTCTAGCTCAACAACTATTCTCTAACCTGGCCTAGGAGATAATATCATATGTTTTAGGGTTTTCTTGTTGTTTTTTATGGCAATGCTGTATTTTCATAGCCAATTTATGTAATAAGTCTTCTACCTCAACTAGATTTTATTGTGATAACAAATGACCCAAAATCTCAGTTGTGGCTTAAAACAACATAGTTTTACCTCTTGTTTACATTATATGTTAGCTGTGGAACTTAGTCTTGTGCTTCTTCTTCATTCTGTAATATAACTTGAAGGTTCAGCCCTTTTCTAAGATTTGTTGTTGTGAGGCAGAGGGAAAAGAGAAATTGTAGAATGAGGTGACAGCTCTTGAAACTTCTTCTTAGAAATGACGTATGTTTTCTGTCCTCAGTATATTGGCAAGACACAGGATCAAGACTAATGTCAATGCGTAGATAGGGTGGGGAGGTACAATCCTCTTATAGTCCTCTTATGGGCAGTAAATGATTAGAAATAATTGCACAATCATCTACACTCTCCCCAGATATCAAGAGAATGCAAATTAAGAGAGAGATACCATTTTGCACACATCTGATTGGAAAAAAATCCAGAATGTTGATTATGCCAAGTATATTTGAAGACATAGGAAAATAGGAACTGTCATTCACTGCTGTTGAAACTATAAATTGATTTAATCACTTTAGAGAAAAATTTGCTAACATCTAGTAAAGCTGAAGAATATATAATCTATGATCCAGAAATTCCACATTTTTCCAGAAAAATTTTCCTAGATGTGTACCTGATATAGCATGTGCAAAGAGGTTTATCATGGCATTATTTTTAAAAACAAATAGTTTTAAGCAACTTAACATAGAAATTAAGCAATACAGAACCAGCAATATAGAAACCAGCAATATTGAAATGGATAAACTATAGTATTTTCATATAATGGAATGCAAAACATCACTTGCAATGAATAAACTACATTTGCATAAATCAGCATGGATAACTCTTAAGAACACTATTGTGGGGAAGAAAACAAACTTCATGGTGAAGCTACCTGCCACCATGACGTTATTACAATTCTATTTTGCTGAGTATGATGCTGGAAAGTGTTCTACAGGATGTCTATAAAGTCTGGAGACATGTAAATATAACACCATCAAGGACAGCTTCTATCTGTAAAAAATAAATAATATTATCTATGTTTTCAGACTTTATGGACACTGTGGTATGAGATGTGCCAGCAGGTATGACTGAAGATCATCAGTATCACAAAGTGCTTTTTAAATACTTGTTTTAAATTGCTTAAGAACTACACCTTAGGAAACAAAAACATGCTTTCAGAATGCAGAATCAAACAGGTCCTAGGAAATTTAGGTCAGGTCGAGTGTTGTTGCCTAAAATAATATTATTGTTACTTATGTAGGACAGCGAGTAGTGAGATTAAAAACAATCCTACTGTAGTTTGTTTTTTTTTTGTTTTTTTTTTTTTTGCGGTACGCGGGCCTCTCACTGTTGTGGCCTCTCCCGTTGCGGAGCACAGGCTCCGGACGCACAGGCTCACTGGCCATGGCTCACGGGCCCAGCCGCTCCGCGGCATGTGGGATCTTCCCAGACCAGGGCACGAACCCGCGTCGCCGGCATCGGCAGGCGGACTCTCAACAACTGTGCCACCAGGGAAGCCCCTACTGTAGTTTTTAAAGTCATTTTCTCCAAACAAAATTATAATGCTTTTTTAATGCTTTGAGCATTTCCATGTCATGATTTAGGCCAGAAACGGGTAAGGTGAGGTAGAATAGAATTCTATCTCTTTAGAAGGATGAATGTAGCCTCAGAAATGTTCTATATCTCTCTCCCTACTTTTCATCACAGGTCCTTAACTTTTAGCCTATATATCGTCTCCAGTTTGGAGATTGGAAGTTATTATAGTTCCAACCAAGAGAAGCTCCGAACTATCATAGGTCCATTTTTCTCCATTTCAAATTTTAGGCCATTGTGTGGTCTCTACTTAGTTCAGAAACTTTAGCTTCTATCAAATAAACCATTTTTACTCTTACAGTACAAAAACTCTCCAATATTTTAAAGATACTAGTGAATTTGCTGAAAATTTCATGTGCTATTCTAAGAGTTCAGGGTTTCACATTCTAGCAGAGCTTCCTTCACTGTTGGTGATAGTGTATGTGTAATGGATGAGGACCTGATTACACCCGAATAGATGTACGAGAATCCCTCATAAGTTGACCCAAGAGCTACCTAGAAGCTGATACGTAGGAGAGGTAATGGGCATGGTCAGTAGATACTGCCTATGAGGGTTTGAGTAATTTGAATATCCTAGAGTCTAAGTGAGGACAAAATACAATTCTGAAAGGAACAGTATACAACAGCCAAATCTATACTTGTAGCAGATGCTATATTGTCCCAGTCTTTTCTCTTTTACCACTTTAGAATCCACTGGCCCCTTGAGGCTAGATTTTACTTTGTGAGGAATTAATGTGCCCAGGAGCAGGCCTCAATGAATGACTGATGAGAATTGGTATATTAATATCCCAACTTTCCCCACTCTCCTTAGGTGGGATAATTTTGAGGTGTGTGTGCTATTCTGGCCTTCATGGTTTCCCCAGCTGGATTAGACTCCAGTCACCC
Source organism: Delphinapterus leucas (assembly GCF_059928025.1). Taxonomy (NCBI): domain Eukaryota; kingdom Metazoa; phylum Chordata; class Mammalia; order Artiodactyla; family Monodontidae; genus Delphinapterus; species Delphinapterus leucas. The sequence continues at coordinate 45,218,087 of NC_143132.1, forward strand.
AGGTTGGTGTCTGGCTTAAAACATCTTTATGTGCTGCCTTCACCTCTTATTTCATTTTTCCCCATATTACATCAGACCTCCTTCCCTTTCCAAATAAACAATTTTTACTGAATTCTTGTTTCAGAGTCAGTATCTCAAGGAACCCACATTAATATACTATCGTTGCCTTCTTTATTCTTTATTCAGCTTTCTAAAACAGTTTTAAAGGATTTGATTGCAGTCCAAAGGGAAACAAAGGAACTCTTCAGCTAAAAGACACCTTTAAGGTATCCTAGTTTCTGAAAACATTGCTGAAGCTGTAGGGAATCATACCAAAAGAAAGATCTGTCTGTGACTGTTTAAATTCCACTGGTGCTATCATTTATATCTGACATACCTTTGATTCTGGATTCAGCTTAGCTGCTAGCTCTCATCTGCTTGCTATCCCAACTTCCAGCTTCTGAATTCTACCCCAATAACTACTGAACTCCCTAGCCCTGGCTCCACTTTTGCCAAGTCTGCACAGGATATGACATAAATAGCACTCTGGATTGCTCAGCAGCAATGTAAGAGGACCTAAGGGGATAGGGTTAAACTAGTAAGCACTTTGCTGTGGCCCATTTAATTCTTGAGATATTCATTTGGCTGAAGGAACCAAAACCAAAGTTTACACAAGGATAGAAAGCAAAGTTAATAGAATGGAGATTTTTTTTACCATTATTTATTTTCTTTGCCCCATGAAATTCTTGAAATAGCAAAGCTATTTATGATGAAAAAATCATTAAAGCAAGTACTTAACATTGAAAGTGACAGTATCTGAACATGTTTTATAGGAGTGAAATCAAAATTAGGGAAACAAGATAGTTTTCACTGGCTTGAAAGTTGGTATTTATATATATATATATATAGTATTTTCATATAATGGAATGCAAAACATCACTTGCAATGAATAAACTACATTTGCATAAATCAGCATGGATAACTCTTAAGAACACTATTGTGGGGAAGAAAACAAACTTCATGGTGAAGTTACCTGCCACCATGACGTTATTACAATTCTGTTTTGCTGAGTATGATGCTGGAAAGTGTTCTACAGGATGTCTATAAAGTCTGGAGACATGTAAATATAACACCATCAAGGACAGCTTCTATCTGTAAAAAATAAATAATATTATCTATGTTTTCAGACTTTATGGACACTGTGGTATGAGATATACACATATATCATACATACACAGATATACATACATATATATATATGTAATTTTATCCCACTTGAATGGTGACTGTGATTCAGAAGAGTCAGGCATCTATTCAGCCTGCTCTCACTGCTGCTTTCTCTCCAGCTGGCCAGGCAAGTCTACTGCTCTTGCTTCCTGAAGGTGTTTGCTTAATTACAGTTGAGCAGAGTTCACTGGCCAAGCAGAACACCCACAGTCTTTGAGGTACCGGGATTGTTGGTGCAGGCAGATATGAGACAAGGAGAAAGCAAGTCTACTGCTCTTGCTTCCTGAAGGTGTTTGCTTAATTACAGTTGAGCAGAGTTCACTGGCCAAGCAGAACACCCACAGTCTTTGAGGTACCGGGATTGTTGGTGCAGGCAGATATGAGACAAGGAGAAAGTTAGAGAAGAAGGTTCTCCCAGCTCCTTTCACCTTAGCCTGTGACAAGCATCTTGTCTGAAAAGAATAGTGCAATAATGAATTTGATTTTTTTTTTGATTATTGTTAAATCCTTGAGCCATGACTGAAGGCTATGGCTGCTTTTGCATAGAGTGGGACATGAGTGGGGGTGGTGAAACTAAGCAAGGCAGTTATCTAGATGCTGTCGTTCTTACTTGCATTCGTAAATGTAGAGATGGGTTTATGGGGAGCACACATCTCATGTCATGGCACTTGTCAGCCTGGCTGTACATTAGAAGAGCCTTGGGAACATTGGGGAGATACCCCGTCCACCACCACCACCAGGATTCTGATTTAATTGGCCTGGTGTGTGACCAGGGCATCAGTCGTTTTCAGAGTTCCTTAGGTGATTCTAATCTGCCTCTGCGGTTGAGAACTACCTGTGAGAAGATTGGATTCAGAGCAAGACAATCCGAGTTCTAATCCTGGCTTTGCCACTTTTGTCAGGCTTAACATCTGTGGAATTATATGACTTCTTCAAACAACTAATGTTTAATTTCAGATATTGATACATATTTTTAAATGTAAGAATATAAATATGAACCTGATCATTGTCTCTGACCTCAATGAATTCATTAGCTAGTGCAAGGGGCTGGAGATGACCACAAGTTTACTTTAATAAGAGCTTTATTGATATAAACAAATCATGGAGAACAATGGCAGCAAGCATTTGCCTTTTTTTTTTTTAACATCTTTATTGGAATATAATTGCTTTATAATGGTGTGTTAATTTCTGCTTTATAACAAAGTGAATCAGCTATACGTATACATATATCCCCATATCTCCTCCCTCTTGCATTTCCCTCCCACCCTCCCTATCCCACCCCTCTAGGTGGTCACAAAGCACCAAGCTGATCTCCCTGTGCTATGTGTAGAAAAATCTCAGTCTCATTAAGAAACTATGATATGAGCTCAACCTCAAATAAGGGTATTCTAGGCTAAGGAGCAGCATTTACAAAGGCCCTGGAGAATGCAGAGTATGTTTGGGGGAAAAAAAATAGTTTAGGGTGGCTGTGTTGATTGACAGTAGGTAAGAAGTTATGAAGCTTTCCCAGGACCAGACTGTGAAGGGTCTCAATACCAGGTGCTCACTCAAGTATAAGAGGAATTCCTTAATAGAAATTTGATAGCAATGTCAAAAAATATTGTGTTTTACATTTTGAGAAATATGTCCCAATTGCCCTCTAGGCTCCTACCTGGGTCCGTGCTACAGAGAGGTTTTTTGGCAAAACCAGGAATCAAACTCTGTAAGCAGAATCCATGAGGTCTTAACCACAGCACCATATTGCCTCAGGCTTCTCATGTATATTTTAATGAGATAAATCCTCTCTACCTTATAAACTATCTGTGATTGATTGACTGAAATGGGGCATGTATGATGTTTCACCACATGCCTGGTACATATTATATGCTCAGTAGGTTATACATTTCTGTCCTATGGTGCTTTCAATCTGGCAGCCTCTATACCTGTGTGTCCTCTAGCAATGCAAACATGCACACTCAGCATTTTTACCTGTACTGCCTAGTTCCACACTGACTGTCTCAATTACCCAGATCATTAGTATAATTTTTCAGTTCTCTCATCCAATTTAATTCAGTAGCTATTTACTGAAAGCATATCAGTGCTCAGCAGACCATGTAGGAGGCCCTGTGTTAGGTGTAAGAGGATACAAAGATGAATATGGCATACTCTTTGCACTTCAGGAGCCTGTGATCCAAAGGTTGAAATAGGTATATTCATAAATATCTTATACAAGGCTAGTGTGGACATAGCTTTGATTGCATGCCAGAGGCAGAGATAGGGCAGATGTGAAAATCTGACAGTTCTGTGCAGTTTATTTTTAATTAGGCTGAAGTATAGTGGCTGGTTTAAGTTGGAAACATTTTGAAAAAGGCCTAAGGTACTTTGGTTCAGAAATTACACATGAATTATAATCAAATTGCATCTTAGGAAGTAGAGAAAACCTCTAATTTCTGATTGCTCAGTTTGTGGATTTTAGCTAGTTTTCAATCACCAAGCAAACAAAAGCTAATTTATCAGTTGGACAATTGTACTGCATTTCAACATGAGTGTATCTAAGATATCAAGATGTATTTTATGGAATTTGGTAAATGAAAATTTCGTTTCCTCCAATAAATTATCAAGCAGTAACCCTTGTCAGTTTTTCTAAAGTCTCTTAAATCACTGAAGTAGTTTACTCAATAAATACATCTATAAATCTGACAACACTGAAAAATTGTCTTGGGGTATCTTTTTATTAGCATTGGTCTTGTTTATTTCTTCAGTATTAAATATTTTATTAAATATTTAGATTCTTTTTCATAGTTACAGTCAATATAGGAAAATTGAAAGTTACCTGAAGCCTAAAATCTATTAATACTTTTTACAAAAGTCGAATCCTTAATTGGGATACTCTTATCCTCTCTAAAATTTATGTAAGTTACCTGATTTACATTAGCTTATCCTCTAGAGAAAATAAAATGTACAACCAGTGGGGCATGATTTATTATTAAAGAAAAGTAAACATGTTAAAAATATTATTATTTAATTAGGTAATATGCTTGAAAGGAAAACCCCCAGCAAGCGAATATTAAGTTCTCTTTCGTAAATTAATAACCTTTTTTTCCTAAAGGAACAGATTTATCTTCTCTATATAGCACTAGGATATTGTAATTAAAGTGCTTGCATCCTTCATCATACTGCACTGCCTCAGTGTTCTCATCTGTAAGGCAATAATACATATTGAGTAGAGTTCAATCTGGCTTCCAATCTTAATTAAGAAAGTGCTGTTATAAGCAGCAACACATAGCTCTTACATTTCCCAATAACTGATACCCAGTGAAGACATAAATTCCTCACTGCCTGAATTAATGCTGGCACATAGGCACATAAGGACCAGAGTCTTCATCACTAGCTCATAATTTTTGATTGCTCATTGTTGCCAAGGTACTCTAACTAGGCACTCTAATGCATACACACATAACCAAACATGCTGACGTTGTTGCTTTTACATCTGAGGGTTCCACGTGAGCAAAAGATAAAGCTTCAAGGAGATGACAGAGTAATAGAGAAAATTGCATTTTATGAAGTGAGGAAAATAACTGAAAGGCTAGAGACATAAATGAATGTTTCCGCTCAGATAGAACTGTTATATACTCTTTATGCTAGAAACTCCTTTATAATATTCAAAAAATAGTCTCTCTCTCTATGAACAAAGATCATGTTTGGTATAGAACTAAGAGAGAACTGTTGAAATTGGGAAAACTCTGAAGAAGTTTGAGGTCCAAGCTCTAGTAGGGGCATCTTGAGGGTATATTGGAGAATGAATATTAAGGAACATATCTTCTATAGTGAATAGTGATAACAATTTACTGATAATTGAGCTGAAAGATAGTTGAACATATACTGACCATAAGAGTCATAGTCCCTCATTCAACAAATACTTGAGTAAACTCCTATTGCCGAGTTCTATTCTAGGTGCAAGGGATAAGTCATAAATAAGAATGATGTTTCCTACTCTCAATAATAGCAATAAAAATTAAACTAATAAATGAGCAAAATAAATTCAAATTGTAGTAATATTATGAAGAAAATAAGAACATGTGGTAAGAGAGAGACTGGTTAGAGGATCAGGCCTAAAGCACAAATATCTTTGGCGCATTCCAGAAGAAACAACAAGGCCAGTATGACTGGAAAAAAATGAGGGCGGAGAGAGGGACTGAAAAGGGTAGGAGGGGCCAGATCTTATACAACCACCCTTTAGGCTCTGTAAGGAATTTGATTTTATTAAAACTATAATTCTAGCAATTAGAGAGGTTAAGCAGTAAAGATACTTTAGAGTCTCTGCTTTTAAATGCTGACCTAGCTTTTTAAAGATCACTCTGATCAAAACTATGTTGTAAGGTGGTGCGTGCAAAAGTTGAGTCATTGGAATAACTCAAGCAAAAGATGATGGTGATGTGGACTTGGGTATTAGCAGTGGAGAGGGACATATTTAACATCTATTTTGGAGTTGGAGCCATAGGAATAAAGTGATTTGCCTGCTGGAGGCAAAGTTAGGAGACCTCATAAGACTTCTGACATTTATACAGATTGTTTGTAAGACTGGAGAAGTTGCCACGAAACAAAGTATGGTACCCAAGTTTGAACAAAACGATAGTGTCCCTGCTCCAGGATACTACAGGTGGCTCTGATTATGAGACTTCAAGGAGAAGGAAAGAGATTAAAGTCCAGAAAAAGCTAGTGAAATGTTTAAGGGGTAGAGATCTAAGGAATGATTGTGTTGTGGAGGAAAAATGGCAAACTAGGGATTTGGAAGGCTTGAATTCTAAGTCCAGCTCTCTTACTACCCCAATGTGTAATTCTGAGGAATGAGCTTTATCTTTCTAAAGTTCTGTCTCCCCCTTTGTAAAAGAGGAGTGCTGTTTAAAAATGTACTATTTTGTACTAAGATACCCTGGAGAACAAAGGGAGCTAAAGGTTTTTCCACACCACATGTCATCTATGAGGAGATTTTACTTCTGCAGAGCACAGCTGCCCATACCAGGCTCCTTCTGCTTGGGCTCCCATGGCTTCCTGCATACTGGACAGGGTGACTGTATGGCATAGATTGTGATCCAGGGATTTTCTTTTTTTCTGTACAAATTTGTTTAAAAAAAAAACTCTTTGGGCTTCCCTGGGGGCGCAGTGGTTGAGAGTCCGCCTGCCGATGCAGGGGACACGGGTTCGTGCCCCGGTCCGGGAGGATCCTACATGCCACGGAGCGGCTGGGCCCATGAGCCATGGCCGCTGAGCCTGTGCGTCCAGAGCCTGTGCTCCGCAAAGGGAGAGGCCACAACAGTGAGAGGCCCGCGTACCGCAAAAAAAAAAAAAAAAATTGAATTACAGAAAAAAAAAAAAGGATCATCTCTGTAATCACTAACGCCTTAAACATTTCATAATCTCTCCTAGTGTTTGGCTTTGGAAAAATGATTTGAGAGAGGCATGATAAAAGTGTATACAACTGTGTGTTATAAATTTTTTTCACTAAATGACAATATTTTTTTTTAAACATCTTTATTGGGGTATAATTGCTTTACAATGGTGTGTTAGTTTCTGCTTTATAACAAAGTGAATCAGTTATACATATACATATGTTCCCATATGTCTTCCCTCTTGCGTCTCCCTCCCTCCCACTCTCCCTATCCCACCCCTCCAGGCTGTCACAAAGCACCGAGCTAATATCCCTGTACCTTGCGGCTGCTTCCCCCTAGCTATCTACCTTACTACGTTTGTTAGTGTGTATATGTCCATGACTCTCTCTCGCCCTGTCAAAGCTCACCCTTCCCCTTCCCCATATCCTCAAGTCCGTTCTCCAGTAGGTCTGCGTCTTTATTCCTGTCTTACCCCTAGGTTCTTCATGACATTTTTTTCCCCTTAAATTCCATATATATGTGTTAGCATACGGTATTTGTCTTTTTCTTTCTGACTTACTTCACTCTGTATGACAGACTCTAGGTCTATCCATCTCATTACAAATAGCTCAATTTCATTTCTTTTTAAGGCTGAGTGATATTCCATTGTATATATGTGCCACATCTTCTTTATCCATTCATCCGATGATGGGCGCTTAGGTTGTTTCCATCTCCGGGCTATTGTAAATAGAGCTGCAATGAACATTTTGGTACATGACTCTTTTTGAATTTTGGTTTTCTCAGGATATATACCCAGTAGTGGGATTGCTGGGTCATATGGTAATTCTATTTGTAGTTTTTTAAGGAACCTCCATACTGTTCTCCATAGTGGCTGAACCAATTCACATTCCCACCAGCAGTGCAAGAGTGTTCCCTTTTCTCCACACCCTCTCCAGCATTTATTGTTTCTAGATTTTTTTGATGATGGCCATTCTGACTGGTGTGAGATGATATCTCATTGTAGTTTTGATTTGCATTTCTCTAATGATTAATGATGTTGAGCATTCTTTCATGTGTTTGTTGGCATTCTGTATATCTTCTTTGGAGAAATGTCTATTTAGGTCTTCTGCCCATTTTTGGATTGGGTTGTTTGTTTTTTTGTTATTGAGCTGCATGAGCTGCTTGTAAATTTTGGAGATTAATCCTTTGTCAGTTGCTTCATTTGCAAATATTTTCTCCCATTCTGAGGGTTGTCTTTTGGTCTTGATTATGGTTTCCTTTGCTGTGCAAAAGCTTTGAAGTTTCATTAGGTCCCATTTGTTTATTTTTGTTTTTATTTCCATTACTCTAGGAGGTGGGTCAGAAAGGATCTTGCTGCGATTTATGTCATAGAGTGTTCTGCCTATGTTTTCCTCTAAGAGTTTGATAGTTTCTGGCCTTACATTTAGGTCTTTAATCCATTTTGAGCTTATTTTTGTGTATGGTGTTAGGGAGTGATCTAATCTCATACTTTTACATGTACCTGTCCAGTTTTCCCAGCACCATTTATTGAAGAGGCTGTCCTTTCTCCACTGTACATTCCTGCCACCTTTGTCAAAGATAAGGTGTCCATATGTGCGTGGGTTTATCTCTGGGCTTTCTATCCTGTTCCATTGATCAATCTTTCTGTTTTTGTGCCAGTACCATACTGTAAATGACAGAATATTTTAAACCTTGAAAAGAGTCTAGAATGTTGAAAAGAGTAAATTTTATCCATATGAAAAGTAATACAGTTTTATTTAAGAAATAGTGAAATTATGAAATATTTGCCTAAGTATTAGATAGCTATAATTCTCCAAATAGTACGATTTCTTAGGTTTTAGGCTTCAAAAATGTAAAGATACATCACTTAGTTAGATAATATCATGGTTTTTTTTCCCCAAGAAAAGTTGACTTTATTTATTTTAGATAATATCATGTTTAAGGCAATCATTACATAGCACCTACCATGGGCCAGATACTAAGTGCTTTAGAAATAGTAACTCAATTAATTCTCAAGATTCCTTTACAAGGTAAGTGCTGTTTTTGCAACTATTTCATAGATGAGAAAATGAGATACAGAGAAATTAACTAACTTTTCTGAGGTCACAAAGTTAATAAGTGGATGGATCAAGATTTGAATCCAGGGTATCTGACACTAGGATCTCTGCCCATAAATGCTGCATTATATCCTAGCATGGTAAAGGAAGACCTTTATTCTTTCTTTAAGAATTTAACATAACAAAATAACTCCTGGATTCCTATGATAAAGTATTCTCCATCATGATGAGAAAAAGAAAAGACACTCAAATCCCATAGGAAGGAACTGTGAAGAAATAAAAACCATTTATAAAGTAAAGACTTTTTGTGCACTCAGCAGAGTTGATTGAATGAACTGAATAAACAATCGTATGTTTGTTGAGGTAATCCAGTCTGGAATACGATTCAAGAGGATATGCTTGCAAGAGGAAAGTTTTCCCTACTGATCTTTAAGATGAACTGATTGGAAGATATGATCTTCCTACAGGATAGGAAGAGAAGGGGAGAAATGTTTGGTGGATATGTTAAAGATCTATCTAACAGGCTTAGATTTTTCTTAAAAGTACACATAAAAATTGGGCAATTACATATAATATAATTGTTATACATCTTGCACTTACATCAATCAATAAATAATGTTACAACAAAATTAAATTCACTTGTCTCAAGCAACAACTTTTATTCCACTGAGTTAGAAAATGTGTAGACTTCTTTCTCCTTTTTTTCTTTAATGTTGTTTCATTTGTTTCGCTTTATTATGAGGGAACATAAAAGTTAAAAAATACTGAGTATAAATAGTTGGATACTGTCAGACACTGCAAAACTTAAACATGTTTGTTAAATTCTCAAGTGCTTTTGATATGTAAGAATATATTTTATTAAGTGTAATTATAGTATTGTACTATGCATTTTTAATTCTGTTTGTTGGAAAATGGCAATTCATTTATGATATACATGACTGGGATATTTGGTTTAACCACTACAGCTGATTTCCTGACTATTTTGGGAATAGGAGTTTCTTGGGCATTGTAAATTTTTGTGGAATGACTGACCTTAAAACTTATGGATCTAGTCTTTATCCATTGCTTATAATGAGGTAGGAAACAACTAAACACATTATATAAATTATATTGCACATCATCCCAACAGTTAGGTCTGTTCTCATCTCCGTTTTACAGATGAGTAAATTCAGACTTACAATGGTTAAATAACTTACCTAAGGCAATATATTTCAAGCAATAGGATTTGAATATAAGATTTCTATGGCAAAAGCCCCAAATTTTATCCACAATGATAGTCAACATCATTAAGTGTATTAAATATATTTAATAAATATGTTTAAATTGTACTTAATCTCTACATTGTTCTTTGTCCACACTATTTTTTTTTTTTTTTTTTTTTTGCGGTATGCGGGCCTCTTACTGCTGTGGCCTCTCCCGCCGCGGAGCACAGGCTCCAGACGCGCAGGCTCAGCGGCCATGGCTCATGGGCCCAGCCGCTCCGCGGCATGTGGGATCCTCCCGGACCGGGGCACGAACCCGCGTACCCTACATCGGCAGGCGGACTCTCAACCACTGCGCCACCAGGGAAGCCCCACACTATTTTTAAAATCATTTCTCTTCACAATATCACGCTTTCCTCTTTTCACTGCTGCCACCCATGTTTAGTAGTTAAATATTTCTTAGTCTCCCACCTGGTCCTCTCACTTCCTGTCTCACATTGCTTTAATACATTTGGTGCACTGTCAGAAGACTCCAGTTTAAATAAACTTGTGTTCCTTTGTTCAAATACTTCTGTGTCCTTTAGTGTTAATATAAACTTCTTTAAACTGTCATGTAAGACTTTTGATAACCATTCCTCATTAACTACTTTATATCTCTCTTCTTTCCACTGTCAATTCTTCATTTTATCCAATTTGGCTTCCTCTCCATATTTAGGAACTTGTGATACTCATTTTCATTTCCAGATCTTTTTTCTTTCATTCTTCATCTTAGTCTACCTTTCCATAGAAAATGTCCTTAATGCCACATCTCTAGGCCAGTTTTAGCTACTCCACCTGACATTAATGTGTTTCCTCTTGAAACTCGAGGCATTTATTATCTGTACCATTCATGATGTATTTAATCACATAGTGTCTAATATTATCATATAATTTGAAGTGTATACTCATAACCTCTTCAGAGACTGGGTTTTATACAACCTGTACTCCTGACTTTTCTGTTATATGCTGAGTGAGTAGTAACTGTAGTCAGTTATACACTTACCAGAGTTGCTCCACTTGAGAATAATCAAAGGTGATTGTACTTGAAAATTCAGTATCAGCTAAATGATTTTTGCAATAGCATTGTTATTTTTATATTAATTCTCCTGTTTGTAAAGGTGCAATAAAGGAAAATTACATATACATTCAAATTAAAATGTTTAGTCAAACATGGAAGCTGAGTATCGCAGGCTTCAAAATAAAAGCACATATTAAAATTTAGGATTAATTTTCTAAATAGTGCTAAATATGCTATTTCTTTGAAAACAGATATAATAAAGTATTATGTTAATATCAGGTATCTTTTGCAAGTGTTCCTGCCGCTTTGAAGAAGCTGTATCAGTATACTTATAATTTAGTAATATTAACTGAATATTAAAATTTTGGTTTTATAAGTCAAAGAATATCAAAGGCCATTGATTTAATCAGTTGTTTATTTAACAAATATTTATTGAGCACCTAATATGTACTAAGCACTGTATTAGAGGATGAGAATTTTAACAGATATATTTTCTTCTCACAAGTACTCACACATTTTTGAATTGGTCATAGAATCATCAAACCACTGCAAAACAATCAAATACCTGCTATAATGGAGGCATGTGCAATATGCACTTGGAAAAGAGAGGAGAGACAAATTGGTGTATGTTGATAATGCAATCAACAATAGCTCCTTTGACCTTAGTATCTAGAGAATGTCCCAGTTTAAGAAAATCTGATATGCAAGTGTATAAAGTAGATTAATTAGAGTTTGGAGTTGCATAAAGGAAGGTCTGCTAAGAATTGCTGCACTGTGTTTAAAATATTTATACATACATATACAGAAGATTTACACAAAAAGATTTATACAAATCTACTACACAAAATTTTGTAGATATACAGCTTCTGATTACTGGGATTTATAGCTCTGTAATAGAAAATTGCCTGTGTGGTTCCTGGTTTTTCGATAGAAACACTTATTACGGGTTCATGAAATGCTATAACTGGTTTTACAGAGGAACTCCTGCTTGTCATGAAAATTGGATTATCCAGGCACCAGTTTACAGATGATCTGCCTGGGTATAAATAGTCATTGGGAAATTCAGGCTCTGGCCAACAGCATTAATATATGGAATGGTTCTACTTGTGTGGAACTAGATATGAGCCAAATCAAGAGGCCATATTCCGATCAGACACATCACATCTGTAAAACCTGCACGTCCTAGTTTCTGCTGATCACACAGCCATATAAAGCTGTTGCAAGCATTGCATTGGACGTTATGAATCTTGAGTGTCTGCTGTTGCTGCATATAACATTTCACCCTTGAATGTGCCGTTGTGATCCATAAGCATCTGTCGTATCCAAACCATGCTGGATCAATGTAGGTACTCCACTTGTACTAGACAGAAGATGCTGTTTCATTGTAATTCAATTCAGTATGTACAGAACATTTCAATGAAATGTAAACCAAGGTTTTGGTAAGTTATTTTAAAATATTAATAGAAAGGTGATAAATAAACTACTGTTTAGTACATCATTGGTTGTTATTCAACATACAAACATGGAAATAGAGGCAGAGATCAAGATCACAGAGTGGGAAGAAGCTGAGCTCACCTCCCCCCACAAACATCAAAACTACAACTATATATAGAGCAACTATTACCAAACCAGGTTCGTTTTGACCAGTGCACAGCAAGCCAAAATGCTGGGACAATGAGGTTTGCCCCAAAAAGAGTGTTTGTTCGCAAGGCAGCCAAGTGAGGAGATGGGAGAACTGGTCTCAAATCCACCTTCCTGAAAGGAAGGGGCTCAACGTATATGGGCTAAAGAATAAAGAGGCGGAACTTCCCTGGTGGTCCAGTGGTTGGGACTTTGCCTTCCAGTACCGGGGGTGTGGGTTCGATCCCTGGTCAGGAGCTAAGACCCCACATGCCTCGTGACCAAAAAACCAAAACACCAAAACATAGACAGAAGCAATATTGTAACAAATTCAATAAAGACTTAAAAAAAAAAAGTCCACATTAAGAAAAAAATCTTAAAAAAAAAAAAAGAATAAAGAAGCTAGGAGGTCTGAGGCATGGGAAATGTGGGGAAAGGTGTTTGAAAAAAAGTGTGATAATCACTGTTCCGTGCAGGCATAGCTAAGCCCCAGGCCTCTGCATATTCAAAAGAATACTCGTGCATGCCCAGTTGAAGGGTTGGTGGTCCTATCTAGTCTTAACCAGCTCAGGCTGAACTAGACACAGTGGACTCCAAGTTCCTGGAAAACAACTTAGGCAAACATCTTATAGTTTATGCTGTGTCACTTGCAGGATTTGCACATCTTTTGTAGCAACAATTAAAACGCTTGATTACTGAAGTGGATTACAGGTGAAATGAATTTAACTAATGATTACCGATGGTTTTATGACTCTCACTGTGAATAACCTGAAGATTAGCAGAACAGCTCTTCTACAACCAAGGCTGTAGAGAAAAAAAAAAAAAAACACACGGAGTCTAGTAGAAGGGACTGGGAAGCCATCTAGTGGAGGCCTGCACCCCTAGTGGCTGACCGAGAAGAGGAGGGGGATATCACAGGTTCAGGGATTCATCCTCCCTAGGGGGCAAGGGTTTTGAGCCACACATTAGGGGCCCCAGCCCTGGGGTTCAAGTCCCCTTAGCTGGTTTGAAAACCAATGGGGCTTACTGGAGGGCAGTGAGAAACCAAGACTCTGCTCTTGAAGAGCACATGCTCCCAGTCCCAGTACAGAGGCAGCAAATTGAGAACTGCCTGGTGCTCTGGCCAGCCTGCAAAGACCACCCCAGCATGCCCCCCCAGCTCTTTATCCAGCCCCTTCTGCCAAAGCATCGCTCCCACCTAAGGCAAAGACTGCCATTGCCCATATATATGCACACACCGCAGAAGGAGCTGAGCTAGTTCAGAAGTGTAGCCTCAGGCACTGACCACACCCCCAACCAAGGTGGAGACTGCTGTCACCTAGGGGAGAAGCCCAACTTCTTCAGGGCTCCTGCTCCAGCCCCTCAGGCCCGCTGCCCCACCCCTGATAGGGCAACCACCACCACTGAGCCTAGGAAAATCCCAGTCTAGCACTAGCCCCAGCTTTAGCCACTTTGACTCCAGCCCTTCTCAGCATGGCAGTGGCTGCCAGCGCACTCTGGGAGAAAATTCAGCCTGTGCTCACTTCAGATGCAGCTCTTCTATCAAAGCCACTGGGCACACACAGACAGAGAAATATTTTTCAAACGAAAGAAGATAAAACACCAGGAAAAAGCCCTAATGGAAAAGAGATAAATAATTTACCTGATAAAGAGTTCAAAATAATAATAATGAAAATGCTAACTGAACTCAGGAAAAGACTAGATGAACAGACTAAGACATTCAACAAAGAACTAGAAAATATAAAAAAGAACCAGTCAGGGCTAAAGAATACAGTAAGTGAAATGAAAAATACACTAGGAGGAATTAACAGCATATTGCGTGATACAGAAGGCATAAGTGATCTGGAAGATAGAATAGTAGAAATCACTCAATCAGAACAGCAAAAAGAAAAAAAAATTAATGAGGATAGCTTAAGGGGCCTCTGGGACAACATCAGGCTTACTAACATTCACATTGTAGGGGTCCCAGAAGGAGAATAGTGAGAGAAAAAGGTAGAAAATGTATTTGATAAAAACATGGCTGAACACTTCCCTAACTTGAAGAAGGAAACAGATATCCAGGTACAGGAAGTACAGAGAGTCCCAAATAAGATGAATTCAAAGAGACCCACAGCAAAACATATCATATTTAAAATGGAAAAGTTAAACATAAAGATATACTTTATCTGACAGAGTAGACTTTAAAACAAACTCTGTAATAAAAGACAAAAAAAGCACTATATAATGATAAAGGGGTCAATATGATAAAAGGATATAATATTCTAAACATATATGTACCTAATATATGAGCACCTAAATATAGAAAGCAAATATTAACAGACATAGAGGGAGAAATTGACAGTAATTCAATTATAGTAGGGAACTTTAACACCCCACTTATGTCAATGGATAGATCATCCAGAGAATCAGTAAGGAAATAGTGACCTTAAGTGACACATTAGGTTAGTAGATACCTACAGGACATTCCATCCAAAAATAGCAGAGTAAACATTCTTTTCCATTGAATATGGAACATTTTCCAGGATAGATCACATGCTAGGTGACAAAACAATTCTGAACAAATTTGAGAGTATAGAAAATATACCAAGCATCTTTTCAGGCCACAAAGGTATGAAACTAGAAATCAATTACAAGTAGAAAAAACAGAAACATGTAGAGACTAAACAATTTGCTACTAAAAAAACAGTGGGTCAACAAAAAAATCAAAGAGGAAATCAGAAGATACCTTGAGACAAATCAAAATAAAATGCAGCTTTCCCAAATCTATGGAATGCAGCGAAAGCAGTTCTAAGAAGGAAGTTTATAGTGATACAGGCGTACCTCAAAAAATAAGAAAAAGCTCAAATGAAAAACATAAATTACTATCTAAAGGAATTAGAAAAAGAACAAACAAAGCCCAAAGTCAGCAAAAGGAAGGAAATAATAAAGGTCAGAGTGGAAATTATTTTTTGAGTGGAAATAAATAAAATAGAGACAAAAAAAAACACAGTAGAGAAGATCAATGAAACCAAAAACTGTTTGTTTTAAAATATAAATAAAATTGATAAACCTTTATCCAGGATCATGAAGGAAAAAAAGAGATAGGAAGTTAGAAATGAAACAGGAGGAATTGCAACCAATATTGCAGAAATACAATTATAAAAGAGTATTACAAACAGTTATACACCAAAAAATTGGACAACCTAGAGGAAATGGATAAATTCCTAGAAACATACAGTCTTCCAAGACTGAATCAGAAAAAAATACAAATTTGAACAGATTGATTACTAGTATTGCAAGTGAATCAGTAATCAAAAAACTCCCTACAAACAAATTCCAGGACCTCATGAGTTCACAGGGGAGTTCTACAAAATATTTAAAGAACAGTTAATACCTATCCTTGTCAAGGTATTCCAAAATATTGAAGTCATTTCACAAGGCCACCACTACCCTGATACCAAAACCAGACAAATACACTTCAAAAACAGAAAATTACAGGCCACTATCCTTGATGAACACAGATGCAAAAATCCTCAATAAAATATTAGCAAACTGAATTCAACAACACATAAAAAGAATTATACACCATGATCAAGTGGGATTTATCGCAGAGGTGCAAGCATAGTTCCATATACACAAATCAGCATGATATGCCACATTAACAGAATGAAGAGTAAAAATCACATGATCATCTCAATAGATGCAGAAAAATCATTTAATAAAATTCAGTATCCATTCATGGTAAAAATCCTCAACAAAGTTGGTATAGAGGTAACATATCTGAACATCATAAAGGCCATTTATGGAAAACCTACAGCTAACATCATACCAAACAGTGAAAAGCTGAAAGATTTTCCTCTAAGATCACAAACAAGACAAGGATGCCCACTCTCACCATTTCTATTGAACATAGTGTTTGAAATTTTAGCAACAGCAATCAGAAAGAGAGAGAGAAAGAGAGAGATAGAGGAAGGAAGGAAGGAAGGAAGGAAGGAAGAAAGGAAAGAAAGAAAGAAAGAAAGAAAGAAAGAAAGAAAGAAAGAAAGAAAGAAAGAAAGAAAGAAAGAAAGAAAGAATAAATAAAAGGTATCCAAATTAGAAGGGAAGAAGTAAAATTGTCACTATTTGTGGATGACATGATACCATATATAGAAAACTCTAAAGACTCCACCAAAACACTATTAGAACTAATTAGTGAATTCTGTAAAGTTGCAGCATACAAAATTAATATACAGAAGTCTGTTGCATTTCTACATACTAAAAATGAACTATTCAAAAGAGAAATCAAGAAAACAATCCCATTTACAACTCATCAAAAAGAATAAAATACCTAGGAATAAATTTAACCAAGGAGGTGAAAGACCTTTACTCTGAAAACTAGAAGACATTGATGGAGAAAACTGAAGACAACACAAGTAAATGGAAAGATATGCCATGTTCGTGGATTGGAAAAATTAGTATTCTTAAAATATCCATATCACCTAAAGCAATCTAGAGATTTAATGTAATTCTTATCAAAATACCCATGACATTTTTCAGACCACTAAAACAAAGAACGCTAAGGTTTGTACAGAACTGCAAAGGACTCCAAATAGCCAAAGCAGTCTGGAGAAAAAAAGAACAAAACTGGAGGTATTACCCACCCAGATTTCAGACTGTCTGATAAAGCTAATGGTACTAACAGAGAAACAGACCCATAGCTCAACGGAACAGAATAGAGAGCCCAGAAATAAACCCATGCACCTATAGTCATTTAATCTATGACAATGAAGGCAAGTATATACAATGGGGGAAAAGACAGTCTTTTCAATAAGTGATGTTGGGAAAACTGAATAGCTACATGTATAAGAATGAAATTAGAACATTTTCTCACACCATATACAAAATTAAACTCAAAATGGATTAAAGACCTGAATGTGATACTGAAGCCATAAAACTCCTAAAAGAAAACACATGCAGTATGCTCTTTGGCATTGGTCTAAGCAACATTTTTTTTTCTTGGATCTGTCTTCTTAGGCAAAAGAAACAGAAGCAAAAATAAACAAATGGGACCTAATCAAACTAGGAAGCTTTTTCTTTTTCCTTTGTCATCTTTACTGGAGTATAATTGCTTTACAATGGTGTTTTAGTTTCTGCTTTATAACAAAGTGAATCAGCTATACATATACATATATCCCTATATCTCTTCCCTCTTGCATCTCCCTCCCTCCCACTCTCCCTATCCCACCCCTCTAGGTGATTACAAAGCACTGAGCTGATCTCTCTGTGCTATGCGGCTGCTTCCCACTAGCTATCTATTTTACATATGGTAGTGTATATATGTCCATGCCACTCTCTCACTTTGCCCCAGCTTACCCTTCACCCTCCTTATGTCCTCAAGTCCATTCTCGAGTAGCTCTGCATCTTTATTCCCGTCTTGACACTAGGTTCTTCATGACCTTTTTTTTTTTTTTTTAGATTCCATATATATGTATTAGCATACGGTATTTGTTTTTCTCTTTCTGTCTTACTTCACTCTGTATGACAGACTCTAGGTCCATCCACCTCACTACAAATAACTCAATTTCGTTTCCTTTTATGGCTGAGTAATATTCCATTGTATATATGTGCCACATCTTCTTTATCCATTCATCTGTCGTTGGACACATAGGTTGCTTCTATGTCCTGGCTATTGTAAGTAGAGCTGCAATGAACATTGTGGTACATGACTCTTTTTGAATTATGGTTTTCGCAGGGTATATGCCCAGTAGTGGGATTGCTGGTTCATATGGTAGTTCTATTTTTAGTTTTCTAAGGAACATCCATGCTGTTCGCCATAGTGGCGGTATCAATTTACATTCCCACCAACAGTGCAAGAGGGCTCGCTTTTCTCCACACCCTGTCCAACATTTATTGTTTGTAGATTTTTGATGATGGCCATTCTGATTGGTGTGAGATGATATCTCATTGTAGTTTTGATTTGCATTTCTCTAATGATTAATGATGCTGAACATTCTTTCATGTGTTGGAAATCTGTATATCTTCTTTGGAGAAATGTCTATTTACGTCTGCCCAGTTTTGGATTGGGCTGTTTGGTTTTTTGATATTGAGCTGCATGAGCTGCTTGTAAATTTTGGAGATTAATCCTTTGTCAGTTGCTTCATTTGCAAGTATTTTCTCCCATTCTGAGGGTTGTCTTTTTGTCTTTTTTATGTATCCTTTGCTGTGCTAAAGCTTTTAAGTTTCAATAGGTCCCATTTGTTTATTTTTGTTTTTATTTCCATTTCTCTAGGAAGTGGGTCAAAAAGGATCTTACTGTGATTTATGTCATAGAGTGTTCTGCCTATGTTTTCCTCTAAGAGTTTTATAGTGTCTGGCCTTACATTTAGGTCTTTAATCCATTTTGAGTTTATTTTTTTGTATGGTGTCAGGGAGTGTTCTAATTTCATTCTTTTATGTGTAGCTGTCCAGTTTTCCCAACACCACTTATTGAAGAAGCTGTCTTTTCTCCATTGTATATTCTTGCCTCCTTTATCAAAGATAAGTTGACCATAGGTGCGTGGGTTTATCTCTGGGCTTTCTATACTGTTCCATTGATCTATATTTCTGTTTTTGTGCCAGTACCATACCGTCTTGATTATTGTAACTTTGTAGTATGGTCTGAATTCATGGAGCCTGATTCCTCCAACTCCATTTTTCTTTCTCAAGATTGCTTTGGCTATTTGGGGTCTTCTGTGTTTCCATACAAATTGTGAAAGTTTTTGTTCTAGTTCTGTGAAAAATGCCAGTAGTAGTTTGATAGGGATTGCATTGAATCTGTAGATTGCTTTCTGTAGTAGTATAATCATTTTCACGATGTTGATTCTTCGAATCCAAGAACATGGTATATCTCTCCATCTATTTGTATCATCTTTAATTTCTTTCATCAGTGTCTTATAGTTTTCTGCACACAGGTCTTTTGTCTCCTTAGGTAGGTTTATTCCTAGGTATTTTATTCTTTTTGTTGCAATAGTAAATGGGAGTGTTTTCTTAATTTCACTTTCAGATTTTTCATCATTAGTGTATAGGAATGCAAGAGATTTCTGTGCATTGATTTTGTATCCTGCTACTTTACCAAATTCACTGATTAGCTCTAGTAGCTTTCTGGTAATATCTTTAGGATTCTCTATGTATAGTATCTTGTCATCAGCAAAGGGTAGGATTGTATTGCTATAAACTTCCCTCTTGGAACTGCTTTTGCTACAACCCATAGGTTTTGGGTCATTGTGTTTTCATTGTCATTTGTTTCTAGGTATTTTTTGATTTTCTCTTTGATTTCTTCAGTGATCTCTTGGTTATTAAGTAGTGTATTGTTTAGCCTCCATGTGTTTGTATTTTTTACAGATTTTTTTCCTGTAATTGATATCTATTCTCAAAGCGTTGTGGTCAGAAAAGATACTTGATACAACTTTTCTTAAATTTTCTTAAATTTACCAAGGCTTGATTTGTGACCCAAGATATGATCTATCCTGGAGAATGTTCCATGAGCAGTTGAGAAGAAACTGTATTCTATTGTTTTGGGGTGGAATGTCCTATAAATATCAATTAAATCCATCTTGTTTAATGTATCATTTAAAGCTTGTGTTTCCTTATTTATTTTCATTTTGGATGATCTGTCCATTGGTGAAAGTGGGGTGTTAAAGTCCCCTACTATGATTGTGTTACTGTCGATTTCCCCTGTTATGGCTGTTAGCATTTGCCTTATGTATTGAGGTGCTCCTATGTTGGGTGCATAAATATTTACAATTGTTACATCTTCTTCTTGGATTAATCCCTTGATCATTATGTAGTGTCGTTCTTTGTCTCTTATAATAGTCTTTGTTTTAAAGTCTATTTTGTCTGATATGAGAATTGCTACTCAAGCTTTCTTTTCATTTCCATTTGCGTGGAATATCTTTTTCCATTCCCTCACTTTCAGTCTGTATGTGTCCCTAGGTCTGAAGTGGGTCTCTTGTAGCCAGCATATATATGGGTCTTGTTTTTGTATCCATTCAGCCAGTCTATGTCTTTTGATTGGAGCGTTTATTCCATGTACATTTATGGTAATTATCAATATGTATGTTCCTATTACCGTTTTCTTAATTGTTTTGGGTTTGTTTTTGTAGCTCTTTTCCTTCTCTTGTGTTTCCTGCCTAGAGAAGTTCCTTTAGCACTTGTTTTAAAGCTGGTTTGGTGGTGCTGAATTCTCTTAGCTTTTACTTGTCTGTAAAGGTTTATTATTTCTCTGTCAAACCTTAATGAGATCCTTGCTGGGTAGAGTAATCTTGGTTGTAGGTTTTTCCCTTTCATCACTTTAAATATGTCCTGCTACTCTGTTGTGGCTTGCAGAGTTTCTACCGAAAGATCAGCTGTTAACATTATGGGGATTCCCTTGTATGTTATGTGTTGTCTTTCCCTCAGTGCTTTTAATATTTTTTCTTTGTATTTAATTTTTGATAGTTTGATTAATATGTGTCTTGGCATGTTTATCCTTGCATTTATCCTGTATGGGACTCTCTGTGCTTCCTGGACTTGATTAACTATTTCCTTTCCCATATTAGGGAAGTTTTCAACTATAATCTCTTCAAATATTTTCTCAGTCCCTTTCGTTTTTCTCTTCTTCCTCTGGAACCCCTATAAGTTGAATGTTGGTGTGTTTAATGTTGTCCCAGAGGTCTCTGAGACTGTCCTCAATTCTTCTCATTCTTTTTTCTTTATTCTGCTCTGCAGTAGTTATTTCCACTATTTTATCTTCCAGGTCACTTATCCATTCTTCTGCCTCAGTTATTCTGCTATTCAAACTAAGAAGCTTTTGTAAAATGAAGGAAACCATCAACAAAATAAAAAGACAACATACTGAATGAGAGAAGATATTTGCAAATATGTCTGTTAAGGGGTTAATATACAAAATATATACAAAATGTGTACTACTCAAAAACCCAGTTGAAAAATAGGCAGAGGACCTAAATAGACATTTTTCCAAAGAAGGCATACAGATGGCCAACAGGCACATGAAGAGATGCTCAACATCATTAATCATTAGGGAAATGCAAATCAAATCACAATGAGATATCAACTTACACCTGTGAGAATGGCTGTTGTCTAAAAGACAAGAAATAACAAGTGTTGGCAAGGGTATGGAGTACATTGTTTGTGGAAATGTAAATTGGCATAGACACTATGGAATTCCTCAAAAATTAAAAATAGTACTACCATATGGTCCAGCAATTCTAGTCCTGGGTATATATCTGAAGAAAATATAAACATTAATTTGAAATGATATATGTAGCCCAGTATTCATAGCAACTTTATTTATGATTGCCAAGATATGGAACCTAAGTGCCCATCCATAGGTGAGTGGATAAAGAAGATGTGGTCGATATATATTGGAATATTACTCAGCCATTAAAAAGAATGAAATTTTGCCATTTGCAACAACATGTATGGACCTTGAAAGTATTATGCTTAGTGAAAGAAGTCAGAGATTGAAAGACAAATATTGTATGTTTTCACTTATATGTGGAATCTAAAAAATAAAACCAATAAATGAATATAACAAAACAGAAACACACTCACAGATACAGAGAACAAACTAGTGGTTACCAGTTGGGGGAGGAAAGGGAGAACAGGAAAAGTAAGGGAAGGGTATTAAGAGGTACAAAATTCTAGGTATAAAATAAATAAAATACAATGATGTAATGTACAGTACAGTCAATATGGCCAATATTTAACTTTATATGGAGTATAATCTATAAAAATATCTAATCACCGTGTTGTAAACCTGAAACTAATATGTTTTAACTGAACTATACTTTGATTAAAAATTTTACAGGGCTTCCCTGGTGGCGCAGTGGTTAAGAGTCCGCCTGCCGATGCAGGGGACATGGGTTCGTGCCCCGGTCCGGGAATATCCCACATGCTGCAGAGCGGCTAGGCCCATGAATACATGACAGCAGGACATTCACAATTGTCAGATTAAAGAATGGATTGTAAGTTTGTTGCTAAGCCAGCAGAAGATATGGTTGTCAAACTTTACTGAGGTGTCAGAGTATATGAGACTTTGAGCAGTGATGAGTGAGTTTGGTCAAAATGTTGAAATCATGCACACAAGCCATTTTATGATGAGTCTATTCTTCAATTCTACGTTGGAAGATAAAATGTCTTGCTTACTTTTTCCATAAAATGAGGGGATATATATACATAAAGCATTTTTTATGAAGTAAGTGTTGTGGAATACATTTTTATTTCTAATGGTCTGAATAAAATTATATTTATTTTGCTTGTTACACAAAAGAAGAGTTTCTAAGAGAACAAGAAACTATCAGTTAAAGCTATCTCTGTCAATTAAATCCCACAAAAGAGTATTTTTTCATTACAACAGTTATTGATAATCCAAATACCATCACCAGTTGTCCTTTAAAAGTTGTGGTTCAATCCTTCACTGCTCTAGATAACAAAGTCGGCATGCTGTTCCAAATACGATGGGTACCTAACTTACTCTATGGTGAGAACTCAGATTATGGATAGGAATGGAGCTAAGCCTCAATTTTTGGCTCTTCTACCATATGACCTTCAGCAAGTGTTCCAGGTTCTCAGATCTACATAAGAAAGTGCCCCCCAAACTTGGGGGCAGCTTCACTAGGGCCTGGAGAATCTACATCCCAGGTAGCTCACTTACCTGGCTGACAGGGTGGTGATGGCTGTCAGCTGGGAGCTCAGCCACAGCCATGCACCAAAGGCCTAAGTTCTCCACCTGGGCCTCTTCATGGCTGCTTGACCTTCCCCTTGGCCTGGTGACTAGCTTCTAAAAGTAACCATTCCAAAGGAACTCACTGTAATTACAAACACACCCAGATTAAGAGGAGGGAATATAAACCTGAGCTTTGTATGGGAAAGAGTATCTATGAGACATAGAAGCCAGTGTAGGGTGGGAAATACTGTTGGAGCCATTTTTGGAAAACACAATCTGTCATAGAAACTTACTTTATATCGCTTAACTTCAGTTTCCTCATCTTCATAATAATATGCTAGGCATGCTTCTGATCACTTTACATGTATTAATTAATTAAATCCTCACAACAAGCTCTCAGTTAGGTGCCCCATTTTACAGATGAGAAAAATAATGCACAGAAAAATAAGTTGCCTGAAGTGAAGGGTTAGTAAAATACAGAAGCAGAACTCAAAGCCATGTAATCTAGTTCCAAAGGCCATATCCTTTGTAGCTAATTTTTGTAAGAATAACTAAAAAACTGTAGAGAAAGTGCTTTGCACAACATCTGACTCATTCCGAATGCTCAATGATTATAAATGGTTTTGCTGTAGGTGTTATTACTAATACATAGTACAGTGAATCAAGGGGTGTTTTCTCTTTGGCAATGGTTTTATTTATTTGGAAAAGTAAATTTACTCTGACTTAAGGAATATGCAAAAAAGGAATAATGAAAGACAAAGTTGGAAACTGTCATTACTGGATGTCTAGAAAAAATAGTGAAATAGGAATAAGAATCTCTGATGAGGGCCTCAAAAGTTAAATAGCATCTCATTTCAAAATACCTGAAAATATGATAGACTCAACAAGCACACTTTTTAAAAGGACTGTTAAATAGGAAGGAAGTAGTATTAATGCAGGCTTAAGTTTGGTTGACTAAAATATACCTAGGAGCACCAAAGTTAATAAAAATAGCATTAGGAAATGAATGATAGAACAGTTAAAAAGTGATCTGTATTTTTAGAAAAAAATATGGTAGCTTTTTATGTTGTGCTATTATTATTACTAGATTGTATTCAAACTGGTAATAAAAATGAAAAAGGTGTCTAATCCTAAAAACTGCTAATATAAACCTTTGGTCTCCATACCCTATCTTAACCTCAGAATAAAAACACTGACCTTACTCTCACACTAGAGACACCTTTAGAATTTTAATTTTGCATGTCACCAGCCTCAGACTCCTAAAGTATTTCTGACATTATATTCCAAGTAATGCTCTGTTGCTGACACTTGTCCATCTCTCAGATAAAAGCACTTTTTGAAAATTATCTTTAACGTATAAATCATGAATCTGTGAATGAGAAAAAATGGTGGAAGGTAAAACTAAGATATAATAGATCCACTTTATGCTTGTTAATGGCAACTTACCTGGGTTTGCCAGTATATATCCCTGTTTATAAGTTTTTGTGTCACATAGTAAGAAAACAAACAAACAAAAAACAGTATATATCTTCTAGGTTGGTGTCCTCTTTTTTACCTAACCAAAAATTTAAAACTGTTTGTCTGAGACCTGGGTGGTAGTCTTTTGGTTCAGTTATCAAAGTCTTTGATATGTTAAATAGAATCAGTTCCAAGGATGTGCAGTTTGGGAGCAAGCCCAGGAGTTTATAAACAAGTGTGTGGAATTGCTTTCCTGAGCTCCTGTCTCTCCATATTCTTCCCAGTACTTTCCGAATCTCTATGACTCCTCTTTAAGGTCCTTTGTCTAGAAAGACAGCTGGGGCTTTATTTGTTCCACTCTGCTGTGCACTTCTGCAACTGGATCTACATCCAGGACCAAGTGAGAGGAGGACAGAGAGAAAAAGAAATGCAGTGGGACTCTACCCTCTCAGAACCACAGCTTCAGTGAAGGAAGAGGAAGTTTTTTATTTCTTGAGAATTTTGGCTCCTGTGGGCTCCCATTACTGACCACCACCACCAGTCTACCGCATGATTACTTGAGGGTTGGACATGAGAGAACAGGAGAAAAAAAAAAGAGAAAGAGAGAGAGAAAGAAAGAAACAAACAAAGAGGGAAGGGAGTTCCACATTCTCTCCTGAGCATTAGGAATTCCATTTCCCACTTCCAGAGCTAAAGTGAGCTAGAGCTCTGACTGTGACCTGGTGGCCATTTCCAGGTTTCCAGTCCATTCAGTCCAGGCTCCAGCCCCAAGCACTGGGGAAAAGAGGAAAGAGGGAGGGAGGGAAGGACGGCAAATTCGTTGCCAGCTAGGTAGTACTACAAATTTTGGTATTTTCCAGTATGCCTGCTTCTACTTACTTTTCAGAGTCCTCAGATAGGGGGTATTGTGCCCAGAGTTAACAGATAAACAGGTGAAAGAGGATGTGGTATTCCATACTTTTCGGAGTCCTTTCCTCTGATTCTTTAGGATGAAAGTCATGTAACCTACAGTATATTTTTGTAGGTAGGTCTGATTTTTTTTTTTTAATTTGCTTATTCAAGAGAAAGCCTACTTTAACATTTCTCTGGTGGAAGTAAGAAATTAGAATTCATAACAGGACACTTTTATATACATTACCTTCATGAGGACTTCATAGTAGCTCCCCTGCAAGGAAAATTAGGTTGAATATTTTGAAGCACAATCCACAGTTTATTATTAATAAACGTATTTGGCCTTGAGATTTTCCTTTGGTAAGTTATTAATAGGTTATTCTGAAAAAAGAAAATATTTATACTTATTTACCCTTAAGTTTTAGGGTTTTTTCCTTTTTATTTTTCAATTCTCCAATCTTCTCTGCCTTCTCTACTTACATGACAGCACATTTTAATTTCTATAATTGTAGAACAATATCTAAGGAAACAGTAATGATACTGCCTATCCCTGTTTATTAAATTTCCTGAGTTCTAATGTTTTGAGAAACGATGCACATCACATATTTTACTGATAAGTCATTCAGGTTTATCTAAACTTACAGACTGTTGAGCATCTATGAGGGAAAAGCAGTCAATTATATTAATATCAGTTCCTGTCAGACAACACACAGTTCAGTATTTCATCAGCTGATGAGAACTGCACAGCATGATATAACAACTGGGATTTATCATGGTCCTTTGTCTTAAAGTTCTCTGATAATAAAGATAAACTTAAAAAAACATTGCTAGCAGTATATAGCCTAACAATTCAATTTTTAAAATAAAGTATGTGTAGAACAGGTCACACATTTCTTGATTTTGTTTTAGCAGACATAAATCTGTGTGTGTGTGTGTGTGTGTGTGTGTGTGTGTATAAAAATTCTTTCCAACTGTATTCCAGTCAATACCCAGAGACTTTAATTTTCTGAGGACAATGAAATTACAAACATTGATAGGGGAAATTATATGGCAAGATATGTACTTCATTAATATTTGTGGTATTTCAATAACTATACTCATGTATGTGCCTTTAATACATGCTTTTCTATAAAAACTACTTTGTACTTTTTAATGTATAACCCATCTTTTATCATTATTTTAGGCAACCACTTAAAGTTCCTCAAATCATAAATGTATTTTTTGAAATAGAAAACTGTGTTTTAACTTAGATTATTTATTATGTAATTTGATGAAAACATGTATATATTTTACATTTTATAGATCCCCACTACCAAATTACATTGTATTTGTTTTTCTTTTTATTTAATTTTATTTATTTATTATTTTTGGCTGTGTCGTTTCTTCGTTCCTGCGCGCGGGCATCTAGTTGTGGCAAGCGGGAGCTACTCTTCGTTGTGGTGCGCAGGCTTCTCACTGCGGTGGCTTCTTTTGTTGCAGAGCACGGGCTCTAGGCATGCGGGCTTCAGTAGTTGTGGCATGCGGGCTTCAGTAGTTGTGGCATGCGGGCTTCAGTAGTTGTGGCTCGTGGGCTGTAGAGCGCAGGCTTAGTAGTTGGGGTGCACGGGCTTGGTTGCTCCGCGGCATGTGGGATCTTCCCAGACCAGGGCTCAAACCTGTGTCCCCTGCATTGGCAGGCAGATTCTTAACCACTGCCCCACCAGAGAAGCCCTGTATTTATTTTTCTAGCGTTCTTCCTACTTTTATCATAAGTACATGACACCAGAAAATTTAAAAATCATTTCATATATATCATAAATAATTTGTTTATAATTTTCTTATTCTCAATTAAATATACTCACTCCAATTATATGATTAGAAATTTAGTAAAGTCTAAAATTCTTTAAACATAGTTGATTGAACATATAGATTTAACTCCATTTCCTCAGGAAACTTCACCAAAATGAGTAAGAGAATATAGAAGGTTTACACTAACAAGGGCAAAGTAAGGGAGAAGAAAATACATCACGTGAGAAAGGTCAACGTCAACAAAATTGCAGAAAATGAAAATCAAATGAAGAAGTGGCAGCTCACTTAGCAATGGAACTTGGTATGACTGCCTGTAGGAAGAGAAGCTACTTTCACTTTGTACTCTTCTGTTGGGTAAATGCCAAGGAATGGAATTGTCAGAAGATATGTGTATGTTCCTCTATAGTAGATACTGCCAAATAGTCCCCCAAAGTGGTAGTATCACTTTCAACTAAAATGTAGAATCACTGTAGATCTTCTTTATCCATTCATCTGTTGATGCACACAGATTTTTTCCATATCTTGGCTATTGAGAATAATGCTGTAATGGACATGGAAGTGCAGATAACTTTTTCATATCCTGTTTTTATTTCCTTTGGATGTATACCCAGAAACAGATTGCTGGGTCACATGGTAGCTCTATTTTTAATTTTCCGAGGAACATCCATACAGTTTTCCATATTGGCTGCACCAACTTGCATTCCCACCAGCAGTACACAGGGTTCTCTTTTCTTTACATCCTTGCCATCATGTATCTCTTGTCTTCTTGATAACTGCCATTCTAACACTCGTGAGGTGATATATCCTTGTGGTTTTCATTTACATTTCCCTGATGACTAGTGATATTGAGGATTCATGTACCTGTTGGACATTTGTATGTCTTCTTTAAAGAAATGTCTGTTCAGTTCCTCTGACTATTTTTTATTTAACTGTATGTTTTTGATTGTTGTTGCTGTTGTTATTGAGTTGTGTGAGTTCTTTATATATTTTATATTTATCAGATATATCAGATATATGGTTTGCAAATATTTTGCCCCATTCTATAGGTTGCCTTTTCATTATTTTTATTGTTTTTTAGCTGTGCTGAAGCTCTTTAGTTTGATGTAGTCCCACTGTTTATTTTTGCTTTCGTTGCTGGTGCTTTTGCTGTCATGTTCTAAAAGAATCATTGCCAAGACCTATATCAAGGAGCTTTTCCACTATGTTTTCTTCTAGAAGTTTTACAGTTTCAGGTTTTATGTTTAAGTTTCTAATTCATTTTGAGTTAATTTTTGTGAGTGGTGTCTGGTCAAGTCCAAGTTCACTTTTCTGTATGTTGTTATACATCATTTATTGACGAGACTATCCTTTTGCCATTGAGTATTTTTAGCTCCCTTGACCTATATATTTGATTGTTTATGTAGGAGTTTATTTTGGAGCCCTCTATTCTGTTCTAGTGGCCTATGTGTGTATTTTTATGCTGGTACCATACTGTTTCCATTCATATAACTTTGTAGTATAGTTTGAAATCAGGAAGTGTGATGCCTCTAGCATTGTTATTCTTTCTCAGAATTGCTTTGACTATTGGGGTCTTTAGTGATTCCATAAATTTTAGGATTGTTTTTTATATTTCTATGAAAAATGCCATTGGAATTTTGATAGGAATTGCATTGAATCTTTAGTTGCTTTCGCATAGTGTGGACATTTTAACAATATTAATTCTTCCAATCCATGAACATGGGGAATCTTTCCATTGTTTTGTATTCTCTTCAATTTCTTTATCAAAATATTGTAGTTTTCTTTGTACAGGTCTTTCACTTCCTTGATTAAATATACGCCTAAGTATTTTACTGTTTTTTATGCTATTGTGAATGTGACTTTTATGCACGTTATTAGAAAATTGATACAAAAATATATATAACAAAAATGACAAATATAAAATTAATATTGCTAATAAATAGCACTTATATTGGGTTGGCCAAAAAGTTCATTCAGGTTTTTCTGTAAGATGTTATGGAAAAACCTGAATGAACTTTTTGGCCAACCCAATAAATTAATAGAAGATAAGCAACCAATAGAAAAAGAACAAAGGATATAAAAGGCAATTCATAGAAAAGTATAAACAAATGACCAATAAAAATATGAAAAAAAATGTGGAGCATTAGTGGCAATTAGGAAACTTCAATTAAAGTAATAATATTTAACTCCACATATTGTCAAAAGGTAAAAGAGTGACTACCATTAATTATAGGGATTAGCAAGGTGAAAGATTAGGGTGCTCACTTACATTATTGTGTGTTTTAGAAATGTTTAGGAATGTAACATGGAAATATGTGTTAAAACAAATAATAAACATACCCTGGCCCAGAGTGCCTACTCTTGGGAACTGAAATATAAGTATCATCATGGGGATGTTTACTGCAGCATAGTTTATAAAGTATTTCTTCCAACTGGGAGATTGTTGACACATATACTACAAATATATCACAGTGACTTAACTACAACCACTGACCTGGAGAGATTTCCATGTTATAATTGATAGTTGATGAAAACAATCTAAAGTTTATTGATATTATCTCAATATTGAAAAATCAATAACACTAAATCCTTCTGTTCATAAATATGTAAACATATATCTACACAGCGGTGTGTCGACATTTTAGGAAAATGATATTTGAAGAGGAAAGAAGGAAGAAAAGGTGGTAATAAGCCAGATTTCTAAATGACATTTTAAAGTAAATGTTCATACAAAAAGAACATACATGTTATGATCTCATATATATATATATATGTATATATATATAGTCATGAATGTTTTGAATATAGAAATATAGAGAAATTGAGAGGTACTAAAATGAAGGTTTAATCTGAAAGTCGATATCTGAATAGCTCCTTCTAAAAGAAAACATTAGAAACCACTGAATCAGATAATATTTTACTTTCCATGTGCAGTATTGATATATGTTGGGAAACATTCTTATTTTGGGTGGTTTGTTTTTTGGAAATGAAGTTCACATACCCTATAAACAGAGAAATAAGGAAGTGGTAGAGAAAGAAGGGATGTACAAGAAAGTAATTTAAAAGTTCTCAAGATGTAGGGACTGATATCCCATTTTTAACAAATACAAACAAAACCTAAAAGTACTAACTAAAAGATATACAGCATGCTCATTCTATTTACAGAATTATAGTAATCTCATATTAGACATTAGTGAATTAATCACTTATTTATTCACTCATTCAACTTTTCAGGCATTTATAAAAACTTAAATATATACTCAAAATATGCTAAAGCATTGTAGATATAAGAATGGTAAGGCCCGTGTCTGGCTTGTGGCAGTTACAAGAAGTTGAGGTGATAACATGATCAAGTAGTTGTATAATACGATTCAGGCTAAAAACAGAAGTGCATGCTGTATACCATTAATGTGTGCTATATAAGAAGAATGTTACTGCCTACAACAGTGGTTTTCTAACATTTTAACAGCATCATCATTAATGTTTAAATGAAATTGTAGACTAAACCCTAATATTAAAATAAGGTAGTAATTTAAGAATCCAAATATATTTTATAAGTTCAAAATTTTAAGGTTTTCAAGGGCAATTTTGAGTTAACAAGCATTTGAAATCAGGGATAGACTTGAGAGTTGCTGCAACAATATCCAATTTGTATTTGTAGTTTTGCAGTAGGAAAAAAAAAAAAAATTCACATGGATAGTAATTTTAATTGGAAAGATTTTGTTTCAATTGGAATATTAAAATAATCATTCTTGAGTTGTAGTTGAATCAGTTTCAAGATTTTTACTACCTGCTTCCATCCCTTACTTAGAGTAATGCAACAAGCCAAAAAAAAATCTATAAATTTGTAGTGAGATGAATTATGCCATGATCAGAACATGCACTGAGTAGACACGCATTATCTTCTGCAGGAATTTAATTAGCAGAGTACTCACATGCTGTCCAATTCAATAAAACAAATAAGTACCAAGCACCGACTTTATGACAAGCACTGTGCCAAACTGTCCTTGTGGCACTTACAGCCATTAAACAAATAACTGCCAAGGGATTACTAACATGGAAAAGGCACAGGTGCTTAGAGAAACTAGTCTAGGGAGTCAGGTAGAGCTTTCTTGCTTTTTTTTTTTTTTTACGGTACGCGGGCCTCTCACTGCTGTGGCCTCTCCCGTTGCGGAGCACAGGCTCCGGACGCGCAGACTCAGCGGCCATGGCTCACGGGCCCAGCCGCTCCGCAACATGTGGGATCCTCCCGGACCGGGGCACGAACCCACGTCCCCTACATGGACTCCCAACCACTGCGCCACCAGGGAAGCCCAGGTAGAGCTTTCTAAAAGAAGTGAGACTTGAAAGTTGACTAGGAGTCAGCAAGATGAGTGGGTCGTAGGGTGGGGATAGAGAGAAGAGATTGTTCAACAGAGGAAAAGGCTCAAAGCAGAACAAAGAGCAGAGTAAACTCAGAAATTAATGGAGTCCCTCAGCAATTCATTCATTCATTCATTCATTTACCAAATACTCATTGAGGGCCAAGTAATGCCTGATACTGTTCTAGGCCCTGGAAACACTTCAGTAAACAAAACAGACAAAAAAAAAATCTCTTACCCTCATAGAGCATACATTTTAAGGGGAAATGGCTTAAAAAATTAAACATATCTAGTGTCAGATGTTGCTAAGTTCTTTGAAGACAGGAATAAGAATGGAGGGTAATATGGATTACTCGGGTAGGATGTAGCAGGAGTTGCAATATAAAAAGGGGAATCGGGGAAGGCTTTATTAATACGGTAATGTTAGAATAAAGACCTGATGTAAGGGAGGTAGAAAACCATACAGACAGTTGGATAAGAGCAAGTACTAAAGGCCCAATGGCAGGAGAATGCTTTGGATGCCCAAGATTCTGAAGGAGGCCAGTGTGGCTGGAGCAGACTGCTTGATACAAAAAAAGAGGTAGAAGATGCAAAGCAGGGTCACAGGGAATGGATGGGGAGCAAAATCATGCAATGCATGGTAGGCAATTAATAGGGCAGTTGGCTTTACTCTAGGAGAGTGGAAAGCCATTGGAAGGCCCAGAGCCCAGTGATAAAATGATCTGATGTATTTTCTAAGATCACTGCCTGCTGAGTTGAGAATAGACAGTAGAAGGGCAAAGCCTTAACAGAGGGAGTTTGAGAGGGAAGCAGCTTTATCCGATGTGGTTGGAACTGTAGGCAGAGTGAAGCCATGGGTGAACTGTAGGCAAGCCATGGGTAAACTTGTAATCCAAGGTAAATATTTTAAACTTTAATGTAAAGATGATGGGAAGTCATCAAAGATTTTTATACAAGGAGATGTAATGAACAGATTTCTGTGTTCAAAACTGCACTATCCAATACGGTAGCCACTAGCCAGCCACATGAGGTTATTGCATGCTTGAAATGTGGCTAGTTTTAATTGGAATGTGCTCTAAATATAAAATATGTATCAGATTTCAAATACTTTTTTTCCTTCCTGAATATATAAGCAGAAGCCTTACTCATAGATTCATTATTGTTAAATTAAGATTCTTGTTTATTTTTACATAGAACATTTTGTGAAAATGTGTTGAGTTAAAATACATAGCTTGTTAAAATATTTTTTAGCATAATATTTGTCACTGGAAAATTACACTTTTTTAATTTTGTATAACAGTTTTAATTTAGAAAGTGGCCAGCAGTCATTTCTTTGAGACTAGAAACAATTAAACCCCCCACCATTCAGGACCCCGGATGTGTAGCTTATCATAGGATCCTTTTTTGTAGGACTTCCATTCCTATGAAAATGTTCAGTGAAAATGACAACATGGATTTAAGTGAATAGAAAATGAGGTTCAGTGAAACATTTGATAGCATAACTTTAGTCACTTACATTTCATTTTCATTATGTTTTGTAAAAATTTAGTCATTAGCCTACAGTTTTCATGATTTTTGTCATATGTGCATAACAAATATACCTTATTTACTTGATATTTTGTCTACCCACTTTTAAAATTAAAATTTTAAATGAATTTATTTCAATATAATAAATAGAAAATTGTTTGCCACAGAAAAATAAAAAATGATCCTGATAAAAATGAAGCAGTGTTATCAAACTATAGCTATGTC
Source organism: Delphinapterus leucas (assembly GCF_059928025.1). Taxonomy (NCBI): domain Eukaryota; kingdom Metazoa; phylum Chordata; class Mammalia; order Artiodactyla; family Monodontidae; genus Delphinapterus; species Delphinapterus leucas. Next base: position 45,251,511 of record NC_143132.1, read on the forward strand.
CTGCTACAATCTGAGTCTAAGGTCAGCTCTCATTTTGTTCAAAAAATATTTAGCCTGTAAGGAAGATGTTAAAGATATACCCACACTACCCTGGGACTTTCTCCTTAAATACTCAGAAGAGCTGAGGGAGAAATGGAATGGAAATCAATTTTAAAGGGTGTGATTCAATGTTATTTAATGCCATCTCCCAGAGCTACACAATTGTCTCCCTTAATGTGGGCATTCCCATACATTGGTAAGCACTGTTATTTTGCATATTTTTGTTTCAAGTATGCCTTTTAAAAGTAGCAACCTCAGCTAAAATATGAAGTCCCCATTGGGTAACTTATTTTGAATTACTAATTTCATTCATTAATATTAGCATGTATTGACTTTTCTGTGTATGTGTGAACTGAACTCTGACATCCAAAGTGTGTATAAGTTAAAATATGTTGTACACATACAAATAAAATAAGCGATAATAAAAAATATTGTTTTTCCTATGTTCGCAGCTTGCAGACCAGGATTCTATAAAGCATTTGCTGGCAACACAAAGTGTTCTAAATGTCCTCCACACAGTTTAACCTACATGGAAGCAACTTCTGTCTGTCAGTGTGAAAAGGGTTACTTTCGAGCTGAACAAGACCCACCTTCCATGGCATGTACCAGTAAGTCTGTCCATTTTTCATTTGAAAATCCTGTTTCCAACCCTTTTGGTCTTTTTATTCTAAATTAAAACAAAAAAAAAGTGACTATGCAAAATCCTATGCCATCTAGGCTATTTGTCTTTGATAATAGTCAAGGAAAAAGTTTCTCTGTCTTTCTTAGCATAATTGCTTTTCAGCTGCTTGCAAAGAATGTATTTATTCCTCAAAAACCACATTGATCACTGACATGCATATACCAACCTGGATTTGGAGACCCTGCAAATTTTTCCTAGGCATAATCTGTCCTTAGGAGGTTAAAGCAGTTTAAGGCTTTTTGAGGCTCTATAAGCAAAACTTCTGTTTTTTGTTTCAACCCTTGAACTTTTGAAGGGACATCAGTTTAGGACCATCAAGTTTGCTGTGTGTGGGAGCTTCAATATGGAACTTTGAAAGTCATTGTGCTATCGTTATATAGAAAAGTTCGAGTTTTCCTTGACATTTGTCTTTAAAGGAAGATATTTTTGAGTTTGTCCACATTTCACCTCTCACTTTCTAATTTTGGGGTTGGAACCAATAGAATATTAAATCTAAATGGGAAGGTCATTTTAATGCATGCACCAAGAATTTTAAATTATTTGTATTCTCCTATTATTAAAGTGTCATAAATTATCTGTACACTATAAAAATTAAAGTGAATATATTAATGCATTGCTAAGGTATGCAAAAGTAAAGTGTCACCTCTTAGTTATAAAAGTCTTGTTAAATACATCAGTAAGATACAGTGAAAATTTGCCTTCTTGTTGATGATTTGGTGCCAAAATGTTGCTTATCTTATGTAATTCCATACTGGCAAAAATGGATAGAAAATTATGTACTGCCACATATTCCTTAGAGACAGTGGAGATGTTCCATTATTTTAACTGATGCAGTTTATAGATTTGTATACACTACTACAGACTTATAAAATGTAAAATATTTTATAGAATACATTTAATAAAAATACAACACATTCATTAGTAGATGTAATTTTTGCTTTCTGACTCTTAAGTGCTGAGTGATTACTTTCTTCAAAAAATTGTAGCCTGAGAAATTGCTACCTGGATATTATTTTTTTCTAGTAATGTATTCTAAGTTTATAAGTAGGAAAAGCAAAATTCTAAATATAATTTCTCACCTAATTGTGGAAATAGTTTTGAACAGGAAAAGATTTCTATTACTATTTATATGTAATCCTTTTTGCACAATTGCTGTATATTATTTTATTATATTGTGGACAACATGCTCCAACTTAGGTAGATGGTAGTGTTTCCAATGGCTACAGTTGTGCCAGGCAAGAATCCCTGAAAACCTGCATCAGAAACTAAATGGACTTCCGAGGAGAGTGATAGAGAAGAATCTGCTCTTTTTATTTTCTTAGAAGGCCATAAATAGACGATTGACAAAATGAAGGAATAAATTGTTTCCCATCAATATAACCCTTCAATGAGGTGACAGAGTAGGTAGTTGGAGAGGTTTAGTTCTTTGGAGTGAGAAACTATTAAGGAAATAAATATGGGATATAATAAGGTCTATGAACCTCAGTCATTGTTGAATCTGATATGTGTACTTATTAGCTTAACATTTTATGTTTCTCGGATTTTCTCTCTTTAAAAAAACCATTTTTATGCTTGGTATTGTAAGTTATGTTTGCAATTATGCTAGCCTGCTTTAACTGTGCCAAGTGGAAGCAGAGAGGTTTAATTCTGGTCATCACTGAGCAGAGCTTTAGACAGGAAACAGCATGCTGTATTGCCATAGAGATTAAAAGAGAGAACTCCAAAGGAAGGTGAAAACTTTTGTCAGATCTCCCCTCATCCAGCCACAGGAAAATCCCCTCTCAAGGCTTCTCTCTGCTACTTCCTTGAGGACTTCTTTTCCTTGTTTTAGCAAAAACTTAGCATGGTGTGCTAGTAAGTTCACCATCTTTTAGAGTCAAATTATCTGAGTGTAAACCTTGGCTTTGGTACTTACTAGCTATGTAGCCTTGGGCAAATTATTTAACCCTTTAACCTCTGTTGCACCATTCTTAGTGTTAATAACAGTACCTACCTCATTCTGTTGTTATTTATAATGAGTAAATAAGTTAGTATTTGAAAAGTGCTAAGAAGAATACCTGGCACATAGCAGCTGCTATATAATTGGTTGATACAGAAAGCTCTTCTCTCACAATTCATTTTGAAATAATATTTGATAAGTTAGTATTCAAGCTGTTAAATACTTTATGTTGATAGTATTATGCTGGGCTCACAGCTTCCATCATCTACATTCCTACAAATTGAAAGAAATAACGTACTGAATTTGTAAGACCTTTTCACAAAATATAGTAAGTCCTCTACCTCTATGCATATCTAAGTAAAGTTTTTTGAATTATACTCTGACTAGATGAGAGACCCTAGCAATTATTATAATATATGCAGAAAAAGCAAGGACCATAAACTCCAAAGCATCATACTTCCTAAAAATTGAAAGATTAGATTGTTAGGGAAGAAAAACCAGGAAAATGGCAAGCCAAGAGGTCATTGAACAGTTAGAGTTAAGAGGACCAAGGTAACTTCACCAAGATACAGAACTTTTGAGGCCAAGGATGAAATAAGCAGTCAACCTTTCCGTTTTTCATTAACCATAAACAATAGCCAAATTCTAATAGATTTTTAATAGATGGAAGATCCCTTAACTTCTAGATCATGTGTCTCTGAATAAGCCATTCTTTATCACCTTTATTCCAATAATATATTATCTAAAGGTCAGAATTTGTGTCAGGTAGACAGTCACATCACTTTCTGCTGTTTTTGACTTAGCATTTGAAGCTATGCTTTCAGAGAATCTTCCAGGCATTTAAAAAGAAGGTTTTTTTTTAAACTTGGTATCAGGGGCAGGGAGATTTTGAATGTTTGGGTTTAAAAGAAAATGGAGGACCAAAATATTGAAAATGACTAACTAAGACATTTGGCTAGTAAATGGCCTAGTAGGGAAAGAGCTCCTAGATAGGTATTGTATGTAATCATATGAGTGATTTGATTCTAGGACCTCAAGAAATCTTTCCCTGCTCCTTAGCACTGTCATCAAAACAACAGCAACCCTTAAGTTTCTGGTACAACAAAGCATGTGACTTCACCATTAAGAGTTTTATAATTTCTTTGCATTTTCACTGTAGAGATAGGTGTTTTTTTAAATTTCATAATCTTGAGACATATAATATATATGATATAACCACATAAATATTTTCATTAAGATTTTATTTTTAGAGCAGTTTTAGGTTAAGAACAAAATTAAGAGAAAGTATAGAAATTTCCCATATACCTCCCTCCTCCCAACTCAGACATGCATAGCCTTCCCATTATCAACATCCTCCACCAGAATTGTACATTATATTTGATGAACCTGTATTAACACATCATAGTCACCCAAAGTCTATAGTTTACACTAGGGTTCACTATTGGTGTTGTACATTCTTTGGGTTTGGACAAATGTGTCATGACATGTATCAATCATAATAGTATCATACACAGGATTTTCAGTGTCCTAAAATCCTCTGGGCCTATATTCATCCTTTCCTCCTACCAACCCATGGCAACCACTTATTTTTGTGCTGTATCCATATATATATATATGTTATATAATTTGAATCATATAGTAGAAGATTTCAGATTGGCTTCTTTCCCTTAGTAATATGCAGTTAGGATTCTTCCATGTCTTTTCAAGGCTGGATAGCTCATCTATTTTTAGTGCTGAATAATATTTCATTGTCTGGATATACCACAGTTTGTTTATCCATTTACCTATTAAAGGACAGCTTGATTATTTTCCAGTTTCAGCAATTATGAATAAACTGCTATAAACATGCATGTGCAGGTTTTTGGATGGACATAAGTTCTCAACTCCTTTGAGTAAATACCTAGGAGTGTGATTGCTGAATCATATGGTAAGAATATGTTTAATTCTGTAAGGAACCACCAAACCGTACTATTCTGCATTCCTACAGTGAATGAGAGTTCCTGTTGCTACACATCCTCATCAGCATTTAATGTTATCAGTGTTCTGGATTTTGGTTGTTTCTAATAGGTGTGTAGTGGTACATCATTGTTGTTTCAATTTGCATTTTCTTGATGGCGCGATGCGGGGCATCTTTTCATATGCTTATTTGCCATCAGTGTATCTTCTTTGATGAGGTGTACACATAAAGATTTTTAGTTGTTTCAAATGGCTACAGTTTAAGAAAAAGATGTCTCATAATCAAAGCTAATCCCTCAAATATTGGCTGTGGAGGGGTGATCAAATCCTTCCATCTGTTGGGCTGGGCTATTATTGTTAACTTCCTCTTTTGATTTTTTGTTTCCACTACTCCTTCCTCACCACCTATAAGTGTACTCAAACTTCTGTCATTAAATAATGTTCCCAGTCCAATAGTTTTTCTCCCAAAACAAGTACCTTGAAAATGCAGTCTTCATCGGCTATGGCTACTTCTTCACACACTTTTAATTTTCTTTTTACTCTACTACATTCAGATTTTTGCTCTTCACTCTCCTGCAATCATGTTTTTCTTTGTGTGAACTGTGTAAGAAAATAAACTGTTTAAGAAAAATTCATCAATGATCTTATTTGCCGTATTGTGTTAGAAATATTTTTGTCGTTATTCATGACATTTAACTCTGTTGATCTCTTCCTTTTTCTTGAAACTATTTGTTCTCTTTTATTCTGAGACTTTGCAATCTCCCCTTTACCCACTTAATTTTCTGAACATCGTGTTTGTTACCATGGATAAATTCTCTTCTTTTGCTCACCTGTTAAATACTAATTTTTCTCATGCTTCTTTCTTAGCTTTCTTGTCTCATCACATGTTCTTAATCTCATGGCTTCAACTAGCACCTGTAAATAGATGATGCCTATATTTTTATCCATATCCCAATCTCCTCTCTTAAGGTCCAATGTCACCTAGCCAACTCATTACGGGATCTGACAACCTGTGTGTCCCACAGAAACCTGCCCACATCTCAAATCCTGTATCATACCATACTCTCCTTTTGTTACTAAACTCATGAACTTCCATGATGCTGTACTTGTTCTCATCCTTAATGCCAGCAGTTTCCTCTACTTGAAATGCTCTCCCTTTAGGTCCTCTTATGGTTGTTTTCTTTTTGGCAGTCAGGCTCAAATGTCAATTCTTAGGACAGGCATTTCCTGATCACCTGTTCAAAAATATAATCCCTCCCAGTTACTCTTTTTTATATCATATATTTTATTTTTTATGCATTATGTCACTCTTTGAAAATATCTGATTTATTTTTACACTCACTTCCTTGTTTATTGTCATTCTACCCATAGTAGATTACAAGGGGATCATGAATGTTCTTTCTTTACTGTGTCTCCAGCACTAATAATAGTACCTGGCAAATACTAGGCACAAAATAAATATTCGAAGAATGAAGAAACTTATAATTTTAGCTCACCTACAAAAGTCAGTTTTATTACTTCCTACCTCAGCCTGCTCATCCATCCCAGCTTGTTTCCTTATCCTGGTGAATCCTCATCTACCCATGCATCCAAGCAAGAGAGCTTAGAATCATTACCCCTGTCCCTACCCTTGATGTGTCCAAGTAGTCACAAGGCTTGTCAGTTTTACTTCTTAGTATTCCTTCTGTCCATTCCTTCATATCAACTCCTGGTCCTTTCCTTTTTTGTTAAGGCCCTCAACTCTTTCTTGGGCTAATTTAATAATATTTTGGCAAGTCTCCTTCATTTAGTCTTCCATACCTCCAAATATTCCAAACTATTAGAAAATATTATTTTTAAACGAAAACAAAACCTTGATCATATTACCACTTCTTCTGCATAACATCTTTCAAAGCCCAACACCTATTTGCCAAAATTGTAAGAGTCAATCCAAGAACATCCAAAGTCCAGCCCTGGCCTCTTTCTCCATCTCTAATTTTAACTATATTAGGATCTCTCAAACAGTCCTAATATCCAGTTATACCAGCAACATACTTGTAAGTTTGGATCGTCTTGATTTTTAAAACATTGTTTTAAAAATCAAAAATGAATGTTTTTAAAACATTCATTGTGCTTCTCTTACATGAACTGCAAAGTATATTAAAGAAATTAAGAATAAGAAATTTAAAATGAAATGCTGAAGTGTTTTCTCTATTATCTTAATCTACTTCATAAACTCTTAATTTTATTTCTCAGGTGACTCATTAATGTACGTTCTGTGCTTTAAAGGATGAGCCGTGGAGGACACTCCACAATATCATCTCTTGGTCAATTAGGGCTGCCTCTGAGAGCAGTTCAGAGCACAGGAGACCCTGCTGCCTGCCAAGAAGTCTGTTATCAAAATAACTGTCTAAGGCTTTTCTAGGCCAGAAGGGAAAAATGCTCACTAAGGTTGGAGAAACAAAGGACTATAGGAGTTACTAAGAAAGTACTTGTCAAGCAAGAAAGGCAGAGAGCATGAAAGGACTGAGAGAAATGAAGTGAGGGTCTAATATACGGATGCATAAAAAGTTAGACAAATGTAATTCCACAGTCATCGCATTTTCACTTTGATGTTTCTCATGTGTTTAAATCAATAGGAGGATTTTTTTTTAGTTACTGAACAGGTGCTGGAAGATTAACACATTCAACGAACATTTGTGCTGCCTACTTAGAAAAGTTCAAAACATAAAATGCAAATCATATATATGGGTAATTCCTTTGCACATCATTAAGGATTTCACTTTTCTTGGTCATCTAAATATATAGTCAAGTACCTTGAGTAAAACGGTTTCTTCCAATTTCATTCTTAATACATAGGCAAATACCATGTCTCTTTATCTTTATATTTGGTATACAGTGACAGTGGTTGGAATGAAAGTGTAAAAGTTGAATTTATTTTTGCTCTAAGGTTAACATTGTAAAACATGGCTTCTTTATTTCTGGAATGATTGGCCATTTAAGAAAGTCATTATTCTCTCACTCTTACTTTGAATAGAACAAATATTGTGTTGAGATGCATGAGGAAAGGTGTTCTTCCCCGTTTCATCTGCCCTACTCAGGTCCTCCACTCTGGGTGGGTATAGGATGCTCCTATACAGATACCCCTGCTCTACTTGCTATCTTTTCTTTTTTTGCCCCATCGCTTTCGTTTCGCTTTCGCTTTCTCTTTCTCTTTCTCTTCCTCTCTCTCTCTCTCTCTCTCTCTCTCTATCTCTCTCCCGTAAGCTTCTTGTGCATGGAAAAAAACATTCTGGTTCCTTGCTTTTCTGTCTCACAACTGAAAAAACAAAAGCGCAGCTGATTGCTTAGGTGACTGATTGTAAACACAAGGTAGCAGCCACAATTTTACAGAAGCCAGAATGGGAGATATTGCATAAATGGATTTATTACCTTTAACAGGCTGTGTTATACTCTAGACTTGTTCTCATTATAGAAAATAACTCTAAATATTTACTTTATGTATGGCAGTGGTATATTTTTAAAATTAAAATGATCCTTATATTATAGGATAGATACCTGTATGTAATGAATCCCAGTTTCCCTAATACAGATCACTGATGTAAGATGTCACCTGAGCTTCATGGAGTTTCCTAAACATAAATACTTCAATTTTTATTTCAGGCAAGGCTCTTTTACCAAATTACCTGGGAGAGGTTCCTCCATAGGAAGCGATATTAAGTGGTTATTCTGCTGATGCTGAAGAATTAAATTACCACTTGCTACCAGGGCGAATCTGTTCTTGGCATCTACAGTTGGAACTCAGAGAGAATTGTCCCATTTAATATCATCTACTTGTACACAACAGACCACTTATCATGACTAATCCATAATTGGAAAAAGAACATTCATAATTATCCCTACAGTGCTATGCCTTTTGAGAAAGATTTATTAATTGGCTTTAATCTATTCATTTATTGCTTTGCTTTTCCCTCCCAAAATATGACAGTGCTTAGTTTCATCATATTTCTCTTATTTCTAATGAGTATTTAATTAAAAATAACTGACTCAGACACAGAAAGGGCTGTATGTAGGTGTGCAAGATTTTTTTCTTCGTGATATTTAGCAAAATTGGATGATTTTTTACTCAAAACGCCCAAGCGCAGGCTGCTCATGATTTCATTTGTGTTTTAGTGTGCTTTTATTATGAATGTGGTTTTGCCGTTTAACTCTTGACCTACACAATTATAGCATATTTCTGTAGTTTTTAGAATTAGTTATTCTATGGGTTTATATTGAAGATTTTTTCTGCATCGATGAAAATAGTTGATGACTGTTTTTTTGAATTTTTCCAAGGTAAAATTATGTCCATACCCTATGGCATAGAAATTTGGAGCCACAAATGCTTATTTTTCAAGTTCTGAGTGTCTATGGAACTGTATTTTGAGAAGCTTTTATTCCTTCCCAATGAGATATGGGTGGCTGTCCATTTTGCTATGAGTTTTTATTAGTTAATACCAGTTTTCATAATATAAACATCCCCTTCCACTTCTTATGTGATTTTCAAGTCACATGGCTCTCTCTTGAATCAATAACACTGGATTCTTGCAAAGATTATAACCTTGAACTCTCTGCTGTCCAATGTTTTTCAAAATTTGCACTATGTGACAAATAATTCTTGTAGGGTTGCACAAAACTATGCATTCTATTCATCTTAGTTAAAGCACATGCCACCTTTGGATCAAGCTAGACCAGAATAGACCTGTATACAAGAATACATATATTTCAGTGCAATATGTACATTTGGTAAGCACCAGTCAACTTTTCTATAAAACGGGGATATAATTAACTACCTTACAGGTTTATTGTGATAATTGAATGAAATAAATCATGTGAAATATTAAGTACACTCCTTAGAACAAAAAAGTGCTAAAAAATTTTGGTTATATATTTTTGAATACATGCCTACAATGTATAAAAGTAGTCAGCTCTGCCTTAGGACAATGGGAAGGTGTCACAAAGGAGGTAAACACCTAAATCAGAACATGAAGGATGAGTAGGAATTTTCCACAGAGCAAAAAAAAGTAAGGGAATAGTATGTGCAAAGGCATTGAGATGCAGCAAAAGGGAGAAAGAGGCTAAGGGATGGGCCTAGTTATAAAGACAAATGTAGACGAGGTTGAGAGATTTAGAATTTATTCTGGAAGTGAATGGTATTTAGTCTATTAGATTTCTTTTTTTATTTTTGTTTCCTTTAACTATGAGTCTTAGAAATGAGGGAAAATGTAGCAAGAATTATCTAAGTCTTCATTCACGGTATTATGAAAACACTAATGGACAAGTCTTAATTTTAGACATCAATTTAGTTACTGAAGTAAGTACAATAATATTGAAAAAAATGAGAATATGTAGAATTCAAAGGATTTGAAGTGCACATGTTTCTGTATCTTGAGCAGTATTTATCTTGAAGGTTTAATTTTCAGTTACTCTTCCGTAAATATTTTTAAATATTTAAGGTAACATTATTAAAAGAAATCTGTTGTAGGAAGGCAATAAATTGCTCTCTAATTTGTGTGTTTTGAAAATTTGCATTTGACAGTACTCTCTAAGCAAAGCACTATAAAACATTTTCCTATTTATAGGATGAATACATTGTGACAGAAAATGTGATAGAAAAAAAATCTAAACATAAAAAGACCTAGGTATCATCCTACCACTAATACATTTCATGACCTTGACATAATTACAAAACTTTCCTGGGCCTCATTTCTTTATCTGAATAAATTGATTTAGTTCCTTCCCTGTGGTGAGCTTGAAGCCCCAGTTTTATGATTATTCATCATCCATTTCCAAATATACAAACATTTTATGAACAAAACATTGATAGAGCACATAGTGGTTTAGATATGAATACAAAATTTTGTTTACAGGGCTCCTATTGAATACCTTTTTCAAAGATTATATAGGAAGGATATTAGATTAATAAATAATATAGGTAAAGTAAGATAAAGTTAGATAAAGATAGATAAAGTTAAAATTGATAGTGATAGTGCAAAGAATGAAATGACTTTTAGAGTTTTAAATTATGTCTATATGCAGATCTGACAACTGATATTTTTAGTACATTATTAAAGTCTGGAGATATACTTTTTCATTTATTCATATAATTTACTCGTTTGCAAAACATTTGCCTAAACATCTCTAGATGATTTTATATATATATACATTCTGATGTTCTCTTTGACATAGGTAAACACAGAACTATTTTTCTCTCATTCGTAAACTCAGATGTAAATAATATGCTTTTTATTAGGAAACTGTACTATAAAGTCTTGGTAGTCATTAAATTAACAAACACATTTTTAAAAAATATTTATTTATTTGGCTGTGCTGAATCTTAGTTGTGGCATGTGGGATCTAGTTCCCTGACCAGGGATCAAACCCGGGCCCACTGCATTAGGAGCGTGGATTCTTAGCCACACGACCACCAGGGAAGTCCCCAACAAACACACTTAAATTATTGCCAGGTAGTAAGTTAAGAACTGGAAAATATAGTTTAATAAAGTTTAATAGGCAATAGCCTTTAATGATTTTCAGTTATTTGGATCAAATTTTCATTGTTCTTAAGGTTAAAAAATGCATCTGTAAGCCACAATTAGTTATAGAGTTAATGGGTGAATGAATAGTCACTCTTCAGTTAATATGAAAAAGACCCCTGTTTATTTATGAGTTAATATATTTCTGTAATTATAAGCATAAAATATGAAATCTACAGCAAAGTATGTAGTAACTGAAATGTGACCCCTAAGTTTGCTCTCCTTCAGTGTCAACCTTTATTTAAAGGGTGTTCTGCAGAATGCTAGTATTCCTTCATATGCTTCTTAGAAAATAACATTCCATGAATAAACGTTTGGGAAATGTTGGATTCAACAAAGTGAAGCAAATTGTGTTTCTTTTGTTTCAGCGTCAATCTGCCAGAGGAATCTTAATTTGAGCACTGAACTCATTTTTTTTGTGATATCTCATGGGACTAGAGATATTATGTATGATGTATTTTGGGAAATATAGTTCTGTTTAAAACATTTTCCATAAAGAAAAAATTTTAATTAAATTAAAAAAATTGGGGCTTCCCTGGTGGCGCAGTGGTTGGGAGTCCGCCTGCCGATGCAGGGGACACGAGTTCGTGCCCCGGTCCGGGAAGATCCCGCATGCCGCGGAGCGGTGGCCCCGTGAGCCATGGCCGCTGAGCCTGCGTGTCCGGAGCCTGTGCTCCGCAACGGGAGAGGCCACAACAGTGAGAGGCCCGCGTACCGAAAGAAAAAAATAAAATAAAATTTAAAAAATTGTAGCTCACCTGGCCTCTGCTACTCTGAGAGGAAGATGGGGACTGCATGGCCAGATGCTCTTCTGGGGAGGGACAGGACCGCACTGCCACAAGCTTCTCATAAGTTTACTATTAGAGCACTATTTCTTTATTCTTTAAATGTGTAAAGGGGAAATCCAAATTGAAGCCAAAAAAAAAAAAAAAAAAGAAGATTGAAAGTGTTTTTTTAATAGAAATAAAATTGTTTTTATTTAAGTTTATTACATGATGGGCTAGAAAAACAGCTAGCTGCAAATTAAGATAATTGTCCTTTTCTTATGAGGTTGGTTTGGAGGGTGTAGTGTGGAGATAGCTTTTTTCTATGTGAATTACGTGTTTCCTTTAAAGAAAAAAAAAATCAACATAAGAAAATCCCTGAGAGTTTTCAGTACAGATGTCTCCAAAAGAGTTATTGCTGCCAAGATTTTTTTTCCCTGTGTGTCATAATCTTTGTATAATTTATAAATGATAACAAAGCAGTCAGGCCACATTCATAAAAGCCTAGTGACACATAATTTAGTTGAATCTGAGGATTAGAATTAATTGTCTCTCTTTGTTCTAAGTTCTAAATCTTAGTAAATGATTCATGCATGTCATTACAGCTTAATATTTGCATGAAATCACAGTTTAGCTGGCATAATTTAACAGCAATTAAAAAGCTATTTAATTGTCATGCTAATTGGTCTGAGAGCCCTTGAGGAAGAAGGGTGTCTGCCGTTTTTATTTAAGTATCTCTAGGCGGACAGTCATATACTTGCAGACACCCATAACATAATTGATAACATTCTTCCTGTTCTTGGAAATGTAAGTGAATAATAATTCATGTTTTTCCATTATAAATAAGAGAAAAGAACAATATGAATATGTCATTCTGTAGGAAGACATTATTATGATAATGATAATGAATCTTTATCTCCTAGCCATGAGTCTAGGTTGGAGGTAAAGAACTATGCCTATCCCTGTGCTCTAGTTTTTAATCCCTTCCATATTTTCCTTTCTGAAGGTAGACGTTTCTTAACTCTCTGGAACATGAAATGTACATATAGGTGTCTGAGTCCTACCCATTAGGTTGCTGATATCAGGATCCAGCAAAATGAAAAAGGAAAATGTAACACTTCTTAATATCTCAAAGCCAATACACAATCATATAGATTTAGGAGTGATGTTATGCTACTCTAACAGTATATAACAGATCTTGCTACTGAGTCCTCTGTACTCATTTAGACCATTCCCCACACTGCAGCCAGAATGCTGTTTTTGAAACACATCACTTCTGTAGATAGAATCTGTTAGTTTCTTCCTGTTAAGTATAGAAACATATTCAGACTCATTCCAATGAGCCAGCAGTCTGGCATTATCCAACCCCTTCCTGTTCCTTAAAACTCACTTCTTGCTTCCTCCTTCCGCATTCTAGCCACAGTGATCTTCTGACAGTTCCATGACTATTTTAAAATCTTTTTTGACTAAAGAGCCACACATCTTCTACCTCTAATATTCTTCCCACCCCTCTGAACATCTTCCACATCACCTCTATGAGGCCTTCTCAGAATGTTTCTCAGGTTATTTCAGCTCCTTTCCTTTTGATTTCTGTAACTGCACTTACTATAATTTGAATTTTATTCTTCTGTTTGTGTGTGTGTATTTGTGTTTATCTAGCCATTCAGCTAAAATGTTAATAACAAGAAAGCAGAAATAACTTTTATCACATTCATGCTGTAAGCCCAAGATCTAGCAGAATATCTGGCACACATAGTAGTCACTAAAAATATATATATTTAATGAATGAATGACCATATCTTGAAATCCAAAAGAAGCTTATATGAAAAATTGAATTTCTTTCTATGGAGAGAATGTCCCAGAGAATTCTTTCCCTCCTTCTAAGCAAATTTTCTTGATAGCAACAATTTAAAGAACTGTTTAGATTTCTTAAAACTAAGCTTTTTAAAATGTGGTAGGAATGTTAATTAGTTATTTATGCAATAAATTATTTTTCAAAATATCTGTCATAAGCACAGTCTCTTACAGAAAGGATTCTGTGGTATTTCACAACATAGTACATAGCACAGTGCCAGGCACCGAGTAGACCTTCAGTTAATATTTGTTCAGTGAATGATATGAAACTGAGGTTTGAAGGACTCGGATAAGTGTAAAAGATTATTGACACAATTTTAAGAAAAGGCTGGTATAGTTAAAGGATATAAATACTCTATGCAGTGTGATCCGTATGGAAAAATAATGAGAAAAAAGAGAGCAGATGCTCATCCACCATCCATGAGAAACATGGTTTGTGCACTCTTGATGACAAATAAGAGGATTGTGTGGGTCTCTTTATAAGCTTCTAAGGACATACTTACTTATGCTTAGTAAAATTAATCTAAATAAAAGTCTAGGTACCATTTCTTATGTATACCCCCTTTTATCCCTTCCGTATAATGCTTTTGTCCCATGAAATTGGCAGGACCTAGTAAAAGCCTTTATGCTGCCTCCAGTTTCCTTTCCTCTTCCCCTTCTTCCAAACTGTTTGTCCACCCTGAGTTTATGGCCATTTATTCTCAGCCTGTGAGGAAAAGATTCTTAGAGAGATTGTCCAGAAAAATGAATGGGAGTTTTAGTTATACACCAAGCATAGTTTGAGGACTGAAAGACTCAACACAGCATGTTTTATATATGCATGTTACTATTTTTTCAAAATTTTAAAATGATGATGTAATTATTAAGATGTATTTAAAACCATCACATAATTTAAAATAATGTTTTGTTATATATTTCAGTCAACAAATTTAAAAAGTATAATTACTATCTTTTGGAGATCTGTGGCTTTTGATATTAAATATTGAAATTCATATACCAAAAGTTAAGATATAGACCATCTTCACCCCTAAGACTCCACTCTTAGTAGACTAACTCAGATATTTTTAACCATATTTCTTTATGGTTTCCATCAGAAGAGCTCAAACTAATATAAAAGACAAGCAAGTGTTTATTGATGCTGTTTTCAAGTTAGCACCATAATTCATTGTCCTATACATGTACATTTGTTTTTTAATTGCTTTCTCTAGGGCCACCTTCAGCTCCTAGGAATGTGGTTTTTAACATCAATGAAACGGCCCTTATTTTGGAATGGAGCCCACCAAGTGACACAGGAGGGAGAAAAGACCTCACATACAGTGTAATCTGTAAGAAATGTGGCTTAGACACCAGCCAGTGTGAGGACTGTGGTGGAGGACTCCGCTTCATCCCAGGACATACTGGCCTGATCAACAATTCCGTGATAGTACTTGACTTTGTGCCTCACGTGAATTACACCTTTGAAATAGAAGCCATGAATGGAGTTTCTGAGTTGAGTTTTTCTCCCAAGCCATTCACAGCTATTACAGTGACCACGAATCAAGATGGTAAGTTCCACTGTTGTTCTCTCAAAACTTATCTATAATTCCCTTTTGATGCTTAATATCCCTGGTGGACCTATATTCACTGAGGTGCAATTGTACACTATACATTACAGGGGTGATTTTCTGGTTGTTGTTCTTATTGTTTCCCAAGGTGCAGAAAGATATTTTTGATATTACTTCTTAGTAGTAATGGTCAATTAGATATAAAGCTTCTCTTTCATATCTATGCATTTATGTTTTTGATATAATCCTATGCTAACATATCTTAATGAGCAAGTCCATATTACTTACCAACAAACATCAGACATAAATAAGATGTTGCTACATGAATTGAAATTCAGTTGCCGTACTTATGCAGCCATCTCTTTTCCATGTCAGATAAGCAAATAGTAAGAATTTATGCTAATTATAATTCATATCTATATTGTAAAAACAATGCAGCCAGCAAGCCTAACCCTAATCCACTCCTAAAAGAAACAGCAAAAAATATCCAGAAGTGTGTCTAAATGCTGCTGTTTAGGTGCAGTTTTGTGTAAAAAATAGTTAAACTGTCTTTTTTAAAAACTCCAATTGCCTTCAGCTAAATGGTCCCTTTTAACACTACAGGTTTTTACTGCAATGTAGTTAGGCATGAATAGGCCTATGATTTTTTAAAATATATATTCTCTTTAATTCCCCCCATAATGTAATTTATCACAAAGCATGATACAGGAAAAGCTTCAAAGATTTTAAAAAACTCCCTTTGAGAAGCATTCATAAATTATGTTGATACAGAAGTGATTGTCTTATAGAAGAAAGTATTGTTTTATATGCTTTATACTATTCTTTTACACTATATTTGTTTGCTAGGTCTGCTATAACAAATGCCACAGACTAGGTGGTGTAAACAACAGAAATTTAATTTCTTATTGTTCTAGAGACCAGAAGTCCAAGATTAAGGTATCAGCAGAGTTGATTTCATTCTAAATCCTTTCTCCTTGGATTGTAGATATCCATTTTTCCCTGTGTCTTCATATGTTCTTTCCTATGTGCATGTCTCTGTCATAATCTCTTCTTGTAAGGATACTATCATGACAGATTAAATCCCACCCATATGACCTCATTTTACCTTAATTTCTTAAGGGACCTATCTCCAAATCCAGTCACATGCTAAATTCAACATATGGATTTTAGGGGATGCAGTTCAGCCCATATCATGCATTAAGGCAGCTGTGGTGATATTCAAAGTAGAAATATATATAAGATGTTGGAATACTATTCAGCAATAAAAAGGAACAAACTAGTGATACACACAACTTGCATAAACTTTAAGGGCACTATGCTGAGTGAAAAAAACCAATCTCAAAAGGATACATACTGTATAATTCACTTACATAACATTCTTGAAATAACATAATTGTAGAGATGGAGAATAGATTCTTGGTGGACAAGGGTTAGGGCTTAGGGAGAGAGGGATTGGCTATGAAGGGGTAGCAGGAGGGAGCCTTGTAGTAATAATATAGTTATGTATTTTGATTATGGTGGTAGTTACATGAAGTTAGATATGTGATAAATTGCAAAGAGCTACACGCACGACATGCGTGCATGCACACACACACGAGCTCTATGGATTTTCTCAATGTCAGTTTCCTGGTTTTGATGTTGCACTTTAGTTATTGCAAGTAGTTAGCATTGGGGGAGGCTGGGTAAAGGGTGTATGGGACCTAACCATACATTTTTTTTGCAAATATCTGTGAATCTATAATTATTGCAAAATAAAAAGTAAAAAAACCACTGCTAAACCTATAAAGTATACAGGAAGAAACTTAAATATTCTACTAAAAACATATTTGAAGTGGATGTGACTATTTTATTCAAAATAATATATATAAGTTCACTTTGCAGATAATCTTCAGAAATGCATCTAATAAATAAAGCAAAGCCAAATAATACTGTAGAATCACCATTTTTGTATTTACTATATAATATTCCTCTTCATCTAGCAAACTGCTCCACATCATAGAATTTGCTTTATGATTGTTCAAAATGTAATTCCTGTTTTCTCTTTTTTTTTCTTCTTTCCCATAGTGTCAACAAAATCTTGTCAGATGTGTCTTCAGCATAAAACAGATAGGGTCTTCTGTTTCTCTCTGCATTAGCAGATTATTTCTAAGCCTTTTTTCCACCACTTGATTAAAAAAACTATAATCCAGTACAACTGTTCTAACTATAGGGTATAAATAATTAAGTTTGGGAATAAAAACAATATATCACTTTAAATAAAATATATATGTAAATATGTTTACATAATTTCATACATTATACACATAGCAGTCTTTCAGGATTAGAAGAGAGTTCATTTAGGCTATTTTTCTAATTTAGCAGAAGGGCAGGATACGAACTACTTCCCACTTTGAAAATGAGAGAATTTATTAAAAGTGTATTGTTATAAGGACAGAAATTATACAAAGCATGAAACAAGATACAATATCCATATATTGAGGCTATGCATTCTGGTAGGGGACAGTATTATTAAATAATCCTCCCCAGTAAATTTATTTTTGAGAAGAATATTGAGAAACAATTATTGTTCATTTAATTCAACTTTGTTTTAGTTATAAATTATAATGAAAAATCAAAATATATTTAAATTTTGCTTGAAAAGTACATCAAGGTCCTAAACTGAGCTAAAATATTGCCACATATATGCTTTATAAAATATTATGACCAATTTTACACATATAAGCCACTTATCTCCATGTCATAATTTTAAGAAGCACCAAGAAGGTCTTCTCTTCTTGTGTCTGAAATTCTGATGTTAGAAAATCATACCTTTAAAAATGCAGATATTCCAGTCAAGGGTAACATTATGAAATAATTCAATCTGTGCATGTATCTATTACTCTCTTCATATCAGAAGGGGTCAGATCCTAGTGTTGGGTAAAAGGAGCTTATAGAAACTGGAGTGTCCCAGAACCAGACTTGAGCTATCATCATTGTGTGCCAGCTTTAATAAGATAACAGTGTTACTGTTGCAGATAGAGGGAGGGATTTGCCATCATTCCACTTGGGTATCTTTGGAAATTCTCTTTGAAGTGACTCAAGAGGCACTGTCCAAAGTTACAGGGTAACACATTACAATTTTGTTGGACTGAGGGGACCACAGTAAATTATTTGTCTCATTATCCGTAGGTTACATATCATTGTTTTCACACTAAAATAGAAAAGTGATATGAGCTATTAATAAGCCTTTAATTTATTCAACACATGTATAGTGGTGAGCGAGCTTTTGTGAATTTTACACCCTGGTGGGGAGGCAGATAACAAATAATTTGACAAATACATAATTAGTACTGTGATAAGTCCCACCAAGGAGAAGCTCAGGGTGCTCTGAGAGCATGTATTATTCAGGTCTAGAGGATAAGGGCTGGTTTTCCTGAGGAAGCAGTATTAAATTAAGTTCTGTTCTGAGAGATGAGTAGAATATGAGTAGGCCACGTGAAGCCAGGAGAAGGGAAAGAATGCTGAGTAGAAGGAACCAAGCAAAGGTTGAGCAACTGAGGGATTAGGCCCTGATGACTAATGGACCCAAGAACATCTAACAAGTTGATATATTGCAGAGGTACAACAGGATTTGGGGAAGGACCTGAAGATTTAACTAAAATTTGGAGAAATGAGTTGGTGTCTGCAAAATAGCCAAGACAAGTTAGGGGAACAACCATTTAGCAGAAGATGCTGATATATCATCAGGGCCAGAGGTAGGGAAAAAGAAAATCAGCAGAATAATAATATTGTACATGAGGCAACCTCGTACAAATAGGAAATAAAATAATAGAGACTGAAAAATATAGACAGTTGCATTAATTATGATTTTACTATTCTGTGCACAGCGTGGAACGTGAGGATAAAGAGGAAGTTTGCGTCAAATTACCTTTTCTTTCATGTAGTTGATTATATGTATATGTCTTTTCTCATACTTAAGAAATATTAAGGAAACCCCATTAAACAACCTTGACTTAATTGTTTACTGTCTGCTTACAATTACAGAAATGTAAAAAAAGAAAAAAAGACATTTCCAAATCACTTAGACCCACTTAGCAGTAGTTAGGAAAAACATTCCTTGATTATCCTGATTCTAGTTGGATAAATAAGATTATAGATTTAAGACTGACTCTCATAATTAGAAATCTTTGCAATAAACCTTAATTAACTGACTTCTGCAATCCCTAAAAGCTTTTTTGCAACCTTCTATTTTGATAGCTTATTTAAATGGTCTTTAAAGGTGGTTCATTTAGAGAACAAAACAAGAAAGCAACACCTAGAAAACATTTGATTTTAATCCTCAGTGCATGATAGAAAAACTAAGATGTGTAGTTTAGTAAAAGGAATTATTCAGGTCATAGACAGGAAAGGAAAATGTTAATCATGGATAGTCAGCCTGAAACAAATTGTGTTTGTAGATATCCTGACATGTGCAAAAACCTTTAGGGGCCATGTTCAAAGTGAAAGACATGCTAAGTTACAGACCAATTCTGCTGATATTTACTAAAGGGTCTTTAAAGCAATTATTGTCAGAAGCAGTTTGTCCAGTCCTTCAGCTTCCTAAAATATATATTCAACACTCCTGTCTCTGCCAATGGGTGACTATTCTGTATAGGTCTTGCTTTAGGCTTACATTTTGATTGCAGATTTCATATATTTGCTCAGGTAGCAATAATTAATTGAACTGACATTGAAAATAGATTTAAATCAACAAAAGTCTCCATATATTTATAAACTTGAGATGTCTATTTGATTTACAGTTCACTGCATTCTGAAAATACAGTCTATTTCAAATAGCAACCTTTTGCACGTTGCTAGAGTAGGTAATTAGGGACATTATAAACATTCATTCATCTTTATATCTGTATTTTAATTTATTTTATGTCTGGATATTCCTCATAATTCTCACTGTGTTTTGAAAATTCTTGACAGTGTTTTGAAAATTCTTGACAGTGGATATTCTTTTTTCTAAAATCTGTGCAAGTCTATTCAAACTATAAAAGTTTTAAATGCTTACTAAAAATATACTGAATATAAGCCAGTGGCATGATAAGTTAAAGAAAAAAAGCAATAACTGTAATTGAAGCTAAGAGTGATGCTATACTATTTGTATTTTACATATTTCTTAAACATAAGAAAATTATATATTCAAAAGCCACAGACACTTTATATTGAAGGATAAAATTTTCCTATCTTCTAGGAAAAGTGTTTTTCTTCTGAAAAGTGCACTGAATATTTTATGTAGGGGAGATAATTGAAATGTCAGTCTAGTTAATCACAACTAAATAACTTTATGGTCCAGCCAAATATTAAATTATGATAGAGTCTGGATGATTGTAAACTTTGTGTTTAGTCCTGGGAAACATCAAATTACTCCCGCGTTTAGTGTCTTTTTGTGGCATTCAACTTTTGAGTAAACAAATGGTATAGAAAAGGCTCTTGACCTTAGCAATGAGTTTCCTGAAGTTGGTAAATGGCTCAGCTCTTGGTCAAGAAGTGTAGAAATTGAACTGTTCCCAGTCACTTGTGTACAATAACACACATGGTTCTCTCTCACTGGATCATAATCATATTTTTAATAGTTGCTTTTCTGACCAATGTGAAAGTTTCTTGAGAACAAGGATGTTGTGTTATTTGACTGAACATATCCTCAACCTACATTGACTATAACCTAATAAATCTCTGTTAACTGCATTAACAGATATTGGAGATGGTTTCAGTTAATCTTTCATTCATTAATTTATTTCATTCATTCAAAAATATTTATTGAATATTTACTCTCTGACAGAAACTGTTCAGTGTGCTAGAGATATAGCAATAAAGAAGTACAAACCGTTAATAGTGTCCCTTCGTTCAGGACATTATATTTTAGTGTCAAGAAGTGATATGTCCCATGAAGAAAAACTAAACACAGTAAGAGGTTTGGAAGTGGTGGGGAAGGGGCATTTTGCATAGGAAAACCAAAAACACCTCTTTTGATATAACACATGAGCGGATCATGAATTGAAGAGAAAACCCTGTGAATATATAAAAGAGTATTCCAGGCAGTGGGAATTAAAAGGGCAAAACCTTAAATTTAACCAGGAATTTGTCTAGAAATTAACTGGAAAGTATTATTGCACATGTATTCTTTAGCATGTACTAAATTTCATGCTCACTAAGTCCTGTGGTACTGTTCTTATAGAATTTTTAATAAAAGATTTTAATCAACACTAAACCATCCTTTAACAGCAATCATGGGGATTTTTTTGGTGATTGTACATTGCTAGAAAAATATGTTTAATCCTAAACTTGATTTTAAGCAGTTGGCTTTTAGAGTCATCAGCTGTTTCTCTGCGAAATTCTCATTTGTGCATTTTTCAGGAAAGGTGACAAAGTGTTTTCTTTAGCATAAAGTAATAAGATCTTATTGCTATTTTGATGCCTCCACTACCACATTAACAATTTTAATGGCATTTCTCCATATAAATTGAAAAATTAGTAATAGAGGTTGTTTAGTAAAATATTTTAAATCCTATAAAAATAAATCTGGTTAGCAGTGAAGATAAATGCATATGATCACATTTTGCATAATCTATGACTGTCATGATGTAAGGTTCTACTTTATGGTTAAGAACTGTCTAGCACATTGATTGCTCATTTTCAATGCAATTCTTTGTTTTGAAAATGGGCGCCAATTTAATTTCCTTAACTAAACTCTGCCTGCATAACTTGACTGATTTGGATAACTGGATTATTGGATTCAAGTGTGGTTGCTCTTAAAAACTAGGTTTTCATTTTGGGGGGATGTTTTCTAAAAGTCCCTTTTACTTCAAAGTAAATATTAATAAAGATTTTTTTGAATAATGTGAGAATAAAACTAAAAGATTTTCAAGGTTGATAGATTATTCTAATTATTATTTAAAATGTAAAATGTCTTAATAAATAGTTTGTAAAGATTGAAAGCTAATTGCTGACCTTTTAATCAGACTGAAATTCCATATAGCATCTTTAGATTAAGTAGCTTTTTTTTCCTTCCATGTATTCCTCAGCACTTTTCTATTTGGTTTGGATTCTAAAACAGTCAGTTCCAGCTACATAATTTGTGGTGCCCAGTGAAAAATGAAACTGCAGGACCCTTTGTTCAAAAAACAGAAAAAAAAGGGCCGTTAAAGGTACTAACATATAAAGCCTTTTCCTTCTGCAATTTCTGTCTCTCAACTTGTCATGGTGCTTTTTTAATTGCCATTTAATGTCCTTCTAAGTAAAGTAAAAGTAAATTTCAAATTATTAGCATAAACTTTACCATTCCTCTTTAATTGCTCAATGCTACTTTTAAATGTAAATATAAGAGCATTTAACTCATTTGTGAAATCATCGAAATCACAGTTCTTTTCCTAGAGTCCTGCACCACTCCCTATCCCCAGTACCCAAGGGTATCTCAAGCAGACCAGAGCAGACAAATGTAAGACAGACTCAAAAAGTTTGGAAAGAGGAAGAGAGGGTGTCCCCAGGCACTGATCCAGTCAAGAGGCCCTCCCTCTGCACAGGGATACTTGTAGGGTGATTGAGGAAACCTCCAGGTTCCCAGGGCTTCCAAACCCACAGTGGAAGGGAAAACCCTAAGGGTCTTTGAATCTCCTTCCCAGAAACTATTGGCTACCTGCATGGAGTGGATGAGAAGCTTGCCCCCCACTAAAATGTGGGCTCTGCAGAACAGAGACAGCCAACACACACACACACACACACACACACACACACATATACACACACACACACACTCACTCCTCTACACTCCACTCTCCAGTGCTAGAGAGCCCTACCTAGACCCTTCTGTGCACATGCCCAGATCCCTGCTAGAGACAGGAGACAACCCAGAAATGTGGTCCTCCCTCCTCAGAAGTTAATAAAGTCACTTAACCCAGGTGGAGAATGGCAGCAATCCGTGGGCAGTGCAGGGGTTGGAAGACTGCTTGGCATAGAGCAGGGGGGAAGACAGGGAAAACATATCCCCAGGAATGTGGGGAGGGTGGGTGGCCAGAAGCTGGACCTTGCCTAGAGCCGGGGCTTCAAGCTCCCAATGCACACTCCATTGTCCCATCAGACTTCACTTACAAAACATGAGTTAAAGATAAAATTATTAAGAATTTCAAGATGGGGCTTCCCTGGTGGCGCAGTGGTTGAGAGTCCGCCTGCCGATGCAGGGGACACGGGTTCGTGCCCTGGTCTGGGAAGATCCCACATGCCGCGGAGCGGCTGGGCCCGTGAGCCATGGCTGCTGGGCCTGCGCGTCTGAAGCCTGTGCTCCGCAACGGGAGAGGCCACAGCAGTGAGAGCCCCACGTACCGCAAAAAGAAAAAAAAAAAAAAAGAATTTCAGGATGGCATTAGATGAGCATTAAACCCTAAACAGGTTCAGGGAGCCGTGCAACTGCGGCAAGTCACACACTCTTGAAATCGGTCCTGAAAACATTTTATAAAATAGTGATGTCGTTGTTTTTCCCATTTACCTCTATGTGTTAGTCAGCAAACAACTACAGTCAGTAACTATGATGTGCAAAGTACTGTGCTGTATGCCATGTAGTGAAAAATAGATGCATGTTTGAGTGTTTGAGACATGGTGTCTACTACAGAGCAGTCAACAGTCTTTCATTCTTTAAGATTCTTTAGAGCTTAACTAAATAAAGAAAGACTAATTAAACGTATGATATCTGATTCAATATGCATTTGCAAGAAATGAGTGCCTGAAATATTACTTAGTACACAAGTCCTTAAAATATGTATAAAGTAATAAATGATTAAATAGTGATATGGCAGGTGGTGAATGTTGACATTTCACTTTTCTGTTTTTATGAAAGAGAGACTAGTTGTTTGGCCACGTATTTATTCTGTTATACAGTGAGCAAAGCTTTTACTAATAAAAGATTAAAAACAAAAAAAATGAAAGGTAGTTCCATAATTTGCCTAATGCTCTTCTAATTATTTTGCAATTTTAATAGACCTAAAGGTAGATTTCATAGCTATTGATACCTTTGTTCTCTGCTCTATATTGTTGTATTGAGTCATTTCCAAGGTGTACCCTGAGATAAAAGAGTTTTTTTCCTCAAAATAATTATGACATGATTCATTGAATTATTTGTATTCATGCTTTCAAATTGTTATCCAGCTTACATATTTCTTAAGTAATCTCTCATTAAAGCAAATAAATAATATTCCAAGGGTGATAAATATATCTATAATATGTGAATAGAAATGTACTTTTCATTCCATTTTGTTTTGTCTTTAAAAAGCTTATTTTACTCTTTTGCTGAATTACTAAATCTCTAAGATATGATTACCTTTTACTTTATAATGCCTGTGTGAATTGATGTCCTCTGTTTTTGACTTCCTATTTCAAGGCTGTTTTATATAAATAGTGAATGATTGACTACTTTCTATGAGTTTTAGATTATATATATTTTTAAAAATTTTTATTTATCTATTTATTTATTTTGGCTGCTTTGGGTCTTCGTTGCTGTGTGCGGGCTTTCTCTAGTTGCATTGAACGGGGGCTACTCTTCAGTTGTGGTGCGCGGGCTTCTCATTGCGGTGGCTTCTCTTGTTGCAGAGCACGAGCTCTAGGCGTATGGGCTTTAGTTGTTGTGTCACGCAGGCTCAGTAGTTATGGCTCGCAGGCTCTAGAGCACAGGCTTAGTAGTTGTGGCACATGGGCTTATTTGCTCCATGGCATTGGGATCTTCCCGGACCAGGGCTCGATCCGTATCCCCTGCATTGGTAGGCAGATTCTTAACCACTATGCCACCAGGGAAGTCCTTAGATTATATTTTGATAAGTTTTTTTGATAGTTATATCCTATCTCATAATTTTATGTTTTTAAATGTTTTTATTACTTTTTATAAAGATAAATGTTGGTTAGTTGTAGATATGAATTGCACATTTAGATTTCTAGAAATTGAGAATAGGTTCCTCATTCTATTTTTATGAGAATAAATATTTCATGTGCTGACAGTTTTGAATATTTAAAATGTTCAACTGCTGTCTTTATTTAGCTGTTTTATCCAAAATGTGTGATACTTGTATTAAGAGCAGAACAATTAAACTCTATTTGAAGTTCTACTTAATTATATATTTAAATTTAAAGATAACTGACATGGAAAATTATGTCCTAAAAAAACTGTTTTCCAACATCTGAATTTTATTAACCTAACTGCTGCCAGTTCACATTAGTTTTATACTTGTAAGGTGACAATTTTCATATGCCTTAAAGGACCTCAAGAGAATGTAGACTTCAGCTACAAGTCATCAGGCAAGATGTTCTTATAAATGTTATAAGTAACATTATATAGATAAATATATTTTATATTATAAATAAATGTTATTTTATCCCAGTTCAAAGATCTCTAAGAAAGAGCTCCAATTCTCTTGTATATTTTAACCGACTCTTTTAGGGTGGTCTTCCATGTATCTTGTCTAAAATCTTCCTTCTGCCTATTAGCCTATTTAAGAAGAAAATACAAAAAATAAATTGCACTTCAAAGAGCTAGAAGTTCTTTCTCTGAATCATCACTCTTTGTAGATGGGAAGACCATCAGTAGAACATTCTATTAAGATTACTTCTACTTATTTATTTGTTAGAAATAATTTTTTTTATTTTAATATAAT